>NC_068940.1:89363432-90563432 GCF_026419915.1 Harpia harpyja
CCTTCCTTGGCAACAGGCATATAAACAACAAACATGTAAACCAAACATGTACACACACACTTTCCTTTCACTGTGGCATCTTGCCTACACTGCAGAAGAGTTCCTGGTCCATTGCTGCTGCAAAACCATGGCTGGCAATGCTTCAGCAGCATCTAACAAGTCTACGTGCCAACAATTGCTAGTGAAGACAAGGATACAGCTTTTGTCCCCATCCTCTGATTTTCCCCAGGAAGACTGACAACTAGGAGCTTTCAACATCCTACAAAAAATTTTGGTTGATAGTCCAACATATTCCTCTTGTTACTCTTCTCCTCTCAGTTACACATGAACTTCTACTGTAGCCAGCAGCAGAATGCCTGACTTAGCTGGGAAGAAAATTGAGGATATTTGGGTTGCTTTCCCATTAATGCTGATGTGTCATTGTTCATTTCCATTTTATTGAAATGTTATGACTTTCGGCATTTTAATGTAATTCCAGTGGGCATAGTCCAGTAGAGAGTTCAAACCTAAAACTTCTTTTTTATGTAAGCTTTTATTTTCTAATATATTCTTCAATATATTTTATTCAAAACTAGATGATTCCAAGGTCATGTAGCATCAGAAACCTAGTCTTCTACAGCAATGCATAGAAAACATGCAAGTAAATTAAACTGTAAAGTGAGTGAAACTGAATTGCTAGGAAGGGCAGAAAATGGCCTTGCCCCACTTCAGTGCCAAAATGAGCAGGAGTCAATCGATTCTCTTTTGGCTCGAACAAGACCAAGGGAATACCTGGGGGGGCGGGGGGTGGGAGTGGGGAGCGAAAAGAAGTTTCAGTTCTTTGAGGAATCCAAAAAGGCCATTTGGAAATGAAATATTTAGTTACGGGCTTTTTCCAGTAGAAGCAGAGAAAAATGCAGATTTGGGATTAGGTTCACAGGGGAGAACCAGGAGTCTGTGGCAAACACCCACATCAGAGATATTGATGACAGTGGCACTAGAGCTGGCGATGCTCCCCTGACCCCCCAGCCTGGACTCTACCTGTGTCCACTCAGCTGACGTGTAGGTCCCTTCGTTTACAAACCCAGATCTGGGCACTTGCCACAGACTTGACCTTGTGTTTTCCAGCAGTTCACAGAGCTGCCCTGAAAAGCGCCAGTGCTCCAGAATACCTCGTAGCTCGGGGAAAAGCCACCATGGGAAAAGCTGCTGCACTGGAAATGAATCAGCTGGATCCCGCCTGTCTTGTCCTGGGTATGGACACTCAAGCATTTCATTTTCATAGGATTTTAATTATTTTTCAGACTTCTCTCTTGCTTTAAAACATTGTTGAAATTGGCTGAGTGCTCTGCTGCATACTATTACAAAACCCTGTGGTACTCTTTGATAAACATGTTTTGTGTGTATTTTCTTAATTTTTCTAAGAAACTCTTTCCTCTGCTGCTTGTAGTTTCAAGGAGGATTGTGTGCTCCAAGACAGGGGAGAATGTTGCCAGGATGAGACAGTGTCTTGCGGTATTCCTTTCTTTTTAAATACAGAAAGTTCTGAAGGACAGTTTTTCTGCAGATCTCCCTGCTTGGAGATCTGAATTAAATCCAGGAAAATATAAATAAAGTCTAAAGATCATTCCGTAAGTAAGAAATGAAAACAAGTGCATGCTATAGCCACGGAAAATGTAAAAGACTAAATGAATTCCTCACTGATGTGGATGCCAGGTTGTGCTGCAAGGGGGCTAAATTTGGCTCAGAAGCCAAACTGCAAGTTCGCAGCCTCCCCAGGGGTCTGATTCTGTTGCAGTGGCTCTGTGTTGCTGTGAATGGCACTTTCTGGGAACTGCGCCTTCCCTAAGTAATTCTGCAGCACTGCAATCCTATACTTAATTCAGGTATCTTGAAATACTTCATTGCCCAGCGTGAACATCATTGCACAGATCCAGAGATCAAGTGAATGTACTTGGTCCCCATTCACAAAAGTTAGATATTCCTTTGTAGAAGAACAGAAGGTGGGTCACGGATGAAAGAAAGAATGAAAATACTGTGTCAGACTTTTCTTCCCTTTTGTAAGGTGATAAAATTTTGGGGAATTTTGTTGTTTTTTTAATACTCCCCATCTCTACTTGACTCTTGGAAAACAAAAGGGATTATTTAGGCATGTTGTATTTAGATGTAATGGTAACTTAAAGCAACCTCATGTTTCTCTCAGGAAGACAATAGAGCAATAAAATCAGTGAATGCAGAAGTTTTATGGATATCACGTCTATAAAAATTCCCTTCATTTCTCATGGTGCGATTGGGAATGAGAACTTTCCTGTAAATGGGATACTTAGTGAAGCACAACCCACCCTCACAAGAAGCCTATCACAATACCAAATATTTTTAAAAAACGTAAATCTTCATCTTAGAATGGAATATCTCCAGCTGACTCAACATTTTGCTTACTGCTTTCCACTTGTGAGTAGCTGCATATCAGTACCTTGCTGTTTGTAACCATTACAGAAGCTGTATATAACATCTAACAGATATCAAATAATTAAGTTTACATGAAGACAATGTTGAAAAGGGATTCCTTTTGAAAAATCCCGCTGAATGGGGAAGATGGTACTTTTAACATCTCTAAGACCCTTATTCTGCCTGCAGGAAAAATTATTGTTTACTTCGATAGGAGTACATGAAAAATTAGTACTTGTCTGCAGATGGAAATGTAGTATTTTAATGTAAGGTATTAATTCATAAGAATTTAGTGAAGACTGGGCAGATACTCCCTTAAGATCATCTTAAATTGATTAATAATGGGTTTGAATTAACCCCAGACAAGGATTTCTTCAGTTTCCACCGGTGTAAATAAGTTGTTTCAAGTACACGTTTACAAGGCTTTGGGCTGTAACCTGCTTCTTAGGCCAACAGACAGGGGGTCTTGGTCCTGTACTAAATCTGGTGGACATCACTGGGCTTTTCCTATAAGATGAAGTAATTTTCCCTATACAGATCACTGTGTAGGACTGGAAGCTTCAGTCCCCCTGTTCAGCGAGGGTCAGGGAGCATCCTGTGAGACAGCAGGAGACCTTGACTCCACTGGTGTCAGGGAGAGCAGAAACCACCCAGGACCTCTGTGGGTGCTGCGAAGCAGTGTCTCCACAGCAGGACCTCTTCATGCAGCACATGGCAGTGTATATGTGGGTGCCTGCAGGGCAGCATCTTCCTTTCAGTCCCTCATGTCCCTCACAGCTTTCTTCTTCCCTTTCTGGAAAGAAATGATACAGATTTGGTCTCAGCTGAACTGAATAGCTTCCTTTGAAAATGCTGAGGTAGATCATTTCAGCTGTTTTGGAATGAAGCCATCTGAAACACTGCTAAATGCAAAAGCATTTTTTTCCCCCAGTTTATTATAATGATACTGTTAATATTATGATTGTATCCATTACAGAAGTTTCCTTTAAGTTTACCCCAGTTCAGAGTAATCAACATCTTGTTAGCTTGTTAGCTAAAAGCACACTCTACTGTAGGAACTTATGGCCCAAGAGGCATTACAAGTAATGATAATAAGCAAGTCCTTAGGATTACTTTAAGTGAAAAATTCAAAGCTGGAAAAATGTAGTTAACATTATGATCATGAACTAAGCTACCATTATTGTAGGTATTATATTTTACATATAGGGCATAAAGGTACTTTTATTTCTGGCGTGTAAAGTCAAATGTCATTCAGAAATTATTCCTTTCACAAGTATCTTCAGTGGAGGGGCAATAATTTGCAGTAACACTTGGGAAACCCAATCTGAATTCATTAATTTTGCAACTTAGCAAGAAATGGGCAGATTTAGCAAGAAAGAGCAAAACTCCATTGAAATAGCCTGGCTTCAGGACACCAGCATGAAATTGCGTTCAACACCTTTTGCTGCTAGTGCTTAGCGCTGTTGAGAAGAAGAACAAAACCTCGGTAAATTAATGCACCATGACAACAAACAGTCTTACTAAAAACACAGTTTGTACATTTGATTTTCAGGACTGTGCTCAGTTCATCATTTAAGGCAATGCTTGCATCGCTGGAACCTTTGTACGGGCTGCTGAATCAGAGACACCAGCTCTGCAGCCAGCACTGTTACAGACCTTCTGCATGGTCTTGGGCAAGTTATTTCACTTTTCTGTGCTTCTGTTTCCCCTGCCATCTCTTGCCTGTCTTATCTGCTTAGTCTGGACTGTAAATCTCCAAGACAGGCATTGTCTCTCTCTGTGTATGGTCAGTGGAAAGCCCAACTGAGTCTCAGTTCAGCTGCAGCCCCCGTGCATTGCTATAATACGAATACAAATACCACCTCTTACCATAGACATAAATGCAGTGTATCATACTTAGCAAAATCAAAGTCCTGGTAATAAGATGTCCCTCTAAAGCATCTACTCCAAAATCTCAGAGGGATTGGCAAAATGCCAATTAGTTATTTACTTATGTTAGCAAGCATGAAGTTTGGAAGGATATACATTAATGATGTTTTGTTGCAGCTCTAGCTCATGTTTAAGTGGGATTATTCAACTTCATAGCTGCTGGTTTTTCCCAGCACGCTATGCAGACAAAGCTACTTGCTTCGTGATAGAAAGGTCAAGCTCAGACTGTCCACTTTCCAGACAGAAGTGTCAGCTGGTTGGGAACAGGAGGTGCAGGAAAGCAGAAACCAAAATTGTGTTACTAGTGGATTCCATTTTAAAGATCACCTGCAAAATAAACCCACCACCCTCTGTCAACATAAACCAAGGCAAGCTTATGCCTTTGTAACCAGGGTTTTTAAATGCTGCCTGTCTTGTTCTTTCTTGCTCTTACCTCTAAAATTTCTCAGATAAGCAAAATTTATGAAGTTGGCAGCTGTTGCAGGAGGTATTGCAAGTTGGGGGAGCTCCTGTCAGTCAGTGTGGTTGTATGCCACCCAGCATCAAGAGTCATTTTTGTAAGGGGGAAAAACAAGAACAAAAAAGAGATTAACTCAGTATATTTCATTCATACATGCTTTTTCTGTCTTGAGAGACCCCCATTTCTTTTCTTTGAACACGTATGCTGTTGTAAAAAGTTTCTATCATTTCTTATCCTCATTTTCTAGAGGGATCACACAGTTAACTGCATCCAAGATTAGCTTCTTATTTCAGGGCTTCCTGTGATTCAGAGTCTTGCTTAAGATATTTTTCACAGCTCAGAGCATAAAAGCCCCGTTTGTCCAAACAGGTCTACTAATGTGATGCTCCCACAGAAGACGACGGTCGCCTCCCCGCTGAGGGATGTATTCTGATGGAAACCACTCAAGCCGGCAAACATTCGGCTGCCCTTAAAAAGGAGGAAGGTTTCAGGTGCTGCGCACACGCTGGTGCCCTGCTAGCAAACCCCTCTACCTGGCTGTGGCAGGAGACCCCTTCCCGGGTGCGGAGCCGGCCGGGGCAGTGCGTGAGCGAGTTAAAATTAAGCACGTGTAGGACTGGCTTTGGAGGGCTGAGCCACAGGAGCGACAGGAATAAAGTGCTCCGCTTAGCATGATGCAGCTATTAGGATGCCTAATAAATATTTATAGCCCCTCACCGGGGAGGTGATTGACAGCACGGGGGCAATCCCTACCCTGCAGCTGCAGGCAAGCAGCCGCCTCGGGGAAAGGATCCCGGGGCGGCCACCGCACCCGCGGAGGGGCTTGGGACGATTCTCGGCACCCCGGAGGTCCTGCCTTCCCCCCCCCCCCCCGTCCCGCCCCCCAGGGGCTGCGGGCACCCCCAGGGCAGGGCTCACCCCGTTCCCCGGCGGGACGAGCGGCCGCTGGGCTGCGCTGGGCTGCGCGGCCCGCCCCGCCGGGCCGGCTCCCCCCGCGGGGCGGGGAGGGCGCTGCCGCAGTGACTGCAGTCCCGCGGAGAGCTGCGGAGCCGCCCGCCCCGCCGCAGCCGGGCTGCCTGCAGGTGAAGTGAAAGTCGTCGGGGAGAGGAAGAAGGAGGAGGAGGCAGAGGAGGAGGAGGAAGAAGCGGGCAGCCCGCCCTGCGCGCTGCAGCCGGCGGAGGCTCCGCGCCGCCCCCTCCCTGGCTTCTCCGCGGCAGCGGCGGCGGCTGCATCCCGGCGCTCCGCTCCGCGGAAGTGAGTGGTACCCAAAGTTTGCTTTCCCGGGGGAGGGGGTGACCTTGGGGCGGCTGCGCCGCGGGCAGGTGGGGCTGAGAGGGGCGGGGGTCGGCGCTGTGGGGCTGCGCCCCCCTCCCCACCGCGCTGCCCTCGCCGCCGCCGCCGCCTCCCGGGACCCTCAGCAAAGTTGGGGAAGCGGAGGGCAGCGCCGGGCGCCCCGGCCCCGGGGGGAGCGGGGCGGGGGCGGGGAGCGGGTGCCCGGGCGGCGGGGGAGGCACCGGCAGCCTCCGCGGGGAGCCAGGCGGGCGGCTTAGCGCTGGCCGCGCACGGGTGGGCTCCGGCGGCCGGCCCGGGTGGTTCGGTAGCGCCGCATCCTTCGGCTGGTCTGGCTGTCCCTGTGCGTCCCTCTGTGTGCCTTCTGCTTGTGAGTAAACTTACGAGTGAGTCAAACTTAGAAGTTACTTATTGGTAAGCACGGAGTGCCACAAAAATGACTTTTCCCCCCAAAATACGAAGCGGGCGGGGGGGAAGTGCGTGTGTTGCATGACTGTGTTGACTGTAGTCAGAAGCTTTCCACAACAGAATTATTGTGCTCTTTGGAGAAAAAAAACCCAATCTTTTAAGAATGTGCAATTGGAGTCGGAAGCTTTTCCTCTGAGCCCTAAAGATGAAAGCGTGGCTCTCCAGAGACCGCAAGTGCAGGGTCCCCCCACGCCTCGACTCGCTGTCCTGCTCGCAGGGACCGCGTGAGGGTGGAAGATGCTCAGTGGGGTGTTTCGCGTGTGTCTTCGCCCATGTGTGTGCCCTGAGGTATGGTCTGCTGTCAGCTGAGGGCCAACTTTTTTCTGCTGCTTCTGGAGTTAAAGCAAAGCTATTGTTAACTTCAAGGATAGCAGAATTTGGCTTGTCCGTGTTTGGCAAAGTTCAGCCCCTGCGTGCAGTATCGGTGGGCATGGTGATGTAAGTTTCTCAGAATATTTAAATGTCGTGTTTAGTGCTTTATTTTTGTGCTGCTGTTTGAAATCAGTCATTCTTAATTTGCTTTCATTTCTTGTTCTTTCTCTGTCCTGATACTTTCAAAATACTTGTTTGGAGCTCTGCAGACGAGAATTGTGTACCGCCCAGGGAAATCGCCAGCTGATGGTTTGCATGTCTCGGGTTGCTCAGAAAGGCTGTGGGGACAGTAGCTTTTTCTTATTGTGAAAGCATAGTTAGACTATTAGACAAAGTATTGCATAATATCAAACATTAAGATGTAATCTTGTAGACTTCTAGTAAACTGACTTTCTGCAAGTTAGAGATGAAAATCAAAACCATTTTTATTTATTTTTGTTCTTCTGACCTTGTGAACTGTGCGAACAAAGTGCAGCGACTATGCAGTGTGTAGAAGCCTATATCATCTAGCTCTCCAAGAATGATGTTTTTATACTGTGACCAAGCTAGAAGATCTCTGACTAAATGTAACAACTTCTTTTTTCCTTAACTGTATGTTTACCAAGAAATATAACCTAATCTCAAATTCCTTTGATAACACCCAAACTAATGCATGCAGGAAGTTCTGTGCACACAGCTGGTCTTGTTGTATATACAGCGTCCAGGGTGCAGCGTTAATAGTGCACAACTCTTTCTGCAGTGAGAAACTGGCTCTGACTTCATACTGTGCGTACCTGGAGCTCTGACTGATGTGCATAGGCCCAAAGATTTTATATAGTGTCATAGTTCAGGCTTTAGAGAACCTTTATCCACAGATGATAACTGCAAAATTAGAGGAGGAGGTTTAGTACTGAGTATTTTTAATGCTTTTGTGCCTGGAACTATATACTGTTTTTTCCTATATGGCAGATGAATTATTCTAAAACTGTTTTGATAATTTGCTATAGTTTAGACCGGCTATGTTTTCGAAAGCATTCAATGTACAACAATAAAACTGCCATTGAAGAAAACTACTGCATTTAGTTACTTTTTTTTCTGGAATATGCTCTCCCCCCCCACCCCATACCCCAAAGCATTGCCTTTGTATTCCTATTCAACATGGGTTTTGTGGTTTTCTTATTTGGTTGGGGGTTTTTTGTGTTTTGGTTTTTTTTTTTTTTTTTAAACAGATAGATGTTCTGAATAGCTAACTTGCTGTCTACCTACTTTCACTATTTGAAATAGCAATCTCCTGTTTATTGCTTTGTGATAAATTACTGTGTTGTTACTCCGTATGTATAGCCTTTGATTTAGGCTAGAGGAAAAGGTGGGAAAAGTTAGCTTGCTTTTTTTCTGACATATTCCTTAGGAAGCCAACACTCTGGTGTGGCAGAATTGTTTCTTGAGAGAATAAATTAATTTCCCTTCATTGAAGGTTAAAGCTTGGCAGCTCTCTAGTGTGGAGTCTTGTGTAATAGCTGCTGTCCGGGCAGTGGTTTTGTTGGGGCGAGGATGACGTCTAGGCGGCTGTTGGTAATAGTTTGGATTTTGTAAGGTTGCCCTTAATTGAACGGCTCTCTTGTGTTTGACATTTGCTGTGACCCCTTGCTGTAAGCAAAGGGAGACAGTTAATGATTTTGAAGCTTGTCTTTCACTCGGAGTTGAAAATGAGGATGTTTAGTTCTAGTTCCTGTTCTAACTCTCAGCCATGGTTGAATTTTCACTTTTTTGATGTTTTATTACATCCCTATTACACTTGAGATTTTTACATACATATGGAAAAAATTGTGCATGTACTGAGAACGTAGGTACTTAAAGGTTGTTTTCTAGATACAGAAGTCTTAAAGATAAGACTTGCTTATTTTTATAATTGTTATCTTAATTATCAGTTAGTGTTTGCAGACGACTATTAGAAGTTAAGTTAGAAGCAGTGAAGAAAGCAATCAGGAGAAAGTAGACTATGGGTGGCAAATCTGGGACTAAGAAAAAGGACAATGCACTGAAGCAAGAAGACACAAAGCAAGCTGAGAGGGAGGGAACTGTAGAAATAACTGGGAAAGTGGGGTGGAACTAATGTTAGCTGGCAGGGAAAGAGGAAAAATGTGGACTTTATTTTTCTATTTGACCCATCACTTATATCAAATTGTAATGAGTTAACAATCTGATGGAGGATGAAAGGTTATTTTTACTTACCATTCCTTACGCTGATTCTGCATTTGACACTGTTGTGGTGGGCAGAAGCTCAAGCCCATAGAGAGGAATAGTGTTGCAGACCCAGCTTAGCTATCTTAGTTCACTTTTGGTAACTGATTAATTAATTTTGTGCACTACCTCAGTCCTGGGCTCTTCTGCTGAAGTAGTCCACGTGACTGGTTTGTCATGGTATCTGTACATATTTGTGCCCCGGCAATGGCACTGAAACTGGCAGCTTATCATTCAAAGGGTGGTTGGTGGTAACTTCTTTCCCTCATAAATAGCCTGGCTGGAATGTAAATTGCTGACCTGGGGGTGAAGGTCTTTCCAGTCCATTGCAATTACTTGGGCCTTTGGGCCTCTTCCAAAACAGTGCTTTCCAGCTAGGCATCACTGATTCTTTAATTCTGCAAAAAATAAATTGCTTTTCCTTGAATGTGTTGTGCTGTGGTGCAAAGGGATATTCTTCTGTAATACCAAACATCTAAATCCTTCTGACTGAAAAAGGTGAGGTCTTTGGTCTTGATCCGGTGAAGACTTGCACATAATGCTTGACATTAAGTTTATCTGTAAGTCTCTCTAGATTGGTATTCGTAGATTTGGGTTCACTAAAGATGTCTGGGAACTTGTATACATAGTTTATATATGGAAAACTGCTCCTATTTTTTTTTTTCCCTGACACAGTTGAATAATAGCGTTTCTTCAATTTTTCATCTAATATAAGCTGGAATTGGCTATATTCTTGAATACCTCAGTATTCATTAAATAATGGAATGGTAGTTTTCCAAGCCAGCATGAAATGAAGTCAGTCTAAACACATATACAAAAATCAAGGAAAATGCTGAGATATTTGTTGCTAACACTGAGGTATACTGCCAGATCTTGGGGTAATAACATTATTTGTGCCAGGGTGGTGGGTCATACCAGGAGAAGAAACAGGTTCTGTGGCAGGGCAGGGACAGAATAGATTGGGACAGTGCAGTGGTCCCCCCAGAAATAGCCCTTGATCGTAAAGATTATCTTTTTTTTGATTAAGGAGATATTAAAATGACTGGTCATTATCCCTTTTGCTCCAGTTTCCTTGGGTGGGGGAAGGGGAACAAATCTTACTTTAGCTCCCCATTGAAAGCCTTTCAGAAAACCCTCCACTGACTCATTGGAATATCTCCAAATCACTTGATACAGTGTTTGAGTTTGTCCAATTTAATGGTAAGTCTGTAAAATCCAGTGGACCATGGGTGGTTTTTTTTTTTTTTTTTTAATACAGTGTAGCTTTTGTATTTATTCCCATATAGTTCCTTTCCTTGTATCTCTTCCTTCCTCCTGTAGTATTCTGCATCTTTTTACTTTAGGCCCCAAACTGAGATGCAGGGGAAGCTGTTACTTTCCTATGTCCCTTCTTTGAGCATGGTGAGAAGTGAAATGGTGCCTTCGTGGAAGTCAGTAGGAGTTTGCTTGAGAGCATAACAGGGTCTCTGGAGGTCATCTTGTTCAACCTCTCTGTTCAAGCAGGCTCACCTAGAGCTAGTTGTCCAGGTGGCTTTTGAGCATCTCCAAGGATGGAGACTCCAGAGCCTCTCTGGGTACCCTGTGCCAGTGCTCGGTCAGCATTGCTAAAAAAGATGTGGGTTTCTTTGAGGTGGAATTTTAGAGGAGTCCTTGCAAGCTTTGTGACTGGGGATGAGTATTTGATGAAGGATGCAACTTAAAACAAACAAACTAAAAGCACCATGACAGAAAACTTCTGGGGTTTGCTTATTGCTATGATACATCTCTGTGCCACTCAAACTCACAAAAGCTGTCATTTTACTCTTCAGCTTGCCTACCTGGTGCTTCCCTCTCATTCAGTTTTCTTGTGATCTGTATCCCAAAAAAGGATTCCAATGTTTCTTGTGCTCATGCTCATTTCTTTTATGAGGATGTAGCAGGAAGCCCTGCTTGCACTACTGGCTAAAGGACCCCTTAACTCTGGAAGAATGCAACTCAGTCTTGTGAGATTTAGGAGTTCTGGACAGCACACATCCCAACATACATGCATCCCTCCTGGTCTTTTTCTCTCCAGGTGTGATGTTAGGGCTGACCCAGCTGATGCTGGTATGTGCTCCATCTCTCTGTTCCCACGCCTGGATATGCAGTTCAAACAGACCTCTCTCTAGCTGGAGTCCCAAGTCTCAGAGGAGATTTTCTGGGGGACAAACAAAATACGCATTTATTTATTAATTTGCAGTTTGTGATGTGTCCTTAGAATTTAAAAAATGTTACAGACTGTGAAATGTGTTACTGCATGACTAATGTTGCTACCTTATTCTGCACTTTCCTTAGAATTCATTGAAACTATATTGCATAAATCCAGTCTTGCTGCATAACTCAGGTATAATGCACAGCATAATATGCAAGACTGCTTATAATTAGACATTTACTAATTGTTTTAGAAACTAATTGTGTATAGCTTTTGGACCTAGGAAGGTTCTTAAGTGAAATGTAGTAGTATTAAGGTTTTTTTATCATTGGGTTACTGTTTCCTGTTTAAACCAATTTTTTCTTGCAGTATTGCATAAAATAGAATAATAGAAGACCCTCTACAAGCATGTCAGAGTTCAGTGTTCTGTTGTTGTTGGATATTGGGATGCCAATGGGGAAAAGCTGCAGCGTTCTCTTGGGGTCACATAGAACATGGACTGTCAAGATAGTTAAGACTGAGTATTGCTTTAGGAATGATGAGTCCTACCTTGGAAACTGCATTCTGTCTGGCAAGAGTCTAAATTCTGTGATTAGGAAATATTTTCTATCCTTTATTGCTATGACTTTGTATGGAGGTTACTTGGAAAGGTTTGGTGGAAAAACTTTTATAGATTTATTTGTCTTCATTTTGAAATCCGTAAGGATGGATTATACGTATTTGTTTCTTAGTCATGGAGTATGCAATTAGTACTTTGGCTGAATGTGTATTATGCATTTAGTGAGGAAATGCCTTCCATTGTAACATTTATTCTAATAAACCATATTTTAGTGTGGATAATCCTCTTTTAACATAATTGGGACATGGAGATAATACTTAAACGTCTTCAGTTTAAGGACTGATGGGATAGTTGTAGTATGCTACCATAATATCAGCAAAGCAAAATTGAAGAGAAGCGCGAAGGAGTCATGTATTACAAGCATGACTGTAAGATTTTTGTACTTCGTCCAGTCCCATTTCTAGCAGTCTCATATGTGGTGGTATAGTCATTATAAAGACTTTAATTGGCTAAGAGCTTGCCAGCTTGCATTTGCCAACTATGCTGAAATCCTGGCCAAACTTTTCAAGAGCGTGCAGTAATCTGCAGTTGGCCGAGAACAGCGGATATAAATAGATGATATGGTGCTGAATTACAATTGATTATTGAAATTCAGCTAGTATGTAATAGATAGACATAAAAAGGCAACATTGTTTCCCTAATATGGCACTTTAAATGAATGCAGTCTCCTTTTTTATTTAGCAAAGTTAATGTTTATCACAAAATCATAAAAACTAGCTCATAGTTTCATGGCTTCTTGCAAATAAAAATCTTTTTCTGCTCTTAAAAAGAAAAGAGTTGTGGTCTACTATCTGGTTGGTTTCCAGTAGGAACAGTTCATTTTTTTTATTTTGGGGTTAGGCAAAAGTTGGATGAAGACAGTGTATTTTATACATAAATTGCTTTTCAAGCATCTTGCTTCAGAAATCATATTGGAGAACAGCAGTATCTAGCTGATGGTCTTTTCAAAATTATTTGTGTTACCTTCTCCCAATAATAAAGAATATTTTGGGCCAGATTGGAACTTTTAAAAATGACAACCCCCAAAGTCTTATTCATGGAATCAGTTTTTACTAATCTGTGTTTAACTGCATAATAGTACCTTCCAGAGGCTAGAATAATATCAAGGTCCAATTGCATGACATGTTGTGGCATGTATCATAAGGGCTTATGGGATAAGCCAGGCTGGAAGGGACCTCAGAAGATCGCTAGAGCAGCCTCCTGCTCACGGCAGGGGCAGCTGTGGTATCATACCAGGTTGCTCAGGGCTTGATCCAGTCATGTCTTGAAAAACTCCAAGGATGGAGCCTGCACAACCTCTCAGGGCAACCTGTGCTGCTGCTTGCCTCTCCTCACAGTGAAAATAGCTTTATGGGTTGTGGGTTTCTCCAACCTGTATGGTTGGTGTGTGCTTCTGTGTTAGATCTTGCCTTCATTGTTTGAGTTGCCTAACAGGAGGTTTTGCAATTTGCTTTAAGAAGAGGGTCAGTTCCCTGACTTAGGTGTTTCATCTACATGCTTGGGCTGTTTCTGTAGCATGCAGAGAAGTTGGGTGCCTCAGAATCCAAGCTAAAACCCACTTCCTGGGGCAGGAGGCCCAGAGAGCGAGGAAATGCCACATGTGGGTTAAGTTTGATATCCTGTCTCCATGGAGCTCAGGCATCTGAGGCAATGCCAAATACTGGGTGTGCAAGAAGTCCAAAGTCTAGCATTTGCAAAGCTGTATGTGAGGCTGAGACCAGGACTTAGTTCCTGAAGCTTTCTTGCTTTGTGTTGTGCAGCTAGAAAAGCCAACATTTAGTTGTTGACTTACCTCTGCTCCTCTGAACCTTGGGACCCGATTATGAATAGTTCAGGTCATTTTACGTCAAAGGTAAGTGGGTTAGTTGGAAGCACTTTCAGTAGTGTTTCAAGTTCCCTTGTATGTCGCTGCCTTCAAACTAGCAGTTCTTCTGTCGTAGCTGTCATGTGAGTGGTGATTTAAGGAATTACTACACTTCAGCCCCTAGTTAGCACTTCCAGCATCACTTGGCATGAAAATGGGAAAGACATTCAGCAATTCCTCAGCCTAGGTAGGTTTAAACCCACATCTCCTGTACCCTAGCATCTTAAGTTGCTGAGTGCTGTTTATGTGTCTTCTGTTGAAACTCTGCAGCTGGATGAGCAAACTTCAACACTCATGGGGGCAGGAAAGCATAAAGCTACTTCCCTTTTTTAGTATGATAGCAATGATGAGAAAATGGACCGATGAGTGCTAATGCTGCTGAGCTAGATTTCGCTGTCTGCAGATGCAGTCTCTCAGGCTTTATCTGTGTTACTGTGAAGTTTCTGACTGCTGCTGTATTCACTAATGGTATTAATGATGGATACATCAGCTGTCAGCATGCTAATAAGCATCATTAACTATCCTCAAAGCAGCTAAATGACACAGCTGTTGAAAAGGCAGGGGTTGCATGCAGCCTGGTGTCTGAGCTCCTCTTTGAGCTCAAATGGATGGAGCTCAGTGAGGGAAAACTTGAGGGCAAAAACTTGGAGGCAGATGAGTCTAAGTGTGAGAAATTGTTCCTTTTGATGTTTGCTTTAATGTTAACAGAACACCAGCGTGCACTGGAATTGTTTGACTGCAGTTGTATTGTTTCGGTGTCTAACAACCCATGACCATTTATTAGTTTCTGATGTTATTACTGAAATTGCAGCATGTCATCCAGAAGTTTCCAAATGATGCAGTGAGCACGTTTGTTTAGTTTTAACTTTGTTTTAACTCAAAAGATGTATCCCTAACATATGAGAAATGTTTCTTCTGTGTCTACCTGACAAAGGTTACTGGGCCTTCCTTGGTTACTTGTAGGTGCAGATTTTCCGTAGGTTAACTTTTTTATCTTTTACTGGTTTCGAGGTGCTGTCTCGTTTATGTTAAACGCTACAAATTTTCTTTTTAAACCAAGTGTCTCCACGGGTAGATATTAAGGTCCTATTACTGTGCTTCTGTAATTTCATAATGCAAGTCTTGTAGCCAATTCTTTTATGGGATTCTCTTTATGGTCTCTGGCACAGAGCTCGGTCTCTGGATTGCTGAATAAGACCAGAACTCCGAAGGCTTTATATCATTCACAATAAATTAGACCATGCACTAGCACCCGGCACAGCAATTAACTGTTTTAGGTTTTTTTGCCTACGAAGGAGCAAACCCCGCTCGTGTTTGCGGGGGGGGCTTGAGAAGAGAAACGGCACGCTTCTGCTGGGAGGGTGAGGTGAAATGGAAGCTGGGGCGTGAGATCCGTGGCCCAGGGAGGAGGAGTTCGGCACCCGCTGCCCCTTCCTAGGCGGCACAGGAGGGCCGGGAGCGGGCTGGGCTGCTGCCGAGCTCCCGTCCCGTCCCGTCCCGTCCCGCCCCCCCCCGCCCCCGCCTCGGCCGCCGGGGGGAGCGCAGCGGCTCCGCGCTGGGCGGCGGTGGCTGCTCGGCCCGGGGCCGCCTCCCGGGGCCGCCCTCGGCTGGGCCCGCAAGACAGGATTTGTCCTTGACAGGACATCTGTGGCTTGGCCCTCTTACTTGCAGGGCCTCGTTTCTCGAGGCTCTGGGACCGATGCTATTTTATGCATCCGACGGGGTTTTAAAGGTTACGTGGGGCGTTGTGTGCAGGGCAAGAACAAGAGTCTCTTTCTTCGGCAGGCTGCCGGCATGTAGCAGGCTTCTAGAGTTGCTGGCAACTTTTAATGAATGATAAAGTTTTACTTTTCCTTACTAGCTTTATTTTTATGGATGACATTTTAAAAAATTCTGAACAAATATCTGTAAAGGGCACCAAGTGACCTAAAAATTATTAAGATTCAAAGATATGAAGTACAGTGATGTAAACATTTAAAACACAAATCTCACTTATCCTTTCCCTTCTTTGGGACATTATGCTAGTCAGAGACAATCCTGAATGGGGTGCTGTTGCCCCCCCCCCCCCAGGGAACCCCCATTTTTGCACGTGTCTAACCTCTTGTCTTGCTCTCTTATGCAAGAGAAATTCAGCAAAGGAATTATTTATCCCAAACAATTTTAAAGAAAAGCAGAAACGTAAACCGTATCTATTTATAATAGCTTCATAGCTTATGTGATTGCTGAAAACAGTTCTTTTCTGATTTCAAGGCACCATAGCTAGATGCAGATGTTCTTGTGCACAGTAGCTAACATACCACTCGGATGTGTGTACGTGACTTGCCTATCTGCCTGGGGTGTTAGGCTCCTCAGCTTACACCCGAAATGATATCAAGGGTGCAGGGTTGTGTAAGGAACATAATTTGGATACTTTCATATATCCAAAATGGAAGCTGTTCTGCTTTACTCTTCCATTTGGAGGAATTAATTTCAAGTGGAAAGTATGTTAAGAGCTACTTTTGTTTACAAAAGTGCTCATCGTTGCTGAAGAGACTTGGAAGGATTTCAGATCTGCTTGTGTTTTTGCATTAAATGGGTGATTTCTGGTGTTTCTATTCATCTACCTTTGCTCCCTTGCTACTGTGTCTGTTTCTGCATTTCCCTATCCTACTGCCCTGTTTGGCCCAGAAAGACTCCTCCAGCCATTGCCTTCCTGCATAGGCAGCTTAAGGTGTGCTCTGCATTTTGTTCTGTGGCTGCAGGCATCATCTCTGCTTAGTCCATGGGTGGGAGGGGAAGCGGGCTCTTCCCAACTTACATTGTGCTATGCAGTTCAATTAGTTACATTTTATATAGCTTAATGTGGTGTAACTCTCCCTTCAGCAGTCCCCTTCTCTCAAGGCAGCTCTTGGACCTGCCTCTTGTATGTGCAGTGGCAGATTTTTCTGTCACTTGCCCCTTGTGCAAATTCTTGTGCTTCAGGGAAGGGGAAGCAAAGAGGGGAAAATCAACTTCTAAAAAAACATTCTTTTCTTTTCCTCTGCTTATTGTGGTGGTGGTGAGGAATCTTCTCCAGGTCCTGAACATTAAAACAAAAGCCTGCAACAGGCCCAGACCAAAATCCTGTTCCAGTGCTGGGAAGAGCAGGACGGGAGGTAACAGCTGGGACACGTGGGGGCTTGGCAAGCACCTGGTCCCGCACCTTGGAGGGGATCTGCCGGCGTTTCCACCTGGCTGCCATGGTCAAACCCTTGTGCCTTCCAGGGCTTTGTGTGGATGATGGTGTGTTCCCCTCTGGGAGCCTTAATCTGAGTCTTAAAAATGCATGTGAACTAATGGAGCAAGAGAGTGAAAAGCAAAACATGTGAAAGCATTGCTGAGCCATGAAAGAACTGGACGGCTCATGTTTTCTGAGGTGCACAAAGAAGCTTTAACGTTTAGAATTTAATTTTATTTGATAATCTCTTTATTCACCGTTAAACTAGTCTTCAGTTATTCTAACTTGTGTTTTTCGTCTCCTTTCCTTGTTTTCTACTTCATGTCATTTAGGAACACACACTGTTCTTCCCAGAAAGGAGCGTCTTGAGAAGGAGCTGGCTCCTGCCTATTCTTAAAAACAAAATTCTGAAATACATCAGTGTTTTTAATTGAAAACTCAGAATTATTTTAAAATAGCTAGATTTTTATTTTTCTTTTGCTTTTTTGGATATACTAAAATCTCAACATCTTGAGCAAATGTTAGTTTCCAAATTCTCTTATTTGAAATGAATTTTATGTTTTCTGTCCATCTATTTGTTGCCTATGTCAGTAAGTTCTATGATCTAAACAACTATGAAGTTAAGATCTCTGTCTTCTACCAAAAGACTGGTGTGTCAGGTAGGAAAAACATAGTGTTAAAAAACCCAACTTGATAAATATTTGAGGGGAAAAGGCTGCTAGACCTTTTTGAAGGTGTCTTAGAAGGGAATCAGATATGCAGTGAGAGAGTAATAGGAAGTATATATTATAAACAGAAAAATGTGGCCTTTTTTTCTAAATGAAGAGTTTAATTATAAAAATTACAGTGGAGATTCAGAATACAGGATTTAACTCAGTTTCATTATGAGGCTTTTAATTTGTAGTCTTGCAGCTCCAGCACAAGGAGCCACGCCATATGAGAATTTGAATTGTTGTTGAAGAAATATTTTTGTCCAATGGAGAAATCTTCAAAATATGAATCATATATTTGGTGAATGTCCCAAACCATTAGAATATGAAAAAGATCTAAGATGATATTTTAAGAAACAGTAGCCTTCCAGATCAAACTCCCTTTTCTGTAGGTAAAGAGATAATTTATGGCTTTTTAGTACTTGGCATTTGGGGTAATCAGTGTTCCTCACATAAAAGGATGTATGAGCAGCATCAACTAATAATGCAGGTCTTTGATTGTCACCTGTAGTTTTACTTTAGATGTTATGAGTGTTGTCATTTAGCCAGTCTGGATTAAATTAAATCTAATTTAAAAAAAAACCCCAAGCAACCAAAACCAAAACACAACAAAACCCCAACAAAATATTAGAAGAACTGCACACTGAAGGTAAGTTTGGCAGTGCAACATTTTCTTGTCATATAGTATTTGGGAAAGCTGAGCTTTCCCAAAGTTAAATCTTTACATGGTATTGCATTTCTCTGAAAATTTATTGGGATGTAAATGAAGTGCATTGCTCAGAATTTTGCACAAGGGGCTCACCAGAAGAGTAATTCTCAAACCTAGCAGAGTCTTTATCTACAAACTTTATCTACAAATTTCTTTTGGATTAATAGTATTATTCATTCAAAGAGTGTAGGTATCAAACACAATGAACAAATATTTTGGAGGTGCAGAAGCTTTTTTTTTTTTTTATTTTAGGAACTAAGTTAAGCATAGTGAGGTTCTAAGAAAGATTTAACAACCCCTCCCTCCTTGGTTTGGTCTGCATTAATTCCTTTGTATAGACTCCCTTGAGAGCCTGCTGCCTGCAGCATGTTCCCAGCCCAAAGTTAACCATTTCTTCCTTGTTGTGGGTAGTGAGGGATCTTGGTGAGGTCATCTGGGGAGTAAGTCATGATCCCTAAAGTCAGTTTGTGGAAGGCTGCTTGAGCTGCTGCCACTGGAGATTGAAGGGTACCATGTCAATCCCACTGCCTGAGAGTAAATAGGTGGTTCAGTTCATGTAATGCGTAATTTCTCCACTTTAAAGTTGAAACTGAGTTCATGTTTATTCCTTTGAATGTTTCATATTTAAAAATGAAGAGTAATTATCTGTAGTGGCACACTAAATAAACTGCTTTTTTTTTCTCTTTAGAAACACTTTTCCCCTGGAGTATTCAGCGGCAGGAGCAGTATAAATAAGGCAGTTGCTGTGTTCAGAGAATGTGATTTCTTTCCTGGCCCTGCTTTTTTACTGAACTTTTATCTTGCTAAAATGAATATTTTACGATTAAGAACACTTGGTCACATCTGGTACTTCTCAAAAATGGTTGCTTTTCCAAGAATAGCATGCAAACATGAAATCAGAATCGCAAGCAGATGTTTGCTAATATGGCCATAGATAACCTTTCAGCTTCATGCTTAATTTTCATAAATAACCATCTGTCAAGAATGCAGATTAATAGAGAACAGAGATAATCTCTGTCAGTGTTAATATGTTAACTTTACTGTGTTGCTGATGTTGTACTTGTTACTATAAAATAGCATTATTTAGTGTATAAAATTGTCAGCTGCTGTTTTCAAAAAACTGACATTTTTGTCATTGCTTTTTTACAACCTGGAAATGCTTGCGCTTTTTTTCTTTCTTTCTTTTCTTTTTTTTTAAAGAACACTAGATGACTACCTGGGTCAACAAGATTGCTAATTATGGCTTAATTCTTCCACACATCTATATATTATTTGTCAGAGTGCTGTGGAATGGAGGGAATTTCTGGCTGTTTGTCCTTGCTTGCCTTTGCATTTTCAGTGAGCTTGGCGTGGCTCTTGCAGCAGGGTTGGTAAAAGTGGGGTGTTGGCTCATTTGCTGGCTTTGAAAAAGCTCATTTAAAAAATAAATAAATCTGTTTATAAGGCAGATTCTTATATTATTCGCCCTTTATATATTTAGTTTTGGATAGTCTGGCTTACAGACACAGCTGACAATAATTTTCCTTCACTGAAAAGTCTGCTGTAACTGCCAGAGCAGGAGACAAAGGCGGGTGCTATGCTGTGCGCTGCCTATGCCCTTCTGGAGAGGTCCTTGTCACAGCGGGACCTTAACTGGTGGCAAAACGTAGTCAGATGCCATCATAGGGAAGGCATGACATGGGACAATGTCAGAAGTGTTCCTTAAGCAGCAAGAGCCGTGGTGTCTGGATGGTCCAAGCATGAGGTGACTGCCATCTGCTTTCTTCTGAGGTATCCAGTACGTTACGTCTTCCGTGCAGCTCCTGGTGGTGTTTTGGGAGTTTGGGATGGGGGTAACTGCATATGAATCTGAAAAATAAGTGTTAGCAGAGGCAAGTTTGGAGAGGAATGCGAATTACCAACTCCCCTTGCCCAAGGGATGAACCTTGTAAAGGAGAGATGTGAAGTACGTTGGCAAGGTCCTGCCTGGACTGTGCCACTGGCCAGACCCCACAAACACCCTCCCCTGGCTTCAGAGGGCTGTGCTTGCTGGTGGAGCTGCATGGCTTAGCACAACCGGTCAGGTGGAGAAGGGACAGATGGGTTAAGTGCCAAAATGGCTTTGTGTAAGAAAACAACAAACCCGTAGAAGGTGTATGTTTGCGGTGGTTGGTTTTTTCTTTCTTTTTTTTTTTTTTCCAAGTTTAGAAACTTTGAAACATCTCACTTGATGAGAATGTTGACATTCCTCAGGAACAGAGATGCACATGAGCATAGAAACTACATCTCAGCATGCAAATTTGTAGAAGATGTAAAAGAACTGTTTGGGGAAAATTAGCACAGAGCTGAGAATTCATTAGAGCATTGCTCGCATTAAAGTTGAAATACCTTCAAAGAGAAGCTAACAATTAAAATAAGTTCAGAAGGATAAGAGCCTTGCAGGCATTAGGGAAGGGGTGGGTAGAGGCTTATGTGTTAACAAAATATCCCCAGATAGAATATTATTTTACATCCCCTGTTCTCTAGTTATCTCCCTTGGTAATTTACAAATGGAAAATAAAATTTACAATTATAGCTGATTAGATATTATGAGTTCTCAACAAAGCATGTTTGTGTTCTGTATGCAATTATTACAGAGTTGCTGGGCACAACTTGGTAGTGAATTTGAGTTATCTTTTGTGTTCAAGCAATTTAGCCTCTTCTGTTTTGTATGAAGAATGAACTGTATTCTCTTCAAACTACAGCAATCTCTGGATAAAGGATATTTTATATTATTTTTTTAAACCAGTAATTCTTTTCCAACTTTATAGTGAAAATTAACCTAATTTAATCAAGTATAGCGTATATAAAAGATTTCGATTATGCCAGTTGTGATTGTGTAGACTTCATTCAAGTTTAAATAAGCAGTGTTGCCATTCTCAATTTGGAAGATGTAAACCCAGCAACCCTCTCTGGCTCCTCTTCCTTCTCCTGGCTCGCTTACCTGTATGTGTTCAAGTACATCAGCCCTTTTAATCCTAGATGTGAATCTGTGGGTCTTGTTAATGGATTGCCTGGGCTTGGTCTGAAAAACGCCACTTGTGCGTCTTGATGTGGATGTTGGAGGCAATACGGAAGCATCTTTCCGGTGCCCCGCACTTTTGCTGGGAAACTGAAGCACAGAGAGGCAGAGGCACTGGGATTCTGCCCTTTGCTTTTCCTTTGGGTAGTTTGAGACTCACTAGTGCAGCCAATAGTTTTCAGATGTGACCGGTGATTCCCTACTCTTAAGCAGTGTTCTTAAAACTACTTTTGTTTTGAAGTTTTGAGAGAGCATAGGCTGCAATTATCAACGTACAAGACTTTGTGAATATGGACTGTTGGCCTTAAGTTTGGGAAATGGCACTTAAACCACTGTCAGATGCAAGTTAAAGGGCAAATTGCACAATTATATCTCAGCCTTCTGGTAGATTCACATTAATTGTTTGGTGTACTTTTGATAATGCTCATTATTTCAAGGTATTATCATCTTGAACCTAAATCGCATTAATTGCATAGTTCATCTTTAAACTCGTACTGTTATTCTGGAATGATTGGAAATGGCGTTGTTGTTCTTTTTAACTTCCTTGCTTCTAGATATAATGTTTTATTTAAAATGACTAAAAGTAACTTACAAATGGATGAAGCTTGGAAATGGGTATTGGTGAAATAAAGCTGAAAGATAGCATTACAAATGCTGGGAGCTCACTATTTCAGGCATATGTCAACTCCACCTTTGATGAAATACTGAAGGGCAGCTGATGCTTTAGAAGCCTGATCATCTGTTTGCTAACAACTGCTGCAGGGTGTTGCTACTGGGTTAAAAACGTTTGGTTTTGAGATCATTGCAATATTTTCTGGTGCATATAGCTGTTAAATTGTTCATACTTCCAGCTGTAATTGCATTTTAACTAACAATGTTTTGGTCAGTCAACCTTGATGATGTGTTGTTCACAGGGTTTGCAGCTGTGGCAATGCCGCAGCTGTCTGTGGGAGGCCGTCGGTGCCGGTTTCGAAAGGGGCTTCGGCACATTCACTCTCAACTCACTTTTTTCCCGTTTTTAGGTTTCCCGAAGGTGTAGCTTGCCGGCAGCTGCCGTGCTGCGATGCCCCAGCATGCCTCATGGCAGAGCTACCCGGCCGCCCCGCTGGAGCGTGGCACTCCCCTGTAGGGAGCTGGGTAAGTGTGAAACTGCGTCCCCGGTGCGGAAAACGCTGCCTGCCCGCCTCTCTCTCTGTCTTCAGACACAGTGGTAGCTGTGACAAGCCTGGTGACGTGGGCTGCTTTCGTCGGCCCCTTCTTGTGCATCTTGCCATGCTCGCCTGGCTTCATGTACATTGGAAGAAGGTCTGCTGGGTAGTGATGGATGCATGTGTGTTTTATTTCTGATGTGCTTGGGAGACAGTTTCCTCTGGAGAGGTGGTTATGTGTTTGATGGATGGGAAGGATATAGAGGCAGAGTTAATAGGATTTGGAGGTGTTTACTAAGATGTGAGTTGTCCCTCCATCGTCCCGTTTTTCGTACAAAAGGTAAGCAGTGGGGTGGGGAAGGTAGGTTAGAGGAGGTGTGTCTGAAATGTCCTCTTGCTCCCTTCTTTTAAAAATAACAAGTTTCTGGAAAACTGTTGTTTTTTCTGCCACGAACGGTGTTGATTTCCTTCATGCACTGTAAGCCCCATCACACCTTCCATGTCTTGCTAAAATTTGTTAGGTGATGCTACCTGTTATGGAATAATTACTCTCCATGTGGTACTCCATTTGAATCATTTCCCTCTTGCAAAACTAAGGTTTGGTGGGTAGCTGGGACCTCCTGTTTGACCCTCTAAGAACGGCATTTGGCTGTTTTCAGTGCCTGAATTGGAACTGGGCCATGCTTTATGATTTTTATCAGTGTATAGATTATTATGTCTGCTAGGGAGTCTTGCTGAGCCACAGCAAACACTGCTTATGATTCTCATTTTTGGGAATAAATCTAGATATTTATGTGTCAGTGGTTGTGGGTTTACGGATGTTTATCAGCTGTTAGACAGAGTTGTGGACTTCTGGACCTGGATCCTTATCCTAATAGCCCTGGCAAGAAGTCCCATGGGTCTAAGGGGAATCTCTAGGAATTAATCCAGCTGGGCTGTATGTCCAAGGAGGAGGACAATTAAAGTACTGATTGGCATCTTACAGTTTGCTTTAACTGTATGTATGAGCAGGAAGGAGAGATGTATCTGAAATGAAGAAATATTGTCTCTTGGTTTTGTACAACAAAGAACAGTCCAGCTGAATCCTCTTGGACAGTCTGGAGCCTGAATGTGCTAGGCAGAGCTGAGAAGAAATTACCCCGTTTTATGTAGATAATGCAGGCTGATGCTGGGACGGTTCCTTGGACCTTTCGTTTAGGAAGCTTGTAGATTACTGATGGACTGTTGCCCTTTGCATTTAATTTAGACTCTGACAAGAATGCATTTTGATTCTCTGAATTCCCTGAGGCCAAATACCTGCATTTTTGGTCTACTACTGTAGTTGCTTTAGCAAATGCCAGCTCATTTATGCAGTGATTGACATCCATTGTCAGTGTCTGAATTAATGGGGGAAGATGCTGCTGATTTTGAAAACCAGTCTGGTTCTCAGGAAATGATCTTTCAAAGTCATGCTGTTAACCAGTTATTTCCCATCTTGTCCTGTCATCTTGTTTGGGAGAAGATGTTTGAGAGGGAGCGGCTTTTCTGTCTAGAGGCCCATGAATTCAGAGGACAGTCTGAGCCTGTTGTCCTGCCTTTCCCCTGGAATGGAGACTACATGGGCCAGGGGTCTGTCTGCACAATCAGGGCTAGTAAGTTCTTTTGTTAAATTTTGGTAGATCTTCATAGCACTGACTGTGGCCTGTTGTTCTGCTGCCTGAGGGGTGGTACGTTGGGGCAGCTTCTTTGGGAGGACTCGCAGTGGTGGTGGGTGATTGCTGTTGCTGTGAAGCAGTGTGAATTGTTGTGTCAGCCACGTTGATGTGCAGCTGCTTGTGAAATCATTGTCAGCAGAGCACCACCAATATGCTGGTAACAGGCACTTTAACTTCTGATCATGTCCTGTTCAGGGAATAAACATGTTGAGGACCATGGTTGCTCTCTGTGCCGCTGGAGGGATTGCACTCTTACCTGCCTCTTGGGTAGGCGGTGGCTGCAACCCCTGCTCTTTTCATCTTGAGATCTGATTAGTGGAGTTACTTTGTCACCAGGTTTCATGAGACTGAACCACCACTGTTAGCTCAAATGTTTGAAGCTGTTTCTGTTCATCGTGCTTTGCATTCATTATTGGCTGCCTGTAGATAAACTGAGTTTAAATTCACCTTACTGCTGTGTTTGTAGTTCTGAGGGCCAGGCTCTGAGTCTGTGCAAGACACCTTTGAATCTGAAGTACTACTTTTTTTTTTTTAAGTAGGTTTAATACTTGCAAGTGACCTCCCCTTTTGGATTGTGCTGTTAACTCAAGCTGGGAGACAGCAAAGCTTTGAAGTGGGTCTGGGAAGGTGCTGTCTCGGTCTTTCCCTGTAAATCTGGTTAGTGCCACTCCAACCTTTAGTATCTGCTTTAAGCACATCTTTTTCAGATTTTTTTTTTTAAACTCTTTCCACAGTTGATTGTTCACTTAATTTATTTTATTTAGAATAGGGTGTGTTCAATTCAGTAGAAATTTGCCTTATGGTTGTTTTTAATGGTGCTTTTATGTGTGAGTGCTTTCTAGCAGTAGATTTTTTGGGGGGGGTCACTTGGTTCACGTCCAGCCATGACTGGCATTGCATTCACTGTAGGTTGATTCTTGTTTATGCAAATAACTGGTTTTAACCAAATTGGTTATACCAAATGAAATAAGTCCATTTTAGGCAACCTAATCTCAAAATGGAAATGGTTATGTGGGGGGGTGGGGCTGCAGCACAAGGCTGTTCCCCAGCCTCGGCCAAAACTGTGTGGATTTCCAGCACTGAGCTGGAGTTTTGCTTCAGCCCAGTATGATGATTTTGGGGAGCTGAAAAGAAGCCACTGCAGTAGCTGGGTAGTTGGGGGTGAAGGCTGTCGAGCAGCTCGAGCTTCATCAACCTGACACTACTATACCTTTCTCTCCCCTGCACCACTCCCAGGCTTGTACTTGGAGAATCCTGTAAAAATGAGGAGGTTAAAGGGAATCTTGTGATTGTTTATTGCTATTTATTGCTGTTACACTTGCTGCTATGGACATCGACTACATGTATTTGGCTAGTTGCATTAAATGCTCATCACTTAACAAACTTGCATGTTCAGAAGGTGGTTTTGTTTTCACTGCTGTTTTTCAAATCTGTTGTTTTTCCTGGGGGTGGTGGGGAGTGTGTGTGTGTGTGTGTGTGCGTGTTCCTGGATTGCATGATATTTTTCACTTCAGGTTTTCCTTCTGAGTCTTTATCTCTACATACGTATTCACATGGGGTGTTTGTATTGTAAGTGCCCAACTCGGAAATGGGCTTTCCTTGACAGTGTGCATAAGGCACTTGCACCCTGCCTTTCCTGTGCCTGTGTGCATAAGCAAAACAGATGTGCCTGATATGTGATTTTCACTTTCTCTCGGTCATTTGAATGAGTCAGAATTCTTTTACTTTACAGATTTTTGCCTTTGTTCTCAGGACTGTTTTCTCTCCTTGTTCTTTTGTGTGTGTCTGGGCGTGTGTGGTTTCTCCATTTCTTTTCTGCTTTCACCTTTCTTTGGATGTTAATCAAGAGGGAACATCCTAGTTGTATGGAACTTCTCTATCAGCCCTTCCCTCCTTTTTATTAATTTCCTTCCTTCCTTTCAGGGATGACTGTAAACTTTGCCCATCCTTTGTATTGCAGATATTCTCGTGAGGTGATTGTATTGTATGGGAGGAAACTGCATCCTGAGCAAATGCTCAATTTGCTGATCTTTTTAAGCCCTACCCTGTTTTTTAAAAAATTAATAAAGAAGTGTATATATATATATATATGTGAACATGTTTACTTGGTCAGTCTGGATTCCTTCTTGGACCTGGCAAGTCAAGACTTGGCACTGAGAGCATTTCCCTATCTCTGTGGTCATTTGTGTGTGTGTGTATATATATATTTTATTTATTTATTTATTTATTTAATAAAATCTGTGAAGTGATTCTTCTGAAGACTGCAAGGTCTTGAGAGAGGCAGATGGTATGTAAAAATGAGTACTAAAAGACCCTTTTTACCTTATTTTGTGCTCCAAGATGTAGTTCTTAGGAGCTCCTGGATTGTGACATGTTGGACACAGCTGTGACGAAGAGGCCTGTGTTCCTCCTTATTTTTTCCATGCTGGAGCAGATTCATTTACCTCCTACTGTAGCCTCGGTTCTGTAGCTCTCACCACTGCCCTAGTACATTTTTCATGAGAACGTAAAGATGTCTATTTTAGTTGGACACTTAAATTTATTTGCTCTCTGAGATGCCTCCAAGCATCTCCTGCCTCCCCAAGCTGTGGAAATGCTGTGTCTTCCACTGAAATCCCAATAAGGACACTTTCTACCATCATGTTGTCCTGAGATTCTGGGCTCAGCGCTTGCTGTGGGCATGACTTGGGCAACATTAATGCAATAAATGCACGATGCCTCATGGTTAGTCCCAGATCATTATGCTTCTCTGTGGGTAATGAGCCTATACCCATTTTCAAGGCAGGTGCATCTTAAGATAAAAACTGCTCACAGCACATAGCCTGAGAAGCAGGGGTCTCACCCAGCTGGGTGTTGATTCCTACCACCTTGCCAAGAGCTGCTGAAGTGTTATCTTCTTTTTTCACTTGTTTTATTCAGGAGGACTTACAGGACCCTCTGTGGAAGAGAGGAACATTGTCTTTTAACCCTGCCAGTCCTCTACTGGGGTAGTATCTCAAAGAACTGGTTAATTTCATCTTTATTCCTCATTAGCTGCAAAGCTATCTTCGACGCTGACCACCTGATTTCTTCTTCCGAGAAGGATGTTTACTTTCCTCTGTAATGGGAGAGGATGAATCTTGGTCCCTCATGAACTTGAGGAGGATGGATAATTCTTCCAGTGAGAACTGTAGAAGAACACATGTTTTTAGCAGTGGGGGGCATGACTAGGGAAACATATTGGACTTTTCCATAATCTGAAGCTTAAGTCTATCCCATTAATGTAAGGACATGGGGGATGAGTCCTGTATCAGGATAGACAGATTTCTTACTGCTTCTGTGAGGAAGTTTTATTTGCTCAACATCCACCAGCTGATGATCAGTTGGTGTTTGCTGTCCCTGCAAGGTTGAAATTTGTGAGAGTCTGTTGTCATGTATGGGGCCTTCTGCCCAAATCAGACTGAGGCCTCATATTTGGTAACATCATGTGTCAGTCGATTGAACCTGGGACCAACTCCTCACCTCCGTGTTTTTCTGCTGAGGTGTTTTGTTCCCCCTGTATCTATCACCATTTTCAGGGGAATGGGAAACATCCCATCCTGCATGGCTGACCCTCCTCTGCAGGGTGTTTATTCCTAGCAAAGTCTTTTCTTTTTCCCTCAAAGCTCCCTCCCAGTTTTGTGTCAGCATACCACCTTCTCTCTGGGTTTTCTGTTTGGTTGGTTGTGGTTTTGGGGTTTTGTTTGTTTGTTTGTTTGTTGTTTGTTTTTGTTTTTTCTCCTAAGCCTTTCACCTACCTCTGAGGCTGAAATATTTCTGCAGATTTTTGGTTTTCAGGAGGACCCAGGGACCTGCTATGAAGCTGCTAATGTTGGCCACAGCTTGGGAGAGGTCAGTAGCATCACTTAACCTCTGCTGAACACTGGGAGTCTTAGCTGCAGCTCCCTCCCGGTTTCTGCCATGAACCGGGCCATTGCTGAGGTATCTAGAGATTATTTGGCCTTTGAGTGTTGGGGGGGAGAAATTATTTACCAGCTTTTTTCTTTAAAATATCTGGTGAGGTGCAAGGACCAGAATGCAGGCCTATTGGTGCCGCTCAGGTACAGGAGAACATGTGATGGAGTAGAGTGATCCATAGGCAGACAACATTGTAAAATGCAGCAGGTATCATTCGGTAACGTCTGTGGGTGTTTTCTTTTCAAATTAATCTTTGGCATATCCCAGCATTCAAAAAGAGAAAAAAAACATTCAGTGCTGGGATTTTTATGATGAGACTTATAACATGGGGAAAATGTTACACCAGTGAAGTTTGTCAGTGCTATTCAAATACTTTTCTCTGTACCACTTTTATTGCTATCTTAATTTTAAATAAATTGCTCCTGTGATATAAAATCATGACTATTTTGGATCCAATATGACTTTAGGAGAAATGTCTTCAATACAGAGATTCCTTCTCGCCTACCCTTTTTCTGTTAAATTAATCAAGGCTTAAAAAGAATGTGTGAAACATGGTCATAGCTCCAGTGTACAACGTAGTGGATCTGAGTGTTGAACAATCATCATGGCTGTGCTAGAAAATACTTGTGTAAATAAAATGTGCTTTCTTTTAGACCCAACCCAAACCAGGTAGTTTTAGAAGGCTTGGCACCATCTAGACTGTACTGATTTTAAGGAGTAGCTTATTATATTTACTCTCAGAGGAGAACATGTTTAGTAGGGACTTTGTCTTGAAAATTATTTTTAACATGATGAAAAATGCCTTGGCTGTCACTTTTCCCCGTCTATATTATTTGTGATCTTTCATTCCTTTTATTAGTAAGTGAGAGGGAAAAATGGGAATAACATCAGGAAATAGATGAAGGCATACTAAACTGTACTATGGGAACAGTAAATTAAAACATCTGCTTTTGGTTTTTCTGGGAAATCAAGAAGCAACTGGAGCAAAAAACCTGTTAGATATTTTTTTCTTGGATTACACTTCTATATCTGCTGTCAGGCTTCCCCCTACTCCTTAGAGTTTCTCCTTTCCTCCATTTTTTTTTCTCCTTTTCTTGAAACAGCTGCTTCATTGAAACCAAGACTGAAGCCTACAAAGGCTCCATAGCGAATGAATAATAAAGGACAGAGATTCCAAATGTTGTTGATCTGGGCTTGATATTTCTGTAGCGTTTGTGCCTGGTTCGAGATACAGGCGTGACCCTTCTCAGCAGTGCATGTTTGCAAGGCTGGTACGCTGGCTGTGAGGGCACGGCAGGCGCACGGTGAGGCTGGTGCCTGCAGCTGGATGGGCAGCACTTATTTACTGTTAAGAAATTAATATGAACGTGACATGTAGTTCACTGTGAAATATTTTCACAGATGGAATGCGTCTGCGGCATAACCTAGGGATGTAGGCTAGAGGATTGTTTAGCACTTTGCTCAATAATTTGTTCTTTGGCTCCCCTCCTCTCCATCCCCATTCGCACACAGCTTTGGTCTCCTGTTATAGTGGAGTAGCCGACGTGGGGCTCTTCAGCTGCCTGAAGCTTTCCCTAATCCAAGCGTGCATCCCGTTTTGGGGCTATGTGAATGACTGGTAGGGGAGCTGTGGTGGGGCAGGGGCTGGTGGTTAATCCCAGTCCCTGACCGTGAGGCAATAAGCAAAGCAGTGCTGAGGCTGAGGGCAACATAGCAATGTTGGTTTGGAGTCAGGGTGCAAACCTGATACAGCCGCGGTCAGTGATGAGGCCCCCAAATTCCACCATTCCCAGTGAAGTACTTCCCGACGTCTCCCTCCTCCTGAGGTATGTAGGGGGGTGCTCGTGGCTAGTGGATGTATAATTTATGGCTTGCGGATCGAGGCTTGCCAGCTTGGCAGCACAGTATTAGTGGGGACTCTTTTACTATATTTTAGTGGTATCATGGAGGTTTATTTGCTATTCCAAGCTTGTCACTCCAAAACAGATATTAAATATGAAATAAAAATGGGGAGGTTTTTAAAATATGAAAGAATTTAAGCAAAACCCATAAATCTGTCTACCAACTTTTAAAGTTTTTATTCCTTAAATATTAAGGGCTAGAAGTCTATTGTTTTTTTGTGAGCTTTTTAAAAGTAAGTGTGGCTCTTCTGCAAACACCAGACTTCAAGAACTAAGACTTTGAAAGAACCAGATGATATTGTGAGACTCTGCAGGGAAAAATATGACGCTTATAACACTGTAGATAGCCCCTTAAAGTACTCCCTCTGCTTCCACATCCCTTTATTCTGGGACATGAAAGAGAAACCTGAGCCAATACAGGATTACAGAACTAGGTTACAAACCTGGAGCTAGACTATTTGTAGTTAAAGCATCAGAAATGTATTTTATATGCTTATTTTGGTTTAAAAATTTTATGTATTTGGAAAACTCCTCCCCCCATGAGAGTTCTTCCTTTCAAGTAATTAAAGCAAGACAGTAAGCAGCAGACACAATGAATTGTAAAAATTCATTGCTGGTTACAACAAGAATTTGAACCTCATCCATCTGTCATCAAAAAAAAAAAAAAGCCTTTCAAAAAGCAGATGGTCTTGTAACTAAAACAAATCTGGATTCTGGCAGACAGGGTGAGAAATGTGCGTTGTGAGAACAGGGGAAACACTGCACTGGGAACTGTTTGTCTTGGTAGAGTGCTCTAGCCGTGAATACCTCTGCTAATGTTATCGTGCACTACAGTGATCATCAGAGGTCAAAATCAGTAACTTCAATTCCATCTGCAGGGTCACAAGAAATAAGTATTATTTCTGGAGCACAGCTTTTATGTGCTTTTTCTGAAAGGTGTCATCTCCTAATGGGTATTTATGGGCATCTGAGGTGCAGTTTGTGAGTGTTAATAATAAGGGGTTCTGCATAGGAAGGATTTAATCCTAAAGTGGAAATCATGGATTAGCATTGCAAGAACCTCATTCAAAATAAAACTCTGTTTTTACAGTGCTATGTTTTTGCACAAGTATTTGCTCTTAGGGGTGCAGTCTAGCAAAATTCTTAAATTAACAACTGAATTAGTAAATAATGCCAGATCTCCATCATTTAAAGGTACTTTAGATGATAGCAAAAAAAAAACCCCAAACACCAAAACCCCAAACAAAACAACTTGCTGGGAGCTTATTTCTGCCTATTACTCTTCTGTGTGTTTTACCTAGGTGAAGTTGTAGTTTTCTGACTTTATTCAGGACTCATTCTCCCTAGGAATCCCTGAGTCATTGAGTCAGATTCATCAAATTAATGGGCTGCAATGGATAAGTAAAACTCAGCGCTGCTTGCATGCTTGCCACAGATAGTGTAATCTATGGCTGATAATTGAAATTCCTAGGGGCTGTACCTCTTGCATGTGGCTTGGACCTGAGTAGCCCAGCACACTATTAAAAACATTTTTATAGTGACTGACTGTTCACTCAAAATCACATTGAGCCTTCTCTCAGACAGCAGAAATGCTCTCTGGAGTTATTCTAGCCTCTTCATCTAGAACTAGCAGCTTTTTTGATAGTACGTAGTGGGAAACATTCTCAAATGCAGTTGAAAAATACAGTAGCTAGCTCAGACACATCCTCATTTATAGTAGGAAAACTGTTAAGTACTTCAGGTCCAGCCTTAGGCCCATCCTATGTTTAAAAACAGATTAGAAATCTGAAGATAAATATTTTGGTAACTACACAGTTGCTACCTCCTTATGTCCCCCAAAGCAGGAAGATGATCATGAACAGGAAGGGCATTAGCATCACGTGGAGTGTCCTGGGTGGGAGCCTGCTTTCTGCTTTGCAGTGCTGGTTTGTGCTGCTGGCTGAGGCAGAAAGCAGTGGGATGCTATGTGCAGTCTCTTGGGATGAGTTTTATGCCCAAAGAGGCAGCACTTGCCATGCAAATACAAGAAAAGCGAAACCAAAATCTTTTGCGTGATTGGTGAATATGTAGTTTGGTTTAAGTGAGCAGTCCTCCTTCTCCACCACCATTACATTAGTACTTTTTTTTTTAGTGTCGTTCTGTATCTTATGTGAATCTTAAAGTATGTGAGCTTTTAGTCTCACTAAAATATATGAATAAAAGATGTGAATATTGGTGTGGGCTTTTCTTCTGAAGCACTGGTGATACTGTTCCACGGCTATTGTATTGATGTGCTTTAAAAATAATTCCTTTTAATGCATGTCGTTACATTTCACTGACCCACAGACTGAAAGTCAGAGAATGTCCTTAGCTTGATAAGTAAAATATTAGAGGGAAGAGATCCAATTTCAAATCCATTCTCTGCCCTGCTCACAGCAGAATTTGAACCGCGGTTTCTCACCTCGGGAAAGTTTGTGTAGAGCTGGGCTAGACGGTCTCCCTTGATGCTGTACTGAAGGTGCATCCTTCGCCATCAGTAACTGTTCTGTTCCAGGAGCTGGGTTGTGATCGCTGGGGCACTGCCTGGGACAAGAGGCCTCCCTGTCCCACCTCTTGTCCTAGCGGGGTATGTACATCCTAATGCAGAGCCCCAAAGGTAAGGGGGAAAGGGGAGTCTGTGTCCCGCAGCACTTGGTATCCTATAGCACTCTCCATGAGGATGGGTGATACGTGCTCAGGATCCCCTTATGACGGGAAGGAGTTGCATGCATGTGAATCCTTCACACTGCACAGCTCTTACATTTGGCAGATAAAAGAACAAGTCAATACCTCCTTTTCCTCCTGCTCCTGTTAGCTACAGACTTGCACACGAGTGAAATGTCCCGGCACGTGCGGCGGTGCAGAGCTCAGCCCCTGGTGCCGACTGGAGCAGGGCCCAGCTGCTCGCCCATGCCGGGACCTCGGTGCACAGACCTGAATTTCAGTGCCTTCATCTTCCAGCTGAACCCCATGCTGCTGTGGCCTGTCCGAATGGCATAGACATACCTTGTTTAGTGTCAAAGGGAACACTTTAAGCTCTGGTTAAACTTAAAGTTTTCTTTTTATTGTGGTGAAATGCTGTTTTGGAGGGTTCCTGAGTTTGTGTGTGTTGCTTTCTATATGACATAGCTACCAAACAAAATTAATAAAAATTGAAGAGCTCTGGGTGCAGTGTTGTGGCACGGTGTGGCACAAGTTTATACAGGTATATGTTAACATATATTCGGTTTTGCTTATTGTCTGTTTTATTGCTTCAACATTACATTTGTTTAAATATTTAGTCTTATTTAAAATTAATCTTGCTCTTCTTTGGGATGCTTGTATATGTTGAGCCACTGTGCTGTTTCTCATAGCAATTCTTTGGTTCTTTGTAGCAAGCAGAAGAGTTACAGCTGTCCAGGTTAGTCATCACTGCTGCAGCGCTATCCTCAGTCAGTTGGGTTTTGTTGAGGACGAGATAATCAGAAAAGCTTGTCTTCTGCCAGGATAGAACAGCTTCCTCCATCTCTTTTGGCTTCACTGCGAACAAATCAAAGCAAACCGCTGTCGGCTGTGGAAGGGCTGTAGGGTATGAGGGCAGCTGAGCCCCGTAACGCCGCTGCTGCAGGATGCAGAGATCAACCCCAGACAGGATGTGTAACACTGGCATGGCCCCGCTTTCCAGATGTGGACCCTCATCCTTTAGTCACAGCCTTGGCACGCTTTGACTGTGCTTATGCTGAGCAGTGAAGCTACTGAATTCAGATTGTGTGGGTGCTGTGATTTGAAAATTTATCTCTAGTTTTCTGTCAATCCAGTGTGCTGGTGTAAATATTGCTGTAAGAAGCTATTTCATTTCTATACAGCTCCGGGAGTACCTTTAGATTGCATTTCAATGTATTTTTTTGTGGTCAGTAAGAATGTGCTGTGTTTCTCAAAACTAATTTATTCAGATCTGCTAATGGATTCAAAAAGAAAACGAATTTTGCAATTCTGTGTGTGTGTCAGAGTATTCTTGCTCAGACCGATTTATCAAAGAGTTTGACCCCAGCTCCCTGTCTGTAGTTGTTCACACCTCTCAAGGGTGCCTTTGTCCGGCTGTTGATGCAGTAATGTCTTGAAAATATTAGTGGAAAAATGGGGTTTGAGGGGAAGATCAGGCTTACAGTCTTGAGATAGTAGTGAAGGAAGGAAAAAGGTAGCAATTCACAGGCATTTTTGCTATCATAAATTTCTGTGAAGTTCTTGAAGGAAAATGAGTTCTAGATCATGTTTTTTTCCTTTTTTTAAAAGGAGCAAATTGAAGCCTTCTGAAAATCTGTAAAATGCATCAGTAAAAGCAGTATGTCTGAGGACCACAGCCCCTGAAGGATTGCATCTCTCATTTGAATATCTCTGTAACATGTTATATTTAAGATCTTTCTGTATTAAGAGGTCTTTGGTGCATCCAAGAGCAATTTTTAGCTAAGTAAATAATATGGTGAATATTTTTCAGAACATGGTGCTGCCTAGAAATTTTGCTTCTCTAATATGTTTTATAAGGATACTTTTGTAGTAAATATTCAGTGTAAGTTAAATTATGGATTGGGGAATCAGATCCTGCATTAGCAAGCCCAAATTCTGCAAACTCATTCTTGGCTAAGCCCCAGCCTTTCATGCAAAAGGCAATTGAAATGGGAGAAAACAAATACTGTGGTTGTCTTACAGCAATAGATTAAAACTATCCCACACTGGTCTGGGGAACAGTGTGGCCATGAGGGAAAGGGTGATAACTTCAGCTGACTTTAACTTGCCAGATATCATTCTGCTGTCTCCTTTAATATTAGCTGTTGCAGAGCTGTGATTAAGTGTTCTCCCTCCTGATAACAGCTCACTGAAAAGTGGCTGACAGGTAGAAACAGCAGCCAAACTGCTGCATGGTTTAGAAGGTGTTTGCTGATGCACAGGCATCCCTTGTCAGCGTTGCTGATAAGCTTTAATGCAAACCGCCACCCAGAATTTCTTTGGCAGCCCAGTGAATGGCCAGATGAATTGTGCTATGCACAATGTGCTAATTGGCACAAATTGGCTACACTTGGTTGGGAATGACAGGGTGACTGTGTATGGTGGGGCTTTTTTATAATCTAGTTCTTATATACTTAGCTTGTAGCATTTTTGTTCTGAGAACAGGCATTTAGACTTTTTTGTACGTTGGCAGCAAAGGGAATTTTCATTAACCTCAGAAATACTGTTGATTAACTACAATACAAAACTCAAAGCAATTTTATTTAAAACTAATTGAAGAATGCAAGAAAAATTTCTGGATTACAATATGAAGACCTTTTATACGGTTGCAGTGTTTTTAAAATATTATAGCAAATATTTAATTTTCCTTTCAAAGACCTTGTAAAGACAGAAGTACCTTCTATCCAAAAAAGAGCTGGCCTCCAAAAGCTCACAATAGTGTCCCTTTGTGTCCCCTCAGAGATGAGTAGGATATCTTCTGTTCCTTCTTCTCAACAGGCAGTGTGTATTGCTTTTTCATTTTCTACCCTCCCCCTCCCCCATCTGCACTAAAGTATTTCTTTAACTGTTAGAGCAGTTCAAGCCCACAAGATGGGGGTATAAGGTATTGTATGCAGAAATGGGGAGGAGAGTGAGTGAGTCTGTCACCTACGTGAAAGTATTTAGGAGAATGAAGCCCTTCTGCTTAAGGGGGGAGCTGAGCACTGTTGAGCTATCTTTGGTAGTGGATGGAGATGCTGGGGGTTTCCCTGACATGGAGGTTACCCCTGTGGCACCTGCAGCTACGTGTGGGTCCCTGCTGCGTGGCGCTGGCATTGGCTTGGTACCACCCATCAGCGATGGTAGTGACCCATCAGACTTTGACAACACTCAGCTTCAGGCTGCAGGGCAGACATGGCAGATGCTTCTGAGCTTCTTGTCTTTTCATGGTCAGGAGCCATAAGGCACTTCTAACACTGTCCAGAGAGGCAGGAATGGAGAAAGGAGACTTGCTTGCTGCTCCTGTTACAGCATATAAGCAATCTGGCACAAAACAGGCTGCTTCTGCTTGCCCCAAACTAAAGACCCATAAGAAATGCAGGTTCATGCTAGTCTCCGCCTGTCCTTTCCCAGCCAATTTATGATGTTGATCCTAGGACCGTGTTGGGTATGCTCATTTCTCTTTGAAATCCAAAGCTGTTACCTTTCTGCCTTCCTCCAGCTGCAATTTGGAAAGAAGAATGAGCGAGGTACATAGGCATGGGAGTTGTGAATATGGATGTGATGGCAAAAACATTTCATGGTATTATTCTTTGCTATAATATAGCAAATAATAAAGTACTCTGTAGTCATAACACCACATGTTCACTATGCTGGGGGAATTGGCAAAGACTGAGAGAAGGAACAGTATTAAGAGAAAAAAGTATGTTGGCATGTTTGGTTTCTGTGTCAAGAGGCCCAGTAAATGAGGAGAGCGAATGAACAGCGGAAAGAAGATTCTGTATAGACTGTTAGTCAAATTGTGCTAAATCGCCTTGTCAATTGAAGGAAAGCGAATGGAGAGGGCAAGACATTCAGAGAGATTTGAACAGCACCTAAAGCAGGAAACAAAGATGTTTAGAGACTGAAAGGTTGTTTTTTTTTTTTTTCTTCATTTTTATCTTTTATACTCCTAGTGGTAATATCCTGGGTTGCTCTTTCATCCAGCAGAAGCGATGGTTGTCACTGTAATACTGCGCAAAGCGCAAGACAAATGAAAGAACAGTCTGAAGGAAAGAGCATGTTTCTTCTGATTAAGAAAATCAGTGGACTGACTGCCATTCAGCTTCCTGAAGCAGAGCTGCATGCACCGCTTATTAACTTTGTCTTTTTTTTCTTTTTTTTTTAAGCCCCTTTTTAAAAGGAGTATATTAAATGTCAGGAAATAATTGTTATATAATCCTTGAAGAATCATGCTCTTTAGTTTAGAGTTGTTTAACTTTTTAGATTTCATCTGTTTTAAATCACAATGAAACCTTAGGTGAGTCCATAAAAGTACTTTCAGATATATCCCTGGTTTTCTTATTTATTTAGTTTTTCTTAATACAGACTCTCCTTTGCGGTTTTCCACTGGGGTTCAACGTAAATAGGACACAAATATCAGAGACGTACTCTCTTACAATAAACCTGTTTATCAACATTCTTGGCTGCTTAATTCTGAATTAACCATCTGTGGCCTTTTCTTGCAAGTGCTAAGCATGGCTCTGCAAGCTCAGTAGCTGTGGCCTTGCTTTCATGAGCAGTGAGTTGCTCTGTGGGCTGCGATCTGAGCCTCTGTGTATCCTCCTGTTCTCCGATGGGCCATCGAGAGAACAGAACTGTTTGTGTTTCTACAAATGTGCTTATATCCCTCTTGGCTCTGTGCTCGGTGCCTGTGAGCGGATCTTACGCATGTGGATTCAGCTGCCCAAGTCGGGATTTAATGGAACTGAGATCCTGTTGGCCAAATATATTTGGGTTGGGCTTTTATCTGGGTTTTTTTGTCCTTCTCAGAAGCTACAGACGTTCTCTTTGGCAGCAGAGGAGATGCTATGGGGGGCAAAGCTTGGAGGTTGTACAGAAAGCCCTGGTTTTTGGCAAGATGTGGCATTTCTTACTCATGTGGTCATAAGATTTGGACTTAAGATTTGGAATTTGCTTCTTTCTTCCAAATTAGGCATGCTGGTATCTTGGCCATGTGCTGGGACTCTGGTGATAGCTCGTCAGTTCTCCACGTTACAGCTTCATTGTCATCCTTGTAATACAGGCATTTCACCTGTAGGACAAACATTTTCTGATGTGTCTTAAAGAGTCATTGGGCTTGAAGTGGGATTGAGGGAGAAATGTAATGTTTTGTGAAATGCAGGTGATGGGACTGGATGATTGAATAGTCCCTTCCAGCCTTAACCTCTATGAAATAGTAGAGCTGTTTTGCTCAGGGCTTGACTTTGAGGACTGATTTAGCACCGTGCCCCACAGAAGGATATGGCATGCTTTGGAGGCATTTTCCAGGCTAACCAGAGAGATGGAATAATTACCAGTTGTGCAGATCATTAGAGGCCTGCTGTGGTATTCAGAGAATGCTAAAATAGATGGAATAAAATGGGCCTTGTCCTTTTGTAGCTGCTGAAAGATTGCCAGGATGCTTCTTGAAATGAAATGTAACCGCCCCATCCGTCTCTTCTGCAGTTTTAAGTTGCAGACTTATGTTGTCAGAGCTGTACATCACTTTTCATTTTTGATGAGTTTATTTGATGCTGTTACAATATATTTATATATTTTAAAAGGTTTTGGAGGGTTCCAAATTGTTGTACTTTGATCAGATGCCAGAAGTTATTAATGATAATTTGCTGCTATTTTACTGTAAAACTAACAAATGCAGGAAGTAATAAATTTTATGTCTGAAATTTCACATTAGCTGGCTAAATTTCACATTAGCAATGAAGTGCACATTCATCGCAATGTCCTTCAAAGTGCAATACAGAGTAACTTGCTTCAAAGCAAAACTAGTATGAAGTGAGTCTGAGTATAAGGGGGACCTTTTCCCCCTCCTTCTAATGTATGGGGTGATAATGTATTCTGTGTCCTGGGTGCCTGGTGAAAGCTCCAAACTCCTGTCCTAATAGTTCCCATGTAAAACCAGCACTGCTTCCTCAGCTGGAGTACAGGTACAAAAATTCAGGTTTAGGTTATGTTGCCTACTGTCATACAGTACTTAAGTTTGGCAGTTAACAGTGGTTTAAAACACTTTTTTTCTCAATGCTGTTTCAAACAGACACAATTTTGCAATGCCATTTCCATTTTTTGCTAGCTTTCTTTCGAAAGATTGTATTCATGTTTCATTAAAAAAAAAAAATCTTCTGAATGGGGCCCTCTGTGCAATAAAATTTACATCTTAAACTATACAAAAATTCCTACCTCCACATTAGAAAAAAAAAAAAAAAAAAGAAGAAAGTACAGATCACTAGAGAGAAGCACTGAATTTTCTAGGCTTGCTTTATCCTGACATAAGTCTGCTGAAATTGAATAGCTGCATCAGCAAAACCAGTTTTTAGTATGAATTGAAGACTCAGACTCAGTCTGCAGGAGTTTTGGTTGGGTTTTTTTTAACTCCTACTGTTCTGCATCTTCCATTGTTCGAATGAAATCAACAACAAATTTTGTAGGCCACCTATTTTCCTGGCTTCTGTCTTTCTGCCTGTCTTTCCTTTTCCTCCTGATCGCCCCTGCTGTTCCTGGATGTAACAGAAAGGATGTGTCTTCTTGCTCCTCTGCTGGTTACTGTAAACTTGAAAGAAGAGCTGGCCCGTTGCATGGGACCCAAGGAGGAAGAGGTGGTGGTGAAGTCCACTTGCCACCGCGTGAAGCGGTAACAGACTCTGTGGTTGCAAAGGGGTGCAGTATTGCCCGCAAAGGGGTGCGGTATTGCCCACAGGTGGCCGCTGGGAGTGGCTGTGATGGGGGTATTGAAATGCTCTGATTGATTTTTGGTAGCTATTGAGATTTTACCCAGTTGCCTTGTGTTGCTACCTACAGCTTCATCTCCAAGTCTTGTGATTGTGGGAGATGCAGCCTTAGTTCTTCAAATACCTGTAATCCCTTGCCTTTGTCATTATTGCAGAAAAACATGAAGATGGAAACTGTGAAGGATGAAATATCTAAGACCGAACGAAAAAAAACCTCTGAATTTCCTTCTCTAATAACCATGAGTCATCTTTTTCTTGGGTCATGACTTTTTTCCAATGCTTAGGGTTGGGAGCACTGTTCGAAATCAGTGAACAGCATAAACATGCTGTTGTGTGTGCTTATTTTGTGACTTGGGACCATGATTCTTTTAATTTTCAGTGAATAAAGAGCTTTATATGGTGAAACTGCATAATGGGAACTGTTTTTTCCCCACTTGATGGGAAACCATTTTTGTTCCTTCTTATTGTGGTTGTGACTCTAGCAAGAGTCTCTGTCAGAAAGCAGTTGAGATGTGCAGGAAAATGTCCATTTTGTATTAGATTCATAACTCTGCTTTTAAATTATCTAGTTCAGGTACTATAAAATAATGTAAATAGAAAATAGAACAGGTATCAAGTGTATTATTATGCAAAGGATAAAATAATCTTCTGTGCCATACGTCAGTTTTGTAGTCTTGCACCCTACACATGCTAAATCTCAAAGTAAATATTTTGAGGTCTGGTCATAATTTTATTCATATTCTCAAAATCTATCTGCAGTTTGGGCTTTAAGTATGTATTCTGAAATGATGTTTCCCCAAAGACAGTTTCATTTACCAGCTTTCTAATGTGATAACGAAAGGCCTAGTGTGAGTTTGGAGAGAAGGTGAACCGATTTGCGGAAAATTGCTCTGGAAATTACTGTAAATGCAATGTAAATGTTGTGCAATTCTTGGAACTTTCAATGATCCTGGTCAGCAGATTAACTTTTTATCAAAAGAATCTACTACACTAAAACTGTTAAAAAAACATAATTTAAAAAAATGTGTACTTTATGTGAAACTGTATCAGTCTTACAATTCTGGTTGACTAATCTCTTCTTAACTTAGGTACTATGAAGCCCAAGTATTGAAAAGCACAGCTGTATGTCACAGCATAAAGGACTCTGCTGTTGGTGTGTGTACCCAAGTGAAATCGGAGAGCATTTACTGGTGTTGTCCCTTTCCTCCCTTTTTTTTTTAATGCATTGGTGGGGGGCACATGTAACACATGCTCTGTCTTGCTGGGGCTCGAACATCTTTTGGTTAGCCAAATTCCACTCTGACGTACAGTGACAGGAGTTCACCATTAGATCTGTCAGTCTTCTTACCCAGAGCTGATCTTGACCCTATTTCTCTGTGCAACCAATTCATATAAAACCAGATGCCAACAATCTGTATTAACTGTGAATTAAATTCTTATCAAAATGGATTGCCCCAGTTTGTGGCGAAACAAACAGCCCATGTCTCTCGTTCCAAAAAATGTACCATCTGGCTGATAAAGCTGATTATCCAGAAGTGTTACTAAAAATGTCTGTGTGTCTACAGAGAAGCAAATAATTGGCCTTAGGAAGAAAAAAAATCCTGCTGTTACTTCTGAAAGTTATGCTGATTGATATGGTGATTTGTTGTCCCAGAACGCCTGAGGATGAGGAGTTGTGTGTGTGGGAGGTTGTTTATGGGGTGGGATTCCTTCACCTGTGTGTACGAGAAGGTCTGCGTTATGAACCTTGTGTGTGCAATGTACTTTTAGTCCTCTTGCATTCCAGCAATGCTAACTTTTATAACCATAGAACATAATTATCCCTAAGACATGCCTGATACTGTTGTGGGAGCAATTCTGAAGCAAAATGACTATAATATGGCTGAATGAAGAACTCAGATGGTTTCTCTTAAAATTGAAGGGCAGGTCATGTCCAAAAAAGAATTAAATATTAAATGAGGGGGGAAATACGTTGGAGCAGAGCCCAGATTCTAAAAGTAAATTGTTGAAGACTATAACCTGGTTTTCTCAATGAGTATTAATCCAAATTGTGTATAGCAGATATGGCGGTGAGTAATAGTAGTTAAGCTAAGGATCAAGAGTCCAATTTTCTTCACATCTTTCTAGGAAATATACGACCTAGTGTTGCATAGCAACAGTCAAAGGTATAGCAATATTTGCACTTGAAAATCTTCAGTGCTTTGGGAAGCATTAGATGGCTGATGAGATAGGTAGTGAGGAAATGGTATTATTCTCTCTTAGGGTACTGGTTTAAATTCAGTCTTGACGGTAGTGGCTGAAGACCATTAACATCTGAATAACTAGCTAGATGTCTGCAAAATGAGTTATTGGTCTCGGTCCAGTTTTCAGAGCACCCATACTCACATTTCAAAAAGCATTCCTGTAATTGGCAACGTTGTTGGTGTGCTCTGAAGGCAAAGCAGATACAAATAGCTGTGGAGGCAGCCACAGAGCTCTCTGCTTCAGAGCACTTCTGCCCCATCTCAGAGAGCTCCCTGCTCTGGTCCTATGGCCAAATAGAGGAGTTTCTACTTTCCTAGCTTATGTCTTTTCTCTACAGCTGTGTGGTAAACCTGAAAGCACATTATTTAAAGTTTGTAGGATCCCTCTATTTTCTTTGCGTTTTGTGTTAACTGTAAGTGTTTCGAATAAAAGATGCTGCTTGGGAGTTTTTCATCTTCTGAGATCCTCCTAAATTATTTTATGTTTAAATTTTTCAGAATCAAATGTGAGTTCCCATCGAAGGTAAGAGTTTTCCAGAAATCTGCAATCTCTGTGATACCAGTTTTCAGAAGTTGTGTGGTGTTCTTACCTTGCACACCTGTAAATCGTTGGTCTGAAAATCAGGAGAGCATCAGAAGAAGCAGAGGAGTAAAGCTGCTGGTACCACATGACAAGAATTTGGAGTGCCTTAAATATGATTTGGTAGTCCTGTTCCTACATTAGCTGTTTATTGCTCAAAATTTAGCAGCCTTTTGTCGGAACAGCTTGTCAGATGCTCAGTATCGCCTGAGCGCTTGCTGTAGCTGGGCTAAGGGATGTCCATGGTGGAGTAACTATGAGCAAAAAGTGTAAAAACTGGCAGCTAACAGCATATGACAGTCATAGGACTACTTGCTAGATTTTTTGTAAGCTTCTAGTTTTACCTTATTTTACTAGTATTTAATATGCTTTAAAGGAAGTGTGTGTAGTAGATGATCTCCAGGGTAAATCCAATACAATTGAGAAGTGTGGAAGGGCTCGAGGATGTCCTTTACCCCATGCAACTTTCACTTAATGCTAGTGCTGACTCTTCGTTTTCTTAACTGCCTAAAGTAAGCTTGGTAATGAGCTCCATAAGAACATTTATAACAAGAGAGAGGTCCAGATTTAAGATCTACTGATCTTTAAATAATCACCTAAGAAAGTATTCTGTCATTGACTCCAGTTCATTGCTTTAATATAGGAGACCTCAGGACATACCTAAATTAAATGAATGACAGATTTACAGGACATCTTAAACTATTTTTTTCTGTAGAAACATATCTTTGAATCTTAAAGTAATTTTTAAAAGTTGTAGCCATTTCTGAATAAAAAAAGATTTATAACTATTCTACTTCTGTTGCTTTTCCTAAAGGTGAGAAATTTTTATGCCTAATTTGACTGCTAAGGTAGTAGCAGTAGTGCGGAAAGGTGTTTATTAGTAAGGTCACTCATATTAGCAAAGTAAATAAAGGGACCCCCCCCCCCCCCCACTGGACACCTGTCATGAGGCTAATTCTTGTGTAATTTGGAGTTTTGAAGGTCTTTGGTAGAAAACTATTCACCATTCTTGAGTTTACCTTTATTATCTGAACACTATGCCAGCATGTTTAGAAGTTTGGAGGTTTCTGCCTGCTCATATGTAAAGGTGAAGAGTAACATTCCTTACTCAAATCTGGGAACATAGCAGCAGGTCCAAAATGGTTTAGAGACTGTACCACCTTCAACATAGTCTCATGAATTTTCCTTATTTTCTCTAGGTACTGCAAAAACAATGTGCCTATGCATACGTGTTATCTAACTGTTAATTTTAAAATTGTTGGATTTAAAATCACATCTAGCAGAAAAGTTCATTTTTCTATCAATAAACTGCTGTTATTTTAAAAGATAGTTCCTTTTTTTTTTCCACCTCATAAGAGTCCGGTGACGCTTTAAAAAAATCCTCTCTCCCCTGAATATTTTATTTTTCTCACGTTTAAAAACATCCAGGCACACATGAAATGGGGTTTTCTAGCAGTGCGTGAGAGAGAATGTGGGGCTGGGAGGGGTGGACTGTGAGTGGAAGCAGGTGGTGTCCTTAGTTTTTCTGCCTTCCTGAGGAATTCTGCAACAGCTTGTTTTAAAATACCTGAATGATTGTAAACTTACTAATATTTTATGGTACCTGGAACCTAAACAACTTACCATGTATTCTTAAGTACCTTATTTTTTTTCCAGAGCTTCTAATGTGTTTTTTCTCTTTTGACTGTAAAACTTTTTATGGTGCATGGTTTTAAATATGCTTTTGTCCGTCTATTAAATGTGAGACAAGGCAGTTTTCAGTTGTGATTTTTGTTTAAGAGGGAAGTGATGCCTAAAAAGGAATTTTATAAAATGTTGGAAATTATTTCCTATGCAAAAGCACATGTGCTTTTTCTTGTGAGGGAAAACTGAGTTTAATCCAAGAGATTGTGGAATTTCCACTACCTTAGCAACACTTGTATCCACAACACAACAGTTAATTGTGATCTGCTTTTAAATCTCAGGATCTGGTTCAGTTTTGCTTTTTATTTCAGGGCCATTTGTATGAAAACTGGAAAAGGAAAGGAATATACCTCATACATACAGTTGGGGCCAACATCAGCATGTGAATGCTGAAAAGAGTACCTCTTACTACATGTCTGTAGTTTTGTTTAATATGTATTAAGTTCTGCAACTTCTTTGGCTTCAGTGGGAATTCTGCATGCTGCATATATCTGGAAAACTAGTCACGTTCACATAGATTCCTAAATACAGTTTTGATTTAAGCACTTATTTTAGGCACCTTTGGGCCTGACTTCTAAATAAACTAGATCCAAAAGGAAACAGAGTATTCAGTGTGCAAGTACAGCATCTTGCATACAAAGCAGGTAAGTTAGTGCACAAATTACTTTTTTAACCTTGGCTGAAGAAATCTGCTAGTGCTTCTTCACATTTACAATAAAAATTGTTAGAAATGTATGGAAAAACTTGGAAAGATTCATAAAACACTTTGTTTCTTGGCTGCTACTGTACTTCAGTTGTGTTTTCATAAAGTGTCCTAACTTTGAATTAATCTTTGAATGCAGCTATTTTAAGGTAACATTTTTGAGGTTTCATGTGTTTTCACCTTTTTCAATCAATTTTGTAGCAGCAGGAGTTCTTGTTTGCCCAGTGCATACCAGGTCTGGTCTCATGCCTTTGTGTATATATATATATATATATATATGAAAACATAACTATATATGTATATATATAAACTTAAGTCAAGTTCTGGTATTTGCAAGGAGAATTTGGTCGTGCATCAATGTATCCGTAGGCGGTTTTCCCATATGGGGCTAGTACTTAAATATGTAACCCTAGGTCTTCTGAGTTTACAGGGTGAAAGGAAGATGATATTTTCACTGGAATGAGCTACTTCTAAAAAATAAACAAACAACCCCCCCCCACTTCTTGGTGCATTAAGCCTATTTGTGAGCTTTAGCATAGAAATAATGTTTTTCTTTTTTATGTGATACATTCTAAAAAAATAGGCAGAAAGAGATAACTACCCCTTTTTCATTTTGCTTGAGTTTTCATATGATTATATCACAGAAAAGAAAACAAGGGCTATTTCTTTTGCTTTGAAATATGTGCTCATGTTGTTTTTGAAAGATTCTACGTTAAATGCACGTATATCAGATGAAAAATACATTTAATCTCTTTGGTTATGTAGAATATTCATATAAATGAAGTCCTACTCTCAGAAAGCTCGTAAGATAAAATATGGTTTCCTTGGTGTACAATTTCTATTAGTAATTAGCTTAAGAAACACCCCCCCCTGAAACCCTCCCAAACAACCAAAACCAACAGGAATTTGTATGTAATTTTGTTGATCTTTAGTTCATTATACAGGTTATCTTTCATTAAGGTCTTGTTAATGAGAGACAAAGACCTTGCTAAGCTATGGCCAATATTTTAGGGTCCAGTACTGCAAAAGCAGAAGGATGCTTTGGTATACTGTATTTCATTCTGAATTAAAGAGTGTGTGGGACAGAGGAAAGTGTTTTTAATTTCATGCATATGAAGTAGTCTGTACAAAACTTGCTGATGAAGGCATTATAACATTTTCTGAAATACTCTTGACTTAATACATCTCTTGATGCTTCATATCATTAGATGTTTTCTTGAACTATTGAAATGACTGAAGTGCAGAGTATGGAAAGGTTTTGCATGAGAGAGGTTTAGGACCCAAAATACACACCCATAGGTCTATCTGCCTTCTTGAGGAAGTGTCTGCCACCAATTCAGTGATTGCAGCTGTAGGGTTTGTGTATACTACACATACATGTGTATACTTACACATACGTGTGTATACATACATGTGAGGCTGTTACTGTGCAGGTTTAACTAGGATTGTGCTTCTAAGAACATCTTCCTCAAAGTGAGCTGGACATTTTCAGCACTACACTGTGTGTAGTATTTGGTCTTGCCCTTCTCTAAAGAACAACAGAAAGAGGGAAGATTGAGAAAAGAAACTTCACTTTGAAGTCTACAGGATCCTGCAGTTTGTTCCACCAGTTCCTGGGGGTGCAAAAGCAGGTCAAGTACCGTGTGAGGCTACTACATAGTGGTCTGGATCCCTGCTGCCCCCCAACAGCTGGCTCCTGCTCCTTCTCCAGTGCTGCGGAGATCAGAGGTGGCATTTTGAATCTGTGTGAGAGCAAAATTTCTCTGTTAACCAAACCTGTTTCCGAAGTCGCGCCTGCATCTGTGCTCATCAAAGCGTGGTGCCACCTGCAGTCTGGGCTCCTGTGTCCAGTTCTGCTTTCGGGATAGGTTTCCATGAATGCAAACAAGAGGGTGTTGTTGGTATTTTGGAGTCCTTGAGCATTACAGGGAGCTTACAGAAACATTTGGGGACCTTCCAGGGCCCAGTCCTTTTGTGAAACCCAAGGGATTTGGTTCCCCAAGGGAATTGGTGGGACATCACACTGGCAGCGGCTTTATGACCAGGGCTTGATGTTACATGGGACTTGGCAGGCAATTGACAACGCACACCAGAAAGCTGAAAAATCCTCAGCATAAAATCCTGAGGCAAGTGGTAGGCAGGGTGTCAAACTGACTGAATGATGAAAGGAAGCGAGTAGGTGCCTGTTTCCAAACAGCAGTGCTGTATAAACGGCAGCACACGGGGGAGTCAGTGGGAGGATAAAGGGCTGCAAGTGGAATAATTGGCAGACAGAGAGGAATAGAGATGTGTTAAAAACACGTAGAGGAAGGAGCTTCCTGCTCTTGGGGAGGTGTTGGGAAAAGTTAGCACCAACAAGAGGAGATGGTGATGAGGATGGTGGATGAGCCCTCACAGATCCAGGTGTACTGTGGTTCTTTGGTCTAAATATGCTGACATTTACAGGCTGCACACCTGATCTTAAAACTTGTGGTGTTTATGTTTCCTCTAATCCTGTCCCTCAGCTCGACGTTCTTTATCCCTTGGCTCCGGGTCATGCCTCTATGGCTTCTTGCTACAGTTTTCCTTCTGGCTGCGGTTGGCTGCAAAGCAGTGCTTCAGCTGCACTGCCTGGGCTGGCATCCTCTGCTTAACTTGCTCTAACTTCCTCTCCTCAGCTGTTTTCTGCCTGGTGTATTGCTTGCTTTCTCCCCAAGTGTGACTGCACAGATGCTGATTTTGGGCACATTTTTCTGCCTGACCCTCCTGGTTTTCAAACCAGAGAAGAAAACCAAAAAATAAAAAATGGGGGAAAAAACTCTTGCTAAAGTGATGTCATGCTTTTGAAGTGAATTTCTATCTCTGTAGACAACGTCAGAACAAGGCTGTTGTGTGAGCACAGGCAGGACTCGTCCCATCCACTGAAGCAGGGCAGAAGCAGCCCATGTGTTGCAGAGGCCGATGGCTTTGTCATTGCTTTGACCTCTGCCATCAGTGGCTGATTTCAAATGAGTATTGTGTTAACAGATGTCACAAATAATTAACTGTATATAACAAACTTCTTGTGGGATTCATAGGAGCATCTGTTTTATTTAAGAGCGCTGCAAGTGCAGGAGGGGTTATGGGAATGGAACAGGGAGATGGCCTGATCTAGGGTGCTGCTAATGAGTCGAATGAAACTGCTTGCTGGGTCCTTACATTGATCAAAAACATCCACCATCGCATACCTCTGGAGCGCTCTGTGAGACTTCCTTCTTTTATACTTCAGTTTGCATTTTGGTGAACAACTAATCATATAATGCAACCTGAGAAAATTAGAAACTTTCAGCACCCTCTTCAGGTGCTTTAAAAAAAAGTAAATAAAAGCTCATGAAGATGGATCTTGTGGAAGCATAGTTAGGCCAAGCATGAGGTACCATAGGGTGGATAAATCTTTGCAGTCCAAACAAAGGATTTAATTTGCCAGGGATAAAAAGAACAAGTTTGAATTCAGAAAGGCACTGATCAGTTGGCATGTTTATGCTTAGTTTTCTGATATGACTACTCTAATTCAAAGCCAGTGAAATTATGTATATTGATACATGTCTGCAATGTTTGGTTCTGTTTAAAGATGGGTTGAAAAGACTTTCTGGAGAAAAAAAGAACCTGTATTCTCTAAACTAGAGGTGCTTGAACAGCTTGTGGGGGAAGGGAGGCCCTGTGGGTGGCTTTTTTATTTTTATTTTTGTTTTGTTTTTAAGATGGGAGATCCATGGTGGCAGTGGAGCTCAGGGCTGTGTTTAGAGGCACCGCTGACAGTCGTGGATGCGGGAGGCAGAATACCAGGGCACTCTCCGCTGCTGGCTCTGGAGCGGCTGTTCACGTTGGCTGTGCTGGGTGAAGGGAGCCGGTAGTGTACACACCCAGCGATGTCCAGAGAAGCACTGGACTGTGCCTTAAATTGATAGTATTTCCATGGAGAAAGGCAAAGGATGAACCATTTCAAATGAGATTTGGCACTAAGTAATGTCTTTCAGACATGGCAGCACAATACTGCTTAATTTGCAGATGAAGGGTCAGCTACTCTCTCCAGTCTGAAACTGAGTTTCTGCTGATGCTGGCTGCCGTTGCAATTGCAGAACAAATTGCTTAATTTACTAACTCAGAAATGACTGCCTGGTGCTGGAGTTTTGTCTTTTCCTGTTTCTTTAATCCTTTGAGTAGCTGAGTCGACCACTGTGAACAAGAGCAGAGCAGATCCTACAGTTGGAGGGCCAAGGCAACATAGTTAATTTTTTCCATCGCTTGCACGCAGAACAATTGCTTTCCTCCAGGATGTTGTTTGCCTGCAACTTGAAAATCATTAAAACTCTCATTTAGAAACTTATGGGCTTTCAGTTCGTCCTAATACACATGCTGCCGTTTTTTAACAGACTGTATGACATGTACTGAGTGCTTTTTAATTTTTTTTTTTCAGATTTTTTGAGTACTGTTTCCTGCTCCCTTCAGAGCTGTGTGTATGCACATGGCTTTAGCACTTCATCTTTTTCTGACATTCAGTACTTTTTACTATGGTAGTAGTTTTACTGAGTAAGTACTGAGTACTAAGTACTCAGTCGTGTTGCCTTCTTTCAGTCAAACTAAGAGCACTTCTGTCACTGTTGCAAACGTGTCTGTGCACTCTTTTTTTTTTTTTTTTTTTTTTTTAAGGTGAATGCATTATTTCAATGAACTTTTGCTTTCCTCAGTAGTAGCCTGATGAGATAAAATGTATATTAACTCATCCAAGGTCATATTTTATCTTACTTGAAACTGCTATTCTAATAACTGTAGAATCGTATGAAAAGTCATTGAAAACTTTACTAAATATTTGTATTTACACTGCTGAAAAGCCTTTTTACCTAATGTTTAACTTCAGTTTCTGTCTGTGAATGGGGAAACATATTTGTGACACTGGTATTCCATGCTGTTGTTGAAAATAAATCTAAGACTGGTTACTGCCCTGTCTTTCCATAGACCTGAACCATGATTTCATTTTAGTTGTTATTCTAGGAGGGAATATCATAAACTTAAAATTACTTGGAGCATTTTTATGAGGTTTTTTGTTCCCTTTCCCTTTGTAAGATTTCTGGGGAAATTTAAAATGTTGGGGCAAACAACTGTCACAGTATTTTTCAGTAAAATGTCTGGACTTTATTTAAAAAAAAAAAAAAATAGAATTGTGACAGCTTGATTAATGAGAGACAATAAATAACAACTTTTTTTTTTTCCTAGTAGAGTTGATTGGATTTTTTTTTTAATTGATACTTGGCATTATCTGGCCTGTACTATAGGCTCCTATTTATGAATTTACATCACCAGGAAACAGCAGGACATTTGTACATGCTGATGGTAATTTCTGTAGCAGTGTAAATTGGAAACCACTCAACTGTTACCAGCATAAGTCTGTCTGGCATGTTGCTCACAGAGTTTCAGAGATACAAGCGCTAGGAGGGTACAGATTAGTTTGGAGCTTAATTTGAAAATAAATATTATGTGTCAACTGAAGTGTTTGTCTTTTAGCCCAAAGTAAAAGGGAGAATTTGATTATGCGGAATTATTGATATTGGTACTTGAATGTTCACTATTTACAGTAAGAATTTTTGGGGTGATATCGTTTGTTCACTATCCTTGCATAGATCCCTTGCAAGAAGTAGGAAGTAAAAGTAATGTTGACTAGGATTCATTTCTGCATATAATATCCTTCTGCATTTACTGAAGAAAATCCAGTGTAGGCAGCCAGTCTGGTTTTACAAGTAAATTTTATTCACATATTAATTTTTGTAAATTTATTCACATACTCATTTTTGTAAATTAAAGACACTTTAAAATGTCCGTGCAGGTAAATTGCTGTCCATTAAGTGGTGATTTTTTTTTTCCATGGTGTTTTCCCATGCATTATATGCTTTTCCATGTACACTGAAAGTACCTTTGTTCCAGGTGGCATGTTCCACTCTAGATTACAGCAGAATAACTTCTTCCAAGTGCAGGTTGTAGCCTTGTGCCTGCTCCCCTTCACACTTGGATCTTCTTGAAGGAAAGTTATTTTAGAAGTGCGGCCGTGTGACTTTGCTGGTGGTTGTTGATGGGGCAGAGAGGGAAATGTAGGCTTCTAGTACTATGAAAAAAGCTTCTACAAAGTCCTCCAGGGTGCATAGATGAGTAGGGAATCAGCTGTAATCCTCCTTTCTCTATTAGGAAAACAATAAGCAAACTGAGTCATGTCCTGCCATGGAGTAATTCAGTCTGATTCCTTACAAAAATTACTGACATACTTATTAGCAGTTCAGGTTTGGGTCTAAGTATGTGTTGGTGAGTCAGTGTAAACTTGTTAACAACAGTTAATTACTTACAATGTTTTCTGCAACATTACAAGATCTATGTAGTACTATGTAATTTAGTTGTCATAATTGTGTTAAATTTCTTGGCGTTATCTGTCATAAGACTTTTCAGCAAGCAGAGAGATAAGTAGCATTTTGCTAAAGAACTTTTGAACCTTTGCTAAAACAAGATGTGTGAAAAATATTAAAAAGGTAGAGACAAATTTATGAGTTGGTTTATTAGACTGCACCAGCAGCCTAATATAGGAGCACAATAGGAAAGCAGCCCAAAAGTAAAGGCAGTAAACTCAAAGTCCGAAATCTAGCCAAATGTCTGAAGGTACCCCAAGAATGAAAAGTGTAAATATTACTAATTTTTTTTTAAAAGAATGTTAACCTTACTTGGAATATGAACAGTCGATAAATATGCAAGAGACCCGTGGCATAGTTGGTGAGATGCCTGTGTAACAGGTCATAAAAACTGAGCTGGAAACTGCTGGGGACTTGAGAATATTGTTGGGGTTATACCTTTAGCTGTTGATCTGTGTTAAGAAGGATGAATTTTATTTTATCTGTAATAAAGACTGGAGTAGTAAATCCTGGGCAGCCTTTCTCTGTTTGGTGAGGAGGGAGAGATGGGGTGAAGACAGCCACCTGCAACATGTTCCAGTGAGGAAAAGGAGACCTTTTGAAGAATTGCAGCTCTTTAAATAGTTGTCTCTGCACAGAGAATTAATTTCTCCTCTCTTTCCCTAATGCTTTAAACTCCATTTGTATTTACTTTTGTAGCATGTCCCATTGCCTGCACATCAGTGCCTGAATTCCAGAGGTGCCACTTCTGCTCTCAGCTGGCTCTACATGGTCTGGATGCGCCTTGGCGATTGAGTGCTTTCCACACTTCTGAAGAGTAATGGTGAAGAGACCTCCTTCACTTGTAGTCAGTAGCAAGACTTCTAGGATGACTTGCTGGGGTATTACATGAAATCTTGAAGGAAATAGTGGATTTTTCGTTTTACTTGGGTTTGTCCCTGCTGGGAGCCCATTCCTAGCTCCTGGGCTGGTGGTGGAGAGCTGGGGCTCCCCTCAATGTATAGCCACTGTCGTGCAGAGCCATGTTTCTTTGTTATGGTGAGTACAACTTGGAGTAAGAGAAACTAACTCATATCATGCATGAGAGGTTTTTTTTAGACCATTTAATTGTTTTAATGTTTTATGGAATCTCTCTCTTGGTCTACCAGAAATAAGCATCTCACACCATAATAGTGTTGTAGAAGATCATATATAGGACCTCAGAAATGTCATTTTTCTCAGGTAACAGGAAAAGCCTGAAGTGTCAAGCAGTTTAAAAACTGTCAGTTGCAATACTGTTCAGATGTGAAGCAGAAATTCGGTTGTAGAAATCATCTCAGGGGAATCACCAGTCTGTGTGTCTTGGGTGTATTTTGTAATAATTATATGCACCTTTATAGTAGCAGCAGCAGTTCTGCACAGAAGTAGAGTTTCTTATTTTCCTGCTCTTTCAGCTACCTCCTGCCTTATGCACGGCCCTTTTAAGGACTCTGGTGGTTGTCCTCTCCCATCCTACATTGTGTTTTGCATGTTATTGCAGTGCTTTGTTAACAAACACATCAGAAGTGATAGAAATGCAATGAAAGGGTCAGCAAAAAGAAGGCTGCAGGGAGGTGTGCGGCACCAAAGAAGATATTTTACCTTAGAAGCATCCCATCCTGGAGTTTCCAGGAGAACTTCAGCCGTTCCCAGCTGTCTGCTCAAAAGCCTGATTTTTTGCGGTCTTCTCTGAAAGTAAACTGGTCAACTTCAGGTGTCAGGAAAATGAGCTCAAACTCTGAGGGAGCTCACTGTGGGGCGCTCTGTGGCCTTTTTTCCTGTTCTCCTGTACTGTGGTGAGCTGGGCTGAGTGTCTCCACTTACCTGCTGTGGTGGAAAACCACCAGTGTCCTAGCCAATTGCAAAGTTCATAGGTTGGAACTCTTGTTTCAGGAAGGTAACAGGCAGCAAGTGCCCTGGTGTTTGAATATACCCCAGGGGTTTTGCTTGATTTACTGCGAATTCCAGCGTTTGAGCCTGGAGGTGACAGGGTACATATTGTAGTGGTAATGCCTGCGTGTCCAAGCAGTCACAATCTTCTTGTTAATGATGGGTGGAAAGCAGAAACTCACTGCTGTTCTTTAATCATCCAGAATTGGAGAATCCAACCAGACCTTCGTATCACTGAGAGATAATAAAATGATAGTTACCATTTATCATGGGGCCTTGTAGGAGGTTCAGCCAAATCCTTTGGCAGCTTCCCCAAGCTTATTGAGATGTGGGTTTGGGTAAGTAATGAGGCCATTAAAACAGCTGGCTCTAGTAAATAGGCTTGGATTGAGTTCTCACAAGTTAAAATGAATGGAAAGATAAGTACAAACATACATGTAAGTAAGGTTTTGGGTTTGGAAAGGACAGACTACATTAATCTGATTCCTTAGCTTATCTAAGTCTGCTGGCCTGTGCTGCTTGAATATAGCAGTGGCTTGAATATAGAAGCCTTCCCCCTCCCCCAAATTAGAAAGAGTACATATCTGGAATGCATATCTGAAGCCAAGGGAGACATTTTGCAGAACAAAGCATTGTACTGGAGTGGCATTTTAAAATAGAAATTAAAAAGAACATATCTAAAAATAATAATGGGGGGGTAGCTTTATAAAGAGAGTGTCAAGGGCAAAAAATATAAGTGCTTGTTATATGGAACTCTGCAAATAAATTAAAAGGAGCTGAATGTGGTGCTGGAGGTACTTAGGGTATTGTGCTTGCTTAGTGAGTTGTTCTTTATCCAGTTGCTGTAATTGTCTTGGTACTGTGGCACCCCCAAGGCTTGCCCGGGCATCAGCAAAGCAAATCACACCATGAGATACAGCTTTGTGTTAGCCCAGACTGGAAATTGGCCCGGTAGGCTATGCCTGGACTAGTAAGCAGGAGCAGGGCATAGGTGTGAACACCAGCAGCTGGTTAGGGCTCAGTATGGCCTGAAACAACCAGTACTGGCCCCCACGGCTGACTGGTTGTCCCAGTCAGCAAGAGGTCAACCTGTTTAGGAGGTAAAGGGGCCAGACCTGTGGGTGCAAGGCTCCACCAGCTTCAGAGACAGCAGATGGGCCCTGCCTTAAACTGGTGCAGAGAGAAGGGACTTAGTGTGGAGCTGCTGCCCTGGTCCACAGGCTGGGTCAGGTCCGCTGGTGCGATGCGCTCACATGTTCCAGACTAATGCTGAACAAGTCTGCTGACATTACCTTTCTGTGTCAGCCGTATTCCTGTGGATATGGTTTTCTCTTGATGTATACAAGAATCAATTGAGTCAATGATTTTATTAGCATTAACTGATTTTAAGTGTCCATATCTTCTCATAACATATTGTGAGTAGCCTGATGGTATAGGAAGAAGGAAATGTTGTAGCATAATATTTTGAGGTAATTAAATCCTTTATAGAGTAACATACATAAGATTAAAAAAAACCCTGATTTTTAATACTTCTGTCTACAGCTCTATTTAGTTTGCTCCCTGCATACTAGTCTCTTACGCTTCTGCTCCCCATGTTGCACCAAGCCGTATTACATCTGTCTTGGCTGTCTCTTTCCTCCCAGTCACTGAATCTTCTATGTATCATGTAATCACTGTAATAATCTCTTTTCTTGTTTTCAGTGTCCTTTAACTCTTATCTGAAAATCTATTCACCTAAGAGTCCTGTGCTCTCTAATGCTGCTCATGTGCCAGTTCAGTGTTTGTTCTGGTTTGGAGGTTGTCCTCTGCTTTTGCTCCAGCCATGGTGCCAGGGTCTGGCCCTAGGAGATGCAGTTCCCACTACATGGGAAGTTTAAAAGTAGGTCATGGGTTACCCTGTGAGGTCATCTTACCTCTCATTTTTTTAATACATGATTTTTTAAAAACAGAAATACATCTACTTCTGTTTTTCACAGGCAAACCACTGTGCATTTTTAGGGATAATTGAGATTAACTGAAGCTAAAGGACCAGTGGTCACACAGGCAGAGTTGACCCTGGAAACCTTCGTGTAGATAGAATAGCAAGAATTTTGCTGTAATTGATGTCCCTGTGAAGGACAGCAAGAGTCAGGGACTCAGGGACATAGGAGAAGCCCTTTAGAGGGCTGTATATTGGCTTTGATAGAAGCAAGGACAAGTTAAACTTGATGTATGGTGTAGAGCACCACAGAGGAGGGTAAAAATAGTGGTTGCTGTTCCTGAATTTCCCTGTTAGCACACTTCATAACAGGAGTGGCAGCTGTAACCCACTTGTGAGTGGCTTTTTAGGATGCTCCTCTCGTAGCCGGTACCTGACAGCTGCGTGCCACAATCCCACACAGCAGGAGAGGCGGTTTTGGTACCATCATGGGCTCTCTGGGATGACTACATTACATCAGCCCCTCCTGAGGTAGATATGGATGACGCTTTCAGTAATGCAAAACCAGTTTATTATGAAATGGCATTTTTGCCCCTCTCTCCCCCTTTCTCCCCCCTTCTTTGAAAGTTACTTGTAATAATGATTTATGAGAGTCCTATGCAAAGTCTTCCCACAGGGTTTCTGTTGAAGTGGGATAAGCAAGTAACTTTTATTTTCTTCTCAGCTACCTGTTTTACAATAGTTAATTCTAAAAATCTATAAAATCACAAACTCCAGACAGTTGTTGATAAGAACTCCCGATAAAGTAATTCTGCGCATCTGCTGCCAGATAGTCTGGCTCCATAAGTATTGCTTCTTGTACATCGACTTTTAAAAATAAAGCTAAATGACCTCTTCATTTGAGTCTAACTGAATTACTTGGCATTGACTTATAAAGTAATAATGAAATACCCTCAAATGGAGCTCCCAAGTAATTCTAAAATATAAAGCCGTTATCACATTCCCAAGGAACTGCTCGCTAAGGCTGGGCACCTCACTGGGGAAGCTGCAAGGGAAGAAGTGACCATCTGAGGAAGGAAAAAGCAGAGCTCAGAAGACACTCAAGAGCAAGACAGTCAGGAAACTAAGGGAAATAAGAAAGGGAAGAGGAAGAGCTCCACCCAAAAAGAAAAAAAACCCAAAGAACCGGAGCAGTAACAGGAAAAGGATACTGTGAGAATGACTTTCTTAACCACTCTTCCCTAGAAAGAGGTGAACTAGTTTAATTGCAAGGAAGTATTTCCTAACGATCATAAAAAAAGTTGGAAAGGCCGACCTATCAGCATCATAAGTACATGGTAATGACATTTTCTTGTGTTTTTATAATAGAAAATAGTCAAATGTTTATGTAACTTACACTTATACTGAATTCAGTGTTGTCTCTGCACTTTCAAATTTGGAAGGAATACCCGTAGTTTGTTACTGTTCAGAGGAAATATAATGCATTATCAATCTTATGTAGTAGTCTATCAATCACCCTAATTTTGTTTCACATTTTCAATGTGGTAAAATAGGAATATTCATTCTTTGATTTTTTTTTTTAATTTTATTTTCTTTTGTCACCTTTCAGCTTTATTTCATTGAACTTTTTTTCTTCTTCTTCTGGCCTTTTTTACCTTACATTACTATAATTTTTGTTTATGGAGTGGGGAAGACAATATGTTTTTAAATTAGTGTGCTTGTTCCAACATTCATTTTATATTGTATTGTTACTTGCATTACACAAATCGCTTGGATTTACCAGTTTTTGTTTAAACTTTGATGCAGTCTTTATGAGATAATTATTCTTTTTTTGTCTTATAGTAATTAATATCCTAGTTGTCAAGGGTTGGAAAGAAGCTTTAAAATATGTACGTCCTTCTTACAGCACACTCTCCTATTTTTCTGTTTGTTTTCAGCGTTTTTCTTGTTGGGTACAGTTCTGCCTCTCCCCTTTCTTCCTTTCTTTCCTGGTCCTTTCACCTGGTGATTGCTGGCTATCTTCTGGCTATCTTTTCATCCCCAGGTGGTTACTTCTTCCTTTTCAGTTTCTTGTGAATTTAATTTTATATCTGGAATATAGGAGATAATAATAAATTATTTGCTTTCTGGGAGAATTGAGAAATTGGGTTTTTTTGAATGGTGAGATGTCCGTGAGGCTGTGGGCTAGTCTCTTATGAGAGAATGGAAGCTTGGTATCTCCATAGGCTTATCTTTTATTGGAAAAAACATTGCTTGTTAGCCATCCATGGGCAGGAGGGGAATCTGGTGGCAGCAAGTCAGTCCAGTCGAATGGGAGCTTCCTGCAGCAGCACCTTTCAGAGTGGACTGTCGTAACTGCCTGTAATTCAGAAGTTGGCTGTAAGATGTGAAGCTAAATAATTAAAAAAAAATCCTCCCCTGCTTATTCAAAGCCATAACTGTTTTACTTTGATTGCCTGAGTGAGGGGAGCATCAAAATCTCTTGGAAAGCAATATAGCTGCTCCATGTGTGGGGCTCTCCCCAGTGAAAGAGCCTGGCTCTGGTTTGTTGGGCTTTCCCTGCTGCCCAGGAGAGCTTTCTCCTGGTCACCCCCAGAAGGTCTCCAAGTCCTCTCTGCTTCACGGCTCCTGCCTGCTCCCTTCCCTCTTGCACCAGATTTTGTGTTTCAGCCATGGCCCACATGGACTTCTTAGTTTCTCCCGGTGCTGTAGAACATGCTCAGTAGTATTTTGTGGTGTAGTATTTTGTGCCACTTTAATTTATTCAGTTGTTTCTGATTATTAGTCAGTGGGGAATGAATCTGTTTCTGCTTTATATCATGTGTGCTTGCTTCAAATTTTTTCAACAACATATAGACTTAACATGCTATTCAGCACTGAAAATTGCCTAAAAATGTCAGTAGGATTTAATGGTTGTTGTATCTTAATGGTTTCTATTTTAATATGTGTGTAAGTTAAAAATAAGTAAGGATTATGATTTTTCTCTTTTTAATTATTATTATTTATTCCACACACTGCAAATTCATTCAACGATTCAAGAGTCAAGCCGAGTTCATTCCTTCTCACTCAATAATGCAAACTTCTCTGAAGAAATTATGTCTTAATTAACAATTGTATCATACCCGAGTCTTATCAAGTCCTTAACGATAACTCTGTAGACCATCTGAGACTAATTCTTACAAAAGAATAAGTGTTGAAATTTGCGTAGCAGTTCTGATAATTAATTTCCTACCCCCTTCCCCAGCTCATGCCGTCACAGCTCTGGGGAGAGGGATGGAGTGCTGTGCCATGCTGACACGGCCAAGGGCCAAAGAAAGCTGAATTTGTCACGTCGGGTCCCCGGTAGAAGATTCCTGAGTGACAAACTGTCTTTTCATAGTCACAGCTTCAAAACAGAATAGCACTTCAGATGTGGGCTGAAACAGGGCTGACTGAACCCCAGGTTTTTTTGCATTCTCTTGGACTTCCTAGTTCTCCCTCTCTCTCTCTCTCTCTCTCTTAGGGGGATAAAAAAAAGGAAAAAGAGACTTCTCACTTTTTCTTCTTCTTCTTCTTTTTGGTTTTTTTTTTCCTGGGATGACTTTGATTTTTTTTCTAGTTGAAGTAATAAACTGGCATGCTTAATTTTTAAGGCAATTCACTGGATAATAGGATTTCAGGGTTACTGCTTTTATCCTCCCGGAGAGCCAATGTGCACACATCCTGAGTTGAATTAATGCTTTGTAAGATATGCGTTTTGGTTTTCCTATAAACTAATTCTCTCTGTTGGAAGGGAAGAGAATTGCAACTGAAATGTGGGGAAACGCTATTTACTGAATGTATATTTACTAATAACCTAGACAGTTACATGTCCTACATATCCTGCACCATCTAGTGGAAACTTTTTGCATTGGCAGTGTGAGGTCAAGGACCTGAAGGAGTCCAGAGATTTGAGAATGTGAGACTGTGGAGATTGTGAATCTACTTTCCCTCAGCTACTATATAAAAAGTGCCACACGGATTAATGATGGATTTTTACTCCACCTCCTTGAAAAACACTTATGATGGCTCATAACTCCAGAAGAGGGAACCTACTGATGAATATTTACTGTTAACATTAAAGAGATCCTTGCTGAAGCCCTTGTGGACAAATGTAAACTGGAAAAGACAGGGGTTGGGAGAGGGGCCAGTCAAAAGGTTAGAGCCTGCGGTCATTAAAACTCTGTGAATTTTGGGTGGGGATTGGCCATGCTATATCTTCTGATGTCCCGTGATAATTCTTACGAAGTATTCAAACAGTTTTTATTACGCAAGAGGAATGCTGACATGTATATACTGCAGCAGTCATGTAGATTGGCTTGCTGCTGCATGGCACTCTGTGGCTAATGCTCGAGTGTAATAACTCAGGACAGCTGGCAACACGTGGCATGTTGTTTTGTCACAAAAATACTTAGGTGAGTATTATTTCGTCAGGAATAATAAACCAGGTGATTTTTATGAAACTAACTGGGTTTCTGGCTCAAAGTGATAGCTAAGTACTTTTCAGTATGTAGGCTTCTTAATTAAATGTGGATCTTACTCGAGCAGTCATATCAGTTACTCCATAGGCAGTGCAGAGAGCACAAGTTGAGGGTTGTTTCGTTACATCAGATTTAGTAGAGCATCCTGCCGTAGGGATAGCTATAGTGATATGTATTAGAAAGGAATTCACATTTTCTTATGTAATAATGGAATTTTTTTTGCTAATTTAAAACAAAAATGTAAAAGAATTAATGTGCTGAATTTTGTGATGCATTTCTGATATGCTTTTCACCTGTAAAGGTGTTTTTTTCAGTCTGTGTTGCTGTCAGAATTTAGAAAATGGGCTGCTTACTGTAAAGTCTGCAAATGCTTTATTCCCTCCCCCCCTCCTGACATTTGGTGCAAAAGTGGAAGTATAGTTTGACTTCACATTATTTTCTGAAAATTTCATTTTCCTATAAGCAGTATATGGAGACAAAAAAATAATGTACCCAATTTGTGGAAACGAGGGGAGTGACTGGATCTGGACTGCCCTACTTTGTGCAATACAGGACATGCAGGATAGGCACTTGATGGTTGTAGATCAGTGATACCCCGATTCATGCTGCTGTTGTAGCACTATAGTTTCTCTTAATCTATTTTCAGCTTTTCCACTCGTGTACAGTTTCTTCCTCCAAAGCTATTAAAGTAAGCATGTAGAGTTGCTAGTGGTCTGAAAAGTAGCTTATGTATCTGTTGCTGCTTTGACATACAGCTTTATTTCTTTTGATGACAGTATATGTGCATTTTATTAGCTAAGCATTAAGCAAGAATGTTTTGGATGACAACAAGTGAATTTTGGCCGAATAAGATCAATATCACCGTTCCCTGATAAATGCCAGAAGTACGAAAAGAGCTGACTGAGCTGAAATGAAGAAGTTGTCCTGCTTGTGCACACCATGTAGCTGCAGTGTTTTCTCTCTTGCTCCATGCCAAAGCAGGACCCTGCTGGAAATGTGCAAATCAGTGACCTCGGTCTTCCGGCTTGAGAAGACGTGTAGCCCCTTGAGGCATTTGGGGATGATTGTGTCAAACCTCTCTCCTGTCCTGTCACCAGACACTTGCCCCCCATTACAACAGGCATGGTAAGCCCTACCATTGGATCCAACATTCATGTTCAATCCTGCCTTCTTGCTGGATGTGCAAGTGCAAGGGAATACCTGTGTATTTGTGCTTACACTATGGAAATCTTTGGTTGTGTGGGGGAGATGTGTTTTTAGGACAGGATTTTTGGGCTGGGTTAATTGTTCTAGGGACTGCATCCAGCCTGGGTACTGTAATGGTGCAGCAGGGATGTAGCGATCAAATCTGACCTGTGCTGCATCCCAGGACAGGAGACAGAAATGCTTTAGCTTTGCTAGCTGCAGCCAACTGATGTTGTGGCATTGGTTAGGAAAGGGCAACTCCCGAGAAAGCTTTTTGGCCAGTCTCTGATTCAAGCATAGATCCTCTGGCTGACAGCAGTGGTGACCCTTCACATCTGACTTTAGGAGGCCACTTCCCTTTTGAAAAATCACATGGTCATCTTGGATGTAAAGGTTGCAAACATACAAACAGTGGGACTTAGTTGCAATTGCAAAGGGAGTCATGATAGATGGTAGCTGGCTTTATGTGGAGAAAAAGGGAAGAACAGTGAAACTTAGACTGAGTTTAAGACTGGATGCTATAACCTAGGAATTACTTTCTGATTTTTTCAAATTTACTTTTACTTTTTCATGCTTTGGAATGTGCATTATGGTTTATCATTTAACATCACCTGAGCATTTTAACTGAAGAAATTCCCATTACTGGTAACATTCTTCATTAGCGATGCCTTTGATTCTTCTTCCTGACTGTTGTAGCTTAGACTTGTAGCATTTTGTATTGTACATCCTGGGTTTGGCATAGAGTGTTTGGAACTGTAGATGTGCTTGGAGTTAGGTGTGTGAGCAGATGGTTTGTGACCTCCTCTTGGCTGGACATGTGGGCTGCTTGGGATGCACTCAGTAGCTCAAGTAATCTCTTCTGATGTTAGGGTATGGTCATATTGGACTCCATGCTACAGAGTGGCTTTGTTGTTAAGTCTGAACTTTATCTACCTTGTGTGTAGTTCAGAGAAAGATGAACCTACCTTTATATAGCTCTATATTAGACAGCCCGTTTTCTTTTATGGCTAGCGTGAAGGTGAGCCATGTGGAGAAAACCGAGAAAAGAAAACCATTAATTCAACAGTAAAGCAGTTAGCTTTTTCCAAACCATGAAATATAATTTATTGAGCAGTGTTTTTATACTGTCTTTGGGATTAACAGGCTCAGTTTTAATAAACTCTAAGGCAACATTGTGTCCAATGGCAAGGGGTGCTGACTTTTGGGGTTTGCAGGTTGGTGTCTGCCAGTGCTTATTTGAAGGTGCAACTTTCTGATATTGAGGGACAAGATACTAGCTTGCAGGAAGGGCAGTCACTGGAAAGTAATTGCTAAAATGGAGACCTACCTGAAATGGTGGAGGCTGCAATAAGTATAATCTAAATCTACTAGGCATACCCAGATACATCTTCCGAAGTGCTGTGTGCTACTGGTAGAGAAATATTGGTGAGAACTCCCACACATGTAGACATTACAGTAATTTGCACCCTTCCTCAAATTTGGGTTTTGTTTTGAAGAAGAGTCCTTTCTGCTCTGAATAGCTTGAGCTGAGAATGGAAGGAGAAATATAAAAAATAAAGTGATAGTTGCAACTTGGTCATTCTCCAGATAACAACTGTTCTCTCTTCCCTTAGCAGTAACAGAATTCATTTGTAGAAAACAAGCCCAGCTGTAACCCAGAGTCTGTGTATAGAGAATAGCTTGAAGAAAAGGAAGAATTTCAGGTTAGGAAAGAATCTCGCACTGACTGGCTGTGGCAGAAAATCTACAGGACACTGCAATGAAAACACGTGACATCTCCTGTCACCTCTGGCAGTGTTAGCGTTGAGGGATGTAGGGACAACAAGGGGAATGGATAGAAACTTGCACTTATACTATGACATCTTTTTGGTTTCTGGGGTGGAAAAATCATTTTATGCTCTTTCTTTTCTCTCTAAACTGAAGGATTTTGAGTCCTGTAACCAGGAGAAAGAAAAACCGTGAACGTAGGTTTCAAACGTATTAGCTTTAAAATATATATACACACAATTTTTATATATATATCTATATATATATAAAAAAATTTACCTGGCAGCATGTCTGTGGACTACATTTTCTTTCTTCATATAAGAACTGTACTTCCAAGACAATTTTCTGTTTTGCCATTTATTTTATGCACAGAAGTTTCTGAAGAAAATTAGTATTGGGAAAAAATGTGCTAACCACAGCTTCAAAACGCAACAGCTCAGTGGAAATAAAGCTGCCTGTACTCTGATTTCCATACCTGAACTTGTACTCTGATGTGGAATTGTCACCTTCTGGAGAGGGAGGGATTTAGTGGGGTGAGAACATGGGGGAAGGGGTTTCTTTTTCGTGTTTCTTCCTTTTAGAAACACAGCTTAGTTCCTGAGATTTATTAATCTCATTCCTTACAAAACAAGAATAACTTTTATCCCATGGATTTTCTAAGCGTGGCTTATTTTTTCCTCTGATAATGTTGACAACAGACCTGCAATGGAATATTTGTAATGGTGAGCTAAGCTGTGTTTTGCTGTGTGCCACCTATTTCTTCTATCACAAAACAGAGATGAAGATCTGTTTCTTTTCTGAAGAAGTTGATAGTATCACTATATGGAGCTTTTTTCCAGACTCGCATCAAAATCTCAGCAAACTGTTTTTCAGGAGATTTTATTTTGCTTGTTCCTGTCTCTCTCAAATCACTGTCACATGAACCCAAGTGTAAACATTTTTACATTTACAGACATTTTGTAGCATGCTTAAAAACATGTTTTTCTTCACCTCATGCAACCACCTGCCATTCCCCATTGAAGGCTAAATTAATCTCTGCTTTATATACTGTGATGTCTCAGAGTCTGTCGTGAGCATCTGCAAGATGGAAAAGGTCTGTCAAAACATATAGAAGCTTGGTCTCCAAAGGCTCAGAGCTTTCCCCCTCCAGTGCGTTCTCCTGGCAATGCGTTTGTCAAGGCTGGCCATGGCTGCGTGTCCCAGACCGCAGGCAGCGAGTTGGGCTGTTCTCTGGGGTTTTTAATCTGGTGTCAGAAGGTTCCTGTTTAAAATGGCATTTATTAGTCCCTTCTGAACACATAATAATAAACTCATGCTAAGTTTTTATTGGGCACCTCTTGCTATAGATTTAAAATTACTTAATTTCTAAAATTGCCCCCTGAATTTGAAACTGAGAGTGGTGCTTTCATGTGGCGATGCTAATTTCTAGCAGAGGTCTGGCCGCTGTAGCCTGTGACTCTGCTGGCTGCGGTGTCTTTTCACTGAATTCTGAAATATCCAAGTGGGGGTTTCCCAGTGCCTTGGGGGTCGCTACTGGACTAGGGAACTTTGAAAATTTCAGTTTGGCTGTCTCCAAACTGGCAAAGCCTTGTGAGACCTGCATGTTTTAATAGTCCCAGATAGTGAGATTTGTTGTTAATATGGACATTCATGGAAGAGTTGTTTTGCTCAATAGCTGCTTTTGTTTCATAATAGATTGCAGTTAAAAAGTCAGTGTTTAATGATGAAAGAGGGGAGAGTCTGGGGAAGAAATTCAGAAGCATGATGCCCTTCTGAAGGTGAGTATCTGGAAGTCCCTGTTAATAGCCACATTTTAGACTGATTTCCAAATTCAATATATGTTACCTCAAAACATATCATGCCTTTCTGCCACTTCAGGGAATACACAAATTGTGAATCTGTAGATACTGATTTATAGGGAACGAATGCCGTGCATTTGTTATACAACCTTGGCATCTCACACATTCATCTACGGAGAGAAAAGCAATTGACTTCTCATTTCCTGTGTTTCACATTCTTTTATGAAGCAGAAAGAAGCTTGTGATGAACTGTTACAACATCTTGTTTAATGCATATATAAAATCATTATGCTGAAAGTTTAGCCCAGTAAATGTTTCAAGGATGGTTAGCTACAAGTTGTGTTGGCATCAGTCAGTAGTTCTGTGACACACAGAAATATTTTTGACCTCAGCAATGGGCGTAAGAAACTTTACCATTATTTTAACTTCCTGGGCTTTTTTACTGGGTTCAGCAGTTGTCTGGGAGCTGATCAGTCTGCAGAGGACCACTAAGGAGTGAAAGTAAAAGTTAGATTGCTTTTCTGGAGAGAGCTATTTATACATGCAGGTATGGCTATTCCTCGGCTTGCTCAGATTAGATTACTTGCTGGATAACTCTGGCTTTGCAAAACAAATTTGTGGGAGGTCAAGACAGGTGATAGTGATTTACTGTAAGTAGGGAGTGAAGGTGATTTATGCTGTCTGTTCTCTCCATGTGGCAGCTTGGGTCGTGCCTGGTGACTCCACTGCCTGTAGTAGCTGTCGGCTGTACTTGTATTCTTTGCAGGATCATTCCTCCTAGTTTTATTTTGACATGCTTTCTCTGCAGGAGAGGCACAGAGGAAAAGATTTCTAAGTGAGTTAATATATTGCATGGATGGCTGAAATGAAATCCGTTATTGTAAAGCCTGTTTTGTCGTTGTGCTCTTCCTCTCACCCTGCGTTTGATACATCTAACACATCTCCACCTTGTTTATTTCTGAGCAAATACAGGTTTAATTTATGTTGTGGATCTAGTTATGTTCACGTATCTCTTTTTTGTGCCTGTGAGCCCAGGTGTGCCACCTCCTTGGCATGAATTGAACTACTCAGCTGCAGGATGTCCTGTAGTGAACTCAGCGAGGAACATGCATTTTATGTAAGTTGTCTGTTGAATATTTTAAATAATTAATGCACAAGAAGAGTACAGAAAAGGGCTGTGTATGCTGGTGATTAGGGCAGGCATAGAAGATCCCGGGATCCTTGCTCCCTGGGTTCAGGAGGGGAAAGGAGTTTGAGTTTCCTGCAGAGCCCAAGAGTGCTGCAGCCACAGAACAGCCATCCGCAAAGGATGGAGACAGGGCAGGTGTCACGAATGCTGTGGTAGTCTCCTGCTCGCTGCTGCTTTGGGACCAGTAGTCCAATGGATGGGCTTGCCAATGCCTCCTGCACTGGACTCTGCAGGGAAGGTTATGGAGCAAGTTGCCATTTGGGAACTTCTCCAGTGCTCAGGAGAGAGGGCTCTGAGCGGCTCCGCAGCCAGGACGCTGTCCTGGTGGTTGAGCTAAATGGCAATGGGGCTTCACTTATTTCTCTGCTTGTCACTAATTATTTACCTATGGCTTTCATTGCTGGTCAGTGTTAATTATTTTTGTGCTGGAGCTCCACGTCAGTGGTTGTCAATGCTTTCCTCGTTGGGTACTTTTCAGCAATTCCTTTAACAGTTATAGTTTGTTTTCTTTTCCTTCTTTCCCTTCATTTAGTAGTTCAAGCTAAAATATAAATAAATATATATATATAGTTAATCAACTGCTAGATCATTGTTAACATTTATGAATATTTACATGGAAGATAAAAACATATATCCCTCTACCAAAAGGAAAGAAATTGATTGAGCTCCTGCTGTGAAACAAATAAATAACTGGGGAGAAAAATGTTAAAGCTTACTAGTCATAGTAATTAGGTCAGAGAATCCTCCTGTAGTGCATTAAGCTATCTATTACCTTTTAAAGAGAATTTAATATGAAGAAGTTTAAGAATAAGAAACATTAGAGTTTTCTGCCAAAATCCCATTCAAATGGATAAGAAAACCAATTGGATGTAAAAAATTAGTTTGGACAAATTTAATTTAATCTGTAATCTTATGAAAAGAAGCAATACCATTTTGGTAGTTATAATGCAAATAATTGTGGATTTCTGTCACAAGGGAATATTTTACTCTCTTTAAAATATTTTGTGAGTATTAATGTTTTGTTTCTAGATTTCTGATCTTTTAATTGCATTACACAACTACATTAATATTTAATCAATGTCCACTTTGAATCAACTATGTATTTAATGGAGAAATGATTCTACTACATAAATGAAAATAAAACTAAATTTCATAATTTAATTTTCAGAACCAAACAGTTAACTCTTTGTCCTGGTTTCAGCTGGGATAGAGTTAACTGTCTTCCTAGTAGCTGGTACAGTGCTATGTTTTGAGTTCAGTATGCGAAGAATGTTGATAACACTGATGTTTTCAGTTGTTGCTCAGTAGTGTTTAGACTAATGTCAAGGATTTTTCAGCTTCTCATGCCCAGCCAGCGAGAAAGCTGGAGGGGCACAAGAAGTTGGCACAGGACACAGCCAGGGCACCTGACCCAAACTGGCCAACGGTGTATTCCATACCATGTGACGTCCCATCTAGTATAGGAACGGGGAAGTGGGGGCAGGGATATTGCCGCTCGGGGGGACTGGCTGGGTGTCGGTCGGCGGGTGGTGAGCAATTGCACTGTGCATCATTTGTACATTCCAATCCTTTCATTATTGCTGTTGTCATTTTATTAGTGTTATCATTATCATTATTAGTTTCTTCTGTTCTATTAAACCGTTCTTATCTCAACCCGCAGGTTTTGCTTCTTTTCCCGATTTTCTCCCCCATCCCACTGGGTGGGGGGGAGTGAGTGAGCGGCTGCGTGGTGTTTAGTTGCTGGCCGGGGTTAAACCACGACACTCTTGAATGATGTTAGCTATAGCTAGTTTTGGTATAGTCAAGAACAGTAACCTGACGTAAGGAAAATAAAAATTCAAAGTATGAAGTGTAGAAATACCTACATTGTCTTATTACCAGGTGTCTGTATTACTCAACCTATCTTCTACTAAATATGATACATTATCATTAAATTTATAGGAATAGGATTTCTTTTATTGCTACAGTTTACCTCTGCTTTATTAACTTAAATGTGCTAGAAGTAATCTTATGTGGGAAAAAAGTATGGCTGACTAGGGCTAGAATCCATATTTCCTTTTCCATTTTATTTACTATGTTTTGTTATTTATGTTTCCTAAAACAAGAAAAGAGAATTTAAAATGTGATTCTGTGCTGTACCTGAAGAACTAATGTTAATTCTCACTTAGTGATTTTATTGACCTCAATAGGTTTAAAAATGTGGTGAAGGATGTGTTCTAGCTTTGCAAATAAAACATGACCATGGAATTCTATTCATTACTGTAGTATAAATCTGGAATTTATAGATCAAAATTACACTGATGCTCTTCAGATCTACGTGGGATCTTGGATGTTAATTTGGTTTGTGACTGACTGGACTCCAGCTCAGTCTTCTGTTTTGACATGTTACAAAGTTATAGAAACATCTTTTTCATCAAAGTTAGCAGATGAACACGGGAAACAGATTTCTTGAATGGGAGGTTGTCATGTACTTGTAACAGGGTTTTGGAGAAGGACCGGTACTATTACTCAGGCAGGATTTCTGTGTTAGTGGACTTCATAGCAGCACTACATAGAAACCCCATAGTGTGGGTCTTCTGCTCAGCTCCAACTCTGAGCAGTTTTTCCAGGACATCACCAGCCCCTGCTTGCTGCAAAGAGGACCTTTGAGCCAGACGCCCAGAGGTGTGCCTGGGAGCTGGCTTCACACCAAGTCAGAACCCACTTAGAAAAATCAGTGCTAACCCTTGTCTGAAGGGGCTGCTCTTGTGGGAGCCAGAGGAAGTCTTTCAAATTAGGCTCCACACAAGATGCAATATGTCCTTGAATATATTTCTTCTGTTACCTTGAGTGACCTCCATTGGCATGGTCACCTTATGACAGACATATTCAGGCTTTACATCAATACAGAAAGTTGAAGTATTTGATGGTTGTGCACTGCCTTAAAAGCATAAAGAGCTGAAAGTGTGGTCCTGTATTAGAGCAGGTGCTGCATAATCCCACTGATGTAACCAACAAATGGACAAGAGCACCTGTAACTGCAGATGTCTTTCAAAGCAGTATTTTCATTTCTGCCAGAATTCTAACCCCAAATTATCACTTGACTGTAATTTTCAATAGTTTTATAGATCTTAATATTAAATGGCCAGACTTTCTCCCAGATACAGCGAGTCTGGCCAACAATGGTGGTTCACCCTGCTATTTTGAAATAAATACATAAATTCAGTCAAAAGCAGAAGCAGGAGCCAGTTTTTTTTTTTTAAGTATTCATGTACTATATGTGAAAGAAGCAATCCCCATTTTTATCAGTTTCTAAAAGAGATAAAAATGAAGGCAAAATAATCCTGCTGGGCTACTTGTACTACATAAAAACATCCAGTTCCCTTTGACTCCCAGATGTTCAGAGTAATTCTGCAGTGCATTTCAAGGAGGGGAAGAAAAAAAAAGTGTATGGCTTTTTTGTGGCTGCAGATTTCTTCCACTTACTGAAACAGTAAGACATGTAATGGCTGTCATTTTTAATAAGATGATGCTGAATAAGAGTAAAATAAATTGAAAAAAAAGACTCCTGTAAAACTTGAAATAATTTTATAATTGATGTGACAAAATGTCTTTTTTTTTTTTTTCATTTCTGAAATGTTTTACAATAATCTTGTAAAATTCAGTGGAGGTAGAGTGTTAGAAAGATTAAGCATATAATAAGGGAGAAGAGCCTTCCTAATAGCAATTTAGGAAGTGCTTAAGGAAAAAAGTGTTCAGCGGTAGAAGATGTTATGAAACTAATGATGGAATATTTTGAGAAGATACAAAAGAGGCAATGAAAAAAATACTGGTTTTCTACAAATGAAAACGGGCATTGACTTTGTCAGTTGTGGAAAATATATGGTGGAAAGACAGTGCTGAATAAGAAAATATAAAATCACTTTCCCACCATTGATATTAAGCACCCAAATAACTAGGAAAACTCTTTAAGAGCCCCGAAGGTGCACTGTAGATAACATTTTAAACCTTGCTTAGCCCTATCCCTGAAGACTTCTCGGGATAATGACACAGTTTAGGAAACTGCCTCAGGACACGTTAGGAAATTACAGGCATTCAGTTGTAAACTGAGCTGTTAAAAACGATTTTAACATGTCAAGTGGGAGAACACTTAGGCACCCACAGCTTTGTTAAGTGTGGATAGTGTAGGTTAGGGAAAAGAAGTGGCGTTTTAGCCAGGGGCAGGGAGGTGGAAGAGGAGATGCTAATTGATTAGGACTTGAATTAAAAAAAAAAAAAAAAATCTGTAGGAAATATGCATGGCAGCCTCAGAATTATGGGGAAGTTTTCAACATAGCAGAACAGCCCTGTGATTTCTTTTAAGATATTCCAGTTGGGTTTTGCTTTTCCTAGGAAATTATACCTGCCAAAATTATCAGATAGCTGAATTGTTTACAGTATGTATCTGGGCAGAGGGAAACTGTTCATTTTTCCCTCCCCAAAGCAGAAACCTGGAGTAGGTGTATAGAAAAAGTCCATTTTTATGTGCTTGTCAACCACTGCAGCTTCTACTGCTCTGAAAAACAGAGATGTTGTGTCTATGATTGACAGAAATCACTTACAAATGGATGAATGAGAGCTTAATAAATATTTAATGTAGGGATATTTGCTAACAGGAATATAATTATAAATTAGAATCCTAATCAAAAGGTGCTAAATGCATTTTGTGCTCTTATAGTTCATGGCCAACTGCTAAATAAAGAGGAGGGAAGGACCACTGGTAGCTGTTTCAGAGGGTAGAGAAATGATATTTAAAGGATGGCAGTGAACTTGAAAGGTAATTGTTTTTAGAAGAGCAGCTAAAAGTAAAGATTAACGCTCTTCCAGTGTCTGAGTCGTTGCCTATTTTGAGTTTTATTCTGAGTAATAACGTTTTATTGATTATATATATATATGAGTGTGTTTGTATATTTTTTCTGTGTCAAAATATCTCACCATTAGTAGAGGAAAGTGTGCATAAAGTCCAGTTTACAGCATAGAAGAGCCAAACCCATTAAAAAAAAAAAAGATGGGAAACTACATCAATTCCAGTGATCCCTGAAGTCTAACTTTTGAATATTCAAGCAGACTGGATGTTATGAAGAGCTGTCAGTACTTCACAGCTATGGATGCCAAAGCAATTATGTTTGCAAACCTTGAGATGAGTCTGGTTTTTTGTTTTTTTTTTACCCTCTGACTTGGGAGCAGGGAAGCAATTTGGCTGAATATTTAGGCAATTAATGTTGAAATTAGCTCCAACTTTTGAATTTTAAGGAGTTTATAAAACTATAACCAGATATAAATGAACTTTCTGGCACTTTTGAAAGAATCCCATTTTCTGTATCAGGCATTAGCTTCCAATCAGCAAAAGTTGGACTTCAAAATGTGTGTGGAGGTAAGAGCAGAGCTCTGGCAATCCTGTTCCTGCCTGAGCTAGGAGCCGTCATGAGGCATGAAGTGCTGGAGCTCCAGCCCCGATGCCTTGCTAACAGCACCTGGGACCTTGCAGCTTAGGGACAAAGTGAGCGGCGGGGTCCAGGGAAGATGACTTGGGAGATGGAAGTTTTCTGACCTATATTCACTCTGCTTCTTACTCTGCCCTCCCTTTGGAAAGAAGCTGCTTTCTCCTAGGTGGCTTTTCCGATGTTGACATGGGTTGTTCGAGTTAAGTTTTGTAGGAGCATCCCATCTTTTGGCCTCCTTTATCCTCCAGAAAGTGGGATCAGCTGCCAGGGTGGGTTCGGACTGGATCTCACTGGAGAGGCGAGGTGGCAAGGCATGACTATGGGAAGGGATTTGTGTTCAGTCATGTCAAAAAGCTTCTAGTATTTTATTTTGAGAAGCCAAGTGAAGGTTTGTAAAGATTTACGTCTTCCAGAATCTGGAAGGAAATGTCACAACATGACAGAAGGTGTACATCTAAGGTCAAGGCTTTGTTATTGCTGAATTTTGAAGCCCTACTGCAGGTGGCAGAGAGGCAGGGTCTTTAGGGAAAGGTTAAAATACTTGTGTAGGCAGAATTTTAGGCAAAAAACCAATATGTGAGTTGCTACTCGTTCTGTCTTTACTGATAAGTGATGTGAATGGTGAGGTCATGTGAGGGTGTCTCAGTCAATTCTCTAGTTATAAATTGCATTCTCAGTTTTTTCACTATAATGGTGAACTGATGTCCAGGAACAAAGACAAAAATAAGTACTGTGACATTAAGAATTTAATTCATTTGATGGTTAACTTCCAGTTGCTTGCAGCAAGGAGCTATTGCATCATTACAGAAGATAAAGATCTTGTCTGAATGGTTATTACTCTAAATTTTGGATTCTGTGTTATTAAAAAGATGCTCCCCTCCCATGCAGGTTTTTAAGTTGGAAACACTTAAAGGCTCCATTCAACACCTGCTCACCTAACACTTGTCTTATGAACGATTGTATGACAAGAGAAACCTTCACTAAACCTGTTCAGGAGTTTGTTGTCGATATAGGCTGCCTTAGATGCTGCGTAGCAGACTGGGTATGAGTAGGTTAAGTAGAGGCTGACGGAAAGCAGCTTAATTCAAGTGTCATGTCTGATTTCCACTGAAATGGGAAAGCTGTAAGTGGGAGTAATTTGCATATACAGGAGTTGGGGAGAGTAGAAGAAAGATCGTTTACTGAGCTCAGACAAATCCTCACAGTCTTTTTCCTCCTCTTTGAGTATCCCATGACATAACTAGCATCAGCTGAGGTGAAGTGTTTAAAATAGTCACGCACAGCAATTTATATGTCTTCCTTGAGACATATAGCCAAGATGGTCAGCATCTCCCAGGAGGAACCGTGGGGCAGGTCAGACTCCTACAGCAACACCCACCGGTGCTGGTGCTGGCAGGCAAAGCCCGTGAGCTGCCTTAGGGCACCCTCTGGTGTGCTCTAAACCACCAGGGGTCTGGGAATGTGTACGCCCAAAACCAGAAATGGGTGTTCGTCTTGAGTAGCATTCCTAAAGTATAATCTTGATACGTGGGTGAAAGTTGTCTTATCCTGTAAACAGGAATTCACATTTCCTTGTATCGGCTTTTGAGATTGTAAGTTAGATTTTCATGTATTAGTGCTAAAGGCTTGGTAGGTGGGTAAGTAGGTCTATGTCTAAGGAATTAAGCGTCATTTGATTGCAAAGCTTACTACTATTAAATACATGCTTTATGGTTTTGCTATTTTGCAGTTTAAATATAGATGTTCTTAGAAATAAGTTCAAGTCCTTTTATTTCTAATATTAATTTCTCTCTTTATCATTTGGACAGATCTGAGTGACTGTAATATTTTCACAGCAAAGACTAATCACATTGCTTTTAGGTATATGTAGTCCCTGGGACAAGTGTGGGGATTTTTGTTTTGTTTTGATTTTGTCTTTTAATAGAACTAAAGCAGTGCAGCACAAGTCTTACTTGCCTGCTGGCTGTTTCAGCTCAGGAGCTCATGAAGTATGGCTGTGAATTGTTTGCAGTTATATGGAGATCTTTTGACATTGATCAGCAAGGAATGGACTAATACCATCACATTTATTATCATCAGTGACACCAAGAAAGACCTCAGTCTGATCATTTGGGCTCAAACAAGCCTTGGGCTCAAACTGTCCATTCTGATCCTCTCTTCGCTGGTTCCTAAGGTAACTCAAAAAGGTGATGATCCTCATATGAGAAACAGAGAAGATATTTCTGCTTTTTTACTCAGCCTTACAAATCACTTAGCAGGAATCGGTGAAACATTCCAGCACAGAGTAGCCATTAAAAATTTTTGAAGGATGAAGGTTTACGCAGTTCAGGCTTACATTGTTTTAACATACTATACAACACTGGTGAAAGTGGAGACAAATGACCATTTATTTATTGTTCTGCTTTTTCCATTATCCCATGGCCAAAGTAAACCACAGGCTCTTGTGGCCAATATGTTATTTCCTCAGTATTAGAGCTTTAAGTCCCAGGCAAACTTTTTATATGGATATGAAATGATCTTCTAAGATGCCCAAGTGAGTTGTTCTATTTAGCTGATTTTTTTTTTCCTTTTCATCTCATTAGAGGGTTTTTGTTTGAAAGCAGTGCACACAGAGCTAAAATGAACCAGGCATTGATACTAAACTTGGACTTTATAGAGTTAGAGGCTGGTACCCTTGAGTTTTGAAAGGATGGAGAAAATTTCAGACAAATTTTGATTACAGGTTTTGAAAGAAATACTTTAAAAATGTAAAAAATTTTGGACCAGTTTTAGAGAAGGGTGTTAGCATATGACAACTCTGAAAAAAATTATTATATGTGATAATTAAAATACAGAACAAGCTGTCAATATTAGCAAAATAGACTTATGGCTGCAAGTAAATTAGGCATTATTTATGCAGTATACAATTATACTTTTCCGGTGGATTCTGACAGCAGTTTGATTTAAATTTTTCTTTCCAAGGTGAAGAAAGTAGAAGTTTGACTTCTGTGCTTAAGTGGGCTCTGGTGATTTAAGGTTTGATTCCCATTTCTGTCAGGCACTTCCTGCATAACCTTGGGAAAGTAATTTCATCATTGTGTGATTTTAGTTCCTCACTGAATTCTTAAGGGTAGTAATGTAAAACCTGTGGCTGATACCCTATTCTGTTTAGGTATAGGTTTTGCCTGTAGGCACCTATATCTAAACATAAATTAATTATGCAATAGAAAATGAAAGTCCATTTTGGCAAACAGTACTCGCTGAAGAACAACAGTCTGTATGTGTCTCATAGTTTTTTATGGCATTATATAATGTTATAAGTAATCTGACTGCATTTATGAGGAATACTGTGGAAGGGTTTTGAGCTTTTTTAGTTTGATCAGAAGAATTTTGATTAATCATTATCACTGATAATAGAAATTGTATGTAGAATTTGCCAGTGCTGCATACAAAATGTAGCCTATAATGATTTTTTTTTAATATTTTAGCTTATTCCAAAATGCCTGTGATCCACCAGACTATAAGCTTATAAAAACATAATTAATTTCAGTCAAGGAATGAGCAGAATTTCCTATTGTAGTATTTGGCTTTACACAGTGAGTGGGCAAATATTCCTCTGAAATCTAAGACACTGTGATTGATGTGAAGCAACCAAGAGTAACACATTCAATACTGTTACATCGAGAGGTATCAATAATGCATGTAAATCACTTGCTATTTTCCAAAGGCTTAATTCCTTTCATACCTAGAAGGAGGGATGGAACAGAGACGTACAGTGTCAACAGGAATAAGTGGTGGATGATGCTTGCAGGACCTTGCTTCAAGTGGAATTGCACAGATGATGGATTTTGCCAATTCTGGATTTTGGGCTGAGTCTGTCGCATACTAGGAACCAATCTTAAAGAAGGAAAGGGTGCTGATCTCTACATAAAGGAGTACCTGGGTGGAGCTGTATGGAGCTTCAGGAGCACAAAAACACATATAGAAGCACAGATTGGTGCATGTAGCTCTGTCACTTGGAACCTTTCCTGTTACATTCCAAAAGGTCCCTTTGAACCTCAGAAGTGAGGTGATGTATTATATATCGAAGAGACATGGTAAGAAGTCACAGACCAGGTGAGGGGGGGCTGTTAGAGCTGTCTGGTGGTGCCAATATAATCTGCATAGGTTTTCAGTATTATCTGAATACTGTTAGTCTCCCTACACACAGCAGCACACTTGGAAATTGCTGCTGGTGATCTCCAAGTGATCTGTTATTTGTCTCTGACCACAGCAAACTTCTGTCATCCCCATCACTTATCATAGCCTGGTTCTGCAGAGTGCAGTATCACAGTGATCCCTGCAGATGTCCTTCCTGGGGGGGTGGTGTTTTCAATTTCGGTATGTTTTCAGTCCGTTTTATGTGGAAAAAAGAGCAAGGATGAGAATTTCAGTCAGTGCAGCTGTGGCGCAGGCGGTCAAGGTGGCATCCTGGCCTGGTGGAGGTCAGCAGAAGAGCTTCCACATCTTGCTGTATGCAGTAAGGTAGGAACTGAGTTTACCTCCTTAATTTCTGGAACTAAATTAGTGATCCCAGGATAGTATTGTTGATCTAAAAAGTTGTCTTCACAATTGTCTGATACTGACTTACATTAATTAAAATCTGTATATTAATCAAACCTGGTTATAAACACTTCATGAAGACCAAGATATGGGATTTTTTTTTTTTTTTTTTAAGGAGTTGTGTGTGTGGATTCCTTGTAAAGAATTTTCTATCGCTCCATCTAAACTGTCTTTTTATTTTTCTGCTTCTAATTTAAGCTTAAATTTTCTTTTTGTGAGTGGTTTGAATATGTATCATTCTAATGATTTTTTTCAGGAAAAATACTGTTGTAGAACAGCCATGCATTAACAGTGCATATTTATGGCCTATAGGAGGCTGCGTGCCTGGAGAGAAAGGTTTCTTAGCTCTATATTCATTATGTTTTATTTACATCTGTGTAACAAAAATAATGATGCAGTGTATATTTTCTGATCATATATATTATTTAAAAAGAATATGTAAGCATGTTGCCACAACAGAAGTGTATGACGTGTCTTTAATTTCCTGACATACCCTGCAAGGCACAAACCAGTTTGGTGAAGGGGCTGGGTTGCAATCACTGGAAGTTGCTACATCCCGGTGAGGCAAGAAGGAGCGTCTCTGCTTCCTCCCCTAACGTGCTTGTGCATGCTTCACCCTGTTGTTGTTCTCTCCCTCCTTTGAATTCTAGCTGATAAGAGCTGTGGAGTTTCTCCTAGGGTTTCTCCTAGGATATCTCTGAGGGTAAGATTTGAAAAGTTACGGTAAGCCTGTGGCATGTTTGAGCATATTCATGGTTAAGGTTAGTTTTGTCTTCTGAAACAGCAGTGGTGGACGGTAGCAATCTGGGACAATTGGGTACTCTTCTCAATAAACATAGGCAAAGGTGGTGGAGTGAAGATGTTTACTGCATGCTTTAAATTGTTGATAGGCAACAAAACTACCCAGAACTCTTCTTATTTCCTATAAGGCTCTGGGTAATAGCAGTGTGCAGGGTGGGAGGCTTATATTGCCATGGAAAGGTGCAGCTTTGTACCAGCCTTCACCAGCCTGAGAACAGATTTCTCCTGGCTTACTTAAAATACAGGAGGAGCTGTATGGAGAAATCCATTTGACTGTCCTTTTTAAATCAGAAGAGATATAGAGATTTATGTACACTAGATAAGCTGTTGCTGCTACACAACAAATACCTGAATAATAATGGCTTCATGGTGAGAAGGAACTGCAGTTTTGGGATTATTTCTTCTGTGGTAGCCGGTAACTTCTGAGGTTTCGAGCTAGCTCAGGGTTTTGAGCTAGCAGAGCTCAGGGTTTTGAGCAACAGAAGTTGGGTTACTGCAGGGCCTGTTGCACTGGTTTTGGATGGCAATACCTGGGGCTGGCTCGGGACGGACTCTGCACTGGTCCTGGTGGGCGGCGAATGTTTTTCAGTCTGTGGATGTTACTTTTGGCAGGTCTTCTGTTCGGAGTGGTGTCGAATTTGGCTTATTGTATTCTAAAAAAAAATGTGGAATGCTTGAACAGAGAAACAATAATTGTTCATATACTATTTTGAAGGAGTTAGATGGAAAGAACCACCAGACTTCCCTCTGCAAATGGATAATTATAATGTTTCCAGATGGCTTAGGTAATTTTGCCCCAGTCAGAAGCAGCAACCTGGGAATAAACTAAGCAAAAGGTAGGCAGCATGCTTTCTGTTTGCTCTAACAGGGGATTTGTTGAAGTAGGAGACAGGATTCAAAGGTTGTAATACAGTTGTCCAACAAACAGCATGGCATACTTCTTGGCATTGCCACAGGAATAGCTTTGGAGAAAGCGATAGTTAGGTTTCTTTCATGCTGCTACTTTTCTCCTGGAAAATGCCATTTGTCAAAATTATGTTTCCCTGCTGGAAAAATCAGATTTCAGTGATGCTTTGGATTTTTTTCTGGTGGATGGGGAGCAGTGAGGATGGAGACAGAAGTGGTGTCCTGTTACACTGAAAACACTAGTTGTATTGACTTTTTTATTTTGAGTGTATGCACCTTGAAGCTAAATTCACCTGAAATAAAAACTTCAGTTTTACCATACACAATACTTTAATTTCCCTGAAATTCCTTTTGATTGTTCTATTTTTTGCCTCAGAAAACCCCACTTTTCTTAATCCTGATTTGGAATATTGTTGCTTTAAAAAAAAGAAATTTAAAAAAAGTGGAATTTTCCACTCAGGTGAATCTCACTTCTAGAAAATCTTTCATCTTCTCTGTATTGTTCAAGTGTTGAAATAATCAAGTGGATGGTTGTTTTATGTCTTTAGTATTATTGGGCTGATTGCAGGCTACAATATCATAACTTTATATTCTGATAAGATAGTAATTATCCTCTTGTATTTGTTCTGATCCCCATCTGGGATGGGCGTGTCCAAATGTTCCATATGACTATAATGTCATATCTAGGCCACACCCTTCTTGAATTTTGTCTTGTGGACATGTGCCGATCGATTAAACTCATTGATTTAAAAGTTCTTGATCCCTAGTGAAGACCTTGGAATTGTGCATCACCCCATTATCAACCGCACATCATCAGTTATTGGAAGGATTTATACTCAGTAGGCTTATTTTGTCGGTACTGCCGCTGTCACAGTACTTTATTTGGTGGATACCTTTAATGGGTCCAGATTAGTAATGCTGAGGGAGGTGCACTATATTCATGACAGCAAGCCTAAACAGTAGTTACTTTGGATAACTTAAGTCTTTTGGAGTTAATTGTCTTCTATGCAGAATTCTTGGGGTTTGGGTTTTTTTGGTCTTTGGGAGGTTTCTGTTTATTGCTTTAGATCCTGGCACAACAGTGGGCCTTATGTCCAAATGCTGCCATGTTATGCGTGGGGCGAGGACTGTGGATGGGAGCCTGCTGAAACAGAGTTGCAGTGTGGAGTTGAGAAAAAGACATCCGTGGACTCTTAGCCATTCCTTTCATGCTGCTGCCTGTCGTTTTCTGCTGAAGAACAGCATGAGGCCGATAGCCATGAGGCACAGATCAGATGTAGAAACACAAAGGACTGGAAAAGAGCTGTGGAAACTTAAATGGTTGGTATTACAAAAAAGGCCAGAAATACCCTTTTTTTTTTTTTTTTTTTTACTCGGTGCTGACAATTGCAAATTCTGCTTGGAACCGAACTTGCTGCTGAAGTGTGGAATTTGTCCAGTGTGGGATTAAGCAATGGGTTGTTGCCTTGAGAACAGCACTTTAAAAACTGAAGCACTTTGCCAGTGGATCAGATGGGAATTCTGAAACTTAGACGACTAAGGTCAAAGCCTGCATGATGCTAAGCACCTATGACAAAAATACCGTCGCTTGAAACTGAGGGTCTTCAGCATCTGGTGGAAAGAGATCTGAAATTAGCCACCTCTCTTCTGTGCAAGTGTAACTCTGCCTATAGTTTTCTTTTTAAAAATGAGAGTTCTTAAATTCATGCTAGTAACTCAATAGTCTTAAGCCAAACCATTATGTTTTCAAGTCAATGTGCAAGTATAAAAGAGTAATGATAGTCTTGCCAAACAAAATTGGGGCAAAATCCACCAGACCACTACTGAAGTGGTAATCTCACTGATGGGTGGGTAGAAGTTACGTTCTTAAATTGTGTTGCTGTCCATATTGGAATTTTTGCCAAAGAAAATTTTTTAAGTAAATTTGGCTCTTTGAAAACTGGTCATAGGCTCTGTTTGCATCTGGATGAATCTGGATAAAGACTTTGTTTGCAGAATATCCCTGGTGTATTTGAAATGTTATCCCTTGAAAATTACTGGGCCTATCTAGACTTCAAGCTTTATTCCTGTTGGCTTGTGCAACCAACATTTTTTTGTACACCTCCAGATTCTCCCCTCTCTCTACCAATTTCCATTCTCTATTGATTTTCTCTTCTTTCTTGCCTCCTCTTTCTTCTCCATCATTGCTGCTTGCACACTCACTTTCTTCCTTCTCTTTGCTTCCCTTTCCATTAGCTCGAAGTCACATGGCTCCCTAAACCAACAAAAATCTAATCTTGATGCCCTGCTCATTTCAGTTCAGCAATAACCTTGTCTGCCTCCTGCTGGTTGCCTCTCTTCTTTCAAACATCAGTAGCAATTTAGACCAACCGTAAGTCTGGGATGGCTGAAACGCTGTACCCGTGAACCACAGCTGCTGCGTGGGGCAGCGACTGGCCGTAGAGCAGGCAGTTCTTGTGCTGCTGAAGCATCGTTCTCCTGTGCAGGCTTCAGTTGGATGGTTTTGCTGTCTTTCCCCCAGGATTTGGCCTAACAGTTTCACTCTCTTAACTACTTGCTCTAATTATATTAAAATTCTCATAGATAACATATTAATGAACATTAGTAGATTTTTCCCTCCTCTGAATGTTTGCCATTTTCACTTGAAGTTAATGGTTCACAAATACCTGAGAAGAGACACTAGTGTATCCTGAATTAGCGTAATGCACAGTGCTGGTGTTCTTGACTTCCACTCGACTGTTGATGAATCCCATTTTCAGTCTGGCCTGTGTGTATTTTTATTTGTCATTGTGTTTATCTGTCCGTTAACCTGTTGTGACATTGTCAATTCTGAGCAGTAATTTGCTGAGCTTAAATAACCCAAGTTTTGAACTTTCTGACCAGTATTATTAAATGGTGACAGGATTGGTCAAGGAGAAAAAAACCTGTTCTTGACAAACTGCCTGAATGCTATTGAATAGACTAAAATTAGCCCTGCCATTCTTCTTCTTGCTTTTAGGCATCTCAGGGTAATTATAATTGGCAAAGCCAGCCAAGCTATACCTCAAATAAACTGAAGTTTTTAATGCAATTTTTTTGATGATTTGCCTTTCCCTCTAAGTAAAACAAAGATAATAGAGTTTAAGTTAATGGTTGCTTTTTCTTACAGAGTGCATCTCAGGTAAACAATGAACCAGTGGTAAATTAAAGGCAAATATTCAAGCAGAATAAAATAACAATAATGAAAAGCGGAGTAGACAGCAAATGCAGCTGATGCTGAAGAGGGTTGGGTCTAGTCCCACTTCTGATGTTTTGGTTAGTTAAAAGCTGTGATTATATTCCACATGAACTGCAACTTCGTATATGCATTTTGCATTTATTAACTATGTTATGAAGATGATACAGACGGAGACGAAACTGTTATGGAGGATTTGGGATGGAACAAGCATGCTAATGAGCCTATGCAAAAATGCATCTATTAGCCAGATGGTGAATTACACTGGCATTAGCTTCTGTTTACCATCTGTTTAATCCTCAGAAAGAGGCAGGAAAGGAGCTAGAAGTGGTGTAGAGGAACAGCAAACAGTAATAGTGTAGTAACCTTCACAACATGTCCTGAATGTTGCTTTCCTTAAGCAGTTAGAGTGAAATACCCATTTCTTGTATCTGGCGGTGGATACCAAAATACTGTGAATTCTGTAAGTTTCTCCAATGCTCAGTTCTTCCCTGCATCTCCCATCCCCAGCATTCCCTGTAAAAGGAAGACAAGTAATCCCTCATCATGAGCAAAACACTTACCATGGTTCAAAGCAAGTTACAATTAAAAAAAAAAAAGCTTTAAACAGCTAAACAATGCATATCAGTGGGAAGAAAAAGAAAAAGTTCCTGAATTTAGAAAGACCTTAAGGTCAACTAGTCCAATCACCTCCTGAATAAAAATGTTTTTTTAAACGCAGTTTGCAAGCTTAAACTTCTCAAATTATGGAGTGACAAAGTCAGGAAAAAATCATTGCCAAAAGTGGTATTGACAGAGCTCTGTATTTTAGGTTGAAACTGGAAAACTGAATTGATTAACATTGTCCTTATGCAAAGGCACTTGAATCTTACCGTTTATTTTTGCTTGTTCACTAGAGGGTAGCAGAGAGAGCAAGCGAGAGCATTTCAGCACAGCTGGTGCTCAGTAGAAATGAGTTCACTTGCTAGCTTCTATATTCTTACACAGATCTGGTGCCCTTCAGGCTCCTTGGCAGAGCAGAAAGGGTACATTTGATGCTGTAAGTGTAAACTAACAGCATAAAATTTAAGAGCATTCTTAATGCGATTTGATACAATTCTAAATCATTCCCGGTTTTAGCATTGTTAATAATTGTAATTTTTTTTAAGCTTATAAATATAAGCATTTTCAAGGTGCACACTTTTCAGGAAGCACATTTTCAGGAGGACTATATTGTGCATGGGACACTGTCAAATTTATGTACGCCGATAATTTTAAAATAATACCTTGATTTTAGAAGGTTATTGTTCTTCTAGGCTGTATTTGTATACATTCCACTGAAATAAACACCTGTGGTCCAAAATTTCCTGCTGCCACCATATTAAATACCTGACAAACCAAACCATTATACTGTATACCAATAACAGAGATGTTGTTGCATGTCTACTATTACTGCCTGAAAATTCAGCAGATTTCAGTATTAGTTACCTGTACCCTTTCTGGGGTACAGATCTCCAAAGGAATATCACGAGAAGAGTTTCAGAAAGCTGTGTTCAAGTGTGGCCATCTACTCTTACGGTATTAATAGACAAGCCAGAAATGTTGCCCTATAGCAATACACTCCTGCCATCGATATTTATTGCTCTCTGGCATTTAAGAAAGATTTTAAAGTTATGCAGTTTTATGAGGTGTTGTTAAAGGTAATACTTAACTGGCTGAGGCTGATGTTGTTACTATGTTAGAAGTCATTCTTTTTTTTCCAAAATAATTCATATTGTGGTTTGCCTTTTTTTACCTGTGATATAGAAAATTGGATCAGGAAAAACCTGCTTAAAATTTTTTGCCCATCTTTGTTGTATGTAACCTGTTGGGCATACGGTAATAAAAAGGGGCATTTCATTAAGTAGTGGGACTATTTGCCAACAACAGGAGCCATTTGAAGTATTGCTTATTTCCCAAATAGCACTTAAGGTCCAAAGAAACACCTTTTTGTAATCTATTTACATTGTGCTTGTAAAAGAAGAGTATGGACTGAAAAATCTGTGTTGCCATCCTCCCTTCCCCCTTCCTGTCCCCATACACATGCAAAGATGAGATGTCCCCTAATGTGCCCACTGCCCCTTGCAACCTTTGAGCTTTTGTAGGTGCCTTTGTGCCAGCCCTGCATTGCAGATGGAGAGGCGGGGGTCTTCTTAGGTGTTGCCCAGCTTGATGTTCCGCCCATTCAAGTGGGGAAAAAAAATATCTGGGAATCCTTTGAATGGCTCATCCCTTTGGATTAAAACCTTTCTCAGTTTCTACCTCACTTCTGGTCTGAATTCCACAAAGAGGCAGAATTCCACAGAGGGGATTCATAAATGTGCTCCTTATTAAATATTATGCAAAACAAAAAAGAAAACATGTTGATGTAGAGAACCATCCTCCTTGCTTTGCTGATTCAGATGTTTCATGATTAAACATTTAGAAACCAAAACTGAAATATAAACTCACTTTGTATGCTGTATAAGAAATTAAATATGGTCCTTTTCATCAAATTGAATTACCACATCAGTCTTCAAAGGCTTTGGAAGCTTCATGTTGCAGCACAGCAGACAGATGTCCTGCCTAGGCTTGGAGCTTTATTGTGTTTCACTTGTGTGATGGATCATGTCTGTGCTCTGTTCTTTTATCTCTGTTACAGAAGATCTTTTGGACTTTGATTCATACTGGGGAGTGTAAATAGTGCAATTGGTTCTGATGTGCTCCAGTGAGAGGGAGCCATCAGACAAGCAAAGGCCAGATAATATCTCATCTCTCTGAAATCTAGATTGGAATTAGCTGCAAAACCAGTTATATTGCCCATTTTCAATGAGTTTCTTATGCATTTTTAATGAATTCTTTTAAGACAACTTTTAAAAACAAACTTTACAAAATTATGACATTCATTTTTATAGATATACCGCTAGATATTTATCTTTACTGTAAAGCTGCTCAGGAAACTGAGATTTGAATATCCATTCTGAGACTGCCAGTCCACCACAGCAGTAATTAGTGCAGTCTTAAGCAACTTCTTACTACTCTTTCCTTCATCACAAGAGGCTCACATCTGCTTTTTCCCCATTGCTTTAAGACTGTGGTTTTCAGCTCCTTCTCTTTCCCCCCTCCAGTCTGCAGATTCCTGTATAGCAAACGTACAGCAGCCTGCTGACAATGTGTTCGCTTGTCTTCACCGGGGATGAGAGGACCCTAATACTTTTACTAGCATGCTTGTTCAAAAAAGTGTGTCAGGAAGCGTGGCGAATATAAGCAGCTGTGATGTATAGGTAATAAACGCTCACCTAGTGGATGCTCATCTTGAATTGGGTAAGTTTAAGAATTTCCCAGTCCCTGTCTCTGCAGTCATGTATATTATTCCAGTTAAAAATAACTGGTTTGAAGTTCATATTTGGCCAGGATCCTGTTGGCAGTTGTACAAGGTGTATGTGTACAAACCCCCTCTATCCCATGCCCCCAAAACAACACGAGCACCAGTCTTTCCCAGTCCCAGGACTTTGATATCTCAACCACTTTGGTGTTTGGGGCTGTGTGATTTGGGGAATCTGTTTTTGAAATATTACCTCCTGCCTCTGTTTTTGTTTTATGGTCTTTTCTTCCATCCCTTCATCTTGTGCTTTTCATCCAGGAATTGCTAAAAGATAAGCATCAAGCTGCTGTGTTTTGAGTCTGGGTTCTTAAACCCTTCAAGCAGGCTGAAACAATCTCTATTTCTTTGGCTTCTCAAGCAGTTTTTCCTACACAGAAGTATGTATCTATAGTTTAAGGACAACTTTTCACTAGAAAAGGCTGAAGAATAATTTGCCAGTGCCACACATGCCGTGACAATCCATTAGTATAGGCACCTAGGTGACGTTAGTACCATTGGACACTGACGCTTTAAACTGCACTGCTCCTGTGGTTTGGGATCCTGCTTTTCCTAGTGTTGGCCCACTGGTGAGTCTGACAATTTTTCTCCAGATGTTTCCAACAGATGTTGTCTCAGTATGGGGGGAAAAAGGGGCCTCACCTTCATAATCAAAGGGCAGCTCGTATAGATACATGGACAAGTCTACTGTATGTATTAAACAGAATTTATGCAATAACAGTGATGAAATATAAATGTAATGATTTCTCATCATCCCTGCTTATTTATCGCATCTGCCTTTTTCTTCTGTTGTCTCCTTTTTATTGGTCAATATGCATATGCTTTTTTTGAGGGTGAGCTTGTCTATTTATGTTTAGAAAATGCCAGTCATTTTATTGATACTATCAAATCATAAATAACAGTAATGTGATTCAGTGTGCATAGCATATGCATATGAATATTTAAGAATTTTGTGAATTTTCTTATACTGTATTTATGAACCCCCAGAGTATTTTAGATGCATTCAGGCCACTTCAGTTCCCGTGCTTGATGTAATTAAACTGGACTGTTGAATTTTTTTTAACTGATGATCTCTCATTAATAAACAACTTGTTAAATGATAAATTTCTGCAAGCGTGGGCTTATTATTCAAGAAACTAGTGAAAATAATAGTTTGGAAGGCACAAAGTCATCGACAAATTTACAGTTTATGTAAGGATAGCCTAGATTATGGAGAAGTTTCAGCAAAGACCGAAATGTTTTGGAAGTAGGATGATCACGCAAAACCATGCAGGGATACAAATGGCAAGTGTGCATGCATGCACATTATTTCCATGAGCCATTCAGCTAATTTTTGCTCAGTGCCAAACCTTGCATCACTTTTATTTACACCTTCCAGTTCTTGACACTGCAAATGTACATTAACCACTTGTTGCTGGCTTGTTCTTTAGAGATACCTTTGCCTTCCCCTCTGCTCAGTGCGTTGGTGACATATAAACACCACATCTCTCCCTTTCTGCGTATCAGTTCATCTGAGATGCACAAAGTCTGACAAACTAGCACGATGCGTTTCAGCCGCCTCTCTGATACAGTGATGGAACTGATGCCATTTGTTAAATATTTTGGTGCCTGCTCCCATGATTACCCTCTGTGCATGGCTGTGCGCTTCAGAAGGGGAGGATGGTGGAGGGGTGAAGCCAGGATTAATCCTGTAACGAGGGTGCCTGGCTCCTGCTGCTGACTTTGTGCCAGTGTGAAGCACTAGCTGGATGATGGTGCCCCTTCTCTCCCTCCATCTTTTTGTTCCCCTTTGTAATTGTCTTCTGCAAACTTCCTCCATGGCAAGGTATGAGTTACACTGGCTTGTAAGGAAGAAGAAAATAGAACCCTAGTTGAACAAACCTCTTTACCTTTCTCAGCCTTATGCACTGGAAACTACAGTAAGTTATTTTTAAAGGATTTTATATATTTACTTCATGTGGGTAGGATCTTGTGTAAATTAGGTTTAATACACAGACACGTGTACGTGGCCATGTGTGTACAGCCTCATGCCTGAAGTGCATGCCCCTGCTCCAGCTTGCTGCAAGTTCCCTTTATTTCAATTCCTTGTTATAGTGTGGCTGAGTAATCTTATTAAAAATTGTCCAAAGCCCTGCACTTTAAAATAGTCTCATTGCGTTGCTTTAGGTGAATATAGATATCCCCTGAATATAGGCATCCTGGGGAAACTAGGACAGTGTACCTGGTGAGTGTGTGCTTCCACATAGCATATAGAAACCGCGTTTGGACACTTAATTGATGTCTATAGTGTAACAGGTTATTTCAATTCTTAATCTTAGACCATTTTAATAACAAAAACTGCATATATTGTGATCTATGAGTGCTTTTATCATTCAGTATTAAGACCTTTTTCTGTCTCTCCCCCACTTATGTTTTTGGTTAAGGAGAAATGTGGGTTTTAAATCGAGTAAGTGGCTGATTTCATATAGTCTGCATAAATGAGAGTTATGAAAGCACAGAGTGTTTAGCGAGGGAAGGCCCGTGCTGACCTTGCCTCCCTGAGGACAAGGAGCGTTCTGGATGCCATTCCGCAATCTTTCATTTTTATTGGATATTTGGAATATCTTCATTGAGAAGTTACTGGCCTTTGTTATGGATTTTGAGGGTATGACCTATGAGGTATGGAGGCAGCATGGATTGTCTGCAGGGTGCCTGGAGGTTTTAATAATTTAAAATGTTTAATATATCCTAACTGTCAGGAATGTCCAGGGGATGGAGTGCAGGGGAAGTCACCCTCACCAGCAGTGCTTTCTGTGCAGCACTGGAAGCCCTTATTCAATGGGGATGAGAGAATATTTTGACCATTTTAGGTTTTTTTAATCTCCCTTGTACTTATGCATGGGGGAAGTGTATTTGGCACATTGTAAGCACTGATTTTCTCAGTAGGAAAAACAAGACAGCGTCAAATGAAGCTGCACAACGGACTCCAATCCCTGGGGTTAGATAGGAAAGTCCCCTTTATATCTAAAGGGAAAGGGGGTATTTAGGTGCAGCCTTGCCTGCTTTGTCTCAGTCAGGCATGCAAAACCATGGGATTAACAGATGCAGTTTAAGTGGCCTCGCACTGAAGTGGCACAATAGTTTGTTGGTGCATAACTTGTGTCTGTTGACCTGGTCGCTGGTGCCTCGGTGCTAATGCCCAGACAGAGGAGTCAGCAGTCACTTTCACTGTGTCTGCTTTGTAAGAACAGTCAGGGAAATAAAGCAAATGCCCAGTGCAGATTAAATCTATACACACTGAGTCTTCATTCAGAAAGTCCTAATGGTGGTGGTAGAAACAGGAGGGGGAACGAAAGGTTTTTACAGAGTTATTCATTCTCTTTTGCTGAGGAAAAAGACAAAATGCAGTCTCAGGAACTTTGCATCTCGCTGGATGGTTTCTTATTCTCATATGAATCTGGTTGATTAATAGGTGATGCGGGCAGCGACAGCTTTCTGGTGCACCTTCTGCCTGCCAAAGCCCTGACATGTGAGTACACAATATGCAGAGCTTCCACATCAGCTCTGAATTTCAGAAGTAATTTGTTTTCGGTATCTCAAGGTAAAGCTAAATATGTTAATGGTTTTAATTTTTCCTGAGTGTTTCTGAATCCGGCTCTCATTTATCTTAATGATTTGTCTAACCTCCAGTAAGTTTTTGAATAACTGTGTAGGTTAGAGAAGCCTCAGGAGAAGGCAGGCAGTTAACTTCATTGAAACTTTGTGGAATTTGGACACACGAGTTATTTATGCTCCTTTGAAAGTCTAATTGGTAGTACTACTTGTTAATCTTCTGTTGTCGAAAGAAGCACAAAGTAGCACTGGTAAGTTTTATGTATTTGGGTTTTGTGCAAGATACTGTATCGCGTGCATCTCTTGGGGTCTGTTTGTGTTGCTGCTCTGACTGCTATGCTGCAACAAAGAAACTGCTTAATAATGTTAATTTACTGTTTTGATCGGAAATATCTTTTGTTGTTGTTTGTTTGTTTGTTTGTTTGTTTCCAAACAAGAATGAGCTCCTTCCTGTGTTTCCTTGTAGTCCTCTTGTAGCATTACAGGCTCCTTTGTTCTTTTCTGTTCTCGCTAGGGAACTACCCCAGTTTCAGCAGCAAGGCAGACTGCTTGCCAAGCCACCTCCTCTTGAGCTGAGCTCCAGTACCACAGACCAGCTTTGAGTGTGAGATTAGGGAGCTGCTGTATGACAGCAGGCAAAGGCACAGCAAGCAGCAGGAGCAAAAATGGACTTTTTAAGGCTGTGTTTAAAAATCTGCTCTTTGAATGTGCCAACAGATAGGATGCATCCAGAGAAGAAGCAATTTTTTTTTTTAATTATTATTTACACTGTCCTTGGCTTTAGCAGAAGATCTAGCTCTACAGACTGTTTTCAGAGGTTACCTGGTGAGAGTATTGTTGAGATTTATGAATAAGTACAGCGAGACTAGGGGAAAAACTGTAGTGGTATCTAAAACATGCATTATTTTTCAGCGTTTTTTTATAATAGTGGGTCCTCTCCTCTCTCCTCAACTTTCCTGCTGTGTTCCCAGTACTGCAGAAGCATCCCTAGACATTGCTGTCAGCAGCAGCAGAAAGGAGCAATGACTCCTGCCTACAAAGGGGATGCAGCAGGGCCTTTGGTCACAGTCTGCAGGGCATAAGGAAAAACATTGAGAAGTATCCAAACAAGGACTTGAAAGAGGTTGCTGGCAATAAAAAGGAGGTGGGGAGAGGAACTGGAAGAGAATTTCCTCAGAAAAAGAAAGAAACTCAGCCAACTCCAAGCCCCTTTGCTTAACCTGGCTGCAGTGATCTCCCCATCTGCAGATTTTCCTTCTGGTTATGAGGATGAAATTAGAAAGTAATCAGTGAGTGAGTGTGCATGTGGTTTTTTGGGAGGGAGAGAAATAGAGAGGGATTCAAGCTGTTGTGTTCTTCCTTGCATCGGATTTTCTTTGCTCAGACTTTTAGGGGACCAATAAAATACTATAGACACTGTTCAGTGTCATTACTGCTCTGTGCCTTCAATAAATCCTCTGGTCATTCAGCAAGTCTAATCCACTCTTTTTTTAGGCTTTAGGCATTCTCACATTTTGTTCTTAGGAGCTGACCATTCTTATTGAATGAACATTGTTTATAACTATTTACATGCACTTTTATTTCTAATGCAAAGGATTAAAAATTGCTTGTAAATAAAGTAATAACTTTTTACTTTTGTTTAAGTACAACTCAGTATTTCCTATAATTTGTGCTAGGCTTATAGGAAGCAAATATTTGTATCTGTTACATACGCGAGTACGAGGAACAGTTAAAAAAGTTCAGATGAAGGTGGACAGCAGATATTTTACTTTTTGAAGAGGAAAGCCTCTGATTAGTTGATATTTCAGAATAAGTCTTTCAAGAAAGCACAAGATTTAAAGTTAAAGCAAAGTGCTTTGTACTTTGTTGGAAGTTTTTGATCAGATTTGCTGACCTTGTGATGACTGCTTGGAAGGCTGGGGCTACATATCTCTGTATCTATATCTGGGGCTACATTATTTTAAAATATGATTAATATGATTAATATCACTACAACAGCAGAATTCAGTAAAAATTCCTGATGCAACTGTTAAAGCTATGTTAACATAGTATATAGAGACACATGTACTCTTAAGTTTGAGAAAGTACTTCATGACTGGGTTGATACCTCGTTCATGTTATTAATGACTTAATTGGAATATAGATACCAGCTATTCATGTTTACATCTTGCTGACTTGGTGTTGCAAAACAGTTTTAGAAAAATGTCCCTTAAAAGGGTGGGGGAAGGGGGAGGTGGAAATAGCAGTATCGGTTCAATCATGTGCATCAACTGTAGCAGCCTCCTGCAGTCTGTGCCTACAGTCCCCTCCACATAGGCTGCTGCTTATCTCATCTCCAGGAAAGGGGAAAATGGCTTCAGATAATGGATGAAAAAAGATGGCATGAAGTTTCATGATTCCTATAAATCTTCATGTAAAAAGCCTCCCTAGCAATGGCACAGCTTTTTTAGATGCACTTCTGAAATATTTTAAATGGATCACCAGTTGTCTATATTTTGGCACAGTTAACTGAAGGTGGTAGTTTGAGATCTCATTGTGCTTTTACTGATGACAGTAACGGTTCTGATAGTAAAGTTAGTAAATTTTATCAGGTAAGCCCAATTTAGCAAGTGTTTAAGAACATAAATTTTAGTCTCTTCCACCACTTTTCTTTAAAGCAAAGACAACAATTTTAAACAACTCACTGAATTGAGATTTTGGACGTTTTACTTTCAAAGTTAGACGTCTAGTGTTTAGTGCTCATCTTGTATACCAAATGCTATCTATTTCTATGAATCACAAGGACTAGCAATTGTTCTGTTACTTTCTGAGAAAAAGACAGTAGTGTGAAAATATTTTAAACAATGCAAAAATAATAATAATAAAATCATTAACACTTGATTATGTCTTATCTGACACTAGCCTGCCAGCAGACTAAAAACATGTAGCAGAAGTTGAGGTCATATGAAATGTTCACTATGTGAAATAGAAGCATACTTTAATTTAAAACATTAAATAATTCTGTGCATCAGGGACCGAGCAGTTGAAACTTCTCCAAATTTTTCTTAAGATGTCTATGAATTGACGTAAGTTCTCATCATGAATCCCTGGGGATGGTGAGAGTTTTATCAGTGATTTTTAGGGATTTTTGGCACCTTTGGTGTCCTGTGGCGAAGCTGCTTGATGCTGAGCATCTCAGGAGAGCAGAGTTGCAACAACATGGCTGGTTCCTTGGAAGACGCCCCGACATTATCTGTGTTAATAAGCAGGATTCACTCTGCTGTAGCAAGAAAGGAGAATTTTTTACCCTTTAAGCTTTGGATTTTAACAAAAAAAATACATGTTTTGTTTGAGAAAACTAGGAGGTGAATGCCATTTACTGGATAAAATTAGACCTTGTATCTCTCTGTTCAAATGTTATACACATTTCAATTTTCCTGAGTCAAATTGCCTGGGCCAGACTCTGAGTCCGACAGGTGACATAAATGGAGCTGAGCCATTCAGCATCTTTTGAGGACTGGTCCTGTGTATTTGTCTGTCTTTTAACATAGAAAACAGAGTTGTGGTTCACTGAAGTGCTGTTGTGGTTTAACCCCAGCCAGTAACCGAGCACCACGCAGATGCTCACTCACTCCACCCAGCTGCTCACTCACTCCACCCCACCCAGTGGGATGGGGGAGAGAATCGGATAAAAAAGTAAAACTCATGGGTTGAGATAAGAACAGTTTAGTAGAACAGAAAAGAAGAAACTAGTAACGATAATAATAACAATAATAAAATGACAATAATAATAAAAGGATTGGAATATACAAAACAACTGACATGCCATGCAATTGCTCACCACTTGCTGACTGATGCCCAGTCAGTTCCTGAGCAGCAATCCCCCCAGGCCAACTCCCCCCAGTTTATATACTGGACATGATGTCACATGGTATGGAATACCCCTTTGGCCAGTTTGGGTCAGCTGCCCTGGCTGTGTCCCCTCCCAACTTCTTGTGCCCCTCCAGCCTTCTTGCTGGCTGGGCATGAGAAGCTGGAAAATCCTTGACTTAGTATAAACACTTCTTAGCAACCACTGAAAACATCAGTGTGTTATCAACATTCTTCTCATACTGAACCCAAAACATAACACTATACCAGCTATTAGGAAGAAAATTAACTCTATCCCAGCTGAAACCAGGACAAGTGCATAAATGGTATTTTCCATTGTTGCTAACAGTGTACTTTAATTACTGTAACTGATTGCATCTGCATTTTCCAGTGCTAGGGTTCTTATTTGTTGTGTTTAAGTATATATTTAGTGTAAGGATACAAATATTTGTAATTTATTAAGCTTTAGGTTTGAAAAACATTTGTAAATAAATGTAAGTAGATATAAAAGATTGCAGTATAAAATAAATAAAAATGGAGTAAATATATTAACATCCTGCAGTGAGCTTATGCCTCATCAGTGCAGTTCCTGAGGCTCAGTGGACCTGCAGTGATTCCTCACTTGCGTTAGGGATATAGAAAGTCTGCCAGCAGAGTAAAGGAGATTCAACAGGAGATGAAGCAAGAACTAATTTTATTTTGTAACAAAGTTTTTTAGCAAAAGCCTGGTTTTATCTGTACTTTGGACAAAACTTCTTCATCTCTCCTTCTCTATGATTTGCTCTCAATAAGCTGCAGATAAAGTTGTTGCAAATAACTCAAGGCATACCATTGTATGGGGGAAATGTTTCCTTGGTATTTTTTTTGGTCCTTCAACCATCATTCACATTCCCAATTTATGTGAATTTAACAGGACTATTCACTTATAAATTTGCAGGATGAGGGTTTTTTAAGGTGTTTTATAAAACAACTATTAGCAGAAATTGAAAGCAAGGCCTCCTTCTTGGATAGATGTTGGAAACCACTAGGTTTGCAGCATCACTCTTCTCTCTCTCACTCAAGAAGTATTTCATTATTTGATGCAGAGTGTAATTAGTTCACCAAGAGACCTTGTCTCAGCATTTCCCACAGCATGTTGGTGAAACCTTGGTCTGGTCGGTTTGGGCTGTGGGTTCAGGCTGGACCTGGCAGAGGAGGATATTTGAACCTGCCTCTCCTGCCTCCTGCACCGCTCGTGGTCTGGGGCTTTGTGGTGGCGGTGAAATACCATCGTCGCAGGTGAGATAGCTGGCGTGCACAGAGGAAAGGCTGGTGTAAGCTCCTCCTCTCTCCTCTTGTTTCCCATCTGCTGGCTTAGACTCGTGCCCACTGAACATGCTGGTGTCTGCGGGTTCTGCTCTTCACATGTTATTTCCTCCCTTGCTGTAAAATGACCTTAGGCATCTGCACTAGGTGTGGAGAAGGCAGGTGCAATAATGCCCAGCACTAGGATCTCATCCTCCTTTGAAGCTAAATGTAGGCCTAACAGGCACTATGTAATTGTGGTTTTCCCAGCAAATGAAGGAGCAGATCTGGACTTTACCTGAAGAAGCATGTGGGAGTCCCTTGTATTAATTGAGTTGAATGGTGAGATTCAAAAAAAACCCCAACCAACCACTTACTGTTAATAGATTAGCTTTTATAATAGCTAATCCTTTTTTAAGTTGTTTTGATGCTTTAGAGTTTCATGTTAGTTCCTTATTTAAAAAAACTATTATTCAGCAGCTGAGTTGCATATTAGGAATTGGCTGCCATGCAAAAGGCATTGTTAATAAGCCGTTTTCTCTACCATGTGTAAATTAGGTATGTGATGAACTAGTTCAGGTAGTGATTAAAAGCGAGTTACACACCTAGGCATGTGAACACAAGGTGAAAAATGAGAATTTTGGAAAGTGTTTTCTTGGGTTTTCTTCTTATTTAGGTGAGGTTTTTTGTCTGATTTTAAGATCAATGTCTATAAATGACATATTCAACACAAAACCTGAAATTCAGGTATGAAGGCATGAACAGTTACTTTAATGTGACTGCATTGCCTCACTAGTCCTCTTACAGATTATGTCCACTAGTAACAGTAAGTTTTGGTTTGTTTTTTTTTTTTTAGGGAAATGAAAAACTAAACAATTTTACTTTCCTCTTTTCACAGCATTTTGTAGTTATATCTCTCATTATCAGTAGAAATTTAAAAATCTTGGTTCAGTTAACTAATTGTATGCTTTAGCTCTGAAAACTCAATCAAAAATCTGCAGTCAAAAAATCAATGTTTCATGTTTATGGGATTCTTAATTAATATTCTTAGTGACCTAGAAAGGAATGCAAGCAGTCAGTTTCTGTAGCTAAAGTAGTTCAGAGGCCCTCACCTTTGTTCTACTTTTAATAATATATATTTAAAAAAAAATTATTTCCCCACAAGACAGTTATGATATAGCACACATTAATTTTGTGTGAGCAGGGATAAATAACACTAACATCTGTTCCAGATGTTAAAATAGCTAAAGCGTAAAATATGAGTGAGGCACAGCTGTTGTGACTTGGCTCTCCTGAGGCTGCATGGGCATCCCGTGGGATGGGATATAGTCTCTTATTTAGGTGTCTCATGTAGGCACTGCCTCACCAAAATTTTAGATGTCTTTTCCAGGAGGGTGATCCACACCCATCCAGCCCAGCATAACTACCTGCATTCCCTGGGCAGTTGTTGGAGACCTGCATCTCTGGAGACACGCAACAGGCAATCCTGCGGGCTTGTCTTAGGTGTTTGCCTTGATATGTCAACTGTATAAGGAGTGCAAATACCTTAGGGGAATGATCCATACAGTTTAACTTGCATGAATGCCTGCCTGCCATGTCTTGTGTGATGTAGAATGGCGAGTGAAGTTGTAAGCACTGTCTGATCTTTAAGTTGAGTTGGGGCCACTCTGCAGCCAAGAATGCAACAGTCATGGAGCAAACAAAGGTGGAGCCAGGCTCCAAGGCAGGGATTGGAGTGTTTACCTGTCTGGTCCCTGTTTCCAAGACAGTTCTTGCTTTTGAAATGCTTATCCACTGATTGAAAGTGTAAAATGCTTACATGTGCTTCCATCATTGCTGCCACTACTGCAGTCTTGGCCACATCTCATTTTTCAGCATTTTTAAATAACTTAAGCTGTTTGCTGCAGTCTGCATGTCTTAGAGCACAGCTGATCAGCACATGCCTATCTGCTATAAGCACATGTGTGGGTAATTAAGGTTAATATACAAGGAACTTCTAGAAACATAAGTAAGGAGTCACCTATTGAGTTTTAGTGCCTGGAAGATTAGGTAGTTCTGGATAATCAGTGAATTATGTCTGTCCTACAACTTAAGCAGGTTTTAAGTTTCACCTTCGTATTTTATTTCCTTGACACTTCGTCTTTCTGCTACCTCCAGGCTCCCGGAGGACCTCTTAGCATGTTGCAACTTTGTGGCTTCCCCTCTCTCATCAGCAAGTTACTGGTCATCCCTCATACCTCTCCTCATCCAGAGATGAAATAACTGTACACTTCAACTGGTGCAATCTAGAGTTTTCTTACATAGGATCTTTTCTTTTTTTTTTTTTTTTTTTTTTTTTTTAAATGCAGGTGATAGTCAAGTGAGGCACATCTCGGAGACATTTCTGAGCTCATATTCCTGGCTTCTCTGATGTCTATGAAGGAAGGCGTTGGTTATGTCTTTTATCTTGGCCTTGGGGGTGTTATCGTATGTAGGTGTGGGAAGGAAGGGAAAGGGGAAAATGGCAGGATGGAAAAAAGGGATTTTCTGTTGAGTGAATACCAGCACTGACAAATGGACATCACTTGAATTGCACACAGCCTGTTTGGTCTCTTGTCCTGTGTTCTCACCAGCATATGCTGAGAGTGTCCAGGAAAATGAATTGCATTTTCCCATTATTAACTACTTCATTGCCATATGAGGGCAGTCTTGCTAGGCCTTCCTTGCCCAGGTCGTGACAAGTAAAGGAGTGAGTGAAGCCGGCATATTTCTTTTAAATTGGAGGAAGTCAAGAAGAGAAGCAGCAGCAGAGAGTGGGTGTTCCTGCTCTGCAGATGCTTCTCATTTTCTTGCACTGATGCCCACAGACAGTAAAACCAACATCAAAGAGAAACGAAGGAAGTGTGTGTGCCTCCATGCTTGTTCAACAGCCAAGGGTGAGTGTAGTACAAACATCATTATTTTGTACAATCATTATTTATTTTGTGATTCACCAAAATAAAAAAAATTTGTTAGTTGAGGGTAACATTACTTGCTGTAAAATTACTGTTTCAATTGTGAAACATTTATAACATACTGAAATATATATTAGTAAAAGTAATAGTGTGAGGCATCAGATTTTGAAATGATACTTAGATATTGTGCCCAAAGAGTCACCTAAATTGATAATATATTAGTTGAAATAGCGGACCCTGATGTGTGGATCACTCTTAGGACATGTATTTTTGTATTAGGGTCTGTGAACAATATGGTGTTTTCTCTTATTTATTTCCTGAAGTCTCAGCAATAAAATTTCATCATCATTAACCAAGAATTTTAAAAATTATTTCCACATTAAGGTTTATGTTTGATCAGTTGTATGTGCTTTTTATAAATAATATTAACTTAAAAAAAGTATCATGTAAATATATTTTATTGGGAAATAGTGTCCGAGCAAAGCTAGGATTTGGTTATCAAATAGTTTTTTAGCTAGATAATATACCAGAATATCACTCTGACAAAAAGCAAAGTAGAAAAAATGAGATTTAGTTTGTAGAGATGTGGTCTGCAAGATTTTGTCCAGCTCCAAACGGAGAGAGGCCAAATCAGACATAGGGTCTGTGGTGATACAGTTTTGTTCAATTCATTTGCAATCATTTTCCCATGATAGTAGCCTGGGACTAGAAGGCTTAGGAGAGGAAAGTATTTTTAAGGAAAAATTTAATTTCAGCAAAAATGAGAAACTACCACATAGGAATTGTGATAGACAAGGAGGAAGGAATGAAAATGGCAGAGGAAGAAAAGGGGAGTGATTTAAAATAATTTCTGTAGGCTTCAATTATTTTTTATTATGTCATTTGAAGCACAATACTAACTAAATGATTATAGAGGGAGACTGGGAAGAAGGAGTAAAATTGCCACTGTTTTTTTGTACCTTAGTTAAGGAAAATAAAAACTGTAAATATCCCCAGTAGCATTATTGCCTCTCTAAAACCCACTTGATATGTGCAGTAAAAAAACAATGCATAGATGGATTTCCCCGTGTTGGCCCTCCAGGTGAAATTTATGGTGTAAACACAATTGGGTGTTACAGAAAACTAGTTTTGTCTTATGCAGTCTTATGAATGAGTGTATGGAGATTGCAATGATGCTAAAGTCATAATTTCTTACATGTTACCCTATCCCCCTTTGGGTATTGTTGGACTAGTGATCAGCAACTTTTGTCATAAGAACCTTTCAAGGATGATGTAGGTAGGACTGTTTACTGGTAGAACAAGGTACAAATGAATTATGTTTAACAAATATTCTAGTATTTCAAAATATAAAAAATCAGTAAACCAGAGAATAAAAAATCCACTTCACAAACCCTATACCAGAGTTCAGTAAACAAGGTTAAGTTAATATTCTGAATTTCTATCTTGATGCTTTCAAAAATAGCAACTAGTGAGTCACCCTTTGGACAAACTCTCTTGGTACTGAAGATTGGTCGTTAAGAGCAAACCTCCTGCTTCTGCATTTCAAAAAAGCCAAAGAATTGTGTCAGGGATATTTTTAACTTCACAGGCCAGGAACTGCTAGCTTTGCTGACAGGCTACAAAAGATGCCCTAGCAGTATCGGAGTACCATGTCTGTGGACGGTGAGATGGTTCCCGTCCGAGTAGAGCAGCAGTAGCATGGGCAGCTTCCTGGGGCTGCTCAAGCTCCGCTCCCTTGGCTGTTTATTAACATCCTGCTTTGCTGGTTCTGCTGCAGACTTTTTTCTTTAGGTACCCTAAATTATATCCACCATTATTTATTCTTCAGATCTATTAGATTATTTGAATTCAAATTATGAAGGGAATTCTTCAGCAAATAATGGCCTCCACTTTTGAACTAAATTGAAAATAATAAAACGCCTGTGTAAAAACAACCTTGGAAAAAATTTCTAGCTGTATTGGAATAGAGAATCAGTTGAATTTATTTCCCCAAACACAGTACACTTTGTGGATATTTCCTCCAACCACGAGCAACTTGAAAGGAAGAAAAACTTTATTCAGTCAGCAGTACAAAACCCTTTTTTATCCACAAAGGCCCCATATTTGACAGTCTGTATATAATAAATAAGTAATGATTGCATGTGGACAAAACAAGTTAAACAAGTTATAAAAATTGAAGGAAAACCAGCTAGACAGTCTAGATCCAGCTGGTGCCTCTGATTCACTCTGAGGTGGTCTCTGGAGGCTCCACCACAAAAAAAAGAGCTATCATTTGGCATGCCCGCAACATCTTCCCTTGCCTCCCAGGCCTGCAGCTGGCCATCTTGCACGTCCCAGCTGTGTTCGGTCTCGGCACAGGGTGGGAGCATCTCACTGCCAAGCTGGCCACCGAGGTGAAAGCCCAGAGGCAACCAGCTCAGGGGGCAGGGAGATGGGGCAGGCGTGCTCGTCTCTGATTTCCCACTTGCGTCTCCATCTCTGAGAAGTAACAACTTTATCTTAATGACGATAATGAGGCAAGTCGAAGTATTTGAAGATGGCAGTGGTATGACACAAGAGATGGGAGATGAGCTGCAGCATATTTCTTGATGAGGTATTTATGTAGTGGGGAGTGAAGGGGGCTGGGAAGGTGAAGGCTGCAATAATGTGGGGCAAGGCATGAATGAAGTATGCATGGAAAAGGATGATTAGGTTGTGTTAGTATCATAATTCAGCTGGCTAAACTATTTTATGTTGCTTCCAAAGGTCTGTCTTTGCCCCATTGTACTTTTTCATGTTCTCCACGATAGATTACTCCATGCCATTAAATCTCATTTGAGTGAACTCCTCCAAAGAGTCTCCCTCTGTTGCTTTTGAAAAATGTGATTTACACCCGAAGGGCAATGTTTTCAGAGAGACTTTTTTTTTGTTGTAAAAATACTCTTCTCTTGGCCTATTTGTATGTCACTGCATTCAAATCCAGTGATTTATCCAACAATAAATAGGTATTACTGCTCTGTAAAGTGGGTTGTGAAAAAGGCACCGCGTAAACTGACATATATGTGTATCCACACACTGTACAGTAAAATTGAACTCACTGTGGAGTAACTTCTGGACTTAATCTAACTGGACAAGAGTGACTGTTAATGGTTTTGTGTACCATGCTGTGCCTTTTGTGACAGAATATGTATGTGATGAACTGAGATACACCTCTAGGACTGCTGGGCTTTTCCTTAGCAGGTCATGACAGTGTCCTGTGAGCTGATGGACAGCAAACAGATGAGAAAATGTATGAAACTCCTATGGATCTGTAAAGTGACAACTCTATCCTTGCTACCCCATCTCCTATATAATCCCTACTTCTCCTGATGAATCGTGCCAATTTAAAGGGCAGTTTTATGGTACTAGAAGGATGGCAACGTGATGATATCTTCCACTGAAAGCTTTGGTGACAAAATCCTAACATATCTTTACCCAGTACTCTCCCAATCCCAGGGGTTATGGCTGGGTTATTCCCTGCTCTTTCATTCTTTCTTTTTACCCCTCAAATTACACATAAACATTAAAAAAACCACCTCATAAACATCATGTGCTAGGGCCCCAGTCTGCATTCCTGTGTATTTCAGTGGGTCTGTTCCACTCAAGATCAGAAATGTAAGTTTCCAAAAGATGAGCAAAATGAGGTGATGAAGGGAAAGATGACCTTTATTTATTTACCCTTCAGTTAAGCTTCATCTTCTGAAAAATCTCTAAGTACATTTGTAAATGCAAGTTTGTGATGCCCAGGTGTTATTGTTGGCGATGTCCAACATGTTAAGAAACATATATTAGAAACTTATTTTTTTATCATGTGCAACTATAATCACAGATTACAATCTATGATCATAAGTATGATACAACCCTTTTAAATTTATGACACTAATTATAGCAACTCTAGTCTTAACACATATAAAATGTTTGATGCAAATTGTAGATCACGACTAAAGAAATGAAAGAAATGAGTGAGTTCTCTTTTCCTCCCTTGAACTTACGTGAAACAATTGCTACGTTCCTTTGCATGCCAGGCAAGGCTTTACAAGTTCTTGTAGACCATAAGTAAATGGATACGTGGCTGAGATGGTGCCTTGGGGCTAAATGTTCGTGTAATGATAAATCTGAACAAGGAACAAAGCAGCCTGTCAAAAACAGCGCTCATTGTTAGATGTTGATGCTTGAAGGCTGGGAGGGATGAGTTGCCTGAGGAATGATGAAAATGATGATGTTTACAAGAAGACATGTAAAGCTGTGTAAAATGACTACATGTTTCACTGCAGGAAATTGCACTAATGCAACTTTAAGGTTACACAGTTAAAAATCACAATAATTCAAGGAATATTGAAGTTAAGTGTCCCATGGCAAAATTGATTCAGGTTCCCTGTGTGCCTCTTTTATGGCTCTGTGTGCGTTCAGTAGTACTAATACTAGTCTAACCTACCCTGCATCAGGTTATGTGCAAGAGTCAAAGCAGGACTGTAAAATGATACAAGAGCACAGCAGAGATTACGCTGCTTTAGGAACCTTCTTTTATGTTTCTTGGCATAGCAATTAAACCATAAATGTTCCAATACTATATTAACATAGTTTTAGCTTGTCTAATATCCTGCTTTTTCTAAAGCAAAAGAAAGCAATTGCTGCTTTCCAGAAGGAAGAGAATTATTTTTTGTAAACAACAAGTGGTTATCTCTGGACAGTGTTCAACCATTACTGCTCCACAGTTACTGATGGTGCTGCAGTACTGTTCTCCTGCCCAACCCCATGTGAGAAGTTGCACTCTGAATTCATCAAATGATAGATTCCCTCAACATGTGCACTGTAACTGAGGGGCCCTTCCTCGTTTTAGGGGTCTAGACTTGTATCCTTTGCGATTGCCTCACTTTTTGTGATGACAAAGGTGGAAGGAGAATCTGTGTCTGCCTCTGGCTTTGCCTTCCAGGCTGGGAAGAGCAGTGCATGCTGGGCCCCAGGCTTCCCTCGCAGCTTGCTGGCCTCGCGGAATGACAAGGGTCAGCCTCTATCGCTGAAGTTTGATGGAGCAGGAGCCAGGCTTTAACTGCGTCATATAATCAAGAGATTCAAAACTGGAGTATGATCTGTTCTGGTCCTTGAAATGTCTGGAAAAGTCATTCTCCTATTGACTCTGTATACACTTCTCTGCCATATCTTGTACTTGGATCTCCCTCTGTCTCTTGTGTACACCTGCCAACTGCTAGGCCTTCATTTATTTTGTGCCCCAAAGCCACCATTTTACGCCCTGAAATGTTTCTGTCTATTTGTTGTTTATTTTGAAAGCATTTGACCATTTAAATCAGGTATTTCATGTCCTACAAGGACATCTGAAGAACTTCATTTGTGTTTCTGCATTTTGGACGATGGAGTAAAGAGCCTTGTGAAGCCTGTGCTCTGTGGATGAAGTGCAGGCTGTAGGTGATATGCAAGTAATTTTCTCTGTACTTTCTAGGTCAACAAACACTTCCAGCTTCTACGAAGCTACCCTCAAAATTCTTTGTATTACTAAGACATGTATCTCTCTTGAGTTGTATAAACTGTATTTGAACTATGCATTAAAAAAAAAGTTTGCTTCTAATTCTCAAAACAGGTTTCGGTGGTTGTTTGCTGTGCTGAGAGGTAGGGGTTTTTTTGCTCCTATCTGATGTTTTTCGGAAGTAGTCTATAAATATTTTTTTTTCTACTCAGGTGTTGCACCTCCAACATAAATCACATGTGTCTTTAAATGTAATTGTTCGTGGGGGATTGCTTTTGGCGAGACTAGGAATGAGAGTCTCAGAGGTTATATGCCAGAAAGATGTCTGCTGAGATAAAACATTGGGTGGATAGGTATGTTAAAACTGGTTATGCGTCTCTGATAAAGAAACCGTTGTGCTGTGTTGGACCAGACAGCCCTAAGCGAATACTCTTGGATGTTGAAAGAGGCAATCCTGCTCCGATCCCTTTTTTTTCCTCTCTGCAAGGTTACTTTGAGCCTGGGCACTAACCATGTCCCGCCCCCCAGCAGCCATGCAGGGGAGGAGGACAGCATGGGGGCATGTGGCTGGCAGCTGGGAATGATCGGGTGGCTTCTCTCTTGGGACAAACATGTTGTGCCTTTATTTCTTTTGGATGATTACTTTTACCTGAATGGTGCAAAATTGCAGATACACAAATTCAGATACTTCTGTAACATTGCAGGTTTAATATTCATTTAGTGGAGAAATAGGGAGGTAAAGTTTAACTTCTCTAGAGACTCAATTTTTAGAAAATTGCATACAATATTACTTAGTGAAAAGCAACTTTTTTACAGTATGCTCATTTTCTGATAATGTGAAGAGGTTTATAGCATGGCTTGAAATTAAGTACTAATTTAATCATCCATTCTTTGTGGCCTATAGCTGAAATGTAGTTTAATTTCAATGACAAACTTCAAACTTCTATTTTATCCAAGATGTCTTCAATTAAAGTGGAGTATTCAGTGAATAGGAAGAAAAGAAATATGGGTGCTTGTCTTCATCTCATTGGTTAATAGATTATTCTGGAAATTTGATAGATAGAAGTAGGCTTTTCCCCGAGTTCTGTTTGGAAAGAGACAAAGTACTGTGGTTGACGATAGAAGCTTCTACAGATTGTCATATCTCTCTGTTGCCTGTCTTTATGCAGGTTTTTATGCCTGATTGCTTAGGAGATAAACCTTATGTCTCCCATGAATAGATATATTTCACCACTTATGTCAGTTCTGGCCTTTAATGTCAATGCTCTCTCTCCTATACTAAGATTTATTTAGTGCCATTTCTTTTCCCTGGTCTTTGTGTTGTGAATCTGGGTTCCGCTTAATCGCATACGTAACAGAGAGTCTCATGAAAAGTAGCAGGGTAACATTTGGAATTTGCTTTAAGTCCTTATCCTTTGACGTCATGCACAGATTTTGTTTTTACTCACCAAAATGCAGCAAGCCCAAACATAATATTTTGCCAGAATCAGTGGGGATTTTTGACCTACTGCCTGGGATTGCTGTGGAGAAACCCTTCTCTGGAGTTTTTCACCCTGTTACCAAGTGATACGCAGTCGTGGTTCCAAGCCAAATATGGAGTTTTGCTCCTGAGGAGCTGTGAGTGATGAGAGCTCCCAGGTTTACTTGAAGACTGCAGTTTCCCACCCACTGGTGGTCCTGCTGATGCCACCAGGAGGGCAGGAAGGCTGCTGCCTTTCACTGCGTAGCATGTTACTCTTCATCCATTGAAGTCACTGACTGCTTCCTGCTGCTGGATCCCCTTGGGAGAAGTGTTAAGTGGCTCTAATTATAGTAGCAGGAGGTGGTGACCTCTTTCTTGTTATGTTTGACTTCATGAAGCTAGGGAGCATGCTGATGTTCAGTGCCACGCAATGAGCGGAGACCCTCTGCAGGTCTGGTGAGAAGTAGCTGGTAGGTGTGGGGCTGTCCTTCCTAATGAGAGGCTGCTGCTCAGCCTTGGAGGATCTCCTGCGTTCAGAGTTAGACCTTACGAGTTAAAGAGCTGCAGGGGAAGCTCCTTAATAAAGTTGATGAGTTGGAAGGTGAGTGCCAGGTTTCTGGAAGCCCTCCATCAGTGTGGTTCTCTTCCTACCTGATGCTTGGAACAAACATAACATGGAGGTGTCATGAGAATTGCCACCCACCCCCTCACCCCCAATCTGCCCCGAAAGTCCAGAAAGATGAGTTGTTGCAACAGGAGCCACTGAAAATTGGTATCCTGATGTTCTTCTGGGCACAGAGGGGAGATGCAGCTGTTGAAATGCAGGGAAGCCTGCTGGGGGAGCCAGAAATGAGGCTAACTGATGGTGAGATGAACCTCTGGCATTTACAGGTTTTACTGTCTACCAGGGGGAATGCAGAGCAGGGTGGTTTGTCTTAAATGTCACTTCATGAATGCAGTGATTAAAGTTCTTACACTGGAAGGGAGATTTTGGTGAAATGCTTTTCTTTTCCTGAGAGAATTTCAACCCACCTCCTCTAAATTAAGTGCTTTAGGAATTAAGTACTTAGGGTACTTGGAAATCAGTGGAAGAGGCTTTCTGTGCCATTCTCTGCTGCCGGGACTGCTTCTGCATTTTACATTTAATAATTATCAGAGTATAAGTCCATTCCTTTCTCTCACTTCAGGTTCACAAAACTTAGAAGCCAGGCAAGCCACAACGTGAGAGGTTTTTAAAATAAGCTAGAAGTGTTCACGTATGCTATCCATCTAGACATTAATGCTATTCATATTCCTATTGTATTGGCGGTTCTGACATATATGAGTGTTTCTCACAGCTGTGCTTCTCCATTTCACTTTGCCTGAGAAATAATGAAGGTAAGCATGAAAGCGATGCTGTCCTTAGTGGGCGGTTTGGAGCCCTTAGTAATGATGAGTTGTCCTTGCTGCTGGTGCGAGCATGTTTGATTGCTTGCGTGGATAGGGCCTCCCCAGCCTGGGCAGCAGTTCCAGGATTTATCCCTAAAAGGCGGATGAGCTCGGCTAGGAGAAGCAGTAAGTTCTGAGGGATGTTGCAGATGAGTATAAAAGGATTTTGATATTTTATGTGCCTAGGTTAACAGATGGCAGATGCAATGCAGTACACATTAATGTAGAATAAATAATGAATCCCAGAGAAAAGAATAAGAGGAAACATCTGCTGAATTGAAACATGATGTATCATATTGACCGAGAGAAGAAGAGCAAGTTACCATGGAGAAATTCTCAAAACAGGCAATATGAAGAGCAAAAAACCCTGTTACTGCTTTTTTTTTTTTTTTTTAATTTTGTTAGAACACAGTGTGTTCATCTAGGAGTGAATTATTGCTGTGCAGGAAAATATATATTAGTTCACTGGTTTAAAGAGCTTCCTCCAACTTGGACACTAAGTTGTAGAGCATGTACAGCCATACCCTGTTGCCCACCATGGGTACGTTTCTGAGAAATGTGCCAGAGATTCAACAGAAAGTGAAGCAACTCTTCCCATCTGAATTAATGTAGCAAAAGTGGGATGGTACAGGGGCTTAAGAAATAAACTTCATGCTTCGGGGCAGAATCTAGTAGCTCGCTTTGTTGAATCCTTTTTCATGAACCCATAAATAAGCCAATTTCTGGCAATGCTACTTCACAGTAGCTGGAGGGGGACAGATCTTATTATTAGCAAACAAATTGTTTGAGTTTTGGTTTGGTGAAAATGTTACTTCCTGGGGAAACAATCTTCTGGTTCCTTCCAGCACTGATTATTATTGTATACATGTTGGTGAATTTTATTTATTTCTTGATGTTTCTATTTTTAGATTGTGAAATGAAAGGGGGCATTGATATTGTTGACAGGTTCAACCCCTCTCTCCTTCCTAGTACTGTATTTGAATACCAGTGCTGTAGCTGATTCTATGCAAGATAAGTGAAAAAGGGTCAATTTCCATCTTGCAAATCCTATGAACTAATAACAGAAATACTCATTAAAAGCTTTTTTATTTTTGAGCCCTAATTTGTTTTGGTTTTTTTTTTATGAATGTTAACTGGAATTGTATTTCTTTGATTTAACATTAAGCTTGCATGTTAGCCTGGAGAAGATACATATAATCTCATAAAAGCTGTATAGCTGTATATTACTATACAAATTTCAGTGGTGATATTAATATTTAAAGAATGTTATTGTGGTATTTCAGTTTTAATATTTGTCAGAAAAACACAGTCAATACTTTTAACCTTTGTATCCAGAAACTGTGCTTATTCATATTTGCAGAATAAATGATCCAAAAATCAGCAAGACTGTGATATACTTATTGTGTATATTTTATAAAGATACACCGTCAAGGATTCTATGATTCATATCTCAGTTTTTACATTTAAAAAATAAATTTAATAATGTGACATTTACATTAGTATACCACTAATTATTGCAGTTCTAATACTTGTGTGCTACTGGACAAGTACCATAGGATGCAAGGGACACTTCCTGGATTGTTGGGTCAAGTGTATTGCAGTGCAGGACAGCAGCACAGTGGAAGGGTCCACACAGCATTTGCTTTGTGATATGCCTTCCCTTGATGACAGGATCAAGTACCTACAAAACTGAATGGTCTTAAGACGACCTTGGTAAGTCAAATGAAAATGTGAAGTTGTCTGGAGAGCTAAAGGTGACAAATTCTTCTAGGACAGAGCTGCTGTCAGCATCAGCGTTTAAAAGTGCTTGTTTTAGCGGTTCTTTCCTGCCTGTGGCTTAAAATAAAATCAGGAATTATTTTTTAAAGAAATAAAAATTATCACAATGCCACTACAATAGTGAGACAAATTTGTATTTCGCTGCTTACGTCCTCTCCAGTCTGCCCCCCTGAACCAGGTCAATGAGGAAACACAGTTGTTCAACAAATATATTCTTATCCCTGCCTTTGCACCTATTTTTTTTCCTGCTGTCAGGTTTGTTTCTGACTGGTTCCCTTAGGCTGAAGCAGAATCTGGCTGTTGCAATACCGATCTCTCTTCTTCTCTCTGGAAAGCTAATGTGAATTAATTTCTTCATTCGATCTTTCAATGAAAGAAGTACGACTAGCAGCAAAGCTATTCACAGTTATCTCTGTAATTTTATGGGCCACTTGAAATTGTGGTATCTAATTCAACACGTTTAAAAAAATAGGAACCTGGTACAAAAAAAGGAATATCATTTAAAAAAAAAAAAAAAAAAAAAGAGTGACTGGAAAACTTGCTGAATCGGTATGTCATGTTTACTTGTCTGTAAAGTGTCCACTTAAAAAAAGACCAGCAAGCAGGCAAACAAATGTCTGGGATGTCATTCATAATAAACATACATGAGCATTGGATTTAACATTTAGGGAAAGTAGGCACTTTATGGTGTTGGGACAAGAAAAAAAATAAATAAAACTAGAGAAACAGAATCATTGGAGAAGGCCAAACTAAATGCAGTGGAATACTGAAAGTTAAAAATACTAGGCTTCTGTGTATTGTGATTGTTATCATGGTTAATAAATATTCTGAGAGAAATACTAGAAGGCAATATATGTTCTGCTGAGAGTTGTGAAGTTTTCCTTGGAAAGCAGGATTTGAAACTCTTTGCCATATGGTAAAAGTAAGAATTTTCATGGGTCGCTACAGACCCCATAAAACGAGCTTCCATCAAATGTTACTCTATTTTGAACTGTTAATGTCTGTGAATTATTGGCATTTGTGACCTAACAATTATGCCATCTTTCCTTATTATATTTCCTGCCTGATGTAAAATCTCAGCAGTTACTGTATTTCATTTGGCCTTTTTCAGTGCTTTATATTTTTCATCCAAGTCAACAAGAAATATATTTAAATTAGCATTACAGAATGTTCCTATAACACATAAAAATGTTTGCTGATTGAACGTAGAGGAGACTGACTAAGACAAAAGAGTTGTTTTAAAATATCCCTCCTAATGTGAAAGATGCATTTACATTTTTTAAACATTATGTTACTTGGCTAATTCGGTTTGACGTGTGGCTGTAAATAGGTTAGTTGAAGATTGAGTTGCTTTTGACATGGTCTGCGTGTCTGTGTTTACAAAGTGTATTTTATAAATGATTATGTGCATGGCCGCAAATGTGATAAATAACACAAGGTATATATGTCCTTGTACGGTTTTGGCAACTTCAGTTGCGGTGTTTAGGCCACTAGGCTTATTTTTCATATTCCAGATCTCAGAAAGGCTTCAAAGAGCTGCTAATTATAAAACAAGCCAAACCCATGTTTGCTTTGATAGGTATTTGAGAAATAGTGATGTGGTCCTTTTCCGGAGGAGAAACCCTATAACTTAAAGTGCCTGAGCTGACGTGGCGGGTTGGCAGCAGACCCAGGTGTGGGGGTTTGGGCTGCCCCTGTCTCCGGTTCCCAAGGCCGGGGTTCCATGCTGGGCATGGGCTGCCAGCACAGCCCTCAGCCCCCAGCGCAGCCCTCCTCCCTGGCCTCTGCAGACATGAAAGGCACTGCAGCCAGGATTATGTATTCTGGCAGCAACCGTTTATTCCTAGTCACTGTCTTTTTCCAGGGATTCTTCCTTGCCTCATCATCTGCAGTAAATTCAGCAATTTCATTCATGCAATGGGAGGCAGGCCGTGGCTGCCTGAATAAGCTGTGTTGCCTGTGTAACTGAAAAGAGAAACAGGTTTGAATTCAATAAAACATATCACAATATTTCCATATCGATGTTTTTATCCTCTTTGTTTAGAGGCTCAAAACCATTTGCTAAAATGCAGATGGTCTAATTACATCTGAATAAGGAGCTGGAGAGTTGCTATCAAATGAAGTACTTCAGTCATAAGGTAACTGCTTTATTTTATTGATACTTTGCTTAAGTGTACTCAATTATGGTTTGCTTAAAATTAGGAAAGCTAAATATTTGTATATAAGTGAAAAAGGTATGATTTTTTTTTTTTTGTTCCCCTAGTGCTTTCATTTCCATGATCAACTTAAACAAGGGTTACACTGGTGGGTTTTACCTTATACTGTGAAGCTCAGTGTCTCACAAGATCAGGCTTGTTATTACACAAATTTATACCTGTTTTGCTACCTGGATTTTGAAAGAGGGGGGGGGATTGTAGGAACATTAGGTAGAGCCAGGGAAGAGTATTTTTATAGCAGCTGAAAAACATTACACATAAATAATTTTATTACTTTTATGCCAAATGTGACATCTTACCTATTCAACCATTGAAAGGCATATTAAATGAAAACTCTCCAAATGTGTGCAAAAATATTTGCATTTATAAGATAGTCATAACATTCACGTATTTAAATAGTCAGGTTTTTTAGTGGATCAAGCCTTGGTCGGGGGTTAAAGATACAAGATGTGCTTTTGGTACTGCTACTGACCTTCTGTAAGATCTTGACAGTCTCTCGCTCCTGTTTCTTTCCCCATAATTTACAGTCTAATACAAAGGATAATGTCTCCAGGGCAAATGGTCGATCTTCAGCATTCAAAGCATGTCCAATATAAAACTATCCCAGTCTTGACTGGAACTTCACTGCCATGTGAAAACACACATTGTTATTAACCCTAGAGTAGTTCCTGAAGCCAATTTCAGGTTTAAGAGAGGAAGTGCCTGCGTAAAACTTGCTCTTGGGAGTTACAGGATTGTTGTAGGTAAGCTTTAAAGCCTGCAGTGTCTGGCAGCACAATCCCTCACGTTTCAAATAATTAATTAATGTTTGTCTTTACTGCATTCTGTGCCCATATACAGAAGTAGCCCATACCACAGCCCAGGGAGTTTAATGATGTTACAATAAAAGTGTCCTTGACTTGATCTGGTGGTCTTACTCAGGCATCCCTTCTAGGAGCTTGCCAGGGCTGGCAGCCCCCTGCCACCCCCTTTGCAGGAGCTCTTCCCAATGCTGCTTCAGTGCAAGGCCACACATGGCTTCAAAAAAGCCACGAGAGCCCCTTGGGAAATGGGGGGGAAGCTGACTTGGGAATTTCCCTTCTTCATGTGATGGTCCCCCACCTTCATTTTTCTAGCCCTGAGCATAAGCCAAACCCTACTGCACAAGTCTACGTTGTGCTGGAGCCTGGTGCATGAAGGCATTAAGCTGGGAGCTGGGCACTCCTTGTGCAGACATGCAGTGAGTGATAGTCCCACCTTCTAGAGTTCATAATCAAAAAATATTCGGTGCCGATTTAGGATTTTGCTATCTTCAGTCTGGTGCCAAAAATTCCCCAGCATAAGGTAAAATTAAATGGAAGAGTATTAACCACTGCATTGTCATGCTGCTGTTGGTGCAGCAGTTTGTGTGCTATCGTGTATGATACCACCTGGACAGGCATTACATAGTCCTGTGGATGAAACCTGTATCTCAGATTTTAATGGGGTTGCAGTAAAGGAAGTCCATCATTTAAGAGCTGCTGCTTAGAATATGTTTGGAGAGGATAAATTGTGGTTTGTGTACATTTTTGATGGATGTTTTGCCTGCCAGAACCTGCTTCTAGTTGGCCTTAGTTGCTTCAGGCTTTGCCATGTGGACAGTTGTCAGTGCTTCAGACAAGTGCATGCTGTGTAGTAAGTCAAATGAGAAATGGTCCTCAAATTAGCCAGGCCACAGGTTTTTTTTGCAGTGTGGATAATCAAAATATTGGATTCTCATCCTAATAACAAGCTAGTAGTATAATGTGTTAGCTAGTAGCATAATGTGTTTCCATCCACCACTCCTGCCCTATAGTGGCATTTTGGGGGATGATCTGCTGTGTTTTGACTGTGCATCCTCTGCAGGGCAGCAGCCCCTGCATCTGTAGGCACCCAGCTTGGTGGAGCCAACTCCTGTCCCCTTCTGCTGAAGCCACGGAGATGAATCCCTGTGGCTGTGCTTTCCCAGAAAAAAAACCCCACGCAGTAAGTAACTTCTGTGCATTTTAGTCCACTGCTTCATCATCATTTACACAGGAAGATCGCAGGAGTATTTACTTTCTTGTAGAGCGGTAGTAATGTTCATTGGCTTCAAAGTATTATTTATTTTTGTAAGACCAAATATTTACTCTCATAACTGCTTCTTTTAGTATCTGTTTTGAAGGTGTTAGTCTTCATTTTTGTCTGCAGAAGATGGTGAGACATAGTTATTTCCCTGTATTACCTCTCTAGTTTCAGAATCTCCAGCGGGTTTCTGTCCCACAGGACATCAGGCTATTTCTTCCTTCAGTTGCCCTCTAAACTTCTCTGACATTGCTGGAAAGGCTTTGGGTTGGTTTCTGTCAGGAGTTTAGGTAACACACATTCAGTGACTGTCCTTTTCAAGTGCTGCTTTTAGAAACCTTCACCTGGTAGAGGTTAGAAACTTATTTTTAGAGACGCAGGCCTGACCTGAAGGCAAAATATAAAATCAGTAGAGCTCAAAATTGGCTTTGCTGTTTTTGTGAGCTGTCTGCATGTGCCACAATCCCTGCGTTACGCTGGTCTGTGGGGGGTTGGAGCACCAGGTCTGACGGACTCATCGCTACTCTGCGAGAGGCAGCTCGTGAGGACAGAACAGTGTCACCAGGGAGAGGCACAAAAGGACAGCATGAGGTGCGAGCACGGAGCCTGCGCCTTAAATTTGTAGGTTGGCTGCTTGCCTAGCTGATAACTTAGGCCAAGATGACCTAACCTTTGGAGGTATGTGGACTGCATTCAGATTTTGGGGGTACCCACTTTGCCCTGCCAGTCGACACCTCCCCAGCAGGAGCAGCTGCTCCCATTTGCTGGGTGTCCCTGGGGAGAGGTGCCAGGACAGACCGTCATGTGCCCCGCGATGCCCGTTGCCTGATGCTGATGTAAGCTTTTAGCAGCGCAGCACTCCGTGGCTTGAAGGTCATTACATTTTTTGGCAGAAATGGGATATTTAAGATTAATTTGGAACCTAAATCATTATTAGCAGAGTTGCAGTGAGATGGTGTTTGTGGGGAAAGAGATACTTCTCAAAGTTATCACAGCACTAAATGGAGGGGGAATCGCTGGCTTTACTGAGCAGCTCCTAGAGTTCAGGCTTTTTTTTTTTTTAAATTGGTTGTGAAAATCCTAAGTAGGTCAGTGCATATATCAAACATTTCACAAAATACTAGAGCTCTTAAAGCCTGATTAGGAGAGGTTACTAAATACTTGCTTTCAATGTTTGCTCCTTCGTTCGATGTGTCATTTTTTAGATCATGTTCTTTGTATCTTAATATTGCTTTGTTTCTTGTGGAACAGACTGCAAATTATTTTTGTTCATGTTTTTTAAAAATCTAAATAGCTTGGGATTTTTCTGTTTGCTTTCATTTTTTTGATGGAATGGCTTTTAATACTTGGCATCATTTTATTATAGAGTGAAGCTTTCTATTGTTTCCTCATTTCTGTTTCATAATACTTTGTGTCTTTTAAAAATGTCCATTAAATATAATGACTTTGCTTTACTTACTCCCTATATTGGACTGCTGAGACTCATATAATCCTTTCCTTTCCTGCTCATGAGTTCTGTTTTCCTTTTTGGACATGGTCTGTCTTTAGAAGAATGTTTTTCATGTCTGATAGCAGCCTTTGCTCTCTTCCTCATACCGTCTTTTGGAGATGGAGGACTGGGGAGACCTATTAGGCTGCTTTTGTTGTTTGGGTTTGGGTTTTTTTTACTCCCATGCTGTGCCTTTAGCCGTGCCTTTCCTATATGGTGTCTTCACAGAGTGTCCTGGCACATGCAATTATTTTAGTCTTTTGATCACTCCCTTAGGTTTTCTTTTAGCTAACTTTCCTGTTTTTATGTAATTCCTCCCTTTAACAACCAGGGACAAGCCCTGCACATGGGGACAGGCATTTTCTTCAGTACTGTGTTGAACAGCAGCTAATGCAGGTGGAGAGGAAGACCTGGGCTTGCCGAGGGAAGTGGGAAAGTGCTGTGTAAAGGGGAATGGGATTGGAGAAAGGAGCAAGTGGCAGAAAAGGGGCAGTAGAAAGTACCAGGTTCAAATTATTTAGACAAACACAGGGTATTTTAGTCCTTGTGGGAAAGGAGAGGTATCAAAATAGGATTTGGAGAAGGGAAAAGTTGATAAAGACGCTATACCTATTACAGTGTGGATGGATGCTATATGGGAGCAATAGGAATATGTTCAGTCATCCCTGCTGATACAGAACCACTGATGAGACTTCGATGCAAACAGTAGGGCCCCCCCCATAGTGGTTGTCCCTAATCTAAGCTTTACATAGTATGTCTGCACACAACCTTATTTATATTTGTCATGAAGGGAGGAGCAAGAAGTATTTGCATGGCCCACGTTAATAAAGGGATCCTTAAACTTGAATTCTCATCCTTGCGTGAAATGCTGTTGGTATGACTCTAGAGTTGTAGAGTCCTCTGGTGGTATGAAAGTCTGCATGAGAAAAAATAAATGTGTATAAGTAACATATATACTTTCATAATATTTATACAGCTGTAAGAATTTTACTTTACTTAAAAATTTCAGCAACTGCATGTAATCCAGAAATATTTCCATCAGCCTTTTGAACAACAAACTTAAGGTGTTGTAAGTGAAAGTCCAACGATCTTACCCCAAAGCCTATGCATGTGACACATGTTGTATTGTGAATTGATAAATCTGAACACCCATTCCTTTTTACTAGCTTTATTTTTTCTTTCTGAAGAGTATTTACTTTGCTGCCTTAAAACTGATATGATAAGCAGCTCAATAGCATCAATCTGCATTCCTGAAAGATAGGATAGACATATATTGTAACTGCAGATGTTATGAAAGTTTGACAAAAAAAGTCTGATAACTTCTGTAGTGTTCAAGGTCATAGAATAAAAATTTCTTACATACTGTAGGAACTTGGTTTTAACCCGCGAGTCATAAAATAGAAGCTGTAAAACAAGTCTGTGAAATATAGTAGAAGAATATTCGTTGTTTTCAACTGACAATTCATTTTGTAGGTATTGAAGTAGACTCGGCTGTGTATCAGTTCATTTCTGGGGAGAGAGAAAGTGTATGGTCAGCATAGACTAATGTCTTTTTATGAGGAAAGGTTTTTATTCCATTAGTACAGTAGGTTGTTGAAATAATAAAATATGTACTCTTCACCTCTTATTTTCATCTCCTGACGTATGATAGCTTGAACTGCTGTTGAGTAAAATTTGCAGCAAATGTTCTTCCTTGTGCTCATTTGACATAGTTCACACTCCATTAACGTCCTGATAGAGAGAAGGACATTACTGCATAACTTTTTATTTTCCTGTACCTCTGAGATGACTTTGGGACACCGTACTGTGACTGCAGATGACTGCAGAACATCACACTGGTTTTAGGTAGTGTCAGTACAGTGGGATGGATTCTGCAATGCTACTCACAGACTCTTAATAAATTTAATCATCATATTCTGAATTAATTGTTTTGTTTAATTTTTTAATCATTAGTTTATAGCTGAATTTATCCCATTGTGCACACACTTACTGGAGCCCTCACACTGTGAATGCCACTTTGGTTCTGGCGATTACTTTAGCTAGGCATATGTGCAGCCCCCCTGTTTAAAGCAATTATTCCACATTGTTAAAAAAAAAAAACAAAACAGCAAGAAACACCTATCCATGACGTTGCAATAGAAACATGTTTTCGGTAAAAACAGATTTATTTTGCCTATTTCAGGTTATTTCATGCAGTTAAATATTCTTTACTTTTCAGCTTAAGCTTTTTTTTTTTTTGCATGTTTGTTTTTAGTCATTTCTTCAAGCAGCAGATTATATAAAGGCAGTGTTTGTATTTGAAAAATTGTCCCTTATACAGGTAGGACAAAACTAGACTCAGTAAGTCACCTGATGGAGAGGAGATGCTGAATACAAAATTAGTTTGAGTACTAACAATTGTTAAAGAGGTAAAGATCTAAAGTCAGATACTAAAGGAGCTGTCTGAGTGGAAAAGATAAGGTGGCATAGATCACTTTAATGAGCATTTCAGCCAAAATTTTAAATTAAAGTGCCTAAACTTGGCACCAAGAAATGCTGAATGCTTTTCATTCTTTGTAGCTGAAATGAAAATAGAAACTCCTTTTTTCATCTGACAGGGTTGTGTTTATCAATCTAAATACATGGCCTGTCAGAAACAATAAGTATTTGCAGATTCCTTTGAGGTCACTGGGAGTTGAGTGTTAAGCAACCTTATCAATCTACTGTGAGTGTCTGTGACAGAGTGCATGAGCCTTGGGGCTGGTGGCGTAAGGAAAGGGTTAATTAACCAAATCTCTATGGAGGGGCCCCTATGGGAGGATCTGCAGGGGTATTGGGTAGGATCTGTGGGTGTCTGTGACTGTCTCCAGTCTCTGTCAAATGAAACAGAGGAAAAGAGAGTAAAATGAGGCTGGAAGGAGCCTGGCTGTTGCTGGGGAGACTGAGATCAAGCAAACTCAGGGACAGGGGTGCCCACATTTGGAAGATCTCATTATTTAAATGAGCAATAAGAAGGGGTTTTGTATCTGCAATAATGTGTTCCACCACATCACATTGGCCATCAGGCTATATTTTATTCCTTTGATTCCTTTGTGATTTGGGTACTGTAAGATCAGCTGCATGTGCTCAGAGGAGACTTGAACCGATGCTACTATGACCCTCTGCTCTTTTGCCCTGTTTCTTTTAACTGACTTCAAGTCACTGAGGCTGCAGACCAGTGTCACACTGGGCTCCTTATCATCTGTTTGATCCCAAAGCACTACATAGAAAGTGCTTGTTATCTGCAAAACAAACCACAGAAACAGGCAAACCCCTCTGTGAGGTACCTGTGCTATTGTAATGTTTGAGTGTGTGTAATATAAGCAGATTTCATCCCCAGGTGTGACTTCTGGCAATAACTCAGCAGTAACAACACTATTGGTAACAGTTGCTGATTTCCAAGAAGGATAAGGAGGGGGACAATAAGGAGGCTGTAAGTTATTTTTTTTCTCTGCTAATAAATGTTTTCATTTCAATTGTTCTTAAAATTATTTTCCAAGATTTGTTTTTTTGGTTTCCTAATGTCATTTTACAACAAGCTACTCTTAATCAAATTTGAGAGTCCTGAAAATCAGATACCAGTCTTTTTGGTAGACAAAACATGAGGTATTTTTCGCTTGTGATTTCAGATAGATTTTAAGTTGATGTATTGGAACACTAACCTGAGTGAACCCTAGTGGGAATGTGTCAAAAGGTTCTGATATGGGCTTTGGATCAGATTGTGCTCAAGATCATCTAATTGTGTAAATCAGGAGCCAAAGAGGCCTCAGTTTGTGCTAGCAGTCATCTGAAGAAGAGCTGAGACTGTCTCAACACCTCAAGGAGCACTGTAGCTTTTGACGAACTTTTCCTGGCACCTCTGTAAGTCTGCCCACTGTGAAGCACTGTGCAGGAGTAAGAATATCTCCATCTGTTTTCTTGATTGTGTTTCTATTCCTGTTCAGTTAGTTCAGAAAATGTCAAGATTTTGCAAACTCATGGTGTCTTGAACTTGTATCAGTTTTTCATCCTTATTCCTTAAAACCCAGCCGAACAAACTGAGAAGGCATCCCAGCCTCTTACTCATGTGATACAAAAGCAAAGACATGTCAATGGACGATGCATGCCTGAACCACTGTTGAGGGGGGGCTGTCCTGAGTAGTGTGTCATGAACATACTCATGAGACTCAGGATAACAACTTAGAACATACTCAGGATAAGTCACTTTAAAGGCTGTGGAGGCTGGGAAGAAAGTCTTTGACTTCTGGATTGTGACTGAGCTGTTAGATGAGAATTTGGTTTCATCTTAGACTAAAGGTGAGCTGCAATTTTTGTTAATAAACAGAATATTGTGTGAAACTTCTGAAGAAGATAATGGACCATGCAGACACTTTTATCTGATTTATGGCTTCTTTGTCATTATCTTCGATTTCTGTGCACTTCATAGGGATAGGTAAGAAATAGCAGGTGATGTCCTGATTTTTTAAAAGAAACTTTCGGAGTGATCAGGAGATATGGCAGACCACCAATTTGAGCTGATTGCATCAAGTAAAATTCAGTATTTGTTATGCCCGATTTCATTCCGTATATTCAATGAAACATTTGCTTTCCTATCTCTGGAAATTTTACTTTTTCATTATTTACCCATGAGGAAAAGTAAATTAATCGGTGCTCCTTGACAGCCTCCTGGAGTTCTAACACTTGCATCTAACTTACAGTTCATATTTTCTTCATGATTTGAAATGTTTCACATTCTGCTTCCTTGCCCTCCTTTTTATTCTGCCTGTCTGCTGCAGAAAAAATTCTTCCAGTTTTATCTGGTATGATCTTTTAGGAAGCTTCAGTCTCTGGAATCTTTCTTTAAATTGTTTAGTAAACAAAACCCATTGAATTATATTTGGATGAAAATTCCTTTTCCTCTTATTTTTGTATAATACATGAATTACGTTTTGACTCCTGGAATTTCTGAAATATAACAAATATGGTCCTATCTAGAAATGACAGGTATCAAGCAAGCAGCCTCAAAGTAAACAGTGCATTTCCTGAAACTTCAGGTTTTGAGTCTATGCTATTGAAATAAGTGCTGTCCTGGGAAGGCATTCCTCTCCTTTCCGTGACAGTCTTTACTTCTTTCTTTCAGAACACCTCAAAAAATTTAGCTCTTTCCTCTTGCTGTACCAGCTCAAGAAACTTTCACTTGCTTGAAAATTCTTGCCTATTCTGGAAGTTGACAGGCCCTTGCTCGGATGTATCTGGCTACACGTTTTCAGTAGTGATGCCGTGTCATGACTCCTCCATCCTCCACTGCAGTACTGCAGACCAGACCCTTGTGCGAGCAGTGTAGCTGGTGGGAATGATAAGCTGATAGCATGCGTTCAGTCCCATTTTCATCAGAGTGCTGTAGTCAAAGTAGCACTAGTTTGGCTCAAATAGAATATCACCTGTTTCTCCAACCTTCCCATATGGCATTTATTGTGAAAAAGGGTTTAAACTTTTGTCTATGTAAGATGTTGCTGAGCAGGCACGTGGAATATGTCAAACCACTAGGAAAATAACCATTTTTCATAAGATTAATAATGCTGAAAAAGGAAGTGTGGGCTTTGTGATTGAAGACAGCTGTTTAGTGGGGAAACATAATCCTGGGGACAGCTCATAGGAGCTGAGTCTTGCTGTGGTTTGTCAGCATGGCCTCTATGATGGTTCATTATGGGACAGTGGCAATGTTCTTGCCAAAAGTCATGATGCTAAACTTGCGGAGTGTTTTTATTGTCAATGTTATTCCTAGTGACCTGTTAAAAAAGGCAAGGGTGCACGCAAAGTAACAAGAAGTGGTTGGACACACCAGATGTTGCTGGTCTGCTGCTGCCCTGATGGCACAGAAAGCAGCCTGCAAACTTGTGGCAAGAGTGTCATGCCCTTCTGTCTGTCCTGGACTTGTGAGGAGCCCTTTTTGCAGGGGAAGTAAAAAATCTGAAGAATTTTGAAGGTGCCTCATGTCAGAGGAAAACATGTACTTCAGCTCCATATCCCAAAGTATTTGATCTGGCTCATAGATTTACTCACAATTCCAGCATTGTATATTTTATTGAGGTGACTGGTAAATATGCATTTCAGGCAAAGATCCAGCAGTTCACTTCTGTCTATTATTTGCTGACATCAGAAGAACAGAATGAAAATCCCACAGGCACATAGGTTTTGTGCAAAGTTCTGGGTATGATGCCACAAACTAGATCCAAATTCTGTGGCACTGTATATTTGTGCAAATGTGCATATTACATAGGAATAAATGAGACAGTGAATTAATACAGTGTTGATAATAATATTTTTATGTTACCTTTATTGTATGTCTTCCTTAGTCTTGGGTGATCTTCAATTTGCTGCAGAGTTTAACAGTCTAGAGAAAGACTGGTGTCTGTGTAGAATAGAACAGAATATTTTCAGTTGGAAGGGACATACAATGATCATCTAACCCAACTGCCTGACCATTTCAGGGCTGACCAAAAGTTAAAGCTCAGTTAAGGCATTGTCCAAATGCCTGTCACTGACAGGCTTGGGGCATCAACCACCTCTCTAGGAAGCCTGTTCCAGAGTTTGACCACCCTCTCAGTGAAGAAGTGCTTCCTGATGTCCAGTCTAAACCTCCCCTGGTGCAGCTTTGAACAATTCCCACGCGTACTATCACTGGATACCAGGGAGAATTGCTCAGCACCTCCCTCTCCAATTCTCCTCCTCAGGAAGCTGTAGAGAGCAATGAGGTTGCCCCTCAGTCTACTTTTTTCCAAACTAGGCAAGCCCAAAGTCCTTAGCTGCTCTTCATAGGACATTCCTGTGCAGAGAAAGCATATATGGTTTGTGGCACTCAGTGAGAACTTTAAAATCATGGTGTGAAGCATTTAACGATTGTTTAAGGTTGACTTAGGGAATAGACTGACATTATATCGAATTTGATGAAACTACAGGCTATGGAGAAAACAGGGGTCCTATTGCCCTTAGCTGAGTGGTCCTTCAGCTTCCCTTGTGTTGGATCTAGTGCTCATGTGGATTCAGGGTAAATAAGTTAAACCAGCCAGGCTCATGGGAAGGTGGTCACTAAGAGAGGGATCTAATGTTTTGTGGCTTGCTTTGAAGGTCAGATGCAAGGTCTGGGTCTGGCTTGGAGGAAGGAGAAAAGCAGATCTTGCTTTTCAGCAGTCAGCATTTACACTGTGAAGTATATGTAATGTAAAACTTCACACTTACTTACAGAAGCAACAACACCCTCACTTATATACTGATTTGTCTTTCAGATGTTACCCTCTGAGTGAGGGGACTATAACCGGCCTTCCAGCCCTGATGAACCTCAGATCTTGCATGCAGTTGTTCAGCCACTCCTAGTGGTTGTGGTTGGTTCCAAGGTAGGGAATTTGACAATATATGTAATTCTTGAAGTTTAATGTGAGAAATAAGTACATGAGCTCCATTTGCTCTTAATTATTTTTCTTCTTTTTTGGTAAAGTTTTAATGGTAATCATATCTTGCCACATTTTTATTAATGTCAGTTATATACCTATATAGATATGTATGCTTTGAAACCTTCTTATACTGCACAGTTCAACAAGGCATTTGTAAAACTTGCACAGTCTAACCACTGAACATACAAAGGTTCAAAGCATTTGTGCTACCATGCTGCTGGCAAAATAAGAATAGGTCTTGAATAAATTTTATAGAGAACTACTGTTTTAAAAAAGAGATTCTTGTGGTTCTGTGGAAAAATATTCCACATAGTACAAAAACTGTAGCTAATTTAATATGTTTGAGTTCCATTTTAAACAAAATATTAATCTTTTAAAAAATCTACACATTTTATGAGTTCTAGGTGATAGATGTTTCCTTCTCAATAGCAATTTTTTTCTCATACTCGTGCATAAAACAAGGGAGTTGGAACAGTCCAGATCACATCATTAGCTTAAAAACCTAGCTCATCTACCAATAATGCCAAAGCCACAAACACGCAAGACTGTTTGTCAACTGGTATCCTGATCTAGGAGAACTTATGTAATAGGAGTCTTTCCTCTAATAGTAAAGGTCTCATTTTTAAATCTTCTTGAAATTACTTTAATACACAATACATTTAAATGAGTCCATAAGTAGTGGAAAATTTGATTTCAGAAAAGTAAAAATACTGTCATGTAAAATTAGTTTAAGTACAGCCTTATTTTATATATGGTTTATAAAATTTTTGCGTTTTTTTAAACCATGATTCACTCAGTTGGAGTATGCATAAGACTCTCATTTAACACAGACAGGATTTATATCAGGTGCAGGACCAAAGAAGGAAAAAAATAATCTCAAATTGATATAGCTAAAATGGATACCAAATAGTTTGTTCTCTTAATAAGAGGATTTATGCTTTTTTCTTAGTGCTTAAAATGCACTTCCTCTTTGTCTGTTGACGTGTTTAAGATTACTCTCCAGCCTTGAGATGTCTCTGAAAATACATAACACTGTGTAAAGAGCTGGTTCTGGGCAGTGCTCATTCGTTCATCTTCTCTCTCCACATCTCCTACAGCTTTCATGCTTATTATTGTGATAGCTCCACTAAAGACTGATTTCTTGTGTCACCTTTAGTTTAAATGAAAAAGTTTCATAATCGCAACTGAGTCAAATGTCCAAATGAAAAAGTGGTTTGTCCGTATGCTTCTGCTTGCCCATTTCAGAAGTTTTGGTTCAGGTGGAATTTTTGTCCTACCAAAATCAATAGTGAAAATGTGCACATGCTTTTGGAAAAAAGAAAAAATCTTTGCCCGGCCTGATTTTTCATTGTTTCCCCCATTTTTTTTACTTATCTGTCATTACCATACGAGACGGGGTTTTGCCCGTGTTGTTGAGGTCTGTAGCCAGTACAAAGGCAGGTATTTATGCCCGACGAACCCAAGTGTCTTCTGTGGCAGAACGACTGGATTTGGGGATGAGGGCATAGTTGTGAACACCACTTATCTTGACATTAGCTATATTTTCTACACTCTCTCCCACGGTGTTTTTGTGTTCAAGCTGGGCCACAGTCTGGGTGGGCAAAACACCGGTGGGTGGTGGTTAGTGCTGTGCTCTGCCCGGAGGCTGGTGGCAGGGTGGTCCCGCTGGGGCCCGCGTGGGATCTGTTGCATTCAACTTGTCCATCAGGTACCTAGACGAAGTGACAGAGAGCACCCTCATCGAGTTTGGAAAGGAGACCCAGCTGGGGGGGACCTTGGGGACGGGGCTGCCATCCAGAGGGACCAGAACAGGCCAGAGAGATGGGCCCAAGAGGAACCTCATGAGATTCAGGAGCAGCGACAAGCACCAAGTCCTGCCTCAAGGAGGGATGAGCCTCTTGCAGAGCCCCAGGCCCTGGTGGCAGCAAGGGACAGCAGTGCCCTAGGCCCCACGGACAGGGGCATGGCCAGGAGATCAAGAGGAGGAATCAACGCCCTCTACTTACTACTTATTTAACCTCATCTAGACACTGGCCAGTTTTGGGCCCTCCAGCACAGGAAGCAGCCGTAAACCAGAGGGCCACCAAGGCAGTGGGGGCTGGAGCAGTTGCCCTGGGCGGAGAGGCTGCAGGAGCGGGGCTGGCTCAGCCAAGAGCAGAGGCAACTTGGGGGGACCTTGCAGCAGCCTTTCAGGTCACAGTGAGGAGGTGACTGCTGCTTGCAACAATATGTGGTGAGCAGCCGAGAGACAACAGCCAGAAATTGAAACGAGGGGGGTTCAGAGTGGATATAAGGAAAACCTTTCTCACCTGAGGAGGGTGAAGCAGCAGCACAGGTTGCCCGGGGAGCTTGTGCATGCTCCATCTGTGGAGGTTTTCAAGGCCTGAGCAACCTGGTCTGACTGCACAGCTACCCCTGCTGTCAGCAGGAGGTTTTTCTGCGTGAAAGATTTCCCATAACTCTAGTCTTGGTGCTCTGCTCTTTGGTGGGGGTTCAACTTCATCTCTTCTCCTCTGTGCCTTTAGCACCCCAGGCTCTTGCAAGGTCTCCTGCACCACTGCCACCGGGGTCCCAAACCCTTTTGTAGCTGAGATGGTGAGAGGTTGGCTGCACATTTGCAGGACAAGCATTCCTGAATAATCTCCACATATCTTTCACAGTTCACTGTCCCTTTTTTAAGAACCCGAGTGGTGTTACGTGTTATCTTAAAAGTTACTTCAAAGCTTAAAAGTGTACGTAGAGTCAATTTAAATGAAGAGGCATGGGGTATTTTCGTATCATTGATTGATGTGTTGCTGTGATATAGCAATGGCGAACTGGCTAAACGCAAGTAACTTCCACAAAAAAAAGAATGTATCTAGCATCTAGCGCTGCCAACCCTGGTAGCATCAAAGACATGCTGTTGCTTTTTACTAAGCTTGAAGTTAATGAAAAGTTAATGAGTTGTAATTAAGGACTAAAGGAATTGAAGATTCTTTATCAAAGTTCCTGAATTCTGCTTGGTGAATAACAGTAATTGATAAATGCAAATGTATTGATTTATCCTTTATCCTAATTGTTATTCTGTGAACGGAATAGGCATTTCGCCCCTAAATTAATAAAAGATTGCTTTTGAGGGTTTAATTAACTGTTCTGTGACTTCTTCATTTGTCTAAAATTAAACTTCTGTGACAATTATGCAACTTTATAAAAATTCCTTGTATGTAACATAAACGACAGAGGCATACATTGACTTGGCAACTTACTATTAGCTTGCAAATGGAAAGACTTATGGCTGGAAAAAGCCAGCTGCACCTGTTGTTTTTGCTGAACAAATCACCCTGAAGTACACCATAGCTCCAGCCTGCCACTCTGTCATTTGTCTTGCTAGGAAAGTTTTTTCTCATCAATAGTGTCTATTTTTTAGAAATGAGTAAAACCACACAGTTCCCTGAAGTCTAACTGGTATATTTATGATTTTAATAGGGTCTTATGGACCGTTGGTAAAATAACACACTTTGATTCATGAATAATATTAGCTATAAAGAAAAGTGTCTTAAATAAGGTTTCAGGGTGGTTTTTTTTTTTACCTCTCATAGAGCTAATCTGAGATTTGTGCTTTGCAGATTGCATGTGTCCATTAGCGCTATGTTGAAATTTGACCTTGTTGTCAAGCCCACCAGGCTTCTTCACCATCACAGCTCAAGTGTGCCTGGTGGGCGATATCATCCTGCAGACTGCAAGGCTTCCTTTTTGACAGGCTTTGTAGCATATTTAGCACAGTAAAACTTGATGCTCAGTTGAATAAATGGAAAGAACAACCAAAGGAGCAACTCTAACTGCAGAGTCTGGTGGCTGAGATAGAGATGGGACCAAGGTATAGTATGGTATAACAGCTACTGTAAGATAACTTAATATGCCATAGTGCGCTTGGAAAGTATAGGATTAAATCCTGAATCTGGACCAGACTCTTGTTATGTGGTTATGTTCTGCTGAATTAAAATTACCTGTCCAATTACGTTTGTGTGTAGAACCCTAAATGGGTGGATTTAATCACTAGAATAAAATTGGTGTTACTAAGAGATAAGTAATAAGTAATAAGACTGTGATCTTGTTAGCTGCAGAACAGACCAACAGAGGTAGTCAGAGGAAGAAGATGGCCGATTTGTTTTTGCTGTAGAAAATTGTGGGGACGCTTGGGATGAAAAGTTTAGGCAGAAAATGTTCTAAATCATTGTTAATTAAAAAAATATTTTTCTTTTTTACTGTTGTATAATATTGCTTTTCAAAAGTATTAAGATGAGTGCCATACTACTTGGCAAGTGACTGAGAATGGGATTATTTTATTCAGTTGAAGACATTGCCATATGTGAAAGATACATTAATTAAGGTCTGTGATGGGTTAACCCTGGCTGGACGCCAGGTGCCCACCAGAGCCGTTCTATCACTCCCCCTCCTTCTCAGCTGGACAGGGGAGAGAAAATATAACAAAGAGCTTGTGGGTCGAGATAAGGACAGGAGAGATCTCTCACCAATTACCGTCACGGGCAAAACAGACTCAGTTTGGGGAAAATTAACTTGATTTATTACAATTCAACCAGAGTAGGGTAATGAGAAATAAAACCAAATCTCAGAACACCTTCCCTCCACCCCTCCCTTCTTCCCGGGCACAACTTCACTCCCGGATTCTCTACCAACCCCCCAGGGGCACAGGGGGACGGGGATGGGGTTTACGGTCAGTTCATCACATGTTATTTTCTGCTGCTTCATCCTCCTCAGGGGGAGGACTCATCACACTCTTCCCCTGCTCCAGCATGGGGTCCCACCCACGGGAGACAGTCCTCCACGAACTTCTCCAACGTGGGTCCTTCCCACAGGCTGCAGTTCTTCACAAACTGCTCCAGCATGGGTCCTTTCCACGGTGTGCAGTCCTTCAGGCACAGACTGCTCCAGCGTGGGCCCCCCACGGGGTCACAAGCCCTGCCAGAAAACCTGCTCCGAGGGCTCCTCTCTCCACAGATCCGCAGGTCCTGCCAGGAGCCTGCTCCAGTGGGGGGTTCCCACGGGGTCACAGCCTCCTTCGGGAACCCACCTGCTCCGGCGTGGGGTCCTCCACGGGCTGCAGGTGGATATCTGCTCCACCGTGGACCTCCATGGGCTGCAGGGGGACAGCCTGCCTCACCACGGTCTTCACCACGGGCTGCAGGGGAATCTCTGCTCCGGCGCCTGGAGCATCTCCTCCCCCTCCTTCTTCACTGACCTTGGTGTCCGCAGGGTTGTTTCTCTTACATGTTCTCACTCCTCTCCCTGGCTGCCAAATACCTCCATCCCAACTTTTTTTTTCCTTCTTAAAAATGTTATCACAGAGGCGTTACCACTATCGCTGATTGGCTCGGCCTTGGCCGGCGGCGGGTCCGTCTTAGAGCCGGCTGGTATGGGCTCTCTCGAACACAGGGGAAGCTTCCAGCAGCTTCTTACAGAAGCCACCCCTGTAACCCCCCCTGCTACCAAAACCTTGCCACACAAAACCAATACAAGGTCTTATCTTTAGACCTGGAAGGGTTACTTGCTTGAAGCTGGCTTTGTGGTCACTGCCTCCATTTTTGCTATGGCTCTTAACATTGCAGAGTTGTTATATGTAAAGGAGGAGGCAGTAGTTTTCTTTAGGTTCATTTGTTATTGGGGGGCTATTTGAATTCCCAGCTGTAAAACTTAATGTTGACATGGGAGTAAATAATTTACAAACTGGTCTTTAAAGGCCATCAGAGATGGAAAAGATCCATTTAATTTGAATGCTAAAGATGGAAGTTACTCAGATCCTGTTCTTCCCTCTCAAAGGAGTCTTTATTGACGTGACAAACCTGATTTTCTTGACCCAAGTTATTCCAGACTTCCCCCTATACAGACCTTTTCACTGAAAGGTGTTTTAAGGACTATTAAAATGAGGGACATCATGAAGGGTTGCTCTCAGAATTTATAACATTAATTTTTAATAGCTTCTGAATTATTCTGTTTCTTTTATGCTTCATATAATAACATAGTAGATTTGGTGGTTGTATGTCAGTGCAGGGAATTCAGGTCAAGACTTTCTGAAGCCTCCCTGGTAACACACTGGTGCTCGTTAATAACACAGGAGGGCTTACTGGAGGGGAATTATTGTCCTCGTTCCTGTTCTTCTTTTCACCTATTTTCTTTCTGTCTTTCTTGATTTGTATGTGTTTTTAAGTACACATGTCTGTCTGCTCTTTATGTAGCAGTCCTTATAGCATCATTTTTATTTTAACACTTTAAGATCAATCAAGAACATATTGAAGTTAAATTTTTATTTTATTTGATTAACACATCAGAACAAATGAAACAACTTTGAACTAACACCATATTTTTAACTGTTTTAGTCATTACAGCCAAACAATATAGCATCAAGAACAGCCAGATCACAGAACACTGGTAGAGTGTAGTAAATAATGTGCTCTTTGGGAAATAGAGTATGCATTCAAAACATCGTTTTACCAATTTCCTTCATGGTTCTAGGCAGAAATGCTAGTCATGCAGTGTCCTCTATTTCAACGTGTGTTAACCTGTCTCCACAAATAGCTGTTGAGCTTTTTTTCAAAGGAGATTTTATGTTTATATATTGCACTTGGCATGGTCACCAGTTTAATTTTCCATGCAGAAAACAGTTTGGGGTTGTTAATAACGTACTTCATAGGCCCTTATGTTTTAATGGTGGGGTTATTGGTTCTTTTCAAGGTTTTTCTTGGCTGGAAAGACTACTATTTCAGCTTTCTTTGCTTCATTGCCATCTACTATTGTCTGTTGTTTGATCACTGTATTGGATTTTCCCTTTATGTTCCTGACGAGCAGTACCTAATGATGGAGGCTGGAGGAGCCAGCAGGGTAACCTGGACAGCACCACAAATATATGCCAGAAATAAAGAAAAGAGCAGTTGCTGCATTTCTAAAGCATGCTCTGTGCTGCAGCCTTTTCAGACTTAAGTGCTAGTAATTGGGACCATTTGTTGTCATTTATGTAAATAAGGTAATGAATCATCAAATATGCAAAGCAGGATATTAAGTCATCTGCATAAAATCTCCAGATTTCAGAACATTTAGTGTCTACAAGTATGGGTAGATTGAAACCAAGAAATATCTTTCCAGATGGCTTGAGCACGTGAGGATCCACTGCCCGGGCTTTTTAGGGGAGTAGCAATAAACACAGATTACCTGAACTATCATATATAGCTATATAAACACAAATAAATTGAGGTGCAGATTTCTTTATTGTTGTTTTAACAAGCATGTTCCTCTCTCCAGAGTTGCTCAGACAGCAAGGTATTGAGCAGCTGACTGTTTGTAGACAATTTGCTCAAACCCATGCAGTCAGCATTATGGGGCACTTGTTATGGTGCTGTAAGGACAGTAAGTGACAGAAGGGATTGAATTCAACACCAGCCACTTGCAATTTTTCACACAGAAGTGAACCTCATGCATCATATGTGTTAAGTAACACTGTGCAAAAAGTAAAGCTTGCTGTAGTGTGATGATGCAAATCTTAAATGGGACTTACAGGAAAGGAACATTTTTTCTTTCCTGTGGCAGTCAAAAACACACATGCAAAAATACAACTCCCACATTTTCTCCCTTTGTCTCTCCCCAAACACTGGAAAAGCACAAAAATCACAGAAAACTGATCAGATTAGTTTCTTGAAATATTCATTAATGGGTCTCTGAAAAAAATTGCATCTCACAAATAGACAAATACATTTTTGTTCTGCTGTTGGCTAAGTCATCACTCCCAGAGCTGCTCCCGAGAAAAGAACACTGGATTGGTATAATACTCTCTTTCTGTGCCTGCTTGCAGTTTAGATAGTTACTCTGGCTAATTGTTTTTGCTTAAAAAAAAAAAAAAAAGCCCCCATATTAATTCTGGTCTTAGTTGTTATTGTAATACCTGATTATACAGAGCTCTGTATCTGCTTATTTACCTTCCCATTTCCATAGACTTGTGGAGACTTTTCTTTACATCCAAGATCTGTGGTGGAAAAAGACTGTGATAGTCCAGCCAAGAGTGCTAGAGCTATGGCTGCCCCAGGCAGCTATTCCTTCTCACCACCGTCTTCAGAGGGCAACCATTATCTTCCCATTGTTCTCTTTTCTTTTAGTTTAGGTCCTCCTTGTGAGAGCATCCATTGCAGCATCTGTTCCAGGGTGTTGTTGATGGGACTTCACTGCACGAGGAATAGTTAAAATTCTTCATGTGGGATATGAGTGGATTACCTTCACACCCGAAGTTTGTCCTCCTTGCAGTCGCTTCTTTTAATTTTTCTTTTTTTTTTTTGACCATGTGGGTGATATAGAACTTCAGGATAAAAGAGGAGTATTGGAACAATGGAAATGGTTTATCTGTGCATTGGCCATATGGGCAGGATTCTGTCAGTCAAATATGTCAGTCAGTTTGTCTCCTGGCATATCCAGTCTGTTCCTGCTTCCTACCTGTTTCCTCTTCTCTTCATTCCAAGATTTCATTCAAACCATCATGTGGGCTGATTTTCTGTAAGGCATATTTCATCTTCTGTAAAACTTTAAGCTTTCCATATTGTATTTTTGATGTGTTAGAGCTCTTTAAAAGGTTATTCTTTTATTAAGAGGTGGTAATTTGAAAATGATGATGCAAAAAGCTAGAGAAGGCTGCAGCTATGCTAAAACAAATTAGCAACTAACATTTGAAACTAACATTTTCTCCAGAGTAGAATGTCAGTTAGTGTTTCATGTTGCTCCTCTCCCTCCCCTATTTATAGTGGCATTAAAGACTAAGCCAGCCGTAGTTTCACTTACATAATTTCAGAAGAGATTTTGAAACTCGGATACTTTTCTCTTTTATTAAAAAACTACTAATGCTTTAAATTCGACAAAAGATATTTTTGTGCACATCTTTAAGATGCTTTAAGAATCTAATGTGAAATAACTGCAGATGTGGAAGGCAGTATTCATATGTTATTTAAAAACAAAGTAATAATGGTAATGATCTGCTGTGATTTACAGCTAAGGGGTATTCCTTTAAGAACGTATTGAGCCTAAGTTCTTATTTGATTTGATTAAAACATCAGAACAAGTGAAACAACTTTGAATCAAGATTGTATAAATTCTAGCTCTTTTAGTCATTACAGCCAACCAGTATAGCACCAAGAACAGCCACATCACAGAACACTGTTTGGTAGACTTTAGTAATAATTTACATATGGAATAAATCTTTGGATTTTGTATTCTTCTGTGAGTGGTTTATATACAGAAAAAGGTAACGTTCTACAAAAAAAAGTATTTGTTATGAGTTGCATGGGCAGCAGTTCACAGCTGATTGCTCCTTCTGGGATTGTTTAGTGATTAACATAATCTCATCAGGATAATATACCCAAGCCTACCACCACAGTTGGCACCAATTGGAAATCTTAGCAACAGTCTTGGCAAACAGTTCAAATGTTACTGGCTGTGTTTGCACGCAAATGCCCCACTGCTTTGTTCTTCTGCACCATCCATCCATGGGTAGATGTAGTTATGTGTGTGTAAGTGTGCTTAGGCTCATATTATCCTTCAGGTGGGGAAGGGAACCAAGTGTGGTCATCAAAAGGCACCCTGAGGACAGAACAACACCAGATGATGGACAATTGTGATGTAACTATACTGGGTTAGAAAAACTGTAACCATGATATAGTTCAATATATGTAAACACTTTATTAGTAGGTCACAGACCTGTGTACTCGGGCAAATACAGGACTTCGAAGATCTTGAACCAAAGCCAAATGCAAGATGCAGAAGCGGTAGAATAATAAAGAAAATTTGTTTTGCCCTTACTGATGGTATTTCTGGTTTTGGGGCAGAATAAGGTGTTCAGATTCCACAGCTGTAAAGTCTTCTGTCTTTAAGAAAGGTTTTGCTTATGGTTTAATTTTCTAAAACTTGAAGAAAAAGAATTAAACTAGACTTGAAGGATTTTTTTCTGATTTTTTTTTTTTTTAAAGTCTTGGAGCTGAGATTAAATTTTTATGGCTGAGTCGTAAATCTCTGGAGCAGGGTTTCCTGATAGAAATGACAACTCTGCTTTAATTATAGCATCTTCTAGGCAGCTATTATATTACAGCAGGACCCTTAACAGTCTTTTCCTTTTAAGACCATATTAAAGAGTAACAGGACTTGCCGTAATTACAGCTTGCTTTCTGTTGGGGGGTTCGCCTGTCACTGAATGACTGACTAGGTTCCTTTTGCATGGTTTATTTTTCCAGGAAGAGTGTTTTCAGATTTGTGTGATATGTTTTAAAATGGGTCTCAATATATTGAACATGAAGCACCTTCTGATTATGTGACTATTTCAGAAATCAGGTATGGGAGAAATAAAGCACTGGCACATAGTTCTAAGAAAGCTTTAACATCTGCAAAATTAACTTGTCACTAATTTTGCATGCTTCAGTTACTAGAAAATGTACCTCTCTGAAGCACTAAACTTTTTTTTTATCACATTACATACCTATCTGTGACTTGCATCTGAAATTGTTTTCATCACTGATCTTGTTCTTTTGGTGCCTATACATTTATTTCTCATTTCATGCTGAAAATGTTATGCCATCTGGTTACTTGCTCGATTTTCTAAAGAGAAGACTTCATTAATTTACGGTTTTAACTTCTGCACCTGCAACTTCCATTTAGTGGTGTAGCAGTTGTTGCCTCTCAATAGTTCAGAAACAGTCTGCTGGAGTTGAAATATTTGTGTACACATGCCTTTCTCTCTTTAGATAGTTGCGGGCCAAAATATGGGAGAGGATTTGGTGAGGCTGAGAAAACACCACATCCTAAACCGTACAGCATCAGCTACCAGTTTTTCCTGGTTTGCATGCGAGGGATCCTCTCCCCTGCCCAGCTCTTTATGTGTGAATGTAAACTAGAACTTCATGGGTGCCCAAAAAAGGAAATTTCAAGCTTTGCAAATGCTTTGTTTGGATTAATAACATCTCTAGTCATGTTTCTTTTATCCCAGGGGGCACAAACGTTACTTAAGTTAATAGCAGTATAATAACCTATTTAATATGCTATGGTAAAAATGCCTTCTGTTAGCTAACTCTTAACAAATTCTTGTTGTCATATTTCAGCAGTTATTTATTTTCTAGGCAGGAAGGAGGAGACTTGTATTTTGAAGCTAATAGGACAATGTTTTAAACAGTGTCTGGAAAATGCATCGTATTCTAAAAATATTACTTGTTTACATATATGTGATTATTCAAAAGCATAGACTGCACTGTTGGTCCCTTAATATTAATTTCTGCTGTGTGAGGCAGTGACAGAGTTTATTCATTGATCCAAAGCACTCAAACTTCCCACAGCACTTCAGGAAAACCTGACAGACTGAACTACTTTTTGCTTAATGGTATGCTACATCAATATGATGTCTCTACCTAGCTGAAGTTGGCTATCTGAAATCTCAGGGAAAAGGGGTTGGGTTTCTTTTGGGCTTTTTATTTGTTTGTTTGTTTTTGGGGGGGGGGGGTTGTTTGCTTTTTTGGTTGGGGATTTTTTTTGGTTTTGTGGGGTTTTTTAAGTAGTTCAAAAGAGTACCTTGGGGCTTCAGAAAAGCCTGAGAGCTGATGAAAGTCTTGCTGCCTGGAGAGCTTCATTAGGAACCTGTGGCGGAGGGGGCGGGATAGCAGGGAGGGACCTGCCCTGCAGCCGGGGGGAGCCCAGGGCTTCGGGGGGGGGTGTGCGGAGAGGACCTGTGCAGTCGGGATGTGGGTGATGGGGAGCTGGCAGCAACCATGGGCTGCATGCCCTCGTGCTGTTTCATCCCATGAGTGAAGTGATTTACTGTGTCTACATCCAGCCTGAAACACAATCACCTAAGCAACCTGGGCTTATTTTTGGGGGTGGTTTTTTTGTTTTGTTTTTTTAAAGGTTTGATGCTTATGGCTGGAATCACCAGCGTCACATCTCAGGGCCTTTAAAACAAACAAGCAAGACCATTTTGGGGAATGCTGTGCCACAGACTGCGGGAGGCTAAAAGGGAGTAATGAACAGAAAGGAAACAAATCCTCCCAGAAATGGCAATCAGGCATGGGATAGTTTAATTGCTGGGACTTTGGAAAAAGAAACAGCTACTGTTGGACAGATTTAAAGATATTTAAGCTTCCAGATTATAAATAGGCTCTGAATATATTTGATAATACAGAATCATAGAACAGTCGGGTTGGGAAGGCACTTCTGGAAATTACCTAGTCCAACCCCTGGCTCAGGCAGGCTCATCTACAGCAGGCTGGTCAGGACCATGCCTGGTTGGGTGTTGATTATCTCCAAGGATGGAGACTTCATGACCTTTCTGGTCAACCTGTGCAAGTGTCTGACCACCTTTACTGTATAAAAAGCTTTTTCTTATCTTCTTCGTGTTTCCTGTATTTCAGTTTGTGCCCATTGCCTCTTGTCCTGTTGCTGGGCACCTCTGAGAAGAGCCTGGCTCCTTCCCCTTTCATCCCCACATCAGATATTTATGCACATGGGTAAGATGCCCCTGAGTCTTCTCTCCTCCAGACTGAGCAGTCCCGGCTCTCTCAGCCTCTCCTCACATGACATAATGCCATTAGGCATCTGATTGCTATTCAGGCACCGAGATATTACTGAAAATGGTCATCTTTGACTGGAGTATTCTGGGAATTTCCCATGTTTGAGGAACATGTTTAACTCACGCCATTTCTGCATGGCTGTGTCTCTGCTGTGAGACAAAGAGCTTCTTCCTTGTCAAAAATGAATGTCGATCAGGACGTTGCTGCTGTCTCACAGTGCAGAAGTGTCACCTTGGTATCTGAATGGACAAGACTTAGGGCCTGCACTTTTCCTGTCAGAAGCAGATGGATAATGTCTTTCTTTTCCCATCTCTTGTTGCTATAGAGAGAGCCTTAGGAAAAACTTGAATTCATGATGTCCTTGCTTTGCCTAGAAATTATTTTCAGTTTATGGGTAATGTGACTGTCTGGTTAGCCTCCTGCTTCACAGATGAAGCTGCTTTTTCGAAGAGCACCCTGTGCTAAGGGTGCTCAATTCAGGTGAATGTGTAATGTGCAGTAATCTCAGTAAGATTTCATCTTAGCAGTATTGAGTCAAAATCCAAAACACTACTGTTTATGTTGTCAGTCAGAGCTGGATTTTATATCACAATTGTCCTGTGTTTGGGATAATTAAAATATGTCTATGTAGTATCAGAGGCATTATTGTCACTGCTTAAAAACTCTTCTAAGCACAGGGTATTTGCATTTGGTAAAGAAATCATAGTGGAAGATCTTCAAAATAACTCTTTGCAAAACAGTCCAAGATCTTTAGAGGGAATGACAGTACTTCTTAGACTCAGTACAACTGAGCTCTCACATACTTACTGGCTTTCACTTTTTTTCTTCCTTCTTCACTCATTCCTCACTCCTGTTACATGATTAACTCTCCATTCATCTTCTTGTTTCGGTCCTGTTTCTGTTCTCCATCTTCTTCTGCATGACCTGCTATGCCTGAGCACTGCTTATCAGCCCAGAGTTATTCTCCTGTCTGTCAAGTCCCTCCTTGAGAGTTGAAGTCTTCCCACTTACTTAGAGCTCCTACTATGTTGATAAAATAATATGCAGAACATTATCAATTCTCATGGCAAGGCTTGCTGTATTGCACTTAGTCTGTCCTGTTCTTGATGGGGCAACAAAGCAATAGGCAATATGCTTTATAGAGGAAGCATAAACAATTACCTCTTTAATGTGGGACTCTTGAAAAAAATGTGGAAATACTATGCAAAAATATTTTACTGCATTGCACAATTGCCATCGGAGAAAATGAGGAATGCCTGTAATAATTTAGTCATGTTTTCCCGTCTTATTGCTTGTTAAGCATTTCTCCTAAATAACTATTAGTACTTTAACTCTGCTAGTGTTGATTTGCTTATGTTTGTTCTAGCTTTGAAAGAAAATGGTCCCTCATACTCTGTTATCGATATAGCATACTGGTTGCCTGGGATATCGAGGAAAACATTTTAAAATTCAGTGTGAAGATTTTCTGTAACTGTAGCTGTGATGTTTTCTCTGGTTTACACTGTGGTTTTTTTCTTTAGAAGTTGTTTGCAAAATTACGGTGAGTGGAATTTTCTTTTCATGTGACCAACTACTCTGCATCTTGGCAGCATTCACAAACACAAGGCTGGCAGAGAAAGTTAGGCAGGCTTTGCCTAGGCATTTTCAAAGAAAAGCACCTAGGAACTGAGGTTTGAAATAATGTAGCCTGAGGTCAGGAATTTTTTATATGGAGACTCAGCAGAGAACATGGTTGTCTGTAGTGTGCAAGAAGGCGGGGGTTTTTTAGGTGTATATGTACCAATGAAAGAGGAAAGTATAATGGGCAATATTCTGTGCAGTGTTATTTCCTAAGCAATGCCAGTTAATAACAAGGGATTTGGGCCATTTTTCAAAAAGAGATGATATTCACTGTCAATCCTTCATTTATTTTGGTGAGTTAGAAAATACAGTGGCAGGAGAATACGCATCATTTAATCCAATTTAAGCTCGCAGCATGCTTAACTCAAACGGATTCTTGACGTTAGGCATTTACCGTATAGCACTGAAGCAGCGTGGTTTTGGCGCACAGTGAAGAAATTTGCTAAAACAAGAAAGCATTTGTCTGAGAAAGAGGGTTGGGAGAGGAATGCAGGAAGGTCCCGCATGCAGAGGTAACCCCGTGCCTGGGTGGTTTTTCACATCGTACCTGTGTAGGTGGGGCATTCCCCTCCTGCTCCGGTGCTGCCCGGTGCTTTGTTGGTGCACGCCGGGAGCTTGAAACAGTCCCTGGAAGAGCATCTGCTCCCCAAAGCACGGTTGGGACTCAGCACCGGAGCAGAGTCATCTGTTTTACCCCAGCACACATTTACATTCCACAGGTCTGGGAAACTGTCTGCCTGACCACCCAACGCCTGGTGTTTAAAACTGATCGGACTGGCAGCACAGCACTTCGCATCCAGCTGCGCTGCACACACAAACTCCCCAGCCTCTGTGCTGGAAAGTGAGCTGGGAAGGATTTTTTTAGAAATTGCTTTCAGAGCAGGTACATTCCTGCACAGGCAGAATGTCCAAACCCTCTCGCTTGGCTCGACCTTTGTCAGCTAATACAGCTCCTAAATCGCCTTTGTCTAGGAAAGAAGATTTTAACAGCCGATCACGAAAAATTAGGCTAGGTGAAAAGATTTTCAGAGCTGGCAGCGAAGGAAACCTGGTTAAACAGCATCAGCAAGAGCAGGTGGAAATCACAGACGGGCTTGTGCCACGGAGGGCTCCTTTCCTGAAAGGTAACCGGTTATTTCATGCTGCAAAAGAAATAATCAAATGCATTTGTAATTGCATTTTTAATAAACCCCAAACATCAATTATTGTAGAATAGGGGGTGTGTATGTATGTGTGTATATATGTGTGTGTGTGTATTGTTTCTGAATGACAGATTCTGGTACATAAAGCATTTGTTTTGAAAATAAAAGGACTGAAAACATTTTTGTTGTTCTTTTGTGGCTGGGTGCTGTATGCAAGCTAAAAATGTTAGGCTCTCAAAGTGGTAAATCACAATCTTTTACAGTCTAAATGTGACCCTGTGTCGTGAAGCTTAATTTGAAATGATAATTTGAAATTATTAGCAAGGGTGAGAAAGATTAAATAATGTGAGAACATAGACATCAGTGCAGGCACAGAATCTCATTCAACCTTGCAAGTAAAACTCCTGTTCATGGGTCCTAACAAGGCAGCTGTGAGTTGATTTCTTGTATAAAAACTAAACAGATCAAGTGTATTTGGAAAGGCTTATATGCTTTCAAAATGCAAACAAATGTGGAGGATAATATAAGATTATGATCTGCTTTCACTGATCTGTTGAGCAATGGGCTGCAGGAACATTACCATTGCCTCTTTTTAACTTAGTTTTTGTGACAGTACTCCTTAGAACTGCATTTAAAAGTAGCCATTTAATCTGCATGGTGAAAAATGAGGGTAAGTTGCCATTCTATTAGGAAATAAAAGTAACAGTATTCTAATTGGACTTTTAATAGGTTCTATATTTAAATATGAATGAGAAGCAGAATCCTTTCAATCCAGAACAGAAATTGCTGCCCCTCCATCCTAAATCCATAGGAAAAAGAAGTGTAAATTGTAGATGTTTGTAACTTGAAACTGTGTATCATCATTTCACACACATGGCATCCAAGGTTATAGTTTTTATTCCTGGCTGAATAAGGTTTAAAAGAATTTTTTTTTTCCCCTGCAGTATGACTTTTATTATTTCACAAAGAAGGGGGAAGTGATGACACCTAATCTTACTCAGGGAGATGGATGATCTGTTTGTTTCTACAAAGGAAACTGGGTCTGAAGCACTTTATTAAAGGCAGAAGAGAGCAAATAGAAAAACTGGAGGTGGGAGGGCTTAAACTTCTGGTCTCACTCACAGAACGTCTTGCTTATTTAACGATGTAATGTGGAAACTCATTTTTGATCTTGTGACGTATGCAAGAAATTAAAACCTTCATTCAAAAAAAAAAAGCAGAGGTACATTTTTTTCTGCCCTTGTAACCAAATATTTATTGATGCTATAGTAAATGATGTTTCCCCATCAAGTTTTTAAAGTTTAAAAACTTTCATAGAAAGCCCTGTGACAGTATGCTTTTCCACCAAGTTAAAGGTTTTTAAACAGTAGTTTCTCCCCTTCATGTTCTCTCATTTATTTGGTGCCTTGAGAAAAGGAAGTTATGTGGGATTTGCAGAATAGCAGGTGTGTCCTTTTAAGGGATGTGATTTTTATGGAGCTCTCAGGGCCTACTTTTACTCATGTTATTTAAATGTTTGGGGGCTATATAATGCTTTGCAACTAAAAGCAAGGGTTGCACTCACTGCTTAGTGATTTAGGTGAGATTTCTCTAAAAGAAAAACCTAGTGGCTATCAGTAGTGCTGCAACCTGGCGTGTGCTTTTAGTATTTATAGCATTAAGCTTACTGTTTTCTGGAGCATGAATTAATCCCTGTTATGTACTGGCTTTCTGTATTGGGATGATTTGTGTACATTAGGCAAGATGTTACTGTGAGCTGTTTTTGCAAAAGATGTTGAAGAACAAATATTGATACTTCTGAAGGGAGCGTATTATAAGGGTGATGGAAATGCAGAGTGTGTGGCTTTTCTCTGAAAATGGGACTGGCTGGACGGCCCCCAGTGGAATCCAAGCATTGGCCAAAGGGATTTGGAAGACGTTTTGTGAGAAGCAGCTGCAGAGCTGGATGATGGAGAGGTGGCAGGTATGGCAGAAACCAAAAGAAAGGGCGAAGGGCATAGGAGCCACAGGGCAGCGCCCTGGGGACGAGGACTGAGTAACACAAAGAGAGTGCGAGCAGCAGCATAAGAGTGTTTGTGTGGTCTCGAAGAGGAAAAGAGGGAAAGTGGGAGAAGTGCCAGAGGGCAGGTACAGGCTGAGTATGATGGCTAAAATAGGAAGCATGGTGAGGCGAGGCTGAGAGCTCCCTTGGGAAGAGGACTGGAGCTTGGAGGAGAAAAAATGGCAAAGGAGGATTGGATTTTAGGAACGGGTGGGTCAGAGGGGCTGGGGTGGGGAAGTGAGTGCAGGAGGGTCTCTCAGGTGGGGAGTGGGGTCCTGAACAGCCTGATGTGGAAGAGGGGGATCTGTTTGACCAACCTTCATCTGTTGTCATGCAATGTCAGTGGTAACCCATGGCCCCATGTGTGTGTTACCCCTTAAAATCCTGCTCAGTGCACAAGAGATCAACCTGCAACCGCTGGACTAGTTCCTGCTAGTGAGCTTTGCATGTCTTCATGAGCAACATGATAGCATTTCTGGTTTCTCTGAAATTCTTTTAAATTAAAACCAAAGAGATAACATGCATGAATGGTGTCAACAGACATCAATCCAGCAAAGCTCAGTGCTTTGTATCTCTGTGGTATCCAATATACTGCCCCAACTTTCACAGGTGAATGCTGGCTGTGTGGATTTGCTTTTCGTTTTAGTTTTTTGATGTGCAAGTCTGAGACCATGGGTTCTGATTTGCAGTGCTGAACACACATAACAGTAACTGAAGTCAGTGTCAGCTGTGATTTTATTGCATGAAGTACTGTCTAATACAAAGGACTTGAAAAGGTCATCTTGTACTTATCTGTTACTCTTCACCTGAATTTAATGAACAACTTTGACCATAATTTCTCCAGATGCCAGCTTTTCATCTTGCTAAAAAAGGGAGGAAGGGGTACAATAAGATCCTTACTTTACAGGGGCTGTTGTAAGAATGGTATTTCACAAATATTTACCTACTTTAATATGGTAATGAGGAATACTGAGGCCCAGACTACAAAATTTGTTGCTTCGTCTTCAGACCAAGGTCTGACAACCATGCGGTACGTGAACCCCAAGGCCACATCCAGAATAGTTAAGACGAAGCATTTGACTCTGTGTGTGTGAAACAAGCCCTGTTCATTTTGTGCAGAGAACAAGACGATGGCCTGTATCAAGGACGGGGTGGGTGTGGGTAAGGAAAGACTGTACCACAGCTCATGTGCCCATGGGCCGGGAAACAGGGTGGCAGAGACAATCTGAGTTTTGGCATTTCCTATCTGGCAAGTGACTGTCTTTGTAAACTCAACATCATTTTAGGATTTGCTGGTTTGAAGAAAAAATGGAGATAGGTAAACCTTTCATTTTTCATTCTTTCTTTCAAGACTGAATCAATTAAAATACGATTTTTTCACCTCTGGGATGTGTTACTGATAGAAGAGCTTTATGAATTTCTCTCACCCATACTTTCCTCCAAGAAAAGCAGAGAATATACTAATGACTGTCTTTTCAATTTCCTTCCTCTGTCCCATTTTATTGAGTTTTGATATTTGCTTTATTATTTGTCTTCACATCGTTTCACTTTGCTTTATTTTTCACTCTATTTTTTTCCGTTAGATTTTCCTCCCTGGTTCCTCCTCTGCACTTTACTTTGCAGACTATGGTAATTGGAATGCAATACATTTAGACTAAAACTCTAGGTATCTCATACTCAGCTGGATCCAAAACTAGACAAAACCCATTTGTCCCATCCCTAGTTCAGGGATAGGGATAGGGATTAGATAGGGGCCAAAGGACTTTAGGGATATAGTGGGATTCATATCTATGGGCTCTTCATGCAGAACAAGCAATAACAGCACCATAAAAAGTAGAATTAATTATATTTTCCCCATTTTATTTTCATGACAAACTCCACCATAACAATGACTATATAATCCATATGTGTACTACTAATTATCTCCAAGGTTTTTAAATAAAGAGATACTGAATCATGGGCAAAGTTTGGAAATTATTCTCTCTGACAATCAAGTAATATATATGGAATGTTTAAGGCCAAGAACTTTATCTGTCAGGAACTTCCATTTCACAGCATTTCCTGATGGAGATGTACCTACAAATACAGAACACATGTAAGATTAGGGGTTAGCCTTCCAAGGAAGTTCATTATTAAAAGAATAGCAAAGCAAAGAATGTTTGTATTTAGCCTACAGTACTTTTGTTTCCTCTGCAACTGTTTAATATTCATCAAGACAGAGAACACAGATCTTATAAGTACTTGTATATTCAAATGTTCATTATCTCACAAATCTACTGCTAGCTGTCGTCTTCACTGCCAGTACATATTTTTTTGCTTTTAAAATGCAGTTTTTACTGCAATGTTAAAATAAATAAAAAATCAGAAGTTTTATTGTCTTGTACAGTAGCCTGAAAAACTCTAATGAAACTAGGGCTGATATCAGATGTGTACATGCTAATATGCTTAATTGTTCAAAATTTCGAGCTTGAGACACATAGCTTTGCAAATCAATAAGGAATGTATTATTTCATTTTAGTATACTAGTATTAGAAATGAAGAAATAACGTGGACCATTAGATACCAAAATACAGAAGAAATCTAGATAAAAACTTTTCAAGCTGGAAAAGAACATTATTAAAATAACTCTTGAAATTTATAGTTGCATTGTAGAAGCAGGGATCAGGTATGAGACAGTAGACATTCTTTCATTGCCTGTGTACATTTATTTCTATAGCTGTTGATGTATGACTGCCTGGAGGATGAATAGGGCAACTGAACATGCTTCCTTCCAATTAAGATTATGCAGTATATAAACTGGAGTTATGGTTATTGAAAACTGAATGTCTGGGCATTTGTTTAGGTAAGGAATGATAGGCCAACCTCTGTTCTTATTTGCTGTGAGATCATGACTCAGACCCAATCATAAAGTATACTTTAGCTTTTTTTAAGCATGATTTCCTGCAAAAATTGGTCATGTCAAAACACCCTGGCAGGCTTTCCTTCATCGGTAACCTTTTTACCCATTATCTGAATTTGTGCAATTATGATGGAGAGGTAAGTGTCTCAAAAATACTGCATTTCTATGATATACTGTATACACTGTATGCTGTATAGGATACTCTGTTCTGTACCTGACAAGTAGTACATGTCTATATTTTTCTACCATTTTGTGGAAAATTGCTGGCTGGGTGGAGAAGGAAGCCTGATTAATATCGTGTTCAGGGAAAAGCTGCAGTGCGTGCTCAACTCTTCTTACACATCAGAGAGTTCACGTGTGGGTGAGACCTCATGAAAGCCATACCCCAGGGACAAGCTCAGGTTGTAGCTCACAGCTCAGACAATTCACCAGGGAGGCAAATTCACACTGTGGAGGAGATTGCGTGAATTCTGATGGAAACTTTTTGGAGCTGAATGCATGCTGCAAACTAAGTATAACTCAGTTTATGAAGTCAGTAGTCAATGATAGAAAAAAAAAGATGCATTGGAAACCAAGTTACAGTAGTTGCACTGCTACAGAACTATTTTTCAATTGCAAAAACATATCCACCTTGAAATCTCTTCCTTTGGGACCTGGCAGGGTTGGAAGGAGAGCACTATACATCCCCTTGGGAAGCTCAGGATCTTCTGTTTCTTATATTATAAAAGCTAATAATGGGATGGGAAAAAAACTCCACCAATTTGCCCTACAACTGAAGAAAAGCTTAGACCATCTAGATGAGGGAATTTTGGAGAGGCTACAATTTTGGGGGAAATTAGGTATAATTTTTTTGAAGATGATTTTTCTTTAAATTGTGTCTCTGTGAAATCAGTCAGAGGTTTTGAAGGTTAGAATAAATTAAGGAAATGAATAGGTGGCACACATTGTAGGTACTTAAATATTCCTCATTAATAGATCCTTGTTTCATAATGTAACTTATCAATATCTTTGCCATATGTAGGATGTAAGTATATATTTCATACAGAGTATATAACTTTTTACATATATACAAAGTTTACGGTGGTTTAAGAGTGTAGTGCAATACCTAAGTGCCATGGCTGAATTGTATTTCAGTATTAGAGGTTTCAATAGATGCCAGTCAATCAGTACCACATAAATCTGGACTAATTTTGCAAAATTTGGATGAGAAGGCTCAGAAATATTAGTCCCACTGTCAAAACCCCCTCAAGTCTGTTTGTTTCTGCAAAACCAGTTTTTTTCTGTCCAGAACTGACCCTATAAATATAACATGTATAATTTTTGAGTGTGTCCTGTTACCAAAACAAGAGCTAGAGTTTTGAATTAAAACAGTAACTTTCAGATTTATGCCTTTATTTAATGTTGTGGATATTCTAGTAGATTAAAATGTTACTTGTGAGTTCAGTTTTAGTAAGTTTATTTGTATGATATCAAGACAGGAATTGTTCTACAGTTGAGAGGTTCTTGTTTGAAAGTGGAAAAAACATCATGCAAATGGCATAAAAAGAAATAGCAATGCCCACATATTTAATATCCCTTGTACCTGATAGGCTTGTGTATCTTTTCTTTTTTTGGTGGATGGACTGTAGTATTCTTCTAGACTGAAAGTCAGCTCCTGTCTTTTGTTGTTAATTTGCCTGCTAATTAAGTGATGAGATTGATAGAACTTTCTCAAATCCAAATTCCCAGCATTTTTTTAAGCCCTATTACATGGGTTTGAAAACCAATGTGAAAACTGTAGAATAGACTTTGGTTTAGGGTGCTTGAGATATGGTGGGATTACCTGAGCAGCACCACAGCTGTGGATGGCTCTTAGAAATTGGTATCAGTCAGAGTCAGAACTTTTCAGATCAGTTTCTCTGGGAGATGCCAATTCCCTTTCAGTCAAAGCATTCAATTTGAAACAATCTGAGTTTTCTTTGTATGATCTTTCCCAGAATTTGGATTCTGAGGAATCTCAGAGGACTCGGAAGTCTCTTGGTAAAAACAGGCCTTGGTATCCATACACAGTGATGTTGATGGAAACGTCAGTATCACTGAGCTCCTGAAGAGTCCTGCTGCTGCTCTCCAGAGTCTCTCGGGTTAGCTCACATCTCCTCTGAAGCAGGATTTTCAAAGCTGGACATGGTACTCCATCTCTGAGTGCAGTGGAAAGATTATGTTACATTTCTTGCAGACAAATATTTGTAAATCCGAGTGCAAATACAGTTTTTGCACAATGTCATGGTAATGTTTTAAGCTTCTGATTATCTCCTAAAGCCATTTTTGCTGTTAATCATCTTTTAAATCTTCTAGGCCTTTAGAGGGTTTCCCCTGCCCCAGAAAGGTGATCGTCTTGTATTTTAAGGATAGGCACAACATTGGCCCTTTTCAAATCTGGTATCTCACCCATCCTGAGTGAATTCAGATAAATATTAAGAACACAGAAATTTTCATCCGTTAGTTCTTGGAGTGCCCTAGGGTGAGATTCATGAGACCCAGCACACCTTCTGGTTTCATTCCTTCTCTATTTAGATTTTGTTGCTTGGAAGTTTGCAGAATGATTATATATACCTAATCAAGTAATCAAATTAACAGGTTCTCATCATATATAGTTAAAGTTAAAACAGTGACTTGGTAATTTCACCTGAAAAATAGAATAATGTTTTCCCATTGCTTGAGGAAATGTATTTAAATGAACCTTATTCTCTTTGTTCTATAGTGTATTGTTTGTTTAGGTTTTTTTTTTAATATCACCAATCTGATGTGTATCACTGCATGTAAAGTAAATAGAAGTGCAAACAATACTTGTGCCAAGTAAGCTAGTTCTGTATTTGTAGAGGGGTTTAGAGGCTCATCAATCATACAGGTATTTCTCCATGAAAGATATCTCCATTCAAATGCCACTATGTCCTAATATAATCAAAAGCATAGCTAAGAGAAGTTTAACTTACATAAATATTTTTGGTTTGTTTTCCACGCTCTTACAAGCTAGTCTCTGCTAGAAAATTGTGTCACCGTTCTGGAGACTGATTGTAATTAACCCACTGCCATGCTTGTCTTCACAACTGGTGAAATTAGGGAATGGTCATACTCAGCATTAGGGCAGCTGCTGCTAGTTAGCTGTATGGTTTGTAGCAGACAAAACAATTCCTTCCTGCTTGACTGGCAAGTTATTTTAACACAGTGTAAATTAAAGATTTCAGTGGTGTTCCTAGCTGCATGACATCCTCTTGGGTGCCTTACTGACATGACCTCTTTGAACGTAATGCTGATCTTGTTGTTTGTTCTGGGGGTATTAAGGGTTGCTTTCTCATCCAGTATGCCATGGAGCTACTCCCTGAAATCATCTAGGAGCTTTATTTAGCAATATCTTCCTCTTTCAAGGATTGGGGGTCAGTGGCAATAGTCTTGATCTCTCCTTTTACTCATGTGCTAAATCTATACTATACATCCAGAGATAAAAATGGTGGCCCGTAGTCATCTTCCTTATTTAGTAATTCCTGTTCAGTCGTGCATGAAAACTGTAATTTTTCAAGGAGTCAAAATGGACTGCATTTTTTTTTTAGTCAGCTAACCGCTGAAAATGCAGAAAATTATCTTTTGTCAAAAGAGGGAAGTTTCCACCAGTGCAAAGCCAAAAGCTTTAGGGAGGAAAACGTGGGAAGCTCCAGGCTGCTTCCCTGGTGGTGGTACAGAACATCGGTCCATCGCAGCTGGCCCATGAAGATCCACTGAGGTAAACTACAGCAGTAGTCTAATAATGATTCCTGTATTTTCCTCTCGGTAGCAACACAGGAGTTAAATTTCAAATGGTAAGTTACAACTAATAGCATCAATTTAAATTTCTTTAGTCTCTTCTCTTTTCTGTCCATAAGCACAAGTCTTATTGCAGATGACAGGGTAGAGATTTTTCCAAGCCTTCTGTGAAAAGATTGGTAATATGTAGCAGGTGCAGCCTTAATTTTCACTCTAGATCACTGCATGTTTAAGCATGCAATCCTAATACCAGTTGGTCTTTTATCTTCCTCAAAAAGTTGTGTAATGCTTATCAGTACCTTGACTTAAGCCATATCCATGACAGTTGGAGCTGTTCTGTGACGCTCCATGGCATGTAACAGCTCATATCCTTATGTACTATATAATCTATATATTTATTACATATAATAATTCTGATAAAATGTCACCTCTCAAGCAGAAACCTTGTCATGCTACATATTTGAAAGCCAAACCCAACATTTACTGATCGTTTTAAAATGGTGCTGATAGGATGTGTGGCCAATGAGCTTAAGCATTCAGTAGTTTCTCAGACAGTGTTCTGGAGAGATACGAGAGGAAGTTTGCCCAAGTGTCCTTATCTCTTCAGGAGGCACGTCGTATCTCGTAGCAGTAAGGAAATGCAACCAGCTGATGGAACTAGATATTCCTGCATCATTAAAGAAGGTAATATATGAGATGAAAGATCTCATAGATTGTGACAGGACTGTTTAAAGAGAGTTTCTTAACCCTCTAAAAAGGTTTTGAGTAAGTTTGTTTCTAGTTTTCATCTGTATGCTTGCTTAGAGGACATTAAAAGCAGGTACAGATCCATTTACAGTTTGACTCATCTTCCATGCATATGTTTGCTCTAGCTGCCTTGAAAATATGTGATGAAGGGAGAAGGGGCTGACCTGCAGGCAGTGTCAATGTGGAATTGCAATCTGCTCATTGCCAGGTCTGAGGATCCCTGGTCAAAAGATGTGTTTGAAAAATGTGTGCTTCGGTACATGAAAACATAGACACAACCTGTACGGACGGAACAGTGAGGACTCCCTCACCTTAGCCATGCACCAGGGTGCCTTTAGGGGGAACAGGACTCCAGCAGTAGCAAGGGTTGGATGGTAAGTGAAAGGTGCTGTAAACGAAGGGGCTGAGGTGTGTGTTAGTAAACTCTTTCGAAGCTGAACTCTGACTGTGTCAGAGTTGGCGGCAAAATCAGCATCGTCTTTCCACCGTGCTGATATATGCTTAAAAATACTTGAAGCCTTTGTAAGGGATTCTGAAATTTTTAAATGAAAGCTGATATACATGTAGACAACATTACTGATACTTTCAATGGAAAAACTGAATAAATGTCTGATAGCACTTGTGTTGAAGATGGTAAAAATACTGTATAAGGTCTCTTCTAAATTACCACAGAATTACTCCTACAGAAATTAATACAAATACCTTTTTAGTCTTCGGTGATTTTTCTAAAGAACACATTCAGTAACATCAAAACTAGTTCTAACTGCTTCAGCTCTGATTTTCTGAATTATGAGAAAAAGTATTTGTTCACTTTTCCTAAGGATTGGAAGAGGTATGTTTGAGCCCTGGGCTTTTCTCTTTTACTTTCTCATCTCACTGCAATTGGACTTAAAATATACTTGAAGTAAACAAAGCAAGCACCCTGACCATTTATTATATTAGGTGATCTTGGCACAGGCAAGCCTTGTAAAATCAGCTGTGTGTTTAAGCCTCTTGGGAGCCTGGTTGTGGGAGAATTTGTGGGAGAACTTGTGGGAGAACGAGGGAAACTGCGTAAGGCACAACTGTTATTCTCCGTTTGCTAGCACAAGACACTACTGTTCTTTGTTATAAGTTTGTTGAAGTAAGCACAAAAGTACAACAAGGTCGGGCGTACGTGACTGATAACAGGAGGGCAACGTGACCGAAGACAGGGTGCAAGACAGCATGCAGGTGGAGGAAACTTCGCGTGATCAGAAGATCTTATCCAATTAGACTATTGTTTAAGCGCGTGAACGGCACATGTTAACCGATCAACAAATGGCTTATGTGTGAGTAGATACTAGAAACATATATAACCGAGTGTTGCGCAGTTAATAAACGGAGAAACCGTTTGATCCACAGTATCTGTGTTGGTCCGTTTTCTCCCCAGGGCGAGTCCCTGGCGATGCATCGTTTTCCCTAGATTGTCGCAGCAGAGAAAGTGTGGCACTGGTAGCTAGGGAAAAGTAAGCAAGGTATTTGTACATTTTTTTCAGAAGGGGAGTGCTATGAAACTGTCAGAGCTCTTCTCAGTTTCAAAAAGAGCAAAGAACCCAAACAAACAAAGAAAATATTGGTTTTGGATGATGCAAGATAAATTGCATCCTACCTGCATTGGTACTAAACATTCTCATAAACATTGTTATTTTTCAGATTATTTTACTAAACGAAAGTGATGTGTATTCAGCAGTGCTATTAAGTGGTAATAGTCAATATTCATAGAGAAGTGGTTTTCAGTTTTTTGATGTGTCTTGATGTGTGGGTGTGGTGCTTTAACCCCAGCCAGCAACTAAACATCATGCAGCCGCTCACTCACTCCCCCCCCACCCAGTGGGATGGGGGAGAAAATCGGGAAAAAAAGAAGCAAAACCTGCGGGTTGAGATAAGAACGGTTTAATAGAACAGAAAAGGAGAAACTAATAATGATAATGATAACACTAATAAAATGACAACAGCAATAATGAAAGGATTGGAATGTACAAATGATGCGCAGTGCAATTGCTCACCACCCGCCGACCGACACCCAGCTAGTCCCCAAGCGGCGATCCCCCCCGCCCCCACTTCCCCGTTCCTATACTAGATGGGACGTCCCATGGTATGGAATACACCGTTGGCCAGTTTGGGTCAGGTGCCCTGGCTGTGTCCTGTGCCAACTTCTTGTGCCCCTCCAGCTTTCTCGCTGGCTGGGCATGAGAAGCTGAAAAATCCTTGACATTAGTCTAAACACTACTGAGCAACAACTGAAGACATCAGTGTTATCAACATTCTTCGCATACTGAACTCAAAACATAGCACTGTACCAGCTACTAGGAAGACAGTTAACTCTACCCCAGCTGAAACCAGGACAGTGGGACAACCACCTGTAAGGAGGGGAAGAAAAGCGACCTGCACTAGCTAATTTAAATGGTTATTCAGCTATTCACTAACCAGGAAAATTTTTAGACTCAGTACACAAGCAACACAGAGTCCTTAGGCTTTGTTTTATAGCGAACAAGAATTATGGTTTCTCCTAGCCTTAAAAAAATTCTTCTACAGCAGGAGTAATACAATTCCTTATTCATCTGTCTGGTTTTGCTCTCACCTTCATCTATCCATAAGAGTTGGCCTACCCTTCATACCCCTTCATGAGTGCCCAGTTGCTGTTTGTAATTAGCACCGTTTCAGCCCTCCTGTGAGGTTAGGAGCTGCGGAGCAGGTTTCCTCACCCAGGTACCTTCTGACGGCTGCACACACCCGTTTCAGGAGCTGAGGGATGCGAGGGCTTCTTTTTTGCGTTGTGTCCCGCAGGCAGCAGTGAGTTATGTTTGCAGCCTGTCCAGCTTGCCACAGCCTTATCTAGGCAGTTGATGAGCTGCAAGGCTGAGCTACGATGAGGACACTAATGCTTTATTTGATGTGGCTGTCTAGCAGGTGTGTACCTAATGATAGTAAATAACATTGACCAGCAACATATCAGCATGCTTGAAGTGTCACAGTAATATAACACACTCTGTCTTAGGGTATATTTACTGTCTCTAACATTAGTTTTTAAAATTGCAGCTCGGTTAATCTAACCATATGGCTGTATATGATGTAAGATTTCCTCTTAATATAGTAATATTAATATAGAATAATTCTTAATAGTTCTTAATATAGAACCTTTAAAAGGTTCTGTTATTTCTTTCACCCTTGTTCCAATACATTTGACTCCAAAGAAAAACTTTTTAACTGTTTCTGCAGTTTATAAAGAAATGTGTCCGCTTATTGAAGCCAGACGTGCCATTTGTTAACAGAATTGCATCCTGTGAGGCATCCTGGACAATGTTCCTTTCATCTTTTAAAAACTGCTTCAGCTAAATAACACAGGTATTCAGTCTCCCCGAGTTCACTTAAGGAATATTGTAATGCTGACTTTAAAATAAATAGATATTTGGAAGGAGCTTGTTCCTCCCTGCTATGCTGAAGTTCTGGTATTTTCATATGGTGCAAGATGCCTTATAAATATTGTATCTGGACAATTCAGCATAATGCATCTAAAGACAACTCTTCTGGTTTCTTGAAAGTCTTCTCATTGTAAATCTCTACTCCCTGAGAAGTCATTGTGGAGGGCATCTCCCTGCCCCCCTCTAGTCTGGTAATAGCAAAGTAGCAAAGCAAAAGTTGTAACTCATTAAATGAAATTCAACTTTTGTTTAATGTCTGTGAAACGTCATTGTGGATAAAGGACTTTATAATGAGCAGCTTGAGAACAGAGTTTTGCATTGGAAGGTGATGGACAGCTTTAATTATAAGCAAAAATACAATTTCACTTCAACAAGAAAGTCATGTAGGCCACATAAATACATTGTCTGTTGTATATCTTGTGGGGTCTCAGTGGCACTTTCATCCAAAGATAAAATGATGCTCCCGGGGCCAGCAAGGAGAGCAATATGTTTTCTTTCAGAGCTGCTCCTTGGATTAGAGCAGACCACTAGAGAAACACATGCTCTGAAGACTGCTTCCTTGTCAGATGGGTGGGTTTTATCCTGCCTCCCTCAAAGCTTGAATGAAAATGAGGAGTGGGAGCTACGGGGATTTTGTGAAAGAATGTTTGTGTTTGGTCTTAGTGTATGTATGGAGAAGGCTGCCATGAAGCCGGGATGTGAGGTGTCCAGGTGTCTGGAAGAGGAGCCACTGAGCTGGACTGTTTTCAATAAAGTGGATGTTCTGAAACTATACGAGTACCTGTGGTACTGCTGTGGGTACTCACAACACCTCAGTGGTTTTAAGATCCAGATGCAGCATTAAACCTCCCAAGAATCAAACCAATATTAAACATTGTCTGTGGGCTTGTGTTTAGAAGAATACAGAGAAAGGATGTTTAAAGGAATAAGGAATCCTTTCTGAAAGGTCAGTTGAATGGTGGCCCTCATTGTGCATCCCGGGTGAGCAGTTTGTGGTACATCCACACTTAATTCCTCATCTATGCGATGGGAGCTGTTTTTCTTCTGACTCTTGCAGGACTGTAAAGGTCTGACCAAAGCCTGGCATTCAGTGCAGAATGAATCATCTTTACTAACGTGTAATGTCAGGGAATTGAATCAGGGCGGGGTTAAGTTCGGCTTAAACTCACGTTAGCAAAATGTATGAAACAGTGAACTCTTAAGACATATTTCACAGGAAAATTCAGTGGTCCCAGCAGTACGCCAGTGAGAGCTGCCAACATAAAACATTCAAAAGCTATTCATTAGAGACACCAAAATTATTAAACTGTTTAAGAATGATAATATTTTAAAAATGTGTACACATTAGGTTCTTCATTATTTGCTCTCTGATTTTGAGGTTTTGGTATTCCTACTTGAGAAAACCATACATGTACTTCATACATGATATCCAGAAGCTTACTTTAAAACCAATGAAAGAAAGGTTAAATAGTAAAATTGAAAGGAAACTGATATCTAGTATAAACACAGCTTACAAGTGTAAGCTCAAAGAAAAATGCTAGATACTTTAAGGCTCCGGAATAATCACAAGAACTTCTTAATAGTGTGTCAAAGCAAAACTGGAAAATGCATGGCTACATTCACTACGATGCAACTTGACTGTGCATTTAGCAAGAAGAAATTTCCCCTTAAAAAATTACAGTGTTTTGTAGTTTTGTACTGTTCTGTCTGATTCCATTGATATAATGTAGATTTTGTCAACGTATTTAAATATGGAACATATTTGAATACAGTTGAGTTTACGCTGAAGCCATTGCTCTTAGGACATACCAGCCCGGATAGATGCAAGAATTAGTATTTTTAGTTCAGTTGATAAAAATGTCTTGGAAATCTGAAAGGAACATTACTTTAGATAGTAAATAGTAGAAAATGTGACTGTTTCAGAAAAGGTAAAAAGATACCTAGAATCAGGCAGTTTTCTTTCTTAGTCCCAGTTTAAAGAACCTGGAGGGTGAGGCACTAGCATACATTTGCATGTGCAACATGAGCTGAATGGTTGTTTTGAGTGATGGAGTAGTAGTTAATTTTGCTGGGAAGTTATACAGGATTGTTGAAGAGAATTGCTAATTAGATAATGAGGGAAAATCTTGGACTCCTAAGAGAATAACCGTAGAAAGAAGCCAAAGAATTCTTAAGGTTTGGGGGAAACAAGAGATGGGAGAAGGCTTTGAGATCATACAGCTAATTACACCTGATAAAGTCTAGACTATGTTGAAGGGATAGTTTGAGATCTGGGTTAATTTATGACAGTATGGATAGGTGACAGTAATTGGACTCAGAGACACTATGATGAAAAAGAGAAGTAAAGAGGATAGGAATTTTTGGCTGGGCTGTGCATCTCTTGATGGTATTGTTAATACATTAAAATGTTAATATTGTATATTAATAGATCCATTGTTTTAAAATTATTCAGTGTTGTTCTCTCCTGTTGCCAGCATTTTAGGTGCATTAAATTACATAATGAAATAAAATAAAAAGGTGAGCACAGCCATCCAACTGAGTTCCTGCATGTCAGATGGATGTCTAATACAAATTAAAGCACATGTTGGGTTTAGATTGTGATCATTATGGATTACCTGCAGAGTACAGATGGGACCACTGAAGGGGATCTGGAGAGCAAAACGTTTGCTGCCTGCAAAGGTATGAGATACCTGAATCTGAAAAGAAACCAGAGAGGAATGGGAAAAGTTGTTACGAATGCTATTTTGAGTGATGAATGACTTTGTGAGACTCCTGTTGGAGCAGATCGACAGTCAAAAGATGGGGAGTGGCATAGGTGATAGCTGAGATGATTTCCAGTAGATCTGTCCGCCTCTAGAGAAGGAGCATGAAGACATGAGAAGGTTGTGAAATGAACTGTGCAATGAAGAAAGTTTTGGGCTGTTTCATTATTACATGTCAGTAACAAAATAAGGTTTTTGTCACTGGGTGGACAACACGCAGCGTCCTCATTTTATGGGATTGATGAGAATAGTTTTAAACTGATGAAATGGGATACAGAAGAAGTGCAAGAGGCACCATGTACAAACCTTGAGGGCACAGGGAAATTAAAATTGGATAAATGAGACTACAGAAGTGGCTAAAGGAACAATATTATTAGGTGATAGCTAGCAAGAAAAAACAAGTCCCACTGTTGGTAAATTGTGACATGGAGATATAGTTAGTGAAAGGATCCCACCTCATCAGGCTGGGAGTTTGGGTGAGGTCAGTGTGAATCGTGGAAGAGTTGGTGCATCAATGTAAGGCTCCAGGCAGGTGCATGGAAGCCTGAGGGCTATCTATGCCGAAGGGAAAAGAAACTTTTGTATTGGCAAGTGGATTTGATTGGGTGTCTGTGCACATTAAAGGCATAAAGCTTTGAGAAAAGGAAGGTGGGATAAAATAGAACCTCCTGGAATAAAAAACATTTGGAAGAAAAACTAAGAGAAAAGTTCTGCTGAAGTAGTGTTACGGTAAGCCGAAGGTGGATGGGAATAAGGACAGGGAGAGAACGACTCAGAAACCGCCATAGGTCTGTAAGGTTTCCAAAGGACAAATATTTGAGATGTTGCAGACAGTAGTTAATTAATCTGGAATAAAAAGTGCAGGGACTACTATGTAAAGCAGGCATGAAAGTCATCTTTAGTCAAAGGTTCAAAAAACTGCTGGAATTAATATAAATATACAATTGATATATTTAGTAAAAAAGTTTCCCATATTTCACTGGATAAATAATCATCCTAAAAATAGTATGATGCATAAGCAAGGTGTCTGCAAGGAATGGAAAGAGGATTGACCAATACAGAGAACTGTACCTTAAAAATCAGAAAACATGGGAATGAATTGTAAATTTCTAAGAATCCACCTACCTAAGATTTAACTGTTTTTTTTGAAAATAAAAATTAGAAAAAGTGAAGAATGGAAGTGCAGTCAGTGTAAAAAGATGAAAGTTTTTACATTAGCAGTGATATAGATGGATAGGTTTTAGATGTAATATGTAGCATTCTCGAATTTTAATGATGCTATCGAACCTGGGACAAATGCAGGGCAGCTAATAGGAATGATTATGCAGAAATGGAAATTCTCACCTCCAGGGGGAAGCAAAACTTAAATTATGTAATTGTTTAAATCAGAAGAGACCATATAATCCACATCCAAGAACCTGCATAATATAATTGCAATTCCAACACCAAGTACTTTTAATAAATATATCACATCAGGGATTGGTATTACCTAAGGGAATAAATTAAAAATAGTACTTAAATTGGAAAAAATGACTCAGTTAAAGAGCATTAGTATGATCTCAGTAGTATGCAAAGTCTTCTACAAAAAAGTTTTAAGGAAAGAATAAGCAAATGACACAAAACATGATAAATGAGTTAAAATATAATGTAGGCTCTCCACAAGAAGGTCATGCCTGACTAAGCTGATATCTTTAATTGAAAAGATAGCTAAGCTAATTCTCTAAACAAAAGAAGCAATCATATATCAAATCCGTATGGACTTTAACAAAATACAGTGTTTGTCATCTGCTTTGTAGAGATTTGTTAACATAGGAATTAAGAATGAGTTTTAGGAGAGGAAAGAGGATGAAAAAATTAACTAGAGTCAAAACTGGAGCTGGAGGGCAGGTTGGAGGTCACCAAAGGAGTTCCCAAGGACTGACTATGGGATCGGTCTAACATGATGTTTCCATTACTGATTGTACCACAAAAGCAACAATATTGAAAAAAAACCCATAAATCTTGATGTCACAAGTTATCAGAAGGATTATGCTGAAGACTGGTGTTTCATGTAGAAGAAATGGCATGAACACATGAATTGGTAAAATAGCGCAAGTGGCATGAAAAGCTGCTGTCAGAAGTGGAGCGTCTTGCACTTGGGCACTTGTACCAGGGTCATGGGGAGAGACTGGACAGGCACTGGAGTGCTAATCACAAGATAATTGAGGCATCAGAGTGATACATTTGTGTAAAATGGACAGATCTGATTGTAGCATGGATCATCTTAACATCTGGCAGTGTTAGGAAGTTTGTTTCCAATGCAAGGAAGGCTTAATGCTGTGTTGTATAAGGTATGTGTAAAGTGTAACGCAGAAAAGTCTGTGCCAATGTTATCATATGTACTTAAGAAAAGTAAATTCAAACTGGATTAGGTGCCAAGGCAGGTTTGTAAAATGCCTTGGGGAATGGAGAGACTGTTTTATGAGGGGGGATTAAAATCCTTGCTTTGTGTGACTCTGTAAAAAAGAAAATTGAGAGGAAATACAATTGCTGTCTTGGACATAGGAGGATTTGTACATAAAAGATAATATTAGCACAAAAAGAAATAATTACAAGCTGATCTTGAGAATCCATGGGGTGAAAATTTAGGCAGCTTCCAAATATGAAGTACGGTGGGACAAGGCACCTGACTAATTTTTAGGTGAAGCTGTGTTGATTCATGAAAAAATTGTATATGATATAGTCCCTACAGGGAACTGATTTGGTAATAAAAAGGATTTCTCTTCCCAGTAAAGAGAGACACTGCGGAGATGGGGAGGGAAGACTGTTTAAAATAATAATAGTAAAGATAGTGTGGTGATATTCTTATAAATTAAGAAATTCATGTGTTTTGGATTCAGAAGGGAGGAAAAACCCATATATTTCTGATATCTTAAAAAAAAATACACATCAAAATTGCTTTTTAAACAAAATTTTGCTTGTTTGGGGAGGCTTATCCTAATTTGGCCCCTTTTTACTATGTGGATAGTTTTGTTAAAGGAATACCTGTTTGTATTTCTGAACATTTTTTATTTTGAACATTTTTTTCTACTCTATTTTGGTAAACCAGATTTTTACACTGTACAAAAAGCAAAATTATACTACAGCTGGCATTGTGCTAAATTTTTCACATAAAACCTTGATATGTGCTAAGTGTGACTGTATTTTGCTGTATGTTTATAACAGTAATTATTTTTGATGTTAGCTTTCTGCAGTAAAACAATTTCTTGCAACTTATGGGAAGCATAAACTTTATGGCTCTCATATTTAGCATAGAGAAGAAAATCTCACAGCAAAAGAGTAGTTAGTGTCTTGTATTAATATTTCTATGATTAGTATGAGTAGTTGAGCTGATTATTTTTATAGCCTGATTAAAAAAAATAGAATGGAATAAATGGGCTTAGTGCAGTGCTCTGTAATGTAATCCTCCTCATGGCAGCAAAGAAGAAGGAAAGGTTTCTGCTGGAAATGGGGTTTGGTCTAGCTCAGTAATGCAGTCTTTCCTTCAGCTCACAGAAAATATTGGCAGCCTTAGGCTATGTTTTGTCTAATGTCACTTTAGTTATTCAGGTTTTTTTGGGCTCCCTTTTTCAGCTTGAAGGAATTAAGTCCCATTGAGATGGAAAAGATCCATATCTGAAATAGTGTAAATTGTTTGTTGATTTTGTGAAATGTGTAAGTCATAACTATGTGAGCAAAACCAAATCTTTAACTTTGATGGCATGCTGTGTGCTTTCTCCTTCTCCCAAAATGTTTGTCCTTGGAGGTGATACATGGTTGAATCCTTCTGAGGGTAAAGATAATGACGCAGTTATGTGTTCCTGGGACTACACTACTGGGTTAAGTGTTTTGCTGGGTTGTGTTTTTTTCCAATTGGTTTCAAGTAAATGATGATAATTTACACAGACTTAGCGAGTTTGGTGAATAAATGAATCCCAGGAAAACGTTAGGCTGTTGCCCACAGTCTTGTTTAGAAGAGCGAGCGTTTTCACGAAAGCAGGATGATTCCTGCTGGAGGGTGGCGTTTGTGACGGCTACCATGGGGCGGGAGCCAGCCGTGAGCTCCTCGCCCTGCTATGCTGCTTTTATCCCCACGTTTTCTCTGCAAACAGGTAGTCCTGTGAAGTTGCCTTTTGGATTTTGGCTATGTCAATGCAATTGCATTGCTTTCAGCTCAGTTATGACTGTGTAGCTGAGATGGGAATCTGGTGTAGGGCCCCGGCGGGGGTAGGATGTTCCCGCGCCTGCCAGCTTGGCCCTGCTGCCCATCAGCAGCGGCGTCCCTGCTGAGCTGGGCACCACCAGGCAGGGGAGAAGTGACCTGCGTGCAAGGCAAGTGCTCGACCCCTGGAGAGATGCAGAACTTGATCTAGCGTTGTCCTTGATTTGCACTATTCTCAGTCTTTCTGCAAGGTCACCAGCTGGTGTGGGCATGGGAAGGATTTTCTCTAGCAGGCAATGATGAGTCACCAGTGGAAACCGCTGCAGGTGGGAGACTGCCTTTTTCAGGAGTTACAAATGATAAACTAGTTAAGAAATGTAGGTGGAATAGAAATGAGCCCAATGTGAAGCTAGACTATTTGCAAGTTGGTGATTTTCTCAATATTTTTCATTTTGAATGTTCAGACATTCTGCATTTCATAACTAAATATGTTGGTGTGTTTGTGTTATTTCCTGCTTAGACATAACTAGGGCATGCGGAGGATCTAGGAGGAGATCTGAGATAGCTATCATCTGAGATTTCTATCCTCAATTTGCAGCCCATACTGTGGAACAAAATCTGAATATTCATTTTGAACTTTTGGGTGTTGCTTATCCAAACTATTTGAAATTTGCCAATCATTATCAAAGCTTAAATCTTCTCTTTGCTTCAATTACTGAGAGATGCTGCAAATTTTTACTTGGGAGAGTAATCAGTATGGGGAGATGTGCTACATAGCTTCAACTTTGAAAGTAGGACAGTTCAAGTATCATGTTCTATTTTTTTGTTTAAAAAGCCCCCTAAAGCAATGGAGAAAGGACATCTAAAGATTTACATTTCCTTTTTGGAATTTATAAACAGAAGCGATCCTGCCTTAGCAAACTGTAATAGCCAGCATTGCTATTTGCTTGTTTATTTGAGCAATGATGAAGTTGCATAACTTTTCTTTAGGTAATACACTCGCCAATATAAGCAAAATCAGTTCCTGTCTTTTATACCTGGACTTACAGCTTTCCCATTTTGTCTGCTTCCTATACATAAAATACATAGTCTTAGCCCCTGAACAACTGAGTCTCAAGAGTAGAATGTGGTACCAGTGGCATATCCAGCTCAGTATCACCCTGTGAAAATAGGTTTTTATAATAAAATTTGTGGTTGCGCATATCACAGCTGTCAAAGTTTGTCTTGTATTCCAGATTAAAAGTCTGCTTTGTATTCACTGCTGTCATGTTTTGCTTTCCCTTAGCTTTATTTTGTATTACTCTCTTACCTTGCCTCGCCTCTGTCCCCCCTCCACTTTCTCACCTCTTATTCCCCCCACTGTAAAAGGTTTTTATTTTCCTTTGCTGCGGCTCCAGTTTTTGCTGTTTTTCCTGTTCTCTATGCATGTTTTTCTTCCTGTCATTAATGTTTACCCTGTATTTCTTTGTGGTACGGACCACGTGTTTGGGTGCACCGAGAATGAGTGAACATGGTCCTGCGGGTGGAAAGTTAAAGCTTCATGATGGCCAAGTCTGTACCTATAAAAATAATGCAGTCAAGTTGAGTGCTGTGGAGGCCAGAAGACCACATCTTTCTTAAAATAAGAAGAGCGGAGGGGGTGAGGTTTGCCTGTTTTCTCCCTGCCATAGTATAACATAAAGTTAGTTGCTCTTGAAAGTGATCCAAATGGCTGCTGGATTTTTTCTGTGGCCCTGGTCTGGGCAATTGAGAAGCAGAAGAGTATGTGTGTGACACCTGTGGGGTGGGGAAGAAACCTTTGAAAAATTTAGAGGGGACGGGGATTTATCTGATTCCTCATGAGGAAAATTACTAATTCTTGCACACAGTGGGACGCTGGTACAGGATGACAGGACAAACCCCCTCAAGACAGAAGCATGGAGCCTTCTTTGGAAGGGTTTCCATTGCACTGCACCAAGAATTGAAAAGCAGGCAAGGAGAGGTTTTTCCCACTGCTTTGTATAACTGCATTTGAAGAACAGGCCTTTGCATGTCATTTCAACTCAGTGCAAAACATAAGGGAAAAGCATTTAAAAATGAGTCAAAATGAGTGGTAGAAGTTTCCTTTGTTTTCAAGTGGCTGGGCTGGTATTGCAAAGAATAGAGAGTGATAAAAAACCCTGCCTAGAAGTATGATGATGCCCGCAGAAGGCTTTTTTTGTCCTTTTTTTTTTTTTTAAGAGGAATTGCTTAGTTTACTTTCTGAGACTTCAGCTGCATCAGTATGACAGACCACGTTACTCTGGTGATTAGAATTATTCCTGCACTTTCCTTTTGCATGGAAGAGAAATGCTCCCGTATGCCAGAGCAGGCAGTGCCCCTTCTGTTTGCAAAGTGAAACATGTCACCTCCAGAAGCAGAAACATATTTGTGATGGGAGAGAAAAAAAAATATTAATCCTTTCAAGAATTAATTTTCCAGACCATGCTTTTGCAAGGTACCACATGCATAACCTAAAGCTGCTTATCTTAGATAAGGATAGAGGGGAAGGACAGAGGTCTGTGGGCAGGAAAGAAGAGAAACAAACGGCAAAGCACAGACTCAAGGTGCAATGCAAATATATTTACGTGTTTCTATGAACTGAAATGTGATTAGAAAAATGACAATGTTCCGAAGGTAGAAAATGCCCTTTGGTATTAGGGATGAGCATCGCATAGGACTGGGGGATGGCACAGCAAGGCAGCGAGCACCTCTCTCCATTGCTGGGCTCGTGCTCTGGATGCCTGTGAACGGACATCCCGAGCGAGTCAGTTCCTCAGCCCTTGAATCTGTGCCTCAGTGGGGAGGCTGCAGCAGGAAATCCTTTAACACACCCACACCCACACACACCTTCAGAGCCTGTCTCATTTTCCTTCAGATGTCCTCACGCTGCTGTAACATAATGTGAGCTAGGTGACGATAAATGTCACTGGGAGTACAAGGCACCCGTTCAAACACTCAGGGTGAGTCTGCTGGGTTAAATTTTTATCCATTAGACAGATATTTATTTTTAATAAAAGTTTTTTTTTAATATTATCTTTTTCAGCTAGAATGGGGTATGATGAGAAAGTTTAAAAGATTCCACTACCCCCTAAGGAAAAAAAACCCCACAAAATAACTCTCAGGTGCTTTATATTTGTTTACTAACTGGAAACTCTGGATTATTTTAACAAGAAAATTGCAAATAAGTACTTTTTCTTTGGAATTCTGCTACTGTAAATAAAATGTGAAATACTTTCCCTGTACAGAAAAGAATTATTTTACCGATTCATTAGTTTAGTTGTGTTTTGTATACTGAAACTTATTTTCACCTTTCTGATGATGAAAATGGGTAAGTTACTTCAACCTGCCTATATACATGTATTCTTCTTTTTTTATTAGTAAATTTTTTTTGTATGGTCTGTAAGCAGGTATCTGAACCAAAATATTTTATCCTGAAGTTCTGTTCCACTCATTCATGAGTAATTTCTTTCCACTTTTTTATAAGTAGGTGATTAGAGGGATAGGCACATACTAGTAGTTTTTTAATTATTTTGGCTTACACTAAAATAAAATTCCATTTAAAATGAGAATACATTTAACGTGTCACTGAATGAGACTATAGCTATAATCTCATGATAATGGTCTAACTTTTACTTGCAGCTGTATCCATCAAACCCAAAGTAGAAAGGCAACATGAAAAATTAGAGTAATAAAAGAGCAGATACTTTGCTTTAGTGAGAGACTGTGTGTGACCCGCCCTGGTGAGTGTTAAGAGAAAATTGCCTTCCTGAAACTACTTAACATTAGTATGGTGTGTTAGCAGCCATCAGTCTGATCCAAAATAACAGACATTTGGGCAAGGAAATGTTTTTTTTATTAGTACTTTCTTATTAATTTATTTTAGTATGACTGTGAACCCATAAATGTATTAAGTAAGCCATCTTTGGTGTTGATAGAAAAAAATCTCATTACTTTTTCCAGCTTTTGGTTTTCTTGGTGTTCCAGCTCCTGGAATCATAAAAGTGGATTTAAACCTCTGATTTCAGGAAAAGGAAAAACAATCTTGACATTAAAGTTACAAAATAAAAATTGTGGAAATATTACTCTTCTGTAACCTAAATGCTCAAAATCCAAGAAGCAAATAAAAAGTCCAAAATTTTTTTTGAATTTCACTAGGAACGGGGATGGGGACAGGGATGTGCTAAACTCAAGAGCTTGTTAGCTCTTTAGGTTCAAAATACCACAGAATATTTTCAAAAGCTTCTACTCTGTCTCCTCCCCACATCTCCCAAGGAGGATGTGGATTTGTAATAAAAGCTCTGTGAAAACTGGCAGAAAAGATAGGAGTTCTGAGCAGCTTTAATCCTGTTCTTTGAATTCATACAAGGAAGGTAGCTATTCGTCATTTCATTTTTCATGTTGTCTTTCTACCTTCACTAAATACACCATTGAGCAGCTTCACATCAGCTCTAAATGTGAGGAAAACCACAGCCTGCCTTAGAGAAAGTGTCAGTTGTGGCTGGGAAGGTCTAGGGGAGGAGAAGGACCCATCCTGTTAACTTATTTTAATACCTTGCTTAGCTTCCCTTTGAATTGTCATCAGCTTTGCTTCGCACCCTTCCTCTGCCACCTGGGGAGGAAGGAGATGCCATCCTCTTCACAAGTTGTTATGAGATTCTCCCTGGTGACTGTCATGTGTAACAGAGCAAAGGCGGGCAGAGCCTGTGGTGCGGTGGGGCCATGATCTGCAGTGACGGACGTGGTTTCAGCCTGGCCTCGAGGAGTGCCCTGAGCCCAGCTGAGCCCACTCCTTCAGCGAGGCCACCGCTCCTGACAGCAGGGGTTCGTAAACTATGGGGGGTTTTTGCCCAAGTGGTCATTTTCTTCCTACAATATGAGCAAATTATTTAGTTTAAGTGCTCACAAATTCAGTCACAATTACTTGTAGGTATAAAGAAAGGAGACTAAGTTAAGACTTCTGTAAGAGAGAGCTTTTAAGAGGAAAGTTTGGCTTCTTCCTACGCTTCGTGGGACCAACGCTGATAGCCAACGATTTTTGGTGATGCTCAGGTTAGGAAGCACAAGACCACTTCTCCCCTCCTTCCCCCTGGCTGCCTCCTGGTGCTGTGCTGGGGTGAAACGGGGCAGGGGCTGTCCCTGTCCCTCACCAGGGCCCAGATCCCCAGGGCAGAGTGGGGGCTGCAGAGGTGCTGGGGACGTGGCCACCACCTCGGCTCACGGCCCCATTAGGTGGGTTTCTGTTACCGAGGGTAAAGGATGTAGGGATGTGCTAGTGAGAAGAAAGGAAGGAAAAAAGTTACGTTCCCACTCTGCTGGAGAAGGAATAAACTCCACTGAGTTTTTGGCCAGACCTTGTGCAGGGAAGAGTCATGGTCCCCACTGGGGCACGGGAGCTGCCGTAGCCATGTGTGTAAATGGGATCCCGGTGCAGACATGTCGCTGTTGGAGCTGGTTACAGGTTACCATGCAGCCAGTGACTTGGCATTAGTAAGGTCCAGCTGAGAGCTAGTCACCAAAGGACTTATTTCTGGTTTTTTGTTACTAGGTTAGTTTTTCACTGGATGGGTTCCTTGAGCCAGTTATCTGAGAAACCACAGAGCTGGGTGGGAGTGGGGAGGTGCCAGACGGGGCAGATGGTGGGCTCAGTGATGGCACAGGTTTCACTGGGGCATGAGGGGATGCAGGGATGGTGGAGGCAAGGCAAAGAAGGTCTGCTGTCCTCGACAAGGACTTTGCTCCAGTGTGTCTCAAATCCCTCCCTAAAGGTCTTTCCATGTGGCTTTAAGACCCTCTTATCCTTCAAAAGTGTCTTCTCCTCTGTGATGCATTGCTCATGCTGCAGTTTTCATAATGTGATCATCCTTGTCACAGATGGAATATTTTACAAAGTATTCTGTCTATAATATAAGAAATATGCTAAACATGACCATTATGCTGCATTTGAAATGTAGAAATGAAAATATAAGTTGAAAGGTAGAGCTATTGCCTCTGCTGGGTTTATAGCATGCTGTTGATGGGAGTTGTTAACCCTAAAACCTCCTGGGAGCAGCTCATTCACTGTGGGGAAAATGCTGGAATAGAATTAAGGGTTAATAAAATGTAACAAATTGTATTTTTTGCAGCTATAGCTGACCATTATTTTTCAAGTTCTGTAATAAATGATTTAACATAGAATGGTAACACAAACTGTTGCCAAAATAAATCTGCATGTTAAATCCCACTTTTGTTTTGATTGAGGAGGAGTCAGTATTAACTGCATGATCAGAGCGCAGACGCTGAGTCCTATTCTTTCCTTAATTGAGAATTGCTGTTACAGATACTTGACAGTGGTTCATAGTGGCAATAATCCCTTTTGAAAATGGTTGTTATTCTAGTTCATAAGTAGCTTGCCAGGGCACTAACCCCAGCTTCACCTCTGATGGTTAGGAAAAGAATCCGGTCAGTAGCTGGTGGTGATGTTTAGTGATTTCCTACTAGATGATTGCCAAAGTAACAATTCAAGAAAACACAACTTTTAAAATATTTTGCGTTACCTTTGGTTACAAGGAAGGTGTAGGCTGTGAAAAATACTGTAACTCTCATTGTTCAAAAAGAAAATCCGTTGCTTACTGAGAGTGCTGACTTAAAAATTCTTGCATGTCTTTTGTTGATCTTGCATGCTGATGCACACGACCTGCTAATGCGATGCTTGGCTTTCCATACAGAGCCATTCATCCATGTTATATGTGAATGAAGCTTCCTGGTTTGTACATGTGCTGTGTCACATTCCTCTGGTTTTCTAACAAAGCTTTTAATTGGTATGCTGTGACTAATGAGCATGAAGTCCCAGAGGAAATGGAGCAGAATTTTCCATTATCCACCAAGATGAGCTTCAAGCACATAGATTATCAGGGCTTGAACTCCTGGATAAACCAGGGTCAAAGGCTTCAAGTATAATGGAACCTCGTAGTTGAATATTTTGCTTCCATTACATTAAATTAATAGTTTCTCAGCAAAACTGCATTGTCTGTCTGATGGCATTGTGTAAACTGTAACTGGCATTTTGCTTGGACATCAGATCGAATCCCTGACCATTCACTGTTAAAGTTCCCATAAAACTTGAGTGCTGATGTCCTGCCTTCGTTCCGGTTTGGGTTATGATGTGTTGCATACTTTTGTGGGATAAATCTCTCTTTGGTTTCAAGCAGAGTACTTGCTCTTCATTCTTTTTCTGAAAAACTATTGTACAGTGCTGCTGACACAGGATTGCTGCCATATGGTGCACCAGAAGTGGTTGCATTTTTGTGGGGAGTAAGAGCTCTGACTCAGACTTGAGTGCGTTCAGGACCACTTTGCTTTTGAGATTGGACGAGATTAAGCGTAGTCAGACCAGCATACCTATAGGCTACATCTGCCAAGTAGAGCAAAGTAATTTCTTCTGTGCCTTATGTTCAGCACACCTACTAAGTGTCCCCAACAGGCGCACTATCAAAGAAAATTTAAATTAACTTAAAAGCATAAAAAGATATTCATATTGCCACTGGACTTGGTGGATAAAATTACGGTTAGCTTTCCAATAAAGTATATGGAATAATATTTTTACCAATTCACTATTTTAGTATTTAACCCAATTTACAATTAATTGTTTCCTTCTTTCTAATAGAGTCTCAGTGTGAGTTATGTTTTGCAGTGAAACCATCAACCCAGAAAAAGGAAAAAAAGGGATTAGTTTTTGGTTTTTTTTTTAAAAAGGTTAGTTTCGGCAGGTCAGTTCCCTGACCTGTCACAGTTCAGTGTGTAGCTGTGCAGAAGTTTGTGGGGACAGGGACTGGAAGTGAGCAGCTGTGGGAAGAAGGGGTGTCTTCTTGCTGTGACATTACCACCTCATACCAGGTTGAAGTTCATGAAACTAAGGCTTATGTCTTGGGAGTCCAGAATTAAAAAAAAAAAGGAAAAAAAAGAAAAATAAATCTAATTTCTTTTCCACGTTGAAGGTCCTCACCGTGGCACTGGGTGGGGACAAGCTGCGTGGGGTAGGCTGGTCCTTCTCACATAGGTGGCTCCTCGCCTCCCCCAGCAGCTGTGGCTGCGCGAAAGCAGCCTTGGGTTTGCTCCTCTCTTACACGGCTGGTGTGCTTCATTTCCTAACTCTGGAAAGGTGGTTGCCCTTTGGTGGGCTCTTGTAGACCCTCTCCATTCTCACCCTGTGAGGGAGTTGCCAGGGGTGCCGTCAGCCTGCGCCGTCATCTCTCATGCTTGGCGTGCGTGTGGCTCATTTTTCTGGGCAGTGGATGTGTGCATTGCACAGTGTGAAACACAGTGAGGCAGTACGCAGGGAGTTCGGTGCATCTTTTTGAGAAACAATAAGGGATTTGATGCTCTGGCAGTATCTTGGCCAGTTGTTTCACAATACAGAATTGTTTTCTTTTCTTTGTATATTAAAGAAAGGAAATTCTATATAAGCACTGTATTAACAGGATATTAATGTTGTATTATTACATTCAAAGGTTAGCAAATGCAAATACTGAGAGCAATAAGTACCTTGTGTATTCAGATTGTGATATATTGCCTTTTTATCCAGTGAGGATGGAGTTTACCCTTCCTCTGTAATGAGGAGTTCTGTGTGCACTGTTAACTGTGGATAGCTGTAAATAGTTGGCTGTCCTTTTCTTACTGTCAAATGTACCAAGGGGACAACCTAACTCTGCACCAAAGCATGGTATCTATTATTGCTTTAAAGCCTAATGAAAAAGGAAGGGGGAGGGGAGTTTAAAGGTTTTGGATACATTTGCAATGCAGATAAGAGAGCATAGCTGATGTACTCCAGTGTGGCATGGAGTCACAGATCATAGAATGGTTCAGGTTGGAAACAACCTTAAAGATCACCTAGTTCCAACCCCCCTGCCATGGGCAGGGACACCTTCCACTGGATCATGTTGCTCAAAGCCCCATCCAACCTGGCCTTGAACAATTGCAGGGATGGGGTATCCACAACCCCTCTGGGCAACCTGTTCCAGTGTCTCGCTCCCCTCACAGTGAAGAACTTCTTCCTCACATCTAATCTAAATCTACTCTCTTTCAGTTTAAAGCCATTTCCCGTTGTCCTATCACTACATGCCCTTGTAAAAAGTCCCCCCTCCAGCTTTCTTGTAGGCCCCCTTTAGGTACTGGAAGGCTGCTATAATGTGTCTCTGGAGCCTTCCCTTCTCCGGGCTGAACAACCTCAACTCTCTCAGCCTGTCCTCATAGGAGAGGTGCTCCAGCCCTCTGATCAGCTTCGTAGCCCTCCTCTGGACTTGATCCCACAGGTCCATGTCCTTCTTACATTGGGGGCCCCAGAGTTGAATGCAGTACTCCAGGTGGGGTCTCACGAGAGCAGAGTAGAGGGGCAGAATCATCTCCCTCGACTTGCTGGTTATGCTTCTTTTGACACAACCCAGGATACAGTTGGCTTTCTAGGCTGCAAGCTCACATTGCCGAATCATGTTGAGCTTCTCGTCAACCAACACCCCTAAGTCCTTCTCCTCAGGGCTGCTGTCAATCCACTCATCACCCAGCCTCTATTTGTGCTTGGGATTGCCCCGACCCATGTGCAGGACCTTGCACTTGGCCTTGTTGAACTTCATGAGGTTCACACAAGCCCACCTCTCAAGCCTGTCAGGGTCCCTCTGGGTGGCATCCCTTCACACCAGAGTGCCGACTGCACCACACAGCTTGGTGTTGTCAGCAAACTTGCTGAGGGTGCACTCAATCCCGCTGTCCCTGTCGCCAACAAAGATGTTAAACAGTGCCGGTCCCAATACTGACCCCTGAGGAACACCACATGTCATTAGTCTCCACTCGGACATCGAGCCGCTGACCTCAATTCTTTGACTGCAGTCATCGAGCCAATTCCTTATCCACTGAGTGGTCCATCTGTCAAATCCATGTCTTTCCAATTTAGAGATGAGGATGTTGTGCAGGACAGTGTCAAATGCTTTGCACAAGTCCAGGTAGATGATGTCTGTTGCTCTTCCCTTACCCACCAATGCTGTAAGCCTGTTGTAGAAGGCCACCAAATTTGTCAGGCATGATTTGCCCTTAGTGAAGCCATGTTGACTGTCACTAATCACCTCCTTATTTTCCATATGCCCTAGCATAGTTTCCAGGAGGATCCGCTCTGTGATCTTGCCAGGCACAGAGGTGAGACTGACTGGCCTGTAGTTCCCCAGGTCTTCCTCTTTTCTCTTTTTAAAAATGAGGTTATTTTTCCCCTTTTCCAGTCAGTGGGATCTTCCCCAGACTGCCACAACTTCTCAAATATGATGGACAGTGGCTTAGCCACTTCATTCGCCAGTTCCCTCCAGACCTGCAGATGCATCTCATCAGGTCCCTTGGACTTGTGCACCTTCAGGTTCCTTAGATGGTCTTGAACCTGATCATGTCCTATGGCGGGAGGTTGTTCATTCTCCCAGTCCCTGCCTTTGCCTTCTGTGTCTTGGGTGGTGTGCCTGGAGCACTTGCTGGTGAAGACTGAGGCAAAAAAATCATTGAGTACCTCAGCCTTCTCCATGTCCCAGGTAATCAGGTCTTCTGCTTCCTTCCGGAGAGGGCCCACATTTTCCCTAGTCTTCCTTTTATCACCAACGTACCTATAGAAGCTTTTCTTGTTGCCCTTGATGTCCCTGGCCAGATTTAATTCTAATCAGGGCTTTAGCGGTCCTAACCTGATCCCTGGCTGCTCAGACAATTTCTCTGTATTCCTTCCAGGCTACCTGTCCTTGCTTCCATCCTCTGTAGGCTTCCTTTTTGTGTTTGAGTTTGTCCAGGAGCTCCTTGTTCATCCATACAGGCCTCCTGGTGTTTTTGCCTGGCTTCTTCTTTGTTGGGATGCATCACTCCTAAGCTTGGAGGAGGTGATCTTTCAATATTAACCAGGTATCTTGGGCCCCCTCTTCCCTCCAGGGCTTTATCCCAAGGTACTCTACCAAGCAGATTCCTGAAAAGGCCAAAGTCTGCTCTCCTGATGTCCAGGGGAGTGAGCTTGCTGTGCACCTCACTGCCCTAAGGATCTTGAACTCCACCATTTCATGGTCAGTGCAGCCAAGGCTGCCCTTGAGCTTCGCATTCCCCATCATCCCCTCCTTGTTGGTGAAAACAAGGTGCAGCATAGCACCTCTCCTTGTTTGGCTCTTCCATCACTTGGAGAAGGAAGTTATCATCAACGTGTTCCAGGAACCTCTTGGATTGCTTATGCCCTGCTGTGTTGTCCCTCCAACAGTTATCGGGGTGGTTGAAGTCCCCCCATGAGGACCAGGGCTTGTGAATGTAAGGCTGCTCCTATCTGTCTATAGAGGGCCTCATCCACTTGGTCTTCCTGGTCAGGTGGCCTGTAGCAGACCTCCACTATAATGTCACCTGTCCCTGCCCTCCCTTTAATCCTGACCCATAAGCTCTCAGTCAGCTCCTCCATCCCCAGGCGGAGCTCCATGCACTCCAGCTGGTCATTGACATAGAGGGTGACACCCCCTCCTCATCTCCCCTGCCTGTCCTTCCTGAAGTCCATCTATTTACTCATCCAGGTCACTGTACTTAAAGTACATAAACCCAAGGGAGTTGCTGTGAAGGTGAGTCCTGCCTTTCATTTTCATTTGACAGATTCTGTGAAACTCAGCGTGGATGTCCGCTAACCATTATTACACTGCAGGTTGTATTTGGTGACCCTAGCGGTATTGCAAAATATGCCATAGCTTTGATCTGTAGAACACCTTCTGACCTGCAGCAATGCAGAGTGCCTCGCAGCCCTTGGGCTGGTCATGCAGCTGCAGCACATCTGGGCTTGTAGGGAGGGATGGTGCCAGGGACTGGTGGAGCTCCCCAGCACGTGTGCCTGGCCTCAGGGCTGCTCTGAAGTTCTGGCATCTTGTTTAGGAGTCCACAGCCAGAGGGAGGACTCCTGTGTTCAGTCCAACCTCCTTGTTGTCCCAGACAGCAGCGGTGTGGAATCACAGTCACAGATTTGCCTGTTTCCAACTCAAAAACTAGCTCGGTTTTCATACTTACTGTGCATATTGGAAAGCTGTTTGGTGCATCACTCCTTTCTTTAGCCAGAGCTGTAGCATTCCTGCTGTGCAAAGAGCGTTTACCTTTACCACTTGAAACATCTCCTGTACTGCAAGGGCGGAAATGGTTATGGCCAGCTTCTTTCTCTGTGTAGGGAAACATTTGGGAGTATCATCCCCCCATCCCCCTCTGCTTTTTTGACCCCACGTGCTGTCATGACAATCTGGAGAAATCACATGTGTGTTTTTATTTTCACGAGGGTGAGAGGGAAGTGATTAAAAGTATGGTTTGGGACCCATCCCTTAATGTCCCATGTGAAAAGCATTACCCAGCAAAAGCTCCAACCGTATGCCTTTAAAAAACAAACATGTTTCTCCACCAACATCAACAGGTACCCAAACACACAAAAGCCTTAAAGAATTGTCAGGCAACAGCAAGGATCTCAAAAACTGCTCTTCACAGATCCCACAGCTGTATTTCCCATAAAATTAAAAACAAGCCTTACACTTTTTTGCAAAAGGGACTTTGGCAGCTGTATAGAAATGACCTTTTTCCAGTCAGTAGTTCAGCTGTTCATAGAGGTGTGTATGGAGTAATATCAGCTCTTAAAGAAAATAAATGCTAATATATGCTAGAAGACTAATATTTTCCCATTTGTACTGTTGATTTTATTCTTTTCATTAAAAGCCTTAAAACTTTCTTCTGGATTTTAAACTTGCATTTTAAGGAACTATAAAGCCATAACATTTAAGATTCTTACCTGCTTTGCAAAATTAGGGTAACGGTGTTTGCTTTTTTAGCGCTTTGAGAGATATTCATATCCTGGTAAAATATACCACACTAGTTAATCTGGAGCTTCACTAAGCAAACGTAAAAGTCAAACTTTTTAAAAGAGTGAGAAATACTGGAATTTTTAACATCTCTCTGAAATGAGATGCCATCTACTAGTTTTTAGTGCTTGGTTTGTTGGAAAGACCAGAAGTACAACCCTTATTGACTTAGTCCTGTGCTGAGTGTAAATTCACACAAAGAAGAGCAATTTAACATGTGACTGACCTTTTACAGTGTGAAAAGAAGAAACGCACTGTTAAGGTTACCGGAGTGTGGCAGGATGTTTAATCAGCTTATTTGCTTTAAAGAACGGTAGGAAGGAGATGATGTATTAAAGATGATAGCGTCTTGTAGATTTTAACTCGTAATGCCAGGATCTGAGCACAATAGCAGATTAAATCTCTGTAGGGGAACTTCCTACTGGACTTTCTATTTTTAGATGTTTGTGGCTGCTTCTTCCTTTACTTCTCACTGGTTGGCTTTTGCTCCCTTGAAGACTTGAGTTGCTTTCTCTGAGATCTGCTTCCAAACTCTGATAATGTATTTCTGTTTAGACCAATCTTTTTTTCCTCAGTTTTGTAGTAAAAGGCAAAAGAAGACACCATAAAAGAAGCCATGCATTTTCTGGTTGTATTTTAGTGCACACATGAGGTAAATTCCTGACTTTGAGCACTAAATATTTGCAACACTCTTAGCATGTGTGTAACAGCACTGCAAACTTCCATGTAATGATAGTGAATCAACCCAGATTTGCTTTGGCAGCTGGATAGGTAGGATAGTCTGGTGTCCTGTGCATTCAGCTTATCCCTCACATATGAAAACTCCCCATAGCTGTGAGTGCCTCCTCTGAGGCATGCACACTTCCATAAGTCAGATGGCTTCACCTGGCTGTCTTTTCTCTCTGACCGACACTGACTGGTTCCAGAATAGCTCTGTATTTTAGGAATTGCATCTTTTTTCTCTACTATGCTCTGTGCCCTCTCTTGAGAGATTAATTTACAATAGGAGTTCGGATTCTGATCCATCTCAGACCTGGCACATCTGGGGTTATGATATTAATTTTAATTACAATTAGACATTCTTCCTCTTCTCCACTCTTCTTCCTCTTCTCCACTCTTCATCCTCAGTTGTTGCAGTTCTGTGCATCAACCCCGCCTCCCCTCTCCCCCTCCCTTCTATTATATTTTCAGGGGTCACATCTCCTGTATTTCACTGCCTTTCAGAGGTACATTTTTGTGTCCATTCTGCCTTTACCTGTAATTTGTATTTTTGGATCATACATTTACTACTGAGCTTCATCCTTATGCCAGCCAATGTTCCTTATTTTTAATAAGTTGTATTAACATGGTAAAACAATTATAATATTACAGAAATATTCTCCTAATAGTCTTGTACATTTAGAAGGATACTCTTTTTTTTCACTGTAATGAATTTTTGGTTTACTGTTTTTTAATGAATCAGCTTCCCAGTCTCCTGTCGCTCCGATGTTTTGTTCTACTTCAGCTGTCACCAGTCTAAAGCAGCGTTTGGCTTTTGCTTGCTCTTGAACCCACTGGTGGAGTTCTCTTTATTCTATTCTAGTGGGCTCTTAAGTTACAAGTTTTTTACTTCCTTACTTTGTCAAAAGTACTCCAAGTACTGTGCAGCTCCTGTGTCGTTTAATAGTGGCCATATTTTGTCCTTGTCCGTTGTGGGGACGCAGCCAGATCAGAGCAAGAATTTAAGTCAAATTAAAAATAAGCTTAGAAACCTCCTTTTGAGGACACAGGAGTGAATGTTGTTACTGACATTCAGCAGTCTTTGTTATGCTGAGTCTCTAGCTCTGAGTAATGCCCATGTCTTCAGCATCAGATCTACTACCTGCCTCTTGTGATGCCAAACAGTCCAGCACAGGCAGTGAGATAGTGATAGCCAATAGCACCCACCCATGGTGCGTTTTAAATGCCTTGAACCCAGGAGAACAACCTGAGCACCTGCTTCTTGTCCTGTGGTCTTAATCGTGCTGTCACCACAGAACTAACATAAGCGCACACGTTTTTGTCACCGGACTCTCCTTTGACTGCGTTGTTTTGTCCATGGCTTCCCCTTGCCGGGGCGGTACCCTGGCTGCTGGGTTGCAGGCTAATGGAGAGGGGATAACTCCCGCTGTTCCTGCTGACATGGGGCCACCGCAGCCAGGAGCGCAGAGGAGAGAGGTCCAAGAAGCGGGGAAGCATGAGGAAGAGTGGTGGGATTGCTGCATGTTGGGTATGGGAAAGCCTCTTCCCTCCTCTAACTTCTAGGCATCTCTTGGGTCCCTCTTGGATCTGGCTTAGGTTGTCTGGAAGATGGAATTAAATCTGTATAACGATTTTGCTCTCTGTGTCATAAGGATTGTCAAAACCAGAAATAGAAGCATTAGTTTATTAGTTTTAAGAATGGTGTAACTGAGGTAGAAGCATTAGCTGCATTATTGAAGCAAGTCTCCCCAATGATACTGGCGTGTTACCCCTGCAGAGGACCCTTATGAAATGTGTTACAGTGGGTTCTTTAAGGGACTATTCTTGAGAAGTGCAAGGTTACATCTTCAAAGGATATTTCTGTAGCAGCTGTGGCAAAATGTGCATGTACAGCCGTAGCAGGTTGTCAGAGGTTACAGCAGTACTTTCTGGAAGGGAATTAAGGCAAAACAGGGACACACCAAGTTTTTGGAAGAACTGGGATGAAACTCCTGAGTCTCCATTTGAGCTGCAGTGTATGAGCCTTGCAGCAGCTGCTTCTCCCCACCTATGTCCTAGCTGTGTCCAGGGTGACTCTGACAGAGAATGCTACAGCCAGTAATGGTTTTCGTTAAAAAAAAAAAAAAAGTATTAGCACCAGCAAACAAACCTTCTGTAACTTTATAATCAGAGATAACATGATGAGTAAAATGACGATATGGTAAAGAGCATCACAGAAACTTCATTCACTACTAAATAGCAATTTCATGCAAACTGTGGATGCAGCCCATTACTGGGTCCTGCCACTACCCTCCTTCCATCTCTCTTCCAAGCAGGGGCAAAGTCCGTGGGTGTAAGAAGGGTAACTGCACTCTCTTTACTCCCCAGGGATGCTTTCTGGGCATTGTAAAATGAGATTTCAATTTTGCAGACCCCTGAGTAACCTGTGACAGGGTCCCTATGGAGCTTGGGACCATACTTTGGGAACCGCTGCCTTGGATTTTAAATGCGAAATCAAGATAGCATCTCTTAGCATTTAGTCTGGTATTTAGATGAACCTGGATTTTGGTATGGAAACCTAATTAGTCTGAGACGGCACTCCTTTTTCTCATACAAAATAAAAATCGTCATCAACTGAATAGATCTGTAACAAATTTTATTGACATTTTGGAAGGTGCAAGCATTGCCAGTGTTAATTAAAGTATTGTCACGTGCTTTCACAGGACAGGATTTCAGCCTGTTGGTGCGTTTTCTTACCTTCTGCCTACATGGTAGGAGCACTAATCAGATGGCAGGTAGCCATGATGCTCAAACACCTCTCTCTGCACTTCTCCCAGAAGTACACTCAGTTTTATTTCCCTACTTCCTAATACAGGATTTCTTTGCCAGATAACTTGTGGAAATATTTTTCCTGTATTTCTTCATACTTTTCCCAATAGAGAGTGTCTTTCAATCTCAGCTCTTTTCCTTTGTCACATTGACCCCAATGCTGCTCTTTCTGGATTTCCTGCACACTTTGTTTTTCCAAGTTTCTGTTTGCAGTTTGTGATCATTCTTTTGCACTGATGGAGCATCTGCCCATAATTTGCATTTCTGTATTGTGAAAAGCCATTTTGTTACATTGAGGCTTTGAGTCAGGGATGAATTCCAGTTTAGTTTGTTATTCTTAAAGATGACTTTTGGTCATCTAACTAACTTCAACACCTGAATGAGCAGCCTGGGCTCCTGATACAGCAAATAAAACCTCCATAGAGAAGTCCAGAGCACTTTGGTCTTCCTGATCATGGATCAGATTGTCCTAAGTTGATCGGGGCTGGGGGAAGGTATGTCCTCAGGAAGGGCTTTTTTTGTCACTTGCTGTTTATGGAAGGTGATGATTCTGTTGTGCTGTTACAATTCTTCTGTCTCACATATAAATATTAAAAGGCTAGATCATGGTTTCTCTGTTTCTCAAGTCTATAGCAAGGTCGGAAAAAGGTAAGAGTAAGGGATTGGTAAATCTAGGAGTGGCACGATGTATTGAGGATGCCTGTGATTACCCATCCAATGCTACTGAAAATCTTGCGAGAACTTTTTTGTCAACACAGTCTCCACAAGAGCGTCCTGGGAAGGTTGTGCCAAAGCTAAAGTGCTCGTGGCACAAGCAGAGCTTTCAAGCTTTACTATCAGATCCCAGGGCAAAGGCATGGGCTACACAAGGATGATTCTGGCCTTCCACCCTTCTTAAGATTATAAATGATCCTGAGGCTGCTTTAGCTGGGGCTGCAGCACCAGCCTCCCTTTGCCAAAATCCCTCAATTATATACAGATCTCTAAGACGGAGTCTCACAAGCTGTTGTGCAAAGCCCCCTTCCTCAGCCTTTAAGAGAGGAGGGGATCTGGTCCAGGCTGGGGAAATGAAGAAGAGACAGAGAACATTGTATCTTTAAAAAAAACCAAACCCCAAACAAACCAAAAAACAAAGGACCCCTCTATTTTCTCAGTTACTGAACTCAGCAGTCTGACAAGTGGGCTAATGCCCAACTTTCATCATTGCTGTAGACAATGCTGATCTCAGGGTCTAGCATACGGTTTAGCTATTGATTTGGTTTCCATTTAATTGAGATCTTCTTGTGGCCTGGATAAGTGCACTGTTCACTGGGTGAAAAACTGGCTGGATGGCCAAGCCCAGAGGGTAGTGGTGAATGGGGTGAAATCCAGTTGGCGGCGGGTCACGAGTGGTGTTCCCCAGGGCTCGGTGTTGGGCCCTGTTCTGTTTAATATCTTTATTGATGATTTGGATGAGGGGATCGAGTGCACCCTCAGCAAGTTTGCAGACGACAGCAAGTTGGGAGGCAGGGTCGATCTGCTTGAGGGTAGGGAGGCTCTACAAAGAGATCTGGACAGGCTGGATCGATGGGCTGAGGCCAATTGTATGAAGTTTAACACGGCCAAGTGCCGGGTCCTGCACTTCGGTCTCGGCAACCCCATGCAGCGCTACAGGCTTGGGGAAGAGTGGCTGGAAAGCTGCCTGGCAGAGAAAAGCCTGGGCGTGCTGGTTGACAGCCGGCTGAATATGAGCCAGCAGTGTGCCCAGGTGGCCAAGAAGGCCAATCGCATCCTAGCCTGTATGTGGCCAGCAGGAACAGGGAGGTGGTTGTTCCCCTGTACTCGGCACTGGTGAGGCCGCACCTCGAGTGCTGTGTTCAGTTTTGGGCCCCTCACTACAGGAAAGACATTGAGCTGCTTGAGCGTGTCCAGAGAAGGGCAACCAAGTTGGTGAGGGGCCTTGAGCACAAGTCTTATAAGGAGCGGCTGAAGGACCTGGGGTTGTTCAGTCTAGAAAAGAGGAGGCTGAGGGGAGACCTTATCACTCTCTACAACTACCTGAAAGGGGGTTGTAGTGAGGTGGGTGTCGGTCTCTTCTGTCAGGTGTCTGGAGATAGGACAAGAGGAAATGGCCTCAAGTTGAGGCAAGGGAGATTTAGGTTAGATATTAGGAAAAATTTTTTTACTGAGAGGGTTGTCAAACATTGGAATGGGCTGCCCAGGGAAGTGGTTGAGTCACCATCCCTGGAGGTATTCAAAAAGCGAGTGGACAGGGTACTCCAGGGCATGGTTAATGGTTGGACTTGATGATCTTGAAGGTCTTTTCCAACTGAAATGATTCTATGATTCTATGATTCTATGAAACAAGATTGTACCATGCTGTGCAGTGCACATTTATACAGCCACTCAGTAAATATTTTGCCCTTTCTTTGCCTACTAACGATAGCTGCTTGGAATAAATTTGTCAGGAGGCTGTCGCCACCTGAGCCTTTTTGTTGTTTGTTTTCTGACTGTGGGCTCTATTGTATGGAGTGAATTCCCAGATCTTGCCAGGCTATGTGGGGCTGACGTAGAAATTTTCATTTAACGTTCACAGCAAAGGCAATCTGTCCACTATTGCCCTCCATAAAGTGTCACTGGTTTATTTACAAGATTGGCTTATAAAAATACACATAGAGAGTGAGTGAAAACTTGTTTCCTTACTGTAAGTGATCTTAACAAAGAGCTTTCCGGACTTGAAAGGCAAGGCAAGTAAGCATTATGCTATGATTTAGGTTTCTGCAGTAGGAAATCTTTTAAAACAGCTCATAGAGATACTCTTTCTTAAACAGCTCTGTTGACCTTTAATAAAGTGGTAGTCAAAATTTTGGGAGGGGGGTTGCTTGGTTGGGTTTTTTTAGTTCATGAGGTTGTTCCTGCCTGTAGATTGAGAGTTGCTTCCTTTTGCTGTTGAAGGCTGAGGTTGGAAAGGAAGACTTACTGCAATCTATTTCAAGAATAGTCTGAGGAGAAGGAAATTCCCTTCTTGTTGTTAATAGCTGGTGCAGAACGCTCTGCTGGAGGAGGAGAATAGTTCAGTAAGTTAAAAAATTTATGTGAAGTTTTTATTTCCTGCATCTTGCTATGATCTAGGAATTTCATTGTCTGTATTGCAAACATAGTACATTTTATCTTCTTTATTAAGGGGTGGGGGAACTGTGGGTATTGTGTATAGCTTTGAACTCAGTAGATACTAATTTGGTGATACAGCAAGGGTGAAATGTTCAACTAGGAAAGAAAACAAACGCAGATCAGCTACTGCTTGTATGACAAAGCACCAGCCTAAACTGATGAGGTACCTCTGAGAGACATTAGCAGTGCATTTCATTATGCAGGAGCTTGGATTAAGAGAGAGAGGTAATTTTGCCCATCCATGCATCTGTAATGTTTTTATCTTTTCGGATGTTTCACGTTGCTTTAGGGTACTTCCATCAACAATTTAGAATCAAGGGCCCTGTTTAAATATCAATAGCAGGGCAATCCAAACCTCCCTCAAGGAAGAGCTAGGTATCCTAGGTGAGCATATTAGAACGAGAGTGTTTGTCCAGATGCGTTTCTCTTTCACTTTAATCGAAAGTGGAGAGGTGTTCAAGGAATACCTAATTCTGTACTTTATCCAGAAGCGTGTGCTGTCCCGCTGGAAGCAGACGGCACTGCAGGCTGTGGGCAGCAGACCTGGGTATGGAGGCGGGATGAAAGCCCTTGGGCTCCTCCATTACACGATGAAGGTGCTCCTGTTGCAGCGGGTGGGTGGGGGTGTGTGTGTGTGTGGGTGTGTGGGTGTGTGGGTGTGTGTGTGTGTTTGTGTGAAGCAGAGTGGGACCCCCCGAAGTCCCTTTGCCCCTTGCTCATCCCCCACGGGGCTGGCCCAGGGAGGAGGCAGCTTGGGTGAAGCGAGGCAAAGCCCAGGATCTTAGCCGGGTCTGTGCCTCCCTGCCTGCTCCTCTGCTGTCCGTAGCAATTTTGTCTTCAGCCCAGTGGCTGGGAATCCACTGCTGCTTATGGGCCCCCTTGTAGGAGCTGTTATACAAATGCCAAAGAGGTTCTGCACCCCAAAAGTCTTAAACTGTGAAAATTCACATTTGTTCTCCTTCCGCCACCCCCTAGGAACTGAGATTTAGTAAGCAAATGAGGGACTTCCTTAAACTTTCGTGCAGCTGAACTCAAACTAAAATAATTAATTAAAAAAAAGAAGAAGAAGCTGGAGATGGAAGAAACATTTTCCACCAGATAATTTATCAAGGTATTCTCTGCAAGCCCTTTCAAGCCAAAAATGTTGCTGCAGGTGTGAAGTTAGTTTGCTCGTGAAGCTGCTTGTATACCCAGGTGTGCCACCCTCACACACCGTCCCTGTCACGTACGTGCTAGCCTTGAGAAAAGATGCATTCTGGTGTCGAGTGTCTCATCCCATCCCGTGTTTTGCTTTGGGACTTGGCCAGGTGGGACTTGTTTTCACTTTTATCTTCCACAGACAGTATCACCTGCTTTGGATTTCTTAAGATCTCTGTCAGACATGCATGCCAAAATGTGAAACTATTAATGTTTATTTCATTCGTGCATCCATTTAAGAAGATTATTACTACTTTTAAATGAAAGTTAAATATTTAACTGAGAGAGCATATCTGCAATCCATTTTAAAGTATCATTTATTTTATTATGAGTAGTAGCCTGAAACCCATACCAGAATTCAGTGGACTGTTGTACCACACGCTGTACAGGAAATTCTTGTGCCTCTTGATACAGTTTATAATTTAATTGATGATGAGCAATATAGAGAGGGAGAGAGATGCTGTGAAACATACAGGTGTAGCTTTATGTGTTTGTGCATACAGGTGTATATATGGGATAGTTCAAAGTTTAATCACGAATAAATTGAGAATGTCAGATTGTCTTCCAGCCTATCTATATGAACTTACACATTTTTTGAAAAGTGTCAAATAACTAAAGATTGCAGCATTGTCTTTATTTCACTTTTCTTACACCACTTTATTTTCCTGTAACTTAGGGCCTTTGTATTTCTTGCAAGCAAAAGCCCGGATTTCAACTTTTAAACTATATCTTAGTCAAATTTCAGGAATTCATGTGCCTTACTTTCATTTTTATCCTGCTATTGGAAATCCCGAAAGAAAATTGGTGATTTGTCTGTAGAACATGTCGGGTGCTTTTAGTGTGTTTCAAGTATTCGGAAATTTTACAGTTATCTCTTCCTTTAAATAGAACTGCATCCGTTGTCATTCCAAGTGCTGAGAAGTGGCATTGTAAGGCAATTCTTTTTGCACTCGTAAACAAGCTTCCAGATGACAGTACTTTGAAAGTGTTTTTTAAATTGTGCTACATCTGTGTCTGATGTTAAAAACATTAAAAAACAGCCAAAACCCAAGCCCTCCTAACAACCTCAAAATGCAGAATATGTATACACCATATATATTCAAAACTGCCTATCTTTAATTTAAATAGCAAACATAAAAGATAAATGCCCCCCTAAGCTTTCTCCACAAGCTTTGCTGCTTTATAGACTTTCTCTGCCAAACTTCCCTGTTCTTGCTTACAGCTTCCATGTCTGGGCAGAGCCAGTCATTCCTTCCACGCTCTGACCAGAGCTATTTGGATGTCACCTTGTCTGCAGGGTGACATGGCAAAATACCTGTGCCCCTTGCCACAAAGCCCGCAGCACCCAGTGCCCCACACCTTTGCACCTTCTTTAATTGACCCTCACCACCCTGCCCCAGGGCTGGCACAGGCAAGGCTGCGGAGGTACGGGTGGCACTGCAGGAAGAACCAGAGCAGCCAAACCCCACCTGCCTGTGGTGCAAAAACATTGGGTTTAATTTATTGTTGGAGAAGCAGCGCAGATGGGGGGGAAAGTGCTGCAGCAGTCTGTAAGCAGGGTCTGCAAAACGCCTTTGGAGAGCAGGCTGCTCACATCGCTGTGTGGTGGTGAAGTAGCAGAAATCACGACCTGACACCCGGATTGAGTGGTGCTGGGTTTGTCCAAGGTATGTGATATAGTGAATGGACTTGCACTGACTTTGTGTAAGGGTGGCAGAGGCTGTCAAAACCCAGCAGCCGAGTATTGGTAAATTAAGCCAGCGGCAGGCTGAGAGAGACTAGATCAGCAGAGTAATACTGGTTTAACCATAAATAAGTTCACAGAGTTCATTAAAAAAGAAACCTTAATTACATTTTAATTTTTTACCTAATATGAGTTTAGAAGTATTATATTGTGTGTAAATAAATTATGGTGTCTTTTTAGGAGACAGTAAGGCCTCATATGTGTATAAAATAGAAGTTAAAACACATAAACAGTAAAGTTAAGTATATGTGGGAACCACCTTGTGCAGATATTACCAAGTTACATTAAATTTTGCCTTGACAGTTTAGCTTTGCCCAAAAAACTTAATGTATTGGGTTTTCAGGGTCTTTAAGTCAAAGTAAACAGAATTTTTAGGTTGTAATTTTGCAGCAAATTGTGATTTTTATACAGACTGGTGAGGTTCAGCATGGTGAGAGGAAATTTATCCATCATTGGAAACTGTGTGAAAATGAGTTTTACTTACTGTTTGGATTTAAATCGATTCTCTTTTTATTTCTGTGCTTATTGATTAATTTAAAGTATAGGAATAAAAATTAATAGGTTATATTACAATGGCTAAATCTTCACAATAGTTCTGTAGGAAACAGACCATGTAAATGCAAAATCAGAATGGCGTGTTTTCCTAAAGTGGTACCATATGTTAGTTGATTAACAAGTTGTAGGGCTATTAGAAGATCTTGGCTGCTGGTAAGAAGGAGCATCTGTTTTCTAAGTCTTTTATCTAATATGTGTAAAGACTTTGCCAAGTCAAGTTTAAGCTTTTTTCTTTTTTTTTTTTTTTTTTTTTTTTGTATATCAGCTATAAATTCCTTGGGTATTTTTCTTTCCATAGGCAACACTAATGCATTCTTGGGGTTTAAATCTAACCCCATCCCTGTGAAGAAAATGCAGTAATGTTAAGAAGTAATGCAGAATGTCTCATGTGTGGATATTTTATATGAGCAGTTCAAAATTCTTCCAGCATCACAGCTTGTATTTGGTGTAAGCCATTATGTTTTGTTTTGTTTTTATCTTCAACCAGACATCAACCCCAGTAACTGAAAAGCAATTATAAAAGTTGCATTTTCCTTCAGAACTTAGCAGTTCACATTGATGGCATTGCAGTGAGTATGCAAAGTGCCAAGTGTGCATGCCTGCATGCATCATCAGTGTAACTACAAAAACAAGCCTCATGAGTTTTTATAGGGTAAAATGTACCATCTTCCACTTAAGACCTATTCTGAGATCTTAAGTAGAGTTTAAGTGGTTAATCAGTCTTATTATACTGGCTTGCAGCAGATTCTCTTGTGGTCTAGCCAGTTTTGGGGCTGTGGTGAGAGCCAACAGTCTGAGGCTTCACCCTGAAAACAAATGAGGTCTTAGAGACAGACCGGGGATTTAAAGTTGTTTCATGCCTGCCCTGTAGAGCACTTCTACTCCTCTGTGTTCAGGAAGATCACGATTTGAGGTTTCGCAAACCCAGCAACTAAGAATAACTTTAAACTTTTCTTATCCAGGCCTGATAAAGTTTTTGGACTTTTCTCTCAGTCAGGGGTCTTACCTTAGCAGTCTGCTTTGATGTGACTTCAGGCTTGGGTTTGTGCACAGCACTTTGCTCAGAGTTACCTGGGAGCAGAAGGCTGAGGCAGGAGCTGGCTGGCCATCAGACGCTGTAGACCAGCAAGGACAGATCGTATAAGCTCTCTAGAGCTGTGCTGGCTCCCCGTTTGCTGAGTCCTGTGGCGTCTCTGATTTATGCAGCGCTGCATGTCATCCTGTGCGGTTGGTTTTGTTCCAGTGGACGAAAGCAGCAGTTGAGGTTAGATGAGGCTTCGCAAGCCTCAGATTTAAATATCAGAGACTTTTCTCCTGGTCTGAGGGAACCTAAGCACGCTGACCCTTCAGAGCGGGTGTGAGCCTTTGGTACAAGGAGTAAGTACATCAAAGAAATAATTTCTCTCCACATGCTTTCAGTAGGAGACTCAGGTTTATGGAGAATAACTTTGTTTTGCATCCAGATGTAAACTGGCTGGGAATGTTGATGTTTTGTTTGTCCGTCTGTTTTTAATTAGATTATGTATCCTCTGCCATGGGAGAGATGTCTTACAAACGCAGCCAGAGAGACCTCTCTAGGAGCAGCCTGTCTGTATTCAGCATCTCTCCCTCCCCTTTGGCGCTCCCACCCTTTCTGCTAGCTGCAGCGCTACCAGAGCCCGTCCTTGCCTCGTGAGTCTCCGGAATAACCTCACCCTCGATGGGAATTTCAGGAGCTGTGTACTGACTGCCCGGCAGCCGAGCCGGGGCAGAGCCGGCCGGGCACCCCGGCTGCCCGCTGCCAGCCCTTCGCCCGTGTCTCCCCTTCCCTCTATAAAATGCCACGCACCGCATCACAGAAATACACGACGGGTCCTGCGTGGCTGTGACCTCGGTGGGCGCGGCGGCGGGCGGGGCTGCCCGGGAGGGGGCAGCAGCGCACCGGCTGCCCGCTGCCCCCCTGCCCGCTGCCCGCTCCCCCGCTGCCCGCTGCCCCGGGCACGGCTCCCGCCGTTACCAGCCGCAGGGAGCGCATAGGACGTGCTTCTGCAGGTTCTTCTTTCGGGGCTCATTTTGTTTCGTTGAGGGTGAGGGGCAAATGAAAATTTTAAAAAGATTTAAAAAAAAAAAAAGTGGTTTGCATGTTCTTAATATCTCTATTGGCAAAGTCTGATTTCTCTGGTCATCTGATTTCTCCTTACTTTCATTAGAAGGCTGTAATTTGAAGCTGCGAAGGAAGTTTTGAAGCAGACAATGGGTGGAGATCAACCTATTTTCTCAGTGCTTTGGGACTTTCCATGGTAGGAAACTGTTTGTTTAGTTTTGCAAAAATTGCGTGTATTTCATTGGCAGTACATTGAGCATAGCCGTCTGATGACCACAAAGTGAAAAGCTAGGACAAGTCTTAAGACAAAGTAGCAAGACAGGAAGCAATTTCCCTCTCCTTCTGCTGGGCTGCGTGCTTTAAGGAATAGCAGCTTCCACACCTGCAGGAGGTGAGTGCTCGCTTTCCCTGTAGGTACTCATGCTGATGCTGAACGGGCTTCAGCTGTTGTAAACCCCCAGCCCAGCTCTCTGCCTCTCACCAGTCCAGCTATCCAGTCTGTCCAGCTACCGACAGCTTTGAAATCTCAACCTTTTAACTATGCCTTCATGTCTACATACTGCCATAGCTTTTCTTCATGTGTTTTCCGGTGGGGGCTATATGGGGCAAAGGAAGATATGTTGTCAGCAAAGTATGTTGAAGATGACGAGCCAAGAGATGAGAGGAGAAACAGCTAAGCAGGCAGTCGCAGCGTGCGCGTGTGTGTTTGCGTGAGAGGAAGAAGCATTACCTTCTCTGCGTGGTGCCATATGCTGCACAGACCTGAGATCCCGGCGCTGCTCAGCAGAGCCCAGTGTGGATGCCGCGATGTGAATACATGGATTGGGGTCAAAGTGTAGGAGGAAGCGCTGTTTGCAACTCTTCTGGCACAGCCACAGCAACCGCTCATGAAGTGTTATGGACAGAAGTTTAAGAGCAGGCTTCATGCTTTGGTTTTCAAAGCCTGGCCAGGAGTCGTGCAACAACTCCATCTGGTATGGGACTGCAAACAGAAACATAGTGCAAGGGAAAGACAGACAGTCCTCAGCCTTGTAAAACAGCATTTTATGATGGTGAGAGTCTCCTTAGAATATGCTCTGGATTGGATTGTTTTGTTTCAAGAGAGAAGTGTTTAAGAAACTGTTTGTCTAGTCTGCTGGCAGCAAACCAGTATGACAAAAAGTGTTGGGCAAAAATAGAAATAGGAAAGTCTTCACACAGAGAATCTGGAACATGAGGCTAAAATTTAGGATTAAATATATGCTTGGCTCTTGAGGAAAACAGTCTAAATGTGAATCACCCACTGCCTAAAACATTGTGGATATGTTAAAAAGAGTATTAGAAGATATCTCCATGTATAGACAGTACATGTTTTTCCAAATAAAAATTTAATTTTATTCTGTTCTCAGAACTATTTAAGGAAGTGTGATACCATCCAAAAAGCTGTATGTGCAGATGTTTTCAAGAGACCACCACTACTTCCAGTGGAGAGCTTCCCACTGAACAGTGCTCTGCTCTGCCCGTGTGTGAGAGTCACCTCCTGTAACATTGGCCCTATACACATTGGGCATTTAGTCTAATGTGTACGCCTCTTTACAGTCAGGGAGAGATGTCTCAGAAGACTAATTCACCCCATCCTAAAATAGGTGTCTAGAAGGAGTGGGTTTACTAGGTGAATAGCTTACACTACTTGCTTGTATTTTTGATGGCTGAGACTAGGTGAGGTGTGGCAGGTTGACTTCCATTTGGAAGAAGGAAGCTCTAGGATTCTTTGGTGGCATCTAAAGAGAAGTCCCATTAGCTAGAAAATAGCACTCTGATTTTGTCTTATTTGTAGTGTCAGTATTGCAGATGGCATAAACCAGCTCTAGAACAACCAGTGCTTCTGCAAGCCTGCAGCCACCTTTGCAGGTCTGTATGCAGGGGGCCTGGTCTCCAACAGAGGACAGATTTGGCTGCTCTGTCCAAACAGCAGTATGCAAAGGTTGCTTATGCAAGGTGTTGTGAACTGTGTGTGCTCCACACCCATGAAGCTTCTGTCGGTTTATTTTTAACCATTTCAGATTTTCTGGGTCAAGAGTTACTGAGATACATCACTGTATATCGTGTCATATGTGCATCACTTTGAAAAACAGTATTTAATCAGGCAAACAAAATGTTTACAAAGAGTATTCTCCAATATATCCCAGCAGCTCCCTGTTACTGCAGTAGCTCCAAGTGCATGACACTCCTTACTAGTCTGATATGTTTCTGCAGTTAACACAGAAGTACATAATCTCAGGTATGAAACTGCCATTGCTTTCCTGCAAGTTTGATAATTCAGTAAGAACTGCTTTCTAAAGTACTTGAAAATCTAATGAGATTCTGGATAGGCCTCTTTCAAGTCAGCCAGTCATAACATTCCTTGAGAAATTGGTAGTAAAAAGTTTCTTACTATGCATAGCTGCTTAATAAAAGGTGTATTATTCTTTGCCCTTGAAAAATCTCCTGACTAACAAAAAAAAAAAACAAACGAAAAGCCCCCAAACGTTCTCCAGTTTTCTTGGAACAGGAAAGCAGGGAGGTGGTTAGACATCTCAGTAAGGTAAGGAAATAGTAAAAGCAAATTTCCAAAGAACTGCAGGGACGAAGCATCTGATGCTTTCATGGAGAGGTTGTGTGCGGTAGTGTGGGCAGATATTCAGGTTTCATGCTTCCAAATGAGAAAATTGCAATGATCCTGCTGCTGCCAGATCCCAGTACTATGCTGTGGAGTACTGTGCACTAATCTGCACAGCCTTGCCTGCCCTTAACCATGGGTCCCATATCCCAGAAAGATGGGGAAGGGTGAGGGAGGCTTGGTGCCACCCCGTGCTTCAGCTTGAGTCATGGCACCTGAAGTCCTCCAGAGTGGCCTCTCTGTAGTGGGACGTTAATGAGGGAGAAAAGATGATCTCAGCCCCCCAGAGCTGTACAGATTCCTTGTTCAAAAGGTTTAATAGCGTTCTGACACTTGGTGGTAGCCCGAGCTTTGGACGTTGATGCCATGTAAGATTTACCCTGCATTGTCCGCCACAACTGTGGAATAGCTGAAGCACTGCAAATTCATTCTCTAGCTTCCACTACACTAACTTTCCTGTGTAGACAAATGTTTAAGGCCTTTTTTACAACAGATGAGATGATATGACTTACTGTATTGTATGCCATTCATTCTCTCTCATATCCTCACTCTAGGAGATTTCCGAACAATTCTCACTACACAGCAGAGTGTTTTGATTAGGTCTGGGGTTGTTATTTTTCTGTTGTAATGTAAGTGCTTCTGTTTCTTTATGTTTAGTGCATATGACAAAGTGTTACTGTCAGCATCAGGGCTTCTTGTACCTTGTCAAATGTAAGAGCAGTTGTAGCAGGTCAGACCAGAGGTCCAGCCTGACAACCTGTCTCGAATGGTGATGGTTACCTAGGGAAGAATACAGGATCAAGGAGAGTACGTAGTGATACTTCTAGAATATCCTCCCAGCAATATATGATTAAGAGATTACTTGAAAGAAACCAAGGATTATGTCCTTTTTTTTAACATTGCTCAATGTAATTTTTTTCCAGTATCTTGTTTTTTAATTTTTTTAAACTCTTGTAAACTCAGCAACTGCAGTGTCCTACAGCAAGAAGTTTCCCAGCTTACCAGCACTTCCACAGTGCTCTGTGAAATTAATATTCACATCTATGTAGTTTTGAATCATTAGCCTACTTGTTTCATTTGATGACCCTACGGTCTGTATTGAGAGAGACAATGAAAAGTCTTTCCCTATTCAGCTTCTCTCTGTTACTCATGTTTATAGACCTCAAACAGATGTTTGAGTCATCTGTTTTCAGAATGGAGAGTCCTACATAATTTAGTTGTTCCTTGTACAGAAACCGTTCCATAACTTGGATCATCCATGCCTCCTTTTTCTTAACATTTCTATTTCTGCTGTATCTTTTTTTTCCTGGAGTGAATTAAAACTGCGTGCAATATTCAAAATGCGGGTAGGCTGTGGATTTGTACAGTAGCATAATGATATTATCTGTCTTGTTCACTATTCTTTTCCCAGCATTTTCTAACATCTGTTTGGTTTTTTAATCACTAATGAGCACTGAGCTAAAATTTTCATAAAATGGTTATAACCTCAAACTCTCTTTTTGAGTGGTAATAGTCTGTTCAAAGTCAATGTGCATCACTTTGCATTTATCTACATGGGATTTAATCTGTCACTTTACTGCCTAGTCAGTGAATCTTGTGAAGTCTCTTCTTCATAATCAGCCCTTGTCTTTACTTCACTGAATATCGTAATGTTCTCAGCAAGCTCTGCCACCTCACTTACACCGTCTTTTCCAGCTCACTAATGTTGAGGGCTGCCTGGACCACTGCATTCTCTGTGATGCCATTGGTAATCTCCTTCCCCTGGGAAATTTGCCTTTTGTTCCTATGGGGTCTTTCCTATTTTTAGTCAATTTTTTATCGATGGGAGAATCACCTCTCTTTGTTTCTTTACCAAGGGATGTTGCTACATGGCCTGGGGAAATCCAAGGGAACCCTATCTGCTGGCTGTCATGTGTCTGTTCTCTCACTGGGTTGGGAAATGGAAATGCAGTTCTTGCTTCTGCTTTCCTCAACACATATGAACTTGTGTTTCAGGTTCTCTCTGCAACACCAAATTATTAATTTCACAGGACCACATTGGGGTTTTGCTACTTGCCTAACACGTTGTCCACAAGCAACGTGTCAAGAGTCCTATTGGGGAGTGACATACGCTGCTTTCTGAAGTCAGGGGGAAGTGTTTATGGTTCTTATTTTAGCTCCATCAGCAAAAGAAAATTATGAGCGATAGTGCCTCTGTGGCTGAATTTGTGGTTTATTGAAAACTGTGGCAAAGCCCACAAGATGAGGAGAGAAAATAATGTCTGATTTTAAATTTCAGCTGTTGGCTGCAGCTGCAGCTTTCAGAAAGCTTTTCAGCCTGGTTCCTGCCCCATTTTCTCCTAACTTCCTTTACTGCAAAAGGAAGCTGAATTGCAACACTGAATGCTCCATGACTTAGGTTTTTTAGTATGCAAACAACTTAGGCTTTAAACGGCATGGCTTTGAGCATAGGAATTACCAGATGTACATTATTTAAGAAGGGGCTGAAGATACAAAAATTTTTAATACATTTTTTGAAGTCTGAATATGTAGCAATGTATTAGATGTTTTTAAAAAAATAGAAGGTGAATGATTTAAGCTGTCTGCAAGGGGCTGAGTTTTTATATTGATGTTTTATTGAGATGTCATTCTCTCAATGAACTAATAGCCTCAGAATTCACAGTTACTTATCATGTATCGAATAAAGCTGCTATATTCTTACAACTGGTGACAACTTCTGCAAGATGAAGGGGACTTAGTCTTTAACCAAATAAAGAATCCCTGCAGCATGGCAGTCCCACGCTGATGAAGACAGCTGAGGAACTGAAAACATGCTTTCAACAACCGAGGCTTTATTCATGTCTTAGAAACACTCCTGAGATTTGCATGGAGCTATGAAGAAAAGGTATTTAGCGATGATTTGCAAAGCACTGCCACACTCTTAATGTCTGTGACTAAAATCAAGCACAGTGTAAGACACTACTGAAAAAGGACGTCATGCTGCCCAGGAGGCCTGGTGTGGCCTTGTCCTTGAGAGGAATATTTCTCAGACTCTTAAAGTCAGAAGACCACCCAGTCTTTTCCTTGCAGGGTGGGGAAAACAAACAAATTACCTTCTTTGATGGCTGGGAAAAGAAAGTGATTGATAATTACTGCCTGTAGCATTTTAACCTGTAATTGTGGTATTCAGCCTGTATTTTCTGGCTGTATTTAGGCACTTCTTTAGAAAACTATCCAGATTTGATTTAGGTGTTTCAAGTAATGTCAGACTTCTAAAGCCCTCTGTCCTCATTTCCATTCTGCAGACCATCTTCTGCACTTAGGTTTACTCCCATAGTCCTGGACAGAGGATAGCTCTAGATAGAGCTTATCTACCGGGACCGGGCTATTCTTGATTTGAGGTCTTACAGCAAGACTCCTTGCAAAGAAGCAGACTAAAAGCATTGAATGAATACTACTCATGGGTTGCAAACTCATCCTTCGCTTTCCCAGCACCTGCTTCCAAGGGCATTCCTGCTATGAGAGAGGATTTATAGGAGCTTATAAAACTGAAATGGGGGCATGTAAGTAATATTGTCATCTTGTCTCAAAGAGATTTTGATACTTTATACCTTCCAGCACTTTGCCCAGAATTTCCTCCAAATGGTAAAAAGATTTAGATATCATTCCAGCTGCAGTCTTGAAGTACTATCTTTTAATGGCAGTTGTAGAGCAAAAAGGCAAAAGAGGGAAGAAAGTCTGAATTTATCACTGGACCTTGTTGTGTTAATTATGAAAGATTAAGGCAATAGTATGAAAATCATAAATAAAATTGAATAAATCACAAAGTTATATTTTGCAGGCGCGTCTTGGAAATCAGAGTATTGGAGTATTTGCGTATGCAGTAAAAGCTATGTTACCAATTATTATTTAATAACCTTTCCTTTGGAGTGAAGAAAACCTGTCATTGTCACTACTTGCTGCCTGTTCCCTATCCTCAGCTGTGCTGCATGTAAATGCATGTGCTATATTATGAGAGGTATTTGTATATCTCAGTGCAGACTTCCAGTTTGTAGAGGGAGATAACTAATATGATGTCATTTTATGTTGTCGGTAGAGAGCTCACTTGTGAATCATCACATTGTTTGAAAAGTTTTTGTAAGAAATACAAAGCAGTTGGAATTAAATTGTCTTGGGTTATGTATTTATTCATGAGAGAGACAGAGGCTCTACCTCTGAATAAGCTTAAACCTTGTATGACACCTTTCTATGCTGACGTTGCTTATTCTTGCCTTCACCCCAGGCAGTTTTGTGCGCTTCTTGGAACCAGATGAGACGAACTATTGTTACTTTTTCTCCCTTTTTGTCTTCTGCAAAAGTGTTGCACAGAAGGAGCAGACTTCCCCTTGTAGGAGAAATAGGATATGACACCAGAGTCATGTCAACGCAGTTTGCTCGGTGCTTGGACATTTTGCCCTTGCCAAACCTGGAGCACGGTCTCCCTTTTCGGGAGGAGGTAGCCACAGCCACGGGCTCCCTGTCCTGTCTGGGGAAAGCTCTCCAGCCTCACATCCCTTTCCCTGGGACATCTGTGCTGTCGTGCAGCATCCAGCTGCACCAGTGTTTTCAGAGGTAAACTTAGGTCTTGTACCCCTTTGTTACTGTTAGTATATTAAGTTCAGAAGAATAGGCTCTGATAATCCTGCTAGCTGTACTACAAGAAGATGGGAATACTAGAAAGAAAGGGAAGATAGGCAAAGACTTGATTTCCAAGATGAAAACCGAGACTGAGGTATAATGCAAGTCTTCAGGAGCTCAGCTGATGTGAGCAATTGAGGAGGAGGCTGTGAGGTGGCTTTCTCGCCAAGCGCAGGTCCTACAGAATTGGTGGGTCTGGCTGACAAAGGGGGAACAAGTCTGATCACTGGAAACTGAAATTAAGTCAACTTTACCCTGAAGAAATAGGAAACAATTTCTTAGCGCTGAGAATAATTAAACATCAGTCAATTAACTACAACGTAGTCTTTGAAATGAGAATGGGTATATTTGCAAAGCCATGTTAGCCCAGGTGCAGCAAGAAAGCCTGTATTTATGGGGGTGGTTGTTGCAGGGTGGAGGGTCATGGCAGCCCTGCTGCTGCTGGACGTGGTGTGCCTGAGCCGTCAGCTCCATCAGCCACCTTCATGGGCCTGCGTGCTGAAATGCCCTGAAATAACATGCTTGCAGCACTGGCAGCTCTGTATTAAAGACAGTGATTATAATCAACTGTCGTGCTTCGGCCTTTAGGCAGGTAATGTGCAACATTCAGGGGGATTTGACCCCCTCCATGTACATTGGGCAATGTATGTTTCGAGGTGCTTTTCTTTTTTCCCTTCAGGTTGTTTTCATGCACAAGAGACAGACTGTGCTGGAGACAGTGACTGGATGTGTGCACCACAGCTTTGAGGTTAAGATAGTTTGGGGTTTTTTTAAGGCAGATGTCTGATCTGGGAAATTAAAAGCAGAGGAAAGAACTTTCCTCAGGGTTAAGTCAGTTGGGAGCTTGATGTCCTTCTCTTTCTTATGCTGATCATCAGGGTAGATCTCATCACATGTGTGGTGGGGTTTGAAACAAATGCTAGTGCAGAAGCAGCATTGGTCTCCTGAGATCAGTAATGTGTTCTTCATCTCATTTAAGTGTTTGGCCTTTGTGTGAGGATGCCATGTCAAATTTAATGGCTTGTGATAGATGGGAAGTCGGACAAGATAATCAAATGGTCCCTGTTGCCCTAAAGCTATGAAATCCTAAATACTGAAGAGTGAATTAATAAGCATGCATCCTGGCAGAACAGATTGGGCAGGCCTGAGAAAAAGCAGGAGTACCACTGCTGTCAGCTCTGATTGCTTTCTTACTAATCAGCTGTCTTAATGATAGCATCGGCATGGTCTGGGTACGTCAGAGAGGCACTTTTGAAGGAAGGGGAGGTACATACTGTTGGAGAGGTCATGGAATCATTTCCAAGCTGGAAGTTCTACACTAGCCCGCTGCTCAAAAGCTTTACAAACCGCAACCTGTGACCATCCGCGCTGGGTTAGAAATCAGATCCGCATGAAAACAAAGCTGTAAGAATTTATTCTGCTTGTCTTTATCTCTTTTCAGACATTCCGATTGTCATTTGCTGTGTGGTACTGCCTTTGTGGCAGGAGACAAGGGAGAAACTGTAGTAAGAACAATTAAAAATGCCAACTAATTTAGTCACTGTGGCGCTGACCTCTCTAGTGATTTTAGTCTGAGTCCCAGAAAAATATCTAGTTCTTGCCAGTGACATTGTGGAGAAAAGTCAAATATATGATTGGGTACAGACCAGAGATGAATAAAATAATAGTGTTCCCAAAAAAGTGACTTTTCAAGAAAGACCATCATCACAAATTATGTCAATGCTGTGGGTTGGCAATACTGGTACCATTGTGTTAATTTCTAATCATTATTTACTAATTATTTTATTTAAACCATTCTTTTGCAGTAGAATATTTATCAGAATGGCCTGTTGATGAGTAAGTAGTTATGGTAATCACAACAAAACTTGAACTATTATATATCATTTCTAGACCCAGGCTCCATCAAAGTACACATCAAAGTATTTCCTATTAATTCAAGCAATCACCTGACAATCTTATAAACTCCATGAGTACTTGGTAAGAGCTGAAATAAAGGATCTCTCATGATTCTTTTGAAGTGTAATTGTACTTTGCGGAGAGCAACTCTCGGTACCTTTGATCACTAAAGCATGCCACCTCATACATTTACAAACAGATCCTGCAGACATCCATGAAACCAGCAATAGTCAGTGTTTCAGGCGTTAAGCCTATTCTTCTGGCAGTGCTAAAAAGTTGGACCAATTTGAATCCAAACTCTCACCAGAGCTCTGTTTGAGTGAATTCATCCAAAAGGGAACTTAACAACCCCAAAATGCTTTACACTGGGGAGAAATAGAATTTGAATGTAGAGCAGATGGACTTAAAAGTGACCTTCTCCCCTCCCTTTCTTCCACCTCCCTCAGAAACAATTCCCTACACTGTTCCTTCCCACCCACATATTGCTTTTTATTTGATTAAACTCCAGTGATTGAAATTTCCGCGATGTAAGGCACATTTTCCTTTCACAGAGTTATTTGTTTGGTACCTTACAAAAACATATGCTCATATTTTCTATTTCTGTGTTTGCAGGCTGATCTCATTCCTTACCATAGGTGATCCTGTAATGGGAAGTGTGATGTGTGAAGGGCTGGCCAGGCTGGCAGGCACGAGGAGGAGCTGTAGTGTGCCAGAGTCTTCAGTTCAAAGTTGGCTGCGCTGGTGGCAACATACTAATATTAATGTTAGCTTTGTACAGTGGGATGACAACTATGTGGGGTTAAAAAGTCTGAAATAAGGTGTTGCGTTACACGAGTCAGAAACATGCATCCTGTAATTATGCTCATTTAGCTCTGTTCTATCTTACCTTGGGCAACGGGAAGGGAAGTCATGTTAAAGTGTATCTAGAGTTAGCTTTGTTGGGACTGTCCCAAATTAGAGAGGAAGATAAAGTTATGGATGAAAAAGAATCATCTTTTTTTTTTTTCTTTCTCTCCCCACTTGCATGTTAGTGCCTCTTTGTGATGACCACAGTCCTTTTTCTCAGTTTGATTTAGGGCATGCACAAGTGTTTACTGCTTTCAGACCTTTTCATTTATTTAAAAAATTGGAGGGGGAGGAAGGAAACAAGAATATAACTTGGAAAACCTAACCTATTTAACATGAGGTAGGTGTCCACGTGTGAGAGTTGTGAGCTTGAGCAAAATGTCTTTTGGAGTGAATGAAGGATGCCCTGTTACTTGGAGATGTGTGAGACACTTAACAGCACAGTGCTTGTTGGTGGGAGGTGGGCTGGGACACCACATCCTTTTTTGTACCTGAGAGCTCAGTGATGCCAAGTGGCAGGTGATTATAGCTGCTCCCCAGAGCTCCATTTGAAATGGAATTAGAAAGGTGAATGTATCTTCTGCCTGAATATCTCATGTTCAACCTCTTAGTGACTCTTTTTAATAGTTGTTTTAGTGATTAAGGCTGGTGGTGGCTCTTGGCAGCACTATCAGTCTCTGAACTTCTCCGAAGAGCTGAAACCTGTAGGTCTGTCAAGACACAATGAAATTCTGTTGCAGAGATGTGTAGAGAAGCTCATATTCAATTTTCTTTTTTAGTTCAGCTGGAGTGTTACCATTTCACTCCTTGGGCTAATTTTTCCTCGCAAGTATGAGAGTTCTTAACTGAACTGGAATGTAGGGAGTATAAATATTGAAACTCTCCACAGATTTTTTAACAGCGAAGGTAATTTCATAATAAATAATGCCAGAGGTTATATTAGATTGTTTGTCATTGTAAATTTTAAAATCAAGTTCAGATGTTTTCCTTTAATTTAACCACTGGATAGTTTAACCACTATCCTTGCATTAGAAACAGGACCCAGTTCACTGAAAGCCCTTACTAAGCAGATGAGACCAAATGATCATAAAGCGCCCCTCCACATCTTAAAAACCTTTGATTCCTTGTTGTACAATACCAAATCACTAGACAATTAACTTTAAAATAGTGTGAACCTCTTTCCCCCCCGATCTACTTGCATGGATTTGTATCGATAGACCTCAGAGACTTTATTCGTTTTGCTTGTACAAGCTAGTGGCTAGTATTATATCATCTTTGATAATATACTATCTGAACATAGTCCTTTTCTTTTAGGAGTGAGTCTGGTTTAGTTTTAAGCATTGAGAGACTACAGCAAGGACGACAGTGAACTGGCTGAGCACAAATGAGAACAGAGATGCGCTCAAATTAATTGCAGCACTGAAGGTGCTCTCTGCTGGCTGAGGTGGAAATCAGTTTCACCCCCCTCGGGGCTGTTTTTCCATAGTTGGTTAAAGTTATTTTCTCCATTTCAAATCTGACCAGTTGGTATCGAATGGCCACCCACAACTCCCTGGCATGGAGGGGAGGTTTCCTGACTCGCTGGAGCATCCTCTGGGTGCTCCCTTCCTCCAGGAAAGGCCCAAGACATCTCTGGCTGGGGAACAGCTTGGAGAAGTGCTGCAGTGTGACCTGCTTGGGTGCTCGTAACTCCTCCCAGACTTCTGCCTCACCACTCCAGGTCTAATATTTATTGTGTTTCTGGACTATTGTAGGCTAGACAGCAGTTGGCTGGTTCCTGCGGAGAGCATTCATGACATTTTTCTCAGTGGCTACATGATTTCACATGGGCATGGAGACAGGTCTTTAATTATGGGATGCCTCTTCTGATTTAACTATTAATAATTAACTTCCCAGTTTTTTAGTTGTGAATAATTGCTAGAGCCATGGAGTTGTTGTATATTATAAGTTTGACTAATTGAGTGCAGCCAGTATTTGTTAATCGTTCCTTTTATGCACATTCTAAACCCAGAAGTGTTTAAATTGGTCTGAGACATTAATTTTAAACACAATTAAAACAGCATAACCTGTTAGCAATTATTCTACGTGCATTGTTTTGATATTGATGGGTCCAGATCTGAGCACAGTAATTAAAAGGAACCACTGTTATTGTTGATCCCAAAGATAAACAAATGCTGATTGCATGCTGTGAACTGGTTAATCAAGTTTATTTAACTTGTCCTTAGTGATTCATCCCAGTGACTGTGCTGGGGAGCTCTTTATTTGAGCCTAACAGTATAATGGTTCTGGCTGTCTCCAGATTCTCAGCTGGTAAAGGAGTTTCACCAGTTCTTTTAAATAGTCTTAGGTAACATCTTAAGGAATGGCATTGTTACATATATTATCTAAATGCAGTTTGGGACCAAGGACTTTTCCCTTAAAGTCAGGACATGGTTTGGGACCTTACTGTCGCAACTATTCCCTGTCCTGAGCAGCAGCAGAGGCGATTATGTTTCCTCTGAGGCTGGGCGGGGTCTTTTGTTTTGTTTGATTTTGATGATACTGAAGTGTGCCATGTTTAGTCTCACCTTTTGCGAATGCTCTTTAATCTGGTTGGAGAGACTACTTCTGCAGCCACAGAAGTTCTCCTAATGTGACACCAGGTTTTCAAGTCACACATCCACAACCAAATATGCAATCTTTCTTAGATCATCTCTGCATTTTGGGGTCCATGCTGCTCAGGCCCCTTAGCAGCATCAGCAATGACATTTAGTGTCAGTCTCAGCAGTGGGAGCATCTTGCTGTGGCTGTGAAAGCAACAGCTTAAGACCAGGTTGGCACCGTCCCAAGGGGCCCCTGGCTGGTCACTAGGACATGTCAGTGGGGGAGTCAAGAGACTCTCTGTCTTGTGCTCTTGGCTGTGGAAACTAATGGTGCTGGCTAAAAGTAGATATTTTAATTTTAATGATTTTTTTTTTTTAGTCTTAAACTAATTTTCTAGGGTTTTTTTTTCCCCACCGTGGATGGAGGTAAAGCCTTCTAAGGGGCTAGAGTGCATTGGTTTTGATCTTATTAAAGCTCTTGGTACAAACTGTACTGATCTCCAGAGGTAACCCCGTTTTTGTACAGGGCTGCAAGAGCATCTTCCTTTTAGGCATTTGTAGGCAAGTATGTTTTGTGCTTTCTGTTACGATATTTCAGGATAAGGTCTTTTTAAATGTCCTTAGTTTCCTAACTCTCAGTTTCTGAGGCCTGTGTACAGGTAATGTCTTGGTACAGCTTTCATTTTGCTACTCCAGGCAACTGCACTGGCTTTCTTTTCCCATCAGGGGTTTCTGAGTTATTTTTATATTTCTTGAAGTTGATGGTGTTCAGTGATCACTATTCCTGTAAGATCCCTCTTCTCCTTCCAGCTGGCTGTGAATGTAAATTGCAAGAGGATCATCACACTTGCCAGACTCTGGAAAACCTCAGTGTTAAAGGCACATTATTCCTCCATATCACAAAAGGCAACATCAGATAAGTGGGATGGCTGGCCATCACTTCTCCTCCTAAAATAGTCCACAATCAGAATGAGCAGGAGTAACCCAAGGCCAGTAAAAACACTACTCTAAATACAATGTGTATCACACTGTTTTCGTTATATTGCAGGGCAGCTATAGGAGTATTCTGTTGGGAGCACTCTACTGCAGACCTTAAATAACAGTGCTAATGTTTAGATTGTATTTTCATCTTTTCTATGTTTTCCGTGCCAGATTTCTGGGACCTTTGCCAGGTTCCAAGACCATATAGAATTAATTGTTAAAAGGGAAAATAAATATTTCTTAAGTGCTGGAGAATATGTATGTCTGATCTAATGAACAATACTTTTGTTCATTTATCAATTGTTAGTTGTAATTTACTCAAATGGTTTTTCTGTCTGGAAGGAGGAGGATTGGGCCATGAGGAGAGTGATTCTCCTTGAGCTTCTGTATTGAATTTATATATACACAAAACATTTCTGCATTCAATAATCTAAGTAGACAGGATGACATTTCTGCCAGATAGAGGTGTAGAAGGAAACGTAGGGGAATTTTCCTAGCCTGTTTGGACTGGGTGATTGAGAGGTCATTGCAAGCAATTTAGCTGATGTTATATTGAAGTCAGAGTTGAAGAAAGCTTGGAAGACTAGATTATGCTAGATCTGTGTAAAAAGACATCCAAGATACTAGCTGTTGTCTGGTGTTGCAGTATGAGGTTGATTTAAATGAGAAATTGCATATTTTTATTAATATCTCAGTTATGCTTTGTTCTCAACCTAATTCAGAAGTTGTCCGCGGATAAACCTTCTGGTCTCGATGCTGTAACTCAACACTCAGTTTGTTGCACCATCTCTGGCTCTGCGTTAAGATTTAGATAGACTAATTCGGTCTGATATTCTCCACTAAATCAACACACGTGGCAGCTGCTGGAATCTGTGGGATTTGATCTCGTCCTTCTCAGCCACGTTATTTTTTGCCTCGCAGCCCAGTGGATCTATCGATTCTCACGCAGGCTTCCGGCCTCTGATCTGCCAAAAGAGAATTAGTTCTATGTTTCTATACGCTTTGCTACCGAGGCTTCAAAATCCCTCTTAACTGAAGTCCCCGCTCACGGATTGCTACCATTCGTTTTTATTGGCTCCACTAAAGTTGCATTCCTGTATCTTGATTTTTCCCCAATTCATTCTCTGAGCAGCTTGAAAGAATTCGGCAGAAAACAAAACCTCAAAGCGCTTATATAATGAATTACTTTTAAACGAGACGCTAAAAAAGACAGAGGAGCATTTATCAGGAATGTTTGTGGGCTTGGTGGTTACGAGCTTAAAAAAATATGCTGTGGAAAGGCTTTTGTCCCATGACAGAGATTTAAAAGGCTACGGATTCGGATTCCAGCAGAGACCCGGGCCTGTAATCATGTTTGAAACGTTCCCTTTCATAAGGCTCCCCGGCTGCAGCGGGAAGCGAGCCGGCTAGGGGCTCGCCTGCAGAAAAGCCCATCACCTGTTGGGGCCCCGGGCTCGGGGGGCTCGTCCGGCCGCCGCCGCCCGCCCTGCCCGCCGCTGCGGCGAGGAGCCCCGCTCCCGGCACCGCGGGCACGCCGGGGGCTTGCGGGGGGACCCGGCACCGGCGGGAGGGCGACTTTCCTTTCTCCTCCCTGAGCCTGGAGCCTGGCGCTGACAGCCCGGGCGCTGCGGCTTCCAACTTGGAGAGGGGAGCTTGTGCGGTAGGCAGGGACAATGGAGGAGAAGGAAAGCCAGAAACTTGAGCTGTGCCTGGCTTGCTCAGCAGACAGCAGGCAGATGAAGGGTAAGTAAGGGAAGCAGGCAAAGATGGAGTTACATTGAAACGTGCCCCTCGTTGCTGCTTTTTGTGAACGGAGGCAGAATGCATGGAGGGGGAAGGAAAAAAAAAAAAAAAAAAAAAAAGCATGTCTTTCTTGTGCTAACGGCTCTGCAGATTTCCCTAACGCTCCGACTTTGCGAGTTTAACTTTCTCTTGAGAGAGATTCCTGTCTACCCTTTAAAGCAGGGAGCATGCTACTGCTGTCACAGTTTGCAGGAACTCACTGCCTGGTGCCGAGGGTGCTGCTCCCGCGGGGGGGGGGAAGACATAATGTCACGTTCCCTTTAAATGCTCTGCATGCTTCACCTATGGCAGAGAAATAGCTCTTCTTTCATAAGAGGAGGTTTGAGCTCACCTTTTCCTCGGGGTGTCTTTTGAAAGAGGGAGATTCACGGCAGATTGTCACAGCCTTAGTTTACTTTGTGTGAAACCAGTTGGGTTTGTTTTGGAGCGAAGCCAGGAAATTATAAGCGTGGTTTTCACGGCGGGTCAGCTGCGGTGCATTTGTACCATTACTGTTGCACTATATATTTTGTCTAAAAGCGAACGAAAACTATTTCCTGGGGAATTCTACGTGGGCTATTCCACGTGGAGCGTAACATTCAGGTAGCATGACAAATACCTAATCTAATCTGTATCTCTTATAGTATTTGTGGAGCACCTGTGAACATTCCCTGTTCATGTGTATTGTATTCTTCACAGGCACTTCAGAAAAAGTTGTGCTACTGTGCTTCTGTGAAACAAATAGTGCATGGTCAGGTACATGTGGTTTTAAAAAAAAAAAATCACACAAGTTTATCAGTCTGTAATACCAGAAAATAGTGCCTAGAGAACTCTTGAGAAAAAAATGCTCCCCTCTTTTGGGGGGGAGGGGTCATTAATTGCTCTTTTGAATCATTTTTTTAAGTTAAAATACTGGGCAGTGCAAGTCACGTGAATCTGTGTCTCTATATGTTTATGTTTAGTGGGACGGAAATCTTCACTTAAAGGATGTGTCTGAATAGGAAGAAAAAAAGAAGCCTTCAGTAACATATTTCTTCTGTAATGGTTGTATGAAGCTGCCTGAGATGTGTGGAGCTAGGAAGACAGAGGTCTGACCAGACCCATCCTATGATTCCCCAAAATTGTGAATGCTGAAAGCTCATAACCAAATGCAGTAGTTCTGGCCCGTATCCAAAATTTACATTTGAAAGTTCCTTGGAAAGAGAGCTAATTGTAAAGACAGTGGAGTAAATTAGAATAATTCCAAATAATCTCAAATTTACTGCTAGCATAGATATAATGGAAGTGGGTTTGACTCATGCTTTTAAAATTGTATTCTTTTTTAAACTTTAAGTATTGAATGTGGTTTGCTTCAAGGCTCAGTTTCATAGTATCGGTACGGGTCAGGTCCATACTTGTTCCTTTCTCAAATTATTCTGAAAATGTTCTTCTTTTGTGTCACCTGGGTTGCAAAATGGGACTGTTAAACTCTTCACAACATTTAAAGTAATGAAGCAAAGTGACTTTCCTGACCTTTGTAGACTTCATGGAGGGTGTGACTTAGAAGAATTGCATACCAGGACATGTTGAAGGACTTTTTTCTTTTTTAAATTTCTAGCTCACAGCAATTAATCCTTCATGATAATTTTCCTTATAATCCTAGGCAAACTGCTTCTACGCTGCAGACCTGGGCCTCTCCTGTAGTTATATCCACTGCAGTAATGGGTGATGTTAAGAAATCTTGACATTTGTTTTCAGATCAGAGAAGCAACTGAAGTGTAAGGGTTACTCAAGCCTTTGGATAACCAAAGCCCTCCCATGTCAATCAGCAAGTCTTGCTTTTTGTTGCCCTCTAGACTTGCTACTATATTGAACAGAAAGACCTTCAGCTTTTAGCTTCTGAATATGAGGGAGGGAGAGGGAGACAAGCTTATCTCACACCTCTGTGTTTTCCATTGGCTTCTCTTTACTCCTTTTCCGAGGAGGGTACTTGCATAATTTATCCTTTCGCTACTCTTAGCTCTCTTCTGGGAACCATCACATGATCCTTCACACATTTCACAGTTATCTGTGGGGATCGATTTTCTAGGCCTATTATCTTCACTTGGAAGATACGGAAAGTTTGCCCACGCTGTTATTGAGCAACCCCAGAACCCAGAAAACCTCTCTCAGTTTGTCATCCCTGTGGAGCTTATGTACCCCGAGGTACAGGGGGAGGGTTCACAGTCCCAGCTTTCAACCTTGCCATCAAAGTCACTTGTCCCTATCTAGGAAGTGGCCAAGGATGATTTTTTTCAGCAATTACTAGGGGAAAGACCCGTATTCAAACACGACAGAGAGTTTGGTTTGCAGAGAAAGTCACGTGCTGCTGTGTGCTGTAATGCTGCGGGATCGTGCTGAATGCCCAGGTCAGCTCGCTGGCAAGACTAGCAATTAGTTTGCATAGTTTACATTCCTTTCTTTTCACTGGTATTTGTACAGTTTTTTCCAAATATATGAAAGAAAAATAAGAGAATTTGTTGATCTTTCTAATGTAGTATAAGAAAAATATGTTATTTTTGATTCCTTTTCAAGGTTTCACCCAATAACAAATAGTGGTAAAACACTTTACTTTATATGTCTCTTTATGTTCCAAATAATTAGCTTTTTCTTGAACCAGTGAAATGAATGAAGTACAGAGTAGGGAAAGGCTTTGCATGAGAGAGATTTAGGACCCGAAATACACATTCATGAGCTCTCGGTTGTGTTTCTCAGCATAGGTTTACCTGCCTTCTTGAGGAAGTGCCTGCCACCAATTCAGTGATTGAAACTGCTGCTGTGACCATACTTTAAGGGTTTATACCAAATTGCTGCACTCAGTCACCCACGCTCACGCTGACTCCCTTGAGCTCCAAGGAAATCCCTTATTTATGTCTGCCGCCTTTGTTCCGACAGCCTCAGGGATATAACCTCTGGGTTCTTGGTGCAACAAATTGAGGATGGTAAATTCCAGCCAGCCCCAGCCCACCTCTTTTTCCTCCTGTGTGAAATCCATTGAAATGACTGTGCAGCTTTCAAAGGCCATTGAGGCTGGATGTTTTTTAATTGAGTTGTGCTTGGAAAAGTTGTGTGTGTGTGTGTGTGTGTATGTGTACGTACATGTGAGGCTGCTGCTCTGAAGGTTTAGCTAGGATTGTGCTTCTAAGAAAGTCTTAGAAGGTGCTGCGGAGATCAGAGGTGGCACTTTGAATCTGCGTGAGTCTGGGCTTCTGTGTCCAGTTCTGCTTTCGGGATAGGTTTCCATGAATGCAAACAAGAGGGTGTTGTTGGTATTTTGGAGTCCTTGAGCATTACAGGGAGCTTACAGAAACATGCAAAGTCTTTGGGGACCTTCCAGGGCCAGTCCTGTTGTGAAACCCAAGGGAATTGGTGGGACATCACGTTGGCAGCGGCTTTATGACCAGGGCTTGATGTTACGTGGGACTTGGCAGGCAATTGACAACGCACACCAGAAAGCTGAAAAATCCTCAGCATAAAATCCTGAGGCAAGTGGTAGGCAGGGTGTCAAACTGACTGACTGAACCATAAAAAGAAGTGAGTAGGTGCCCATTTCCAAACAGCAGTGCCATATAAATGGCAACACACAGGGGAGACGGTCACTGGAAGGATAAAAGGCTTCGAGGCAAAAAGTGTCAGACGGAGAGGAATAGAGATGTGTTAAAAACACGTAGAGGAAGGGAGCTTCCTGCTCCTGGGGAGGTGCTGTAAAGGGTTAATGCTGAGGCTGCCGGGTAAAGACGGGGAAGGCCACATCAGACTTGGAGAGGCCTTTTCAATGCTTCTGGTTTTTGTGGTTTGTTTTTTTTTTTTCTTTGCTGACAAAGGAGTGAGGGATTTTTCAAAGGTATTAGGTAACAAGGCTCCAGACTACACTTTTTCATGCACCAGAGGGTTCTTGTTACACAGTTACCTGAAGATAAGCCAGCACTTACATACCCTTGGTGTCTGCCTGTCTTTACAAATGTCGTCATGGTCTTTAGTCTTAAAGTAGATTTTAAAGTTAAAAAATGTATCTGAGGGGTTTTTTTTTTCTTTTTATATCGCACAAAACTTGCTTTTATTCTGTTTCTTAAGAAATGGTTTATTGAAAAAGTGATGTAGTATTTTCCAGCCTGCTGTCCTGAGACGTATAAAATCCAAGGGAGATCCGTGAAATTTAAAACCAGACCACAGTCAGAAATCAGGGAAAAAAGCCTCCAAAACCCTCTTATTATTTCATAGGTGTTTCAGAGCATGTTGATAACACTCTGAAAAAGATTAAGGATTTCAAATCTGCTTTGTCAAAGGAATTTTATCAGTTGCTATCCTTAAGGTTACTAGTTACAGGGCCATTGAGTGTACTGGAGCCTATTGAAGAAACCCATTTCTTCTCGTGGAAAGCATCCTGTAGATTTTAAAGGTCAGGGAATAAGGGCCCTGTCAGATCTTCTTTTCAAGTCACATAGTGGTAAAGATGGTATAAAAGGAACATCTACTTTAATGATGCTCACTTTTCTGTGAGGCAATACTGCGGTTGTGTGTTAAAAGTATATAAGTACAGTGCATAGCTTATATAAGTGGTTATTTCCGGGCCACTTCTTACGTGTATATGCCTAATGATGCAGGACATGCCATTGAACACTACCAGACTTTTAGAAGTACCTAGCTTTTATATTGATTATTTTCTTTTTCTTATTAATGTGAATGTTGGATGTTGGGATTAAGTTCTTATAATACACTTTTTGGTTTGGGTTTTTTTTTGTTTTTTTTTTTTCAGACCAGGCAAAAACCAGTTTGCATGTAACATCACTAGACGATGCAGAATGTCTCCGATCTAAGGAGCTCCTTTCAACCCCAAACAGTCACACATCTTCTAATTCCAAGTCCACCCGAAACATCCCTCGAAGACATACAGTAGGTGGCCCTCGCAGTTCCAAAGAAATACTGGGAATGCAAACCTCAGAAATGGACAGGAAGAGAGAGGCTTTTCTTGAGCATCTGAAACAGAAATATCCCCACCATGCTACAGCAATAATGGGACACCAGGAGAGACTGAGAGATCAGGTATGAAAGTCAAATTTGTATCTTGCTTTTTGTTAAACAGTCTTTATAACTCCTACAAAATTGAGTGTTACCTCATTGCAAAAGGTGAGAATGTAACAAAGCGTTAAACAGATTTTTTTTGATGTAGCCTAAGATTCAGTTGCTCCCTTGAAATTCAAAGAAACAATAATAAAAATGAAACTGTTCAATATTACCTTGGAATTGCTTGTTGAAACTGACATTTTTTGAAGAGCTTTTCATTTTTTTTTAGAACATACATGGAGAAAGGGATGAAGGTGAGATTCTTGATCTTAGTATATGGGTCTCCATCTACTTTTCACAGCTGAAGGGAAAATACAGAACAGCTGTTAACTTCTGTTACACTTTCAGTATTGGCACCACTGCCTGGGAGAAAAGAAAATATCTGTAGAGTGTGTCTATATGCTTTAGCTGGCTCAGTTACCCTTTCATTTGCTTTCTTTTCTATTTTTGAGTCTTTTAACACAAACAGAACAGAGTTATCCACAGGTATCTGCCTCCTCCAAGCTGTTTTGACATCCACGTTGGTCTGTCAGCAGCGTACCTTAAGGTGGTTTGCTTCTTGCCTGCCCGCAATTGCTTTTCAGCAGCGAGAAGTAGATGTAGGGTCAGAGGAGATGTGACACGCTGATGTATTTCTTAGAGCAGGTGGAGGCTGCCATCACAGTGACCTTCTGAATTTGGGGAATGCCGTGCAAGGATCTCTTCGCAGCCTAACTCTGGGCTCTGGTTTTAGGGGCAATGTTAGAGTTTAATCTGTTCAGATTTACAGACAATCTACTTTCTATTCCATAAATCTTTTTTTGCAATCAACCAGAAGAATTTAGAGTTCAGGCTTAAAAATCTTGTGCCCATTATTCCCAGTTTAGCAAATGATTGACAGCAAACCTTTTACAGAAGTTTTTTTTTCTTAGTGTTTTATAGGTATTTCGGCACTAACAACAAGTTAATTGTAAGTAACAAATAAAAACAAGTTGGAAAAATATTGTACTCTGTTATGGGAGTTCTTCCTAAATTCCCAGCCTCTTTTGAAGCTTTCCAAACCTTTGGGGATCAGACCGTTGTTATAGGTTTGGAAAGATTGTAATTTGGTAACTCCCCCTTACAACGTCTCTTTGACAGGTTCTCTAGAGATCCCAGGTGCTATCACTGCCTCAGAACACAACTGCTGGAATCCATATGTATCCAGCTAAAATTGCTGCAAGACCTCAGCTCTAATGAGGATGATCTATTCCTTATATTTAAACAGCTTCCCTCCTTTCGTTTGAAAGTCTTGATTTTTTTTTTTTTCTCCCCACTTATCTCTTCCATGAACTTTAGTGACTGTGTGGAATGTGCTGGGTGGTGGATAAAGATAGCATACAAATTAAATAAAGGGGGTGGGAGGGGGGTGAAATCCAGAGATTAGATCTTTTGGAGTCATGTAAATATTTAGTTCCAGGGTTGCAGACACTGCAAACCCAGTTTGAACAGCCTACAGCATTACACCCTACACATTTTGTAATTTGAGCCTTTTCTGAAGGCAATAAATTACAGAAGGAATGCAGTAACTGTTCCTGCTATTTGTTTAAAATGTGTCATCCTTGCTAATTTATTGAGGGTAAAATTCATGTGAATGTCTCCTGCTTCTACTTTTTGATGATTAGACATATGTATTATATGTAATGAGTTTTTTAATAATTTTAAAACAAAATAACTTTAAGTTACTATTAGAGCATCAAACTATCTTTCTTGGGAATGGGAAAGACCGAAGACTTCATCCATTCAGCATAACTTAAAAAAAAAAAAAACAAGATAACTGAACAGAAGCCACATTAAAAACATGCAAAAATAAGTTATACCAGTTGACGGTAAGAAATTTGCTTAGTTGAAATGTAATGAATCAACAGTCTGGCTCATTGGATGCAGTAAGATTATTATGGTCGTGGTATTACAGTTCGGAGGGTTTTTTTCTTACCAATTTTGTCTATGTGTGCACACACATATCTGTGTATTTTGTGTGTGTGTGTTTGTATGTGTGTATACATATGTACCTCTGTGTATACATAGCTATATATATGTGTGTGTATATACAATGCACGCTTACCTAGCTGCTCCATGAATAAGACCATGATATAATTTTGCTTTGGAGGGTGTATATGTGTGTTTAGCATACATACTTCCTTTCCACTGCCCTGTATATATGTATGTGTGTAGCTGTGGTATAGAAGACAAACTACATACACATGTAGTAGGTATGTGAACGTAACATATATATGTATATACATATCACATACAAAATCTGTAAGATGTATGGGAAGACATAGAATTAAAATGTCACGATTTATTTTCCAGGTTCCTTTCCTCCCTTACTTCTCTAGCTCCTCCACTATCTGGAAAGTGGCAACATTATCCATGGTGGGAATTTCCCCACTGTGGGAGATCTATCAAGGATAGTAGCTAATGCAACAGCATTTTCTAATCTCTATGTCAAATGGTGCAGCTGGAACATAAAACATCCCACTACTTACAACCAGGAGATAGTCCCTTGGATATCATATAATTTGTCTTCTGGCTTGCTCTAAACCCTGGCAGGTCCATAACCAACAAATATGGGCCAGAAAATCAAGATTGGTAATTGCCTCTTTTTCTGTGGACTTTCTTCTTTTGTCCATTTTAACCATCAGTATCTGAGTATGGCAAACTGACCCCTGGTTTGCAGAAAATAAATGTCAGGAAAAGAAATTTTTGATGTTGTCAGATCATACTGTATCACCTCCACCGGCAAGGTTAGCTCTGACTGTTGTCCGTATCTTCCACTACATTATTAATGGTTTCCTGCAGGCTTCGTTTATTCAGATAAATCCCTCCTTGGATGTGCCTCCTGAGGACCTGTTTCTACTCTTGATAACCTGCCACAAATCAGAAGTACAATCATGGCCAGGTAAAATGCCAGCGGGGATTACTGACGGTTAACTAACGTGGTGACCTGAAACCTCCCAGCTGTGCACACAGATCATCCCTCCTCCACCCCGCGGGTTTGTTGGCCTGTTTGCCATACCTTATTCTGGAAAGGAAAGCTGACAGAGACGGGGGGCTGTCTTTATTTGCACAAGGGCCTCGGCATACTGCCGCAAGGCAAATAACCTGCAGCTAAGCTGGTCCATGTGGTAAACTGGGACGTGAGTTTGCAGCTGCTGCGGGGGTGCAGGCGTGCCATGCCTCGTGCTCCCCAAAACGCTGCAGGGGAATGCAGCACCCCACGGCTGCAGCTCGGCGACCCACAGCCCAGCGGCTCGCCCTCACGCTGCAGGTTTTCCCCCTTGCGAGACAACCCCGCAGCCGGGCACCAGAGCTCCCTCCACCTGGAAGCCTGGAAAGCCCAGGAACAAAATCTTTTTTCATAGGTAATGCAAGTTTCTGCAGGAGGTTTGGATACCTTGCCTCTGCCAAGGCTGTCTCGTCTGCGTTAATGAAAGCAAGGCGCTACCGTAATCCCCAGGAAAGTTAGGAAGAAAAAAGAGAGAGGAAGGAGGAAAACGGTCTTGGTCTTCTGAAGTTTGAGATGGTGTGAATCATCTGCTGAGGAGCTCATGGCAGGACGTGGTCACCCAATTAGGTGGGGCTGACTCCGGTCACCAGAGAAGGAAAGATCAGGAACAAGGGTAAAAGCTGGGCCAGCGGCTGCGAGGGTGAAAAAGAGTTAGCAATTAAGAGGTTAAAATGCTAACCTGGCCATGGGAGGGGGCTAATCCCTGCCGCGAACCTGTTTTACAAGTCACCTCGCTAAAAAAAAAACCTTTCTGAGGGGCAGAGAGCAACAATGAGTGTGTTGAAGTTTTTCAGAGCCAGAGCTTATGAGCGTGCCTTAAGAAAACGAGCTGGAAGATGTTTGCCACAGCTTTCTTTTGTTGTTGTTTGACTAGAAAATGCACTGGGAGATGTGGAAGGGTCAGGAACAGCTCTAGTGTTTCAGCCAGTGCTCCGTGAAGAACAAATATATTGGCAAATGAAATTAGATTTCCATCAATTTAAAAAAAAAAAACAAACAACTAACCTTCTGCTGCCTGTGCAAGCCTGAGTGCCTAGAAAATGGTGGCTGAGGGTTTTTTTGTTATGTTCAGTTAGGTCTGCACATGACAGGTTACTTTGGCATCTGGGCAGGTGTGGTTAAGGTTGCCATGGAGATCCATGATGTCATGCTTGATAGAGCATGTCAAGACAACTAATCTAACATGTAGATGTTCAAAAAGTCCCATAGGCCAGAACTAAGCTTTATGCAAATAACAAAGTTATACTGCAAAAGGGCGAAAGAAAATACGGCTGAGATATGGCGTGCGTTTTACCTGGCAGCTTGAAAGGATTATTACAGGCTTCATCATAAATTAAAACTTTTGGAACTAAAGGAAGAGGATTTCAGACCGTCTCTGGCCTCACCTGTGGAATCTCACATTTGGTAAATAAGCCTCTTTCTCTCTCTGCCCTCGCTGTAAAAAAATGCTTTTGAAATCGTGGAATTTACTTCCCCACGTTGTTCCTCCTGGCAGTAGGGCTGAGTCAATAAAGCAAGTTTTCTGGCATGGCATGTTCCCTTTTCTCTTTTGAAAATGAGTTCTTTATTGAATGAACAGAGAATTCGGAATTATTTGAAAGGCATTGTAATGTATTATGTTGATTATATGAATCATGCTGCAAAAATGTCCTAGGTAGTGTTTTGGAGGAGAAACTAAGAATGGAGACACTGTATTTATTTGTAGATTATTGCCAGATGTCTCTCCTTTAACTGTTAAAATAGAGCCCTAAAATTACAACAGCATTTATTCCAGGATTTGATATCTGCAAAAATATCAAAGCTTTTTTTTTTTTAAATGGATCATAGTATCAATTGGTTAAACTGACTTTGAGTATGTGCTTTGATACCATAGGGTAACGCTGGGGCATTTCTTAATAGATTTTTTTCTTGGGTAAAAGTACATTAGTAAAGGGTAAGCAGATTCAGAGGTAAAAGTCTAGCAGCAGAAAGGCTGTTGGGACTTTTGGGTTTTAGGTATAGAAAAAGGGGGATATTTTCAGTCCCTCTGGAAAGAGAGTAAAATCCCTGGGTTCTTAGTTGCAACCACTTTTGTGCTTACATCAATCACGACAGATCCAGTAAACATCAGTAGGCAAGTGATAGCCCCCCCACTGGCACTGCTGTGATACGGTGACGGGAAGCAGGTTCAGGGCTACAAAGTTCAGTTGGTTCAAATCGCTCAGGATGAAAAGGGTTAGATGTAGGTGGGAAAGGGTGGGGGCTTGTGGTAGTTAATGTCCAAGCTTAAAAACGTGAAAAGAGAAAAATCTTAGGTTCTGCCTAAAGACACCTGAGAAACGTAAACTTGAGAGAAACTTCAGTTCAATGTAAATCCTCAACAGGATTTAGGGAATGAGGAGGCTGCAGAATATGGTAAGAATGTTATCTAATTCCAGGTGAAAAAACAGGGTATAAAGGTTTTCTGATGTTCTGCATTGCTTGATCAGGCAAGGTTAAATAAATTTTTGGAACATGTATTGGTTATTAAAGTGAATGGATTGAAAGGAGTACAAGGTGAAGAAATTGCTAATTTTTTTTGGCCACAGCTCTTTTGCTTTTACTCCTATATCTTGAAACTAAGCCAGTAATGGGAATATTTTAGAATTAATTTCAATTTAACCTTTCTCCCAAAGTCTGAGTGTTAATTATTTAGTACTAGAATATGTACAAATGACAATGTGTCCAATGAACTAGCATTTTTGCATTCATTACACTGTTGCTGGTTGATGCCATGGAATCGGGTAAGGAGAAATTGATTTAGTGTTAATATTGTGTGAATACTTTTCTGGTCTATACCATTTAAAAACCAGAGTTAAAAAATTACATTTGATTTTAAAATGTACACAGTGTCTGTGAAGAATGTGATTTTAATCTGGATATATGTTGCTGCAGATTTTTCTAGTTGAGAAAATCCATTTTGTTGAATACTACTTAGTTCACATACTGCTGTACATAATGTGTCATCAAAAAATGCCTATTTTTATCTGAGAGGTCACTGTCATACAGCTAGAACTTGCTGTTGTGTAAGCATAGGCTGTAGGTATTTGTTTAGGGAAAAAAAAAGTTTCAGAAGTTGTTTCAGGAGATTTCTGTGAATTCCTGCCTCCTCTCCGCCGATGGGTACTACGTCCCTGCCCAAATGAGACGGCAATTCCCCCTCCTCCCTGGAGAGTCTTTCTAAGCCCAACAGAGCACGTTGCACATTCGGGAAGGGGGGACCCTCCGCAGCATCCACACGTGTCCCCTGTCTCACGTACCATCTGGTGCAACAATTTATTGCTTTCCAGTGCTGCTGTATGTTAAGGGCAACTGCTCTTATTTTACAATGTTAAAAGTACCTAAGAAAAGCTATGAAAATGAACATAAGAAACATGATTACAAGCTTAAGTCTCTGCTGGATTCCAAGCCCTTAGCTTTTGTTTATGGAAAGACATGACATGACATGTCCATTTGTTTTGAGTTGAAACATGCTCTTTAGCCCCCAGATAATGCTGTGATTGCGAGATATTTATAAATAGCTCAATAGATAAATGAACAAAGAGCTTGTTTATTAGCAAAGAAAAGTGGATTTATTTGTATTCATTATAAGTGAAAAAGTTGAGGAAGAAGAATATTCCTAGTAGAATGTCTCAGTGGAAAGTCTTTCAATTTTACTCTTTAGTTTAAAAAAGTAAGGCAGCATATTAAGGTACGTATTAAACTACTAGCCCTAAGGTATCTTGGGGGTAAGTAGAGTTGAACTAGAGTGGTAACACTTGCTTTGATAACCATAAGTTTCTTCATTTATATCTATCAGTTAAAAGTAATAAAAAAAAAAAAAGCTGTTCTTTTGAAAAAGAAAACAAAACAAAGCTGCAAAAAGGCTCATAAAGCAATTCCTTTTCTTTTTCCTTCCCTCCCCCCGTGCAAACCACACACCAGCGCAGTTACTTTGCCCCAACAGGATTAGTAACTTCTCTTCTATGGCAACGCCTCTGCATTTTAAATAGCATGTATTGTTTGTAACTCAGAAGTCCCAGGTAGTTGTTACATGCTTACCTTTGTTCATGTGAATTTTGTACATGTATATTTCTAATCTAATTTTATGACAGTAATCTTGTTTCAGTACTTAGGGTTAGATCCAATAAGAATCTGCGACTTTGGTACCCCTTAAAGCACAGTTCAGGCAGACACCTGAGATTCCTTAGGTTTCAGAAACTTAAGCTTTTCTGGCTGAAAATATCCTGAGGCATTTATAGATGTGGTTTTGCACGTATTCAGTTTAGTCCTGGTGCTTTCTGGGTTGCCTCTGTAGATGACTACCAAAAACTGCACCGAAGCAGTCAGCAGGGCCTCGTTTGGCGGATGGGTTCAGTGCAGGACTAACTCCTTCGGCGGTGGTGGAGAGGAGAGCCCGCGTCCTGCGTGGTGACCTGGCAGTGACCACCCCCGTGGCAGAGGCGTTTCCTGCCTCCTCCGAACCTCTGCCTGGTGCCTTCCTTCCTCTGGGGATGCTTGGCGGCATTTGGGATAGGCAAACCCTACGTTTTCCCTTTTGAAGTCAAGCCGCTGGGCAATGGCGTGTTACAGGGTTTGGTCGCTGTAGCCTTGTGGTTAGCCCCTCAGGTCAGCCGCTGAATGAACCTCATCACAGGACTGCAGAACTGAGCTCCTCTCTTCACGCTCTCCCTGGCCAGGGAACCTTGCGCTCCTTCTTGGCAGCAAAGTTTCAGGAGTGAGTGATGGAGAGAGCCCTGGCCCCATGTTGCTTCAACCTGGTTATCGAGGTCCTCTGCCCTGAGACGGAGACGTGGCTGTAGAACTTCCTTCAGGCTTAGGCAACCGGAAAGCCAAATCTTCCCCTCCTCCTTCCTCCTTCTTTACATATTCTGCAGAAGTAGATTGATGTATGAAGGGTGCTTTGCCACTGCTTCCTCTTCCAACTCTACTTTTAAACCAAAGCACCTCAGGTTGCTGTGTTTTATGCCCACCTCAGGGGTGAACAGCATGGGAGATGTCCTCCGAGCACCATTCTAGGTGGGGCTTGTCCGTGACCCCAATGTTCATTTCAAGCCCCTTATTCACTTAAGAGAGCACAAGAAGTTTGTGATGGAAGTGAAAATGAAGCCCTGGTCTATAGAAATCTTTGGCCATGCTGTTTTTAAGCAGGCGTTCTCCCTTGTACGTAGTTCTGGAGGTGTGTTACAGAAGGTATGAGAATCACTTGGTTGGCAGAAGAGGAGCATCACAGACAGGCAGAGGTCTTGGGTGAGGGCAACAGATAGTGCTGGTGGTAGAGCTGAGGTTACAGCGTAGCTTCCCTGGCCATTGGTCAGGGGTTCCTTCTGTAGCCTGTGATTAGCCTCAATATTTATGAATATTTGCTGTGTCTCAAGATCATTTCCCTGCAAATGGCTGTGAATGTGCTTGGGTTGTTCAGCTGAATAGTTCTGTTAGCTTCCCACTGGGAACATTTTTGTGCTCTTTGCACATTGTCACTTGGGAGGGGAGCACATATTTATGTCAGTCATTAGCAAAGTAAATGCACCTCTGGACCATTGCTGCTGCGTTACACCATTTTTCAGTTGATTTTCTAACAAAGGCAAATTGCACTGAAGTCACCTGATTAACTGGCTTGGGTTAACCATAATCCCTGGGATTTAAATCTCTTTTCTGGGCTCAAATAAAAGAACAAGAGTAAATAAGACAAGCAAATAGCTTATGAACATATATTCCAATTTCCTTTCTCTTCAAATGAGTACATCAGGAGAAAGAGTGCTATTGTTAAAATTGCAGCCAACACCTATGACTCTGACAGCAGCTGCTGAAATGTGTGTTTTTAATGTTCACCCAATCATGGTAATTGTACCAGTTCAGTAAATTCAGAATCTGGTGGTATTAAATTTTGCATCTTGAGACATCAAGCCAACGCAGGAACTTATGGTTGGTTAAGATGGTTTTGAAGCGTCCTTTTTTGGTTTTGTGGATTTTTTGTCATTAATTACCTTTTGTACTACTGCATTTTGTGTGATCTCTTGTGTTGTGGATTGTAGTGATTCCATTCATTCACTGGGAGATTGCTGCATTAGTAAACACAGAGTGTTGTAATTTGTTTAAGTTTAGGAGAGGTTTTCACTGGCTGATTAATACAGTGCCATAGGTGCACTTCACTTGAAAAAAAAAACCCAAAACAAAAACCACCCTAAAAATTAAAATTAGTTGTTAAAAAAAGGAATAGAGAAGCTATTCTCTTAGGTTATGTCTGAAATGCGGAAAGACCAGTAATATGTTTTTCACCATGGCTTCTGCCGTGAGTTCTTAAGGAGGTTCTAACAACCTCTCAGGAGGTGGGTGTTGGATAGTCGGCCATGCACATCATGTACGTCTTTAGTAGTTGCGGATTATTTTGTCCCACATCTTGAGATTTATTTTATCTTCAAAAATTACATTCTTGTTAGTTGTAAGACTGGATCTTCTTGATACCTGCATGACTGTCCAGTTCTGGTTTGGATTGCTAAATTCTTGATTATGTTAATGTCTCATGACTGTAAATTCCAGAGCTCAACTAAGTTTTAAGAATATTTCAGCCTCTAAAGGATTTGCATTTTTTACATATACATTTAATAGACTGTCTCCATGCTCTTGCACTGATTACATTCAAAATAGAAAAAACTAATTGTAATTCAATTTCAATCAAAGGTTAAGTATTTTTCCAGTCTGGAGGGAGATGTCTGTCTTCCAAGGACGGAGGAAGGCAGCAAGAGGAAGAAGTAAACAGTGAAAAACCAAAGAGTTAAAACATTTTTTTTGTTGTTTGAAAGAAGTTGAGTCTGATTTTAAATTTTACGTGTTATATTCACTTCCAAATACACTTACTGCCAGATGAATAAGTAGAGGCTTTTCCAATTTGCACCTATTTTGTGGGAATGTGGGTGTCCAAAGTCTGGAAACAGACCTGCTGTCAGGGTCTGTGTATGAGCTTTGGGCTTTCTTCCACTGTGCTTTGAAAGCATAATTTTAGCTGCATTTATTCATTTGTAGCCCTGTTTTTAGTAACACAAAATACCATACATCAGACTGTTGTAATTAGTAATAAATTACTCACAGAACGAACAAATATTTGACTTTGATTAGAGTAAGTAAGAAGAAATGTCACTTATTTCCCATTGGCTGAATAATTGTACGACATTGGTTGGTTGATTTAAATAACAGTAAATATTGTTTGGAAGGAAGAATTATTATTTAGCACACTGTAAAAAAATTAATTTAAAAATGTACATGTAACATAAACACTTCCATTAAAAATGTGTACCTGAAAAGCTAGGACATTTATAAAATTTCCTGTAGATCTTAAAAAACTGTTTTGTTTTGGTTTTTTTACAGAGAGATGGTCATTACAGTAAATTCTTGATCTAGGTTATATTTTTCCCTAAAAGTCTTTAAAAAAAAAACCCACAACACTCCAAAACCTCACAGGTGATGTGTGCGAATTTCACTCTTTCATTATGCATATCATGCATTCTTTATTTTTAAAAAAGCTATTTCATATTAAAATTGCTCAGTAGCTTTGCATTAAAAAGACAATGTTATGTCAACATCTACTACCGAGGGCTATGGAAGAACTGGAATCACCAGGGCATTGCAGGTACCATGATTTGTCAGTAAATGCTGGCAGTGTTTGGTGGTTTTTTTATTGGGATTGCTATTGTTTCAGTCGGTTTTCAGCTGCTGATCCAAGCTGCCATCTTTTTTGGCTAATACTAAATGCAGTGCTGGGGCTACAGGCGGAATGGTGCCTTCTGCCAGCCCCTGGCATGCTCCTGTGTGGGTGAGCGGGGCCACGGGGGGTTTCTGTGCTCTGCAGCCCGGGGACTCTCTCTGTTTTACCACAGGCAATTGGTATGGTGTCTGTTGCTGGAGAATTTAAATGAAAACACGTGATAGAAACAGCATCGAAATCTTTCTGGAAATCAGGGGAGAACTTCTCCCTTCTGAACATCGTAAAAGGGTGGGGTGGGATGGGATGGGGTGAGGAGGTGCAGATCACAAAATGTTTTCCTTGGCCCTCACGGCGCTGGTATTGTCAATAAAAACGTTCCAGCTGACCGGAATACAGTTGGCTCAAACCCCTAGCAGGTTGTCTGACCAACATGCTCTTCCTCTGAAATCAGATGCAAGCATTTCTGGCTTATGTGTACTTCCCTTCTATTTTATTTTTACCAAGTGTCTTCCGCGCCGGACACCGTGGCAGGTCCTGCAGGCACCTGCTGCTGCTGCTGCGCGCCGGCACGCCGGGCTCTCACAGCTCCTTCGCACTCGGCAGCTGACGGGCACTGCTGCTGCGAAGGCAGGGCTCCTGGCCACAGCTTTCTAATCCGGTCCTGAACAACTGGGTTAATCCCATACCGAGCCTGGGACCCTACTGCAAGGAGTCAGGTTTCTTCCCGAGGCTAATGAATAGTGTTCAGTAACACAGTACCGTTGCGGAGGTCGCGTGTGATACTTGGTTGTTGCTGTAGCTTAATTCCACGAGAGATTTCACCATAGCATTAACTATTTGTATTACTTTGGTCGCACTTTTTGCACGTGTCTTTTCGCTGTGCATGTTTTACCCTCTCTCTTCATTGTTAAATCGTGACCTCCTTGGTCTTGGGTATTAATCCTGTCACAGAAGCTCTAGCCCATGTGCAAATGTGTATTTGTTCAATCCCCACCCGTATGCAAGCATGCAGCCGTGAGAAACTAGTATTTTTTATTTATATGAGTCATTCATACACCCGGATGTGTAACGAAATTTCACGTCAGATGAGGCTCTCCTGCATATGCACACCTATAGAAAATCTGCACCGGGAGGAAGAGGAACTCAGGCTGCTCCTGGTTCTGTTGCTCTGTGCTGGCGGCAGTCTGCTACCGAGGGGATGGATTTTGAGCAGGAGGTAACCACTCGTACTCCTGTAGCACAACCAAGAAGAAAAAGGAGCCTCTCAGCTCTTTGCTGCTCCTCTGGTGCCTCTTCTGCAAGCCAGGTACAGCTCTGATGAAGAGCCGGGGCTTTACTTTGTGGGGCTTGTGTAGGAGCTAGTGGAAGCTTTTGGATAGATCTTTTTTTTTTCAAAAGCCTGCTCCCTGTAAGAAGGAATGTCCTGAAGTGTTCATTAGTATTATCCTATTGTCTATACACATTTCTAGGTTGATTTTGAAAAGCGCAAAAACTTCAGGTTGCTACAGTAGTTCTCAGAAGTTTTTGAGAGGGAGACTGACAGTCTACAGAAGAAAGGCTTCCCGTGAACCATGCTAAAATACAATTCGATTTCATCTCATGGTTTCAAAATTTGTCATATGCTGTCCAAAACCCAAGATGCTTTCTTCTGTAATTATAGAGAGTGTTTATATGTAAGGTTTAATCTATTTACTGGAAGTCTTCCAGGATTCTGGAGTAACTGCTACTTTGTGGGCCTCTTCTGAATTGAAGGGTTAGAAAACAGTAGACTTCTACTCCAAAGATACTTGGACAGTGAAGATGAGTGAGCTACTTTTTTCCCCCATGTCTTCTCTTGCTTCTGCTGTAATATTTTGGGTTTGAGGTATCTTTTTTCCTCATGCTGTGACAGCAGGTATTGCTTTGTTTTAAAGAAACTGCGAACTCACAAGTTCAGTCTTGTTTCTGCATGACTTAAACCCGTCTCAGAGATGTTATTTTGCCAAGAATAGTTCCACTTAACGTTAGACAGATTTCTTTGTGACTGTGTTATATAGGCAAAGCCAGCTTGGAATTTAGGGAAACTTTTAATAGTTTATAAAAGGATAACTGAGGAAATAAAAAAAAAAAAAGTTCACAAGTACTTCAACAGGTACTTGTGAGATGCTTCTCATGTTGGGTTGGGTCTTCTTTATTGTACTTTTGCGGATTTCTCACAATACTATTAGCGATGTATTACTAGAGAGAGAAAGGGTCAGGCTTTTTGCGATATATCACAGCTATGTGATTTTAGCTGTAGAAACTGGGGCAAATAATTCTGAATTGATACCAAAAAAAGATTTTCTGTTTAAGGTGATCCCTCACTGTAAAGACTGTTTTTCCTAAGGAGATGTGTAACCTTTTAGGTTAGATTTACTTGCTGTGTAGCATTTCAAACACACCAGACTAAAACTAATGCGGGGTAAAACCTACAGATGTATTGAGTTGCCTGGCAAAACAAGGGCAGCTTAGATAACCATTCAGTAGCTTATTGTGGTAAGATAAACATGGAATTCTAGGTATTTTCTACAATAAAAGAACTTATGTGTTCTTTTGTTCTGTGCTTTCTGCTGCCGCTTGTCAGACTTCCCTGGATACTGCCAAAATGTCTATGCTTTTTTCATTGTCTTTCTCTTTTTTTAATTTTAGGATCACACTATTAGATTCTGAGGGCAGAATAGCTTTTCTAACTTCTAACTTCCTCTGAAAAAAGCAGTCAGACAAAAGTTATCAAGCCTTTCAAGTGAGGTTTGTCTAGCCACTGCTGCTTTGTTTTTGGCTTATCTTCCCTGGGGTTTGAAAACCTTCTTGAATGTCTGGGTTCTGTGATCTTTCAGAGGTCTTTTAAAATGCAGTCATCGTTTCAAAATGTTCACTCTGCTTCAAATAGTTTCAGTGGAGACAAGGGTGATGATCTGGTTTTACTTACCTCAATATATGGCAAGGACCTATGTTTGGAAACATAAGCTTACATACTGTTTGACTGCTCATTTAACTAAAACAGCCAGCCTGATTTCATATTGATATCTGCCAACCCACAAAATCACCTGCATTTGTTCACCCAAATTCGGAAAAGTAGCTGAGTCTGGCGGCGTCCTGTTGCAATAGTAAGATTTAAGTTATTTTATCTGAAATCTAAGAGGGAGGGAAAGTTGAATAAGAGTTATGGGGGGAGGAAATGCCTTGATTAGCCATGGCAAATGTTTCACCTTGAGTCAGTTCTAGGTGTGTTGGGTGTTGCACTTAAGAGCAGAACCATTAAAATCCTTTTGAAAACTAATGACTGGCAGAGACTGCAGGGTTAACAGTATATTGTGATATATTGCTCAACAAAACCACGTATTTTGTCTTTTACATTGCTAGACTGCCTTGGTTCACAAATAAAGGGAGAATTTCCAATTTTCTTGTTAATAACAGACAGGTAAGCAGTCATACCCATAGCTCTACTATTTGATAATTTGAAAGTTCAGGCACCAAGAAGCACTGCAAAGAACAAATCTGCCCAGCTCCAGAGCCCATGTGATGTCTCTTATCTCTCCTGTCACTTTGTTCTCATCTAAGAGGAGGATCAACCAGTTGTTTCTCATCTAAGCCCCTGCTTCAGACACACTTTAGGCATGATGCTCAAATATCCCCCATGGAAGTGAAGTTGGTTGTCAGCAGTTTAATAAAGGCACCGTTTTTGCCCACTGCCTCTCCTAAAAGTTCCATGTAAATATATGACAAGGCAGATGGTATGTAATAACTAAGCTCTTCCTATTGGAAGGTCTCAATAAGTAGGAATATACAAACATCAAACTGACTTCACCATCCCAGGTGGGTGTTTGGGTTAACTGCTGTTCATTGTAGATGATTTCAAAAGCATCTGATTAAACTGTTAATACAAGTGCTGTTTTTCAGCAGTATTTTTTGACTGCTAATATGATTGCAATTTGCTTCTGTGAGTCCAAAGTGCACTGATCAAAAGAAAAGTGATGCTGAGATTTGGAGACACTGTGGGAGTTGTACTTCTTTGCCTCAGCCTAATCCAAAAAGACACAATTGAAACAAGTTAATAATTCATCATATTGGAAAATTTCTTAAATAAATACTGTACTACAAGCTCTGTTTGACTTGAAGGAGAGCAGCTACTCTACCTTCACTTAAAAGAGAGGGAGATATTCCTTCTTATCAGTAGAGCTATTTCTTCCTGCCAGATTGTGCTGGTCAGAAAGGATAAGGGATAAGATCACAGGCCATGTAACAGGGCCTTTTCACCCTTTTTCCAATTAGCAGTCTGAGAGTCAACAGGACAAAACCTGTATTTGTTTCTCTGACACATCGCTGTGCTACTTCACATGAAAGCAGCGCAGTCTTAATCTAAGCAGTTTTATACAACTTGAATTAATCCAACCATTAATAACAAGCTCAGTGTTTAAAGATTTGCAGATACTGTTTCACAAGCCAAGAAACTTCTCAGAGTTTTGTTCAGCCACAGTATTAGATAAACAAAATGAAAGCAAACTATGATGCAGTTGTTTTGCTTTTTCTTTCCTTTGCAGGGTGTTTTTTTGTCTTCCCTCCTGCATTACAGGCTACCACAAATCATTTGTACAGTACAGTGACCTTTACAGAAAGACTAGTAGTAGCAAGTGCTTAGGGATCACTGTCTTGATAGCTGGAGAGAGAAGATGATTGTAGCATCCAGGAAATTATCTAAAGGATGAAATATCAAAAAGATACAGATTCCTCCCAGCCTCAACCCCTTGTAGAGGAGCCAGAGGTGTATTAGCCTCCAGCATGGCTGGACCATTGGAACAGGTCATCTGCTTTTAGTCCTGGGAAATAGCTGGTCAGTGATACCAACATAGTTTCTACTCTTCCTCTTGGAAAATTGAAATCAAGAATGTGATTTACCTGCAGTCACAGGCAGGGGAAGGCCATCATCTGGATGTTTCCCAAAGGAGGTTTTCAGGAGAATGATCAGGGTGCCTCAAGACTTGCTCCCCATTGGGACTAGCAGAGGGAGAAGTAGGTGATGTTTAACATTTGAAGAAATCCGTGGATTGCTCCAAAGGTTGGTAATAAAGTACTCTCATCCTGGTTTGTCAACTTGAGTTTAACACAACATTGTTGAATTTGGTTGCTCAAACCTACTTTATATTTTTTGTAAATTTGTGGTGAAATATGAGTTCATTTGGGAAGAGGTAAATATAGCTAGAAGTTAAAATTTTCCATTTAGAAGAATGTTACATGTGGTCACTTCTTGACACGGTTGTTGGGAATATGTTAAAAGGCAGCTTTTATAGAAATGTAGCTTGTTACTGGGATCTGGGCTTTGGTCAAGAAATTCACTCTGCTCAGGCTGCCAAACAATTGCATTACAATCTTTTGCCATAGGAGTTTGACATATTGTCCTGTAGGGTACACAGTATCTTGTTACAAAATCAGAGTGTATCCCAACCTCAGAGGGTGTATTTTAATAAGAGATTATCTTTTGTTTCCTGAATACTTCATCATTAAAATACACAAAAAAGTTGGCAAGAAATTCTTTAAAGATGTGAAGAGACACAAGTGTTAGAATGGTGATTTTACAAAGAAAATTGCAAATGAAACAGCTGAGGAAGGATTTTAGTCAGATGCATAAACATGTCCTTTGGGATAAAAGGTAAAGCCAGAGGTAATGAACTGTCAGACCAAAGTGACCATCTTTGGAAATGTGTGCATGTGTTTGTGCACAGACAAGCGTATGCCCCGCACACAGTTCCTGTGTGGCCGAATCTGCTGCTGATGGTGTAGAAGCATGCAGCTGCCTGCAGAGTCACTTTCTGGTGGTAAAGAGTAGAGCCAATTAATGATTATGATTATGAGCATGGTATAAATACATGATGTATCTAAAACGTTCAGTAAACTGCAATACTACATGGATCAAACTTTTCACACATAAGAGCTTAAAAGAAGATACCAAGTTGGTATTGAAAGAACTAGAAGTGGCATTACAAACCTACAAGACCAAATGATTTTGTAAACTTCTGCATTATCTTTTGAAAAATTTAATGGAGAATGAATTAACCGCATTTGAGCAAGCATGTGATCATGAGTCATAGCAAAGTCTAAGTTGGAAAGGACCTCTGGACACTATCTGAACTGCTGTAGAAAGCAGGAACTTAGATTAGGTTATCCACGGCCACGTCAAGCTGAGTCTTGAATATTCCAAGTGAAGGAGATTCCATCACTTCTCTGTTCAATGTATTGAAGTTCTTTATTGTTGTCGTGGTGAACCTTTCTTTTTTTTCTTATAGCCAGACAATTTCCAAGAACAGGGTAAGCTGTACCCTGGAAAATAGTAAGTCTGGAAGGGATTTAAGGATCTTTTGAACTGCAAGTTCACAAGAGTTCCTAGTGTGATGCTATAAGGAGAAGGAGTTACTTTCCAGGAAGACGGTGGTTAAGACTCAAGAGTAGTCTTCTCTCTGGGTGTGCACTGTGACAAGAATGCATGCTATAGTTTCAGGCTCAATATTGTTAAAAGGAGTGTTGCAGAAGTAAATCACCCCAAATGGTATGACATCTGGTGAAACTATTTCTCTCCAAGAACCATGAATTTCTTAATCTGTTGATCCTGTCAAAATAGAGCACCTCCTTGATTAAGAAATGTAAGTCTCCTGAAGCAGGAGAAAATATACTGGTTTTATATTGGCTCTTTAGAACAGCAATGAAAATCATAACACAAACTAAAGGTTATAACTGGAGAGTTGGGCAGATTCAAATCAGGAGTAATGCACAACATTTTTCACAGTAGAAATGACTCATTATTCTGACAAATTATCAAGGGAAGCAAGAGGTTCTTCATCTCTCTAAATCTTCCAACTATGACAGGTTGCTTTTCTAGCTGATACGCTTTAGTCAAACAAAAGTTACTGATGAATAGGGCTAACCGGCAGAGATTTATTGGTTCCTCCTTGGCCTTGGTTATGCAACTGAGGCTCTTGGCTATTCATGCAATTTTAATGTTTCAAGGGCTGTTCATAAGAAACTGAGTTTGACCCAGCTGCTTCTGAATATAGCACTGTAACAAGCATGAGCTATTTCAGAAATAAAAAATTGCTTCAGTTTTTAGAAATTTAGGTTACTTGAAAATTTAAGATACTAATAGGAGTTTTAAGTGAAATATTACAAGAAAAAGAATTAGGGTGAATAGAATTAGGGTAGAGTTAGGGTAAGTAGAATTTACCATTTATAATAATAATAATAATAATTAATAATATATATTTTCTTATTATCCCAGTCAGGGTACCAATATATAGCTATCATAAACAAGCACGAGAAAGGTCTGAGTCATCACGGCCTCAAAAACTTCCCAGTTTTTCTCCTCGGCTATTCCTTGGGAAAATTCTTGTTTACATCAATAAGAGTTTGGGCAATATTAGAGATCTCGGGACTGGTCCACCCTGAAATTGTTACTTCGTAAGGTACTACCAAAGACCCCTATTGCTTCATGTACTGTCGCTTGCAAGTAATGGATCTGGTTACTGCGAATTTTTCTGAACATGGACAGAACTGCAATATATCTTAAAGCAGTCAAGAAATAGCCCACACCAAATTATTTTGGGGCATGGTGGGATAAGGAGGAGACACAAAAAAAACCCTTGCACTGGAGCTATGTTCAACAATGCATAGAACTGTACCTGAAAATGGGACATTGCACCAGGTTGACAGTTACTTGCTGGCACAGTAGAATGAGAAATGGGAGTCTGTCTGGAGGAAGAAGGTGACAGAAATCAGAATGAGTTTTCCGAGGGAGAATGAGAATGAAGTGACATAGTCTGAGAATGTGGAACTTCTGTTAGGACTCGGGCCAGAAACAAGAAAGGGGCAAATGCTATGTTTGCTAAAGTAATATGAGAAATCTCTAAGCAGAAAATAATTCTCGATATGCTTTTATAATCATAGCAGTATGTAAAAAAAGGAAGGGAGGCAATGTATTGCATCTGTAGTGTTATAGGCTCGAGGCACAGCACGGATCTTGCTGAAAGGCATACACAATTTTAGAAGGGGTTAAGTGAACGCCTGCAGTGCTGCAGAGCTGATTGCAGCAGAAAAGCGTTGTGAACCCAGTGGCTGAGGAGAGTGCTGCACAAAGCTGCTGGTCCTGAGGAGCCTAATGCTAGTAGCTGGGAAGGATGCCCTGAATGATGTACAGGAGGTCTGTATGTCTGTGCCTGGGGAAATTAGGCTTTGATTTGGTTGTGTGTAGCCCAGCTGGAGGTACTGTCCATCCACTGGATGGATAGTTGGGGTTTGGACTAATGGTTCCAGAGACCATCTGAACTGTATCTACTTTAGAATACATTTACCTGTGAAAATATGATTTTCTTGTAAAACTTTCTTTATTGAAACCATCAGCAAAAATTAAGGTTTTTGTGATTTGTAATTTCCAGTCATGTGAAGGATAAATTGGCAGTATTGTCAGTTGTAAAGTTGTTATCCAGCTCTGCTTTCTTTCTGTAATGCCTGTCTTCCCTTCTTTCTTCTTAGACCTTAATTCCATTTTAAGCAAAATCAAATTTGTAATAAAGGTTAACAATTGTCTAAGTTTAAGAGAAAAAAAAGTCTCTATCCAGGTTATACTTTGTCTAGTTTAGACAGTCTGCATTCATAAATACCCCATTATTGCATTAAACAGTAGCAAACTTGACAGAAGTAAGCATAAGAACTAAATTTTCCCCATGCCCCAGTGGTAGACTTTCCAAGTTTGTGTGGGCACCCCCCCAGAGGTTTGCAATCTCACTGTCAGCTGTATTGACTCTGCAAAATAAGCAGAGAAGTTCATCTCCAGATTCCTTTGCTGGTGTTTAAATGCAGGGGACATGAATTTTCAAAAAATAAATGCTGTTGCCAAGAATTTAGAAAGACATTTTCCTGTTTTTTTCCTGAAATTTCAGCCTGAATGAATCAATTCAATTAAGAATAAAAATCAATCTCAGCTTTGTCCCAGCCTCAGCATGTACCTTTTTTCAGTTTAATTGGCTTTCTTTTTTTGTTGTTGTTGTTTGGGTTTTTTTTTTTAAAGGTCACTGTTTTAATTTCACTTCCTGGTTTTGGAAGCAGAATTTCTGAAATGCTGTGAGGCTGGAATGCTTTAAAAGTGCATCTTTTCATGAGGAGTACCTAATTAATATATAGACTGTTCAAATTTAGATCAGTTTCAGATGAAAAATCAGCCACATTTAAAAAGATGAGTCAAGAACTAAGGCTGTGAACGTGGGGGTTCATTCAGTGATAAAGCTCTTCAGCTCTGCTACCAAAATGTCATTCCTTAGACCCTCCTGAAAAGCAGCACCTTGAAATGGAAATTTTCCAAAGAATAAAAGTTATTTGCTGTTTTCCAGCTAACTGTGATCTAAAACATTTCTTCTTCCAGAGTATGTCAAGTTCCCTGTAACATTCATTTCAACCAGTAGTTCCTCCCTTTTAAAGGGAATGAATGTTTTGTTATATGAAACAGAAGACTAATGCACATTTCGGTCTTTATTAGAAGTGTTTTAATTCTCCATCTGACATGAAATAAATAATTTAAAGGAAAACAAAGCATCCAGAGAAAGTGCTAATGAGTCAAGTATATAGTTGCTCTTTATTAGAGTTCTTGGTGGGACTGAATATTATTTGGCACAGGCTTTTTGAGCATTGCTAACAACTACAACACACCTGTAGGATGTGGGTGATGGAGTCAACCAATTAATTACTCAAAAAACCCCCCAAAACCCCAACACCAAAATGCACCCTGCCGCGTGTTAGGCAGTCCTGGGCTTCTCTCTCTGTACTTTTCCTGAGTTTGGGCCTTGTTCTCTATGAAGTCTCCAGGCTGTGTGCAGAGCTTTGCAGCTGATGAGACATGCACTTCTGATGTTTTATGCTGCTTGACCTGGGTCGTCATCAGTTCTGCCTGTGGTGCTCAGGCTGTGGGTTGCTGGTGCTGTATAAGTACTGTGAATAACACTAAGCTTATGGAAGACCTTTAAAATTACGTGTTAACCAGCATGAGACAGAGGGACTGAGTTTGTAAAGCTCCTTGAAAAGAACGCTGGAGTATGAATTTGTTTTATTTTCCTCTATCCCCTTGACTGTTGCTGTTACAGACCCAGCACCATTTCACTAATCATCCTCTCCGCAAATACCCACCCTGTGCTTTGTTCCACCACTTGGTGAAGCCTCAATTTCATCATCTCTGGAGGCTTCTGACCGTTTCTCCGTGGTCTGAAGGGATCAACGTGGAATGTGGTGCACCCTTTCTTTCCAGGACCTGTGCTTGTCTTGCACTGCTCTCACCTGCCATGGAGCACTGAAGTGAGGCCAACATTCAAATGCGTGCTACCAAATTTTTGTCTGAAATGCAAGCACATTTTATATTTGAATTAACGCAATCTCATTTCTGCATAGAAATGGTACTTTTAAGCTATTTTCTTCATAAAATTTCACAGGATTGCTGCCTCCCCTCTCTGCAGTGAGGCTGGAGAGCTTGGGGAGGGGAGGGATAGCTGTGAGAGCACGGATGAGCCTGGCAAAGTGCCGGGGGCAGCCCGCAGACCCGTGCCATCAGGCGAGTGCAGCCGGGCAGCAGTGACCTTCGGTGTCCTTTGGCCATCCAGTGCCAGTGGCCAGGGTCAGTGGTATCACTGTGTGACCTTTCCCAGGGGAAAGCTTTCTCCCACGGCATATGTGTGGAAGTCTCTTGTATTCAGGCTTGGAGAGGAGGGGAATTTTACCCTCTATTTATGCTAAGGGAGCATATTTATGGTTGCTGCCAGTGAAGCATTTTGCACAGCATAATGCTATTTGGATAAGATGCTAAGATGAGGATATCAGAGTTCATACCTCTTCTAAAGTTCATGTAATTCTTTTAAATACCGAAAATGTTACTTGAAGGAATATCTGTGTACTGTTGTGTTGCAAGAATGAAACAATAGCACATTTTACTTGAGACCTTGAAAATATTTTCCTCTTTCTAATAAGATTGAAATAACTTTCCAGCCACTTGCCTGGAAAGTTGGCAAGAGGCTGAAGAACAGTTATAGAGTATTACTATTTAAGTTAACTTTTGTGGTCGTGTTTGTACCTGGATGGAGAGACATTTATTTACTCAACTGTGCAGAAGGAAATCTCAACTGTGGGAAATGAATCTTAGAACGTGTTTACTTTTAATTGTTTTCTTCACTGAAAGTTGAGGAGACTCATAGTCTTGCTTTAAAAGGAACGTCAAAATGTCACTCAATATCTTAAAAAAAAAAGCTAAGACATGTTCCACCACACCTACAGTTGGTGGAGAATTTTACAGAGATCTGTATTATAATATGTGGTGTTTGTTTATAATGAAGGCAGCCGTCATTTTAGAAAACCAAAACCAAATATTAAAATCCATTTTCTGCCTTGGTTTGCAGTCCATGCATATCCAAAAATTAGGGCTTTAAGTCGTATGAATCACAGAGAATTTGACATTGTCACACAAGGATTTTAATAGCATTTTTATGTTCCTTAAAAGTGGTGACTGTCTTTATATTCAGTTTTAAATATGTAGGAACAGCATCATCTATTACAGATACTATTTTAAGTTTTGTGAAGTGAGCTAGTACTCGTTCAGTTGATGGGCCATGGCATGGAGGCTTTCTTTGCAAAATAAAAGGAAAAATAGAACATCTCATCCAGATAGAACTGAGCCAAAGGTGGATATTCAGGGCTGTGAGCACAACAGGGACGCATTTGGGTAGGAAGGAGAGTGTCCACCTGCCAGCTTCAAACCCTTCTTGTCCCCGGGAAAGACAATTTTTGTCTTAGCTCTTCATCCAAGATCAATAGGTAACTCTTAAAAGTGTGTACAGCAATGTTTGTGCAGTGAGGGCTAAGAGCACTGTCCGAGCAGCCTTCCCAACACACCCACGTGAGCGAAGCACCGCAGGTGGGATTTTGACTCATTCCTCTGATGGTGCAGATAAGCCGTAAGCTCTGACTAGACAGCAGGAATTTCTCCAGTGAAAGGAAATTGCCAGGTGGTTTAAAGCAGTATGTCCAACTTTACTCAATTTCCTTGCAGTGGTACTGCAGGATGAGGTGGAGCGGTCATAGCCAGTGCTGTCACTGTCGGGTGGTCTGTGGCTGCCGGCAGCTTCCCAGGACAGGAGAAGCTTAGAAATCCCATGGGCTCCTCATGCTTGTACCAGGGAGGTTGAGAGTTTATTACAGGAGCACAGAGGTAGTTACCTCCCCACTCAGATCCCTAAATTCAGCTAGATCTGTGGTTCATGTAAGTTTGGTCGTGATAATTTTAATAATATCTGAAAAGCTCAGATAGTGGCTTACCGAGGCAGAGTAGTTAAAATTGACAGGGATAATCCCAAATAAAATGGGATTGAGAACAGTATAAAAACCTTGGAACTAACAGATCTGAAAATATACTTCAGGATTTCTACTGAAAGCAGAAAAAAAGGACAGGGTGATTTGAGGTTTTTATTAAAAAACAGCAAACAAAACAGATGGGAGACATCTTAGATTTGTGTCTTCCTAATGTGAAGTACCAAAGGGTATTTTTTCTGTTTTTCATTTTGAACATGGGGGTGGAGATAGATTAATGGGTTTTGTTTTAGCCTCCAGTTCTTACATGTCTTGCACTTGAAAACAGTGGTTTTCTCCTCCTTTATACCAGATGTTACACTCTGGAGAATAATTTCTTAGTATTTTCCAAGTTCAGTGAACTGCCTTGTATTTTAATGATGTTGGTTAGGAAATGTACCAGTTCATAGCCAATGATGTACCTAAGGCTGTTTATAGACTGCAGTATGGGATCCATCACAACTGAAATGGCTTAGGAAGATGAAGCTTGATCCTTTTGGACAGCTGTGTACTTGCACTGAGGAGGGGCAATCAAAAGAGGAGGGATGATACTGATTTTTTTACATTATGTGAAGTTGGGGAGTTTGCAGTTATTTAAACAGTTCTTCAGGATTTACAGGATCAGAATGATCCCCAGGTAGCAGGGCAGCACACAGTTAAGTTCAGATCGTTTATGACTTGCTTAAGCTGAGTATGTTAAGGTAATGTAGATAATATTTGTGAGCATATTTTTTTTGCTTTTTCAGGGATAGTTTAGTGAAATATGAACAATTTCCTGATGGATTTCTTATGTCTCCTCTTTGTGGACAGGGTGTAGCACTAGGCATTTCTCTGAAATTCTCAGTTCTATTTCCAAGTATTATTTCGAGCAAACTAATTGTGAGAGATCATTTACTATTACTCACTCCATTACACTTTGTCCTTTGTTTTGCAACATGTTTCTCTGCTTGCTTCTTTTACTTTATTTTATGCCCCCATTAAGCCCCGAACACGCTGCTTGAATAAGTTTGTCCCTTAAGATTTTCTGCCTTTAAATCCCTCTGGCCGACTGGCACATTCCTCTCTGAGGTCTGTGCGTACCATGGCATCTTGGTGGACTAACAGGGTGCAGCTGCATGGCTAGTTAGTGCAAGCAATCTCGCTAATTAATAGAGCCTCCCCTTAGGGAGTGGAATCCACAATTCAGTACTCACCCTGGAGGAGTTACCTAAATTAGATCAGATGACACGTGTCTTTAAAATGCCCACTGATTTTTAAGGGAACCCAGAGTGACAAGCTCAGCTGTGGGAATCTACAGTGTAGGTGTCCCGGGTTAGCATTAGGGAAAATCAGTGCTTGAGTAGTTTTGTCTTCTAAAAAATTTTAATTAGTGGAGTTAGTGCATTGCCATCCTTTACTTGTTTTTCTTAAAGTTTGAGCTCTGTGGGGAAGGGGCCATCTAACTTCTTGTTTGACCAGTGCTTAATGCATAGTGGATACTGTCATGATGTTAGTTAATTAGGGTAATAACAAATTTTAGAACTTGGGGTTAAGGCTGAAAAAACCCCAGGTGTTACAGGGCAACACAAGGGCTGCAAAACTCAGTTCAAAATTCAGAATTCTTACTGCAGGATCCTGTCCTGTTTCATGAAAAATATTGAGATGCCTGAGGATCTTTTAGATAAATTACAGTTTTTAAACAGCTACATCAATTAGGTTACAAATAGAAAGCATAAAGCACTGTGGAATGGTACATTTCCTTTATATAGCAACACCATTGTGTGGCAGTAGTTCAAAAATGAGTAGAAGGAAGAAACAAAATATGGTTGGGTAGTTCAAATACGAGGATATATAAAATGTCACACAGGGCATAGAATCAAATAGTAGCTGGGACGGATGCCAGAAAGACTTATGGTTTCAGTTCAGAAGTGCTTTTAGTTACATGTCTTTTGGGGGGGGAATTAAAGTACCATTTTTTTTCTCCTATGGCCTTTCCTTCAAGGGCTTCTCATGTAGTTGTTTATTAGTAAACAGCTGCTTGCAATGAAAGACGATTACTTTATAGCTACAGTGGTTTCTGTTAGATGTGTTTGTTGATTGGGGACTGGTTGCACTTCTGTTTGTTCTAATATAATCCAGATAAGAATATGTAAGTATTCTTAAACTGGGCAGATAACTCACAGAAAAGCTACATAAAGACCAGATAACAACCATGATTATACATAGAACTTTTGACCTTTAGAAATCCTTAAAGTAAAATAACTCATTAAAGTGTACTAAATATAAGTGCTCATATGAAACCTTTTTAATATATATAATATATATAATTACTATCTATATATTATCTGCCTATATATTATATGTGTGTATATATATATAAAAAAGTAAAGATTATTACAAACATGTTTATTGAGCTCTCCTTTTGAGGTAGGTGCTTGAGAACACTGAAATAAGATACTTGCTTGATATTTAGGTACAACAGTATCAGAATTGCTGGTGTTGTCAGCTGGTGTCTGATTTGTTCAAACTGTTTAAAAGATGGGATTTATTGGAGATTGAAATCTGTAAGATTCAAATAATTAAAAAAACTGTCTATATGAATGTGGTTCAAATCTATAAGATACAAATTCATTAAGTTGCAGTTACATACTAACCACTCTCTTGTCAAAAATTTGAGGCTAGGTCATTGTAGTTGAGTACCTGATATAAGTTGATCTTTCAATTGGGATGGTTTTGTCCAGTGTGGAGTCCAAAGGGGATTGAAATGTGGGAGCTTAACATTTTGTATAGACTTGAAGCTTGCTAAGCAGATGAAAGATGACAAGCTACATCATCACTCATGTTGGTCATCTGACTGTATTCTCACAGCTTTGAATAATCAGGAAAGTATTGTCTCTAGGATGTGGGATATATAATTTAACACAAACAGGTCACTGTAGCTTCACTTGATTTGCTTTACTGAGGTACAAGGGATAGTGGATACAGTAACCTAAAAGACTAAGCTTCTATGAACATCATCATTAGACTATTCTGTAGATGATTTTTTTGGAAATGTTTTGGTATTTTGAAGTAAAAAAATTGTATTTTCTTTTCCTTGTGCTTGCATAAGATGAGCTATGTAATGACTCTTTAGCGATATGTCTCAAAATGATTGACAATTGGGGATTGCTGAAGACCAACTGTAAAGAACTGCAAAATGATCTTCAGACTTGATGGTAAAATGGCAGGTGATATTCAATTTAAGTAACTGTAAAATGTACCACATAAGGAAGACTAGTCTTAACTTCACGTACAAAGTGGTAAGCACTGAGCTGAATATTACCACTCAGGAATAAGATCTGGAGGATATTATGGATCCATGCAAATGTCAATGCAGTGTTCAAAAACAATCAAAAAAGCAGATCTCATGTTTGTAGTTATTAGAAAAACAGACCAGAGAACAAGACAGAGAGTATCACCTGCTCTACAAATTCATGGGGCATATGTGGTGTGTGCAGTTCAGGTGTCTCCAACACCAAAAAGGTGTAATAGAACTGGGAACAAGGTTTAGAGAAGGACACCAGTGATCAAAGTTGGGGAGTGGCTCCAGGGACAAGTCAGCACAGTAAGATGAGGTGACTGAGTGAGATATGATGGAGGGGAGGAAGAATAAGCAAGTTACAGAGCTGCAAATCTAGGGACCGGAAGAGAGTTTTGGGGTAGCATCACTATTTGCATCCCTGTTCTTAACCTCTTCCCTGCATATCTATTTCAAGCTGATGGTGGAAACAGGCTACTGGAGTAGGTGGACCTTTGGTCTGGTCCTTCTTATTCCTGAAATAATCTCTAGACCACAGTAACCCCTGAGTGGCTAGGATGAAGTACAACATAGCACCAGGAGAAGCACCAGGTATGGGGAGAAAAGTGAAGACTTTGCCATTTGAGTCCCCTGCCGTAAGCACTGAACACAGAAGGGTCTCCAGCTCTCCAAACGTCACCAGGCTGTCTTTCTCCAACTGCTCCCCAATATCCTGCCTCAAATAGTTTTTCTTCTTCCCAGAAGACTGTTTTCTTGTCAGCAATTTCTCCTCTGGCATGCTATTGTTTGAACTGTTTCTCGAGGGTGCTTTGACCATCTGCTTCCGTGACTTGGACAAGCAGTTTTTCCTTTTTTTCAGTAGCTGGTCTGTGATACGAATGAAAGCCTGTTTGCATGCAGCCAGCTTGCTCTGTTCCAAGTATGAAAGTCAGAGGAGTGGGAGGCAGGAGTGTATTGTTGAAAATTTTCCAGCGCCATCCATCCTTGTGTCACACTAAGTTAAACTCTCACCTACTTAGTGACATGCAGCTTGTATCATCTTACATATGACCTTTGACTTTGTCCTGCTAAATTGAGCTTGAGCTTGTGAAACTAAAATGTCAGAAGGCTAGAGCAGGTCAGAGCAGCAGAAGAGCATAAGTTAAAGTTGGCCATACTATTAAATTTGTGCTTTACTATACACAGCTGTTGTTGCCTTTAAAGAAACACTATTGACTTAAGAATTTGCACTTTGTCTTGAAAAAATTGTGCAAGTGATAAATGAAATCATTAGACAGAAGGCTTAGAGAAAAATTTTCTTTTTATTTCAGCTTATTTATCCTCTTGCTCACATTTGTTGTACATTTGGTCGATATTTCATCTCTTGGTTTGTTGGTTTTTTTTCCAGAAGAAAACAACTTTAAATCCACAGCAGTAATAGGTAACCCAGGAGTTGTAAACTGCTTTTCCTTTGTTGACATCTTTTGAAAGAGGAGGTGTCTTGGTACTTATTTAGAAAGGGGACTATATTTGGATAAGTAATTACAAATTCAATTTAGAATAAGTTAACATTACTTAATGTACATTTTTAATGCTAATAGGATTTGATGGTCTGACTTCTGTTTCTCCTCTAAGAATGCATACATATGCAATAGAAAACTTATTTGTAATGCATTTATCTAAATACTCTGACTGTTCAGTAAGATTGTTATCCACATGCAAGCTATGTATACAGTTGGATGCTTGTTTATGGGGGTAAAGACCTTTCTTTCTAGGATACACTCTTAGTGCCTCTCTACTGATTTTAAGCGCTTTGGTTTTTTGGTCGCAGAAGGTCATTGAAACCCAAATGAGCTGGGCAAAGAATTTGGTTGTGACCTGTGATCTCTTTCTTTCTATGGACATACTCGTGAACTAAATCTTCCCTTGATAATGGTTGATAACAGTAGCATGTGGACTTTAAATCCTTAGAAATTATTCTAGCTAAAGACCAGAAAGAATAAATACATGTTTCATGGCCTGCTTACTCATGAATAACTTTGCCCGAGATGTCTGATTTGTAAACCTGGAGAACAAGGAGGAGGAGTGTGTCTGCACTGCTTTTGAGGTTTTGTGGCCGAGTGCCTTTCTGGTTCCCTTTCCTGGAGGTTTTGTGGCCAGCAGGGAGTAAGTAGGGGTTTTGGCTCTTAGTGATCAAGAACATTGTGTCAAACCTTTAAAAAGATGAAAATATGTAAAATTGACAGTAGTCTGGTGTATAGCTTAGTTTAGTTAGATCATAATTCTGGCTCTTTTTTTTTTTTTCATGTAATTACATCCAGAAGTGGACAGTTTTCAGCTGTGTTTAAATTGTTGCTTGCTACTTGAAAATAATAAGCTACATGCAAAGTTGATTCTTTGTGTGAGCCTCACATGGTTTCTTCTAATTCCAACTTGAAAACAGAGTCTGTTGTTGAGCACACTTGCTGTACCTTTCTTGCCTCCATGAGGCTCTTGAACTGATGCTTTCTAACTCCAGAGCTTCTTTCTCCTGAGATTGCCTCAGAAGAAATCTCAACCAAAGAATGCTGTGGTGAGATTTATAGAGGAGGTGCAGCAAGACGTGAGGGAGAAAGAAGATAATTCATTAGTTTTCAAAAATAAAAAGAATCCATTCCTATTACAGGTCTTGGAAATCTTGTCCAAGCTCTTGTGAATGTCACTATTTAAGTGCACTGTTCATGCATACATGCATCATCTTATTTCCAGCACTGTTTAATCACCAACACTAAAGCTCCAATCTCACCCCTGAGACAAGCAACATCCTTCTGGTTAGCTTTTATTAGATTAACAGAAAGAAGGAAGACTTACTACTCAAGTCTCCAGTGAGGCAGAGGTATTTCCCATTTCTGGAAGAACACAATGAAGGAAGCACATTTCTCTACCTGTCTTTTTGCAAGACCTTTTGGGGCCTTATGGACCTGCAGCTTCCTCCTTCAACAGCGGCTACAGCCTTTAACTGCATGGCCTGGCTGCCTGGCAATCACATCAACACACCTCTCCCACTATATAAATCATAAAGCTCATTATAGAAGCAAGGGCTAAGCTAGATAAACTTTAACAAATTCAGTGGCATGGAGCAAGGAGTGTTTTGGACAGAAGAGTAGGCTCAGAGGGCAGGAATGGAAAGATACCCAGGTTTAAAACTGCTTTCTTCCTCCTATCCTGAGAACAAAGGTGCCCTGTGACCTGCTGTTTGTGGCTCAGTCATCCTGAATAGTTCCTCTGGGAGAAAGAGAGGAGCAGAGGACAGGGGCAGACTGCCTCGCTTGGTTCCTGGCTCCTTGATATGAGAGTAAAGCTCAAACCAGTCCCTCAGCCACATAATGTTGCTGGAGGAGCCGGTCTCTGGGGAACAAGTCTTGGGGGAAAAAAAAGCACAAGAAAGAAATGTAGTAATTGAATACATTAAATTGTATACAGAAGGGGTTATAAAAGTTTTTTACTTATTTTTTTAACAGACTTTATTCATGGAAAAGTCTTTGTAATAAAGAAAATAGGCAGAGGATGCAGCTTAGACTGGGATACTTCACTGCACAAAGGGAAATCCCTCCTCTGTGCAGTAGGAAATGCCATAAATGCATTCCCTGTGAGGTGTAACCATTGTACACAGCAAATACAAACCTGAACTTTTCAGGAAAAACATGAGCCTTCAAATAGAATCTGTCATTCAAGCAAGCTAAATTTGATCCTTTTCTAGCAGCAGAAAAAACACAGCCTGGCTGCACCATCTTGGTCATTGGCTAGTTCCTTAGGAAGGTCCCAAAGGCATTTTGTCTTTGTCCGTGTGCCTCTGAGCATTTGCAAGGTGAAATTGCACCATGCCCTGTGGCTTTGCTAGCTTTGCAGTTTGCAAGGTGTAAATATGAAGTCCAATGATTTGATCGAAAAAGAGAGGCTTGGACATACTTCTGCGTATTGTTGTGATCCAGGGTGAAGCGAGTAAAGCTCTTCGTTATCTGCTAATGTTGGAAACAGAAGGGCAATAACTTCAGGGTGGAAATAAAAGGTGCGTCAGAAACTGAGTTACGCACCCGTACTGTCTCGCTGGGTGCCTTTGGTGCAGTGCTTAGTAGTGGTGATGAAACTGTGCCCTGCCTTTACTCATGTCACATCTGATTTGCAAACCTGCGTGTTAGAGTGGCAGGTCAGTGCCTCCCTGCCCTGGTGTGAACGCTCGTGTTCCTTCTCCTCCGCAGCCGCTGCCGGGAGCCTTTCCAGAGCGTGCCTTCATCTGAGGAAGGACGCAGACACTAAAGTGACGATATGTGCAGCAGAAGCACAAATGGGGATGATTTAATACAGCGGGCAGGCAAGCTCTGTCACTCAGGCCTGTGACAGGGAACTTAGCACTTCCCTTTCTTCAAGAAACTTCCATCTGGTGGAAGTGGCTGTACATGACACTGCTGCATTGGCTGGTCCTGTCCTCCTGTTTGTCTGCATATCTCATCCTGGCATGGATATTCCTTAGTCTGGGAAAGTATTGAGCTTTTGAAGAGGAAATTTGGTGTCTCTTCTCTTCCTAAGTGCTTGTAAAGAGTGAGAATCAGGCATCTTGATTTTCAGTTTCGTAGAGATGCTCCAATGCTGATGCAGACCTGAGGGAAGGTGCTCTCACTTGCCACAAAGGTGGCTGGAAGGATTTGGAAGTTGATCTCTCTCTCACAGATGCAATGTTCAAGGCGTGCTGTCCTGCCCCTGGTGTTCAGATTTTAAGATCTACTCTTCTTTTGCAGCCATGTTTGAGATAGCTGATCTGCATAGCAGTTGAGTGCACTATGTCCCTGAGATAGTGACATGAGGTTTGGGAGGATTCTAGGCAGAGAACACAACAAGGTTGTTTCCTCCTCTTTTGGGGTTCTTGTTCACTAAAAGATCACAGGATTGGCTGAAATGTGCTTTAGCCTTTCATGGACCATGTGGAAATGAATACCAGAACGCTGACAGCATTAGGTGGAGAGAAGTAGAAGGTTCTTATTCACAGTGTTCTTCAGAAATTAAAGTACAACTTAACTTTTAAGACCTTAGCTTAAGTCTAACAAGTAAATCTGTGTTAAGAGAATAAAAACAGGCCTTGGCTTACTAGTGATCTTCGAAACAGGTGGAATGAAGGCAGGGGTTCTGCCTTCAAACTAGGCAAGTCCTCAAACATATTAGCATCTGATGGCCACCAAGAAGCTTGCCCACTGCATCTTACACTGCTCCGTGCTAGCTAAAAATACATCTCACCTATTTCCCCCAGGTTGTTTCATTCAGATCTCCTCAGAGTGTCCTCTTTAACCTCACCTTGAGTGAATCCCAGGAGGAAGATGGGTGGCCTGTAATCCACACTTAAAAAACGCAGAGAGAAACACCAGGCAGTTTGTGGGCTTGCCCAAGGACTCCAAGGGAGTGGCAGCGAAGGCAGGAGCTGGGGCTGCTCCACAACCCAGGGGAGCACTGCAACATGAGCAGAGCTGGCTCCATGGGACCATCACCTCCAGGGGTATGGAGAGTCCTCTCCATCTCCTGCTGCTGTGTCCTTCTCACTGGAGGGACCATGCAGTCTGGGAGCGAGACCCAGAGTAAACCTGGAGTTTCTGACCAGGGCCAGTGCCGTGGCAAGGAAGAGGCCAGCTGGTCATCCTTGTCAAGGCCCTTTCAGATCTTACACAAAGGCTTGTAATTACATTTGGATTGGATTTAAATAATACATGAAAAGCCAAGTCTATGCTCGTGCATTTAAATACAGCAACTACTCTGCTTTTCTGGTTTAGTGAGGATTGTGTGAATCAAAAATACCTTACTCATCTGGAAAAAGGCTTAGTCCCAGCAAATCATGGCTTTAATTACAGGAAATAATCATAAACTACTTTATATGCAATTAAAGACACTTTCTTTTGGAGATATTTTTGTAATTTGTATTTTTTCCTAAAACCAATTATCCAAAATATTATACTTTTTCATGCCTGCAGTGCAACTTTGACTTGCATATAAATTGATTTTTTTGATATGAAACTTTCTTTATGTATAATTGAAACGTGAGACTTTTTTACTTTTGTCTAGGTAATTCATTAATAGGTCAGATTACAGCTGCTGGTTAGTAGTAGCAGCTAACAGTTTTATGCTACAGTTTGCTCATTTAGATAATTGTATTAATTTAGAATGTAAATTGATACAATGACAATGGCATTTTTTTAAATGTCAACATCTTTTATGTTAATGTCTAATCAGCCTTTAATCAAATGCTGAAACTGTCTAAAACAGAAAATACCTTTAACACTGAAATTTAATTTAATGCTGGTCCAGAGCTCATTAGTTTCATGGGAAGACCAATGTTGGATTTGGACCATACTCATAATTTTATCGGTCTGTTGAAACAGAAGAACAACATTCAAATTCAGGCTGAACAGTGGTGTGGCCCAGAGCTTTCCCAAGCAGCTACCAACAAGTAATGGAGTATTTCGTGGCATTGGTAGATTTGAAGGCTAGGGAAAATGTGTCCTGAAGGATATGTGCCCTTGTGGTAGCTACAACCCATGACATGGGAAGAAGAGAAAGGAAGAAATTTTGTCCTCTTGTCCTCAAAGTGACAGTTCAGGGAAGATCCTTCACCTGTAATGAACAGCTATGACTCAGGAACAGAAACTAAGCAAAAATCCAGGAAAACATCAGCATGGTCCTTTCTGCTTAGCAGCCAGGATGAGGAGCCGTGCTGCTTTCAGGCTGGGCTCAGGCTGGGGCCCCGCCGGTGTCTCTGCTGCTGCCTGCCTCTGGCAGGGGGCTTATGTCCCTCATGGGCAGTAGGTCATGTTTCCTAACTTAGCTGTCCGCTTTAACGAGAGAGATCACCCCAAAGAGAGAAGGGCATGGAAGCCATCCTGGGAACTCATGGGCTGAGGGGGAACAGGCAGCACATCTTGAAAAAATGGTATCCCTTCCCAGTGAGCTTTGCTGTTGGAGGCGTTTGGTTGTTTGTAAATTCATTAGATGGATGAAGAAGAGGGGCACTAAAGGGCCTAGTTAAAGTAAAGGAGAGTGCTGGCATAAGGCCAGCTGGTATGTGTTGGCGTGGGTGATTTAAGGCAAGAGGCTCTCGCTGCCGGGGTATCTGGAACGCTGTGCTGGAGCAGTGTGAGCAAAGAGGTTGCTTCCAAAAATCAATCACCTCCTACGCCTGATTGCCTGCAAGGAATGGACGTGATAATCCAGCAAAAATTGTTATGCCTGTGTGCTCTCATGGCCGTTACAGCTGAGCCATCCCAGTGCCATCCACCTTAGTAAATACATGACTGGATTATTGAGAGGATATGGCTGGATGATGGAAAAGCCAACACACCTTTCTACAGGCTGCCTTGGGAAACCTTGTGCCTCAAAACCCAGTCTGCCCGTGAAGCGAATTTTGTGGAGCCACGTTGCTCTACCAGCTGGTGCCATCACTGAAGTGCTGGCGTCAGCACAGGGCTCGACCACCTGAGCAGGGCAGGAGTTCACACACCTCCATGAATACTGCTCACGCTTTTGATCAGTCCTGATCTGAAACGTGATCTGGGGAATTTACAGAATCTTTTAATTCAGCTATCAAAACTGTGCAAAGTTAATTATAGGCTGGATTTGGCATAAAAGCTTAGACACAGTGTTTTCCATCAGCGTTTGTATTTGCTGTTGGAAATGCTTTAGCCCATAAATCTGTGCAGATAATGCCGATAGGGAAAATCACTAACAAAACATAGTTTTACAGGTGGTTTTAGGTGAATTTTCCATCAACTTTATGTGCCTGTACCATGTCATTATATTCTTTTCTCAGCCATTAACTTCTGCTGCGAAGCATGAGATACTGCATTCCTTTTGGCTTTATTGTTCGCATCTGTCACCCTTGCGCACCTGCCTGGGTAACGCGCCTCTGTCCGCAGGGTGCTGTGTGGCCCCCCGATGAGGCGCAGAGGTGGGGGACCCATGGTAAGGAGCAGAGGTCCCCACGAAGGCCAGGGCAGAGGCAGGCACGGAGGGACAGGGCAAGCTGGAGGAGGCAGCTGGAAGAGCCAAGAGATAGGATGTGGCTCCTGGTGACTCTGTCTGTACTTGATATGAGGAATACCGTGAATGCCAGTGGTATGGCATCTAGTTAATTTTACTTTCTTAATTTTACTTTCTTAAAGGCAAATGACTATGAAAATGTATCCGTTGAAGGAGAAACGCACAGGTTTCACTGACGCATGTAAGCGTCGGTTGGGAGATGAGGGTATCCAGGGCCACTGGATTCTTCTTTTGTGACCTTGGGCAAGCCATTTATCCAATAAGTCTAAATCAGCTGTTTCCATTAATTTTTACTGCAGCAAGGCTAACTTAGGGTAAAATTGCATGTTATGGCTATACTGATCTAACAATCCGCTATCCTTCTTTTCCTCTTTTCCCACACGCTGGTTAAAGACTCACTGAAACAAGAGAAAATTAACCTTGGTGTTGGCGAATGAGAGGAGAAGACAAATTGTTTCACCTTATGCGTAGGGAGGGAGATGGGGATATGTGGTTGGGATGGGGGCAGGAGGACTGAGAAGGAGTCCCCCTCTTCCAGCTGCGCTGAGCTGTTAGATCAGCTGAGCATAAATACTTGTCTTCAGCCTTAGATTAGTTCAGGATGTAATCCTTCATCTTTACCCTTCCCAAGGAGTCACTGCTGAAGCTCTTTTACTAATAGCAAAATTTTTTATTCAGATACAAGATAATCATTTGTTTCACTTGTCCCTCTAGAGACACGAGTAGATCCCATTTAAGTAAATGAGAGTGCTGCACACCTAATTAGAGACAGAGTGAAGTCCACAGTCCTGTGCCAGAATGCTACATCATGAACTAAAATTCATGGAATCTTAATACAGAGTCGCAATTTATTTGCTATATTTAAATCAGACTTTAAAAATTAAATGAAAGCCAATACACCCAATAAAACCCTGTAATCTGGGCTGTAATAATAAATCTCATGCTGGGATCCTAGTGCAGATGAGGGTGAGATTGTAAGTGCATTGACATTAATGTCATAGTGCTTCTTGACTTCAATAGATCCAGGATTTCTTTGGTAATGTGCTTAGAGTCTTAATTTACTAGCAAAGTAAGTCGTTTGGGATTTCCTGTTTCCCCCACAGCCACAGATGATGTGATCAGCTCCTAGGACAATACTAAAATACACTCAGCTGGATTTCTCTGTCAGCATGAGCCGCCTCCTTTTTCCATCTGCCTCCCAAAGCCACTTCTCTGTTTCTTGCTGACCTGCCTGCAGTACACAACCTCGTCAGGTGCACTGGCTTATTTGGCTTTTAGACTCATTTCCTAAGAGGAGCAAGCTTGTATGATTGATTATGTGTCTTTTTGTCTGCAAAACTGCCTTGGACAATTTTATTAAAGTTCAAAAGGAGAATAGCTATCCTAAAGGCCACTGGGTAGAGGAGGCAATCCCAAGTGAGCTCCCTGCGCTGCCCCAAGCCCACCCTGGGAGGGAAGCGGCGGCAGCACTGCAGGCAGCTGACTGCAGGCAGCGCATTCATTGCTCCAGGCTAACCGTGGCAGGGGTCTTTCCTTCCTCAATGGGGATGGTGGAGGGAGCGTGGGTAGGTTTCACGCTGTCATGGTGGGTAGGTGAGGAGGGGTTAGGGGACAAAGGACAGGACACGAACGAAAGGCAAAACAAGCTTCAGAGTTGTGTACTTTGCAGAACTCTCCCCCCCCCCGCCCCCCAACAGTTTTGTTTCATGTGACTTCAACTCCTTGCATTGAATGGTGGCAACACAATGATCTTTGCCAAAGTGTCTGATTACATTTATTTAAGAGGTGTCTAGTGGTAGCAAATCAATAACAACAATTGATTTGCAACTTTTTCTATGCTTTGCAAAAGGCATGAGAGTTTCATTTGCACTGGCTGATGGAAGCAAGTGAAGAGAAAATAGTTCATAAGTTAGCAGTAATTATTAGTATACAGCAATAAAACTTAGATGTTTCTTGAAGAAAATTAATTTCTATTATTACATATTATATTACCATACATAAATGGTAATTCATTTAATGTTCTTGGAGATATAAACCAATATGGAAACCTGTATAAATACTCCAAATATATAATTTTAAGAGCTTTTGTGCTCAATTATTGCCATTGGATTGATCTAGTATTGTGTTGGTTTAGCTGTAGCTTAAAGCTGGGGTTTATGAGCTGGGAAAAAGCTAAGGTGTATGCTCCGTCTGTACCTTCTTTTATTGTCTGTGTACCCATATTTTCATTGCCTTCAAAAGTATTTGCAGATGTGCAAGAGGCACAAGACTGGCTACTAATGTGCTGACTACTCCCTCTTATTGTTTTGAAGGGTTTAGCAACTCCTTTACAGAGACTTTTTCATTCATTCTACATTTTTTCTTGGTCTTACCTAAAGATCTCATTTTGCAGGGTCCTGTACATGTGTTTATCTTTAAAGGTATTATGGTACTATGGATGTTAGGCAGGTTTCTTGAAGTTAAGCATATGTGTGTTTCTGCAAAGTTTAAGGAGAGACAGGGAGACACTGAGCTGACATCTGAATAACAAATACTTTCATTTTCGGTAGAGGTGAGAAGTGAAATGTTCCTTAGAAGGTTGCAGACAGGTTTCGTGGACAGCAAATGCACTGGGGACTGATCTATGAGCACCTTTTGTCTGCTAGATCAGAGCATAAATATGTTTATTCTTATATATCACAGTAATGAGGGCAGTGCAGTGGCAAGCAGATACCTGGCTGACCAGCAGATTGAAGGAGTGAGGAGAAAATTCATGGTTCTTCTTTGATCTTGGAAACCAAGCTTATGGTTCTAGTGTGCCTGAAATTAGGGTAGGAAAAAAGGATGTACTGGGAGTAATCAGAAATTAGATTACAGTGGTATGTTACTAATGAAAAGGAGAGTTCAGTTCTAATGTTTACTCCCTTATTATTTATTTTCTTTTCTGTAAGGGAGTCTTTCTTTCCTGTTTGGTGGGTAGGATTCATCTGTAGCCCAATTTGCTTGCACTGCCCCACCCTTCCAATCAGTGTGCATCAGAAGGGTCCTACATACAATTGTTCCCGAGCAAAGTCTTTGCTGCCTGCAAGCAGCAGTGGAGAGAGTCATTTAGTGCTTATATGGTGCCTCCTGTAGAGACAAGCTCCTGCCTCTAAGGTCTTCCTTCTTGTTCATTATTTAATACCTATTTTATTTTGGGCACAAAAAAAAAACAACCAAAGAGAAATGGGCACTGTTCTCCACATAAACAATTTCTGCCCTGCAGATATGAGGGGAATAGTTTCTTTTCCACAGGAAGACTAGCCAGGAGCCTTTTAGCCAATTACTGCAGCGGCGTGTAGACGACAGCAAAAGAGGGATTACTTCTGCCTTCTGTAGTGAAGATTAACCACTGCTGTGCTACACAAGTGGACCTTTTATATTTTATCTACTTTCATATTCTAAGGAAATGAGAAGTCTTGAAATGAAAAAGCCCTGGTAATAATGAGGTGGGTTATCACCACATGGTTATTATCAAGAGCATTTTCTTTTTATACTGATGTGTGTTAGAGAAGAGGCATGTCCCTTGTTTGCCTTGGAAGGAAAACCATTCAAGTTTACTCTTGTCAGATTTCTGGGAAGAATAAAACATCGTTATTGTTTGTGAAAGAAAGATGACCTAGTCAAACCTGGCCCACCAGTTGTCTTCCCAGAAGCCGCACGCAGTTGTGGCTCTTGTCACATCTAATTCTACCTTCGGTTCCTCACTGGGTCCAGTTGCTGGTGCTGGCAGTCAACTCTGCATTCATTATCTCCAGTAAAGTTACCTTCTTTGCAGTTAATCAAACAGTGTAAAAAAAAGTTGGACTTGGGTATTTTGTGACCAATATGGACATTACCTGTAAGACAGGAATTATTTTGACAATGAACCACAGCTGTTCTCCTCTAGAAGCTAGTAAACCTGGAAGTGAAAGACACTATTTAGCACCCACTATGTCCCTGAGGTAAAGTTGTTTTAAAGTATATCCCTGTTCATGGCCTGATGTCCTTCATGCCGTATTTGTAGTAGACTGACCATAGATGCAAGCTGATGTAGATGCAATGAATTGCAAATAGACCATATACTTAAATTTTATACAATAACAGCTGCAGAGAGAATTTGTAAATCACTATTCACTGTGACTTCTGCATTAATCTTGTTTTCATGCAACGCACTATAATCGTGTTTTGTGCATCAGTCAGTGAGTTTTCACTGAAAACAGCCAGATGCATAAGGACCTTTGTGGTAGTGCTGTGCTCCAGAGTCACTAGCACAAGCACGGAGCCATCTGTTTGAAGACTCTTGCAACCTCTTTGTTGAGTTTCAAGCATGAAACTACATTTCTGTCCAGTGAAACTGTGGAGCAAACCAACAAGAGCCTTTGCAGTGTTACACTGTAGTGTACACTTACAGTGTAGTGTTACACTAAAAAGTAGTGGTACACTACTACTTTGTAGTGTTGGCAAACTGTAAAAATAATCAGTGTATAAATTAACATATGAGCATTCCAGAATTGCATATGGTAGGTTTTAGCTTAAACTTACTTAGCAACATGGATAAGGTGGCATAACCTATTTAAATATCTATGTAACTTTGTCCCTGACTACTTGTAATGTAGATGCTCTCAGATGCTTGTGGATGGCGTGTGTAAAGCTTTTATGTACTATAGGACTTGTATTAAGCATCTCAGTATGCCCAGCAGCTGTTATAACAAGAAAGAACTAATTGAAAATAGGAAACTTCTTAATCTGTGATAAGGGATTGTTTGAAAATTTCTTCAGAGAAAAAAGACAAATTCATAGGAAGTTTGTGCCACTTTTAAGCCTAGCAAAGTAACACATTTGGATTCTAAAGCTAATTGGAAAGCAGGTTGTATTGGTTTTGTGTGGCAAGGTTTTGGTAGCAGGGGGGGGTTACAGGGGTGGCTTCTGTAAGAAGCTGCTGGAAGCTTCCCCTGTGTTCGAGAGAGAGCCCATACCAGCCGGCTCTAAGACGGACCCGCCGCCGGCCAAGGCTGAGCCAATCAGTGATAGTGGTAACGCCTCTGTGATAACATTTTTAAGAAGGAAAAAAAAAGTTGGGACGGAGGTATTTGGCAGCCGGAGAGAGGAGTGAGAACATGTAAGAGAAACAACCCTGCGGACACCAAGGTCAGTGAAGAAGGAGGGGGAGGAGATGCTCCAGGCGCCGGAGCAGAGATTCCCCTGCAGCCCATGGTGAAGACCGTGGTGAGGCAGGCTGTCCCCCTGCAGTCCATGGAGGTCCACGGTGGAGCAGATATCCACCTGCAGCCCGTGGAGGACCCCACGCCGGAGCAGGTGGGTTCCCGAAGGAGGCTGTGACCCCGTGGGAACCCCGCGCTGGAGCAGGCTCCTGGCAGGAGGATCTGTGGAGAGAGGAGCCCGCGGAGCAGGTTTTCTGGCAGGACTTGTGAACCCGTGGGGGGCCCACGCTGGAGCAGTGTGCTCCTGAAGGACTGCATGCCATGGAAAGGACCCATGCTGGAGCAGTTTGTGAAGAACTGCAGCCCGTGGGAAGGACCCACATTGGAGAAGTTCGTGGAGGACTGTCTCCCGTGGGTGGGACCCCACGCTGGAGCAGGGGAAGAGTGTGATGAGTCCTCCCCCTGAGGAGGATGAAGCGGCAGAAAATAACGTGTGATGAACTGACCGTAAACCCCATCCCCGTCCCCCTGTGCCGCTGGGGGGTTGGTAGAGAATCCGGGAGTGAAGTTGTGCCCGGGAAGAAGGGAGGGGTGGAGGGAAGGTGTTCTGAGATTTGGTTTTATTTCTCATTACCCTACTCCGGTTGATTTGTAATAAATCAAGTTAATTTTCCCCAAACTGAGTCTGTTTTGCCCGTGACGGTAATTGGTGAGTGATCTCTCTCCTATCCTTATCTCGACCCACAAGCTCTTTGTTATATTTTCTCTCCCCTGTCCAGCTGAGAAGGAGGGGGAGTGATAGAACAGCTCTGGTGGGCACCTGGCGTCCAGCCAGGGTTAACCCATCACACAGGTTTTAGTAATTGTTCGAGCATCAATAACAAAGGCACTTAAAATTCAACAAAAAAGGAGTGCAAATAACTTTGTAAAGCTTTACAAAAGCTTTATAAAAGTAGACCAGATACTGCATAGCTGGATATGCTACCATAAAGGATATGAAAGAACTACGGAATTAGAAGATCTGGGATTCTTGCAGACACGTGAAGTAATGCCTTGCATTGTTATATGGGCAAGGCTGTTTTTCTTGGCCTTAATTTAGGAAGGATTTTGTATGTTATCATCAATAAATTACAACTTGAATAACAGATCTTGGATACAGTCATCATAATCTGTTCCTGTTGGGGAGGGACAGAAGGAAAAAAAGCTTAATGTAAAATAGTTTAAACCTATTTGATGAAAAAATACATATCACTTATTGTCTTAGAATAGCTCATCATTTAGGTGGATTTTTTCTGCTGAGTGATTCATAATCATATAGTCTGCTTTAAGAGTTCCTAACTCAATCATACTGCAGTAGTGAGCTCTTTGTACTGTACTACCTGGTATCTTGTGTCTGCTTTGAGTTCCATACTGAAATGGAGTAATTGAACATGTCAGACTGTCCCGTAAAACAAAAATGAGTAAAGTAACATTGATTGCAATGTGTTCTCCATATTGTGTACCTGCCTTAAGAAATTACTCTTTACAGGTGTTTGGAACACAGTGTAACTGCAGCTCATATGCATTCACATATATGGTTATGTCCTTTTTTTTTTTTTTTTTTACTTGTGTCAATATGTATCAGAACTTACCTTCCTCTTGCCCTGTGATTGTGAATATTCTTTGAAGGTGCATATGTGAGGGTGTCAAGTACTAACACCTTGTTGAACCTTCAGGCACTCATGCTACGTGGCATTTGTTAGTTCTTAATTTAGGAACCTGAAAAGTGGAGCATCTTTCAAACAACAAAGTGGATAAGCTGGAGATTTTGCAGAAAAACAACTTTTGCCTTCTCTGGGTAAAAACTGAGAAGAAAGTAAATTTCTAATATGTGGGGATGAAAGAAATGCAAATTTGTGAGCAAGAGGAATAAGAGAGGTGCATGTATTCTCATTTGCAATATACTGGAATATCAAACATAATAGGAATTACTTCTGTTTCTTTCCTTGCTTTTTTCTTCTTTTTTTTCTTTTTTCGGAAGGACAAACCATCATTTAAGTGAAAACTGTTACATGAACTAGAACCTTTTCATTTATTTTATCACCCAGATATCCTCCTGCCCAAACAAACTTGGATTCCTTAGTATCCCAGCGGTTTCCAATTTCTAATTGATGACCCCACTTGCATCCATTTTTTCCCAGCTGCACCTAAACATAAAATCTCCATTATGATTTGATAGCATTTTCAGTAACTTAAAAAATGTTAATACGTTGGTTTGGAGGAATGAAGTGGTTTGTTGAAACTTAAGTTGCTGACTTAATATAGCACAGTCATTAGAAAGACATCCAGTGAATTTATTGGTCTTTAGATGAGTTTCTTACTGCATGAAGGTTTTGTGGGGCACACTGCTGTGGGGTCGTTCCATAATTGCCTTCATTTAGATGGTTTTGGTCAACTGCATTTCAGATTCAGAAGCATTTACATCGTCCTGCTGTGAATCATAGTGCTTCATTATGACATTTGCATTGACAGTTACAGGAGAGATGTGCTGAAAGTCCCTAGGCTACATCAACATTTTCAAACAACTCCCACATACTTCTTCACGTTTTTATTAGGATCTCCTCAAAGTTGGTTACACACCCTCTTTCAAACCATTCTTTAAAACTCAGACCTATCATGTTGCCTGTACAGCACTCATGAATGACTGGGCAGGTGGTATGCTAATTGCTACCTTACTGAACTGACCATAACAGTATGTACTTTTTTGTTCTTGCAACCTTTTTGTATATTCATGTTTTCTCTTTGATTGTACATTTTGATCATTGTGGCTTTTGAGTGGATTTTGTTGTCTTCTTCAGGCTTTGCAGTGTCTGTGTACAGCACCTTGCACTGTGAGACCTAATCCCCAACTGGGGACCATTCCTAACAGTGCAGTAGAAATACATTACATTTCAATATTTTTTGTTTTATTTTGTCTTCATTCAAAAGAGGTTTTGTTGCTGTTTCTCAATTCCTATTTGACATACTAGTTCTACAGTGATTTTCTGGCTATTTTAAGCAGTTTATTTGGGGGAAACACAATTCAGTGTTTTACAAATAATACACTACACAGCATAGGAAACAAATCCCTGTATATATGGATTAGGAAGTTGATTTGTGGCATGTCTCTGTATGTAGTACACAGTATGTACTTGAAAGGTAGGATGTGTGAATTCTGCTGCTCATCTTCATAGCTTTGCACAACACAGAATTGAAGAGCTGGGCAAGTCTGCTTGTTTGCTTTCCCATATTGAAATGGTAACTGTGTACCATTACTGTGTCTTACTGCGTTTAGAAAAAAAGGGACGAGAACATTTTTGCTGCTCTGTATGCCTTGCGCAGCAGGAAAAGTAAGACATCATTTAAAGCAGCTATTGTGCTGGAGGTTTCTGGAATGTTTGGCATTGCATGTTCAACTTTGGCATTTTGTCATCAAAAACTGGAGCAGAGCACAGGCTCTCAAATATGCAGCCGGGCCTCCTGAGCTCCTGTAAAAATAAGCTGGCAAACAAACCCCTTTAATAAAATGCTGATGCTGGAAAAGATACACAGTCATCACTTCGTTACGCTACTTTTCTCAGCATGTCTCATTTATTTCCAAAAGTAAAAGAGAGAGATGATTACCAGATAAGCAGGAGCCTTGATGAGGTGAAATCCTGGCTTCACTGAGACAGGGGACAGCTCAACCATTGGGTCGAGCTTTGAGCCATGAAATGTCCCAGTGACCTAGCGAGGTCACTGGTTTCAATGGCCATTAACTTGCCTGTTAGCCAAGGCAATTTCTTCTCTCTTCATGCTCTTACGATGTCTGTTGTTCAGTGGTGTATATGGGGCTTACAATTTTTAGTTTGAGCTTTTAATTACTCTGTAGGCAGTCAAAATGCCCCCCTGGTGCCTCCCAAGGCTTGACTGCACTGGAGAGGCGAGAGGGGCTTCTAGTGTTCGGAGCATTGCACCGCTGCTGTTAACCTGGGCAGTGACGGTGGTGTCAGTGCTGCTGAAAGAGTCTGGGGATTTTCTACTTACTGTTATTTTTCCCATTCATTCTTCTCAAGATGGTTCACTTATTTTTTGACTCAATGTATTTCTTGATACCAAACCTGTATGCTAGTAGCCATACTTGCAACATTTTCTTAACTATCCTGCACTCTTGCCTTCAAAAAGAACTATATGCTTTTAGTATGTACTGTGTGGGATGCCCGTGTAGGATAGTTGAAGGAGGAAACAGGAGTAATGACAGTCTGGAAAAGTAAAGCAATAGAATTTTTAGTTATTTAATTCATAAATTACAGTTCTATTTAAAAAAAATTGGATTCTCCTGTTAGACTCTTTAGAGTCTATGTATCACAGTTTGCTAACAGTGACAGTAGAACTTCCTTGAATACAAATAAAAGGTGAGGGTGGAGAAACTTCTTTTTAAACAAACACTTTGACAGTGCTGAAAATGGTAACTCCAGTGATGTTACAGAAATTGCAGTATCTTCCCTGTCATACCACACTGGCAAGTGGGAGGCTGCAATAAGAAAAATACTGACTTGAGAATCAAAATAATTTGGTAGAGGGGGAGTCCATGGAGATACCATGTGTGGCAGACCAGGTGCACTAACAAATCTATCTTCCAAATGCTCTTGTGTGTGATAGTGATCAAGTAGGTTCAGAAGAAAATAAGTTTTTATGAAACTACTTATATTGGAAGGTACTTAACCTGTTTTCTGTTTCCAAATGAAACGCTTTTGTACTACCCTCCCGCTTCTCTGGCCAGCTCTGCTGGGCACCCATTGCTGCCTCGCAAGGAGCCCACATGTGCCTGGCAGACTGAGCATGTTGAATGAACACAGGACCTAAATAATAGTTGTCTTTCCTCCTTCAGAGAGTAGTATTTGTTAAACTGCACAGCTTTAAATCAAGAGGAAACAGTACTTCTGATCATCTGTAGTGACAATCAATCTTATTTGTATTTTGTGCTGTTCAATTATTGGGGAAATATTTAACCATAAGCAGCTTACATGTTTTTGAAGCAACTCTCTCTGATCAGATACTGTTTTGCCTCTTCAATTTTGAAATATCTGAAAAAAAAAAAAAAAAGCACTCTGTCAGGAAAATATTATTATTGGGTCTCTAACCAGTAACGTGTTCTATATATTTTAATAGAGTGGAGATGAGCAACGTCAGTTGTTTGCAGCTCCTTTCTTGCTAAATTCAGTAGCTGTTGTCTCCCAGGGCATTGAACAACATGGTTTGCATGTGGTCTCCGCTGCTCATATAAGCAGCTCCAGGTTTTTTTTTTAAACTTGTATCTTTTTTAAGGTCCTTGACCCTGGCTATCTTAAGCTCACTGAGTACAGCATGTCCTGTGTGCTGCACTCTCCTTATCACGTCTCAGAATTGTTCTGGGTGTGCATAGACACCTCCTCTCTCACCTCTCATGGCTTCTCCTGTGCAAGCTGGTTTTTGCAGCCAGCTTTCCTCCTCCTCCTGACTTCTGGAGCAGCCTCTAGCATTGGAGCAGGGACCAGGACTCAATCTACAAAGCTCTACTAAATGAAGTTTCCAATGGGCATCCAAAGATTGTGACACTGTATTTGTGGTCATGGCCAGATGTTACTCTTAATCCTCTGTGGACAAGATTCCCGGTATCCCAGCTGTGTTTGCAGAGGTGGGGGGAGCCATAGACCCCACTCCTTTGGGTCTCAAAGCTCCATGAGAGGGAAGAAGGCTCTTGTGAAGCTTCAATTTGCTGTACATGAACTGCCATTGGAACATTTTTAGGGGACTGTAAAAAGAAATTCCTCAAGTTAAACAGTTTCAAAACTCAAATAGAGTGGTTTTGGCTTGTTAGCAATGGGTGAGATGAAACACAGAAATTTCTAACATTTTCACTCGCTTTATCCTCTCTGTAGGAGCTCAGCAGGCAGGATGTACAGTGATTTGGAAATTTCTGTGTTCAGTTCCTAGAACAGCTGAGTCAGCTCCAGGGTTTCTCACGGCTGTGTTTTTAGCTGTCTGTTACATAGATGGTGATAGGACTGTGGACTGCCAGTGATGATAAAAACAAACATATATATTTGTGGCAATTAGACATTGATGTATCTGGATCTAAGCAGTACTGTTGTTGGCAGGATTACAAGAGCTGGGTTGCTTGGAGATTTAATGTTCTCATTGTGGCTGTTGTAGAGCAAGACTGAAAGCTCATAAAACTGAAGGCAGAGCATATCAACAGACCAGTTAAACGCAGTGTGTATCATGGATACAAATGTTTGTGAGCTATACTGCTTACACAGTAATCATTATTTTTGACCTTTCAGCATGAACTCTGTTGATTCCCCATCACTTTTTCACGTAGGATAGTCTGCTAGAGAAAACACTGTCAGACATGACTTCATACAGTTCCTGACTTTAGTTGGACTTCTGCAGTCCTACTGATTTAAACCAACTCTGTTTTACTGGAGTGATGTAGGGGGCAGAACAAGCCAAATTTTCCTTTCTGTGGTTTTCACTATGTAGGTCATCTAAAAAGATGAAAATGTGGTTTTCCCAACAAGCGCCCTTTTTCCCTTCAGTTTCATTAGTAAAGTGGAGTTTGGGTGGATGATTATTGTGTCCAGTTCAGTGGCATTTGCTTTAATTACCTGTTTGGAGGTGGCACTGTCTTTTTTGCCAGGAGATATGAGGAGGTCTAAGGATTTTTTCTGTTAATGACGCAGCTACTGGAAAAGCAGCAAGATAACTCAAGTTGCAACCACAAGGCTGGTAAAACACAGATAACATTAGACATCTACATTCCAGACAAATTTCTCTCTGTCTCATCAGTTCCTGACCAATTTATAATAAAACCAAGCTTTAGCTGTCCTTTTGTTCTGTTTGCATAGAGGCTTGTTTGCACGATGCAGTTGCAAAGGAAATATCTGTTTAGCTTCAGTTTGACATTTCCATTAAGATTTAGACTTGGCATAATCTTGCATCACAAAAAGTGATTCAAACTTATGCAGGGCCTTATTTTGCGGTAGAAAGATGCTGAGCCCAACTGGTGAGGAGGGTTCTTAGTTGCTGTGAATTGAAGAAAAAATGCACAGATTTGGAACTTTTGTTGAATACTTTTTTCATGTGTCGCTACTTCTCGCTGAAACCAAACTCGGCCAGAAAGGTGGTGCCCTGATACCAGTTGAGAAGGCTGATATGGTCCTGCATGTCAAATCATAATCATGACAAAACCCAAATACTGGCCAACTGGCAGCTGACCTAGCATCCTTCTTTGTGATGTATTTTCTGTCTGACTGCGTTCAGTGGAATATGCAACTTTTACATTACTGAAAGCTGTTAGTCAAGTACCTTTAAATGGCATTAAACAATGTTCTTGAAAACACCAGTCATTTGTTGGACTTTCATCCATTTCTTGCTAAACACCTGAGTTGAACTGTTGCAAGCCACTATATCCTGTACCTTTTCCATTATGATTTTCTGTTTTTTTAATACTGTGGCAACCAGACCTAGTAATAACTAACAAAGAAAAGTACGACGAGCAAATTTCAGTTCTTAAAGCTCTCTTCAATAATATGAATTGAAGCTAAACTTGTCCCTCTGATTTTTGTCCTGCTGAAGTCCCAACTCTTTCCATCAACTAAAATCAGGATTTCAGCTTCAGAAACATAATCTAATAGTAACATAATCCTAATATTGTTAGGACCAAACTGATTGCTATCATAGCTTTTTTTTTCCTGTCTCACGTGCTTTTTTTTCCCAGAATTAAAATGTACTCTTTTATCAGAAATTTCTTGTAGGTACCCATACTACATGATCAAGTCACTTTTTTGTATTCTTTTGGATAAGGCCTGCAGGGAGAGCTTCTCTGGCATCTTCCATAATTCAGAATTTTATAGCTCTTTTCTGAATGTGCTGAAGTTTTTCAACATTACTTTTGAAATACACACATCAGAACTAACCTTGCATTATTTTATGGTCCTGTCAGAGCCGTATAGAGGAGTAATGCTGCTTTCCTACTCTTACTTTGAATCCCTTCATATATTGTATTCATTGGTTGCAGCATAGCATTGGGAGTTCATGGTCTGTTGTTGCTTTGGTTTTTTTAAACAATTACCTTAAAGATTGTCATTTGTCAGTGGCAGAACCAACAAAGGTCTCCCAAATTTCCTGAACTTAATTGTGCAAGGTGGGAAAAAATTCAACTTACTTAGTCTTTATTTAGCTTTTTAATTAGCTCTTTACATTGCTAAAGCTGTTTACGTTACTAAGCAAAACTCTTTAACTGACGGCAAGGCATATCAATAATCATATAATCAGTAACGTAATTTATGATTTCCTTAAGGTTTTTGACAGCTGTCACAGCCAATAAAGAATTGCAGTCCTACAATATCCCTATAGAGTTGGGAGGTACTGTTTCATTTTGAAGTGGGGAAGCTGAGACACAAATTTGTTAATGGTCAGAGTGTTGATATACCTGTACTGAACCCAGTTTTACTGAGTCCACAACCTATTAATTCATCCATCTTGGGCTGCTTAGGAGAATAAATGTTTTATACGTAACATCACTCCATCATGATGTTATTCTGAAAGTGCTTCTTTACATGTGGGGGTCACACGTGTTTTTAGGACAGTCCTGTGTAGGTTAGTGGTCTCTTACCAGTGCCTGAAATGCTCCATGGCAGCACGAATTGCATCGTGCAACAGATCTGTGTTCCTTGGCACATGGAGCATGACAATACTGCTGGTGTCCAGACCTACTGTTTTCATAGTCCTGTGTTTCCTCACTAATAGCTTATGAGGCAAATGTCTAAGTGGTTGTTGTTACATATTCTCCTTTTATCTCATTATTTATAGAGCAACTGTTAGTTAGGGTTGTGAAACTATCATTTTTTTTCCTTTTTGAAAAATAAGATCAAGCAGCAGAAGATAAAGACTTCCAAGTGTGCACTTACGAGTTTGTTCCCGGCAACTGTTTTGTCTCCTGTGGTTCACTCCTGGCACTCCTTCGACTTAGCATCCCCTGATCAGTAGAGCCTGCTGTGCTCCAGTGCCTGAGCTCCTACAACACCTCCGTGTCCTCACTGGGAACGAATTTGAGAATTGTCAGACCCTGGTAGATAGATGCTCTCCAACCCTTAGAAGTCCTGTCAAGTCTACTAAAGTATCTTTTATGGTGGAGAACAGACACTAAGTACTTCACAGGACTTGCTCGAAGTTGCGGCTTCTTTTTCTCTCTGCTATAAAGATACAGGGCTCAGGTCAAGTTTCAGCATGGGACCTGCATCATGGAAACTTTTGTACTAGAAGGAAAAGCTCACCTAGTAGTTACACTAAAAGAACAACTACTTTAGGAACTTTGGGTACTTTTGTTGGGCCAGATGCTGTGCATCTCCTGGGGAGCAGGTTGTCGTCTTTGCAGTACGTGTGTTTTGCTCCCTTTTGTACCTGCAGGGGGTTTTTGCTTGAGTGTATTTGATGCTTTTACCTTTCCCGATCACTCAGTACTGCTGTAGCAAAGGGCTCTTTGGGATGTTCCTTGTTCTGCTCGGGAGACCAGTTGTTCCTCTGACCACAGCTGATTCCTTGGAGCCCACTTTGGACTGCAAGCCCTCATCTCACCTGGAAGGGGATTGCCCCTTTCTCCCCTTGCCCATCCCCTGTGGACAGCCAGATTTACCTCACAGCCTGGATTGCTCCTCCGTGCCGTGCCCGCCCTGTCTGGAAGCAAAGTCAGGAGGTGACGGGAGCTGTTCAGGCAGCTGGAGCTGGAAAGATGCTGGTGCCGATCCTGGAGAAGCTGAAGGGATCCTGGTCTGAGACGTCTTTCTCTGAGCTGCAGTTTCAGTCCCTCTGTTTTACCCACTGCTGCTTCACTGGTGCAGGGCAGAACGAGGGGGTGCCCTGCTGCCTGCCCCTGCCATGTGGCATGGCCTGCTGCTGCCAAAGGGCAGAGCCGAGGATTTTCTGTGGCTCAGGGAAGTGTGGGAGAATCCGACATGGCCTCCCCGAGCCCAGCTGCCTGCCTCCTCTTCGCTGCCCGTACCGACCCGCCACTGCAGAGCAAGCCTTGCGATCTCGCATAGCCCCCAGGCTGCATTTTCCAACGTCCCATTTGCTAAGAGAAGGGAAGAGGCTTTTTTAATTATTATTTTGGGGCTGTTTTTTTTTTTTTTCTTCAGAACATACATCAATCTCTAGAGGTCTAGAAACCACGGTCCCATCCAAAATCTTAAATTACTGCCCTGACCGAGCCCACATCCTCGCCCAGGGGTCAGTCCCTTGGCTCGTCAGGTCTGGCGTTAGATGCAGCCCCTGAGTCGGATGCCGGGTCGGGATCCTGCCTTCTGCTGTCCGGAATGCTGGTGATCCACTCTACAAGAGACTATTAAAGAACGTAGTAATATGCATTTTGGCTAGGGAGTGTTTGTTTACCCTTCCCTCCTGCTGTACATCCATGATCATAAGGTTACTAAATTTTTTTAGTTTTTAAGTGTAATTAACAGAGCTGTTTTAAGGCATCTTCTCTTCAGACAGTGCCCGAGCATTTGCAGAGGGGAATGCTGCTTGCTGTGTGGCCTTTTCATGCTTGTAGTCACTGCCACGCTACGCTGTCATTACCCAGTGTTTATTTTAAATATCTGAAGTCCAGAGCTATGCTGGTATGTTAACCCACCACCTTTGTGTAGTCTGGAAATGTTAAAACTATAAATTATTACAAACAAAGTGCCTTTGGGGTAGTTTATATATTGTGGTTATTTAAGTAGTCCTATAGATTTCTGCCTTAGTGTAGTGCTCGTAGAATGTATACGTGATCAGAGAAATACTCCACAGTTCACTGAAGAACAGAGGTATATTTCATGGAAGATGTATTTCTACTGAATATATGCTTTTTTAATTAGGATTTTAACTTAAAAAAATAATTTCAGCTTGCTTCATCTGCTCTCCATATGTGGCTATTTCAGCTAAAACACATTGCTAAAAGTTTAACTGAATCAATGCTATAGTATAAATGCATAATTTACGTATATGTACATTTCTCATTCTGATAGCTTCCAAAAGGTAGCTAAGTGACCATTAGAATAATTTAACAAGAAAAGTATTTTTAAGTGTTTTATAAGATGTAAGGTCTCCTACGTAAAATACAGCATGCTGGAACTAATTTTCATTGCATGTTTATGGTTAATGGTCAAAAATTTTCAGTCTATGCAGAACCACTTCCATACCACTGACCCATCTGTTTTAAAGAGACCTTGTCTTGAATAATACATGATATTTGGTCATTGAGGAGGAACTCCCACGGGCCAATGTATACTCAGTGCATCCTTGAAAAATTTAGTCCTTGGGTTTGAAAGGTTCAGTGTTGCAGTCTCTGGGCATCTTTAGCCCTCAATGAATATTTTGCCAGAATAGATAAAGTGCATGCCAAGTAAACTGCTATAGTTTCCAACCACAGCCACGAGGAACAAAGTGAATTAAGGCTGGAGCCTAAAATTTCTAGGCAGAAGTAATAAAGATTCTCTTTGTTGAGGTTTTAGATGCTGCTTTGTTCTCATATGCCCTGGTGAAAAAAATGTGTGTCTTTTAAAAATATATTTTACAGACACTTAATCTTGATTGCATCTAATGCCTTTCAATATTTTTAAAAGAAATTCCAAGTGGATGAGTTATTTATGTGTTTAGCTTTTATTTTCCATTATGTCTTTTAATAGATTCCAGACCTCATCCATATTGTAATGGCTTCTGTGTTACGGAGCAACACAATTTACTGGGTTAAATATCCATTTTTCTTGCCTCTCTGACATGAAAGTGTGATAGACCTATACAATAAATTGTTAACACATTTGTGAGCTTGAAAGTCCATACTGTCACCCTCACTGTCTGCACGCAGGCTTCACCAGACATGAGGAGACCCCGGCACACTTCAGCACACCTGGAAGCATCATGTTATTCCTAGTATTCAGGTTAACGTGCTTGGAAGACATTATGATTAAAGGCTGCAAATGGAGAATTGTTCAGGCTTGAATTCTTTGTAAACTCGCTTCCCTCAACCAACATGTTGAAGCACATGTAGAGCGTAATTTTATAGATTTGTCTGAGACCTGGGGTATGGAGATGGAATATGTGAGGTGATGGAAAAAAGAAGAGATAACCCGAACTGCTGTGTTTGCCTCCCTCCTCCTCATCCTCTCTTCCCCAGGCATTTCTTTCTTTCCTTTTTATTTTTTTTCCTTTCCTTTTTTTTTTTTTTTTGCTCTTACGTCTAGGTTTATTTGAGTGCTTGGGGAAAGCAGGTGTTAGGGGACAGAACAGCACAGGGAGTGGGTCTGAACTTTTAGCATCTTGGAATTGCCACCACAAATCCCTAATTTTTTTTTTTTTTTTTTTTCCTGTTCTCTGACAGTATAAGCTCCAGGAATTGAAATATATAGCATTCTGCACTCAAGAATTATTCCACAGAAAATGTGGGGGAGCCTATAATTAAACACTTGTGCACAGATAGCAGTACTGGAAGAATAAATTTGGTGCCTGTCTCTCCAAAAATGGTTGAAAACTGTAAATCATGTATAGAACAGATAATCACAGATATAACAAACTGTAGCTGCATCTGCTGATTATTTTCTCTTCAACCTCTTGTGTACAATTAAGAATTCAGATTTAGCAGCTGGGAATGATTTTCAAATGTTGATCTGAAGCAGAAAGTTCTATTCAGAAACTTTCAGCAGTTCTTTTATCTTCCCTGTTCATTATTTTTTCTGGAATAGGTTAAAAAAGATAGTACTTGACCTGCTCTGCACTGAGATAGAAAAAAGATCATTATAAACTCAGATATGGATTTATGCTTAATGATCCATCTTCTTATGTGGCTGAATTCAATGGCAGACAGACTGAATATCTGTCAACAGGCTAAACTTTCTTTGGTCAAGAAACTTTGTTAATATTTTATTTTCCTAGTTCAGTAGGGAGACATTTTTCAAAGGTTTCTTGCTGATAGTTGTGGCAAAGAAACTAAGGTATAAAGCTCAAAGTGAGTGCCTGTCAAATTAAAGTTAGAGATGATAAACAAGTAAAAACTATAAAAAAATGGAGGGTAGATATTAATGCAATCACACATCATTATATACATTGATTAGTATAGAGTTCTATGTGTAAATATACCAATATGCTGAACAGATAGATCTGTGTGGACCATGTCTACATATAAAATTCTCACAGAAAGGTCTCGCGTTTGTCACCATGCTCCGCATGCATGTGAATTCAGAGCATTTGGCATTTCGGGTGTCAAAAGCAGCTGTTCCAGCTTTAGGACTGAGGGTTTATATGCTTATGTTTTGTCAGTGTTTTTGTATTCTGCCAGTAAAACCTCTGTCTTTAATGGGCCAACAAGCAGATATGGGATCTATTATCTGAATATGTATGCACGTGCTCTTACACACTTTCTTTAAGACAACAGATACTCAGAGATTTTTCCTTAGTCTAGTAAAGTGAATTGTGCATCTTTGTTGATGTGGTAGAGGAATATTGTGATGAACCTGGTTAATTAATTAGTCCCTCTAGAAATGGGGAAAAAAAAGAATTGCATTTTTGGTAGAGGTATGTTTTAACAGGGGACACTTAGGGCGTGGGTACTGCAGGAGTAAATACTGATAAGTTTATTCTTATTAGATACCTACAGTAGTGGTGTACATTTTACCTCCAAATATTTTCTCCTCTGTTATCTGTTCTTTCAGTTTGGGCATTTCCAGTTTCTTTTCAGTGAAACAGAAGATTTTTATTTTTTAACAAACTTTCAAGTCTTACCATATTGCTTGCAGATCAGGTCCAGGAAACATATCTGAAATCGATCACCCTACACAGTTTGAGATTGGGATTAGAAAATGTGTCATGTTTTGCATTTTTGAAACATAACCTGCTTTATCAGCAAAAGAACCATTATTCTTTAGAGCCAATATTCTACTATTTATCTTTCTCCTTTTTTTTTTTTTCTGTTTGATTGGTTGGTTTGTTGGTTTTTTTTAATTTTATTTTATTACAGCAGTATGCCCAGACCTAAGCTGCTTTCATTTTTGTTCTTTTCTTCTATTTTTAAGAGACAGAATTACGCCCTCTTCTCTAAGTTGGTCTTGTACTCATGGTATCTGGTCTGAGGAGTTTACTTATGCAGACTGCTGTTCAGGTTAGGGAGTTAGGGAGTTTTCTTCCTACAGCCTTTGTGTTTTGGGTTTTTTTAATGATAAAGACATAACAATTCTTTACATAATTTTACTAACTGAACACTGAGAGTAAAAGGACTGTTTCAATATAAATTGAAAAACCCACTATTCTAGAAAATTTGCATAGAATGGAGGAGATGTTATCAACTCCATTTAGTTTTCCAGGCTGGTCACACTAATTTTCAGTGCATCCAGTAATTATGGGAAGTTTTGTTCATGATAGCCTGTGACATTTACTGGGGTTGCAGCTGGAAGAAAACAGTAAAATCAGCTAGTGGGGAAAGTTTGTAGATGGTACAAGATGGGGAAATAGTCAGCAATGAGAAGGTTCTTTGTACAAAATTACCTGCATCAACTGATTAACTCAACTCAAAGTGGTAATGCAGTTTTCAGCACAGCCAGATGTCAAGACGTACATCCAGGGGCAAAGAACATGGGCCATGCAAGATGCTGAGGACTCGGGCCTGTGAAGCACGGACTTCAGAAGAAATTGAGAGCTGTCATTAGATATTCAAGCAGTCGTGACCTCCCAATATGACTTAGGGTGGGAGAGCCTGCATGGCCTTGGGGTTTGTAGGAGCAGAGGACTCTTGAGTAATGCTAGGAAGACCACGCTACTTACCCGACTGGAATTGAAGGAATTACTCCTGAAAGATTTTTTTCTAGTTCTGCTTTCCCCAATTCAAAAAGAGTGTTGAATGGTGAAGATGCAGAAAAGCCTTCTAGCTGATAGCTTGAGGAGATTATTCATCAGAGTAAGCAGGAGTTCCCAACTTTAGTCAAGATCCAAACAGCTGGAAGTCAAGAAGAGATGCATGCTGTTTGGAGCCCGTGTTTTTACATAAGGAAAACTATCCACTGGAATAGCTAGCTAAGGGGTGTGAGGAGTTCTTTAGCACTGATTTCTTTTTTTTTTTTTTTTTTTTTTTTTTTAAACCAAGGGTGGGTTTTTTTGTCTTTGTAAGATGTGCTTTATTCTAACAGAAAATTATTTGGATTAGCCCCATTGACTGGGTTCAGACTAGTGGGTTCCTCTTAACTTAATCTTGGTTTGTGTGTTTTAATTTTCAGGAGGAATGCGAGCATTTCTAATTTTCACCTATTTAAATAATTTGAAACTTTATAATAACAGTTTGTGGGATACTAGCTTTTCTGCTTTTCTGTCATACTTGGAGATGAAAACTTTGCAATAGTAGGGTAGCAGACTGGAGAAATACTGTTATGAACAAAGAACTGTTGAACCCTTTGAATTAAAATAAAAGCAGTGTTACTCTCCACCTTAATCAATAGAAAGGGCTGTTTGGGCCATAGGGTTTTTATATTTCTTTTTTGTTTACGGATTTACAAAGAGAATTTTCAAAAGTTGTCCGCAGGTCTTCAGAGTGCAGTTGCAATGTAATTGTCAGATATATATTGGAGAAGAGGGAGCACGGAAAAAAAGATAGCAGTGATGATGGTTTTCAAATAATACATTTTTATACAGCAGGAAGAAAGTGATTACTGAAAGGTTAGCCCAGATTATTATTCATGAGTTTTCTGAGCTTTTAAACAAATTGTTGTGCAAATGTTTGTAACCTCATCATTTTCTCTCTCTCAGAAGGTGTTCAGATCCCCACATGTGCGATAGATCAAGCGTACTTCCAAAAATAGGCATGCTGTTTGTGCTTGCAATTCCAGATGATCTTGTTATGGCAACTGAGTCTCTGCGAGGAGGTATCTGTGGGCTGTGTGGATCCTTTTTCACACAGTTCCTCTTATGGCTGGGAGCTGCTACTGTACTGCAGGACAACCCTCTCCTTTTTGGGCACAGTGCTTTGGTTTCAAAGCCAAATGCAATTAAGTCATCCTGATTAGATCATTAGAGCCTTCAGTGAAATCTGCTCACTAACATGCCTGAACTTTCGCTGTGGTTCCAAATGAATAATTTTTTGGTATTTGACTTTGCTTTGAAATGTGGAGCACTCTTTGCCCGAAGGGGTATCTGGTTTTGTATAAACATGGAAGGTTTCAGACCATTTGAGGGACGCAGTGCAGAATAATTCAGCTGTGCTAAAGATCTGAAGGATTTCAGCGATATTATTGACGGAGTGTTCTGTATCTGCTTCATCTTTTGAAAACTTTACAAATCAAGGGGCCTCCTCACAAACACGCCGGGCAGAGCTTGCCAAGCAGAACTAGCTGAGATCACTTCTTCCTGTATAACTGCCATGTGTGACCCCAGGTACATTCAGCACCAGGCATAAAGTTTTTAAGGGCATCTCCCTCCCCAGACGCCTTGCTCCTATGGTATGCCATGTGCCATCAGAGTGGTAACTGAGTGTTGCAAAGCATTGGACATTGGGTATTGAATATTCTCAGTGCGAAAGCTGGCATGAGGGCATCATTTACCAGCAATGGTGAATCCTTAGAGAAAATGGCAATTTGCTTTGAAAATTAGGGTCACCTTCACATGTTGGGTGCCATTAAGCTACTTTCTGTGGCAAGCCTCTCCCCTGACTGCAGTGGTCTATGGGAACGGACAGCTACCAGATGCATGTGACATTTTTACTTGCATGTCTTCACCGTATCGTAGGGGTAAGACATGGCCCTAAGAATCACCAGCTGAAGAAAATACAGGGAGGAGTATGAAGGTAATAATGAATGATGAAAATATAGATCTAAAACTGTGAAGACAAAATAGACAGAAGAAATCCCCTAAACATCTGACACCACCAGCTATGCCTCCACCTACTTGAAAGTAGTTGGATCGTTTCTTGTGAGCACTCTGGCTTTGTTTTTGTTTGTTTGTTTTCAACGCTAGAAATTCGGAGAGATTTACTGCGGGACTAATCACTGCTCAACATGAGTTAGGCTAGCAGAATTTCACTGCTTGACAATATTTGAGAACCAAACATGTCTCCATTTGAGATCATGTACATTGTTGTTACTACCTCATCTCCGGTTTAGTAAATAGCAGCTGTTTTTTGATTCTCTAAGATCTGAATATTTGTTGGCAAATTGGGCCTGTCTTGTTTGGTTCTGGGTAAGGCAAGCAGTTACAGCTGAAGCGTAAATAGTATGATGCATTCTACATGCTTTATTTAGCAAGTAAATTCAGGTATATTAGTGTAAGACCTCTTTGTCAGAAACAAAACAGCCACTGAAAATTCAAAGTAAAGGCTGGTAATAGTCCACATTATTTCTTTTATCCCCCATGGCATCAAACTAATAACTGATAGTTAACACCATTTTGGTGACTCTTGTTTTAGAAGTCAGACTGTTAAAGCTACTTATTTTCAGAGTTCCAAGCCTTTGTTTGCAGTTTATAGAAATACAACATTAGTGCTTTAGATTTTACATCAGCTCTGTGCCACTGAATTCAACTATATGAATAGCTGACTTCTTCCTTCCAGCAAAATGTGTACTTCACAGCAAGCATTTTTGTGTGCTTTTTTTTTCACTCCAGTCAACATAAGAAAATCAAGAAAAGGAACGATAGCCTGAAACATAGTTGGCAAACATTTTGTACTTTAATACTGAAATGTGTTTCTTTTGCCAGTAAGTTTACTAGAATTCCTTTTTTTTTGAAACTACAGTGCCTTAAGAAAGCTGTAGTACTTGCTAGGGAGGTCATATTTATTAACCAGAAAATAGTAATTGGAAAAGAGATGAAGCGTTGTCTGTTGCTTTAGAAGTTATTCTTTGAATTGGCCAATTTTCAACTGTAAGGAGCTCTAGAAGGATTTTATCCCATTTCTGCCTCCTAGCTTTTTTTTCCCAATAGCACACTGATAAAAGGTTTTTTTGTGAGGCTTCTATTTTTCCAATAGACAGAGGAAATCTAAATTGCCTCTGGGCATTTTCTTAGTTCTAATGAGTTAAGCCTGGTCGGGAAAGAATACACACAAAATGGAGAGATACAATTTGGAAATGTGTTTTGCTGTTAATACAGGATGTTGTGAAATAGCAGATTGAGGCATTAGGAATGCAGCACTTTGAGGCGGTAGGTTGTGACTGTACTTGCAGCAATTTGCATAGCATTTTCTTATCAGTTTACTTTTATTGCTATTTCATTTCCCATGATAAAGAAGTGGAAGACCCCCTTCCGGCAAAGAAAATAGTCTTTGCAAATTATGCTGCCCGAAAGAAGAGTTGCCCTCCCTGATCCCACTATTCCATACCCGCCATAAAGATTTTTAAGTTTACACAGTTACTGGTTTTCCCTTCTTTGTGCTGCCATCGGTTTTGACTGTGGAAGAGATGCACTTTATCTAACCCCAAAAGAGCAGGTACTTACTTAGAAGAATTTCTCAAGTGCTATAATACGTTGTGCTTGCACTTTTAAAATACTACTTTATTGTTCCTTTTAGCCAAAAAGGCAAATATTAAAACCATTCAGGAAATACCAGATAATTCATAAGGCATATGTGAAGGCTAGGTATGGTCTGTCAGATGTTCTTAGCTATGGCCCATGGATGGTTTGTGGCAGTCCAGAGAGAGAAAGACCTGGCTCTTCACATGTGACTGACTTTTCTTCTTCCTGTACATGAATTAAATGAAGCTAAATCTATTCCATATATTGCCATATAGTTTTTTCCCATATAAGCAATTGCAACATTTGACGCAAGCAATGCGTCCAAGTGAGATTGAGGAGATGCCATCACAGGGGCCATGACTGGAAGAGCTGCTGTGCTGTGGGCCAGAGGTCCTTGTTTCACTTGATGATCTGCCCTGCACCAATATGAATCATCAAGTAGCTTGAAAGCTAGCAAAAATTGCTGCTTGGAGATTTGCCTACAGATTTAAACATATGCATTTCTATAGGCAATGCCCAGCAGGTGAAGGGTGTATGGCTGGAGCTGTGTTCCCCCACTGCTCGTAGCCTCCTTCACGCTGCCCAGTGTGGGGCAATTTAGGAGAGCTCTGTAGCCACCTTAACTTATCTGAGCTATAACGTGGCTTTTATGGCCTCGGCTTCAAGGAGCTGAGGATGTTCAAAGTGGCTGATAGCTACTTGCCTTTGTCATCCCTGCAGCTGAAATCAGGCATATTGCATCTGTTAATGTGTGGTCGGAGTTTGAGAGCTCATCTGAAAAGCAGTTCGTTCACCTTGTGAAGGTTAACATTGGGTAGGGGTTTTTTTGTTTGTTTGCTTGCTTGCTTGGGGTATACATTTGACAAAGTAACAGGAGTTTGCAAACTGTTTTACCTGTTACTTGCACCATGTTGTTAACACACCTTTCTCAGTCCTTGCACAATAAATACTGTAGCTGGTGTTGCAGACTTTAATAAGCTGGTATCTATCCTAGATCCTCAGAAGAAAGTTTTCAAAGGGTAAGTACTGTTTTGTTCCCCCCCCCCCCCCATTTAAAATGCTATCTAATAAGGATTCATTCTAGACCATATGTTATCATTATCTGTCTAGTATTTATTAAGGCATAAAGAGAGAGTTGCCCACTTCCAGAATGGTTTTTGTTCCAAGTTTCCATTAAGTATTTCATGTGAACAGGACGTGCAGCCTCTGTTAACTAGATTGAAAGGGTTTATGATGGGAGGGTGTCTTTCCAAATTAGCATTGTGTACAAAATGCTTTTAAAGACATCTGTGGGGTTTTTGTACTCTTAGGCCACACAAACATTTTTTTTTTCATTTTCCTTTGCTTTTCAGGCAAGAAAAAATAAGAATATCTAGCTAATTTAGAAACATACCTTTCTGGATGTTTTTCACTTACTTTTTTTTCTCCATATTATTCAACTGTCTGCCTTTCTCTCATTCCTCTTGGTAGAACAATTTCAGTTTTCCTTCTACACAGAAGTTTTCTTTGTAATCTTCAATGTAAGCAATACTGCTGGAGAGCGCCATCTGCCCTTATCAGTCAAACCTTTCCTAAAGGAGGGTCTATCTTTTTAATGAAAAAAAAATTTTTGAAGAGTTTTAAACCATTCATTTATAAATCATATAGCCTGATACTGAATTAGCTCTGTGTCCTACAAACAAGTGGCCTTTAAACTTCGCACCTTTGAGTTCTGAAATTCAGCAAATGCTGTCCTAACGATTATTATAATTTAGAACCTGCAATTCCTCCATGAGAATTTTCCTAAAAGCTTTCAAGTTTCCAGACAGGCAGATTTAAATGAAATTTATAAAAAAGTAATAGATATTAGGAATGAATCTCAACTGTTATTTATAAAATCAACAAACAGTCCCAGTTCACATCCCAAAGGGGTCTGAGGAATCATAAATTTCTTGAATTACACCAGTAAATCAGAAGACACAACTAGGTATTGCTGCTGCTGGGTCCTTTCGCTATGCCCTACTTTCTTCTGTTAGAGCTCTGGCAGAAAGATATGTGACATGAAATTATTTATTAATAGCTTCTGAAATAATAAAATGATTATTTATTTTTAGAATTCAGTGTTCCTTCAGAAAAATGAAACATATATTTATTTCTTTCAGCAGTGTTGTACAACTTACACCCTTGCCTTATTGGCTGCTATCAAAATTACTAGCCATTTATTCAGTTCCTCAGATAAGCAGAACTGAAAGCTCAGTCAATGCATGTCAGAGCCAATATGATCATCTGCTAGACTTTTTTTTCAACTTGGCTTTCTTACACTACCTAACCTTCAGTGAACTCCCTTTAACATCTGCTTTCACAGAATTCTCCTTAATCTACCTGCATTGTCAGATTGGGTTTTGTGTTTGATTTTTAGAAATAGAGAAATAATGATGCTTCTGGGAATTTCAATAACTAGAGAAAATGACTGATGATGGGAACTCATTTAAGAGGGTTAAAGGTATATTAGGGTAATGAAGTCAACGTGAATAGAAGTCTGGAATATTTTCATGTCTTCATAAGAACTTAGTATTCCCTCTTGAGTTACTCAGATCAGAGTATCTCTTCAGTTTTGAATTACTTTTGCCCAGAACCTTCAGGATTTAAAAAAACAAAACAACAACAACAACAGAGTTCCTCAGTCTCTCTTCTGCAGCAATCTGCTGAAAGATCCTATGGTATGGAATACTTGTCATAAGCCTGTTATCTGCAACATAAACCATCTTTGCATCTCCTTTCTGTGTGGATGGGAATAAAAGCTATGTTTTCTAGCTCATCAACCTGGAGGTTGTTCTGAGACCAACTACACCTGTGTCATCAGTTTATGTTGTGAACAGCATATTGAGTAGTATAGCACTGCTGAGTATATCTCAGGGTCATCTCTCTCAATCACAATTGATTTAAGTTGCAAGCAAGAAGATAATCTTTTGAGGACACTGAAGGGAAAAAATGCACCTCTACAATGCACACTTGAATGCTGTAACCTACCACACACAGAATTTTCCTTACTAACAGTTACATCAGAGAATAGGAGGTCTTGATGTTTGGAAATAGAGAATATGCATTTCACTGCTGTTTGGAGAATAAAGATGTATTTCTATCCAACAAAAATAGGCAAGTGAGTGATGAGGAACAAAGACAAAAAAAAAAAAAAAGAATGTAAGTATTGCCCCATGGCCAGAATAGGAATTATTTTCTAGTTTCCAAGATAACACCAAGACAGAGCAGGCTAAAACTACCATAGAATGTCTGCAGAGTCTATTAACACATTTATTTTCACACGATTAGGCACTTCCACCCATGTTCAGACACATATAAAAAGGACCACTGCCAGTATGTTTTGCTTTATAGGTCATTTCCTACAGGATCACCTGTTGGAATGTGAATTATTCTCAGAAGAATTCCTGAAAGAACAATACGCTAGAAGCCATTCTTTCTTCACTTTGAATCTTTCAAATCCATTTTTAAGGCTTAGAGACACTAAAACAGGGTAACACTGTAGGCATGAAATCCTGGCCCTCTTTTAATGCCTGTAGCAAAACACATTCCATGAGCTTCTGCGGAGGCAGGATTCCTTTCGTGTGCATACCTGTGAATCATGAGATACATGTGCTTGCAATAGTTTCAGTAACCAGGCTGAAATGGATAATGCTCAAGTACAAACCTACATTATGTTCTGGCTACGGTATTTATTGGCTAGTGAAGATTGTGCCATGTCGTTAGAAAAGACTGAGACACAGCTTTTCCAAATACTTGTGTATATCTCTTTTTTTTTTTAACAGATAATATTGTCTTTTGCTGAATTTAGGGGAGGGAAAGCACTGAGGAATATGAGGTCATTGAATTTTCACGCAAGAGCAGAAGAAACTATGCACTGCTCATCTGGTTTTGTCTACTAAAGGTTACTTCATTTCAAAGTTTTAACCTTTGATTTGGTAAATTTTCAGCAGTTCTAAGAATACTAATGCTAAAAGAAAAGTAAATCAGCAAAGAGAAAATTCAAATGTAGATACTCTTTTCGCTGCATCTCCCTCTGATATCCAGAAAATATATCTATTGGCTCATATTAGGCTTGCTTTCTCTTAATTTTTGACACTTTGTCATTTATGAGTGGTGTTAGCACTGTAACTATAAAGAAAGCTTTTTGATGAACAAAGATGTTAAAAAGTAACTTGGGAAATGTTTAAGCATTTGAAGAGAGGGCATGCACAATACAGGAAAACAAGATTTTAGAAAGACATCTCTCTTTGTAGCACATAAAAATATGAAATTTCACATTCTTTTCTGCATGAATGTGTTATATCCCCTCCTCCAGTTTCTCCTCTGAAAAACCCTAAACTGTATTGCAAATTATTATCCACTGGCGTGGGGCCTGGACCCCTTACAAGTTGGAAACCATTTTATATGCTGTAGATTCCTTTCAGTTTTAAAGCCCTATGTTGGCTTTTGAACAATGATGACATCAACTCTTGAAATCCAACTCTAGCTCTATTCCCTGTTCTGTAAGGCTTATAAAGTCAGTAGCATCCGTCTGTTGTTTCCAAATGGGATATATTTGAACTGACATTTCTGATTAATGAGCTGATATTATGGTTTGTTTATTATTGGTTTTACATTGTATCCCTCAAATGTGAGTAGCTAATTTTAAGAAGTAGGTTTTGCAATATGTAATAAAACATATTGCAATAAGAGCATTTGAACAATGTATAACATTTGAATCTCTCTCTCTCTAAATCTGAAATTGAAATTAATATTTAAATTTCCTTATCAATGAAAACGTACAGTGTTGTTTTGCAATAGCAATGTCAAGATAATTTTCCATAACCTAATGTTGGCTGGCGTTAATTACCCCTTGTATCATAGCAGTGATATCTGATTGTATCAAAACCAGGATTCACTCAGGACATTGCAGAATCTCACTGTTTGTGTATAGTGTTACATGTACTTAATATTTATCTATCTCACTAATATGAGATAACTGATATTATGAGATAATAAGACTGACTTATTCAGCTGGATTCCACTCTAATTACTCTATAACTATTCAAGTGTAAGCTGGTATACGCTGCACAAAGGCATTTCTGAGCTCATATCTCTCTTGTAATTGTGTAGATGACAGGTACGTGTTTAAGAAAGAGTGGAAGGTAATAAATTCAGTTAATAATAAGACAGGTAGACTTTTTATGTTTGATGTTGTAGTTCAAAGTTTTAGGTGTTCTAAAAGAAAGCGTAGGAGACTGTGGTTAACAAAATCTCACTACTGTGCTGAGACTGTGATCCTTACAAGAGGTTAAGAGCAAACTTAATGTGGTGTATAAACGTGGTACTTTTCTATAGCAGTTTTCCCTGCAGTGTGCTGGAAACTGTTCCTGAGTTAATTATTGCAGAAGCCTTGTAAGGTAGATAGGTACTGTAAATTCTGTTGTATATGGTGGGCAAAGGACAGGAAAAGTGGTTTTGTAAGGACTGAAATGGGAAGCAAAGCTTGATAACTCTCAAACCATAGAAAGCTGTGATTGGACAACTTTGCGGGCCTACTTAAACAAGACTGTTTGATTTTTATTTTATTTTATTTTTATTATATTGGATTTTTGGTGGGGAGAGAATTAGAGCACCTTTGGGAGATGACTGCCGTATGCAGTTTAAAGTGAACATAACCAAATTTATTCACCCGTTTCTTTGTGGTCAAGGGAATTCTGATTAATGAAAGTTTTCTAAGAACGCTTTAGTATATCAAGAAATAATTGGTAAGAGAACACTCACCAAGGAATAATGTTGCCATTGATTTGTCTTACCCAGATTACCCTCAACTGGTGTTCTCTAAATTGTTTCTGCTCTACAACCTATTTTCTTAAAAGAAATTAAGCCCATTGAAGCATGTAAATGAAGTAGTTTATGGCTTTCCATAAGAGCTGAGCACAAAAGCAGGCTACTGGGTGCAGTCCCCTAGCATCCTGAAGTAGGCAGGTACTATACTGCACGAGCTTTTTCCTAAAGTTGTCTAGGACAGTAGTTAAAATGGCAGTTCTTACCAGAGACCTGCAGTTCCCATCATTCAGAGTTGTGGGGTTTAGGTTGTTAGAAAACCTGTCCATTAATGTTGTTTTGTCTTACAGAGGTACACAGCAGAAAGGTGGAACAAAATGTGTGCACAGTCACGTTTTTGTTTATCCTGTCTTCTGAGTAATTACCATATAATTTTTTTTTCCTTTGGTGTGGGGGAGCAACTCCCGTAACCTTATCATTTTGAATAGGGAATAATCCAAATTTTGATCACTTTGAGTAGCTTTTATAAGGTTCAAATGGATGAGCTGATCACAGCCTAGAAAATAAGGTGCATTTAATCAATAGTGAAGGCCAAAATGAAGTCTAAAAGAAAGAACTTATAAAAGAAACATTACAATTATGACAAGGCCATGCGTTTTTATGCATTTCAGAGGATGTTGTTCTCAGTAGACCATCAGTTGTCACTGCATACACCATACTGTGCTTTTCAGTGATGGTTATTGTATGAATAACCAGGTCAGCCAGTTGTTTAAATAAAGTTGAGAGAAAAATACCACAGAAAAATGAGAGGAACAGCTATATTCTTTAAACATCATATTTTCTCTATTATTCTTACGTACTTTTCAAAATACTAGAGACAGCTCATGAAAATCTTTTCCTTCTTAGGTCATTATTGTTTCTTTATTCTTTTGTAAAGAATCGTAGTAGGTTTTTGTTGTTTATCTTCAGCAATATATTGTGATTCCAAGAAGAGATGATAACAGTAGGAGGAAGGGAATGAATAATAGGAGAGACAGACTACTGGAAACAAAGATACTGTGTTTGTCTAATTGTCCCCATTTCTAACTGTGGGACAGATACAGAAAAATGGTAGACAATATTCTTGCCATTTAACTTAGTAAAGTTTAGTGTCTGAATCCATATTTATACTGCCAGATATCTCAGATATTACATGTCAGTGGCTGAAAACCCCTAACTGAACCACTAATTCAAAATTGCTGTGTTCCCTACAAATCTTACCAGAATTAGTACGAGGCATGGTGAGGTACCTCCTTGTAAACTCATATGCCTCATTAGGCAAGCAACTCTGAGATCTTCAGCCAATGTTTCTTCAGTTTTCCATGTCTGTACAATGTAGGCTTTTTGCATACAGAATTTTGCATCACATAAGAGTGATGGAGGTTCAGATGCACGGATTCAAATCAAGTTCAGATTACCTTAGAGAAACTAGACCCAACCACCATTTTTTCTCCTGCATGGACCAACCAGTCTGGGTTTGCATGTTGCATTGCACAGTGATACTTAAACACTGTAGCAGGGGACAGACAAATTGTAAATACAGGAATAATCTTTTTTATTTATTTTCTTGGTTACTTTTATATGAAATGTGGAAGGCAGAGTCTGATGAGCACTCACCACTATAGGTGTTAGGGCCCAAGAACAAACAAATGATCAGTTCATGCCTAACTTTGCTAATGAAAATAGTCCCATGGACTTCTTGTATAATTATTCTTAATTGTGTCCTTAATTATATACTTTGAAGCATAAATCCATGATGGAACTAAGACTGAAGTATACAATACCCTGCAGGATCTTGTTTAAAGAAATCCTAAACTTATAAGTCATCTAAGGTGAAAAAGAAGTTATGTTTTTCCTTGATACTACATGTGAACTGCAGTATGGGTACAATATTGTATTTCTGTTGAGACAATGCAAAAATACAGAGTTTCAACATAACATCTCCACGTGGGTGGAGAGACAGCAAAAGGGGGAAGGCTATGTGACCCTGGAGAACTTCTAAAGCTCTTGAATACCAGACTATTTTTTACTTTAAAGGTGTAGCTATTTTATATCTCTAAAACAGTATGATTTGGAATATGATCTGCAGATTGCTTGCAGTTGATCCTGTACATTGACTGTATTTTCATGTGATAAAAGACTTTACCCTTTCCTTTCTTTGGCAAGTACTTGTGTGCTTAAAATTTCTGCTGGAAGAGCCTCTTTGGCCTGAACCCAACTGAGTTACCATCCTGACTTTTTCCCATCCCAGCATTCTTGAGAAACATCACTTTCTCGCATCTTCCCCACAAAACCATTGTGCACAGGAAATAGGCAGTTGATCCTCATTTCCTTCCTTCAGTTTCAAGCTGTTTAAGAGGACTTATGAGTCAGCATCTTGTTTAGTTGTATATCATCATCTACATACTCATCTCTAGCCCTTTGCATTTTCATTATCGTTTCCCTCCAGCATAGGCTGATTGCATGTCTCTGCAGGATCTCACCCAGAGACTGTAAACCTATGGAATGCTAATTGGCATTGTAACGTCCTGGCTAACCCAGCTTTGCTTCATACCGTGCCCCTGCATTTGTCGGATTTTAGCCACTTCCTGTCTCAGAAGCTGTGTCATCTTCCTGGGTGACCCATGGTAAATGTAACGTGTTTAATGTATTCTCCCTTTGTAAGGACTTCCCTTTTGAAATCCATCAGAAGCACAAATCGAGGGCGTATTACAGTGACTGAAAAAAAGGGGGAAGCTTAATGTGCTCCATTTCTCCACTTTTGCAGCGCTGCCAGTGCCTCAGTGAAAAGGCACTTTGGGTTGTATCGTCAAAGCCAGCAAGAACAGCAGTGCTGCATTCCCGCGGTGGGAGCACATTGCACTCCTAACACCCTTCTGTGACATTATTTCAGACTGACTCAGGAGGACAGATGTCTCCTACTAAATCATCAACACAAATGTCTCAAGCATCTGCGTTTTCCTTTGGAGACTTAGATTTTCAGTGTTCAACAGGCCTGATCCTGCTTAAAATGGTGAATACTTTCCTTTGATCTGCTTAGCAAGCAGGTCCCACAAGGCAGCCTTACAGTTCACTCACCCTTGTTTTGAAGGCCCTGGAATAATGACTAATGTAGTCACTCAGCCCCAAGACATTAATCCTTGTCCTCCCTAAGTTACTGCACACTAATCCTTTGGGTACTACCTTACAAGTGGTGTTCACCAGACCTTTCTTATGACTTCGTTTGATGACATCCAGCACATTCCTGGCAACTCTGCTTTCCTCCTGTGACTCTTAGCTTTCTACACCTTTTTTGAGAGCCACCACTCGCTCCATTTAGGTTTAAAGTTCAAAGGCAACGTGTTTGGCAGCTATTTCTTTCATCTGTGGTACCTTTCTCATTACAAAAAAGACTGGCTCCTGAAATTAGTTTTTCTCCATGTAACACCCCATCCTGCTCATACTTGCCGTTAGTGAGGCTCTGCAACCGTTCCATTAGCTGCGTGCTGTGTCCCAGCCCCAGTTTCCACTCTCCTCCTTGGCCTCTAACATTTGCCACTTTTTGCCAGAGGAAATTACTTATGCTCTACTGTTGATTTTCTCCATATTGCTTTTATACGCCTACCTGCCTGTATTAATCTGTTTCTTTGCATGCCAGTCCAATATGGACTAGAGTTGGTACCTCTTGTATTCTGGCTATTTGCTTTCACAACTCAGGAAGATTTAACACTAGTTTCAACAGGAGCTGCTCTGCTCTGAGGGTATTTGGTAACAGAGAGTGGAAGTCGCTGTGGTTCTTCCAGCTCACTGGGGCTGGCTCACCTTTTATAGGTTGTCCTTGTGCTGTTCAAGCTGGTCAAGTAATGTTCATTCAAGCCAGCTAAGGATCTGCGCTCTCATATACGGGAATGAAATCACAGGCTCTGTAAAACTCCATTTAGGAGAAGGCATGGGATCCTATCTGCTGGCCAGCAGAGGTTGCTCAGAGCATGTTAGTTGAGTGTTCTGCACTCTACAGCTCTTTATTTCTTAGTAAGTCAAGTCCAGGGTTTTTTATTCTGTGGGATTTGCTCCAACATCCTGTTTCTCCCCTCATGCTGGGTATTTGCTCTGATGCCTCACCTCTCTGGAGGTGAGGGAAGTAGGAGATGGGGGATTGTCTCAGGAACCTGTCCCCGGGGCAGTCGAGATTGCAGCCCTTACTGCATTTGGAAATTGCAAAGCTCTCCTTGAATTCATTTCCCATCATTGTGGACTATATATATCCGCATGCATGCCCACAGATGGAAAAAAAATAATAATCCCCTACAATCTAGGAGGAAAGGAAGAAATAGATCATTATTGTTTTCCCTCTTTAAATACCCTTGAGGTCATCAGAGTGCTGATGAAGGCATCAGTGTGGTGTTGAGTTTGGAAAGGAATATAGAAAGTTAAGAAATATTTTGGAAAGTTCCAAAGGAAGCCATGCTTCAGGTTTGGATTCAGACCCAAATGTCTTCAAATTTCATTCATAATAAGGTCTTTACGTGTGCTGCAGTAATGGTCTGGATTATATTTCTCCTATATTGGCAGGTCTGGATCTTCTTTAGTTGATCTGAAGTTTGCTATATAACACTGTGGAGGCCTCATTTGCCTCCTTGTGCTACCTTATGCAGGAATCAGTAAAGCCTGCTGCTGCACTGCTGTTGTGGTTCTGTATTTGTGTGTGGTTCATTTTTTCCTGCAAGACTGTGTTTATTCAGAGAACACTAAGTTAATCCTGCATCACATCCGTATGATTTCAGATCAACTCCCGTAAAAGGAGGGAAAGACTTCTGGATATAGGTGGACTAGTTTTATGTATTTTAACTGCAAATCCTCATCTATCTACTTGCTTTAAAATTAAAATAAATACCATGTTATGGTAAGAGGAGGGGAAGAGGTAAGGATACAGACAACATTTTCCCTGGGTTGAGGGTGGGAAGTGTTGCTGGTTTTGTCAAGCATCCTCATTTCCTTACCTGCCCTTAGGTCAGAATTGATGTTTCACTTCCTTTGGGAGTAGGAAAGTCCAGAGAAAAGCAACACAGTTGTAATTCCCCATGAGGTGACAGGGTTTGAGGAAACCAAGTAGCTCAAATTGATCCTATGCAATGGCTTTAGGGAGGGTGACTGTTGCACTCTTTTAATGCTGCCATTGTGCAGAGTAATGTCCCTTCCAAAGCATGGTCTTGATGTGTAATGATGCCTGAATGTCAAGCAAACATGCAGCACGGATTTTCCTTTGGAAGTCTCATGTATTTGGCATTGAGATGGGATTTAGACAATCCATAACTTTTTTCTTTTAATCAGGAGAATAGTTTAATCAAAGGGCAAATAGGACTTCTCAGGGTTGCATGTGTGGGGTGGTGACATTATAAAAACATAAAACCCCCTAATACAGTTTCGGTATTACTGAGACACTAGCAACAGACTGTTTTGTCTTTGTGGTTTGGAATTGGAATTTATCCAGTTGTTGCCGGAAGGCTACATTTAATTTGTACTGTGTTTGCATAAATAGCTTATTTGTAAAAATCACATTTTACTTTAACAATTCTAAATGATGCATTTATCATAGGGAGAAAAATGATCTTTTGTTCTCTTTAAATAAAATGGTACTGCCCTTCCAAAGTATCCAATCGACAAAAAGATGAAAAATCGTAGCATACTTATATGTTACTTATCCCCAGAATCAGCTCTCATACGCTCATATCCTCTGGGTTTGTAAAATTCAAAAGATTCTTTGAATTACTCTCTTAATTATGATGTTGGCATTATAATTACTTGCTAAATAAGATTCTTTAACAATGACGTCCTTGTTAACAAAGCAGTTGCATTTCTTTGCCTGGTGTGAATAGCTGCATGCTCTGAATGGGGCAGCAGCAGTTGTCGTGGGAGCCTGACTCTGGCTGAAGGAGGAATCGATTGCTCAGAGAAGGTTGTTTAGACCCCTATACAAAATCTCTTTTACCTCCACCCTGCAGGCAAATGAAGATTAAGGGAAATATAGGACCTCCACCTATAAGGACTCAAACAGCAGTAGGCAATTTCCCCTCCAATTTGCATCTCATTCATGTGTTGGAGGGGAAAAAATGTGTGGGGGTTTTTTGGCCCTTAAACCCCCTTTTTGGCCCTTAAACCCCTTTTAGCACATTTTCACATTCTGTGTGCTTTAAGAGCAGATGTAGAATAGTAAAGAGAGATGTGATTGGAGAATACCTTTTAATCATACCATAGTTTATCTTTTATTCTTTTGAAATTTGTGGTCAATCAAGATTAATACAGTATTTATAATTTCTGCTTGAAGGATTCCATGTCTCTGTAGTAAGTGTGAAACCAACACAGAAGTGTAATGACTGCTGCTAACTTCAGCCAAGAGTTGTATCATTTCTTAGGAAGAATGCATATTTTGCCATTTCTTGTCAGATATGGTTGCTAGATATATATTTGAGTCTGTGTGGCTCAACTCTCTGCCACTAACTCTTATATTAGAAGAACATTCTCCATTTCTTTGACACACCACCACACGTAGCACATCCAAACTGAGTCCAGCAAGGGTCCTGAGAATATTGCATATTAAGTATTGATAGAGCATATTGTTCCTTGGCACATGTGCCTTTCCTTCGTTAGTGCCTCTCTTTTCTCTTCTCTCTTCTCTCTTCTCTCTTCTCTCTTCTCTCTTCTCTCTTCTCTCTTCTCTCTTCTCTCTTCTCTCTTCTCTCTTCTCTCTTCTCTCTTCTCTCTTCTCTCTTCTCTCTTCTCTCTTCTCTCTTCTCTCTTCTCTTCTCTTCCTTTACTCAGTATACTTTCAGTATGTACAGGTTATTCTCTTTTAATTTCTACTGTTCTCCTCCTTTTCCTGTTAACAATTATCTCTCCCCCTCCCCTTCTTTTCTCTCTTTGATCCACAGGTTTTGCAGTGCATGTTGGTCTCCCTTCATTCAGAACTTGATATTCAAAGGTACTTGATGAAAATTGAATCCTCTCAGAGAGTTAGTACTGTACTTTCTTTTTTCTGCACTCTGCTGTGGATTGAGTTTGTTGCCCTTTAATCGTGTATGTCTTACTTCACAACTAGCTTTCTCTAATAAATATGGTTCTGCATGCTTTTCGCCTCTGTATTTCACAGCAGTGAAGTGTCATTCATATAGATTAATTGCATATGGGAGTGTGATGCACGTGCATCCTTTGACAATCTCTTAATTCTGACTTTTCCTTTAATGGCATAATGGACGTGAAGTACACACTCCTGTCTTAGATGCTTTGAAATCCACCAAAATTCAGTGGGAGGTCCTAGATAAATAAGTGTTCCCTACTAGCTGTCCCAATTCTAACTTTATTTATGTATTTACACACACTTGGAACTGGCTTAAGGGGTAAAAGTCATGCTGCAAAGTTAAGGACAGCTCTGTGGGCACAGGAGTAAATATTTTTGTATCTGATGTGCAAAAAAGCTTAGTTCTGCAACTTGCAAAATGATCTTGTATGTACACTGTGCGCCTGTGAAGTCACCTGTATCTCACCTTTCTTCCTATTGAGCTCCTCTTCCATTTCTATATGGCTCGTAACACCATATAGAATGGATGTCTACTACAGTTACTTTTTTTTCCCACCCAGGCAGTGCGTGTGCACATGCCTTTTAAATACATACGTAAAAGGTGCCTCTGCATGGTTTCTACTGCAGTCAAAAGTGTGATCACAAAAGCACCAAGACGGTACATGCTGCAAGCAAGGAACGAGGCCTTGGAGCATGCAGAGTGCACAGCCGCTTATTTGCACCTGATTTGTCACTTCCCGGGCTCGTTTTGTTTCCACTTACAGGATTTAAGTAGGCCAATAAACATGCCGACCACAGGGAAGGGTGGGAGAGGCAGAGGTGTGGCGAGCAGTAAGGCTTCTCCCTCCTTTGCCAAGGAGATGGCCTCGAGGGAGGGAAAAAGAAGCGAAGGGGTAGGGTGACAAGTTGGAAGAGAGGAGCAGGAGAAGCCCGTCTCTTCCACAGCATCTCTCTTGCAGCAGCCCCCTAACTCTCCCCAGGTGCCAGAGCCATAAGCTCTGATAACCGCTTCATCAGACCTTTACTTCCATGAGTAAAGGCTAAAAATAAGTCCCCGGCATGGGTGTGCTACTGCCGGAGGCAGCTCTGCCTCCCGCTTGCTCTTCCTGGGTGTTTGTTCTTGCTGGGGGCTGGCAGCACCCACCGGCTGCCGGCCGGGGCCCACACAGAGGGCAGCTCACACCCTGGCCCAAAAACCTCGCTCCCACCCACCAGCCTTCGTGTTGATGGCTCTTTTTTCGGTTGTTTTTAAAATAGCGTGTTAATTAAGAACTCCTTCTGAGCTTGTAGAAACACAGAAAAACAGGTTTTTCCAGGACCGCCGCATCGTGTTCCTTTGCTTTGGGAAACAGACACCACAAAAACAGACCCTCCTCCTATTTTCCTTAGGGACATGTGTGGGAGAACAGGGATGGGTAGATAATAATTTTCTTCAATCAGAACACACTATCCCCTAGGTACATTTAGGCATCTGGTATGTATTCTTTTTTCCGTGCCCCCCGCCCCCCCCCCCCCCCGCCATTTTTGCATGTGGTTTTAAGCATGTAAAGATCTTTCCCCTTTAATCAGCATAATGACAGTTTTTGTTTAAATCATCCCTTTTAATCTTCAGAGTTCTCATGACGGTTTTAGGGATTGTGTAGGTAGGAGTTACCTCACCCGCTGCTGATGAAACGCAGCCATCTCCCGGATGGAACAAGGGGTCATGCTGGCTCATGAATGCTTCACAGTAGGGTTTTTGGGAGGGAAAAGAGAAATAGCTTCCAACTGAAACTGCCATAAGATTTTAATTAAGACAAATGTTGATGTCCAGGCTGGAATTTATGGATAACTTATTTAAACAAAGTAATAATAAACTGAAGCTATGGTGCAAGAATATGACAAAGACTGTGAAAGAACAAATTTTGCTGTGAGCAAAATTGGTGGAGCCATAGAAGACTTTGGAGGGAAAAATAGTGAGGTGATCCGACACTTTTTAAATTTGGCTATCATGTATAAATAAATACATCATGTTACAAAGCATTAGAATAAAGCAGAGAGTTATATGATTTTATTTTAAAATGAAAGATTTCTTTCATTCAGTGTGATTTTTGCTTATTACCAATGGGTGACTATTAGTTTTGTCTATCGTTTTACTTCAGTTTCTACCCTAAAATTTCAGGCTGGCATTTGTAGAAAGAGAAAACCTTGGATTTGGACAGAAACATACTGAGAAATATTTTTATACTTTTACATGGATGGCTTGGGTTTTTCTGATATTTCACATATTCCAAAGAGATGCCACAGCATGTTGCATATTTCAGTCTGGACTTGTCTGGACCAATTAAGCTGCTCTTAGACGGGCTGCTGAGTTCCTTAGGGCAACATTTTCAAATGCAAGTTCCTCCAATTAAACATCTGAATAAGAGGTCTGGCAGAGTAAGTGCTGAGCACCTACAGCTTTTATTGCTTCTAATGGATATCTTTACTGTAACCACACAGCTTTCCTGAAAAACAGGCTTCAATTTATCTAGGTGCTTACAGTTAGAAACCAAAGTTTGAAAATGTTACTTCATGTCAGTCATTTATAACAGAGTTTCTTGAAAAACTTTTTCTGCTAAGTCTGGGGATCACCCTGCTGAAGAATGAGCCATGGTCCTGTGAAGGGTGAGCAGGAGTTGGCAGCCTGTGGATGTCCTGCTTGGTGATTCACAGCTCTCAGGATTAAAAGAAATGGGGTTTGGCAGCTTGCCACAGCAGGGAGCATGCAGCTGACCACCAACAGGAGCTAGCAAGGCTCCTGGGAAAACGTGCAGATTTTTAGGATTATTTGAATATCATTCCAACCTAAAAATATGACAGATAAATTCTGACACATCATTAGACTTTTTTTCCACTAGGTGGAAGAAACTGGGATCAGCATCAGCAAATACAAGGAGTGGTGATAAAGATCCTGTCATAAGCAGAGAGGAGTTTTGCCTTCAGATAAATTCACAGAACTGAGTAGAATAACAGCTCGGCGTGGCGTCCTGACCCCGCCATAGCGATGGGCTCTGGTAATGCGTGGCTGTGACTGAGCATTACCAGGTTTTAATGCAGCACCTTCCTGTGGCAGCTGGTGCCACTGGCTGAGTTATCTTCCCCTCCTCGTTCACAGTGGCGGAGAAGGGGAACGCTTCCTTTTACCTTACTTGGGAAAATTCCTCTGGGTCTGTTTCTGCCCTTCCTCAGAGCATGAAAAATTCTGCACCAGGGCTGTACCTCAGGTTCACATACACTGAATTCATTGCTTTGCTTAATTATCGCGCTGCAGGCAGCCCGGGGAGGACTCTGTGATTTGTGCTCTGCTTGCGTTACTCCTGTGGTGAGCATGGTGAGCTCAGGCTTTCCTCAGGACCGCTGGTGGCAGGAGGAGGCCAGTAGCACCACAGCCAAAGGGGAGCTTGGGCAGCATCCAGCGCAGAACATGCCTCAAAGTCAGGGAGGCTGCAGGCAAGTTGGGTACCTTGGTTCAGTACTAGGGATGGTGGGCAACCATGGCTCAGGCACTGTGTCTCTCCTGATCAAGGAGGAAAGACTTCTGGCCACTCATACCATAGAAATTAATATTGCCACCAAACTGAGACTGTTTGTGAGCAAGGACCAGCTTTGTAAGTCGTTGTCATTGATTCAACAGAAAACAGTGAAATGTTTGTGTTTGAAATACAGAAACAAAAGCCAGAGACGTCCACAAGCCCGTGAGCAGGCATCGGAGAATAGTATAAATAAGTCCGACAGAGTCTGCACGGTGTCGAGTGGGCAGTTGCCCTCCTGCTCTCTTCAGCTCTTGAGAGCACGGATGCTGGCGTGTGCCTGCTCCTGGCATGTTACCATTTCCAACTGATGGTGTCTGAAAGGAAGATGCCATAGATTTTTGCATCTCTTAATGGTGAAATAACACACAGAGAAAAGAGAGCATGTCATGAAAGGCGGTTTTATGTTGCGTTCAGCTGCTGAATCATCTCCCTGCTCCCAGTTCCCCCAGTGAGAGAGAGTATCCAAATGCATCCATTGCACAGATGTAATATGAACTTTAGTTTATATAGACATGTATAAGCAATTAACTTTTCTGAGAAAGTGCTACGGAAAACATTGTTACAATAAATGTTTAAAAATAAGAACATGTGGGTAGTATTCGCTTTCTCTCCAACAGCAGTATGTCACTAATATCATGTCCAGACAAGTAAAACCCTGTAGTTGTGATAATATAGGACCCCAAAGACTCTGTATCTTTGGAAAAAGCAGATCCTTCCTTCAGACAACCATAATTTGGATCTGACACAAATGTGAGGAAGAAATATTATTGTTGCAGTAATAAGAGCTCTTGTGCTGTGACAATATTTCAGAATTAATAAACTTATCATACCTTAAACACAGCCTGTTTATATGCATATTTGCAGTCTGTCACATATCCTGTAGCCATCTTCAGCACAAGTCACAGGACAAATAGTTTACTTGAAGGTCAAGAAGAGCAGGTTTCCATTTTTCTTTTATTTTTTCTTCTTTATTTGAAATGTCAAGAAGACTCTCAAATGACTTTTTTTGTTTTGCCTATGCTAAGTATGTTCTTTAGAACATATGATTGGAAAGAGTTATTTTACTAGCACTGTATTATTTTTGATGTCTTTGTTTACCGTTTGTACACTGCCAGGAGTGCTAGCAACTTTGAAGACATGTATGATAAGATTCTTCTCTTGAAGCGGTAAGTTTCTGTCAAGATAAAGGCTAAGGAAGTTCCTGGAGACAGGAAATAAGAAGTGTGAATAGATCAAGAGATGAAATTAAATCCTTCTTCAGGTCATGGGATTTTTTCTTAGCTCTTTTTTGTTTATGAAAACGTGTGAAGCAAATTTGCAGGAGAGATTTTTAAAAAGGAAAGGAAGTAAAAAAGGTATCAGTTATATAGATTAGCGTGGAAAATAACTGGAAATGAGCATAGAAGGACGTTATGAAGAGCAGAGCCATAAAACTGGGTAGAACAAAAGGGTGAGAGGATTAGTGGGGGCAAATGTGAGCAGAGGTCCAGAGGCAGAAGCATGCACGGAACTTAAAGAATCTCTCTGGTGCCCTGTGATTGCTCATTACATTGGCATCTCTGCAGTATTTCACTTTTCCGTATTCAGGTGCCTCCTGATTTCATGCCTAATTATTTGAAATTTTATTGCATTCAAAGAGCCTTGCACTTTTTTGCATTTTTTTTTTCTGAGGCAGTGGAAGAACTAAAGCAGATATGTTAAAAGTTCATACTTTGGATAAGCTGTAACAGACAGACATCAGTTGTGAGGCATGATTAACCACAGTTTTAATTCTTGATCAAATCCAAGAGTAGTTGGAAGATACTGGATCTTCTGTAATGGCTACCTCCATGTGTTATACTTAAATATATACCCTGAAAATATATACCCAGGATATAGATCCATGTAAATAGAATAGTATATCCTAAATAAAACAGTAATCTCAAAGCACTATGTAATTTTATGTAAGTTTTCACCAGAACTGTTCGTCCTTGTTTTGGCCTTTCCTTTCTGCTGAGCTTCTTACCCAGAACTAGCGTAGCAAGATCTTTTATCAGAGAAGTCCTCAAGGAGGTTCAGCTTTACTCAGCTGGCTGAAAAATCAAGCCTATTGCACAAAGAAACACACAGGGGGCTGTCTCCTAACATATAGCTGTGGGGGGAAGACCATGGCTGACTGAGGAAATTGTAACCTAACTAGTATTGGCACAGGGGAAAAGACAGAGACCTGCTGCCTAGTTCTGAACCTTCTGTTTTCTGGCAACGATCCCAGAGGTGTGGCTTGGAAAGTGCTGGTGTTTCCTTGGTTTTGTGTGCCTGTGTGGAGTATCTGCTTACAGATGTTTTACTTTTGGATAGTGCTACTCCTTAGTGGGCATGTCTTGAGTTTTCTTCTCTGTTAGGTATTATGGATTTTGCCCTTTGCTAGCAGATATATTAAAAAGGCAGCCACCCAGGCACAGTGATGTCCCCGTTCATTGCTTTCACTGGATTTATGCAACAGGCAGCTGCAGTGCCATCTGGACTCTCGTAGAAGCAGTCTACACTGTGACTCTAGTTGGCTCCTGAAACATGGGCTATATGGTGAACATTTATTTTCACCTGCATGCCAGTTCCTGAAAAGTACTTAAAGGGACACTTCCTGAAATATTATTTTAAGCTTTTGAACATTTTTTAAATATGTTAGTGAACATTCTATGGAAAAAAATATATATGGTATGACTTACTAAGTATTTCTTTGCCATCTGTCTTATTTATCTTATTTGATGTTGGAATCAACAGACTGAATAATTATTACAGGGGTTGGATAATGCTGAAGGTTTCTGCCCTGCTTTCTTCAACCATCTTTACAAGTCCTTGTAGGTTATGGCTCCATAAATGTTGCTTGTCCTCTCCCCACTTCATGGGTTGGTATTCCTAAGAAGCGCTGCCTAGGAATCAGCTTGATTATTAAGTAGCGTCAAGCCTAGTGCTCGTTGCCAATAATAAAAACGCTTTCCTATCAAGTATGCACTCATATCTCTCAGCTTCTTGAATAGCCACTGTTGTTGCTGTGTTTGAGGATTTTTTTATAATCTGTTTAAAATTCAGAATTGCTCCTGAAATGCAATGTTTACATGAGTTGAGCATGACAAATAGCTTGAAGCCTTTCATAAACAGTATGTGTATATATGATGGATCTCATTAATAGCTTGCATTGGTTTTACATTTGTATTAATCCACTTACTAGAGTGGAACTACTATGGATTTGCAATGGTGTATGTTAAGAGGAGAACTGGGCTTCATGTCTGAGCAGAATCCGTGATGTGCCTCTGCCTTGCTTCAGAAGGCTCTGGTATGCCTCTTGGGGCTGCAGTATTTAAGGTGAGGAATAAGGGCTGCCAAAAGAAGTCTTTTTTAGTGTGGTGGGTTGACCTTGGCTAGATACCAGGTGCCCGCCAAGCTGCTCTATCACTCCCCTCCTCAGCAGGACAGCGAGAGGAGAAAATAAGATGGAAAAAAACTCGTGGGTCAAGATAAAGGCAGTTTAATAAAGCAAAAGCAAAGGCTGCGTGTGGAAGCAAAGGAAAACAAAAGATTTATTCTCTACTTCCCATCAACAGGCAATGTCCAGCCACTTCCCGGGAAGTAGTGCTTTAGTACGCCTAGCAGTTGCTCCGGAAGACAAACGTCATAATAACGAATGCTCCTCTTCCTCCTCCTTCCTCTTAACTTTTGTTGCTGCACAGATGTCCGATGGTATGGAATATCTGTTTGGTCAGTTTGGGTCAGCTGTCCCAGCTACGTCCCCTCCCAAGACCTTGCCCACCCGCAGCGTGAGGGGGGGAATGTTGGAGAGACAGCCTTGATGCTGTGCAAGCACCACTCAGCAGTAGCCAAAGCACTGGTGTGTTATCAACACCTTTCTAGCTACCAATACAGAGCACAGCACTATAAGGTCTGCTCTGAGGAAAATTAACTCCATCTCAGCCAGACACAATACATTTAGTCACAGTAATGATGGCATTATCATCCAGGGGGATCTGAGTTGCTGTATGTTAGGTTCTAATGAATTGCCCCACCGACAACAGAACACAAGAAACACAACATTGCTGAGGTTGGCTCCATCTGCACATTGACAGGACACGCTGGGCAACTGCACAGCTAAAGCTGTGCCTGTTACTTCTGGTAATGAAGCCTTACTGCTTAAATATGCACCTGTTCATATGTGTCAATAAACTATATACATGCAACTGCCTGTCTCACATGAAATCCGGGGATTCAAATGAAAGAGAAACAAAAATAAGCAAAAGCAAAGCAAAATAAGCTTGATTCATATTAGCAGAATATTTTTTTCTTAAAGAAACAAAAGCAAGCCCCTTCCCAACAAACTCTGAAGTTAAGGACCTTTGATTTTGTTGCTTATTTTTGCATCATGTTTTATTTTTAGTTATGGTTTTCTAGAAAGTGAGAATTATTTGCCTTCTAGCTCCCTATTAATGGATACATACAGATAAGTTATTAATCAGTACAAGGAACTACAAAGCTGTAATGACTTGGCTTGGTAGTACTTCTGTAATATGCCTGTGTAAATAAAATACTTTAGCAGTGATGGTTCCCAAGCCATTTTGGAAAGTTGAATGAAGAAGTACTGACTAATCAAATTTTTTCTCTGTGTTTGCAGGTCACTTGTCACCTCTCTAAGTTTTCAGGCACAAGTCCCTGTATTGACAACCTGCAGACTAGTGCTGACCATGTCAGAGGCACTTCAAAGCATACTTTAGTTTGCTGAGAACAAATGTTGTTAGCTTTAAGTCCTGCAAAAATTCAATGCTCTTGAACAATTTCACTGTGGGACATTGGATAATACCTAATATTTTAATATTAGCATTTCAAAAGTGAAAAGTTCTGCAGGGTTTAGCGTTCTTGTGAGGTATTTCTAATTTACTGTTGTTTGTGAGCAACTGCACAACTTGGCAACAACGGGCCTTTATAGCCAGCTAATGAAAATCTGATAAATGTTAAAGTTCTTCATATATTCAAGGTCACATAAGGAATATTATGTGATGCATGCTATTGCTGAAATGAGCTCACCTCATTTCACTTGAAAAACCACTGAAGGAACCAGATGTCAGCAAGATAAGTCATCTTGGCTTTCCAGAAAGAAGCAAAATCTTTTCTGGATCTTGACAGCATCTTCAAACCTAGAGTTGAAGTTGATTTTAATACAGAGGATTTTTAACGTACTAGTATCTGACCTTAAATGATAGGGAAGAGGAAAGCACATATGTTTTATGACATCTTGTGCCTGGTGCTGATTATAGGCCTTTATAAAGTTAGTATTTACATACTGGATTTGGGACAGAGTAAGCTTGCTTTGCTTTGAATTTCTTCTTGTACAGTGTCTGTTCCAGTTTGTTGTGATACAGAGTTCGCATGAGAGACTGGAAAAATTATTCTTCCAAAGTAATAGTAACATGTAGTTGAGGGAGTTTCACTAAACAGTATTGCGTATACTTCTTAAAGCAACCCCTCTTTGTAGAAAGCATTTACAATGTCACTTATAGTTAGCAAAAAGATGTTCAGGACATTGCATCTCCTACTGAGTGTGTTTTTATTAGGCAGATCTTACAATGAAGAGTCAGTAGAAGTGCATAAATAAAACCATTTCTCTCCCCTCCTGAGAGAGTTGGCTTTTTCCAGATACAGTGTTTAGCAATTTACTAGTATGATTGCCCAGTAAAAATCATAGTTTATTGGTCAGTTAATGAAGACATTTCTGATTTATGCTGATGCAACAAAAAGTAAAATAATTGTTTGTGATTTCAGCCAGAAATGTTGGATGGCTATTTTGGCTTTGCTGCATGACCTGTACCTTTCGTAGATGGCACAGCAGAATATACCGAGATCGATAGCTTACAACTACATCACAGTATTTCTTTTCAGAGGATTTTTCTTAGTGGACTTTTCAACCTGAGAGTGTATGTGTGTGTGTGTGTGTGTGTGGACATGCCTATGCTATAGTGGTTGTTTGAGCAGCAAGGAATGGCATTACCATACATCTCCTCACACGTGTCTTATCCTCAGGGCCTTGTTAGCAATAAAATTTGCAATGTGGATGTACAACCATAAAAACCGTAGCAGAATACCCAAGGACACTGTTTTCCTAAATAACCTACACAGAAGTGACTTTCAGCATACCAGTATTTGAAGAAGTTTGGACTTCTTCCTTCTTCTCTTTGGTTTTTTTCCCTCCATATTCCAGTTTCAGTAGACCAATAACGAAATACTCTGTTTTGCAGACAAGAAGCCCAAAGCTGTCCCAGAGCCCACAGCCCAATTTGGGTGACCAGACAGAACACCTCTCTGAAGCATCTGCTGATTCCTTAGAGGCCATGTCCGAAGGCGATTCTCCAACCCCCTTTTCGAGGGGCAGCCGCACGCGGGCAAGTCTTCCCGTGGTGCGGTCGGCAAACCAAACGAAGGAAAGATCACTGGGTAAGACCCTACTTCAGTCCTTCTCCTCTCTGCTCTTAGCCTGTGTTTTCCATTTGTGCATTTAAAACAGTTTTTAAATAGTTTGGAGTTAAAAAAGTAAAGACTTTGGTAGCACATTGGTTTTAACGTCAGGTTGTTCTTTGGAAATGTGCTCAGTACGGGGTAATAAGTAACTTGGGGGAGCGGTGAAATTATTTTCATAAGATCTGAAAGTGTGCTGAGAACATGGTAGGCAAGCAGAAAGACGCAGACCCTGACGTGAAATGCTGATTAATGGTTAAAACCCAATATTGCAAATACTTTTTGCCAAGCCTGCACACGTATGTGGCAGTGAACTTACTACAAGATTGCACCCTCATTTTCGGACAGGAGACAGGCTTTTTCACTTCATCATCTCTTCAAAGCCAGACCTAGTTGGAAGAAACCTAGAGATATTATGGCCTGACAGATCCAGGTCTTAATGAAAAGGTTTGGTATTTGCGTGGCGGTAGCTTTCCAGGCAGAGGATTTGAACGGATATGCTGACGGAGATGCCCTTTACTTCGGGGCAGTGCCCTTCCATCTGCGCAGTGACACGGGTGATATGTCAGCACAGGTGGATGGCTCTGCTTCCCGCGTTCTTCCCGTATCTCAGGGTTGAATTAAGTCCAGCTGTGAACCAGAGCGCCTTTTATGATGGTGGATTTTGTCCCGGAGACTCTGCTCTCAGCTGATGGATGGTAAAGGCTGTTTTTTTGAGGAAAGACACCAGAGGGCACTTAAACTGCTGTGAGAAGGCAGCGTAACTTGCAGGTGGATTGCTGAAGAAAGCAGGTTTTGCTCAGAGGTAATAAACCGAAATGCTGCTTTCCTGTAGACTCATCTCCCAACATACAGAGTGACATAAACCGAAGGCTGGGCTGTAAATCATACCATGCTTGTAAGCTTGTCATGGCGTTTTACTCATTCCTCAACGATCTAAGACAGTTTCTGTCAAGAGTATTATGATATCCGACAAACACAACAAATGAGAAGAAAACAGAGCCGAAAGGGGTCCCTGCTGCTCCCAGAGCTGGCAAGTGTAAAGCAGTGGGACTGCGGACAAGGGGCTGATCCCTGCCCGTTGTCAGCTCACGGAGTAGCACTGCTGACGTCCCAAAGCCTGTTGGGCTGCCAATATGTCAGGCTCTTTGGGGAGAAATTTTGAAGACTCCAAGCTGGACAAGACTGTTTGGTTTAGAGGTGTTTTTAAGAGCAAGCGTGTAGCACGTGTGTGTTTACTATACATGCAGGGGATTCATCTCTGCCTATACGTCACTGCTGGCTAGGGCGTCCTCAGAATGGCTTGCTTCACCCTGAGATTTTCTGGAAAACATGTATTTGCTTCAATGTGATGTCAAGTGGATCGGGCCTTTGCAGGTCCCTGTGCAACTTGCAGTCCAGCCTCACTGCATGGGTTTCGGCTGGCATTCAGCAATTATCCCAGGACACGTAGGGTATCTCAGCTCTGAACTTCTGTTTCAGATGTGAGCTGAGAATTGATAAACAGCTTTTGGAAAGCTTTTTGTTGGCATCAAAGGGGGTGGCCTGCTATGCACCACTGCTTTGCAGCGTTTTCTTCCCCCAAAGCTGAGCTTGAAACAGCTTTCTCATTGTTAGTGTGTACATCTGAAAAGAATACAACAGCCCTCTTTCTGGAAAAGACTTAAGTGCTCAATACCACGAATAAACCTGGTGATAGGAACATAGGAAGGGCCACAATGGATTAGACCAAGAGTCTACCTGACCCCTTATTTTGCCTCCAAGAGGGACCATAGGCAGCTAGTCTAGGCAAAAGTAAGAACAGGGTAAGTATGTTGTACCTATGATCATTCCTCCGAGTACTCTGCCAGCCTCAGGCTATCTTCAGCTTAGGGATTTCCTGGTTATGGTTTCTGTCTGTATAATAACCCTCAAGAGATGTCTCCTCCAGGTATTTGTTCAGTCTCCCTTTGAACCCATGTAAATTTTTCACATCCGCAACAGTGCAGCTGTGACTTTGGCAGCAAGTTCCTGTTGGTCTACTGCCCAGCCATTGCTTTTCTCTTGCTTTGTTTTGTATTTGCTTATCTACTCTAAGTTATGCCCCCTTGTCCTTGTGTTGGAAGTGACAGCAGACATTAGATCGCTATCTGCTCCCCCTGGGCCATATCTGATTCTGTAGGCCTGTCATTTCCCTCAGGTCATCTCTTCTCCAGGCTGAGAAGTGCTGCTGTAATTACTTGTTCCTCATCCAGAAACCATCCTGGACATTTGATTAGCATGTTGCCCTTCTTTGCACTTTTTCCAGTTCGACAGCATCTTTGCTGAGATGAGAGGACCAGAAGCTCACTGTTAAGTAGTCCACTCTTAAACCCTTTTTTAAGCATCTGTTGCACATACTGAAATGTGTTGTCCGGGTCCTAATGGAGGACAGTCCCATGAATATGTACCATTTTATTTGACGGCCAGGATTTCAGACCCTGCAAGGCACCCTGTCTCAGCCTGTCTTTCATATACTAGAGACAAGACCCTGGCTTATCCCAGCATGATCAGACAAAATGCAGGAGGCGGGGGGAAAGGAAGCAATGTAATATGAAGCATTTCAGCTGAGAGTTTTTAGATTTGAAACTGGAGCAAAACAAGCCTTTTCTTTCCTGTATTGCAGGAAGTGTCACAGCTATGTGTGTGGCTTAAGGGACCATCATACCAGCCAAATAGGAGGTAATATACTGTCACCACCCCACAATCTGTAATTTTCAAGATGTTCCAGGAACTATTAATAGCAGATAGTTTGTTTTAAAAGATATTCTAAAAATGGTTCTAAAATAGTTCAGTTTTAGGTTACTATTCTTCAATGTACTTCTTTTACAATAATGTCCTTTTCAGTGTTTTCTGCCAGTGTTTTCTAACAGCACCATGAGCAATGTTCTGAAATTTTACTTTTGAGACTCTTTGCAGACTGTGGCCCTGTTAGGACTGTTTTTACTTCCAGCAGTATAAGGGGAGTGTTTATTTTTAAAAAAAACAGGAAACTGTTTATAACTTCAATTTTAAAAGCATCATGAAAATACTTCTGTTCACATGATTTTAAACAAGTTATGTATAATCACCTCACTTTCCATCTCTACTAGTTTTTTAAATTTAATCTAATTTAAATACAAATTATGTTTTGATCCTCAGCCAACATAATTTCAGTGAGGAAAATGACCAACTTTTGTGATTTTTTATTAATTTTACATTTAATATCTCAATGCCATTGTTTTAAAAAACTGATGTTTCTTTTTGAAATTCTAGTTCTTCTGTAGGTTCCTATTTTACTGACTACATATGAGTCAGTTTGGTTTTACATTGTGGTCTGAATTAACATGGAGCCTGAGAAGGAATAGTGGTAATGCATTTTGGCTACTCCAACATCATGGTTTTGTCAGTCAGGACTAATCTAATAGGACATGGTATTCTGACAAATCTAATAGGACATGGTATTCATGTGGAGTCGACCCAGAAAACAGTATTCCAATTGTGGGCCCATTTAAAATTTCAGCCACAGCTTTCAAAATGAAGGTCTTTCTTGGCTAAGAGGTCCATCAGAAATCAGCACTTGTCTCATCAATCTGCAGCCTGGAGACAAAGTGAGATATTAAAATAAATTAATTCACTGTGCAAGAGAAAATTAAATGTATTTTAAAATATCTCTTTGAAAGCTGGGAGTTTTTCCAGTGCGATAACTGTGGGAAAAAATTATCTAGCAAAACTGTCAGAGCGAGAATCAGCTGAAATCTGGAAAGTGCTCAAAAGCTTTCAACAAACTTCACTTGCAATTTGCCTGGAGGAAGCAGAACCTGACAAGCACCCAGCAAGGTTATGCCAGCAGCCAGCCTGTGCCCGTGCTGCAGCTCACTGCTGTCGCTGCTCTGGCACCTCCGCAACGAAATGAAGACTGACAAATATCTTGTAGTCTCTCAGGTGGCACATCTGTACAAACGATGGGCCTGATCCTTTGTAAGGGCAGGTGCCAGCATCCTCTGCGATGACCGAGTGGTTGGGGCAGTTGATGCAATCGGTCGCAGCCCCAAAGGGCAGGTCCTGCAGGCTGTACATGCAGGGTTGGATTAAGGAAGAATACGGTACAAGGAGGGATTTCCATAAATGCACAAGGATTTGGGCTTGAGAAGTCACTGAGGAGGATGGAACTTTATGGGTCGAGGGTTGCAAGCACCTTCTCTGGGTGTCCCAGCCAGGGTGCCCAGTCGCTACAGTCCAGATGAAGAAGGGCCACAGGATGACCAGGCTCCTTGCTGGTAAACCTGTGCCTAAAATTAGGTGGCATGGAAAGGCCTCTGCAGGAAAGTCTGATCCTGCCAACATTTGCATTTTATTTGCCTTTGGAGGGATTGCTTACAGGAGTACAATTACACAAACACTTAAGGAGGGTCTGAAACAATCACAGAGTATTCTGAGTGTTATTTGTTAGCTCCTCAACCCCAAGTTTAACAGGCACAGATTTTAGTGTTTGATTAATTAGGTTGCTGCCACCTTCCATGGAAATGCTGTTACTGATTATAATAGTAACACCTGGATCTTTTGTAGCATTTCTTGCAGGTGTTTCTCAAAGCCTGTTTGAGTGCCGTAATTACAGTTTTACACATAGGAAAACTTTTGCGGAGGGAGGGATAGTGACTTGGTTGCTGTCACCCAGCATTAGAAATAACTCTCTACACATGTGTATGCAGTGCACTGTAAGACTTACACAGAAAAATATAAATGCTAAAGGTAGACTTATATATTATATTGGTGGTAATTAATTGTTATTTACTATTTATGAGCTAGGAATTAAAATAGGCATGTTAAATCAGGCAGAAGATTTGTGAAAGGCCATAGACTTTTTAAGAGAAGTTTGTGATTTGTTAGCAGTGGCACTGCCCTCTCTGATTCCCTACAGCATGATTCAAGCCTAATGAAGTCAGCAGGATCTTCAGTTTAATTCATGGGAGAGGAGCTCCCTGGGAACTGCATTTCAAGTTAAGGCTGAGTATAGCTTTAATGTATTCAGTCTTCTTAAAGAAATTTTCCCTATCTTGTCTTTTTACAGTGTATGCAAAGCAGCCAACATGCAAAAAGGTCATGCAAATATTTGCTCTCATGGTCAGATACATTAACATGGGCTGGCAGGTCTATCGGAAAAACAGCCTGAAACAACTAGTACCAATTATTGAATTGAAACACAGACTCTAGGAAATTATAATATTCAAAGGTAACAGCAGTTTTCCTGTCCAGCTTTTCTAGACTTTATCTTCTTTTACATTTCTTCAAATTATAGCTCAAGTTTTTGGACGTGGAAAGAAAAAACCCCACACCTTTTACCTGAAATATTTTGCATCAAAAGAGCAAAGGAAGGTAAAGAATCATATTGACATATCATAGTGCTGAGAGTTTTTTCTGTTTCATTTATTGTCCTTACATGGTTTGTGAAATATAGCTATATGGAAGAGTGAAATATGGGCCTTCCCAGGCTGGCACTTGTGCACTCAATTATTGTTTACTTGACAGATTCTTCCTCCTATAAGAGAATGTCTTGTGTGTACCTGAAAAAAAAATGCTTCCAAGAACCAAGATCTTATTTAGTACATACTGTCTCAACAGAAGCACTGCCACTAAAAAGCTGATAAGCAGTACATTTTAGATGCTGTGTCACACTGGAGCTGAATTTGACTCCATTGCAACGGGCTGTATCAGCATGGATCCAACGGGTTCATTGCAGTGATACTGGGGTAGAAGGTGTGCAGCGTGCTAAATAAAACCATTAGCTATGCAAGTCTGTATCTGTCACTGCTGTTAAATGTTTTTTGAATGCAATCCTTATTATTTATTTGCAGTGCAGTAATACTAAAGGACCTCAACTAAAAATGGGACCTCACCATGTTGGGTAACATACACAGTGAGAAAATACTCCTATTGCGGGACCTTGCAACATGAATAAACCAGAATGAAAAGTGGTGAAGATAAAGGGAGAGGTAGAGTAATTAGGGTCCAAAGTGATAAACTGAATAAAGCTATGTCAAGGTGGCAGTGGCTTTCCTCTTTACCCCAAATCATGCCCGCACAGAAGGTACAATGTCTTCATCCTGCTCTACCACCACTTCGTACTCTGATGTAGCAGCAGCAGTTTGGGCTTTCAGCATTTGGTGTCTGCTGGAAGAGGGATTTGGCAGCTGGAATAGCTTGTACAGGCCAAACTACCCTTCAGAGGAAAGGTGGGAGGCCAGATGGAGCTGTCCCATGGGTTGTATCTGGCACAGGAGCTGTCGCTTGGACAAATTTGATCTAATTTTCACGTTAGGTAAAATTTGTAAGTCTACCTCTAATACAATAAGTCACAAAAACACCAGACCCTTCCATGTGCACATGGGCATGCAAAGAAAAAAGTGTATTGCGATTCCATGCATTGCAAAAAGTGCAAGATTTTGGCCAGAGAAGCATAGTACTAGCCTGTCCCTCAGCACAGCGTATTTAGGATTTGCTGCCAGTGCCGACAGCAAGTCCCTGAATGAGGACAGCTCTTGGATTTAGTCGTTGCTGCCAATACTGTTTATATATTTAGGTAGTGATTCTAATGCATAGTTACTACGCTGGGCCTGAGTTCAGGTTTCTGTTCTCAAAGGGAAATACTGTCATCTCTGTGGTATCATATAAGGCTGTCTCTTGTTTTTGTTCTCATTCTCTCTCTTCTGCCTTTTTGCCTGTAGAGTAGCCCGATTTAAACAGGTTAAGAGGATAATCACTGCATCAGAGGCTTGTTGATAGCCTGCTGATTAGGGTACTCTCTTGGGACAATAGGGGCAATGGTCTGAGCAACTCTCAAGATGGGAGCCCTTCTGGATAAATTTTTAACTACTCAACTCTTTGATAAAAGACAGGCACTTGGTACCATTGCTTCTACCCAATTACCTTCTTTGATGAATAGACCATCTGTGGGTATGAGGGTAGAGCAGTGGATGTTGTTTATCTTTGCTTTAACAAGGCCTTTCACATGGCTCTCTAGCTTTCTTGTAGCCACATGGGGAGATATGGGTAGTCTGCAGAGATAGTAGGGCTTAATACTTTAAAGTCTAACTGGCAGCTGGTTTTCAGCGGTCTTCCCCAGCGGTGAACTCTGGGCCTAGTACTTCTTAACATCAGCAACCTGGCTGTTGGGATGAAATGAACCATCAGCAGGGTCAAGTCTGACACGAAGTTTGGGAGAGCCTTTAATATGCTGAAGGGACAGCCGACCACTCACCGAGACCCCAGTGAGTCAGAGGAATGGGCTAGCAGGAATTTCACAAAGCTCCACAGAGGCAAATGCAGTCTTTCAGCAGGGACAGAATAGCCCTGTGCGACAACATAGGCAGGGCTTGGGAGAAGCTTTGCAGAAAGGACTTAGGGTCTGACAACAAGGTGACTATGTGTTAGCAGCGTGTCCTTGCAGCAGTGAAAACTGCACAGCTGGCTATAGGAAAAAAATTTAGCTAGCAGGTCAAGGAAAGTGATTATTCCCCTCTTCTCAGCATTTGTGAGGTTGCCCATGGAGTATTATGTCCAGTTTTGGCTCCCCAGTACAAAAGAGATAATGATAAACTGGAGTGCACCCAGCAAATGGCCTCTTGGCATTCTTCTCCTTAACCATGCTAACTAAGGTCACGGGTCCAAGATCCTATTTAATGTAGGCCTTAATGACTTAACAAAAAGTCAAGCTGCTTGTTAGAGCCCATGTGGGTGGATTTCTGGTGTGATGCTGTAACCAGCTGTGCTTTTACATGCTGATGGCTCAACCCCTAAACTTGCTACTGACAGTAGTGAGCTCTTTAGAAATGAAATAACGTCAGAAGTATTGAGAATTCCTAAGTAAATACAGAAAATGTGGTAGATGGAGCAAGACTACAAAGCTATGCATGGCTTACGTGTCTTTAATGCTCCATGGCTATGGAGTATTAAAATGGTCACATTCTGCCCTTGGAACGCATCACTTCTACATGGTTTAGTACTAAAAACAGGGTTTGTAAAAATAGTCACCAGTCAAGTAATGTGTGTTTGATACAGCTGATTTATATAGGAAGGAAATACAACTGGGTAAGATTGATCTCTCTCTGTGTTTATTCAAGAGGAAGAACATGTATTCCAAGAAATTTAATTGAGGTTTTCTTGTCTTTTTGCTATTGCCCCTTTAAAAGTTACTAACAAAAATGCCCCTATGTAAAATACTTGCTTACAGTGTCCATAAATGCTTAACATGTCTACATAGTCTTTGGCAGATACGTCCTCTGAAATTGTACTAGTCAGCTTGGTACCTTTGGCTGGGAGACAGCTGGCCGTGGCTTACTGGCTTCTTCAGAGGTCAGGGGCTCAGCTTCTGGTGGGCCAAAGCAGCGCAGTTGCAAGGCCCTGCGTAGGCATGTTCTGTGCCTGTTCCTGTGTAGTTCTCTGATTTTACTATGCTAAACTGGTGAATGTGAACTGGAGTAAATGCAGCATGGGAGAGGCTTTGGGCCCTCTGAAAAATAGCTCTGGTACACATGAAATTTCTACTTCATCTTACTGAGTTGTTCAGTTGTCATTTTTTTATATTTTGTCATTAAGTATCATAGGATTTTTGTATTCTTCCAAGTTTACTGGCATTGTTTTGTCGGTTAGGGATATGAAAAAGTCATCTTGCTGGTCAGTTGGGCTATTCTGGCAAGAGCAAGGCTATAGATGCGATTATTGTCCAAAAGTCATCCTGCCAGAACATTGTTTTCCACTGGGGAACTGGGTTAAACTGAAGTGTTCCCTCAGACTCTCTAGATGATGGAAGTAACTGTCTACACTTGATGGACTTGCTGACATAGGTATATGGACCAAGTTGTCTTTTGGCAATAGGCTATTTCACAGGTTTTATCTGCAATCAGATGGGACAAATACCAGTTTTTCTTTAGGTAAAAAAAAGTTGTCCATTTTCTTCTTTTGGTTTTTGTTTTTAATTCTTAGCCAGCTAAGTGTATCCGTTTGTAGAAAAGTGCTAGTATTTGAGTGACAGTTAAAGCTTTTTATTTCTCATAACACTTTGGTATAAATTTTATGTAACTACTGAATTTTCCATGTGTTTTTTCATTACATAACAAATTTATGGCACAATTACAGCAAGTCACTGTATATAGCAGAAAAGGATGAAATAGCAGTAAGAATTACTACTGGACTAAATTAAACAGTTCCTGTTTTCACTGAAATTGTTATCAAACAACTTAATACCTTGAGCAAAACTCTTCAGGCTATTCTGGAAAAAATATATAAAATAAGTAATTGTTTTTATTTCATTAAAAGATCTATGTTTTGATTCTCTTAGTACTTGAAGACAGCTAAGGATACTTACAGACATTTTCTGAATCTGGAGGACAGGGATTAGCTACTGGCAGCTAGTAGGAGAGCTTCAGGCTGGAAATACAAGGATCATGGCAATGACAGACTAGTTGAAACTGTGTGTGGTAAAATAGGAGAGTCAAGTCTTGAGGGTGTGGAAAATAAGAACTGCATATTGAGGAATTTCTTCCACACTGCAAGAGTTGTTACTGTAATAAACTTGTGTCTACATAACTTTTGTAGAATTTGGTGATAAGGACACCAACTATGTGTTATCTCTGTTTATCTGATAGCCAGGGGTGGGCAGGGGAGGGCAGGTGGAGCAGAGAACAATATGGGCCTATGCCACCCTTACAGTCTTATTTATTACAATTTTGTCAAATAAAAATCAAAGAAAAATTGGAGGCATCTTGGCATTTTGATAAAAAAAAAAAAAAATTGTGCATTGGATTTTGAGGAAATGCTTGGCAGTTTTTACTGTGATGCCCTCTGGATTGTCCTGAAGTGTCCCAACAAAAATAGCTATCATCAAGATTTTAGAAGTTATACTTAGTTTTTAAAACTGACGCAAGTCTCAACTAATGATTCGACATAAATATGAGGAGGAAACAAGGGAGCATTTTCTTACTTTTGCTTGCCATTACTGCTGACTTCAGCGTGAGGGAAAGTGCAGAGCCAGTGACTCAGTGGACATGTGGTGGAAGATCAAGCTAAACCAGCATGCAAAGACAAAGATTGTCCATCATCTCAAAAAGATACTGTTAACTGGTGGTTAAGTAAAGAGTGAAACAAATCTAATGACAACTTTACCAACCTCTGACTCAACATTTCGTTACTTAATTTACTTTACAAAACATAGCTCAGCTTGATTTCTGGCAGTTCTCACTGCTTTTCCTCACCATGTACTCTATATTTCTTCACCTTAAGATACAGCTTTCTTTGCTAGTTTGTCTAATTTTCCATTCCTTATATATCCTGTACTGATTCCTAATATACTTTTTTGATGTTATTATTCACCCAACAAGGTCTGAAGGCCTCCTGTATGTATTTTCCCCATGTTTTAGTTATACCTACCTTTGCACCTTTGATTTAAAGAAATTCCAGACCTCCCAATGCATCCAGGTTTTGATTGCTCTAGTCCAACCAGCTTTACTAATTACTTGAAATTTTCAAATTGGACATGAAATTTCCAGAGGATACGTAGAGTGGCTAGGTCAGAAGAGAGTAGCAGTGCTTTGTTCACACCAGTGATTTCTGGTTCTGTGGGAAGGTTTCAATGCTCCAGCACCCAAGCATCCAACATCAGCCAAATACAGATACTGTCATCAGTTAGTACTTCTCTTCAGACAGGAGCTCATGGATGTTGCCAAATGTCAGTAAGATTTTTCAGTCCAGACATTTGCAAGATGTCTTGCCTTCATAGAGAATGTCCTGTAGCTTCACCGGAAAGAAACTCATGAACTCCAATTTAAGCTTTGTCTGTATTTTATTTCATAACACTGAGGAGTTACTCAACTCCTCTGGCAGTTCTCACTGCTTTTCCTCACTGGAAGTTATTTAACTCCTCTGCCTCAGTTTTCTCTTCTTCATTATGAGAAGAGAATTATGAGAGGATTATGTGAGTACCAGTATTTTGCCACTTAAAATGCGTTGTGTGTGAGAATTAACTGATATTTGTAAAGGTCACAGAAGATGACTCAATCATGTTTGTTAACTTATTCTTGATTTATCAGGTATTTAACTTTTCTTTGCTGTTGTATGCTTCATGTTTTTGTCTCTTAAATAACCCATTTGTAAGGATAATTCCTGTTCTGTAAAGAAAGTGAGTTGTGATTAAGGCTCTTCTAAGCATCTAAGCTGCCCAGCACTGAGATCACTGTTAGCAATGTAACCATGATAACATGGTGCTTAGTCAGGGTTAGGTCAGCACCGTGTATTAGATGGAGGTGCTGAGAGATGTGAGCTGGGTGGTGTCATGCTGCCTGCATAACATTAGCTTTTGCCATAAGGAGTAAACCTTTACCAGTTGTAACTAAGGAGTTATGCTCTTACCAGTACGGGTACACTGCTGAGCCATTTTGGTTATGCAGCTTCTTGCTCTAAAGCCAGCCTAGACCCCGTGAGTTCAGGTATGGTTCACCCTTACGCCATGTGGGCACGTCCTCAGCTGTCAAGTGGGTTTTACTGCCCAGCAGCGGTATCTGAGCTGAGCATCTTGCCGTGCATCTGGTGCGTCTGTGTGAGCTGCAGCCGCAGCATGGGCAGTTCTCAAAGCTGTGCTAGCTGGACTAAAGGTGCAGGATGGCTGCTCCAGGCTCCCTCTAAACCCAGCACTGATGGATTCAGCTTGTGCAAGAGGCACTGCCTATGTAAATCAGGTTAACAGCGCATCTTTCATTGCACTGTGTTGCGTTTCATGTAGACCATCCCTGAGAGAAACGATGAAATATTTTGCACGTCCTTCTGTCACTGACTCTTGGTAAAGGGGGAGCAGAAAGTCTTTCATTTTTGAAAGAGCTCTGTATGCAGGGAAGGGAAGGGTGATCATGTGGTGTGTTCGCATGATCATCATCAGGTCTGGGTTTTATGCTTGTAAACTTTTCTTTGAACATGTCCTTTCACCTCTCGGGTGTTTAATTTCCCCTACTATAAAACATACCTTTCTGTTGACAGGAATGTTGTGAAGCAATTTGTAAAGAGGTTTAAGTTTCTGAGCCCTGGCTTACATGTAAATGTTTTCTGCTATGGCTTGTGTTTAATGCCATGGCCTGTTGCCCATAGGGTGAAGAATGATCAGAAATTCCAGAGGTATTTCTGAAACTAAGTTATACCAGCATGATGAAGGGGAAAGCTTAACATCCCAGTTTGCCTTGTAGCTGTAGGAAAGCCCAGGGCTGGCAGCATCTAGGAGCACCTAGAAGTGGTAGCCACAGTGTTGTCTGACTTGCACTTTCAAAATGGTTGCATGGTGTAGTTTCCTCATTCACACTGATCTTCACACCTGTTTTCCTGGAGTAGCAGGGCATTTCGCAGTCCTGTTTGTTTTATGTTTTATAAAACTTGGCACAATCTTCATGTTTCAGGTAAATCCATTGTAAAAGAGAAGCGTAAGTGCAAGAGGGACTGCAGGGTACATGGAGACATTAACATCTGTTGTGTTTAACTTTCTTTCCCGCAGCTTTGCTGGCATATGTGCTGTGCCCTAACAAAAGTCATGCCTGAGTTATATTCTATTTCTTCTTCCTTTAATTCTCCATGGGATTAATTTTTTAGCTGAAGGTAAAACAAACCTCAGAGCTCCAGCAGCTTCCATGAAGTTGGGCTGGTGGGTATTGCTGATGTTCAGAGTTTCAGCTGGGCAATGTGTGGAAGAAAAATAATGTCAATGACCTAAAATAATGGATTTTGAGTCTCTTTATTCTGTCATGCTGAAACAGGATTTTTAGAAGTGAGCAGTTAGTTTTGTCAAATAGGAAATGCCCTAAAGCATTGCTATATCATGATACGGATCAGACAACTCAAGAGGAAAGGCAGTAGGTTTTTTTTAAGGGCTTGTGATTTAAGGGAGAGTAAGGAAAAAAGAATTTATTGTGCCTTTGAAAATGTCTTTTCCCTTTACAGTTCGATGGTGGCCAAAACATTTCTCTGAGCTGTATGTTAAAGCTTTTAAGGCATGATCTTTTTGGATAACATGCATATTTGCTTTGAAAATCCAAGACCCAAAGACAACTTCAGTTTTGTTTTGGATCAATATTTTGTGGGAGTATTAGAAGACAGGCAGAGTCAGGACAGTTCTGAAATGATTTAGACTTGTATATAAGGAAGATTTTTCAACTTTACCATTTTTTTTGTGTTAATGGTTTCGGTAGCTCAATATTCAGCATGTTTTTAGTGGCCTGAAATGCAAAACGAGCATTTTCTGCATTCTGCACTAACTTTTAAAGTGGGCAGAAAAGAGATTCACACACAACTGCAAAGCTGATACACAAAGTCTGTATTTTTAGCCAAAAAATCATTTTTTTGCCACTTAATCCAAGAAAGTTTCAAATGCCAAAATATAGAAGGTTCCTTATGTTCTTCCTAAGAACTGAAAGCTATCATCAAAAATGAATATGTTTTTGTACATCTTGGAACAGTGAAATAAATGCAATCATTAAAAGCATGTGTACTAAAAGTCTAAAGAACATTTAGCTGCATGCAATATTTGAATGAGCACTAAAAAGCCAATTTTACCTAGAAGAACATAAAGAAATAAATGATGTCTCAAATTAAAATGAAAAATAAAAAAAGGAAAAATAGTTTAATAACTGTCTAAATATTTGCATTAAAAATAAAATTTTTAGGAAAATTCTCCCCAGTCTTTGAAAGAAAACTAGTTACTTTTCAGTCTGAAACAATTTTTCTAGCCAAAGGAAAATGGAAGTTTGTAGTAGGATTCATAAAGGGCCTGATTGCAATCTTAATGAAAGAAAAAGTATCAGCTCTTGATAATAGTAGGAAAATTATGTTAACAGCTCCATAAAAGCAGCCTAATATTAAGTAATGGTTAGGTAATGTTGAGCAGTCTGTTTAGTATTCAGAAAAGTTAACATCTTCCTTCCCTAAGTGCACGCACAATTATATCCCCACTGATTGTAGGAACATCTGACTGTGTATGTGTTCATTCCCCTATAACGATTATGGACAACATAGGGACAAAAATGCTAAAGACTAAGGGGAAAGAGAGCTCCTCATAGATTAAAATGCCTTCTCTTCTTTTCATTAAATGCCTTTGTATTCTAGAACCTTAGCTTTTCCCGTTGCTTTTGCTCAGTGTTTGTATCTCAGCACCATAAACTGCCCATCCCATTGCTGATGACTTTCAAGTGAGAATCACTGAGTTACCATCTAAGTTTTGTGATTTGCTGAAATTTGATGATGACTGGTGGTAACTGCATTGAGGACTTTGTGTTCCCAATCCTCCTGTTTGTATTGGCCATGGGAGAACAACATACAGTGCATCTACACTGCAATTACTGTGGTGAATTCAGTTTGTGTAAAATACTCTGCCTAGGTTTAGCCTACCTGTGTTGCTTATTGGTAGATGCAAAGGCATGGCAGCACAGAATCTGCTCAGGCCCCAAAGTCTGCCTGAAAATGTGATAAAGATTTCAGCCATTAGTTCAGCTGTCCTTCTACCATTGTGTCACTAGCAACATCCAAACTGGGTGATGTAAAAACTGCCTTAATTGTTTATCTACATGAGCTGCAGTGAATTCAGTGTAGATGTTTCTGTAATCACTAATTCTTGAGCAGATCTGGTATTGTTTTCCTTTTCTAAATAGTTTCCAATGGCTAGATAGCTTTTGAGCCACTTACTTACAAAGCATTTAGCTGTGGCAGTACCTCTCAGACAGCTGGTGGAAATACAAACTTCAGTAGTAATTTTACTGTCTTTACATTTTTCCTCCTCCATCTCATTCTGGGCTGCTAAATGTCTGCAAAGTGGATGCACCAATATACCTTGGGGGCTCCTGAGCTGGAAAGCAGCTTGGCAGAAAAGGATCTAGGGATCCTGGTGGACACCAAGCTGAACGTGAGCCAGCAAGGTGCCCTTGTGGCAAAGAAGGCCAATGGTATCTTGGGCTGCATTAGACAAAGTATTGCCAGCAGGTCGAGGGAGGTGATCCTTCCCCTCTACTCAGCGCTGGTGAGGCCACACCTGGAGTGCTGTGTCCAGTTCTGGGCTCCTTGGTACAACGGAGACATGGACATACCGGAGAGAGTCCAATGAAGGGCCACAAGGATGATTAACTCGGTTGGAGCATCTCTGCTACGAGGAAAGGCTGAGAGAGCTGGGACTGTTCATCCTAGGGAAGAGAAGGCTCAAGAGGAGGAATCTCACCAGTGTATAAAAAGTACCTGAAGGGAGGGTGCAAAGAAGACAGAGCCAGGCTCTTTTCAGTGATGCCCAGTGACAGGACCAGAGGCAATGGGCACCAACTGAAACATGTGAGGTTCCCTCTGAACATCAGGAAACACTTCTTCACTGTGAGGGTGACCAAGCACTGGCACAGGTTTCCCAGAGAGGTTGTGGAGTCTCCCTCCTTGGAGATATTCAAAAGCTGTCTGGACACCATCCTGGGCAAGTGGCTGCTTGAGTGGGGAGATTGGACCAGATGACTTCCAGAGGTGCCTTCCAACCTCAACCATTCTGTGATCTGCCATTTTATTGTGTTTTTACACCACTGCAGAAGCTATACCTGCTCCATCTCTTACAAATAGCAAGAGAGTAAAGGTGTTTCTTCCTGGCGCAATGCAGTGTTGTACAGACACCTGAGATGGCTCAGAAAGAGCACAGTGTGCTTTTAGTGATCCATGCTCAGGCAGGACATCTGTGCCTTGAGTATGGATTGGATATGTACGCTCAGCTGGGCTTACCAGTTCCCGTTTCCTCTGTATGCAAAGTAGTTCAGCTGAGCATTTGCCTCTGTATCTGCTCCCTAGTGCTGTGGATCCCAGAAGTTTCTTAGTCTGGTTGCAGTCCTGTGCAGCCTTTTTCCTGCTGTGCAGGTCTGAATAAGCCTTCCCACATTGGAGATGCTTATGAGAAGACCTTTTGGTGGTCTTTAGGAGCCAGGCCCAGCATGGTCAGAGCTAATGAACCCCAGTCTGATTTCTGCTGTTGATTGAGATGGCTCTTCTCAGTGCTTCAGTCCTTGGAGGGCTTTGTAGCTTGGGTTGGCATGGGACTGGGCTGTAGCAAAGCTAATAAGTCACACTTGTGCAGTACTGGCCAGTGGAGTTCACACACCCGCTCGTTATGTGGGAGTCAGCACAGCCCTGGCAGGGGCAAGACAGGCATTGTGGAAAAGGTATTTAGTATCCCTTCACTGAGTCCCTGGTCTGTGTTACCCATGTTTTTTCCATTATTGAGCATCTCACAGCCTCCCATTCCCTGAAAGCAGAGAGTTAGCTATATCAGAATGGTGTTCTTTTTGTCCTGAGTGAATAAGAATGTCTGTATTTTGCAATTCAGCATCTAAGATTACTCATGTTTCTTCCCGAGTGCTAAAGATGACTGTTAACAGTGCTGCGAAACTGAAAGGATCCAAAATTGCCCCTGTTTTTTTTGTGAGACCCCAGTTTTACTCCTGCTAGGTGTTTCACCTGGAGCTTTATACTATATAATGCCAGCAAATTGAATTGTGAATATAAAATTCCTAGTGCTAAAATGGAAATCTGTTTTTGGCAGGGTTTGTTGGGTAAGTATGAAGCTAAAATGCAAAATTTATGTTTAAGAAAAGCTGGGTGCTATAAATGGATAAACTGCTTCCTCAATTGCTTGAAAAAAAAAGTACCTTGTGATTTACCAACACCTTCCACTGCAGAGCAGACTTGGTGTGTTTGGGATTTTCCATTAGCCTTCTTAAGGTAAACTTCTGATTTATCTAACTGAAGAACAGTAAAAGGCTTCTCAGCAAAGTGCAGTACTGGGGCAAGCATATTTATCAAGGCACAACCGTATCACTGTTCTATGCTCTGTTCCAATACTATGTTGAAAAGGAAAATGTTGTATGGTGTGCTTTACAAGTAAGGAATGTGAGCTGATTTTTCTCTTCTCATTATGGGCTTGGTCTGTGTTCCACATGGACTTTGAAGCCCAGATCATTACTGTGCACTTAAGAATATGTAACTTGCTATTATATTTTGCTTGTAGGTGTTTTATATCTTCAGTATGGAGATGAAACAAAGCAGTTGAGGATGCCGAATGAAATCACAAGCACAGACACAATTCGTGCCCTTTTTGTAAGTGCCTTCCCCCAGCAGCTGACGATGAAAATGCTGGAATCGCCCAGTGTGGCCATTTACATCAAGGATGAGAGCAGAAACATATACTATGAATTGTGTGATGTGAGGTAAGTAAACATGGAATTACAGCTGTTGTTTTTTTGTTTGTTTTTGGTGGTTTTTTTTTTGTAGTGCACTTACAGAATAAAAAGGAGTGGAGTTGATAAGTATCTGACAGATAGTGGCCTGACACATACAGGCATGTTCAGTGGTATCTGAGTAATACGGGAGGTCTGGTCTGACACTGCCTTCAGCTGTAGGTGCAATATCTGTTGCACAAGCCATTGATAAATGGCATACCTTGTTCAAATATTCATATAATACATGCAAGTTCACATATTTAATATTTTATTGAATTTTAACTGAGACATAAATATTTAAAATACGCAACACAAAATAAACATTTACAGAAAAACTGTTTTTTTCTTTGCTGGTAGTGCAAAGTCTGATCCTTGTGAGCTTAAAGTTACAAATACGAATGTCACCAATGTCCTCACAACAGTGCCAGTTCTGCATCATCTAACACTGCTAAAGATCTGTGGCACTGGTGACCGCTGCTGCAGCAGCCCCACCACCTTCCTGTTTTATGTCAGGATGCAGCAACTAATGCAGTCGCTTCCCTTCACTAATTCAGAACTTGGTCAATAAATGATCTGACTAACATCTGGGTGCACCTTTCCATCCGTTATTTCGAGGGAGTGCAGCTGCATAATTAATCATATTCCTTCAGTCCTGATGTCTGTGCACTTTGAGCAGAAGGACCAGGTTCTCAAGGTCCCTAGAAAGTTCCAAATCACGCAGCAACAAAGCTCTCAGGCACACATCAGACATGTTACACCCTGTAAAGCTGTGCAGGGAAATATGGTGGGCCTTTGTGCCATCCTTTTCATAAGAAGTTACATGTTAAAAAGAATGGACAGAGGAGCATAAGAAGATGAAGGAGAAAGCAGAAAAGGTGTTTCCTCTCTGCCAGTCTGCCACTAGTGCAGGGAAACGATGTGAAAGTAGGAGAAGTGTACTGTCCACTGCTGCCTTGTTTCTTCTGGAGATCCTGTGGCTCAGGTGTTTCTCCATATCATGTTGTAGTTAAAAGAGCAAGTTGGAGCTTTTCTAGCCTTGCCACTTCCAATTCCCCCATTCTTCTTCTTAGTTTTTGAACAGCACCGCAGTCCATTTTCTCACCTGTGTCTTGCTCTCCTCAGGCTGTCTATCCAGTGTCTTGTCATTAGCCAGCGTCATGGACTTCACTTTCTGGGTTTTTTTTTATCTTCCTGGCTTTACAGACTCCCACACCCCTGTTTGGCCACTGTAATGCCTATGTTAAGACCCATCTGATTTTTTGCATCATCATCATTCATCATGTATTCAAGTTTCTTATACATCAAACAGTCTATTCACAAGATCGGATCAACTGATTAATTCAAGATAGGGGTTACTATGTCTCTGTTGCCAGGTGCATTATTGCCAACCATCATCTGGCCTATTGGCTCCTTTTCTCTCACTTTATCCCTCCAATCCTCCCTCAAGTTTCAGACTAACAGTTTATGACTTCATCTCCTCCCTGCTCCTGAGAATGTGGTTGTTGATTATCTTAATACCACGCCACCTTTTTTTCCCTTGCTCCCATTGCAGGCGTCGCTCTGCCAACCTCAGGCCTGGCTCAGTCCCAACATCTGCTTCCTCTGTTCCAATGCCTGTATTGTAGAGCATTTCTAGAGGAAATCCCACAACCCAGCTGACTTCCTCCACAACAAAATTCCCTCCTTCAGTTCTGCCACCCTTCTCACTAAGGAAACCTCAGCAATTCCAGCTTAATGGAGTCCAAAGCATGCACTACCAGCTGCATTTTCACCACCTTTGAATAATTTCCACAACAATTTCTCCATTTCTGTTCCTTACTCTTCACAAGATCTTGCCAGTGTCGTCCCTCAGAGAATGGATGAAATGAAGTATCATTTTTCTGTCCTTTGCTTGCTGTGTCTTCCTTCAATTCTCTTCTTTCTTCCTTGTCTTAAATACAGGTGTTTCAGTCAACTCCTTAAGCTCGCCACCTCCCTCAGAGGCTGTCTCACGTTCCTCTGTGCCTTGCATCCCTTGCTTTCTCTTTTTATTAATTTATTGCTCTATTAAAGTGCCTACTCTTACATTGCAAACATGTTTCTGTGCCTGCCAACAAAACTGTCCCTGAACACAACATACATTTCCACTTCCCACCCCATCACCTTTTTCTCTTGCACTGAGCAGTCACTACAACTGTTGACTGGAGTTTTACTCTTCTAATTCTGTCCTAGACCCATTTCCAACTTGTCTGGGGTTTTATTCTTCTAATTCCAACTTGTCTTTTGTTCCCTACTGTTCCATTGCAGTTGTCAAAGTCACCAAATGGCCAGCTTTTGTGAACTCCTTTTTTCTCTCCGATGTCTCATGTACTGACAATGTTTTCTTCTTGAAACTTTTATCTCCCTTTGTTTCAATGGCTGGTCTTTCCTGATTTCTTCCTGTCTCTCTCCTCTCCTTTCAGGTACCATATGAGATGTCCTCTTCTCAAACATTGATTTTCTGTTGTGTTTTTTTCAGGGCTTTGTCCTCCATCCTTTTCCTTGTCTTTACCTGTCTCCATCATCTTATCCCTGTGGATTAGTTGAATTATCAACTACCTGGTTGACTCTTCCATTTATTTTTCTATCTCTCCTGTAGGATGGGATTCATCTGGCCAAATGGAGATTTTTACATCCACATTTTGAGCTGGTTGTGATTAATCCTATAAAATTGTCTGATAAATTATACATGCTAGAGAATCTAGCTGTTGATGTCTTCCCTGTGAATGCCTGTAGTTGGATGACATGAATCCTACCTCTTCTGTCCAAACTAAAATCTTGATCTCCTCTTTTAATATAGTCTCATGGGCCATTAGTTTCAGCCTAGCTTATGTTGTCCTTCATTAGGCTATCATATTCCTTCCCCTTGTCTGTCTTTTTTTTTTTTTTTAATCACTGGGGACAAAGCACTGTCTTTCTACTTAAGCCCATAACCTGGTCCTTTTCTTAAAGTGGTTCAGGGCTCTGCATCCAGTGTAGTTTTCAGGTTTTTTTCTGCATAACATCCCTATGATGCAGCCTTTCCTTTCCCACCACGTAGTGAAAAAACACTCAGCTAATTCATCAGCTCTTTAATAGCAACTGCTGTAATGGTCTTTTCTTGGCAGTTAACACAGGTAATCTGGTTCACTCTTACCCATTCAAATGAAGCAACAAAGATCATTCTCCTAGTTTGACAAGCAGGCTGTTTCACATGATTTTTTTTCATTTGTCCTCTGACTGTATCTTTTCCATCTCATTAAATATAAACTACTTGTCTTCATTATGAGGGCTCCTCCAAGCCCACTTCAACACTGCTTTTCACTTCTTGTTCAGTACCAAGTGCCATCTGCTTCCACTTAGTGAATAATGGCAACTTTCATTCTACATGTCTTTAATTTTCAAACAAGTGCCTTTATGCTCGCTCTCAGGCAGTCCTCTAACATGCTTGGAAGGGGTCCTCTGCAGACAGCCGCAAAGCCACTGTGTTGGTCTCCTTCCCGCTCTCTCTGTTGCGCTGCCTACTCCGAGCATGCCTGTGGTCCCAGGATCTGCTTATTGCTCCTCTGGCTTGAGAGACTATGGTGTTCTCATTTCTTTTTGTTCCCTTATCTTTCTGCAGCTATCCTGTTGTCTTTTGTGTCTTCTATTCATGTTGTAAGCTGGTGAAGAGGTTGTATTCGTGGGGTGTTTATACAGCACACACAGATCAATGAGGCCTTTGAACATGCCAAGGGCATCTGGGGGCTACAGTAGTGCAAATAATAGTAATAATAAAAGTACAGTAATATATACCTGTTATCAGTAATGTTTATCTTTGAATAGCAACATGAGGTGAAATAGAATTCACTTCAGAGATCAAATGCCGAGTATTTTGGTGCTTTGCCTTGCAGCAATGTTTTACTTTAAAGTGTCATGTTTCTACAAGAAATATTTACGGAGAACGCTTTTAAAACAAACTCCAGTTAGTTGAGGTATCATCTCATAGCCATCAGACAGAAAAGACAGCAGATAAAATTTATTTAAATGAATAATATACTGTTTCTTGAACTGAAGATGAGAGAGCTTGCTTTGTATCAAAAAGAACACATTTCCAAGTCTGAGGCAGAAAATGGTAACTGAGACTCCCAGTGCAAGTCTCAAAGCAAAAGGGTCATGTCTGCAAGACGGAAAACAGTTTATGTTACCATAAATAATTGAAGAACTTGAACTTGCCGCAAGGTAGCTATTTTCCTATGCAGTCTACAAGTAAACACTCATAAATACTAAACTTCTCATCAGCCAGTTCTTAAACAGAAGGCACTGATCTGTCTCTTAAGCTGTGGCATGTCTTTAATAACTACTTGACATCTACAACAGCAACACACGTTCTGACTAGCTACCCATTCAAAGCAATCACTGATTGTAATATGACATTGTAAGAAAGAAATTAGACCTGCCCAAGAATCCTTTCCTTCATTTTTAAATGATAATACCAGTGATTACGATCAGTTCACTAGACTTGTAGCTGCACCTGGAGGAAAGGAATTCAGTCACATGCGTAAGTACATTCTCTAGAGATCACTGCTGGGAAATGAAAGGAATCGTAGCTTTGAAAGGACATAAGTGAGCGTAGATTGGAGGCTTTGCGAATGATTAAATGTGAACAAGAAATCAGCAGAACTCAGTGCAAGTGTCTAAGACAAAATTATTGGAAGGTAGGTTTTGAAACAGAAAACTGCTGTCATCTAACTCTTCTGTAAATGTAGTAGTTGAAAAATGAACTAATCAATGACAAAGTGTTGGGTCCTAATTAAACAAAAATATTCTCTTAAGGCTTTCCATCTAAACCATTTCTGTGGTAGCTTTCATCAAAACTTTTGCTTGTTTATTTGTTTTTGTAATTCGTATTTTTTCCCGAAAAAACCTGTCTTTATTATAGATAAAGTTTAGAGGAAGGATTTAACTGCTACTGAATTTTGAGCTTTTGTGGATTTTTTTTCAGGTTTGTGAACAAACTCATAATTAGAATTGCCTCAAGAATAATTGCAGCTAGAAAGACTGCTTTTCTTTTGATAACCTTGCTTCTTAGAATAGCAAAAATTCACGTGGGCTGAGTACACAATAAAACATGTAAATATTAACTAAATCCTTTTGAGTGCCATATAAATGTTGAAGCTCTATTGTCTTCAAAGTGTTTTCACTCTATGGCAGGATCTTGAAAGAATCTTAACACTATCTAATTTTTATGGGTGTGGAGTTGTAGTGAAAGAATACTTCCCATGGGAAAGAGAATCAAAGTAGGCTTTTGTTTGTTTGTGTGTGTCTAAGTTATGGCATTTAGGTTTTTCTTATAGGTCAGCTGCAGACCTACTATGTTTGTCTGTTACCTGAAACTTTCGGGCAACAAAATAAATAAAACTACTTTCATCTGTTACCATTGCTGATTCTTTTGATTCCAGGAATATTCAAGACCGATCTTTCCTTAAAGTTTACAACAAAGATCCTGCACATGCATTTAGTCACACTTCCAGAGCTGTGAATGGAGATATAAGGGTAAGTACTAGTGCTGCATTTATATTCCTCTTTCCTCCAGCTTTTATGTTAAATGTGTAAATTCTTAACTGTAGTATGTACACAACAATTCATAAAATTGAGGGTATATGTATGACACATATACAGAAGAGGGAATTGATAATGCTTACCATAAGGTTTCTTAACTGCTTTGCTTTTTCCAATTACTTGCCCTGAGCATTAACAGGTTTTTTGTTCTTGTTTGCTAGCGTTAAAGCATGTGAATCAAAACATAGCCTTTAATTACTTATTTTGGGAAACAGACAATGCTCAGAGTTTATACAACTCCTTATTTCATGTTTCCAAACCCTTTACAGTGAAGTATGACATAGTGTCTGTTCACTCCAGCAAGGCTTCAGCGTGGACTGCTTTGCAGTGGCTGAGCAGATGTACCTAGCTTGAAGTCTGTTGAAACATTTTGTAAATGACCATTTCAAATGGGAAATTCTGATAAATACCTGTTGTGGTGTAAATGGTTTTGTCTTTTTCTAAAATTTTCTACCTGCACTGAACAAGGACTAGGACATTTGCATTTTCAAGTGAACATTTTGTATCGGGAAACTATAGAGAAGGCATCTGAAACATAGTAGATTTCTTGCTGTCCCTGGCTCTGTCTTTTGCTGGACTGTTACCTCCCACCTTGATGGCAGCTGTGTGGCACCTCTGCCACTGTGTTACCCACAGCTGATGTTGCAGGAGGAAGGGGTGGTGGTATTACACAGCCTCACCTCCTCCCCACCCATCCTAGGTCTGTCCCCAGGAAACGATACAACCACATGAGCTCAATGGAGCCAGAAGGGAATGCCCCTACTGTCCTGCTTTGTGGCTTTTATGTGTGCTCCAAAGCTGATTCAACCGCATGGAAAATTTCCTGTGAAGTGATTTGCTTAATTGTACATTTGCTTCTTGGTTGCATTATCAATTCTGAGCATGTCTTACTGCTTTATTATTAATATTTCATGTAAGCAATTCTGCTGTTTCAACAGTTTAGGGCCTCATTATTTTAGAAAGATTGCAATAGTTTGTTTACAGGCAGTATTCTCAACCACCTCTCATTTATGTACTTCAATTGTAAAATGGTCTTTTTGATAGGTCAGATATCTAATTACTTGATTATTCACACTGCTGCACACACAACATGAGAGAGCAAATAGATGTGCTTCAAATAGCTGATGTGATAGTTTTTAGTGTCTTCTTTAAGGTCCTGAAATTCTTCAATTCTAGTTATATTCCTGTAGCAGTAACTGGATGTATCTGATAAATCTCATTCGTATTCGAAGGCATGACATACTATCATTGTGCATTATGAAATTAACTCATGTAACAATTTCACTGTGGCTTTATGAAGTTATGCTACACTGTTCTTGTTCCATGTGCAGTGGATGCTGAATGTACCTACTGTGGCTTTATTTGTGCTCTAGACCTGTTTTCAGATATGGTTAACTACTGCATTAGCTACATATATTCAAAAGTAAAGATTACTTCTTTGGCCCTTTTCCAGGCATTTACTGCCTAACAGAGTTGTTTTGAACACAGGTGCTGCTTCTGTGCAAAAACTGTAATAATTTGTATTGCTTATTTTAAAATATCGTGTTGTACAACAGATCTGCACACTTGACATCTCCTGATTAAGCCTGAGTTATCTCTCTTCAGCCGTAACTCGGAAATAATGGTAACAGAGCGATGACCTTTGCAGAAGTGGTGATTTCATGGTAGAATATTGTGTTTTGCTCTGTTGAAATGCCAAAGATGCCATTTCAAAATTCTGTGCGTCCAACAAAACAGCTACTTTCTCATTTGGCTTTTCCTTCGCATTGGCAAATTTCTTGTCTTTCTGGTCTGAGAGGTGAAGTCAGAGCCAGGACAGGGGCTTTGTGGAGAAACATGCAAAAAGTCTCCCCTTTGATCTATGTGAACCTCTGCACTTAAAAGTTATGAGCATAGAAACAAGCGACTTCTTGAGCTCCGGAAATAATGAAACCTGTTTGTCTAAGAATGTGTGTCTTCTGGTTGGGTTCTTCCTTGTGCAGCAACACTCAGATCCTAACTGAGGCTTTTCCCAATGTGGAGGGTTGTGATAATGCTCTCTCCAATGCTCATCCTCTGGAATCTAAAAAGCTGGAGTACACACTGCAACTTTTCCTCTATTCAGCAGAAGTACTGTAGGATCTTCTCGCAAATCTCTAATTTGGCAAAATTTGTAGAGACATAGTAGTCTAATGGTTTCTACCCTTTGGCTAAATCTGGTTTGAAATTTGCCTGCAGATTCACAGGTTATTAGGTCAGGGGAGACAACCACCAAAAAGCAGATGGATTATCTATCTCTCTTTCCTTAGCAAACCAGATTAAAGGGGTTGGAAATGTGGTGGACTAAGTGAGAAACATGTACATTTTATGTACTGGTATTGCATGGTACCCAAAAGATTGTGGAAGAACCTTCACTTCTCATCCCTCCTTCTGTGTTTGCGCATCTTTGCATTGGGTAAATTGATGTTTTTCAATTTCACATGATATATGAGTGCTAAATTCACTACAGTGGGAAGAGGGTAGTAACTCTTGTAAACACTGTGCTCTGCATCATGGTTAACTGTTTCAAAAAAACTACAGAAAAGCAGCTTATTGTCAGACTGGTTGAAAGAACAGTATTTAGAATATCATGAATTAGCCATTGTAAGTACATTTTTCCATGGTGATACTGTGAGTGTGGTTGTATCTCCTGCCATATGTGAGTTAAGTCTTTGTTTTTTTGAGGTTTGGGAAAGTTTTGCCTTCTACTGTTTGCTTTCTTGTCCCTTTGGAACCTTTATCCCTGGGTTTGATGATGTTCAGGCTTCTATTCATGTGATTTATAATCATTTCCATGTAACAGACCCAAAATAATCTCAGAAAATAATGTTAGCTGCCAGCTGGGACACCTGTTTTAACTACCAAACAGATGTGAGACCTGTATAAGAATTGGCAGTAACACTTGAAGTATTAAGTATTATCCATATGGACAAGAAGACTCAGAATGTGCGAGAAGAATGTGGGATGTGTGAGTTTCATATCTCCTACCAAACTGCTCAGCTTTCATGTCCATTAATTCTAGTTTTCCTGGTCTTCTTTCTGTTTCATGCATTTTTCTGAATGGGTTGTGTTTGAGAAAAGGGATTTTATTTGGGGTCTAAGCAAGCTCTAAAGGACAGTTTCTCTTGAAATCCTTCAGAGTGCCTTAGTTGCTTACTGATACTGTGCCATGGCCGTTTACAACTTGAAGAGCTTAGTTTGTTTGATAGGTCTGCCATGCTGAATGCTGTTCAAGCAAGAGGTAGCCACATAGTGCCATCTCCCTGAATATTTGTGTTTGTGCTCTTCCTTTTTTTGTAATTACTTTCCCCAAATGTACACTAAAAATCTGTAGCAGCTGCTTTCTTTGGAAAAATGTATCTTCACATTGCTGCATTTCTTCAGTTATTCCTTTGCCTGAGCTTGTAACGTTCATCAGCACTTTCTAGCTCTCTGTGCAACAATACTTTCTTTTGACAAAATACTGTCTTGTGTCCAAATGTTTAGATGATCTTTTTATTCTCTCTGGTACTGTTTTGAATTCCAGTGCAAATGCATGTACACAGCCATGCTGATCAGTGCCGTTAGAATTAATGTTTGTGACTTGCATACATGTGAAGGGCAAAAGGCTTTCTCAGACTTACTAGGTGTAGGGTCCAGGTTGCCTCTGTTCTCACATTCAGCGGTGGTGTATAGATTGAACGTCAGTAGATGACACTAAAGAACTGATGACGGATTTTTGTATGTTGCTGAATGAATTGAATTTCTTTGGAAGTGTCACAGCTCCTTTTATCCTGGGTTGTTGCTGTGAGCCCCTGGTGATTCCAAGTGGAAGTGATTCCCCCACTGAATGTGCACAGCGTATTTATTTTCTGTCCTCATTCCCTACACCCTCCTTTTATGGAGTGGTTAAAAGGGGAAGAATCCTAAATTATAATCTCCCCCTTCTGTCATTGCAACTTGTCTGTGTTTCTGGTGGCACAGTTGGATACTAATAATGTTGGTTTATGCAGTGGTTTGTTTTGGGCTTCATCTGTCCTCCAATTTTGAGAATCGGGAGGGAATTTTTACTTCATAACAAACCAGTGGCTATTTTCCTTGGCAATCTTTCTCTTCCCAACCACCTGCCCTAAAGTGTGTGGGTTACACTTTGTTTTAAAATGTCCTAGACCCACCATATTTTTGCTTAATTCCCTGACTTGCATAAGATTGTAGGAGGTCAGTGCTTTATCCCAGACCTATGCTGGGTGGGTGAGGCCGGAATATCCAAAGAATGCTTCTTGTGGCTGCTGTTGTATCGAGGTACGCTTTGAGGTGTTTGGGATTTTTTTTAGAGACTGTTTCTCCAAAAGAACAATTAGGGCAAGCTGAGTCAGAGCTGAGCTGGGGGAGCTGGGGGTACCTGGAAACTCCACATTTTCTGGGAGTTAGAATGGCACAAAGGTGATGAGGTTCCTGGCAGCGATGGGTGTTTGGGCTGCCAAGGTGAGAGAGGATGAGTTAAGATGAGTTGTACAGTAAAACAAGACAGACATTTGATAAGTTTGGTAAACTGTTGTGCTGAATAGCTTTTATTAATGAAATTGCACAACAGCAGCTTTTCATTTTTCCCCTGTAAGTGCCTGGCTAGCAGGTTGCTAACATTTTAACTCTCTAGTGTTAGATGCAATTTGTGAACTTAAAAAAACCCTACAAGTGCTAAAACCCCTCAAACAACTCCCCAAGAATTTAAAGCATCCAAGGAGCCTGAAATTCAGTGCTGATTTGCAGGAAATATAGATAATAAAAGTAGGATCATGCTTCTGTGTTCTTAAGGTACCTGTAAACATACATCCAGCTTCTTTGAGATGTTTAACTTTTCATTGAATTGTTTGTGATCTTAACATCAATAAACATAAAAGCTGCAAATGCTGCCAAAATTACATTTGTTCGTTGCATAATACAGCTGGAAAAAAAATAACAGCTCCTTGAACTACGTAGAGGTATTTAGAACAAAATTATTTGTTGGAAAAGAATTCAAGCAATAAATTGGGTGAATGCATTTTAGTGCCAGGATGCCTATAGGACAGCATTTATATAAGTTGCCGTGTGCTTGCCTTACTGATCCTATTACTATAAAACTTTGTTTTCTTTTGGGAAGAAAAAGAAAAAAGAAAAAGCAAACTCTAATACCTCTATTATCTGATAGAGACCTTCCAAATGATACAAATCTCATCTTTCCTGCTGTTTTGCTGTCTGCTTTTTCTAGTGCTCTTTTTGTCATTGAGAGGTTATGACAACATGAGCCATATTGTATTTATAAACATCACGTGTTTCCTTGATATGACTTGCAGTGTCTGCCAAACAGAACACATGGAAGAAACATTTCTCATTAGCTCAGCATTGGTTTTGGTTATACTGATTTCCGGGACAGGAAAAATGCCTTCCTTACTCAGATTTAACTTTCATACAGTAGAAAGAAAGCCTCTGAGTGTCCATGAAATCTCTTGAACAGAGACGCTGCAGCTCTTTTAGCCCACATACTTTGTCTGAGGAAAAGAGCAAAAGCAGTTTATTTTAAAGAGAAGATGTAATGGCATGTATTGCTGAAACTAATTCTGAATTAAAATACCTGCCAAAGTCGTCTAGAAACGGAACTCACGAGGAGATGTAAGGTAAGATGATGCTTATAAATACTGAAAGATATCTAATTCCTTTTCTTCCTTTTTTTTTTCCCAACTAAAAGATATTTTCAGATTAACTGGGAATTTAAATCAGAACAATGAAAACTGTTTCTTTTTCCTTAAGCCATATGAGAAAATAAATATTTAATTGCTGTCTAAATCACCAAACTCTACTCTCAGATTTTATGTCTAGTTTCAAACCTACATATTAAACATAAAGAGTTATTTTCCAACTCGCCATTACAAATCTTGCTGAGATTTGAACAAAATATATAAAAGAAGTCTCTGATGTTCTGGATTTTTTTTTTTACTGATATGGATTTTACTACTTTTGCTTTGAATGGGTTGTCAGTAGTTGCCAATTATTTATGCAACTACAGAGCTGCAGATACTGAGAAGTAGCTGCATCAAATCAGACTGTGATGAAAGACTGTAAATGTACCTGTTCTCTTTCATTCATATGTCCTTTGATATACAATACCTACTGCTTTATAAAGCCTAAGTTAGTGGGAAAGTGGATAGAATTTTAAGGAAAAATTTTTTTTTTTTTTTATTGTAACTACACATAAACCAATATATAAATCTCAGATGTTATCTGGCAAAAAGTTGGTCTGTTTAAGGATACAGATCCTGCGTTACAGTTGGATGGATACTGTATTGTGGCTTTTTTAATACGATGGCTATATATGCTTTGGCGTATTACATCTATTTCACAAACATTGTGTGTAAGGAATATAACTGTAGATCCTATTATTATACCAATACTTTAAAAGATATCTTTTTAAAAAATTTTCAAATAATGAGGATGGATTTTAAGTTTGTATCAGGCTGGCCATTGAAAGAAAGTGTCATGTTTTTGATATTAAACTGTTCAAGGAACATGAGCTTGCCGCACCCATGCAGTAATCTTCCAGTTAGTCTAAGAGGAGTGTCATATGGTAGATATCACAAACCAGTTACCTGGAAACTCCCAGAGAGTTTTGTCTGTGGAAACAGATCAACTTGCAACCACAATACAGTTGTTTTAGTGGAATTTTTAGGGGGAGAGTTCTTTATTTCCCACTAACAGGCCTGTATTCAAGCTAGCCTGCCTTTCATGTTGAGGTTTGCTTAGAGCTTGCCCTGCAGCTGATGAAGTTACTTAATGACAACATATGATCCATCTTGTGTGAAAGTCCCTTCAGCCCTTCATTAAAATTAGAAGTCTTATCTCTCACATAAGTCTGAGGTTCTCAGGCAAAGCTTTCGCTGCCTTCAGTGGGAGCTTGCCCTGAATAAAAACATAAGTATTGGATTTGAGTCCATTTTTATTGTCTACTAGTTTCTGGTTTTATTCTTACTCCACCTCTTTTTACATCATTTTCCTTGTTCCAATTCTTTAGATGTTTTACCTTTTTTTTTTTTTTTTTAATTCTCTGCCCTTGCTTTTAGTAGAACAAGTTGCACTAATTTGGCTGTTTAGCTGAAATTCCTAAGTAGCTGGCAGAGTCAGATGTTGCCAGAGCTCCTTAAACACATTGACAGATGATTAAAATGCTCATGGCTGTGACCTCCCTTATTAGGAGGGGAGGTCCTCCTTCACCTTCTTTGTAAACCAGGTAGCTTATCTGAATTGCCGGAGTCCCATAAGCCAAAGTCCAACCAAGCTTTATGGCTTCCAGTTTGGTTTCCGAATGAGCTGTTACTCGAACAGGGGTTAAAAGTCACTTTGTGGAGGTGGATGTTTTGGTACCACAGTCCCTAGAACCCAAGTAAAGTTAGAAGCAGTGTTTTTTCTTCTTCAAACCTGCCATTCACTTGTCATTCAGGACCTTAGCTTTCCCAACAAGTTTTTCACAAATCCAAAATGTGATTCTTCATGATTATGACCCAATCCTCTGCTGTCCACTGAGTCTTCACTTCAGTATATTATTAGTTACCTGCCTCTAGATAAGCCTAATGAATACTAAAGAGAATTAATTCTGTCCCTATCTTTCTTTCAACAAAGAGGAGTTAACCAGTACCTGGTGTCTGGGAGAACACAGCTACATATCTGAGGACCTTGGTTCTTCTCCATATTGGATTGTACTTTTTCTAATAAGGGCTCTGGAAAACTAATCAGACTTCTGAAAATATGAGCAGTAAAAATATCTTTTCTTGGATACATGTTAAGATTTGGGGTTAAAAAAAGCCTCAGTTGGCAAAAGCAAGACAGTTGCAAATATCAGCAGGCAACAGGACTCCATGAGAAATGACGTGATGCTGAAATAATTTTTTGTGTGAATATATGCCTTCCTTACATCATTGCATATTAGAACTCCGTGTGACTAAGTGCAAAGACCGAGAAGGTGTGTTGGGTAAAGGGCTACTATAGATATCTTGAACTTAGGATAAACTAGGTTGTTTACTTCAGTCATGCTGACCAATTAATATATTTTTTTGGATAGAAGGAAGTAAAATGAAAAGAAAATGTAGGGCTCAAACAGTATAGGAAGAAATTTGTGAGCTAAGACGACTCTTAATTGAGGCACTGATAGCACCTCTAATATTGCAAAAGATGTACTTACAACTGCAAATACTGCTGGGCCTTCTAGCTATGAGGTGCCGTGCAGCTTGGACACTTACGTTGCAAAATCCAGTTGTATATAAGGCTTCCGTGACCATTTCTCCTGCTGATAGTGCTGACTTCAAAATGCAGCACAGCAGCTTATTTCTTCTGATTTTCTATGTCCTTATATTGGAAGAACAGCTGGCTACAGGTGTAAACATGCTGCTCAGGTCTTTTAACTATCAGCTGTGTTTTATAACATTTTTATACTATTTACGTCCTAACCTATTCCATATATCTGTAAAAGAAATTGTATTTTGACTCAGTTCTTTGGTAATGCCAGATGAGACCAAGGGTTTCCTTTATGTTCATTTAACCATACCAACTGGTTCAGTTTTATTTGGCTTCAGTGCAGTGAGAAGAGATACAAATATGGAACAAAAATAAGAGCTGAGTCGTTAGTACAGCGAGTCAGAAAGCCATGCATTTATTTTGATTTATGAGTGCAGTTACTAACAGTATTTCTTTTTTTAAAGAGCAGAAATCTGATATACAGCATATTTAAACCAAATAAAAATGCTGATCTGTACCAGAACTGTACATGTTTGAAACTATTCCTTTTTTGGAAAAAAAAGGGATGACCCCATCAGTTCAGTGGTGCCCTGAGGAAGTGCTGAAATTGAGACTGGTCTGAAGGGTTTGGCTCCCTGCGTTGGTGGAGGCTATCTATGTTATGTACATGATGTGCTCGATCTCTTCAAGTAGAATGGGGAGAGGGGAGGAAATGCTTGCTGCATCTTCATGAATTACATGACTCCTGTTTGTTCTCAGAAAATTCTACCTAAAAAAGCAGCCGTGGAAAAGCAAAAGAAACAAACAGTTGGTTTGAATGCAGCACTAGTTATGAGGGGTGTCATAATGTTAACTTTAAAAAAAAAAATCAGTAACAGCTTTTATATGTTCAGTCCAAACAGTCTAGTAGCTTATGGGATGGGTGGGCCATGCTATACTGGTGAGATAAACGTGCATATTGGCAAACCAATGATGTAATTATGTAAATCCAACCTTTTTAGGATTGAAATGTGTTATGTTTCAGTGTGTTTATATTTTTGTCATTTGTGATAACACCCTGAAAAATCTTGGCTGAAATGCCAAGAGGTTTCTTAGTGTACTCACCATGCTATTCTGTCTGGAAAGTACACTAAGGCAGCATAGGAAAATCAAGCATGAGAGATTTATTAACGTCTCTCTGCTTAATTGGATAATTTTAACATTTTTTTTTTAACTCTCACATTCCATTTGTTTGTAGGAAATGAAATACACTTGTAAATATGCAGAAATGAGTGCCTGTTCGCTGCTCTGGATGATTGTCTTGCCGATCAGGAATAAAGTAATGTAGACTGGTAGCAGGGAGATAGCTCAAACAATGAAATGTTGCCAGGGGAATAAACCTCCACACAGAGGCACTGTGATTTCAGTCAGGCCAATGCAAAATGTGCTACATCTCATGCATCATTTTGCTCAGATTGCCTAAAGCGTGGCTAGACTGGAAGCCCACATGGGACTGCTCTGGGTCAGGCTTTACATGGCCTTGTGCTCCCATCCCTTCCAAGCAGAGTTCACCCCGTGTGTCACCCAAGTTGTCTCATTGACAGCTAATCTGTGACAATGTCATCTAGGGAATGTCAACAGGTTCAGTACAGGTGTAACCAGGCTAGTCCAAATATAAAGCCTGCTCCTTTACCTAGATTTAAGCTGATGCATGTTGTAAGCTCAACATTTTATGGCAAGAAGTGTAATATTGCTTTCCCCTTATCTTTCTGTTGGATTCTTGATTTACACCTGAAAAAAGGTGGTCTTAGTCTAGGAATGGGAAGGGCCATTGGACATTATGATGGCCAAAGAGCTCTTGATGTGCAAGTGTGCTTGGGGTCATAAGTCTGTGTGGTCAGGGGGTTGATAACATGATGGAATTGATATGGGAAAAAGTTTTCTGACAAGTAAGGGCTGCATGCCCATATGACATGTCTCACCACTTGTCAGACCTTGGTAGTGATTTCGTCAAGCCAGAATTTCTCTTGTCCCCCACTAATGACCAGACCTGTACAAAAGGCAACAGCCACCTCAGCATTATCTCTCAGCCCTCAGTCCCACTGCATGTCGAGTCTCAGAGATGTTGCACTAAGGCCTGACTTGTAGAGAGATGTTATTTTCTGCAATGTCTGAAGGAGATGAAGCTGTTGTGAACCTTAACTACATCTTCAGTGGGGATGGCTAAACTAAATGCTAGGTTTCAAAAGCTGTTTGTAGCATTAAAGTGCATCTCAAATATCTTTGCTTTGAATGTGAGAGTGGATTGCAAAGGCAAGTAGTTGTCATAGCTTCTTAGCCCATGTCCTCAAGCATTCACGGGTCACCCCAGCTGCCATTTACTTGAAGTGCTCTGCTCACTTCTTTCCTAAAAAACACCCTCATGTTCTGACCACCCCTGCCAAAAACCCCACAAAACCTCAGAATATTAACCCAAACTAAAGAAGTTTATGTTGGATGTATTTTCTTCTTTCTCTTCCCTCTTCTCCTTCCTCTCTTCCTCTCGCCCTCCCATGCCTGCTATGCTAGGCTACAGCTTTGCAATAAGAACTAATGCAAAAACTTCTAGCCTTGAAGAAAATTGCATTAGTTCATGTTTTTCCACTCTCGTTCTGTTTTCTCATTCTTCCATTGAATTTTTTGTTGAATTTCCCTTCATATGCTACAGGCTCTTTAACTCCTCTTTTTCTCATCAGTTCCTCACCTCCTAGCTTAAGTCTCCTATTTTTGTTTCTTTGTTATTTATTATTCCTTTCTTGTTTCCCTATTTAGTTCTCAGCACTCCATCTCCAACATTACGCTCTTTCATCTCTGGCCTCTTTCACAAACTCCTATTACTGTCCTTTCCCCGTTTCATTCCCTTTTTGTTTTGTCTTTTTTCCTCTTTCTTCTGTAGTTTTACACTCCAAATTCCCTATTACCTTGCCATAGAATTCTTCTTCACCTACTCTATCTCTTCCCAGTGTCACAGAATCATAGGATCATTTAGGCTGGAAAAGACTTTTAAGATTGAGTCCAAGTCATGAGTTATGTATTAGTTAAATATTAGTTAAATGTTTGGAGCATATGCCTCTTGCTAATTTTTATTAAAATTTCTGCATTACATATGGACTAAGCAGGAAAAACTTCATGCTACAAACTCAGTCCTCTACATTCAGGCTTTAAAAGTTTAGGCATAAGTAAATGTGCTAATGGTTGGACAGAGGAAGAGGAGAATGAAAAGTGGAGGTGCTTCTATATTGGTCTGTTGATAAAGAAATAATGTTTATTACCAGCTTCAGGCTAGAGAACCTTAATTCTTAGCTCAGTCATCAAACAGGAACCACAGGCCACGTTGGATCCACCAAGGTGGATCACAGCAAAGTTCATTGCATGGACTAGTAAGCAGCAGCTGGAATGGAGCTGCCATTATCCCTTCTAGTTATAGTATCTCAGGCTTGACTTATAAAGAAAAAAAAAAGGAAAAAATAGAAAGAAAAAGAGAGCAGGGAGTGAGCTAAATGAAAAGACATATGGGCAGGCTCACTATAGAGAATTAGGAAAAAAGTCTAATGCTTATAAGCTTAGGGTAGAAATTGCTGCCCATTGCAGTCAGTGGCGAGAGGTTGGGAACACCAAAGGGCAGCTTGTCCCACCGGGCTGTAGAGGGAATGAGCTGACTCTGGAGGGTGCCTGGCTGACTGTCTTTTAATGCAACATTAGGTGAGACAAATCCTCAATACAGAGCAACTAATAGTGCCGTCTTAACTTTTGAGAGGTGCTTAACGCATATATGTCTGCGATACGTACTGTGATACTTTCCCATAGCTAGGAAAATGTCTTTGTTTAAATCAGTACAGAAATGAGGGGGAAGCATGAGGTTTAAATTACAGGGTAGAGAGACAGACTGCAGACCTGACGTAATAGTTCAGTTTTGCAGAACCTTCTTCATGCGACTCCAGTGAGAGTTGGCTATATTTGCTCTAGTAAACTTAAAGTAAATTTTTGAGAGGCTGGAAACTCTCCAGCACAGGATTTCCCACTTGTACTTGCTTGCCTTTAATTTTTTAAATCCCTAAAAATCTAGAATTCCTCATTATGTTGATCTGCCATCACCAAAGGATAGGCCAAAAATGTACTGCTGGTATGCAAAACATATATGTATGTATGTATGTATACATGATGTTAATATACATGTTACAATGAAGCATTGCTTTCTTGGAGCTCAGATGCTCACTTGTATGCTGGTTCAAAGGCCTTGTATACAGGTTGCTCCATACTGCAAACTCCAGCTGTTCTACAGAGTGTGCTTCTTTGACAGCAATAAAGCTGTAGAGCTGCCTGTCCCCTTTATAGTGGTTCATTCTAGCTAGTAGTTACGTGCTCTGTGGTGTGAGAGGGCTTTTTGTTTGTTTGTTTGCTTGCATTTTTTTTAAGAACTAGGGAGTCTGGAATAAGTATAAGAGAACTTTATGGCACTTGTGTCTACTCCAAAGCATATCTGTTTCACTGCGTGCCTTCAGAATCAGTAAACAGAGGGAGTAACAAACAATATGTATGTTTAGGAGATGGTAGTGTAGTCTGTACATAATCTCAAATCCAGTATGTGTCAGGCAGCCAGAACTGTTCTGTTCCCTCCCTGTTTGTTTAGCTTGGCTTCCCAAATTCAAAGAGCTTCTGTAGGATTTTCAGTCTTCAGGGAAACACCATACACATCCTTATAGGTATAAATATGGGCAGTGGGCTGGAGAGCTGGTGTGAGAAAGTTGAAGCCAATTTGAAAGAGTTAGTCAGGGTCATGGAGAGCAGTGTGGAGTGCAGGATGGCACCAGCACACCCTGGCTGAGTGCCGGGCTGTGTGTCACCTCAGTGCCTTTGTGAAGGACAGCAACTTGGGCATCTGTGTTCTGCTCCCCCATTTTTGCCATGGGGAAGCACCTGACACTGAGATCAGGATTGGATATGACCACTTTTTTCTTCCTCTCCTGAATGTTTGGAGGCAAAGCTAGGGGTCAGTCTTTCTCCTTTCATTGCAGAAAGTGGATAACCACACTGAGAGGTTTCTGTCACAGTGCTTGCCTAAGTATAGGGAAGAAAGATGCTGATGGTGGTTCTCCAGCTGCCTTCAAGAGTCTTGTGTATGAGAGGCTGCGGATTTAGGAGATCCTGCGGACAACTCCATGCATAGGTCTTTGTCCTCCTACACTGTTGGTTTCTTGGATCAGAATTAGAAGCTGGGTGGGCTATAAGACTGGTGAGGTGGCATGAGACCTCCCTTGGCAAAAAAACCACCCCCCAAAAATGCAAACCCAACCCCCAAACCCAGGAGAAAATAGTGCTTCTTTTGTAATACAGCTGTAAAAGCCATCATCAGCAAACTGTCTTTCCATTTGGATTCTGCTGGACTGAACTAACTTGTTTCATTTAAGCAAACCCCCACTGACTCCATCACCAGCTTTGCTCTAGAGTGCTGAGAATGAAAACAAGTCCTGAGTTAGTGACAAGCAATCCATCCTGTAAGTGCTTCCCTGTTTTCTGTCAAGGAAATGGTTGTTTACAGCAGTACAAGGCATTAACTGCTTAATTATTTCCATCCATGAAAGTATTATTAAGGGAATAGGAGCCAAAAGAGCTGTTATCAGGAACAGAAAGAACTTTGATCAGCAGTCAAGCAATAAGTTACATCTATGCCACATGTGTATACCCCACAGTAGACTTCAAAATATTCTCTGGCTTTATAATTGTGTGTTTTACTGATGTTGTGTCTCTAACATTTTTTCTGCTCAAAAATGAGGAAAGCAAACAGAAAATAAATTAATGTGATGGACAAATGGATGGAAAGGTCCAACAGACCAACATTGTTAATAATGTAGAAGAAAGTAGGGTGACTGGCAATTTAGCTCAGTGGTAACTTGGGCTTATCATAAACACAGACATTAACACTGATTTTAAAGTAATAAGCTAACCTAAACTTCCAGGCTTGATCTCAGTGAAGCATAGGGTGTTGTGTCTCTTAGGGGCATGCCCCTTGTTTACACAGGGGGTTAAACTGAAAAGGAACTCTTGTTCTGTACAGTACGTTATAAACAAGTATATGGCAAGTAATTAAACACGGGATAATACATGGCAAGTTAGACACGGCTTGAGGGCTCTGATAAAGTAATTGAAATGGAAAGTGATGCTTGAATGGTTTGTATGCATTGTTAGAACCTACAAATTAAATTACAGTCTTGGTAATGATATATCTGTGCAATATTTATGATGTTGTGCCTGATGTATTTTAAAATTAAAAGAAGATTCATTCCTCTCATGAACAACTTCTCGTATGCATCAGATGTACTTGAAGACTCTTGCATATAGTGCCAGATGTATGGAGAACTAGTTATAGTACGTCTGATGTTCTGGGATATACTTTATCATGCTAGAGTCCAATTACTGAAAATGTGCATCCTACCAGCTTGCAATTCATTGCAGAGAAACTGCAGTGAAATATAGTGGTCTTTTTTATCCTGCATATTAGCATAATAATGTGATTTCTCACTGCAGGTTTGTTAGCCTGTAAGGAACAAACATGGATTGAAGAATATACCCTGCAACTGTTGGAAAGCATGTGTGGCATAAAAGTATACTAGGATAATTTGCTTGTACTTTTTACTCTTGATGGTTTTGAGTCTGGTTGGTCAGCAGACCTAAGCAGCTTTTTAACTAGGTCAAGTATATACATCCATTCATTAAAAGGGGATGCTTGACTGGTTAGTTAAACCTGCCAAATATAAACCAGATGCTTCAATGGTAAATACTGCTTTACTCCTATACTGCAAGAAACAAGCCTTGACTGATTAAATTTGAAATAAAAATAAATAGGTTTAACATTGTTTCTGTGCCATAATAATACTTTATTATAGTTCTAGTGCAAATATTTAATAAAAATAATATTTTAAAGTATTTTACAGTGAAACTGAAAACTAAATATTGAAGACAAAATGAGTATTTTTTAAATTTCTGAAAAGACTGTTTATATTATACTACATATCAGTTTTGTGAAGTTCTGGTCAAGACCAATAACGGCGTATAAATTTACAATGTACATTACAAATCAGTCTACAAAGCTGGAGGGCTTCTCTGCTGTTGGGCTGGGTGTAGTAAGGGGTGGCACACCTGGATTTTTAGTTTTCACTACCAGATGTGCTCTGATCTTTGTCCTGCTACTTAAATGCTTTGTGTCCGATTGTCCTTTTGTAGCGGAAATGAATGATGCCTCCCTCACTAATAGCTGAGAGACTGAGAGCAGTACTGTGAAACAGAAATGTTACTCCAGTGAGGTCCCATTATGACTTGTTCTTTACAGCGATATTAGCTCACGGTCATGTGCTTAAATTGTATTTTGATTCATTTGAATGCCAGTCATGATGATACAGGCAATTTTTACTTGCATAAAACCAAAAACAAGCAAAAAACCCCCAAACCCATAGCAAAAAAACCAACCCCCCCAAACCAGAAGATAACTGCAGGACTGGGAAGTGCTTGCGTCATGAGATTTTCCCCTATGATATTTAAGTGCCATCTCTTTTAGACTGTACATACTGTATTTTTAAGTAGACATTTTCTATATTCTGTGGTCTTTTGGGGTCAGGGGATGGAACGGAGGGAAGCATCCTTTCTGTTCTAAGTTTTTTTTTGACATTTGCTTTCTCTATTGTGCCCTTTTTAAAAAAAAAAAACCTAATCATAATGGCTAGTGTGGTGTGCTGCAGAGATAACAATGAGATTGATTTATGGGAGCCCCAAAGTTCAGGTTAGCCAAGCAGCTCAGGTGCATGGTTAATGAGTAGACAGCCTCCTCTATGGGAGGGGCTTGCACTTCCTTCTACCAAATGTCACTACCAATCTGAGTATGTGAAAAGCTTCTAAGGTTTATAACTGCTGTATTTTTTTCGAGAATTGTATGTACTGGGTTTGCTAAATAATTGGAGGTCTTCACCTATTGGGGAATTAATGTATATGTGTTTATATTGTTGCCTTTGAAATGCAGTCTTACCTAAATGGAGGTTACTCACTATTTTATTTATGGCTTTCCCCTTTGTGAGTGTCTCTTGTGCTTCTTTCCATAATGTTAGTGTCTTTCTATACATCTTATAGGCACACATTAAAAAATGGTTGAGCGATTGAATCACATAGTGTTGCACAGTTTGTGACTGGGTGACATGCCAAGGAGGTTATTTAGTGACTAATTTCAAAGGGGAGGAGAAATTGCAGGCTTGTCATGTGGAAAAGTACTTCAGTCTATTGAAGCAGCATTACTTAGATGACCGGGTAAAGCAAGATGGCCTGCCCCTGTTGTGAGCAGGGGGAACAAGGAACATTTTTACTGTTTCAAAACCTTTTCCCAGAAGGCACGGATATACAAAATATTATACTGTAGACTGAGGATTTAGATTCAAGGCTGAAAACAAAAAGTGCTTTATTAGAAGAAGTGGAACCAAATGTTCATCTCACTGCTGTAGCCATACAAGTGATTTCCTTAAATAACAGTAAGTGCCTTTCATTATTTCAAAGCAAAAATCTTATCAAAGTTTGTTTTATTTGTCTGTAGATAACAACATTGTCTAAGAGTGTAATAAGAGTGCTCCTGTGTTTAATTGTAGAAACAAATACCCAGAGTAGCATCAGGATAGGTGAAGAAATTATGCCTGAAAGAGCAGACTGTGTAGGATTTGGTCTGAAACTCTCCTCTCTGCTTGTTTGCATGATCCATCTTCAGCATGCACATTGACTTAAAGGCAAGGTGAAGCAATCAAACATTATTTTTGATATTACCATTAAATTTGTTTTGTGGTTAGCTTAGAATTTTATGGATCTGTTTTACATTCAGTAAAAAGTGAACTAGGTATTCTTTGTTCTCCCCATGGGAGCTTTAGGATATGGTATGAATTAAGTTTATTTGTAGTCAGGGATATAAAAGGACATACTGAGACATGTAAAATACCTTGAGGTAAAACATTTGGATTGCTGTAAGGACTGGGTTCATGCACAAGTGTGTGTTAAAGATATAGGTATAAAATAAGGGACAATAATGTTAAGAATGTGTTTGATGCCTTATGGCATGGAAAGGGAAGTGATACTGTGGCTGAGCTTCAAGCCAGTGTATGTATGGGCAGTTACAATACGGCATCCTAAAAACTCTGCTCTTGAGGATGAAATAGTGCTTATGCCATGACCTTTGTGTACACCTGCATAACTGGCAGAAAGATAAGGAGACTGGACATCGCAGTGATGTTGAGTAGTATGGTGACCTGATTAAGATTCACTCAGGATGCCTCCTTTCTGGAAGGTCATGTTTATGTGGTCTTAATTCCACCTCCTAGGATAGTGAACATCATCTTCTGGTTCTCCTATTTTGTTCATGTCAGCTTCTAGCCAGCTGAGCCCGGCAAAAAAAAGTCTATGAACATAGAAACTGGAGGACTGGGTGGATTCACCATCACTTCCCATCACAGGCTCATCCTAAGGAACCTCTTATATTGCAGTGTTGTTGAGCGAGGGAAAGAAAAACCATAGAATTAAGAACATAAATGGAAGAAGAAAAACCCAGTGATTCTCTTGCCATATCAATATATGTCCAATTCAATATTCTGTTCTGGTGTAATCAGTCACTAGAACCAGAAAATTACAGTTTCATAGATGTTCTGAGTTTTTAGCTCAACTGAGTTTTTAGCTCAACTCTTCTTTCACTATAATGCAGAGATTTTACAGCTGGGCATATACCAAAACTGTGCAAAAGGAGCTAAAGAACTGAAACCTAGATGCATGCTAAGAATGGGAAGTTAATTATAATAAATGCTGAGATTTCTCAGTGGGTTCTGCAACTCCTTGTCTGGAAAATTATCCAGGAAAAAACAATGGAAATATGTGGGACATGTTAAGAACAGCTAGCTGGGTCTTGGAGTTCCCCGTTCATGGGAAGTTTGAACATTTGAAATCAGTTTTATTTTACCAGCATGTGGTTCCCATAATGAAAAACAATTGTGAAGCCTGGCAGCTCCTACAGCCTTGTACAGTGGGGCCAGACTCAGCTGAGGCCAGGTCTCCAACTTAGCCTAGGTTAGCTGTTTCATGGTCTGAACTCTCTCTTGGGCATCAGGTGTCAGTTCTTAGCCAAAATTGCCAAATAAACTTCTAGTCTGGAAGCACTGCTGAGGAGCGATGGACATTGAAACCCCTGGCATGTCTTAGTACTTGGTCTAGAAGATCACCCCCAAACTACCAAGTACCCACTCTGCTGAAGAGACCATGGAAGAGCTAGGGTCCCTATCCCAGGGCAGGCTCTGACCAAGTTGCCCCAGGTCTATGAATCTGGAAAGCCAAAGCTCTAAAGCACTCCAGGGGTGTCTGATAAGAAATAATGTCAGTGTTTGACTGAAATCTACTGGGTGTTTTTTCTCCCAACTTTTGTCTTTACTGATGTTTTTACCAAGTGTTTCAGCTCTTTTGGATTAGCATTGTCTACTGAAAGTATTTTTCATTGGAAAGTTCCTGACCAGAAAAAGCTAAAAATTATGCTAATGTGTTTGAAGTCTTCAAGTATGGCACTGGGCAGCTGGAGGAACCCGCAGCTGCAGCCAGCCTGGTTTTTTTTTCTGTAATGACCCAGTAGAACAGGGAAATTTATAGGAATTAAAAGGCATACTATGAGAAAGCAATAACAGACAAATGTGACAACGTCTCAGTGATGTCTGATAGCATAAGGATTTGGCTTCAGACAGATAGTCATGGTGGAGATACTTAAAAAATTTTGTTTTCAGACTGTTTACCAATTCTGTGATTTTCAAGTGCACTATTTCTTATTGGAAATTATATTATTTTAGAAATATTAAAACCATATATGATAAGTTTTTTGCAAAAGCAGATTTGTGCTTTTAGCTGTCCAAACCCAACCTGAACAAAATATCAGTCATGACAGAAGTGGTATCATACAGTGCAACTACTGATTAAACTGAGGTTTTTGCACAACTATTACAGTAAAGCTGTCGATTTATTTTTATGAGGAAAGAACAAACTAATGGATTGTATTGTTGTTGGATTTGAGGTTCTTTAATTAAGTCTTTCCTGATAGAAAAGTGAAGGATTGCCTCACTTTGTAGAGGATTTTCTTCTGGTGAGCAATTTCCATAAAAGGTCTCTTTACAGACAGATTAATTTATCAGTATTGTATCAGTACTTAGTGTTTCTGTACCTTTTTCATCAAAGAGTCTCCAAGCTCTTGATAAAATTCTTTGCAGGTGTCCTCTGTTTACTGTTGGGTGAGCCACCTTGAGGAGCATAGGTGCAGTTTCCTCAGGGAAATGCAGGATGTCAATGGGAGAGTAACAAAAGTAATAGCTTCACATGCCTGAGAGGTGATTAATGGAGTCTGCTGAGAACTCCAGGGTGTCTCTGAGAGGGTGTATGGATAAGCTCCATCTAGGGAACATGCTCCATGTAGGTATTTTGGTAGGCTGAAATCCTTGGGGCAAAGCCAATTGCCGTGTTCTCTGTTGGTGTAGACGAGGCCTGGGAGAGCAATGGGAAGGGCTGCCAGGTCAGAAACTCTGGCCTGCTTTTCCCTTTGCCTGTGTTTTGCTATGAGATGTTAGCAGATAATGGCAGTGAGTCAGGCTGCACCTCCGATATCCAGCTGCATGGTGAGGTGAAGGGTTGGTGCGGTGCTGATGAATTAGTGGTAGGCTTAGTGCTTAGTGCTAGCTGGCATTGCCCTGGGGTGTGTACAGGCATGGCTCCCGTGCCCTGTCTGGTGTGTGCCACAGGTGCAAATGATATGTTGAGGCAGCTGGAGAGACAGAAATAACGATAGTTTCTTCATTGTGAGATGCTCATGTTGGGACAGACCATGAGAGGGACCTATGAGGCAGGACAGCCCTAACAAATTTAGAATAAAGATCAGCACGGTGTTGTATTGGTCCTGGTGGACAATAAGACAGACTGGATTGTACTGCAGAAATCACCAGCTCTTGAACCACTGAATAGCAGGTTGCTCTTTGCTATCCATAAGGCTTATGATACCACGACTCTGTCCTTTCAGGGGAGCCGTGCTATTTGAGAGGCCAGGAGCTGCCACAAGCTTTGTATTCTGCTGTGTGCAGAGACTCTGGGTCTGCCCACCCTTTTTGTGAGCTACCAGGAGCAAGACTCTTTATAAGGTCATCCATTTGGGTGGATGGATAGCTGGTTTGCTACCTTTCTGCATATAGTCATATTCAAAATGCAGCGTTACTGAGTATGCCAACTAGTTTTGAAATAAAGAACATAACTGGTTTTATATTATGTTCACTCTTCAGTATACAAAGACACTCTTCAGTGTCTCTATTGCTCTGTTTTAAAAAAAATTCCAAATCTGTATCTTACAGACTTAAGTGCTGTTAGACTGACCAACAACCTCCATAGGAGATTTTTAAACACGGTGTGATCTTTTTTGCTACAGAAAGTGAAAGATTCTTAGTGATGTCTTTCCCCCTCAAATGTTGTATACAGAAATTGTTGCTAGCTGTTTGCCATATTTTAACCTAAGGTTTGACAAAACAAGTTCTTATTTCAAGCATTACAGTCTACAGGCAGTAAGAACAAGGAAGAGATATGTGCTAAAGAAACCACACCCTCAGGCAACCGTATTACATGGCTGCAGTCGAAAAGCACATGATCCTACGCTTGCACTAAAAAATCTTCTTCCTTTTGCCCTCAAAGCAATTGGCTGTGATAGCACCTAGTACTTAGAGGCTCAGATAAGCCCAATATCCTCTTTCTCTGTCTCTGAGCCATTGTCCTAGTTTCAGCTGGGATAGAGCTAACTGTCTTCCTAGTAGCTGGTACGGTGCTATGTTTTGAGTTCAGTATGTGAAGAATGTTGATAACACTGATGTTTTCAGTTGTTGCTCAGTAGTGTTTAGACTAAAGTCAAGGATTTTTCAGCTTCTCGTGCCCAGCCAGCGAGAAAGCTGGAGGGGCACAAGAAGTTGGCACAGGACACAGCCAGGGCAGCTGACCCAAACTGGCCAACAGGGTATTCCATACCATGGGATGTCCCATCTAGTATAGGAAGTGGGGGGAGTGGGGGCGGGGGGGATCGCCGCTTGGGGACTGGCTGGGTGTCGGTCGGTGGGTGGTGAGCAATTGCACTGCGCATCATTTGTACATTCCAATCCTTTCATTATTGCTGTTGTCATTTTATTAGTGTTATCATTATCATTACTAGTTTCTCCTTTTCTGTTCTATTAAACCGTTCTTATCTCAACCCGCGGGTTTTGCTTCTTTTTTCCCAATTTTCTCCCCCATCCCACTGGGTAGGGGGGAAGTGAGTGAGTGGCTGCGTGGTGTTTAGTTGCTGGCTGGGGTTAAACCATGACAGCCATGCAGTTGAAGTCCAAGAAAGTGGCTCAAGACAGCCTGCATATTCGAGTACATGTTTTCATAGAGCAACATGGGGGTTTTGTGGTGGAGGACAGAAGAAGAAAAACAGCACAGAAAGTGGGGTATATATGAGAGAGAGTAGTGTGCCTTGAATATCACACAAAAGATGTATAGATGAGAAGCAAGAACAGACCATCATTCACATTTTTAAAGTTGCCATTAGCAAAGAATCTGGAGATTTTGGAGAAGAGAGAAAAGTGGAAAGAGAGACAATATCGACCACGTGGCAGAAGACACTGTAATCCAGCCAGTAAGGCTGCCTGGCTCCCGGTCACCAGCTCATGTCCCTGCCTGGCCCATACGCCCCAGTGCACCTGCCCTGGGCACCCTGGACTCTGTGGCTCCGGCTGCTTTCCCCTTCTGTGCGCTCCACCCAGGGGCTGAGTCATGGCTTAAAATAGAAAGCGAACTATTCAGGAAGGGGTTGTCTGCCCAGGCGTTTGTGCCCTGCCCAGCCCAATGGGGTCTTGATTCAGGCTGTGTACTCCAAGTGCTATTTTAAAGCAAAAGTAAATAGCACTATATATGTCAGTACTCAGACACAGGGTTTTGAGCAATAGCTCAGCCCCGTATTTGAACTCAGTTCCATCTTAAAGTATGGCAATATCTTAAGGTGGAAAATAGGAATTTTTCTTTGACAGATTTCTTTGACTTACGAGAAATGAATGAGCATACACAGGAATATGAAGTCCAGAAGTTAGGGGAAATTAAACCTGTTGCTTTCAAAGCTTCCCATGGAAATTTTCCCCTCTCTGCAAGGTAGCATTGGAATTTTCCTCTCACTGCAACCCAGCCTATCCCGCTGTCTATGGTTTCTGTGCCAGATACTATTGCATCTATTGTAGCTCTAGCTGAAGCAACTGAACAGGGCATGGTATCGCTTGTACAGTAGAAACCAAGAAGGATTTTCTTTCTCCAGGCTCTTCTCTCAGTGCAAAACATCTGCAGTTATCCCTGGAGGCCTGATCCCAAAGTCAGTAGGAGTCTTTTTGTTCTGCTGGCCCACATCCAGAGTCTGAATGCACAATACAGCTCAGTATGTTGCAGTGTTTCTTCAAGCCAATAGAAAACTATGTTGAATGCCCACTGATAATTTTATTAATACTGTTTAGTTATATTTTATTTTAAATTCCAAACTACAGTAATTCTCTGTGCAAATGAAAAAAATTATCCCATGTTCCCCTTTGGCTTGATGACTTTTGTCTGGCTAATTTATGACCCATCCTAGCGCACTCCTTCTTGCTGTTACACACTTATTTATTATTGCTGCTGCCACAATTAGGTTATCTCCTTTCTTCTTTCTGATACCTGATACTCCAGACTTTTGATCTCTGGCCCTGGGGAATGTCATTTGTAATTCCCAAGTGCGGAGCCTGCCATGATGAGAACAGCTATTGTTTATATACCACCATTTCAATTTCCTTACCAGTGGAAAAACCTGTGGTGGGGCAGGAATAGAATATAATTTCTTGCCTCATCAGCCATGGATCACTGTAACTGCAATGAATCCAGTCACATTGTCAAAGCAAGGAGTGAGAAGGGAGAAAGACAGTGAAGATTTCAGATCTGCAACTTCCACTGCACATTAGTGTGTGCTCTGTAACTTTAGGAACATGTAGTCAGGCTTGGTGATGCTCAGTTTTCTACAATCTCTTGGAAGTGATGGAGAGGGAAGCTGAAATTGCCAACACAGATTTTAGAAGCTGTAATTTTTTTCCTTATGTAGTTGGTGTAACCCAGCTGACTCTTTCATCTCCCTGTTTATCCACCTTACCCTAATGGCACCAGAGCAGGCACGTGATGCTTGCTAGAGGGAGAATTTATCCTGTCTCTGTCATTGAGAATGTTCAGCCATCTAGAGAGGTCATTGCTGGGCAGAGTGAGATGCTACAGTCTCAGAAGCACATGTATCCATTGCAGATTTTGCCAAGGCCTCTGTTAACAAAGCACTAATAGGTTGGTATGGAAATTTTCCCTCTCTTTTCCTTGCTCATTCCTTACTGCTGGCAGTTATTGCTGCTGCTTACAAAAATATGATAAAATGTTCGGTGACTTTCTGAGTGCGTGCTCCACAAACTGTCTGAAGCACTGCTTTGCGATGAAGGAAACCTGTAGCACATATTTTATAGGGTCAAAATCTTTTCATGCAACTTGACTGTGTTACAGTCCATAAATTCTTGTGTGTGTTGTTCTCCTATGCTTTGTGTATCCTTTGTGTAATAAAAAGCACATCAAGTTATTAGCAAAGGCTAAATCCTGCGCTGAAGCAAATAGCCAATTAGTTGTAGTATTTATTTTTCTTGTCTAAGGACTTCAGGTCTGTTTGTGATGCCAGAGCACCAGCATTTTGTTCCTGGTTTGGAATCAGTGAACTGTAGTCTGTGTGTCTGATCAATAAACTGTTTAGGTCTGTCACTGGCTAGATGTACTTAGAACACCTGGCACTGAAATCCCTAATTTCAGCTTCAGTAGCTGTGAATTATCAGATTAGGGTAAGGTGGTGTTTGTGTAAGCAAAAGCATTTTTAGAACTCTCATGTTCCTTTAACATGCAGCCCATTTTATTGCTGTTATAGTTGTTATTTTCTTTAGGCACTGAGATCCCGAAGTGTTTTATTTATGCAGATGACAAATTATTTGGTCTTGAGGGTTTGGGTTTTTTCCCTTTTTTTTCTGTAGACGTCAAGGTTGTCACAACCCACATCAGGTTTTGCTCATTCAGTAATTTTATATCTTACATGTTTTTCCTTTTCTTTCCAGATGCAGAGGGAAGTTGCTTATGCGGGCCGAGACGGCCCAAGTGCTTCCCGCCCTGGATCTGCCACACACCCTCCTCATGCGATGCCCAGCTCTCCACCCTCCACCCCGGTGCCCCACTCCATGCCTCCCTCTCCGTCCAGGATTCCCTATGGCGGGGGCCGGCCCATGGGTGTGCCAGGCAACGCCACCATCCCCAGGGACCGGCTCTCCAGCGTGCCAGCCTCACGCTCGATATCACCCAGCCCAAGCGCCATTTTGGAGAGACGGGACGTGAAGCCAGATGAGGACATGAGTAACAAAAACCTTGCCCTGATCCGAAATGAAGGTCTGTACGGTGACCCCTACTTGTTTCACGAGGGGAGGATGAGTGTGGCCACACCCCACTCTGGACACCCCCTCGATGTCCCCGATCACATCGTAGCCTACCATCGCAGTGCCATGAGATCATCAAGCACTTACTGCAACCCCTCTATGCAGCCTGAAATGCTGGAGCAGTCCTTGTACAGACAAAAGTCACGGAAGTACCCGGAGAGCCATTTGCCCACTCTTGGCTCTAAAACGCCTCCTGCCTCACCCCACAGGGTGGCTGACATGAGAATGATCGATATTCATCCTCACCATAGTGCTCACATTCCCCCCCACACCATCCAGCCTGACAGGTCTTCCCCCAGCCGCCAGTCCTTCAAAAAGGAGCCGGGACCGCCTGTGTTCGTGGACGCAAAAGCACGGAGCGCCCTTGGCCTCCCAGGCATGGCTGAGGCAGTGCCGTCTCCAGTCGACAAGCAGGCTTTTGGCTATGGGTCACCTGTGATGCCCAAGGACAAGGAGACAAGGTAAGGCAGGGCCGGGGCTTAATTCATGCAAATGAGAAACGTTCCTAATCTGCACATCTTGTAACACCCAGGGGACAATGTAATGTGCAGGAGGCCGCTGCACTGGGCTGCAGTGTTTATTAGGCGTCTGTCAAGGTAGTTAGTAATTTAGAGGAGATGCGACACCACCCGTTATTAATCTGAAAGTATTGTCAACCCATGATGAATCCCTAGTTATTTTCATTTGTGTAAATTTCAGTCATTGGAAAAAATATAATAAAATAAAATGATTAAGTAGGATTTTTCTTTCCAGACAACCGGATCATGTTACAAGAACAAATGATGTTCTGTTCCCGCTAATAAGGGAATATATTTCACCCCTGTTAAGAATGACACTCTGATATTACAATTTTGGTTCTTTATGGAGTGGAGTTTTTCTCATCGAGTGTTAGGAAATGGGAAGAATTTATCATTACTGTCTTATCTCCTGTAAAACATGAATTTGCATAAAAATAGGACAGTTGTTTATAATAATGTTCCTCGAGGGGAAACTGCTGAGAAGAGCAAGTCTGTCCCAGGGAAGAAATTGAAACACGAACGCTGTTCCCAATGATTTCTCCAGCATCACAGATAGTTGGTGACCTGACTGTTGTTAACTTTTGCGTGCTGACAATGATGACAATGATCTCTCCTGTCTTTTTAAGGACCAGATTTACGCAAAGGTCTGTGAAGGCTTCTCCTGCCATAGACCCTGCCCTAGGAGAGAAAAATCGTTACACTGCCAGTTGGTTGCTGTGTATTTGTATGAGTTGCACTAATCTCTAGCGTATTGTTTGTGCTGTTAACTTTTATAGAGCTCTTTAGGGAAGTGAAGATGAATAGCTGGAAAATGCTGAGCTCACAGAGGCCAAAGGTAACTGCTGACTGCCTTAACCACTGGGGAGATATGGAGCTTCATATAGCCCCCAAACTTCCCTTCCACCTGAGCAACTTGCTCAACAATTAATTAGTCGCCTCTGATGATGCTTGGCCAGAAGAAAGAATGTGTTGTGAGGTCCATTGGTGGGGAGAAAATGGAGGACAAAAGAAAATCAGCCATCCACAGAAATTACAGGCTTATAGTGTGGTAGTTATGTTGACACAAGGGTATGAGTTAGGGCATATTACAATCTAGGGTCAGTGAAACCTGATTTGTATCTATTTATTTCCAAGAAAAAGATGCAGGTACTTGAAATTTCATTTCAAGCTTCCATTATTGCAACTAGGAAATAACTTGAACTACGTTTGCCAATTCTAATCCAAGAGAGAGCTTTCAGATTGAAAATTTTACAAGGTTCATCTTAGAGGGTTGAAAATAAGGGAGGACACCAACAACTTTACAGTCTGTGCAACTTTCTCTCTCCCCTCTGGGTATCTCATCTGTTCACTCAGCTACACAGACATGCACAAGGTTGTGTATTTGTGAACATATAAAGAGCAACTATACAGATAGTTCTGCAGCTCCTTAAGGGGAGCTTTGCACCAGGAGTTTTAGTCCTGGTCCCAGAATATATTCACAGTGATGAAAATAGCATTTGCATAATTACACTTCCAAATAAATACATGACCTTAAAATTCAGCATGGTATGTATTAGTCACATGGCACTGAAAAAAATCATTCTGAAAGCTGCCCTTATGGATTGTGGGTTTTTTAACCTTGAGAAAGTGTGACTTTTAAAAAAATCATTGTAAATACCAATACCAAGCAAATGGGTGTTCTTTCTAACCACTGCAATATTAAGAATTGGGTTTGGGTTCTACAGACACAAAATGCTCTAAGCCTTATTTTAGCTTTGTAATAATTTCATAAACTTTGAAAGCAAACACTGTTGAGATTGCACTAAACAAGGAACACTAAGGATATCCAGGCTGAGGTGCTCTTTTCCTGCTTCAGCAGGGACTGAATTGTTACAAGGTTGTTATGAATACCTGAAAAGTGACGCATATAATGGCAGAAAGGTATACCCTACCTTGTTGTGTAGGACTTACAGTTTATACCCATAAGCAGCACAGCTGGGCTTGCTTCTGTGAGTAAGAATATTTTGGGATTGGAGAGATAGGGCTGAATTCATCCTCTCCCAAGCATGGTAAAATGAGGCCTTCCAGGCCTGGTAAAATGAGGTGTGTGCTGCTCTGTCACGCATATTATCCACTTGCTGATGACTGTGCAAAAAGCCTAAAAACCAGGCCACAGAAAGCGAATGGTGGTGTATTCAGTCAGCCTGCATGCAGTGGCAGGTGTAGGGTAGCAGCAAAAGGGCAGATTGAGAATCTGTTAGCCTTGGGGATACTGAGGGAGGTCTTTTGCATTTTTTCACTGTGACAAGAGAGACTCCCCATCCTGACTTATTCAGGAGTGGGCTGAGGACCCTGCAAGCATCAAACTCATCATCTCAGCACTGTTGTTCCTTCAGTCCCTAGTGAAGTGTGCTGAGAACAAAGAAAACATCGCTTGTGCCATCTCTGTGGAAATCACCTTGAAGTAGCACTGTCACAACCTCAGGACAATACATAGTTTAAACATAAGTCAGAGAAAAGATTAAAATGGATAGTGACAATGCCAGAAGTTAAACTGAATCTCTCTTCCACTGTTAATTCTCCTTCAATTTTTCCAGTCTGTGGCTGAAGTGGGATATATACGTACTTTATCAGAATATGTTAGGTACTTATAGCACATCAGACCTCTCATTGACCGTATCCTGGTTTTATTGAAGAAAATGGGTCCATTACCTTTGGAATGTTAACTGCAGCAGATGTGGGTCTACAAAAGATGAAAACCGGTATTTCCGATCTCTTGGAGTTTCCCATTTTAGTTTTGCATTGCGGAAGCCAGTCTCATCAAGCCTGTTATTTAAGCCAGAGTTGAGGGGGATTTAATTGCTTCATGTAATATTTTCTTGTATCTGTTTTACCTCGAGTATTTTCAAGGTAGCTACTTCTGCAGTATAAAGCATTGAATAAATTCTCACATTGAATAAATTCTCACAGTAATTCATTTACCAGAAGAGTTCCATATAAAGCTCTTTTACAACAGTGACAAGAAACAAGTTCATGGAGATTTAAAAAAAAAAAAATTTTGGTATTCATATACAAAAAAATATTAGAAGTTGCAACAGGTTGCAGCAGTTCATCTTCGAGGGGTCATCATGCCTGAGGTTTACAGGAAGAATGAGTAAATTTTTGTGAGTGAGCATGAGTTGTTTAAACAGTGATTTGCTATCATATTTTTGGATGGCCCATTTATGTAGCTTATGGTGGACAGTTCTGGAAGTTACTATAGGCAAAGCAGATGTTTAAATGTTGATAAATTGGAAAAGAAGCAGTTTACCCAAAAGTGCATTAAATTAAATGCCATTTAATTTACACTCTTTGCATTTAAAACACACATGTTGCAAAATTCTAGGTTATTTGATAGTGCTGAATATGTATATAATAAATGCCGCTACTCACTAAAATACAATCCTTAGAATAGCAAGATAGCTGTTTAGAACATTTTTCTTCTAAAAGCATTTCAGGAGTGAACTGTGGTTGTCTTCTGCCTGAACACAACTTTTGTCCCCTTCTTTTTATGCCACGTTAGTGAGAAAAGATGATGGTAGAACTGAGCAAAAAATGTGATCAAATTCACAGCTTGTGGCTTGCAGTTCAAGACTAAAGTGTAATGGCCACGTATAGGTTATTAGATATTGTTCCCATCACAAAACCACTTTATTGTTTGATATGTTAAAGTATAGATGGACTCTCTATGCATTAGGAGAAAATGGTCATACTCTAAAGCCATGGACAGCGGCAGACTCCATCAGCAATGCACTGAAAATTGTATAAGAAGGGTGGACTTTGCAGATATACCCCCTCAGACACTTTCCATGGGGCCAAAATTGCATCTTCCTTTGTGAAAGATGTTGAATAACCAGGCAGAAAAAGGTGAATGCAAATGACCAATACAGGATGGAGGAAAGGTAAGCTGTACTTTGGCTTCCTTCTGTTGGAGGAACTGTTTGTAGCAAGATGAGATGCAGGCTCTTGGATAAGAGTTGTAAAATCGTATGGTAGCTGGCAGTGCTTCAGAGGTTCCCTTTTCCCTTTAGTTTCAAGCTGTAGAAAGTTTGCGTTTAACCTTATTCTTAAAAGATTGAAATATTGACCTGTGTGTATTTTTCCCTTGGGAGAAGAGCAGAGTAGAGAAGAGTTCTGCTGGTCTTTGCTTCACACCCTTCCAGCTTATCCACTCTGGTGTTTTGGGGAGACTTTGGGGTAAAGTCTGACTGTGCCGCTTTCACTTGGTTCTAGGGAAGCCAGTAGGAAAGACAACCTACTCCTGTTTCCTTTCTTTTCCCAGTGAGATAAAATAATTTCTAATGAAATGTTTCTCTCATAGTGTAATACAGAAAGAAATGTATTTTTCCCTGTCTCTGACCCTCTTTCTGATTACTATACAGACTTCACTCGGGGTTTAACTATAAAATATGAAGTCACTGAAAATCTTTCTCCAGGATAGTATGCCAAATAGTTCATGGTGCCAGACTTGGTATTTGAGTACGTCTGTTATGGATGATGCACTGCACAGCCTAGGGTTGGACAGGAACATGAATGAACAGTTACACAGCCCACTTCTAGTTTGCATCTGTACGAAGTATCTTCTCAGTGATGTGAATATTAAAGATTTCCCCAGGAAAGGGAAGGAACATGCAAGTCATGCTTAAATAGCGTTGTTGTGAGAAGTGGGTACCAATTCAGCAATACACTGTACCCTGCTTGGGATTACTTCCAGTTAATTGCAGTAGAGGGAATGACATGAAACCTCAGTGAAGCTGTAAGGAAGAAATCCGGTGATGAAATCTGATGTCTCAGTGCACAGTCCCCAGAGAAGCAAGGGCTTGTTTTGCTGTTGGTGAATTTGGGGAGCGAGATGCTAAGGCAGGGCCCCAGTGCCTGGACGTACCCGGGGCCGGGGCTGTGGACCAGGCTGCTGGGGAGAACTGGGCTGGTGAGCGGGCCGTGCCTGGTTTGCTGGCCAAGGTCTGCGACAAGCCAAAGCCAGGTCTGACAGAGAGGCCTGCTAGAGCTGGGAGTCACTTCTGACCTTGCCCCCTTCCTTCCTCCCCCACCATGCCACCACCTCTGACTCTCCCAGCATTCACAGGAAAACAATGAGAAACAATGCCTTTCCGTGCTCAGGCTGATAAAATAGCCATTTCTTTCCCAACTGCTGTAGGAGGGACCCTCCCTGCTCTTCCGGGGTGGTGGAGAGATGCAGATTTATCTGGGAAATTAATCCGGGAACAGAGACAGGGTTCAGCCTTCTCATGCTACCACCGCCGGCAAAGGGGCACTGCTGCATTTGGTTCTGCCTGGCCCTCTCTTCTAGTGCTCCGTATCCCGGCCTGCCCTGTCCGCGGGGGCCCTGGCCTGCCCCATGTCACTGGAGTGCCGGCCTGCCCCGTGCTGTGGGGACCCTGGCCTGCCCGGTGCGGGAAGGGATGGTGGGGCAGGCTGTTCCCCCCACCTTCCTTCTCCACAGCAGGGAGCACAGCAAGAGGTAGAGAATATGATGTTGAGAACCAAAAATGCGCAACTATCATGACAGTGCCAGCATCCCTGATAGACCCCAGCCTGGCACAGTCTGAAGAAAGCGTTCGTGTTCTCCCTCCGGAGCCAAGGTTGCTCCAGCCCTTCACAGGGAAGCCAGAGGGGAAGGGGGTGGCTGCAGAGCCCGACCCTGCCCCTCCAGGGCCATGTGGCGGGTGGCGGGACTGGGCCACCAGCCCTCCAGCCACGTCAGCCCAGGGCACGGCCCTGCTGCCGTGCCAGCCGCGTCCCTCCCTGCCCTTGCTGGAGCGTGCTGCCTCCCACCGCCTTCAGTCAGACCGCCAGCTCTCCGAAAATCAGGTCATTTTATTTAATGCCTAAAAGGCGCCTCCTTTCAGACACCTGTTTTTGAAATGTTTGGTGCTGATGGCCATAACAACTCTGGGTATTACAGTGAAACGATTACAGGAAAAATCCTGCCTTGTCTTTAACAGAGTAACTCCAGAGCACATGTAGATTCTTCACATTCTTAATGCTTTTACCATATGAAAAATAATGTGCTCTGTGCAATTGATTCCAGTATTTCATTCGTTTTTCATCATCTCCTATCTCTGGAACATCCCTCTCCCTCTTAACAACATATTTTCCTAGATTTCATGGCAAAGGACAAGATCAGCTTTGTGTTGCCATAATCTCTTTTGAAGCAGAAAATTGTTTCCAGATTATCGAATGTGGGATGGAAAAAACATCATATTTATGAATTGGTAAAACAGATAGACTTCCAATTGAGTTTAGTTCCAGGAAGGTTTTGTGATGATTAGCTGGGAAAAATAAATGTTTTCATTATTAAGTGTCAAAAATGCTGCATTAAAGTTTGTTAGAACGTATTTATCCCAGGCTTTTAGTACTTGTTTTTGTTCCAAAGGTTACTGTAGCTTGAACCAGTTTCTTTTTTTAAAACTTATAATAGCGGAAATTCTGTAACGTATTTCTTGGTTTGAAATGAATTAGGTCAGATTCACTAGTCTTCTCATCACCATTCAAAATACCTTTCAACATGAAGACAGAAAAGCAAGACGCGCACGCTGTATTAAATTGCAGTAAGAACAAGTCTGCCGGCTGGGGACTGACTGAGCACTCTCTTCTTCCCTCCTTGTTTCTGTTAGCATCTCATTACTTGTTTTGCTGCCCTGTTTTCTCAACGTCTGGGTGTCTCGGAGTCTCTCCTGGCTGTGGTATCTGTGTGCTGTCCCAGCAAACCTCTATTTCATTCCCTGAATGTGAATGAAATAATTAGCCTGGATAATCTGGCTGGCTACAAGCTGGGCTGGTTACTTGCTTTGTATCATGTCAGCTTGCTTTTGCCTGGTATTGGTACCTACATCTGAGTTTATATGGACCTTATTGATTGGCATTATTGCTTTGGCCACCAAACGGCAACTGGAGCTGGGGCTGGCCAGAGCTTAGCTGCTCCCATGTACCCAGGACGCCGCGGTGGTGGTGGATGGCCCCTGCAGCAGGCTGAGTCTGGGGCTGAGTGTGTCTGTCCTGTCTTCTTTCATCAGTCATCGCTGCTGGTCTTAGCCACTTGCTTTTCGAAAGTTTTGTTCCCAGTCATCTTCCAAAATCACAGCCTGCTGTTAGCATTTGCTTTTGTGTGTCTCCCCAGTCACTTAACTGCTGGCATATAGGGATGCATTTTCATAAGGTCCTGTCTGAGGTACCATATTGATGCGTGTCTATGTTGTGGTGTGTCATTGACATACTGGCATGTGAAAGTAGGCACCTGCCTGAGCAAAAGGCTGTTCTGGAGTCCACCGAGGAAGTCACCTGGTACCTGACTAGTATATGCATTTATGTAAACAGATAAACGCACAAATGTTAGCCTTCCTATCCAAAAAAAGTCATTGTTGTTGCGTAGTGGCCTTTGGTACCTATGAAAACACTGACCATACCTATACAGTTCTTCATCTCTTTTCTCATAATTTTTAGAATTTCTCAGGATATGTGCATGAAAGCAAATCTGTTTTATGATAATATTGCTGTACAGTCTGCATTTGGTGTCCTGTGCCTTTCTGTCACATTGCTGTCCTTTCCAAAGCAGACAATTGTGATGTCAGGTGCAAAGGATTTGGGCTGGGAAGTAGGCAGCTTGGACAGATTAAATGCTTCGCAGACAAATATCCTGGGGTTTGGGAAAGTAAAAATAGTAACAAGAAGTGTAAAGTCTTTAATCCTGAAACCTTATACACAGGCAAAACTATTGGCCCAGTGTAGGTAAAAGAGAAAATATATGTAATGCTGAAAAAAATTATTTTCGCTAGTTCCGAGAAGCATTAACTGATTGTTTTAGGTGCCTGTCTCATGAGAGCATTAGAATCTTATTATCTAGGTGGTTGTTTGTTTTGTTCTTTTTTAACCAAGCAGATGTCTTTTTTATTGTCTGTTACCATGCAAAAGCTGTCCAAACCAAGATGCGGTAAGTTGCTGCAACAAGGTATATGCAAACTGGTACCCATGGGCCTTTGCACAAACTCTGTAGTGTCTTTCCAATCCTGTGGTAATCATTCACCTAGAAAAACAAGTCTGAAAGCAAATATATCTGGCTTTAACAAACGGTTCTCTTGTCTTACAGAGAGAGGATACAAGCCATGGAGAAACAGATTGCCAGTTTAACTGGTCTTGTTCAGTCTGCGCTTTTTAAAGGGCCAAATACAAGTAATAGCAAAGATGCTTCTAGGTAAAAAAAGAATTCATTAAATCTGTTTCTCTGTAATGATTTTAGTAATCAATCAACAAAAATAATATTTGAATGTAATAGTAAAAAACCCGTGAATGCTCAATCATTTTTAAATATCTTTATCATCCCCATGAGAATGCTAGGCAGAGAGGAAGAATATGCCAAATGATGGATGGAGATTAACTGCATTACTTTTCTTTGTGTTAAAAAGAATTAATGTAGCTACATCTCTGTGCTTTCTACTGCTTATACTCCATTCCTTGCTTAACTTGTATTAAAAGCTGATTTTTAAAAAAAACAACTGACAAGCTACTGGTGATTTAAATTAAAAATATATATAGACAAGGCCATTTAATTTGCTGATTATAAACTTCACTACAGTTTTATTGTTAGTAAGTTAAAGTTATGATTTTTCTTTTTATTACTTAGTGAGAAGATGATGTTGAAAATTGTGTCCAGCAAGAGCAGCGTTGACACTGCAGGTAAGATAATTCACTTTTAATTTACAAGTCATTCAGGTATATGAATAGCTCTAACATTACTACCATCCCAGCTTATGGAAATGTCAAATTTACTTAAATTCCCATAGCTGTACTGTCAGAACTGACGTTTAAGTTCAGGATATGGGAGTCAATCACATCTTTGTTAAGAGAGGAATTTCTGACAGGTTGAGGTGGTCTTTGGAATGAATTTCACACATGCGCTGAATGGTTTAAATGAGATGCAGACTCTCTGCATATGGTGAATTTTCCAGTGACTCATCCCATCTATAGTATATATCTGTCATTAACCCCAGATGTGTCCAGATTGCTGTAGAAGGCTAAATATTGCATTCCTATTCTGGTCACCTGAACTTTTCTCTAAGGTTCTTCTGTCAATAGGATGCTATGGATGTAATGACACTAAGGAATTTAGCAGTCAGCAAGATAGCACTTTCCCTAATTAAGCCATATTGATCTGTTACTAATTATTAGCATGCGCCTAAACTGTTCTGAGCAAGCATCAATTATGAAGCCAGTAAGAGCTGGTCTTATTTTAGTTTCCCACTTGGAGAGCTGTTAAGTGTTTAAAAGATGGAGTTAAGGCTGTTGTGAAAGAAGATCTCCATGTGATTGGAGCTCTTTGTGTATGGGCTGCTGCTGGAGATGTCTGCAGGGGGTGTGTGTGTTTATATGCCTCCTCTTCACCCTTTGTCATGCACTGAATGCAAATAAAGGCAGTTCCTTACTTCCTGGTAATGCTCTTCCCACAGGGAGGTCTGTGCTCCGGCAGGTAGTAAACCACACACATTTATTAGCAAAACTATTATGTTCTTAACAAGCCTTTCTGTTGGAGCTGTTAGTTCACGTTCAGGATTCCTGTTTATCTGGAATTGCAGTATGTCCTCCTAACTGACAGAAATCAAGCCAGACCTGGAAACTATTGAGCATATGCAAGAGAGAAAGAGCTGAAGTCCTGGTACTGGAGCTTTGCTCCCAAGCCACTCTCTGGTCCCATTCCAACTCTTCCCTTCCTGCTGGCCCCTGGATGGGGAGAGAAATACTTAAGGCTCTGAAGAAATAAGTTGTAATTTATCAGTTTCAGACAACTTACTGAAAAGTCCACCATTTTTCAAAACAGCTGCAAAATGCTCTTAGACTTTTCCCTGTTTCAGTATCATTACACACTGAGAATTTATGGTATTTCCCACTTGCATAGGCCTTGTCTCATACAAAGCACCTATGAAACCATCAAATCCTGCATGCACATTGCCTTGTGTTCCTCTTTGTATTGTATTACTGTTCGGCCTTTCAGCTTTCCCTTTGTTTGTACTAATTCAGATAAGTACTTTGTGGCAGGCACTGAGCTGGAGATCCTGATCTACATGGGCCCTGGTTTGAGTGGGACTTTGGACTAGATGACGTCCAGAGGTCCCTTTCAACCTAAATTATGCAGTGATTTGTGTGTGCATGTGTCAATGTGCTCTCAATGAAATGAGAAATGGAATAATATTCATTGGGAAAATGACCCTACACAAAGCAAAGGTGGGGATTCCTCAGTGTGAAAGTCATGCCCAGCCCACCAGAATAGCATGGTTCATCTGACCAGCAACCATTTCCTGCCACTGTTGTTCCCAAAGACTCCTCACTACCTTATCATATGACTGAACGCGTGTCCCTGAAAGGGCAAAATTACATCTAACAGCTGCATGTCCAAACGTGGGGGGGTGGAGGGTGGGGCGTGTAATTTACTGTCAAAAGACCAGATCAGCATCTGTCATGTACTGACAGAGACATTGACTTTGTCACACGGCCATGCCCATATCCAGCATGTGAGTAAGGATACCAGCATTCAGGTTGTGCAATAGATGCCTTTCTGATCACCTGGGGGAGATGGGGATAGGGCAGTGGGGGCAGCCATGCAGCTAGCTGTCTGCAAGGTTTCCTATCAGTGCTATAAAGTCTAGTTGCAACTCCAGCATCTGCATCCCTAAATCCTGTCCTTCCAGCATGACTCAGCCACAAAACTAAATTGTAGCGGGTAAGGGAAACAAGGTGTGATGCTGACCCCAATATACTACAGTATTGTAACCCGCATCAGCTATTATTGAAGACTACTGTATAATAGAATAATCCTGTATAATAGAATAGTTTGCTTTTGCACTTGCTTTTGAAATTGCGTGTGACAGGGTCTAATAAGTCAATGCAGTCCCTGCTTACTTGAAAATTAGGCAATCTGCCAGAATATGTTACAGAATGTTTCTCCTTTTTGTAAATATGCTTGGGTTTAAACGTGCCAGCAGCACCTAGAAACACTTCTGCTGACCGCTGTTTTGTTCTTCAATTCACCCCGATCCTTATTAAGTATAGCCATTTAGACAGTCGACTCTTACTATACAGTTCCACTTGACAACGGTGCACTGAGATACCAGTTTTAGCAATTTCAAAGTCTATTTGAAAGAAAAAGTAGTATGAAATGTTGATTGAGCAGTCCTTTCTAGAGCACTGGTAAGCAGAAACGTGAATTGCTTCCCATCCTGAAGAATAAAACATCTGTGCAGGATAAAATTGGCTCATCAATGTTGAACCAACATTGTATTTTATAGTATGTGTTCCAATAATAGGAGACTTTCATGCAAAAAATAGAGAACTAGCTCACTTGGGAAGGGAAAGAAACCCAAATTTCTAAATCCTAGATAACTCTCTATAGCTGGATTGTGAATACTCTGGTATTTTATATAAACCAAATTGTTGTATTTAACATGGTTTTTGCTTTGCCAGTCTGTAGCGGATTCTTTAGCCTCAAATATTAAAGACCCTAAATAAAAATGCTTTTTCACTGGGGAAAATGAGACTGTAATGATCATGCTTGTCTGCATTTCTGATGTTTTATTGCTTTAGGCTCAGTTCTTTCATGGCGGGTGGGTTCAAAGAGCAGTAACCTTCCACAGACTGGCTATGTCCCTTCTACTAATGTCAGGAGAAATCCCATGACTGAATCCTTATAACCTTTTTCAGTTCATCAACAGTGAATGGCATCAAGGGACTCTTTACTCAGGAACAGTATGTGACTCTAAAACCAAACCATACTAGGAAGAGTCTCCTTGAGATTACTAACAAATATGCTGAGAAATGCTCACCTGCTCTCTTTTCTGTAGTATTTTTGTTCATCAAGTGGTGAGACTGATAGATTAAATCCTGGATACATTGATTAAATTGAGATCAGTTTTATCATGGATTACCAAAAAAAGCAATAGTTCTTTGCTAGTTGCTGTCTTGTTGGAAGTGGAAGAAGGACATTTCAGTATTTCCTGAAAAGGGATCAAGGAGTATGTCTTTCTGCACTAACACCACCAGTACAAACCAGGAGAGTGAGATGGCAGCAGGGAGAAGTATTACACATGTAGGACTTGGATTTGATTCCTCACTCTTTGTGAACCGTCTTGTCATCTGTGGATATCTGTGTGCCTTTTACACATGCATGACTCTTGCTGTGATGATCTGTGAATTAAAACCACTGTCCTTATCTGCTTGCTTATCTCGGATTCAAAGATAGATCACGCCAGTCTTTGAACACTGTCAGTGCTTGCAGGAAAAACATGATCCTGAATTCATTGTGGATCAATGAGGTGAAGTTGCATACTAATATATAGAGAATATTTTATTCTTTTAAGGGTGCTTTAGTGCCTCACCATAACAGCTTGTTAATGGTAGAATTGCAACCTTAACATTGCATTTGCCTCTTTGCTTAGTGGATTCTAACTGGATGGAAAGAGAACTAAGTAACTGTCACATGTCTCCCCAAATGATGCTTGAAATTGTTGTGGCTCCTTAATAAGAAGATGAGTAATTTGTGAGGAAACATTGCTGGGTGTCTTCTGATAGCCTTTCTTTCTAGCCTGCTTCAAAATAAAATCTTAGCATTTTAGAAAGAAAAATAAAATCTGGAAAACGGAAGGAGAGCGGTGTCTTTGCAACCATAGCAAAGGTCAAGTGTCAGGGAGTGGAATTTCTGTTCCTTACCTTCCTGAGCCTGGGCAAATAGCAAATCTTTCCCCTTTCTGCACATCAGTTCTCTTTGTACTTTAAAAATGGCAACTTAGTTCATTAGCCTTTGTAAAAAAAGTTAGCATTTGTTTTTTGTCCAGAGTATTAGGGAATTATGGAGGGTTTTTGCATTCAGGCCCCCATAGCTAGCTCCAGAAAGGGTTTATTTAAAAACCTGAGAGCCAATGCTGTTTCTTTCCCTCCAGTCCATCTGGCTGCACATCTAATCGCAAAGCTACAGCCTGGGACTATTTCCAAAAGCGAGCTATACTCCCTAGATGAAGCAGCCCCCCATTCAGCTGCACTTTTATTCCTTTTTGATGAAAATATGTATCTCTGAGAAATCAGCTGCTAAACCTTACTGCGCTCCCATGCTCACTTGGTGTCTGTGGTTGTGTTTCGCACCCTTGGGAGTCCCACATCATGCTTCACAGGCTCTGAGCACACTCTGCAACAGGGACACCATGGCAGCTGAGAGTACCTAACGGTGAGAAGAGGTGGCCGAGGCAGCAGAGGAGGAGAGCTGCTTTGTAGGGAGTCAGAGACATTTATTGTTTACAGAAGCAGATCACAGTCCATCTACGCTAAAAAGAAAGCAGGCACCCCTTCCTGAGAAAATATGTGAATTGACTGGGGTCCAGCATGGGGAGAGAGACTGGCGGGGACTGATTCATGCCTTGGCTGCATCATCACAGGGTTGGGGGCTGAGGTTTTGGAGCTTTTGCTTGAGGCAAAGAATAGCAGAAAGGTAGATGTGCTTTCAAAAATAGTCCAGATTTGTGGCTAGGGATCAGAACTCTTGGAGGCTTATCCGCATTTTTCAGACTCTCTGGTGGTTTCTGTCTGTAGGGTTTATGAACTAAATACTCTTTTCTTAAAAAAAATGGACAAAATAGTGCATGTGGGAGGGAAATAGATGCTTGACTGTAGGGAAAACTGCAGTGTACTTGTAGACAGATAAGTATTAGCATGTATTAGACTGAAGCATGGAGTGGGTACAGAATGGCAGTGAACAAGTGACTTTATTTCTTGACTGTTGCTTTCTGTTAAGCAGCTCTTTGAAAGTCAAGAGAGCATTGAATCATACTAGAGTATAGCAAAAATGTGCAGCAACTTGCTCAGCAGTGAAATGAAAAGTGCCATTGTTGAAGCACTGAGCAGATCTAGCTGCAGCACGTTTAGGTAAGGTATAGCATAACAACGGCCAGCACTGGGCTAGAACAGCTTTTTGTTGGAGCGTGTCTCTGGAAGCCTATGGCATGGCATACCGTATATAGCACGGGTACAGCCAGAGGGGCCTGTGCTTTTACTGACAGGAATTGCAAATGTAGGTAAAGCAAGAAACATGCTTCTTCAGAAACCTTTTAGCCTATGCTTAAATAAAAATAGTCTGGCATAATTTCCATCCTTTAAAAATGCTTCCCCCAGATGAATTTTGCAAAGGCTACGTTTGAGGTGTCCATACCTGTTGGCAAAGGAATAACAATGTGTTGTTACGCTGAGCTGTATTCACTCAGGCACATGTGGAAACTTTACTGGTTGAACAGACTACTAGGGATGAGAGGGTAGGGATAAAACTTACCACTCTTGGGTTCATACTCATTCCAGCCAGAAGAATGTGTCATGCCCTTTGGTGCACTGAAAATTTGCCTTCAACAGGCAAAGAAAAGCTCACAACATTAGTTACTGTTTGATTTCATTTAATCTGATGGAATGTGTGCTTGTGGGAACAAATGATGACCAAAATCCCTCTGCAGATCCATTGATGAGTTATTTTCTGTTTCCTCATATTTTTTGTTTTATTCATAGAGAAGGAAGAAAATGAAGTGGGGAATGACATAATCATAGAATAGAATCATAGAATCAATTAGGTTGGAAAAGACCTTTAAGATCATCAAGTCCAACCATTAACTTAACACTGCCAAGTCCACCACTAAACCATGTCCCTAAGCACCATGTCTACATATCTGTTAAATACCTCCAGGGATGGTGACTCCACCACTTGCCTGGGCAGCCTGTTCCAATGCTTGATAACGCTTTCGGTGAAGAAATTTTTCCTAATATCCAATCTAAACCTCCCCTGGTGCAAGTTGAGGCCATCTCCTCTCATCCTATTACTTGTTACTTGGGAAAAGAGACCCACACCCACCTCGCTACAACCTCCTTTCAGGTAGTTGTAGAGAGCGATAAGGTGTCCCCTCAGCCTCCTTTTCTCCAGGCTAAACAACCCCAGTTCCCTCAGCCGCTCTTCATAAGACTTGTGCTCTAGACCCTTCACCAGCTTCATTGCTCCTCTTTGGACACGCTCCAGTACCTCAATGTCTTTCTTGTAGTGAGGGGCTGATAAGGCAATAGTTCAGGGAGGAGCAGCTGTCTAAGCCGTCTGAGCCCAAGGGACAAGGTGGATCTGGCACTGTGATCAGAAGAGTATGCAGGGCTATATAGTGCTGGACTTAGAAAATGAAGTGTGCCCTACTGACGGTCTGCCATTTTGCCTGTTGGTGGTGGGGAGGGGAAGGGACACATAAGAAAGAAAATTTGAAGAATATGGGTATGTAAGTGCAAATTGCTAGAAGAAGCTTTAACATGACTATTAGCTGATAAGCTGGAATTTGCTTGTACCATGTAAATAAAGCCTCTTCTCAGGTATTTGAGACTGAAAAGAGCAAGCTTGACATTGATGCTGTGTAGGGGAACACCGTTATTTAACGAAGAAAGTCTTGTGAGGACACTGACGGTTATTCTCAGTGTGGCTCAGCTCACTTCCTTGTGTTACGCTGTATTCCTTTGTAAACACAGTCCTGAATAAATGGCAGACTGAAGGGGAGTGGGTGGATGCAACATGGCTGGAGAGCAGTTCTCTGCCACACCATCATTTCATTTCTCTTCTCCTGGTTTTATACGGTAGATGATGATGATAGAAATAATGCAACTGTACTTTAAGCAGCAAAGCAAGATTCTCTATAGAAACCCTTTCCCTACACTTGGCAGTTTGTCCGAATCTCTCTCCAGTGATAATTAATCAACAAATATGCAGTTCAGGAGTTCTGTGAATTTGCATCAACTCGGTCTCAGATGGCTCCTGGGAGGACAATCCCGACTCTACTTTCAGCACCAATTTGATTTGCTGCTATTTGTGTAATCTGCAGTTATATCTCATTATCCCATCTCCACTACATGTGGTAGGAAGCAGTCTTGTGGTAATGCAGTGCTCTGGTATGGCTGAGGTTCCAGCACAGATACACTGTGATATTGTACAGTCTTCCCTCAAAATATATTGGATAAGGAGGTGCCAGTCCCCTGTTAACACTGAGCATTGGCAGCTGTAGTTTTCTTTTGTTGTCCATCTGTGTGAAATACGTGTGGATTCAGTGGGCAGAGGAAGGATCATGTTTGCAACTTCTCTGCTGGTGAGCTCAACCTGTGCTGCTGCTTATTGCAGGTGCTGCTAACATATCTGGGGGGAAGAACGCATTGGGAACTGTGGAGTCAGCTGTCATCCATCACCCTGCTGGAGCCCCATCAATGCAAGTCAGCCTGCATGGTATGAAACGTAATGTGTCAGATCTGCGGCTGCAGCTGCATCAGATGAAGCAGCTACAGGTATGCTTATCTGGGTAATGCTGGGAAGGTGGGTTGTCAGAAAATGCCCTCTTTCTTTCTTTTTCTTTCTTTTTCTTTCTTTCTTTCTTTCTTTCTTTCTTTCTTTCTTTCTTTCTTTCTTTCTTTCTTTCTTTCCCTCTTTCCCTCTTTCCCTCTTTCCCTCTTTCCCTCTTTCCCTCTTTCCCTCTCTTTTACATTTTGTACATGAGTGATTCTTAGCAGCAGAGTTATGGCAAAGAGAAGACCCAAGTATTACAGACACAAAAGTGTATTCTGCTCTAGCATACGCCACTTGCATAGTCCTAGAGGTATGAGAATTAGCTCAGATATGCTGCTCAGATATTGAGAAAAAACTTTATTTCTAGCTTTGTTTGATGATTCTAGACATTAAAGCAGTATTTATATTACAATAATATCAAGTCTTTGATTACAGTTTGGACCCTGCTATGCTATGTGCTGTATAAACATGTTGGAAGAGCCATGTTCCTGCTCCATACTGTTTACAGTTGAGACAGTTTTTAAGTTCCTGAATAAACAACTTTGATGTCAGTAAACTCAAATGTAGCTGAGGATCAGTAGACATGCATTAAGCCAGAGTTTGAGTCCTATATTTACAGAATCCAGAAGAATAGCGAACTTGAGCAGCAAGGAAAAAAGATATTTCAAAAGTTGCTGCAAATGTTCATTGTGCCCTACTTACATTCACGTTTTACCAGTACTTTCCTAACATGCATCAACACCTCAAAACCTGCAAGAAACTATAAGAACAATGAAGAGTTAACCAAAATGTTTTGTTGACACATACTGTCATGCTGCAAATGTAAATATATGCTGTTCATCTCAGACACTGTGAAAATAAGTGCATGCAGCTGTATAGGCCTTCAGCCCTTCACTTAACTGGAAAATGAAGAGCGCTGTGTATCGTCTCAGAAGATGTAAAAGGAGGTAAAGCAATTTCTTGTAAGACAAAGTGGACAGCAGGGAAAACTTCCATAATCTGCCAGTCCTCCTTGCCTGGAAAGTGACATCACATGTTTGGCATTGTAGGGCTGCAGCTACTGCTATTATGACCAGGATGGTTTTGAATATGGGAATGGTACTATGTCAATCTCCTTCGATTTGCTGATTAATTTTAGAACAGAATAATGATAATACAGATCAGAATTCAGAGCACATTTTGCCTTCACTTCCCTAACTAAAGGAAATTGAATTATGAACCAGTCATAGGGCAAGGCAGCAGAAGGGTGAGGTAAACATCAGCATAAAGAAAATGTGGCTAAGACTGAAGATGCTGTGATAAGGTCCAGTGCTCAGTTTGCTGGTAATGAAGAGATGGCAGAAGATATTTGGAGCAAACAGTTGTGTCAGCCAGGTGACCTCTGCCTGTGATACAGCACCCATGTATTCACATTTTCAGTTTAGGATGAGTATGTTACTATAGCAAATGTATCTTTCAAAAGCTGTTCCCAGCAGTGCTGCCTGTATGCCGGCCATCATGGTCCCCGTCTAATTTAAAGACTGTGGCTTGGGATCTCTGCCCTGGCACACTACGTATAAGTGTGTATTCTTCCACATTTGTGCTGCAAACCACTGCAGCCCCTCTGTCCTTCTGTAACCCTGTGCACCAAATGCAGCTCTTGGCAAACACCTGCAGTCTGGCCACCAGCTGTGCTTAGCGTGTGGTCTCATAAAGTGGGATGGAGGTTGCAGTGCTGCACTGGAGGCAGTGAGCACATCGCTCTCACAGGGCCTGCTCAATAAGGATGTGGCATTTCTCCAGCTGCACCTTGTCTCCATGGCCCTGCCCGGGATGGTAACCTTGCTTTTGATCAGATATAGCATTATGGCACACAGGAGTGAAGAAACTTGTACCATCTGCACAAACCAATGCTGCCAAGGAAGTCTTGAGAAGGAAAAAAGGACATATCCCGAGCGTGCTCATTAATTCTGGCTGGCTTCCCTTATTTCAGAAATGATAGCAAATTTGGTGCATCATGCCAGTAGGAAGAGCGCAATTTTGTGATAGTTGGATGGAAGAACTTGTAGCTCAAGGGAAACTTTGGTATATTAGATACAAATTACATTCATGAGAGTGAGGTTTTGTCATGGCTTTCCTGAATGGGTGGAATTATTTTGAAAAAGAGCTCACAGTTTGTAGGGCAGCAAGTGAAACAGGTAGTGTTTTAAACTGAAGAGTGTTGAAATAGCACACTTCTAATGCAAAAAAATTACGCTATGTTTTTTGGAAAATAATTCTAAGTAAAAGGGAAAAGTATTTTGCTGTTTTTCTGGGTTGTTTGCATAATATGTTTGACAGTACTTCATATTTTTCACTTTGACTGTTTCTCCTGGGTTGGCAGTCGGTTTGTTCCTGTTTGTGTGAATTTTTCATACAGTGACAGACTAAAAGAAACGCTTCCAAAGAACTGAAAAAGATGATTGCACAGGCACAGAAGTTGGCAGGGTAACTAAGAAACAGGAACAGGACATAAAACTATATTTAATACTGTCTATGGTTCAATTTTCAATTGATGATATCACTGTAAGCTCTTACTCATTCGCTTACTAGAATCAAAGAAACACATGATGGAAAAGACGATTCATTCATGTAGCCTTTGTCTGTGCTGGCAAAATCCTCTTTTTAAAACATATCCAGCAGCAATTGATCCAGATGTATTGATTCACACACCAGCTAAATGTATATGTTAGCAGATGCAACCAAAAAGTTAAGACTGTTTCAGTCTGTGGTTGGATTTTAACCAGAGATTCTTGAAATAAAGACATTTGCATCATGGCAGTTGCTAGAAGTTAGATACACTTCTTGCTACTCCACTAGCATCTTCCTTAAGCACTCTGATTTTCAGAGATACTCAGGAAAGACTAGTTTCATCGTGCCGTGGAGTTTTCCTCATTGCCAGAGGAATGTAATCCAGCCTGTGTCCTGGATGCATTTGTTGTTGGTAAGACTGGAGCCCATGATGAGTTCAGTGGGGCTGTTCATTCTGCACTCCCAGATAATGAGAAGTCTTAGTGGCAGGTTTGAACCAAGCCTTAGAGTTTGTCTTCATGGCATATATCATTACCTTATAGGTACACTGGATTTTTTTTGTCTATTCCTTCCTTTCTTTAATTGAACACTTTTTAAGGGAAAGCAGTTAGATATGATTAAGGTTCAGTATTAGGAATGTGTGTGCATGCATGCTTTTCCTTCACTCAGTGTATTATTTGCAGGGAAATGAGTGCTGCAGAAAGGTTAGAAAATGTAATAATAATGCTGTCATAAATGGTGTATGATACTCAGTCTCACAAGTGTAACTTCAAATTAGAAATTCAAATATGTTTTGAGCTGCATTATAGAATTGGTGAGACTATGTTTAATCTACGTGTGGTAACATACTTCAGGAATTAGATTCTACAGAGATCCTGAGCTGCAGGCAGTCAGTCCCTGTTTGTGGCTGTGCACTGTAGTGTGTGGGGAGGTGGGTGGACCAGAAAACTCTCCCAGCAGGGCCTGGGAGGCTCCCACTGGACAGGTCATGCTTGTCTCTTAATGAGAAGTGGGCTGTGAACTAATACTTTGTTTTCCAGCTACCTGTCTCATAGATAATAATTGGTTCAAAGTGAAATAAACTGATTACCAGATTATTCTTGAAGTGGGTGCCAGAGGCGGCGCTGGGGTACTTCTAAGAGAGCAGTGATAGATAATGGCTGGAGCAGTAGCCAAAGAAGAGGGACAAGGTAAGTATCTGGAGAGATTGGTCAGGCTGGGAGTGAGAGCCAAGGGTAATGAATGTAGGACAGGATGCTAGAATTCTAAAAAAGCATGTTAAATTTCTTTCTGTTTGATTGCTGCTTGCAGTTATAAGTCGTTACGTCTAATTAGCAAAAAATTGCCATTTGGTGGTGATAGGAAAGCCTGCATTGCTTTTGCTTACCTTTGGGCACTTGACTTTGGAACTTGAACACTGTTTTAACAAAGTTTCTTTTCAAGTGTGAATGCCTAAGATGGTTTATTTGGCTTGTTTTCAAGCAAACTTAAAGTACAAAAAGTTCTACTCTGTGGAACCAAAATAACTCTGGCAGATCCATAAAACATCTTCCACTTGAGGTGGTGGAGTAACTGGCAGAAGTGGTCTGAGGGACAAATGGGTGTGCACTTAGCCAGAGAGTCTCAGATCTGATACCTGCTGGCAGAAGAAAGGTAAGAATCAAATTCAGTTCCAGAACATGGAGGTAAATGTGCTGTAGCATCCAGAGACTGCCACCTCTTCTTCAGCTCTTCCCCTCTGTTCCTGCTCGCCCTGCCTCATGTTGTCCTTTGGCTGGTAACTCTGCCCTGCTTAAACCCACAGTTACTCCTGTCCCCTGGTTCCTTCTCTGCTCTCTCCGTACCCATCTGTACCTCTCCCTTCTCATCTTCTGTCCCTGTTCCCCAAGCATGAACAAAACCATGTTTTCCAGAACTAGCCAAGTGTTGCATGGATTTTCATAGAAATGGCAAAAACATCTCTTTGGTACCAAGGTGAGTCATTTCCCAGACTTCAAGAGCTTGCTCCAAACATTGATGTTTGGGAGTCCTCAGCGTAGAGGCTTTTTGGAAATATTGCTGAGTTATATTTTTATTCCCTAATCTTGTCATCAGAAATGGGTGAACTTTTCTGTCTGAAACTTTCTAATACTATTCAAGCACTGCATAAATGGAAGTGACAAGCACCTTAGCTGTAGGTGTCACTACAATAAATGTAGATCCTCTATATACCCCCATAACAGGAAAAAAAGTGTACCTGCCATTGCACGACTTCACACACTCACATGTAATTTTGGTATTGCTGGGAGCACATAGAGGACTTAAATTCTGGACACCCGAGACATAAGTCTGACTCTGTTACTGACCTTCTCACTGACCTTGGGTCAGTTGTTTCATGAATCCCAAGTCACTTCCCTGTCAAATTTCCCCACTTTTTAAAGAGCTGTGAATAAACTGTATGACTGAAATGTTACATGCTCATTCACTCATTTATTCATTCATTTATGTTTTCCTTCTTGAAAATATGGCACAATGAAAGAGATGTGTGTCTCAGATAGCTGTGCTGGCCTTGCTGTAAGAGGGTTTAATTTATCAAATCCAAACATTAATCCTGTTGTGGGGAAAGATACACATGTGCACTGTCTTCAAAAGAATCCAGTCTGGTATAAAGCAGCTGACAATGTTTATAAATCTGTGCTGTTTCAAATGTTTTCCAGCTTCATTTTTTTCCCTAACTGCTAACACTTATCTTCAGCTGAGTTTTGAGCTAACACCTCCTGCTTGTCACAGCTGAGACACACACCCCCCCCCGCCCCCCGCACTTTCAGTGAAGTGTTACCCTCCCTCTCATCACAGTTGTGTCGCTGGAGAAGGCAGAGTCAGGCACAAGGACTGAAGAGTCAGGAGGAGAGGGTTGAGTTTGTTCCTCTAATTCCCATACTGATTGGAAAGAATGACCTGGGCAAAGACTTTTTTTCTCTGATTCCCGTGAATTCTCTAAAATCAATTTAAAAAGAAGTCTTGTTGCATTATACTGTCTTGTAGGTAACCCATTTTTGTGTTTCTTCCTATTAGGCAGTGGTTTTACTTTGTATGTTAAATGTAGTTTGGCTGTTAAGCCTGGATGTTTAGAAGACAGTTGATGGTTCAATTGCTAGTTTTAAAACTGGAACTTCATCTCCTATTTGACACAGGTGTTTTTTAAAATCTTACAGTATGAGATGGCTGCTGGGCTAACAGATTCATGTTCATGTTGCCTGTATGTTGCCTATGTGACTAGATGGAGCCCTGCTTATCACTCTGAATCTTGTGATTTGCTTAAGAGACTTAAACAGGTTTGGTTGTGTGAGTGTAGGGTATAGCTGCTCTAGGGCTACCCATGAAGAGTACAGTCTAGTTTGCTTTCTTAGCTGTGTTTTGCTCTGCAAATTTAGTAAGAATATTAATACTTTAGGTCCTTAATATAAGGCTAAGACAAGAAAGAAGGTGTGACTTGTGCAGTTCTCAGAAAATTACCATATGATAAAGGAGGTTTTTTTGGTGGGTAGGGGAGGTTTTATGTATGGCAGATGAGCTGTATGTCTGTACCAAATTACACCGGATGGCACAGTCCTTCCTCTGCCACAGAGACTGAAAAATTCCATTCTGAGTCTTGACATTAATGTGTGGGATTATCCACTAGGCACGTATGGGCAGCACGATGCATAAGCTTACAAGATACATGCAAAGTGGAAGTCAAGCTTCCGGCATTCTCATGAGGCGTGATTAATTCTTGATTCATGCTGGACTGAGCAGAATAAAGGGGCCACAATCCTTGCAGAAGTTATGCAGTGAAGGTGGTGTACTGATCCCAACATCTTTTGTTCGTCACTTGCAACTGGAAGTTAGATATATACATTAGAAGTTAATCAGATTTAGGCTTTTCTCAGCCGTAACACTTCCTCAAGAAATAATGTTTATAGGTAAAGTTAAAGAGGGAAAGAAGAAGGTAAAAACTCTCTCTCGCTGTAGGGCTGTGTTTATCCCAACCTATTTCTGAGCTCTGCAGTGTATTCTGTTGCCAGGGATGTCAGTCAAGCAGGAAAAATTGAAGTTGATTTCTTTTGTGCAACAGCTGCAGAACCAGGAGATGCTGAGGGCAATGGTGAGGAAAGCAGAGCTGGAAATCAATGGCAAAATGATTGAAACAGTGAAGAGGCTTGAAGATCCTGTGCAGCGACAGCGCAACCTGGTGGAACAAGAAAGGCAGAAATACCTCAACGAGGAAGAAAAGATTGTAAAGAAGTTATGGTGGGTTGAGAAACCTCTTAGAATTTGTTGCTCTTGCTTGGCTTTTTCTTCCGTAAAGTAGTAGTTTTCACCACTGTCTTCAGTGAAATTGCACCTGTGTATGCTGTTTTACCTGTGTTTCTTTGCATTCATATTGGCTGTAAAACTGTATCTGTGTCGTACAAATCAGTGGTCCTGACTGGGAGTCCTTCTTAGTGTAGCCCACTGGGTAAGTCCCACCAGTACAAAGAGTTTCAACCTCTTCAGAAGTCCCCTGTAAAGGGACAGATCACTGTAAGGACTGTGACCACCTCCATCTTCTGAAAGCCTCCCCCTACAGTAGCTCTCCCCTTCCGCTTTAGGGAAGGAGGGAGGAATTTCCTCAAGAACAAATGGATGCAAAGGAAGGTAATGAATTTGGCTTTAAGTATGAAAATCAGGTTTCAAAAGTAAGTGCGTGCTTTGGCTGTTGCATGGGAGAGGTAAGGGAAGCTCATAAATAGAGGATTGAAGTCTAACAGCAGTCAGAAATGCCAGTCTCTGTCTAAAATTTACTCACCAGCATTTCCATACACTTAACTGCAGATAAAAATACTTTTCTTTTTTTTGCTGTTGTGTAAAGGCTCTTTGTAAGACTCTTTTTTTCCCCAAAAACTTTGGCCTACCAAGACTGGTGGGATCCAGTTGTTTGTTTTAGTCCATGTTCAGAGTCGGCAGGAGGCAAGATGAAGCTGAAATCAATAAACTATTTAACTAGTTCTAACACTCACATTTGTAAGATGCTATATAACTAATTATTTCTCATTACCACATTTAGTTCACACCTGAACAATCGCTCCATAATAGAGAGAAACTTCCTAGTCAGCTTGTCATGGGAAATGATGATTGAATAGCCATAGGAGTACACTTACTGACAGCTAAGGAGAGTAAATCTTTCCTGTTGATCAATGTGTTGTCAGATGAATAAGATTTGCAATAAAAATGGTGCATCTGTAAAGACAAAGTAGAGTGTTACTAAGGGAGTGTATGTTTTCTGTGAAGAAAAGTTGAATGTGCAGTAACAGTCCATGCTAGTGTATATAATCCTCTCAGCTGGTTTCTAGTCTTAAATAACATTATGTTGTAGTTTTAAGTAATTACCCTCCTGTTCATCACTTTATTCCTGTGTACCTCATTGCCTAGTTTCTAGATTGTTTGTTCTCTGTGGAAAGAACAATTTGTGTGATGGCTGTTTATCTCATTGCCTCATAAAATGGATACTGAGTGAGGTCAAGTGCAAATGGCATTAGTTGTTACAGCTGTTCATTTAAGATACGACTTTGACTGCAATATGGTTCTGTTTTATCAGTGTTTGGAATTTTTTGTGTTCACAGAGTTTCTGCTGCTTCTGTGCTACTTCATTTGTTAATGTTACAGGGAAATGTCTTACTTAGATCATTCATAGGCTATAAATGTTAGTTCAACCCTTTTAGACATGCTAGAAACAAACGTTCAATCACAAACAATTATTTTTCATCAGTTGTGTCCAATGAGATTTTTTCATCATGTATTTGCATGTTTGCAGGATCAGAGCCCAAAAGAAAAAGCACATCTGACAACAATGCTTTAAGTTCAACAGCTGATGGCTGTTAATAATGAAGAGCATACATCACAAAACTACACACCAAATGTCACTGGCAGTATTCAGAAAAAGGTTGACATTCTATATAGGCACTTTCAATTAAGCTGATTCCAGTGCAAATAAATAAATGCAAAGCAACAAGGCAAAAAAATTACCATCTCGTAGTATTTCAGCTGTTGCCCTCTTGACCTTTCCTAAATCATAGGACTAAATCAGTAGACTGGCTTCATGCAAAACAAGGTAGCTTAAGGATTTCTGCAGTACTTACAGAAGTGTATTTACTGCTCTGAAGTGGTGCATCTCAGTTTAAAAAGCTCTCCTTTCTGCAATTCTGAAGGTTATCGCTGGGAAAAAAAGAAATAAAAATATTGGCAGTTTCATGTTGTAAACAGCAGAAATGTCAGTGTACATTTCAGAGCAAGTTTTTTGTTGAGCAACTATTCATGCTGGTGCCTACAGAAGTGTGCCCATGTGAGTCACAGTTGTAGCAGGATTACAGTTCAGAGTTACCTAATGAAATCTAAGGAACACTGTTAAATGTAGTGCTTATGCACACTTCTAACAGTGAAATACACACTCAGAATTAACTGGGTAGGTTTTTTTCTATCTAGTCTTTGGATTCAACATTAGAGATGTCACTTTTGGGGTTGTAGATACTAGCCTTAAAATTTACCAGACCAAGGACAAATTATGGTGATATGACACATTGACTAATGAAGTATTTATGTTGTGAGGAGCACGTTACAGGTATGACTACTATATGTTGTAGATAATTGTAAGCACTCTAATAGAGGGTGTTTTACAAGCACAGTATTTAAATTATAGTCACATCCAATCTGTCTAATTGGATATGATCCATAGTAAGTTACAATTTATATTTTTGTTAGGAAAAGTATCAGACTTTTTAATAAGAATAACCATGCTCAGTAAAAACAAAACTCCACTTAGCAGTCTTGAAGAGCGACTAGTAGCAAATACTTGGGAAAGGATGTAAGAACATGGCTCAGAGCACATCTCCTTGCTTTTAATGACTTGTAGCTCAGGGATTTTCCAAGTCAGAGGTGGTACCTTCATATGCAAAAGCTCTACATGGATTGTTTACTTTTCATGAACTTACGCATTTTTAAAAATTTATGTAAACTTTGTTGTGTATAGCATCTAGGCACAATGATTCTATAGAGTAATTCTTTCTTGGCTAGAAAGAACATCTTTTTGTTTGTTTTTGAATCTTTCATCTGTCAATCAATCCCCAAACTCTTAAATCATGCACAGCAGAATATTCAGCCTTGCCATGCTAGTCATGATGTTATAGATGCTCCTCCACTCCCTTTCCACTCCCTTTTCCCCCAGTCATGCCTTTTCCAGCCTGAAAAGTCCTAGACTGCTTAGTTACTCCTCTTGTAGAAGCCTTTCTGTACATTTTTTCATCCTCTTGCCTTTCTCTATGCCCTTTCTGACTCTAGGGAACATCTGTGAGATGGGGATGGAGAGAGAGGAGAGCCCTGCAACAGCTATATTGGATGTGGGCACACCATGACTTCATTCCGTGGTGTGGTGATGGCCTCCCTCTCGTCATGTTCCACATGAGCTTTCCATTACAAATTAAACATCTCACTCACAATGGACGATTATCAGTTCAAAGTTCATTACTGTGTTTAGAAACTTAGGGGTTTGGGAGGTTGTTGGTTTTAGGTGGGGTTGGTTTTGGTTTTATTTCTCCTCTTCTCATGAGCATTGCTTTACATTTATTACGAGTTAATTTAGTCTTTGTTTTTTTTCCAGTCAATTGGTATCCAATGGTCCATCTGCAGCCCTCTGCAGTCACCTTTCATTTTCATTATTCCCCTGAATAATTTAATATCCTTTTCAGATTTTTTTTACTATACTATTCATCCTCTTTTCTAAATAATTTATAATATGTTGAAAAGCACCAGCCCTAGCACTGATCCCTGTGGAACCCACCAGCAAACTACATTCATTGAGTAAGCTGTTCATTGATCCCTTCCCTTTACTTCCAGTACTTTACCCATGAGAGAATTTCCTCTCTTGTCCCATTGCAACTTTGCTTTCTTGAAAGGTTTTGCTCAAATAGCTTGCTGAAAGCCTTTTGGGCTATAGCTTGTCCCCATACCTTTGTTGTTTCCTTGTGGATTTGTGAGACTTACCTTCTCTTTACACAAACCACATTAATTCCTCCCTAACACAGCATATTTATCCATTGGTCCACTAATTATTTATTGTTTATTCTTTATTTTGGTATCTATCAATTACACCAATCTGGGTGTCAGTCTCACCAGAGTAGAGTTCCCTGGATAGCCCCATCCCCTTGTAAAAAATTTATTTGTATCATCTATGACACTTTCCACTACTCTGGTGCCAAAGCAATTTTAATCAAGAAGTTAGGTGCTTAGCATCAATTGTTTCACCCTCGAATTGCTATTGAACTCCAGGGCAAATACCGTCTGGCTTGGGTGATTTGTTGCTATTAATTTTGTCCGTTTGTTTTGTAACCTGTTCTACTGATACTGCAATCTGAGACAGATCCTCTGATGGTTTTTTGCCTAAAGAAAGTTCTCAGCATTAAGAGTTTGCCTCAGTTCCCCTGTGTAAAACATAGATGCAGAAAAATCATTTATCTTGTATTAGCCTGCTGAAACTACATTAATGTGTCTTGTTAATTGGGTTTGCTCAGTCCAATCTATAAAGCCAAGTTGTTTCCCCAGTTACAGAAAAGAAATGCTGGAGACTGCTGGATCTGTTTCAGCCTTTGGCTCCTGAGGGCTGAAGTTTCTTGTCCCTTGTTGTTAGCAACATGAGGCAGTGTAATATGGTATCCCCTGAGTAATTTCAGGATCATTTGTCTTGTATAGTCTCACTTTATGGAATCAAAGGGATTTATGATGGCTTTTCCATTTCTGCTCAAAGAACAAAGGGGAAAGAAAGCCATTGTCAGCTACCTGGAAGTCTTTCCTTTATCCCCACATTTCCAACAATTATAAACCTACGAAAAGATCGTAACATTGTTCTGTGTTTGCTCCTTTCTCTTCTGTCCACCCATGAACAAATTTAAGTTTCTGCCCTTATCATTTTTGATAAAAAGGATGCGAATATCTGTGAAGCTGCTTTTCCAGTGCTGATCTACAAAAGGGAGGGGGGAATACCCTATGATTCCCAAAGTAGCATTGCCTAGCCTGAGTGCCGGTATCAGGGCATTAAGAGTAGGGAGAATGCATGACTGTAGAGCACCATTCTGGAGGGCAGCAGCCTTTGCATTGTAGTGAGTGACAGAAAGCCGAATTCTTTTTCCAGCTCCTTCCTAGACTGTATGTGTGCCCTTTATGGCAAAGGCAGACACAGAGACAGCAGATGTCTGCGTTATTGCAGCCTCTTCCACTGGAAAAATACCCTGAGAAACGTTCCCTTGCTGCCATCGTGTGGTCCAAGGGATTGTTTCCTGCAAGTACTCTTGTGCTAGTGGAAATTGTGACTCCCCCAGCTTTCTCAAGGCAGAGTCTTGGCAGCGGTGGTCTTAAAATGGGAACAGGATCATTTACCTCCACTTGTTTGTGATCTGTTGAGAAGAACCTTATGATTCTTAATTCAAAATCATTTTATAGTTTCTAAAGTTCTTAGTCCTTGGATTGAAAAGAACTCTTTGCTGTGTGCACTTCATGTTCACATCCTGATACTATTTCTGTTTCTCTGTATATCAGAAGTACTATGGTACTGCCATTTATTGTTCTGTGTGACTGTGCTTCCACTTTAAATTGACCTAAATGAGGAGTGGTGCTGCAAGGGATTTTCTCCTTTTTATTCCATTACTGGCTACCTACTCTTCTCTTTTCCTCCCCATGTCACCTGTTCACTGGGATGGATCTAGGAAGTGACCTGGCTGAAAATAACTAATTTTCTGCTGGATTTGCGTGGCAGTGCTGGTGCAAGGGAAACATCTGGAAATGCAAGACCTGCAGCTGGTGCAGAAGGCAGTCTTCCCCTACTCCTTTTCAGGCAATAAGCCCATACCTTGGTTCTCTTACAGCAATTGCAAAACTGCTACCTGAGTGGATGCAAGAAATGAGGCCCAAAATTAGGTTAAAATGAGTAGCCGATTTGTCAGTTCAGAGTTTGCTTTGCATTGTTTTCTACCATGCAATTAAACTGCTTCTCAGAATATTCCTGTTAGTAAATTTGGTATCTTAATAGAGTTGGATTTCTCTTAGAATCACAGAATCACAGAATGATAGAATGGTTTGGGTTGGAAGGGACCTTAAAGATCATCTAGTTCCAACCTCCCTGCCATGGGCAGGGATACCTTCCATTAGACCAGGTTGCTCAAAGCCCCATCCAACCAGGCCTTGAACACTTCCAGGGATGGGGCATCCACAACCTCTCTGGGCAACCTGTTCCAGTGCCTCACCACCCTCATGGTGAAGAATTTCTTCCTTATATCTAAATCTACCCTCTTTCAGTTTAAACCCATTTCCCCTTGTCCTAGCACTACACTCCCTGATAAAGAATCCCTCCCCATCTTTCCTGTAGGCCCCTTTTAGGTACCAGAAGGCCGCTATAAGGTCTCCCTGGAGCCTTCTCTTCTCCAGGCTGAACAACCTCACCTCTCTCAGCCTGTCTTCATAGGGGAGGTTCTCCAGCCCCCTGATCATCTTCATGGCCCTCCTCTGGACCCACTCCCAACAGATCCATGTTTTTCTTATGTTGGGGCCCCTGGAGCTGAACACAATACTCCAGGTGGGGTCTCACAAGAGTGGAGTAGAGGGGCAGAATCACCTCCCTCAACCTGCTAGCCACACTTCTTTTGATGCAGCCAGGATGTGATTGGCTTTCTGGGCTGCGAGCGCACATTGCTGGCTCATATTCAGTTTTTTACCCACTAACACCCCCAAATCCTTCTCCTCAGGGCTGCTCTCAATCCACTCATCACCCAGCCTCTATTTGTGCTTGGGATTGCCCAACTGATGTGCGGGACCTGGCACTTGGCCTTGTTGAAGTTCATAAAGTTCACACGGGCCCACCTCTCAAACCTGTTAAGGTCCCTCTGGATGGCATCCCTTCCCTCCAGCTTGTTGACTGCACCACACAGCTTGGTGTCATTGGCAGACTTGCTGAGGGTGCACTCAATCCCGCTTTCCATGTCTTAAACTGCACCTGTCCCAATACCGACCCCTGAGGAACACCACTCATCACTTGTCTCCACACGGACATTGAGCTATTGACCACAACTCTTTGAGTGCAACCATCCAGCCAATTCCTTATCCACTGAGTGATCCATCTGTAAAATCCATGTCCCTCCAATTTAGAGACAAGGATGTTGTGTGGGACAGTGTCAAATACTTTGCACAAGTCCAGGTAGATGACTGTTGCTCTTCCCTTATCCACTGACGCTGTAAGCCTGTCATAGAAGGCCACCAAATTTGTCAGGCATGATTTGCCCTTAGTGAAGCCATGTTGACTGTCACCAATCACCTCCTTATTTTCCGTGTGCCCTAGCATAGTTTCCAGGAGGATCTACTCCATGATCTTGCCAGGCACAGAGGTGAGAGTGACTGGCCTGTAGTTCCTCGGGTCTTCCTTTTTTCCCTTTTTAAAAATGGGGGTTATGTTTCCCCTTTTCCAGTCAGTGGGAACTCCCCTGGACTGCCACAGCTTCTCAAATATGATGAAGAGTAGCTTAGCCCTTCATTCCCCAGTTCCGTCAGGACCCATGGATGCATCTCATCAGGTCCCTTGGACTTGCGCACTTTCAGGTTCCTTAGATGGTCTCGAACCTGATCTTCTCCTATGGCAGGAGGTTGTTCATTCTCCCAGTCCCTGCCTTTGCCTTCTGTGTCTTGGGTGGTGTGCCTGGAGCACTTGCTGGTGAAGACTGAGGCAAAAAAATCATTAAGTACCTCAGCCTTCTCCATGTCCCAGGTAACCAGGTCTCCCGTTTTCTTCTGGAGAGGGCCCACATTTTCCCTAGTCTTCCTTTTATCACCGACATACCTATAGAAGGTACCTATAGAATAAATATAGAATATATATATAGGTACCTATAGAATAAATATTCAAGAGATGTTCCTTTTATGGTATTTCCATGGGTGTTTGTATAGTTGTGCATAATGCATTTCAGGGTTTTTTGAGAAATTTTTAAGCCTAGGACGAGAGGAGATGGCCTCAAGTTGCGCCAGGGGAGGTTTAGATTGGATATTAGAAAAAAATTTATTTACTGAAAGGGTTGTCAGGCATTGGAGCAGGCTGCCCAGGGAAGTGGTGGAGTCACCATCCCTGGAAGTGTTCAAAAAACTCATAGACGAGGCACTTCAGGACATGGTTTAGTGGGCATGGTGGTGTTGGGTTATGGTTGGACTTGATGATCTTAAAGGTCTTTTCCAACCTAAATGATTCTATGATTCTATGTTTCTGTGTGGAAACTCCAGCTAAATCAATGTGGTCTCAACCTTAAATGGAAAAATAAAGTTTATGTGTCTGAAGGATTGTGAAAATTTATGTGAAGTATGGAAGCACTGGAAAAAATATTGGGAAAGGTAATGAGGAAGTACCAGATGGAGCTGGAGGAAGTATGGGACAGCACTGGTTGGAAAAAACATCTTAAGTGATTCATTCTTGAATCCAAATCCAAATGCTGAGCAAGAGCTGCACACAATGCACACTTGCTCTTTCAGTCTGGCTCCTCAGGGAAACAGGACCCTGTATCCTGTCTAGCAGGATCTGGCAGATAAACAAGGTTGCATCAAGGGGCCATTAGTGCCAGTTTTGGGATTGTTACTTCACTGTTGGGCATTCCTTTGCATGTCATCAGCAATGAGAAAATGCAAGGTGCAAACCAGTACTGGATGTAGTGGTACGGTGTGTCTGTACCCTTCTAGGATTTGCATCCCCAGAGGGCTGGCTGTTAGATGTGTTTCACCACCCCACCTGCTCTTTGTAGTGTAGCTGCCCTGAGGTCAATATGCTCTGCACATCTGCAGCCTGTCAGGGAAATCAATGACTTGGGCTAGTTACAAGCCTGTTCCTCTGCTGTGAGTGCAAGCATCCAGCATCCTCACCTCCCCTCATAGTACCCTGCTGTTTTTTCAACCTGTGGTGTCAGATTTAAAGATGCCACAGCTGAGGTTTCTGGTTTAGTTTACTCCATTCATTTACCTATATTTGATTGTAATGTGAAAGTCCCGCTTGCATTTTATGTCCACTTTTTTTGTTTTACCAGTGAGCTGGAGGCATTTGTTGAAGACCTGAAGAGGGACTCCACTGCTTCCAGCAAGACAGTTACACTGAAAGATGTTGAAGATGGAGCCTTTCTTTTGCGTCAAGTGGGAGAAGCTGTTGCCACCCTGAAAGGTATGTGCTTTTCCTTTGTACTTTTGGTTCTTTTCTTTTAACCACAGTGGCTGAGAACAGTTTTGCCTTTGATCTGGGGGCATTAACTTTCACTTCCCAAAAGATTTAAAGTTGGGATTAAGGAGCTTGTTGCATGGCCCCTGGAGAAAGGTAGACACTCAACTGTTTAACATTCACCCCATCATCCATTTCTCCCCAGAGGTTTTATCATTCCCTCTTGAGCTTCACAGTTGTTGTCCTTTGCAGGAGAGTTCCCAACATTGCAGAATAAAATGCGTGCGATCCTCCGGATTGAGGTAGAAGCCGTGAGGTTCCTAAAGGAAGAACCACACAAGCTAGACAGCTTGCTGAAACGTGTACGCAGCATGACGGATATCCTTACCATGCTCAGGAGGTGATTTTTTTTTTTTTCTTCAAAACCAAAGAATTTCCTCAAGCAGGGCTGGAACAGCTTGTGGGTTTGGGTTCTCCCCCTCTCCCCAGGCAATTTTGAGAAATGCAACTTGCTTGCAGTATTTTATAGATTCTTCCTAGAGCCCTCTCAAGGGAAAACAAATAATTAGCCTTTCCTGTGCTCTGTGCAGTGGTTCTGTTTTGAACAACAGCCCCAGTCATCCAGGTCTTATGATTGAAACTAGGTCCCTCTGAACTCAACACTTCCAGATTTGGGAAGTACCTGGATGAGAAAGCTTACAGAGTGGCATCAGTCCCATATCTGAGCTAATTAACTGTAGGCATTTACAGCAATCTAAGCTAACAGAAATATTCTCTGACAATGAAACGTGTGTCCCCAAAAATGTAACAGTAAGAAATAAAACAGGAAAAGATTCTAAGTGGATAAAGATATCCTAAACCTTCTGAGACAGAAATATTTTTCAATATGCTTGTGAATTCATGCAAATTCTTTATTCTGTTCTTTGCAAGGAAGATGTGTTAGAGAAAGGTGAAATATTAGATAAGATTTGTGTCCACTAAGTGCCAGTGTTTAGCTATGTTTGTCAGAATATATGAGCAGCAAATGACTGCTGCTTTATATGAGGCAATAGGCATTGGATTTAATTCCTACTCAAAACCAGTGAATCAGGCCAAACTGTCAGTGGTGGTGGTCTCAATTTTACTTCACTTACTTACTTACAAGAAAATGTAAGTCACAAGCCTATTGATGCTACGATTATTCTAAGGAATGTAGGGTTGTCATTGTTTCCATATATTCTGGAGCATATGTAAAATGGATTTGCCAGTACTGGCAGATGGATAAAATGGTTTATGTAACAGGTCTTCTAAGAGCCATGACTTATTTTTCCTTGTAGATAAACATCTATATCGTTTCATATTAGTTTCCTTTTCTTAAAAATTACTACAGTTATTTCCTGTCTCGCCCTGTTTGGGAAAAAAACCAATAAGCTATGCATGCCAAAGTTTTACCAAAAGTAATTTTTTGCAGCAAAAGTATGTACTAAGCCTCATAAAGTCTGTTTCAGTAATGGAAAAACTGATGGCATTTGATGGCTAGCAACACTCCGAAGCTCAGTCATTTCACAGCTAGCTGCCAGAAATAGTTGACTTTTCACATCCTTAGCTCATCCTACCCCAAACTCTGACAGACAAGACCTTCATGAAGTATCATTTGAAGGTTTTGTTTTGGCAATTTGCCAAACTGCTACCTTACATTCTATGTAACTATCACTTTTTGTGCTAATAGTCCAGGAACATCTTGTTTAGCTAGATACAGTGTATAAAATTTAAGTCAACTGATTTCCATTCTCCGTCTAAAATCAACTCACTGTAACTCATGGTTTGGTCGAAAAGTGCCAGTACATCCATGAAGGTTTGTAAACATTTTAAAAGGCAAAAGCATCCTAATTAGAGTGGCCGCTTTAAAACTCTGAGTCCCTGAGTCTGACAGAAAGCTATAAAATCACACAACTGAGAACATCTGGAAGAAAAAAAACTATTTTGGTGTTTTTGATACAGGTGCTTTTCCCTTGCAGAAGTTTATTGTTAAGTATTGCTCATGACTTGCCTGTATGCTAACCATGTGCCACGCTGTTGTGTTCAATTTGGCTGGGCAGACATGTTACAGAAGGACTGCTGAGGGGTGTGGATCCATCCCAAGCCGTGCAATACTCTGCCTTGGAAAAGGCCACTGCAGCTGATGCTCTGAAAAACCAGGAGGAGTTGAAGCATGCCCAGGGACATGCACAGCAAAACCTCACAGCAATCACATCAGAGTCCCAGGTGTCATCAGTCAAGTCAGAAGTCATCCCCTTCTCAACAATGACGGTCCATCATGTGCAGAGCTCGCCTGTTGTCATCCATCAGTCTCAGCACTCATCAGCCCTGGTCAACCATGCCCAGAGTTCACCCACTGCAGCCAGCCACAGCGAAGGTGTGCCAGCGGGCGGCCACCTCTCAGCCACCCCACCAGCCACCCTGCAAGAGCCCACAGCAGGATCCCAGCCCACACAAGCCACGCCAGCACCACAGGTCTCTGTCAATGGCACCACCATGCAAAGTCTTTTCATTGAGGAAATTCACAGTGCAAGTACCAGAAACCGAGCTGTATCAATTGAGGTACGGTGTATTCTACTCAACCAGTTGTCCTCTCTTTGGGCCTGAGCTCCCAGTTTCACTCTTGAGACTGCAGGTGGGATTATTCAACTGCGTTCTGGGGATTTATGCGCTTAACCCCTAACTACACCATGCACTGCTGAAGATACCCTCTGATTTTAAATGCAACAGGGTAATAACATGTAACCAAAAATGAGTAACTGTGTTTTTTAAATAACCTCTATTAAAAAAAAAAAAAATCTTTTTTAGAAAACCTTATTTTTGAACAATAACATGATTCTCTGGGAACACTTGCATCAGTGGATTTCATTCACTCTTTAAATCTCCATATCCCTCATTATGGAGAGGTAAAAGTGAAAGAGTGTGAAGTTCCAGTGGTTTCACACAGAGATATTGAGAAAACCCACAAGTGAACTCTCATCTCTTATTACAGACATGCACTTTAATCACCGGTGTGATATAGTAAGGCAGTGACCCAGATTTAAATTTTGCCTTTGTTCCTTTAGTGAGCAGTGGCCACTGTCAGTCTGTCATGTGTTTGTGCCATATGTAGCACAATGGAAGTCAGAACCAGTGTACAGTTAATGTTAATATGTATTATTTCCTCTAGTTGCTGACTAGAACTGAAAAAATCTATCCGTATTCACCTATAATGTTTACACATGGAATTTCTTTAAAGTAAGTGATCACAACAGAAGTCAGAGAAATAAATAGATGCTTTACTGTTTTTGTCTAGAAAGCTGAAAAGAAATGGGAAGAGAAAAGACAAAACCTCGATCACTATAATGGAAAGGAATTTGAAAAGCTCTTGGAAGAGGCACAGGCCAATATAATGAAGTCAATTCCTAACCTAGAGATGCCTCCCCAGCCAGCAGCCCTGCCTAAAGGGGATGCAGTGGAAAAGCTAGAAGTCTCAGGTAAGGTTTGCTAGAGTAAATGATGCTGAAGAATTGCATATCCAGAAAAGAGAGGTTATTTTTCCTACTTCCTAGAATGGTTTCAGTTTACAGATTTCTGTGTTCTTGATCATACCTGTGAGTATGACCCTGAGTAGTAATGCAGGTCCTGGGGACAGGATCCAGTGATTTTGCAGATGCCAGTGTGGGTAACCGGCTGAACATGGATTTCCCTGTATTGCAACTGAGGGAGTGAGTGTGTCCTCTGGAGATAAAGACCTCTCATGAGCAGGAGAGTAAGACTACACCTTGCTTTTGACAGAGATGAGAGTTATCTGTGTACTATACCATATCTATATCTAGTATACTGTGTTCAGTTTTGCACTTAAAAGTCCAGCATTACAGAGAGCTCTGGAAAGAATCACAGAGTTTGAGCACAAATGGTCTTACCATCAGAAACCTAAAAAGTTCTTTTTGTAGGCATATTTGTTATCAAAAGAAGATCAAGACATGCCTGAGGTTTCTGAGGGTAAGGAGGCCTTTTAACTTTGCAGAACATGTTCCAGTAAGTTCTAACAATTGGAAGCTGAAGCTAGAAAAAGCCACATTAAAAATTAGCTGTCAAATTTGACATTCAGTGTAACTAATCACTGAAGTTTAATTATGAACATACGGGATTCTCTGCCACTTCAAATCTTCAAGCAATACTATGTTTCTTTCTGAAAGACTGCTCAGACACAAGCTCTGTGCATGATGCAAGACCTGCTTAAAGAAATCCTTGAACCTATGTTAAGTGGAAATTCAGACTATTTTATCTTAATGATCCTTGCTAACTTCATAATCTTAAACTATAAATACAACCAGTGTTTTGGATGAGTCCCTCAGAGGTCTGAAAATGATCTGTGATGCTACATAACAGAGTTGTCTTGGGGAGGTGGATAGATACGTAGGAATGAAGGAGAGTGACTTTCACAGTAAGCATTCTGGCTGTCCATAGCTATGATATAGATATATCAAGTTTCAAATTGAATGTGAGTCAGACTGCAACCCTGTAGCAAAAAAAGGCAAACATCATAATGAGATGAACAGGAATATCTACAAGACACAGGAAGCTGCCTAGCAGTGGTGAGCTCTTACATAGAAATTCCCAAACTCAATGTTTTGGACTTCAAGGAAGACTGAACAAATAGGAGGGAGTTAAGATGACAGTGATGATAATGACCAGAGTTCTAAAAAAACATGATCTCTGAGGAACAAAAAAGGAAGAATTGGTTTTGTTTAGCATGATGAAGCAAAGGCTGAGGAAGGACAAAGCAATCTCTGAATAGATAAAAATCTGCTAAAAAAAGAAAAGACCAACTTGCTTTGTGTGGGTAGAACAGCAGCAGAAGTTGGCAATTGCAACCAGGAAGATCCAGGTTAAGTATTAGGGAAAAACCTGATAATGATAAGGAAAGTGAAGCACTGAAGAAGGCTGTATGAGGCAATGAGGAGGATGTAAGATCCCCATCATTGGAGAGAATGGCTTAGACTAGCATTGATCAAGAATTATATAGGCAGAGCTAATTTGTGGTAGCAGGATGATAGGGTGTCCTTCCAGTCCTATATCTTTCACAATTTAACATAAAAATACATGTCTGAATTTCTTCAAAGTTCAAGGAGCAAAGAAGATGCCTCAGCCAAACCTTGGATTTACCTCATTAGCCAAATGTGAGTCAGCTGCAAAATTCTTACCCAGCTACTTAAGCAATAGTCCCTCTGGCTCAGCAGTCTGTCTCTGACAGAGGCAATGGGAGATACTGTCTGTGGGCAGCACAGAATCTGGCCACCTTCTGCAGTCTGCTAGTACTCCCCCAGCACCCCCAATTGATACTAGAGGGAATATCCCAACCTCCTCCTTTTCATATCCATTATGGACCTTTTATCCAGTAATTCCTGTATACCTGCTTATACCATTTGCATCCCCACCGCTGTGGCAGCAAGCTCCCCATCTTGTGAAGCTTTCCTTCATCTATTTGAAACTGATCTCGTACCGGCTTCACTGAGATCCCCATAGTTCTAATATTCTGCAATTTGGGAAACAACAGCTCTGCATTCCCTTTATAAAATTGTGAAGGCAGTGGATAAAACCTTGATCATATCCTGGACGTCTCAGCCTGCCCCACAGGCTCCAAACTGCAAACTTGCAGCCTTTCTGGTCCCTCCATCTAGGCCAGCTGCTCCCTCCCCAGGCTCATTTCAGTTGCCCTTCTCTAACTCCACTGTGTCCTTCTGGAGCTGTGGAGACCAGACCTGCATGCTGCACTCAAGGTGTTGTAAACAGCTGCAAAGCAATGCCCTGGAGCTTGTGTAGACAAATTCATATAGAATTTGGGAGGAGTGTTTTCAGATGCAACATTTTGTTCCAGGCGCAGCTTTAACACTGACAAGTTGTAGCTCCTTGGATATTTCACAACATACATGTTTAAAATAAATTCTGTTGAACCTTGTAAAATAATTTTAGAATTCTAGCACCATTCAGCAAGGTTACTGGCTATCAGCACAATTATCTTGTATAATGTGTGGCATAAATAGAAGAAGTCAGTGAAAATAAATACCATATGGGTGCAGTGAGCTGTGACATCTTAAGAAGTGCAGAGCACAATAACAGAAGTTTTGTAACTTGCGTAGTTAACTAATCCACTTCTAGAATACAATTTTGCACAGTGTGTAGCCAGCAGATTTAAAGAGAAATTTGATGAGAATGCGACATTTGCCTTCTGTTGTGCATAATGGATCCTGTAATAGTAACATAAATAAGGGAACAGCAAAACTTTTCCTTAATAGCTGCTAAACATCTCACATGCCGCCCAAGTCTTCTATGATTCAAGATGAAAATTTCAGTATCAGTCTTCTGTAGACTAGAAAACTGAGCAACATAAGGAAAGAGAGACCACCTACCTACTAATATAGCACATAAGACATTTTGGCCATGAATTAGCAGAGTCCTCTGTGGCCTTCACTGCAGAACCCAGATAGATCACGTTGCCAGAATATGTTGTCTCAGCCATTCTCCACACAGAACCCAATTAAGAAACTTTTTTTTTTCCCCTTGCAAAGCACAAAACGAAGTAAAATTACACACTTTACACAATTTTGCAGATGACTGTAAATAATTCTTTAATGTCTTGACTCTAACTCAACTTTGTTATCAAGATTGTTCAGTGAAAAATATGGGGAATGTCTCTAGCATGTACATTAGAAATTGGGCTCCTTCATCTCTCTTTGTGCCTTCATATGTGAGACTACCCAGATTTTTGCAAGTGCTGAGTGATAGTAGCTTCCATTAAGGACAGTTTGCTTATCTGACTACAAAGCCTGCCTCAAGGCAGGCATTATTATTTTGAGATCTTTTTAAGACATGTTGGATTTTTTTGGTGCAAGTAGAAGTTTGCATGGTGGGAGAAATTCATTCCAGTCTGTCTGTGCCTGTTGAAGAATGCTTCAGCTCAGTGAACAGCTGGCAATGAACAACTCCCATTTTGTTCACAGAAGTGCTGAGCCCTTTGGCACCAAAGAAAGTTCCATAAAGTAATGTTTTTGTTCATGGGTAGTCTCAGACTTAGTGAGTTGTATTTGTCCATTTACTCCTCCCTCTTTAAATATGCTAGAACAACTCAGCCATAGGAAAAATAAAGTATTAGAATAAGGTCTTTTCCTCATTTTTTTCCTCCAAATTTTTTTTCCTTTCCATTTAGATTGGGGAAATATAATTGTTTAGTAAAGAAAATAGAAATCCAGCTTTGAAGTTTTGTCTTGCCCAGTGTCATTGCATTGACTGTGAGCAAACCCTATCACAACCTCTCCTTAATGACTCCAGCTAAGGGGTGTGAGGGGGATTAGCCTTCGATAGCCTGTGCACCTGCCACGCTCACTGACAATTTCTCTTGCTCGTGTTTCTCCTTTTTATTTGAAGATGGAGATGGATGATGTCTCACAGATGTGAAAGAGGTGGTAGGAATCATTCTCTCTTTGTGCCTTCCATGTCTCTCATCCAGCCTTGCTCTTAATAAGTACGAGAAGAACTTTGGTGTTCTTGCAGTCAGAGCCGCTACCTGTTTGAGGGTAATGGGTTGAGCCCATTAAAAGAAGTAGTGATTTGCACAGGCCCTACATCATATTCTGCTAAACACCATGTTAGAGAATTACTCTGATTTTACAGTAGCATATCTTACCTTGCGCTGGTAGAAGTAAATCTGATGTCACTAAAAACTGAGTGGTGTGTATTGACCAAAGAAATGGTCTAATGTAAAGTGCATCTGGAAATTCACTCTTGCAATTCTGCAAGTGAGTGCCAGATAACCAGGGAGGGATATAATACAACTGAGCATTTCTTTAAGCTTAAGCAGCTTCAAAGATCATTTGAGCTAAGAAGGGAACGAAGATGAGGCCAGGTCAGACAAGGGCTCCATCCAGGCCCAGGGGCCAGCCGGCATGTCGGGGGAGCCTGACACAGCCCCAGGAGCGGGCAGTTATGCAATAACTTGCCCAGAGGGAACACTTAGCCCTAAACAGCTGGGTAATCCCAAAAGCAGGAGGTTTTATCTTTCTGGGTTATATTTATTCCAGCTGTTTATATAAGACTGAGTAGCTGCAGAAAGGTCGTTCTCTCGCTCTTGAAAACAAACATCGTAAACAGCAGTGTGAAAACATGGCTGTTGACGCGTGTGGTACTTAGCCTGTGACCAGAAACACATAGGGAATGGTCACAAGCAGGGTAATGCTGCTTCTGGAAAAAATGCTGTCCAGTGACAGTGGGGAAGAAGAAGTGGCAGCTGGGTGGGGAAGCATCATGGGGGGGTGGGGGGAATGCCAGTTTGAGAAACTGGTCTTCTCTCGGAAGACTCTCCTCGGAAAGCAAGGACTGGCTGTGCTCAGCTGTTGTATTTGGTATTTGAATCTTTGTGGGTTAGCAAAATATATATAGGGCTCTTATATGATAATTCAAAGGCAAAACTATGCATTCCTGGAATAGTTAGTAGTAAGTTAAGTGAAACTAAATGCTGTCTTAGAAGAGGAGGAAGTACAGTTGTCCCTGGTGGTCCCCTGTTGACATCTCTAGAGCAGTGTTTACATTTTCCCTCTCACCCTTTGTCTGAACTTAGCTAGTTTTGTTCAACTGTAAGATGGACAAAACTCTTCAGTTCCTCTCCTAGCACCTTGCCGGCAGTACCTCCCAGGCAGAGCAGAAATGTGTGCTGTTGCCTCAGAATTCCCGAGAACAATGAGAAGCCTCCAGGCTTGGTGTCTTGCTAGTATCCATGTCAGTGGCCATGCCTTCAAAGGAGACTATGGGGCACTACCTGTAAGCAGGTACTCAGCTGAACCTGCACCTTACATGTTTCTTTACAAGTGATTAATCTACAAATATGTTCTCTGCTATCACACTTGTACACCAAGGGCTGAAACCCAGCTACAGTGGCACGGAGGGCAGGAGTTTTGCTGAAAATTTCTGAGTGAAGTGACCCAGTTTCTCTGTGCAAGTGCAGCACTGTTTTCTTTCGTTCGAGGCGGTTCCACTTGAATCCCAAATGTGTTTCTATTCATATATATTCAGCAGTAGGACCTTTTAAGACATATTTTTCCTTTCCAGTTGAGGCAGGGATGCATATACTTTTTTCCCCTTCTTCACCTATGCTCACTTTGTGCTGCTCTGTTTACCTGCAGAAGAAGGTCCTGATGGAGAACAGGATAATGACAAGCTGACCAAGTCTCCACCCCCTCCACCTCCACGGCGCAGTTACCTGCCAGGGTCAGGACTAACCACAACGAGATCAGGAGATGTCATCTATGCAGCCAGAAAAGAGGCTGCTGCTGTCAAGGTTTGATGATTCAGACTCTAGGCAATCAGACTGTTGATAAGTGGCTGGCACAGAGAAGCATCCCCAGGCTTGGGTTGTGTCTATAAACCACAAAATAAGTTGGGACAGAGCTACATCCTGGAGGGCTACTGAAACTGCTTACCTGGAAACACTACTGTTAGGCCAAATGAACAAGTGAGGTTTGATCAGTTCTGTTTACAGGAGTCTTGCTGCTCTTATATCCTAGCGATGTAGAAGGCAAGTCACAGGCTGCTTTCATTTAGAGTGGTAAGAAGATTAAAAATAAAAAAAGCTTGCCTTACACAGATGGGGAAGATCAGCTCAGATTTGAGGGCATTTTTACAAAAATGTTGCAAATTAGTTTCTTTGGGCTTCCTTTCCCCACCTGTTCTCTGAAGGAAGTGGAGGGAAGTCCAAGTTGGGAAGCTTTTTAATCTATGAACATGCTATCACATCAGCAATATTGGTTGCTTTTAAACTGATGAAGTAGCAGTCTCTTTAAAAAGGAAGAGGGACCTTGCAACAGGGGAGTTGCAGTAGTGTTGAATTTCTGTGTTTGCTTTGCATCAGGAGGGCTCAACTATATTGTCTGACTGTGCTTTCTCATCCCCTTGTAGGAATGCAGTGAAGATGCTGGGCAAATAGCACAATCCAAAGCCCCTAAAGAGGATCAGGCATTGTCTCGGAGCACAGGACATGATGTAGCATCAGCTGCAAAAGACGAAGAGGAAGAGGAAGGAGATAAAATAATGGCAGAATTACAGGTATGCCTTTTGGATTGCACATGAAGACACCTGTGCCCGATATCACTTCTAGGGCCTCAGCACAATTTCTAGCTCAGAACGTAAAGGAAAGTAGGTCTTCTAGTCTCACCCGGTCCCACTTTATTGTACTGGGTGGTACATGTTTTGTAAGCACTGCCCAAATTTTGTTCAAGAGGTCCGGAGCTAAAAGAATGGTCAAGAATGCAGTGGTTGCCACTGGAGAATCTTACACGTGTAGATGGGACAAGTAAAATATTGGTGTGCATTTGGCATGATTGTCCCTGGCCTAGCATTTCTCACTTAGTACCAGACCAGCAAGGTGGTGAGAGTCCGTCATTCATGTTAACATTGGTGGGAACAGAGACTACGGGGTCTGCTCCTGGTGGGCTGCGCTCACTTGTTCTGTGCTATGGTCCAATGTTTCCCAGAGTGTTTGAATGTTGAAACATTTGCTGTTCCCTGTTGTGTAACTGGTACATTACTCTGCCAGTGGCATAGAAGTAGTGCTCTCTTGCTGGTCCTTTGCTTGATAGCACATAGGCCGGTTTAGTTCAGTGATGGTGATGCTGCACTACAAGCCAACTATTCTAGCTACCATCAGCAAGCTCCAGCTTCCCAGGGGCACCGTCTGTTCTCTTCCATGCCCACACAAGGAAAGGAGAAGTGGATCAGCTTAACTAACTGGCTATAACTTCTGATGTTGGGGTGTTTCAGAGCACTGTTAATGACATGAGATGATCCCTGCTGTCCACCTGCCAAGAGGTGGGTTTGATGCTGCCCAGGGAGCTTTTGCAGCACAGGAGATGCGGACATTAAGTAGTAACCATTACACATGATGGGTCCACCCTGCCCCTTTGCTCAGCTCTCACCCACCAGTGCTTCAGACAGCTGGTTTGCAGGGAGTGAGAACAGTGGTTTACCCTTATCCCCCGTTTGTGTGCTAATGGCTAGTGCAACAGGAGAGCTGGGGACAGTGAAACTGTCACATTATGTCCTGTCTCTAGGAAAGCAACCTGGCTGCCTTGCAACTGGTGACAATGAAGTGGAGGTTAAGGTCTATAAAGGGGGGCTGAGGGGAGCTAAAGAGGAGAAATAAGCATGGTAGCTCAACAGGGAATGAGTGTTTAAATGCTAGTTTGGGGCACGAGCAGCGCTCATTTTAAACCAATACCAAAATACCAGGTATATTTTAGAAGGTTGACAGAGTACCATATTTTAGAAAGGGCAAACTGCTTGATCCAGGAGCTACAGGCTCATTAGTCTGATATCAGTCACAGGCAGAATGGTGGAAAATCAGGGACAGGATTCAATCAGTGAAGAACTAAAGGACAGGCATAAACAGTTATGCTAGTAAACACATTGTAATGGAACACAGATCTGTCAAAGCAAACAACACTCTTTGATCAGGTAACAGGTTTGACTGCTTAAACTGAATTGTATACCTATAAATATTTTTGTAAAAGTCATTTGATCAAACATCATACAACATTCTGATAAAAATCTAGCACCACAGAATATACAAAAAACCCTATCATAGGATGATTGAGAGCTGTCTGGCTCTGAAAGTGCTGCCCTTGATGCAGGTGTTTATAGTCAGGTCCCACAGGCATCAGCTACAGGCCCAGCGTCACTCTATTTTCATCAACAGCCTGGAAATACATTTAAAATCCTTACTGTTTAAATCAGCTTAATGCAAACTAGTGAAGTATGAGAGCAGGGAGATGATAGCAATCACTTAATGGTCATAATACATTCACTGAAATATAAAGTCCGCATGAAGAACAACAAAATATAGGCCAGGCCACAACTGCATGTCTTGGAAAGAAACAGGATTTGCAGTAACAAGTTGCCAGGACCTCCCAGGTCAGTGCTGTTGCCACAAAATTAGTGTCTGCTTTGGGTGTACATGTGACAACAGGGAGTGTTTTTATCTCTGTGTACAGGATCAGTGAGATCTGCCCTGGGCTGCTGCATCCATGATTAAGTCCCCCATTTGAAAAAGCTGTTAAGAATATGAAGGTTCAGAAGAGACTTGAGTACAATGTGGAGGTACTTTCATGGGAAGTACCTGTTTAACCTAGGAGGAAAAGGCATAATAATAATCAGCTGCTGTAGCACAAACTGTATTTGGACACTATTACACATATTTCAGAGCAAAGGTGATAAATAAACAAATTACCAAGGAAATAGTGGATTCTTCGTCACTTAAAGTCTGAAGGACTTTGAGGATGCTTTTGTAGATGGTATGCCTAACTCAAGAACATATCACTGGTCTCACAATTGGGTAAGCTGGGGAAAGGCCATATCCTGTATTATGAGGAGTGAGACTACTTTTTCTAATAGTTCCATGTTGTCTTAGATACTCTAGTCTATAAACACACACAAATAGGATGTAATGGAAAACCAAAAGAAACTCTACACCCTGATTTTTGCACTGGATTTTTTCATTATTGTTACTTTTCTGATTTTGCATAAACATGCAATACATATGAGGAATACAATATTTAAAGAACAGCCCTGATTCTACTCTGTAATCAGGGCTATTAATTTCATGAAAGTTGCCAGGAATTAACTAATTTCCCTAATACAAGGTATAAGAGTATAATCTTGCATATCACAGTGTGTTTGACTCCCATAAGCACTCCTCTCTCATTCTTCTGGCTGGCAGAGATGTCCTGCCTGTACATCCTACTGAAGGCAGACCATGCCAGTAGGGACCTGCGGAAATCCTGGTGATGAAAACTTGCAGCCAGCATTGTGCAGTGATGGCAGTGATAGTTTTGTGCCTCCGGATCTGGGAGCCAGTTGAATAGAGAAACCCAAAGGAAATGGAAAGAGGATAGCAAGATAAAGCACTGAAAAGTCCAGGCCATGCCCTGGGGTACACACGGTGGGAGGCCAGTGGTCCCCAAGCCCATATGTTGGGACTGTCACCATCTGGAGGGTTAGTGAAGACTGTGGCAGACACGTCTCCAAGTCTAAAGTTTTAATAACAGTTTGTGTGGGGACAAGTGGAGTTATGTAGCTCTTTGCGTGATTATCAGCCACTAGGAAGTAGGTACTCTCACAAACCCAAAGTTTGTCGTGGGCTTCCTACTTTAGTTTGGATAGTTTGCAGCACCTCTGTGTGCCTTCATCTCCCCATCTGTAAAAACAGAAATCAAGCTCATCTCCCTGCAGGGAACGTTGAGATCAGTGTGATGAGTTTGAGTGCAATCTTGGCAGACTGGAGGGGATGCCCTATTTCTCTTAGTCTGATAGTCTAAAATGTCTATTATCTCATGAGCTTGTAGATAGTATTGTTGAGCTGTGAATGTTAAAAACAAATGCTCTCTTTGAAGTTGGTCATCTCCAGACATTTCTGTGTAAAAGCTCTTGGTCTCCTGATAACCTGTAGTATTTATTTCCTAGGCTTTCCAGAAGTGCTCTTTTATGGATGTAAACTCAAACAGTCATGCTGAACAGTCCAGAAATGACACACATGTTAAAGACATAAGGCCTGGGACTTTAATGCATCACAAGGAAAAGAAGGTAACAAGTGGCGTTTGTAAACATGCCACCCGGTCTTGGCATAACCTTCTTTCCTTCAAAACTAATCTTATATCTTGTGTCCTGTTCTCTCTAACCCCCACCACTGCTCAGTGGTTTCCTTCCTTTTATCTCAGTATGGCTCAGAAAAGCTTATGTGGAACATTATATCAATCTACATTATGTGTCTCATCAGCAATTATACAATGGTTGCATGAAGTTTTATGATTCTGTGAAACCAAAATTAAAAGAGGATCCATCAGTTTCTGCCAAAGAGGTGCTCATACTCCTTAGAACATCCTTCCAATGCTGTTCTGACAATGGATGGTGAAGCATCTCTCCTAAGTCTTGTTCTTGTCTTGAGGAGAATCAGTGGTTCCTCTCAATCTCAAGAGCCACTTTAGAGAATTTCTGCTTTATTTTGTTTCATTTGTTGGTCCCAGAAATAGTTATTAGATATTCAGAAATCTCATTCAGTTTATTGGAAGACAGAGTCAAGGTGGATGGGCCAAATTTGCCCTTACTCTGAAAGTTAATGGCCAAGATTCACTCTTTGGTCACGGGACTTAGAAGAGGTACCACGTGTCTGGCACTACAGCCAAGTTGGGGTGAATTTCACAGCTGTGTCTGGACTGGTGTTGTCAATTGAGTTGACTGGTCTTAGTGGGCAGCCAATGTGCACGATGAAGAAAAGGACAAATATTTCTGCCTTTGCAGACCTCTTTTTTAAGTTTAAGAATAATGAATTGAATCATTGCTGGGTTTAGGGGGTCATGCAGGCATGACAACTTGTCAGCCAAATGCCAGTTTGCAATGATGGGGGGTATGGTAGGGAAGGAAACACAGCTCTTCAGCACAGCATTTCAACTTTGTCATGCATGTTGTGTATGTATGCAAATTGCAAATAGCAGTAGTACCTTTTCTGACATAGCATCATGAGTAGCTCCCAAGGATTTTATAGGAGACATTGTACTTCAACTTCATTTAACCGAAACTGAGGCAGGGAGAGAGAAAATTACTTTGCCAGGTCCCCAAGGCAGAGAACCCAGCTGCCCTAACCATAGAATCAGAATCATAGAATCGTTTAGGTTGGAAAAGACCTTTAAGATCATCGAGTCCAACCGTCAACCATGCCCACTAAACCATGTCCTGAAGTGCCTTGTCTATGTGCTTTTTGAACACCTCCGGGGAGGGTGACTCAACCACTTCCCTGGGCAGCCTGTTCCAATGCCTGACAACCCTTTCAGTAAAGAAATTTTTTCTAATATCCAATCTAAACCTACCCTGGCACAACTTGAGGCCATTTCCCCTTGTCCTATCACTTGTTACTTGGGAGAAGAGACCAACCCCCACCTTGCTACAACCTCCTTTCAGGTAGTTGTAGAGAGCGATAAGGTGTCCCCTCAGCCTCCTTTTCTCCAGGCTAAACAACCCCAGGTCCCTCAGCCGCTCCTCATAAGACTTGTGCTCCAGGCCCCTCACCAGCTTCGTTGCCCTTCTCTGGACACGCTCCAGCATCTCAATGTCTTTCTTGTAGTGAGGGACCCAAAACTGAACACAGGATTTGAGGTGCGACCTCACCAGTGCCCAGTACAGGAGGGCGATCACTGCTCTAGTCCTACTGGCCACACTATTTCTGATACAAGCCAGGATGCTGTTGACCACCGTGGCCACCTGGACACACTGCTGGCTCATATTCATCTGGCTGTTGACCAACAGTCCTTTTCCTCCAGGCAGCTTTCCAGCCACTCTTCCCCAAGCCTGTAACGTTGCACGGGGTTGTTGTGACCCAAGTGCAGGATCCAGCACTTGGCCTTGTTGAACCTCATACAATTGGCCTCGGCCCATCGATCCAGTCTGTCCAGATCCCTCTGTAGAGCCTCTGTAGAACCACAGTTAGCTGCATCTGCATAGGGCACTGCAGCTGTAAAGCACAAGGTGACACCTAGATGGTGGTGTCTGATATATTAGCATCAAAATCCATACTCCCCCAGAAGGTACTGCTGCCAGGTCAAGGCACTGCACACAAAGACTTGGCTTGGAGCTGCCCAAACAGCAGTTCTGGTCTAAAGCTGCAAACACCTGTCTGGGTGAGGGTGCAAGTTCATGGGTATGAGTAACAGGGAAAATTGCTTTGTTGTGGAGTGTATGACAGTGTTACAGAGAAAAAAAAAGTGTGAATGTATCTCTATTCATCTTCATTACTACTGGGGTCAAAATGAGAAGATCATATTGTTACATGAAAACCTGGGCCACCACACAAGACACTGCACATCCTGTAGCACAAATGTTTCTTTGAAAGGTGCTGCCAAGTAATTGCCATAAACTGCTATTTATTGGAATAACACAGAGTCCAGGAAATTAAGGTTAATGAGATCTGGTTTTGTCATCTGACATGACAGAGTGTTTATTGGCTTTAAATATGGAGCCTTATGGTCATGATAAACTCATAGAGGAAATGGATTTTGTTGTGGTTTTATTTTTTAGTAGAAAGGCAGTATTTCCTAAAATGAGATATGTTGTACAATGACACCAGGAGATGTAGCACTGATGCTTGGAACAAGAAGTGGAACTTGCTAAAAAAGATACAGAGAAATGGGAACTCAGTCACTGAGTCAGCATATCCACAGGCCACAAGTGCCATTAAATGGCCTGCCCTAATTCTGGGAGCTCTGACATGTAGTGGGACTGGGAGGCACTCACCACTTAGCAAGTCTGGGCCTGAGGTGATCACAAGCCCTGGTGGTTTGTTCCGATACCAGCTCTCAGCATGAAGTGCAGACAGTGTCAGCCTGCCCACTGATGCCTCGCTGGCTGTGGCTGGTTTGCGTGATAGCTCCTCCTTATTTAGAAATACGAGGGTTGTCAAGGTACCTGTGGAGCGCTGCACAGCCTTGTTATTGCTAATAAGCCTTTGTAGAGATGAACTGTGACTCTGGTCTATTGCTGACTTACTTACTCCTACATTTTGATTGTGTGTAAAGTTTTTCTGTGTAAAATCCTCAGATAGTATATAAGAAAATATCACATGAGATGTAGAAACTATACCTTCTGAACCTCTGTATGCATGGGGAGTGCATGCACTAGCCAACCTGTGGATTTCTGTACCGTCACTCGTTCATCTCAGCTGGGATGGCAACTCACCTGACTGATCTTCTGCACATCTTGATGCTCATCTAAGTATAATCTGTCCTTCTGGTGCATTAGGAGTCAGCTTCTAGTCTCAAGCAATGATGTCAGCAGTAACACTTTTGGCTCACTGCCTTCAGGCACTCAGGGCCAGATTCATTTCCTTCTTGGCAAGCCATCTTTTGACTGTAGATTTCTCTTTTGCTCGTTCAGAGGCATGGTGTCCCTCCAGGTCATTCCCTTACCCTGATGATTGGTGTTTATCCGAAGCTGTCAACTAGCACTTAGCAAACCAAGCCCCAAAGAAAAGGCTGGTATTGTGAAACAGCAACTCCAGGGGGAGCTCATTTGAAAATAAAGAGAAAAGTCCCCTTAAATTTGCATTGCTGGGAATATACTACTTTTGAGCTAGTAGATGACCTCTCTGCGTGATGTTTGGAGTATAAATGTAGCTCAATGTTTCATTCTGCACTTCCACAGGCGCTGCAGGGTGCCGCTGGTTATTTTGAAGGAGTACTTTTAAGCTGCAGCAAGGATTTAGAAATGCTCAGACTGTGATCATATTGACTGTGCTGCTCAGGTGTGAGCAACATTAGAAGCAGCAAAATGTTGTAATTTGAAAATCAGCTTTTACTGGTACAAAACTTCCTTTCAAGGCTAGCCAGACTCTCGCATTTGGCTCTCCAGTGAGCTAGCAAGCCGTAGCGCCCTGCTGTCAGCCCTTCTACATCAGGCTCCCTTTGATATGTCCCAGCAGAACTTAATCAGATACTGTGAATCGTTTCAACTTCAATCTTATACAAACTAGAGATTTTTTTTAGCTGGAAAGTGAACAGGTCAAAGTAGCACTGTGTTGGAAATAAGGTAATTGGTGTGCTTTTGCATATTCTGGAGGCCTTGTTAAAACAGGACCCCTAGGTAACAACCCATGCTGGCCACGTGCATAGCACTGAGCAGTAACATCATGCACTGTTCTGCCAGAATTTGGAATTTTGCCCCAAAGAAAGACAGGAATCAGATGACAACTTCAGACATGCCTCTGCAGCAGTAAACAGAGTGGTGAGTTCACGAGGTCTGCACTTCCCCTGAGCATATGATGATTAATTTGGGGAAAAAAAGTCCTGTAAAGGTAACAGCCCTGAATAACTAAGTAATCCGACTTTCCCCCTTAGGTGTATGGGGCTACAACAGGATCTCCCACAGATAGTGACCATCCTAAAGAGAAGAGGGAAGGGAAAACTGAAGAAGAATTGGGTTCTGATTCATCCAGCACAGCTGAGAGTAAAATTGGCTTTTCAATGAATGACAGTCCTACATTTAGCAAGGGTTTGTTTGTAGACAGTAGAGACTATTCTAAGAAAAACCTTCAGAACGGGAGCACAAACCTGGCTGGTGTCAGCTTGCTAGAGGATGACAAACGAAGAGGGGCTCAAGATATTTTAGGATCCCATTTTCCAGCTGTTGAAACTGGAAAACAAAAGCCAAACTACAGACTCTCACGAGATGCTCACCAGGGCCTGCCGCAGGGTGAAGCCTTGCAGAGCACAGGCAAGCATATCCCCATCAGCAGCGTTGCCCCTCTCATGAGGCACACGCAGGAGGCTACGGGGCCTCAACCTTCCTCGCAGGAGCAAGAAACTTCTGCAGTCAACTACGATCAGGTTGTGCTAAGACCCAAAGTGTCCAGAAGTAACAGTGTGAACAGCATTGAAGAGACAGAGTCTCCAGCTAGCTCTCCAAGTGAAGACAACCCACCCACAGAAAACATTGCCTTCATGATTACTAAAACAGCCGTCCAGGTCCTCTCGAGTGGGGAAGTTCACGATATAGTCAGCCGGAAAGGTGGAGATGTGCAAACAGTGAACATCGACGCGAGAAAGGACACGGCATTGGAGAAGGGTATCCCAGAAAACGCAGACAGCGAAGAGCCGGTGGTGTGCCTGGACAAAAAACCCGTCATCATCATTTTTGATGAACCGATGGATATTAGGTCAGCATATAAGCGGCTTTCTACAATTTTTGAGGAATGTGATGAGGAGTTGGAGAAAATGATGACAGATGAAAAGATAGAAGAGGAAGAGGAGGAGGAAGAAAATGAAGCGCGTGAAATCCCTGACAGCCAGAAGGAAGAACCACCGGTAGTTAATGACAGAAAAGCAATTGTGGACCATTCAGTGGCTCACGGTCTCAAAGAGCAGTACATATTCAACGTTCAGTCTTCCTCTGACTCTGCAGAAACCAGACCTCCTGCAGAGGAGGAAAGTACAAAGACGAATTTTAACAAATACCGTCAGATCTATGGGCTAAACACAGAAGCAAACTTGGACTCTGCCGATCAGTTTGGCAGCAGGCAGGATTCTAAGAAAAAGTTTAAATTCAAATTCCCTAAAAAGCAGCTGGCTGCTTTGACGCAGGCGATACGGACAGGAACCAAGACTGGGAAAAAGACCTTGCAGGTTGTGGTCTATGAAGAAGAGGAGGAAGATGGGACCCTGAAGCAGCATAAGGAAGCAAAGAGATTTGAAATCACCAGGTCTCAGCCTGAGGACAGTGACAAAAGTCCTTCTGGGAAGCAAGAGGGACTCCCCGGAGCTGCAGTGTCCCTGTCTAGGACTGATGAAATTCGACAGAGTACATACCGAACGCTAGACAGCCTTGAGCAGACTATAAAGCAGCTGGAAAACACCATCAGTGAAATGAGTCCAAAATCTATCCCTGAAAACACATACAGCTCTGAGGGAAGCACTGTCCCCTTCTCTGCCCAGATAGTACCAGAGACCCCATCCCGAGAGCTTGTAGTGCTGGATGAGAGCCTTGCTGGTGTAGAGCCCTCTCCGTCAATCCCAGCCACTTCACGTAAGGTACCTTAGTCCAAGAAATCAAACCTCCAGCTGCTTTCTAAAATCTGCAATAATCACCATTAAACAAGAGGGTCTTGTGATTTGGTTGCTTCCTTTCAGGTGGCTTGTTTGGGCTCCCCACAAGGTGTCTAACAGCTAATAGACCATTGGGTTTGGGTTTTTTTTTAATCTTTGCTGCTGATTGGTGATGGGCAAATGCAGGGGAGCTGGGTCGAATAATCTGCTGTGTGAAATGACAAGCGTCACTGACATGAAATCCAGGCTGATCAGTAGCTGAGCAGTTTTCTCCATTGATTCTGGAAATTAACACCTGTGGTGTGAAGCTCCTGAACTTTCCCTGCATGTAGTACTGTGGCTTTTTTCGGCGCATGGTGTGCAGTCTCCTCTTCAAGCACACCGGTACTGATCACGCCTTCTCCTTGTCTCCCCTCCCTGCCCCTCCACTCGTTTCCGTAGGGCTCCAGCGCTGCCTCGCAGACAAGCCGGATGCCGGTCCCCATGGCTTCGAAAACTAGACAAGGAAGCATGGAGAAAGCAGGCAAACAACACAAGCTGCAGGATCCACGCCAATACAGACAGGTAGTTTTACCCTAAACCCAGTGTTTGGATGGACATTCCATGTTGTTTGTTTATTTAAAAACACCAGTAACTGACTGAGATTATACCAAATAATGGATGCCTGACTTTCGAGTGAGGTCTAACTGGACATCCTGGATCCTGGGGGCATGACAGTACCTACTGATCTTTTTCACCATGCTTGTGCATGCATGTCTGCAATAAAACACCTGCTGCTTTTTTTTCTTTTTTTTTCTTTTTGTTTTTTCTTAAACTGTGGTATTCAGCTGTAATGTTAAGATGTCAACTACCTGTTTACTTTCCCTTTGGTAAATGTGGCGGTTCCTTAGGAGAGCTGGGAATGCTTCTGTTCAGAGTGTCTTTACAGGAAGCCTTGGACACTAACCTGTCAGTGTAATAGATGGCAGTAGATGCACATTAACTCTCCGGCCAGACATGTCTATTCACACGTTAATAACCCTGAAGCATGGCCAATGTAGTGACCGGTCCTTAACCCATAGGTTGCACCTTCTCACAAAAGCTTTATTGGCTCTTTCTCTCTGTCTATGCACTCTTCATTGGGCACTTTGGGTTTTCTACCAGGTCCAGTCCATGGCTGCAAGACTTAGCTCAGGCCTCAAACTGTTAATCCTTATTCTCTGTAGGGCTATTTTCCCAGGTCCTGTTGGTTTATCGTGTTACTGGCTTTCTGACAAACTGTCTCCTGCCATCTTTATTTGCAGGCTAATGGAAGTGCTAAGAAAGCTGGTGGGGACTATAAGGCTACTTCCCCTACCCTACCTGCTTCTAAGATCCCAGCCTTTTCTCCCACTTCTGGGAAAAGCAGCTCAGCACCTGCTTCTAGCGGTGACAGCTCTAACCCTCTTACTCCACCTACTAAAACCTCCATTCCTTCCTCTAACCTTCTCGGTCCGCAGACAGGTCGCATAACTTACTCTACCTCCCTCATCCCCTCTCTCTCTAACGGCTCCTCCAAGTTCCAGAGCCCCACTTACCCAGGGAAAGGTCACCATCTCTCGTTCTCACTACAGACTCAAAACGGCCGGCCACCCCCTCCTTCCTCCTCCTCTACCTCCCCCCCCCCCTCTACCTCTCCCACTTCACTGAACCAAGGTATGAAGAGCATCAGGACAATCCACACACCTAGCTTCACCAGCTACAAGGCGCAGAACGGAAATGCTGGCAAGTCCACCCCATCCACAGCCAAGGAGCCATCCTAAAGGCTAAGCACAGCACGCGTGCAAGTTCACCAAGGCTTTTTGTTCATTTTCAAAGAATCTGCAGCCAATATTTTAACCAGGGAATGTAACCATTTTGCTGTATTGCTGGAGGCTTAATACTAATCACGTGCTAAATACTGAATTACTACACTAGATTAGAGTGAAGCTTTTTTGTAAAACTCTGTTGCTGTTGTAATGATAAAAGTGTTTTCTTCCTATAGGCAGCACCTCTTACAAAAAAGTGTGAAGGTGTGTGAGTGAACTTGACTGCGTATGCACAGCGGTGTACTGAGCATGGGAAAATGTATGGTTAAAAATTTAGTAAGTTGTTTTGTATAAAGCTATTTTTCATTATGGGGACTAGAAGTGAACAGAGATATACTGAAGTGTGATTATACACAACTGTAAAACTGAAACTAAAATATTTTTCTTTTATTTTGGAGTTATTTAGCTTTGTTACAGATTTCTATTTTTGTCAACAGATGTCATGGTTCCTTTCGAGATCTTTTTGCCAAAACATTTTGATACTATTGTAATGTACATTTGAAAGTAGGATGCTGGACAGTAAACCTCTACACAAGAAACAGAACAAGACTGGTCTTAGTGTGTATGAGGCAACTCAACCTATTGCACTGCCATTCAGATTATATTTAAGAATTTGCCAGCCAAGAAAAAAAAAAAAATTCTTTTACACATATAGGTAGTAGTTGCTGATTACTTTTTTTCTTAGCTAAATCCACCCTTTTTCCTTCAGTTTTATTTCACTGAGACCTGGTAACCCATTAATGTATTGCATTGTGGATTTTAAAGTGTACACTTCTGTACTGTTCTGTATACTGGCAAACTTTTGTACATATCTATAAATATATATAAATAAATAAATACTGTATGTGGCTGGGCACATAGAGTAGTTTTACCACACCAAAGTTAATTTTTATGCATGCTTAAAAATATATATGGGGAAGGGTTGAAAAAGATGGCTATCAGTCAAATAGGAAAAAATGCAAAAAGCTTCCATAGCTCATGGTTTTGTAAATAAGTTTATTTGTATAACACCATAATGTAATATACAGAACTATGACAAGCAAAGATCTTTACAAAAATAAAGGGCTGCATGCTTATATATTTGTATCTTGTCACTAATAACTTTTATAATGGTCTCAATTAGCTGTTAAACTGTTTGCCTGAGAGCATTAAACCATCAGGAGAAAAATTGACTTTATTTTCCCCAGATTAAAGCCATACATAGGTATTAATTTTAAAATGGGGTCTTTCAAATTTACCTGGACAAAAGCTAATTGCTGGTACTCCAGGTTAGAAAGCTAGCAAGAAAAAAAAAAAAAGCACCTGAACCTTTGATTGAATTTCATCTCTTCCACCTTTAAGTAGTCTGTTTTATTCCTCCTTGTGAAACAGGAAGTTTCTTAAAAGTGTCATTTCAAGGCTGAGCCCTCAGACTGCACATCCCTTGCAGTGGGAGCAACGAGTAACATTTACATTCTTTAATACCTCATGAACATGACACACAGTCTAGTTCCCGCAGGGTCACACCGAGTGCCATTCCCTCCTCTGGCACAGCAGCCAAGGCACGCAGGACAAGGAGCTCCAGTGTCAGGCTGAGAGCCGAGCCCAGGACAAAGCTGGGTGGCTCCAAAGCCCAAGCGAAGCGTAAGACGCAGTTCAGAGCACTCGCACTGAACCACTGGAGTGAAGCCAGTTCCTTTGCAGCCCGTACAGAAAAGCGGTGGCTCCAAAGCCTGGGCTGGGAGCAGCTGATTGAGGAGGGAAGAACCTCTCAAAAACTGCCACACTGCATACCCTAGACCACGCACTTTCCATGAGTGTTTCCTACCATCTCAAGTGCTAAGTTACTCCCTTGCTCAGAAGGGAACAAGCCTGAGCCAATGCCGCATCTTGTTACCAGGTAGGCCTATTCCATGTGGCCACACAACAGACAGCAAATACAAAGAGCAGCAGGAGGCTGGGTACCATGCTTCTCCTTTACCGTACACAGCCCAAATATAAGTTCAAACTATGTGATGGACATACTAGGTTTTGTTCTTAAACTGTTGGTCTGACATCCCCCAGGGATCCGACACATTGAAAAATAGTAATCTGCCAATACCTGATCCTCTGTAACATGAGAGCCATCCCCCATGACCATCATACAGCCAGGCAGGGTCCATGACAGCAGACCTTGGCCCTGGCCCTCCTCTGCCCTGCAGCCCCGCAGCTCTGGCACTGCTCCAGCTGCTGCTTCTCACAGCCTCTTCAGGCAAGGGGCTACAGCAGCAGATTCTCCCTATCTGTTGAAATTTAGACTCTGACAGTAGTTGTATAAATAACCAAGGGTCCCTGCACAGTCTCTGGGCATGCAGTGGGCAGTAAGGCAGTACTGTACTCGACAGATAATTATTGCTTTTGGTGGCAAATGTGGAAATCGCCGTCAGGGAGTGAACATAACACCCACTCGTGGCCTCAGCTACACTGCGACATGCACATCTTCCAGCAACCACCACTTTTTGTGCACCTCCACGTCTCACCCTCAGCGCTGGGGTGCCGCATCCACCAGGAAACCAACCACAGGCTCGGACCCCCTGCACCGGCACCGCTGCCGGGACCACCGGGAGTCGGGTGGTGCTTATTCCCTCCCTCCCCATCCTGCTTGCACAGCAATGAAGTTGTCGGGCTTTCACAAACACAGACAGGAAAGGGCTGCGTGCAGGCTGTAGCTCAGCACCAGGAATGCTTTTGAACATTGGGCAGATATTTAGAAAAATCAGCAAGTTTCTAAATAAATCACTTGAGCACAGAAGGAAACGGCACAGGCTAGTGATTAAAAAGCCAAGTTTCTCACTGCAAACCAGTTATGAAGAAGTGGTTTTGGTGGAGGTGACTGCAGCTTGAGCTAGGGACAAGAACCACTGGGCAGCTACCGCTGCAACGTGGGGCTCAGCACAAACAGAGCAGCCCTCAGCCGGTGAGAGGCCAGCTGCATTCTTCCCCAGAGCTAGCCTGCGTTCAAAAAGGGGACATGGGAAAAGGAGCCCATCCTCCTTGCTGTCACCAGGGTGGTCTGGCACAGGCAACTCCAGATCAAGCTCTCACCAGCTCCTGGGCAGTTTAAAGACAACAGAGACTCTTCAGCAAAGAAGTACCCAGGGTACCAGACCTGCTAGCAGTTGCATTTGCAGCTCAAGTCTCTTCTGTGAGCAGCCATTGAGTTTCTTTAGTTTGCAGCAGTCCCCTGGGTTCAGATGTGATGGGACCTCACTGCTCCGAAACATCAGTAGTGAAGCAGCTCACTGCTCCCTTTCGAGGTGGAAAGAGTTGGAAGGTGAGCAGGACCTTCCTGCTGCCTGTTGTGGTCCGAGCCAGCCCAGGACTTCACAGCAGAGGAAGTGCCATCCCTGCGTGCCAGCTGACAATATCTATGTGGACTGCAGCAAAAACAAAGCAAGATGGCACCCAGCCCCTGCAATGGGCAGGCCACGGTGGTGGGAAGGCAGAGCAGAAGAGGATGCATAGAGCAGGGAAGAGGAGGGGTGTGCAGGACATTTCTGCCTAGAAACGTACAGGGCCAAAATCCATCTGATCCCCACTAAGCAGCAGCTCTTCTGCATGCTTAAAAACTCCCAGATGATTAAGGCAGATTTTTATGGTCTCATGACTGTGAGCCACAGGTACATGCACCACTTCAACGGTGGCAGGTCTGTTTTAAGTCATTCCCCCTGCCAGCCACACATCAGCCTACACCCTTCTTTCCCCAGGCTGGCACAATTAATTGCTCAATTACTATCTAAATGAGAACAGTGTAATGACCTGGCTTTAAAAACAAGAACACAGCTTTTTGTAGCAGATGAGGCCACATTTCAAACTCTTTCATCCTGCCTGGGCAACGTGGAGAGAGGTTCTCCTCAGATGCGGCAGACAGGAAGAGACCCTTATGTGCAGCTCAGCAAAGGATTTTCCTTCAGCTCTGCAGCAGCGCGAAAGAAGTTAAGAAACCCCCTGGACTGTGGCCATGTCTTAATTCCACATTATCAGTGCTGTAAGTGATACTAATGGGGACCCTAACAAGCCCTTTGACAGTCTTAAAAAGCAGTCATACAGCACTTTCCAGCTACCAGATCCCAGCAAATGGATTTCAAACTAAACCACCAATCCTCACTGAAACACGAACTGTTTGGAACCATTTAAAAAAATCCAAACACTATTGCTACCACCACAGTTCATCCTTTCATTATTTCGCCATCACATCTCAGCTTAGACCTGTTCCTAATGACTTGCAGCTACACAGCTCCAAGCAGTCCTCAGACCAAAAGTACTTTCCAAGCCAGCTTGAATCCTCATGATGAGGAGTATAAAATAAAAAATGGGCACAAATGGAAACATTAAGAAATTCTGCTTAAACATAAAAAAAAGTACCCCTTTTTACTGTGTGATCAGACACTGGCACAGGTTGCCCAAGGAGGTTGTAGAGCCTCCATCCTTGGAAATATTCAAAACCCAGCCAGCCCCAGCCCTGAGCTACTTGCTCTGGCCACACCTGAGCCAGGGCAGGACTAGGTGATCCCCAGAGGTCCCTGCCCACCTCAGCTGCTCTGCAATTCCATGGAGCTGCCCATCCTCCTGAATCCAGAGCAAATACTGGCACTAAGAGTATTCACCTCAGGGCAGGCTATTGCACACATGCATTTCCCTTCCTGTGTCAGTCAGACTGTCACTGTTCCCTTCCAGAGGAGGAAGGGAAAAAACCAAACCAAAACAAAGAAGAAAAAAAAAAAAAAAAGAAAAGAAAAAAGCACCACAGGGTGCTGAGGGTCTGAAGTAGCTGCTGTTAAGATCAGGGCACAGCAATGGCTCCTAAAAATGTCTGTGATCTCAGTTGCCACACTGGCTGGAATTTAAGGTGGCCCCAAATCTTGGCAGTCTTCAAAGACCAGAAAAAGCATCAATGTTTTCCCTGTTCCAGGTACACTGCCACATGCTTTCTTCAGGTGGAGCTCAGTAATCTCCTCTCCCTCACACACCTGACAGATTGCTCCCTGCATCTCCCCTTCAAGTCAAGGGCTTCCCCAGAGCTTCCCTCCTTCCCACTCTGCCTGCTGGGTTATCTCCTCCAAGACCCGACTTCCATGGAAAAGGCAAGGCAGTGGTGGTCCAAACTGCAGCAATCCTCTTCTTACACCCCCACGGATATCCCCAACTTCTGTCCACACTCCTTCTGCAACAGCTCTCCAGCTTCCATGCAGTCAGTGCAGCAGCAGATGATACCACAGAGGCTGCCGAAGCCTTAAAATTGTACCTGTAGCATTGTCAGCCACTACAATTCCCGTTCTGTGTTTTTAATTTCCTAAATTTTCAAAAGATCTTGTGCTCCATTTCAGTCAATACAATAAAAGCTCTATGTTCTCAAGCATAAGAGTTGGCAGCCATGCATCTAGATTCAGGAGTTAAAATCATTAGTTATCTATAAACACAACAAAATGAAAATTAACTTGATCCATCACAAAATGGCTGTCAGATCAAGACCCCTTATGTACCTCCACAAGTATATTGCTTCATTGAGAAGACCCCTGCGACCTACTGTGGATGCTTAGCACACACACTCTAACAAGCTCCCGAGACCAATGAAGGGACAAAATATGCCTCCAGTAAAAGACAATGAGTATTTGCTGATGAATAGCATTACAGAGGCATCACAACACCATATTTTGAAATCCCTTGTTCAAATACACTTTGCTATTAGGACTGAAACAAAAATCACCATCAACTACTCCGTGTTTCACAAAACATACCCATTCCTCCTCGCACTGCACACAGGAACACTGCTAATGCATCAGCTTCCTGTTGCTCTGGGGGGAAAAGACGTTTTAGTTTGCAAGGAGACCACAAGAACATGATTCGTTTTCATGTGAACTGGTACTAGATGCACACAATTATGTGGTGAGAACTTTCACAGATCTCAACTGTTGTATCAAATGCTTTTCTTTACAGCCAATTTTTATAATTATTCCTCACAAGCATCAAAAACACAGTAGATCAAAGCATGGGACTGTTACAGTCACTTTGGAAAGAAACAAAGTCTACTTAAAACGGTGTCAGCCTACACTTCCTAGTTACTGTAATTCCTTCTCATCTCAGTAACAGGATACACGCATAAAAGTAAATTTTTTTCAATGCTCACGATGTTCACTGCTTATTTGTCATCGATACAGGTTTAATCCTCTGCCAAGCAACTGACAGTGTAAGACACGGGAACACCCAAAGTGATGAACAGCTGCTTTGTTTTCAAGTAGGTGTGCAAGGAAAAAGAAGACAAAAATATAACTGGTAGAGAGTTCACACACAGAGGGGCTTTTAGGCTAGAAACTCATCTCCATAGTTAAAACTATAAAAAGTTGAAGACCCATACTACAGTATTGTTTTGAGTGGCAGATACTGGTATTTACTCCTTATGACTTGGGGATGATTACAGACATGTTTTTTTCAGTGCTACAAAACCAGCACATTAAACATAAACCAACTTGCTACATACCTTAGAATCAGATTATATATCAAGATGAAAATATTTAACCAACCGAATCTCTCATATGCAAACCTCCATAGACTCGTCCCACAAATAAAAGATGTTAACGAGAAGCACCCTTCATCCAGGAGCAACTGCAGGTTTTGTGATCCTCAGAACAGCTGCCGATTGCAACTTGTAAACGTGACATTTCAAAACCATTCATTAAAATGAATCCACATCATGCAAAGAGTCACCAAAACAATTTTATTTCCAGTGTTTAAGTAGGTATGCACACAGGCATGATACAGGTTTGGATTCATTAGGTCTTCATGCAGAATTATATTCTCGATAAAAGAAACCAGTTCCATCCAGTATCCACTATCTACACGCCTATGTTACAACATTTATATCAAATCTGGTATCTGAAGAAAAGATACACATGTAATATGTACATTTAAGTTACTTATTTTACAGAAAGATTAAAAATTCAAGTCACATAAAACTCAAAATCTGTATTAAAATTGGAAATATAAAACTCCAATATTTACTGGAATGCCTAAGGAATGGAAGCTCTGTAGCCACCTGTGTTAACATTTGTAAAATGTAATGAAACTCGTTAACAATAAAATGTATTCATTTGTTTGTAATAAGTTTCTCTAATTTAACAATATGGCACCCTAACAAACCAAATGAATTTATGATGAGGCACTTGTTAGTGACTAAACCAAAAGAACAATTTTTCTGCATACTAATGCCAGGCCAACTCTCAGTCAGAAAACCATGTATACACTACACAGCATGTTGCATCAGATGCTTTGTTCAACATTTGTATGCAGCCATCAAATATACTTTTTCTTAAAATATATATATATATATATATATATATATATATATATATATACACACTTTAACTTTAGTGTTTTTCTGGCTGTGGTAATGCACTGTGAAAACGTTCCACAGAGCATATTGATGAAACCAGCCCAAATGAAGGCTGCATAACAACAACAGTACAGGAAAATATATATATATGTACACACACACATACACACAATTACTGAGAAGTGTAACAGTAAGTTAATGAATTGCTGTAGTGGACATATCTCCCCATTTCAAAGATACTGGTAGAATCGAGATCTAACCACTTGGGTCCCAGACAGTTTATGAGGATGGGCATCAACTGCTGGGCTGAAGTTGGTTTTGTTCATATTCTGATAATTTTCACCATTTACCTGGTCTGATGGCTGAAATGGTCCTGAAGGTGGTGTTCTACTAATTAAAGTCAAGCTGCTGGAAGAACTGCCTTCATCTGCCTGCATCTCTGCAGATAAAGGCAGATCTACCTTTGATACATCTGCTAAGCTAGTGTTCTCAAGTCTGGGCTTTCCAGTTTCACCCGTATTAAGGTCAGTTGTGCTAGTGCGTAAACGTTCTCGTGCAAGCCAGTCTGAGATCGAGAGGTCCTGTGCTGGACATTTTGGCTTCAACCGATTCACAGCTGAAAGCTCAGATTCTCTCTCTCTACTTTGACTTGGCTCTTGAGCTTTCCAAGCATTCAGGACACTTATTTCGGCAAAATCCCTCTGTCCTCCAAGCGTATGCCTTCGCCTGATATTTTTTCTCTTTGCAGTCTCTGCAGAGTTAGCTTTTTGATTCCCAACTCCAAACATGTCATCTGCAGATGATTTGAGTCGCAGCTTTAACCTATCTGTAATTTTAAGTCTCCAGGTAGGTTCTTGTTTGTCAGCCTCACTTTTGGCTGATGTAGCTAAACTGCTTGTTGATCTTCCTTTTTTCATTATGTCGAACATTTTGGTCACAGTAGGCAAGTCCTTCTCACTCTTTGCATCCCCTGAACCCTCACTGTCTGTTTTGTGCCGTGCAGACTTTCTCCTAGACAGTGTATCACATTCAATAAGTTTGTGTGAGCTAAAAAGTCTGCGACTCTCTAACTTTGGTGTTGAACTTCCCTCAGTACAACTTACTTCGCTTTCTTCAGAGTTCCTCCGACTGGTCTTTACCACTTCTGAAACTTTGCCCTTGGGCAGCCTTTCAGCAGCAGCACTGGTGGCAAAGACAGGGAAGTCACTTTCACTGTCTGTCTCCATAGGACGCCCTTCACTGATCAATTCACTTCTTTCATCATCAGCATCTTCTCCCTTGCTTTCTGTCACTGACTGCACCTCAGGGCTCAGCATACTGGCATCTAACCCAGTTAGATATATAGTAGATGAAGTAGTTGAATAATCTGAGGTGATGGAACTGACATCAGCTGCTAAAAACTCATTGTGTTTAATTTCAGGGCTGGCTACTTTTTTGCATGAGTATCTGTGCTGGGAAGCCTGGGAGGAAGTGCTTAGCATAGTGCCGGAGTCAGACACTGTCTCCTCAACCTGGGAAGATGATTGTGAAACAGGCATTTTTGGGTTATTCTTCTGCATGGTTTGCAGACAGCTGACATTCGGTGATTTTGTACATTTTTTGTGGTAAGGCAGTGAAGGTTCCTCTGACGGGATACTTTCTTTCTTTAATGACTTCTTTTCATCCTTTACAACATTCACATCTTTTTTACTGCTGTTCTCTTTTTCCTTCAGGACAAACATCCTCTGTTTTCTCCCTATCTCTCTCTCTCTTTCATACTCCCCTTTAGCTATGTCCTCTTTTGTTGTGTCACCACGAGATTGTTCTGCAAGCTCTTTCTTGAAAAACACATTATCCAACTCATCCTCTGAGCTGCTCGGTTGTGGTTTCTCTTTTGTTTTTTTCCGCTTGCGACTAGCTGCTGCAAAAATGGAGGACACAAGCAGTTCCTTGCTATACTGATCCTTTCCAGAACCCCAAGAACCCTGATAAAAAAAAAGGGAGAAGGCATAATTATAAATCACAGAGAAACATTCTTTAGCCTGAGACTTTTTAAAAAACACATCCTGAGCTTCACAGCAGAAAGTCTGTCTTTATTCAGGAAATATTTCCATGCTCTTTCTGTAGCCTACATGACATTGCCCAAGAAGTCAGTTTTCATCCTGAGAATTCCACTTTTTATCTGAAACCCTTCAACTTAAAGACTAGTTTCTATATACAGCTATTTAGTTTTTGATTGACTAATAAAGCAGGTTCCATTAAAGCAAGACAACCTTTTCAAGACTGGTTTGCAACAGAAACTGCTTCACAGATGAGGTCCCAAGAGTGTGGTTTCAACCCCTCTTTTCCAGGTCTTACCTATGTGAAAAGGCTAATTTCTCAAACTATTATTCAGTTGATATTTCACCTTTCAGGCTGAGTTTTTAAATTGTATCAGTTTATTACTTCCAATAAAATGAAAGCTATGCAAAACTCTAGTTTAGGCATAAGTATAGGAAATTAACAGAAATAAACTTCTTCCTGATTTCTGAGGAATCTACCTTTAGAATTGCACAGAAGCGATAAAGGGACAAGCCCAATTATTCCATTTTTTAAAATTATTTAAAAACTATTTTCACTACACTGACATCGCCACCTGGCCACTTCAAAGCTATGTACCTTTCCCACCTACTGCCCCACTGCTACCTTTAAAAGAAGTGGGAGGGTCAGGGCAGGTACCACCCTGTCTTTGACTGCTGACCAGCACACTGCAGACATTTACAAGAATACAGCAATGGCATCTACTGGAAAGGGCAGTTGCTCATATCAGAGGCCTTTAATATAGTGGGACTGAAATTTGACATCTGTCTAGGGCTCAACAAGAGCAGCTTAGGTGTCAGCTACCTGAACCTAAGTCCATGTTCAGATATCTAGCCCGCTCACTGACCTGAGGGAAGGAAGACAGACCAGCAGTGATGGGCTACACCCAAAGTCTTTGAAATCCCAGTCACTTGTTACTATGCAGCACTACAGAGAGGGAGAGGAAAAGTGGGGGGAAGAGGTATCCTCATGCTAACAGTTTTAACAAAAAATCTGGGGCATCATTACTGAAAGGACCATCTAGTAATTCCAGATACCTAGTTAACAGAATAAGCTTAAAGACAAAAATGAGAAAGCTAATGCACACTAGTCATCATCTAACTACTCAGCTGTTGTCCAACAAGGTACTTTTCTCTGCTCCCTAAGCACAGAATCACAGCCCCCATTTGACAGCGAACTGTCACAGGATGCCTGCTACTGTAGTGTAAATGCACTGACCACACAAAGCAAAGCACTGAACAGATACAGTGCATTTCATATTTTTGCTCAAACAACTTCTTCTTGGTGCAGATTTCATTCCTATTCACTACCTCCTCAGAAATGAAAGAGGTGCTGGCAATGGTGGAAACTGCCACTATATGACATCCCTGGAAGTGTTCAAGGCCAGGCTGGATGGGGCTTTGAGCAACCTGATCTAGTAGAAGGTGTCCCTGCCCACGGCAGGGGGTTGGAACTAGATGATCTTTAAGGACCCTTCCAACCCAAACTATTCTTTGATTCTAGGACTTCGCAAGCCAAGATCCAAGAGCCATACAATAATACAGTGGCTATATTGACCATGACAGCCTCAGCAACGGTGCACTAATTTGTTGACGAGAATATGGACAGGGAAGAGTTAGGAGAAGCTTCTACTCAACCAACAGTCACAAAAATATTCCTGGTTATCCAGAACCTCCTGCTCCATGACAGAGAATATCCCATACTCTTGATGCAGAGCTCAGAGATCAGGACAGGGTGGACAGAAGACACGCATTAAGTCCTGCTGAGAGCCCCCAGGGAAAAAAGCATCTGAGAAGCCTGCACAATGACTACCCTATAGTGACTGCCTGGCAACCTGTACAATGACTGCCTACAGGCAGCGTAGACAAAGAACCTCCTGGATGGCAGGTGACACCTCTGAATCGCTGTGCCAGCAGGCAAGTGCCAATCCAAAACTGACTGCGTGCTGGGGTCTACCATTTTCCAAGTGACCACAGTAATTCTTCTCGCTACTCAAATGGCACTCTTGCATTAGCTACTGTCCCCATAAAGGATGGGTGAGCTCTGCACACTTTTTTTCCATGGGTTGGGAACAGGTACATGTCCTTCTCACCAAGAAGGATATCAAGCAATGCAGCCAGCTAGAGCTCCACTTGGAACGTGTCTGGCTGCAAGCACGACTGGCTGAGCAGTGAGCAGGCTCCTGGCCCAGGCAATCTGCATGCATCTGCACTGCTGCTCTCAGGCCTGTGACCGTGGTCTGACCGATGCTGTTGCTCTGTGCTGCTTGCAGGCGGTGCTCAGCAAGAGGCAACCTGCAAACAGTGCAGCGTCCCGCCACAGGCAGCGTGACTTGGTGTCCTGGAAGTTGGGCTTTTTGAGGCAGTGGCTGAGCTACCAAGCATCTGGGCTGGCATCAAAACAATGAACTAGAAGGATGCATTAAGTCCTGTTCTCACCTCAAAGGGGGGCATCAGTGATACACCTAGAATGCATGCCAGAATAAAGCTGTATCATGCGCTCACAGCTGACTGAGGTCAGCTGCCTGCTGCCTTATCACCCAGTGCTACAGACATCCAGTGCTAGCAACTATTGAACAACAAAAGCTTAAGAGACTGAAAGATTTGTCCATGGGTCAGATGAGAACTCTGTCATTAAACTGAGGACTGAACTATTGCCCATGTTCCAGTCTTATTCACCCCCATCTACTAGGCTATCCTCCCAAGCACAGCAATACTTCCTAGGGAATTTTGCATACAACCTTCAAGCACAACCTTTGGCTTCCTGTAAGAGGAGAAGCTATTACCTTCTGAGGAAGAAAAGGCTACATTCTACGTATACTTTTCTCAGTGAAATAGGGAAACACAAATACTGTCTTGGAGTAAGTAGTACACCAACAATAACAGAGAACATACTATATACATTTACCTCTACTAAATGAGATGCAGAAAGGAAGTAAGTGCTCACAATTGCGAGAGTTTGGAACAAAGCTGTTTATGTGTGCAGCCGACTGCTTTGGCAGATGCAGTTAACTGCAAACAAGTGATACTTTTCCAATTTAACACTTCAAAATTATTTGATGAGAAAACAGTATTACCACTTACTCAAAAAATTCTAGGTAAGCTCTTTAGTACACCTGCATATAAGTGATTTAAGAAAGCAAGCAAATATCTAACAGATTTCAGAAGCTTGTAACGACATCATTTCACAAAATGATTTACCTTAGATTTTGCTGAGTCACTAGTAGCTGAATCTGTGGAAAAATTAAAAAAAAACAAACAATTCTGCTCAGTTCTGTGCAATTTTTTTGTTGTTGCTACAGACAATGCTGGACTTATGGAAAAAGACAAGCACAGAACAAATGTGAAGCAAATAAAAACCAGAACAGAGTGAATAGTCAGAGCTCACAAAGATGCAAGCTGCACCACAGAAAGCCACCGCCATGAAAGGATGCTGTGAATTGTAGGCAGAACCAGCTCAATGATAGGAATGGCAAAGGAGCCCTGTTCTTCTAAATAAAAAACAGAAATACTAATGTTTATTCGATGTTTTAAGTATACAGCCCCTGCAAAACCGCAGCTGAGACACCTTTTCAGGATCGTACATGTACTTTCCTGAGATTCAGGATACACAAAGCAAAATTGAATGTCTTAGTACTGTTGGCTGCCCTAGGTACAAATCATGGTTCATGTAGTCACATTCTTTTTGTGAGTTTTTAAAGGAATTAAGTCATATTTTGTAGTAAAACCCCAATTGTACATCTCCCTCCACCTCTGACTACGTATAGGTAAAATTTTATTTTTAAATTGGCTAGATTTCAGCAGCTACCAGTTTTGTACTTTTCTATAACAAGCGCTATTATGAAATGAAAGATGGACACCATAGTTTTACTGTCTCGCAAAACCCAAGATTATACAATTATAAAGGGGGTAGGAAGGGGCTAGCACAATGGCTAAAAAATATGAACTTGGATGTGTTCCAGCTTTAGGGACTTTCTCCCTACGAAGAAAGGGCTGAGCCCCCTGCCACACCCCTTTTTGACACATGGCTAATGCTTTATGACTAGAAAGACTGGTAGACCATACCATGCTATTTCTCCTCAGGGTCTGCTTCAGAGATAACAAGAAACAGCAGAAAAACTTTTAAAAAGTAGCATTGATCTGTTTAAAATACTCTTAAAAGAAAATTTACAGCACAGATCAACTTTTTTTTTTTTTCCATTTACAAGAAACGGGGGTTTCTGCAGACAAGGCAGCTACAGTGTGGGCAACAGTCCTCCTTCTTCCTACAGTTCCAGCTGTCCATCAGTGACATCACAGAATCCACTAATGACATCACCGTGTGATAGACTCCTCCCACTTCGCCTGTTACAACATCAGTATAAAGTGACTGTTTCAGTAAGTGCTGAACAACCCTTTGAAAACTGAAACAAAAGCTAGAGACGAAGGGATAACATTTGTGGGATACAACATGCTGGGTTAGTGCAATAGCATAGTGAAGGAAGGGGGGGGAAGTCACCAAAAAAGAGCCTGCAATGCTTGTCCTTAGCCACAAAAGAGGATGGCATTTATAAACAGAAGGAAATCAGCTTTAGTATAGACATACTGCAACATACTTATTAAAGTGTCTATCACTTAACAAGAAAACATAACTCAATTTTTTGCATTCCTAATGTTGGGAAGGAGCAATATTACAACACCACGAAAGGTCAGTCTTTCTGCCATCACAACAAACCACTTTGCAGCAGCATATCTGCTTCACCTCACGATGATGATTACATGGGTTACTGTGAATAAATAAAATAGTATGTGCAAGCCTCATCTTTTAATGATTATATTCCTGTTAGACAACAAAGTTTTCCAAATTATATCATGCATGATTATCAACAATTCAAGTCTTTAAGAAGTGTTAATGATCTTTTGGAAGAGAGAAAAACAGTTTATTAGTAAAAGAAAATAGGAAGAGAGAATTACAGTGAGTTAACAGAGTAGGTTATTCTAGCCTATGGACCAACACTGTCCAGGCAAGAGTTACCTGATACGTCTCCAGGAGATACTCCCGTTCTTCCAATGTTGGTGAGTAAATGATCTATGTTTGGCACTGGCTGAGATTCTACAGTGTTTTCCTCCTGAACTGTTGTCTATAGTTAATAAACAAAGATGTCTTCATCATCGTTTCACAAATAGTTCATTATGATTCAACAGCATCTAGAAAATTGCATTATTCACCTGAGGACACGCTTTCCTCATGTGTTCTTATTTTCCCATTTTGCTTTATGCTTTTAAAACAAATGCATGGCTTGCTTTTTTAAAAAAAAAAAATCATTACTGCAAGGACTGGAGAGCTAAAAAGGTGCTTCTGAAGAGCAAACCATACAGTGATATAATAAGAAATATATAGACATTCTAGGCAGCAGAAGCAGATTCTAAACTAAGATAACAAGAACACAAATATTTATGACACAATACTTACAAGAGGTTCTTCAGCATCATCTTCTGTGAAAAACCAGTCATGCTACAATTTAAAATAAAAAAGGTGAAAACCCCACAGGAAACACAAAACCCAAATGTGGAACAATCAAACATGGACATTACTAAAAATGATATCCTGGAGTTCAAAGGATAAATACCAGACCCAAACTGGCCCAATAAGAGAAAAGCTAGTCGATCTGTGTACGATCTTATTTTTTAAATAATGAAATGCATCCACTTACTTTTTGGATGAGTGTTTCTACAATTTTATATTGGTCTGGCATATGCGTAACCATGTGTGTCATGTTATCATCAGATGTCCTCACGAGTGTTGGACCAAATACTATTGCCAGGTTTCTTGGTTCCATCTAAGAAATGAAATATTTCTACATCATGCATTTATAATGAGAAAATACAATAATATGGGCTAAGTACATTAATAAAACACTATTAATATATCTGAGAACCACTTTATTTAAAGACAAAGAAAAGGTTTTTAAAGACACGTTACTGACTCAGGTAGGATGTTACACTATACTAAAACTCTCCTATATGCAGCTGCAATAAATGCAGCCAACACTTCTGCAATTCAGTATTCAACCTTCCTTAACCCACTGCAAGTAAACAAGCACAGAAAACTCAAGAACTCGGATATATTCTTTACAATTTCAGGGAGATTTTTTTTTTTTTCTTCACATAAAGACTATTTGTTTTGTTTAGAAACACTGATGTTTTAAGAATTGTGGTGGTTTGGTTGTGTTGGTTTTTTTTGTTGTTTTTTTTTTTTTAATTCAAAGGCATTAGTAGTTCCCTGGATTTTTTTCTGAAAATGTTTACACAACACACGAAAAAATTAAGCTGGTAATCAAATACTGTATTATGTCTACTGACAAAGAGCTCATTCAATTTGCATCTACTTTGGAGGAGGCGGCAGCAACCAATGTCATAGACCCAACACATCTATTCACGAGACAGACTCAGAATTATGTGATCATGTCACAACATTAATCATCCACATAATTTACTTTTAATGTTACATCTCTGACAAATAATTCCAAGAAAGCAGCAGCAGAATGCTTACCTTCTATTTCTGCTTACTTCTCTGACTTACAGTTTACTGTTGTGACATAGAATAGACCAATAATATATAGGAGGCAAGGTCCTTGGTGCTTACCAGAAGGAAGTTGCAAACATGACACAAGCCCCTAATGCTCACTTTGACTTGAATTGTGGCCTTTGACAAGTCGTACAATTATATTATCACCCCACTCATCTAGCCTTATATATTCTGTAATATTAACATTATTTAAACAACATTTACACAGCACACCAAAACCATAAAATGATAAATGAAGCTTTGCTTTAGGCATTGCACTTAAAAATGACATTTACTATCATTTCCTTAAAATGTCAGCTATTATTCCACTAAAAGTTATAATTTGTTAAATTTTTTTAATATATATATACACACACACACACATTTTTCTTTCACATTTAACTAGAAGGTATTATTTGCAGAACTGATGTTGGAACCTAACCATAGTCATTTGAACTGAAGTGTTTCCTGATCTTTTAAATGATTTAATGTTGGCCATAGGTTCCTCTATATAGCATCAATCGCATCAATTTTTTTCCTGTACCCTGCACATTAGTAGCCAAGTAACAAGCCACCATGTTACCTGCCCTGAAGCAAGCATCTATAAGCACACCCATATTGTGCCCAGCTTTGCATTCAGCTACCCCTCCCTGAGAGCTAAAAAAAGGGGATACTATTATTGCATTTACTGTAGGATTATAGCGTGCACAGAAGCAGTTAACAAAAAATAACTCTTCCCCACCCCCTGAAAATGACAAAAAGCTATTCTTAGTGGTGGACTAAGACACTGTAGTGGTGAACTACCACCCTTTACATCATGAATTTTCTTTCTTAAAACCAGCCAAACCAGCACCTACGGGGTCATCAAACATTCAAGTAATTACAGCAAGCCCTAGTCTTAAAAATTATTCAAGCGTCCAGGAAGCCAGGCTTCACACAAAGCTCGTGTGACAGCCTCTGTCAATAGTTTCATGCAGGTCACAGACACTCACCTGTGCCCTGCCCAGGCACACTCTTATTGGTGTCTAGATGGGATTATATGAAATTTACAGACTTGGGATAAATTTAGTATGTAGGTAGTTATTCCCCCAAGAATTAGTACCAGTTTGAACAAATTTAATTCACACTAAACAGGTGCATATTTTGCAGGAGTCCTTAGTCTAATCCAAAATCTTCTCAACATAGCAAAGACCTTAATTTTATCTATAATAACAAATTATCACCTTAATAGAAATAAACCTGCACAAAAACTGTACTCAATGAATGAAACAAACCAAAATACATTATGCTTTTGTTTCCGGTACCTTGTTCTTTTCTGAGTTCTCTGCTACTGTCTTCAGGTGTGCAGAAAGAAACTTGAGAGTCTCATAATGATGTTCAGGTAAATCATGAATCTGAAACAAACAATCACTATTCAGAACATTAAACATCTAACACTGATTTTGTAGTGCCCCTACAACACACCTGATTTCAGCTTACCAGTCTCTTCAGTGTTTTCAGACGCTCAACAGGATCTTCTTTTCTATTGGCATCTATAAAATCTGCATATTTGTCTGTTAAAAAAAGCAGAAATTAATCATATATATATATATGAGGGTTTATATACATATATATATATACACACACACACACCCCTGCCCCCCCCCAATGAATACAGCTAGCACATATTTGAATGACCTTTGGAAGTCATTAATTAGCCCATTATATTGTATATAATATAGTAAGGTGGCAGTGGGGAAAAAAACCCAACCAGCTTTCATAGAATATTGCAACAGTAAAATTGCAAATTTTACCCAGGTTTTTTTTCAAATTCATAATTCCTTCACCATCAGAGAAATTCTATTTACAGTTCTCATTCTTAAGCTCTATGATCACCATGACTCCCTGCTCTTTAAGGAAGAAAGAGGGCATTTATTCCAGAGTTAGGATGATTCCACTGGATTCTCTCTCAAATCGTATGAAAGTTGTAAGATAGCTGTTCAACAGTAATTCCTAAAGACAAAATCATAATGTAAACAACTTACCATTGGTAAAAAGGGGTTCTGGGAGCTTTCTGAAGAAGGATTTCAGCAAACTGCTTATCACATTCAAGTCTCGCCATTTCTACATATTTAGAAGAAAAGGACAGACATGCTTTATATTTCTATAATCACAACACAACCAGAAGTTTTTGGGAGTTCAGCCTGGAAATAGTGTGATTGAAGACTTACATCATCATGAACATCAATGTCAGTCATTCCTTTGTTGAGCTCTTCTTGCATACTTGAGATGGCAGCATTATTTCCAGGAACTCTGTAAATACCTGTGTACTCAAGACCTCTTTCTTCAACCAGTTTGCAGCATATATCAACAATCAGTGGAATATACTGAAGAAAAGAAAAGTTATATATACATTTTAAAGTAATTCATACAAAAAATATTTTAAAATCACAATGGAAAGAAAAACTGTTCTTCCATACTTTGTTGGTATGAGCTGGGGGGCAGTCATCTAGTCTAACACCAAACGTTCCTACAGCAGATGGCTTCTTTTCAAATGTCTTCCTCATAATGCTTGGAATGCCTTTTCTCCACGTTCCCTTGTCTTTTGGTGGGCTTGTCTCATCTTTTTGTTGTTCGTATAATGCAAACAAGGAAATAAAGAAGAAAAATAAGAACATTTAAGTCACAAAACCTACTGTGAATACAGGTAACAGATTTGCAAAGATTAAGTGACACCTACTGCATTTTTACCTCTTTTACTGGCCCAGCTTCCTGCAACAACTCACTAAATATTAGTCTGTCTTAAACATACCTTCTTTTACTCTTCTGTGATTCAAAAAGATACATTCGAACATACTCACACCCCAGATTTCGAAAAGCAAGTAGCTAGATGGTACTGTAGAATTTCATCATTCTAAGACTAAAGGTACATAAATTACATTTTAAAAAATTAAAATCTACATTTAGTAAAGTAAGATTAAGTCTCTACTGAATCACAGTGCTGCACAAAATACCTATGAAACTATACAGCTATGCTCACACTTGTGCAGACCTACTCACTCTTTCAAAAATTACCAGATGTTAGTCATTCCCAAATCATTCCAAACAGGACTCAAACACTTAAAAGTATTATCTATCAAAAAATTAGATAAAAAGTTCAGTTGTTCTCTTTACCTCTCCTATACAATTCACGTAGCAAATTACAATTCCCATTTATCCTGTACTGCAAGTTGCCTAATACAATAGTACTTCCTTCTTATTCAAGTATTTCTGGAAATACTCTTTCAGCAGATTTAACATTTACTTAACATCTGCAATTTAGTTACATAATCTGTACCATAGCAGAAGCAAGTGGACATTTGTCGGTAACATAAAACAGAATTCACTCACAGCTTAAATTCTAGACTGCATTGTGCAAAAGTGGTTGATCAAAAGTGACTGCTCAGACAGTTACATACAGACCTTTACTGAGAAGCTTCCTTTCAGACTCATCCTTAGGAGAATGTGGACTCTGGGTCCGCTGTTCTGCTTTAGTTCCAAGCAGAGTCTGTCTGATACTTAGACTCTGGCGAGGTGTTTTAGGAGATGGCTCTGTTTTGCTGCTTGAAGAACTGAAATAAGATGCATTACTTAAGTAAAAAGAAGCTATATAAGAAGTCTACAAAAACTACTGGCAGCATATAATTCACATACCTCATCATTGTACTGTATTCTTTAATCCTTCGACTAATTAGATCTCTACTAGTGACACCAGTATCCTATAAAACAAATTGAGATCTACTTTACAATCTTATAAAATACAACAAATATTTTTTACTTTCAGAATACGAATAACTCTTCCTGTCAACAGACTGCATATGAAAAATTAACATTTCAGTACAACTAAAAAAAAAAAAAAAATCTAACAGGCAGTCCTTGAGAACAATAAGGACAGAACATTTAAAAACCATGTGGAACACTAAAGTGAGTAATTACAAATTAAATGCTGCTATTTAGACTTTGTTTCAAAGCAATACAATCTTATTAAATCCTGTTAAATTGAAAGTAAGTTTAAATAGAACACACGCAAGTCAACACACCCTACTATGAAAAATCCAATCCTATGTGCACACAGTACTTATATAACTAATTACTGCTACACATACAGGTAAAACAGCCATGAATTCAAATGTGCTTTTATCCATCTGTCTAATAATGTTTATTAATCCATTTTCCTTTGGGTAATTATTTCAAATCTGAGCAGATGTACATGACCACAGACAAAAATATTCCTCAGTTGCTCATCATTGAAATGAAAATGCAGAGGACAATATTGGGACAGATATTGATATGTTATGTACAATAGTATATGTTTGCCTTTTGCAATTAGCATTACTGTTTTAATTCATAGAATCATCAACATTTAATCAGAGAAACAGTCATCCTTCAAAGTTTCACTTTTTAACTACTGAGAAACCCGCACTGTACCACTGCACACACCACTTTGCAATGCAAGTCTGAAAACAGAACACACTGATTCTAATCCTGCAATTATCTTTTAAAAAAGATTATATTAAACTGATGTGTCAGAAATCCCTAAAGTGTATCTTTAGTCAAATCAGCAATAATATTAATTCATCTATTTCAAAAGTCTACTCTCTGCCTATGTCAGGTTTTTTTAAAGTCAATTTATTTACTCAGTTACCTTGCCTTTCACCTCATTTTCTTGCATGTTCCTGTACACATTTTGGTCTATTGTTTAATTGCAAATGATTTATTTTGTAGAAGTATTAATTACAAGAAAATACAATTTTTAATTAAAAGACAAGAACTATGGCTTCTGTGTTATATATTACACGATTACCTCATCATTTAAGTTGCTGTTGTCTTGTATTGCTTTAATCCATGCTAACATATTATCTCTGTCCTCAGCTTGAAACAGATACTCGCAGTCTGATGTGGTGAGCCTAAATACGTTTTTCCTCTTGGTTTCACAGTATGAGATGTCTATCAAACAAGCATTGATGCTTATAGGTTGTTCTTCTTCAGACAGGGTCACTTGTTCCTTTTTATCCTTGTATAAATAAAGTGAATGACCTCGAAGAACAACATACAATTGCTTCCATGGCCGAATGCTCCCACCAACTCGCTGAAAAACGCCAATCGATATGTTAGTTTGCTTATGCATTACAATGAATGTTTCTGGATTACAAAAACTACCTCCAGAAGTTTTAAATAGAAAGACTAACCACCTACCTATACCATTCTTAAGAATGACCCGTGGAAAGACTACACAAAAGTGGGATTCACTAATTGCTCTCCATTAGAAGAATGAATCGCTCAATAGCCCTCCCTGATAGCCCATTAAGTGCGTGTTCACATATGACAGCAGCAAGAAACAGAACGTGACTAGAATTTCACAGGGGCATTAACACAAATATAGCAAAAAATATTGCCCATGCTTTTTAAACTTCATGCAAGTCAGACTCACATTTACACACCACTGCAATTCCAGACTCCCAATTTTCTTTAAGTGTTGGCCTATACTTGTGCAGAAGGATAATTTGAACTTAACTCCACAACATTCACAAAAATTACAGCTTTTTTCATTATTAGCAAAAAGGAAAAAAGGTCACAAACTACAATTATCAAGGGACTGATTCTTACAACTTACTTAGTCATTAGAAATGAATTTACTTCACAGATGCTTTGAAATGTAAAATTAAGACAGTTTAGAAAGCAGTCTGTAAAAGAAGCTGAGGAATTCACTGAAGTCAATGTTCTAACAGGTTTAAAATTTTGCCAGTCTTACTGATGCTCATACCCCCCCCAAATTAATTAAAAAAGCAAAACAGGAAGGCTTCTAGTTGCTTCTAGTTTCTTATCTTAGTTTTTCACCAGTGTAATATTTGTGCTAGGTTGAAAAACAAAAAATGACAGCTACCTTTCCTTTGTCTGTAACAAGCTGACGAAAATGGAGCCATCCTTCCTTGGAGGCATCGCCAAAGACCTCTGAAGAAGAATCTTTTCGGGAACCAGAGTCTTCTGAAGATTTCTGGCTGTCTGCAACCTAAAGAAAACATCACAGAAAGAACACCACAACGTACTTCTAAACACATTTCTTTACAATCCCTACATTCAAGATATTTCTCACTTTAAAGATGCCCCTAGGAATATCCTCCTGGGAAAATATAATTTCTGAAGTTTCCATACAACAGTAGTGACCTTACACTTCCCAAGAATACTTTGAGAAACTGCAGGAGTCTTAGACTCTCATTAGTAAGTTTTTACAAAAGCACGCCATAGATATGCTTTGTTTACAGAGGCTGAGGAAAATGAAAATCAAGGACTACGTGGGTGAGCCTAGAAAAAAAACAGAGACCATGTTTACTTATGCGCTGCATACAGCATGAACAATTTGATGAGTAGCAATTCCAATAAACTTCATGTCTGTGTTTAACACATTACTTTGTATAATGGAGTTGTGTAATTCATACAACTTGCTGCAGTAATATGTGTAGTAATTAGGAGTTGTTATATACATATTTACCTACCTTAATCCCCTTTAAACTAGATACATGCTTAATGGATCTGTTGGGAGAAAAACAAATGTTAAAATGAGATTTTATACGCTTTAAAAAACAGATCTCCAAATTAACTGATATTTTTCATGAACTCACGATTTTCCCTCTTCTCTGTAGTCATCCAGTCCTTCATCATATGACTTTGATCTTTCAGTTTTTGCGGCAGGCTGGCTATCCAGGACACTAGGCCGGATAGATTCTACAAACAAATAGAAATTTTTGAGCAGGTAGGAACCTGAATCACATTTTTACAATTTATTTTAAGCAATGAAGAGTTTACAATTTTCACTCCTGTTCTCCAGAGTGCAAAAGGAAAAAGTTGCATGAAAAAAAAAATTAAATCAACACTCACCATGATCATGTGAAAGCTGTCGCCGAATTAAAGGGATTGGAGATGTGGGACTGGGAGGAACAGTTGTTATAGCTGGTGCTTGAGAAGCAGATGCAGAAATAACAGCAGAAGCAGGAATGTGTGCAATATCGTGGTCAATACTAGGACTAGTTGGTTCATCTACAAGGGTAATATGTCATATATTAACATTAAATGAATTAATAAAATGCTCAAACTAAATAGCTGTCTGAACTTCTCATTATTGGGATATCAGATATCTTAAACATGAAGTCTTTCAAATAAACATATGGGCCCAATTAATTCACACTGTCAAATGTACTTTTTTTTTTTTTTTTAAAAGAAAGAGGAGCCTGTTTCATTTCATAGGGATGTTAATTGTATGTTAGAGATAAGGGCAAAGAACATCATACCCAGTTATAGATTTTGCTGTGAGTAAACGAAACAGGAATTATTTGCTACACTCTTGTAATATTATTTTCAAGTAGACTATTTTCGTTTATGTGCATAAGTGAAAAACACACTTATTACATCAGTAAGTCTAAACTCAAGAGACAGATAACTACAATTTCTTACAATAAAATATGGGCAGACTACTGAAGAGTATTTGGTTTAAACGAGCGTTCAAATAATAAAGCCAAGTTACAAGCAAACAAAAAAGCATTTTAAACAGATATCTAGCATCCAAAGAACCAATCCCCCCCATCCTTCGTACATTCAAACAAAGAAGCAAGTATTCGTATTTTTAAAAGATGGCACTACTACATACCAATTAGTTCTTCCACTAATTGTTCATACAAACGATTGCATGCCATACATGCCCAGCACCTCACAGTCTCAACAGCCACAAGGGTCATCATGAAAGATTCCAAAAAGCTTTAAGTATTTCTAGTATTTAACATGTTTCTTACAAGATGGAAGAAGCTGAAAGATGCGTTTTCAATCATTCTGAGAAAAGAGCTGTAACATCTTCTAGAACACATTACTAGTACTAGAAAAATAATTCTACTTCATGCTCTGGTAGAAGAGGGGATGGGGCGGAATCAAGTCACAAGCAGGGGCTGAACTGTACTGCCATAATGAATATGAATGTATTCTAGGTGCTAAGAATTGTAATATGCAGAGCTACTGAAAAGCCTATTGAAATCAATGAACACTCACAGACAGAGGTTTATTCTTCGCTTTGTGTGAACACAACTGCATGTGCTGCATTGTGCTTTTCCAACAGTCACTAACAGTTCTGGTAAGGCAGCACTTGTACCATCAAAATTCGGCAACGTAAATTTAAAACAAGGCAATAAACAATTAAAGTACAGGCAAGTTTAGCAATAACAGCCCTCTAAATTGTCTGGAGTGGAAAATGCAATAATTTTTTAAGTTATATGTTAAAAAAGCATACCCCCCAAAAAACTAGCTGCAAACTAGAAACATTACTAAAAAAGGAAAGCAAAAGAATTCACAGCAAACCTGTGATACTACAACTTAAAAAATTTTAACTTGCATCCACAGTGATAAATTAGTCATAAAATTAATTTACTTCCATCCACAGTGATAAATTAGAAGCATTTACAGAACTCTTCTCTACCAGCTAGAAGATAGGAAGAACCTCAGTTACACTTCCATTTCAAAACTACAACAGCTCACTGTCCTACTGCCTTTTTTCATTTGCTCAGCTTCCCTGCAGCAAACCCTGAGAGAAGCCCACTAACATTGACTAAGGAACATAACCACTCGCTGTACAACTAGTTAGTTTATAGCATGCAAACTGGAAGTGCTCAGCTTTCAGTTTTTTATGTTACAGATTTATCTGAAAATGTCACAGTCTCTACTCCCGAAAGTTACAAAAATGCTAGCACTTGAAATAAATCTGTGCAAGCTGTGAATACAAAAGTGTTAGGCAACACTATACAATTTCTCACACTTAAATCCAAGGATTCAGCTGAGGAAAAACAGTTTTTAAGTCCCTGAAAGCAACAATAATTATTTAAATTATTACTACTTCACAGTGGATCTAATCCCCAGATGAATCAAAATTAAAGTGATTTTGAAATAGGCAAGCTTTAAAGAAACTACAAATGACATTAGTACAGGAGGGAAATAACTGTTCAATCCCTGAAGAGGTTGAAGGTCAGCTAATGGCAAGCTTTGACATAATATAAAGTGATTATAGAGCAAACCATGACGTACACCATACAAGTTACCACCTACTAATTTAATGCACTGGCAAGCTCCACCACTGCTGTCCAATAAGAAACAAAACCCAAACAACTACATATATCCCTTGTATTTTGACTTTTCTTTTTAGTGCTTGCAATATTCGTCTCGCTTTTCAGTTTCCTTGATTAATCAGTGTATTTGCACCCCAAAACATCTTGCACGGCATGTGAAAGGATGTGTTCGGCTCACCAATCAATGACTGTGTCCGAAACGTGGTGAAGCATACAGAACAAAAGCCAGAGGAGAAGCCACGCAAAATAATTCCCTTTCAGTTTGTCATCTCAGACACTGATTACTGGTGTCGCTTTAAGTATTTGTAACAAAAAGGTCAGACACTCCAGGACTCCTTAAAGTTTTACTTTTCCTTTAAGAAAAGGATACAAATACAATTTGCTCTGCATTATTATCTATGAAGCAACACAAGGCCATTGGAATATGAGCCAGCATGGTGACAGAGCATCTCTGGCAAAGGGGAAGATGCCACTTGTCACCTCTATTTGAACATGAGCATGCAACTGGTTAACAGTTACAACTAGTGATTTTCAGTAAGAGCCTTTCAATGCAAAAACATTTATGGGGGTAAGACACTGAAAGCTTGTAATAAACGGGCAACACAGCTCCAGCTACAGTCAACCTGCATTAACTGATTTGCTAGCTAAAGCAGAGAGAAATTCATGTATCAAAGTACATTTGTATTGCAGTGCAGCTGGAGATCAGGGACCTACAAAGAAAGGGAGCATCTGTACACAGTGTAAGTGATCTGGAAAATAATAACTTTCTGACTCTGCAAAGACACAGATTTACACAGAATGGGCTCAGAAGCAGAACTGGAGATTTCAAAACTGAGAATGACATGGGTGAGAAAGGATGACAAAGAGGATGTACTATCCCCACTCTGTGGATGAGGAACCAAGGAACAAGTATTAACCAATTTTCCAAAGATTCAAAGGAATGAATGCCAAAAAAATCACCGGAAAAAAAAAAAAAAGCACAGATCTGTATCATACCCTACTATGCTGCTATAACACAATTTTATCATGATTAATATTTAATGTTTTTGTTTATACCTGAAACTCCTGGAACAGTCCTTAAGGATTACACATGAAGGTTTGAAATTAACAACCTGAACACTTGAACACAAAAGAGGGCACATTTTGAGAACCTTAAATATAATTTAAATTAATCACAGAATTATTCAGGTGGAAGCAAACCTCAGAAGGTCCCCTAGCCCAACCTCATCCTCCAAGCAGGGTTAGCACTGAATTCAGACCATGTTGCTCAGTGCTTTTTTGCAACAAGTGCCAAAGGGAGGGGAATGATCTCTTCCCTCAATATCCTGGCTATGCTCTTATTGATGCAGACTAGAATGGTGTTAAGTCTTCATCACCATCAAGGTGTCAGTACCACTGCAGGAGCTTAGCCTATTCCAGAAGCAGAACATAGTATTTATCCTTGAATTTCAAGAGATTCCTATCAGACCATCCCTCCAGGCCAAGTCCTTTTGAATACACTTTCGCAGGTATTGACTGCACCCCCTAGTTTGGTGGTGTCTGCAAACTTGATGAGCATATTCCATCTCCTCTCTAGGTCACCGATAAAAAACAAGACAGACCCTGAAGAATGCCACTTTTAACCAGGCTCCAGGTAGAATATGAACCCTTAGCCACTATCCTTTACACCTGACGATCCAGTTTTGTTTTCCTACATATCCAGCAAGTACACCGATCTAGAGTATGGCATAAGGATGGTGTCGCAGAAAAGGTCATAAGCCTTGCTAAAGTCAAGGCTGGTGACCCCGTTGTGTTCTCTCATTCACAGATCTACTCATCTCATTATAAAAGGCTATCACATTGGTCAAGTACTATTTACCCTTGGTAAATCCACGCTAGCTATTCCCAATCACCTTCTCCTTTGTGTGCCCAGAAATAAGTTCCAAGAGGACCAACTCCATGATTTTCGTAACAACTGAGATAGGGCTGATTGACTGCCTTCTCTGGATTGTCCTTCTCATCCTTTTTCAAGATGGGTGCACAATTTGCTTTTTTCCAGTTAATGGAAACCTCCCCCACTCGTCATGATCCTTCAAAGATGATAGTATCACTGCAATGACATCAGCCAACTCTCTTGGCACCTTCAGATGCATTTCATTGGGTTGGATGGACATATATGGGTTAAGCTACACTGGAGCTCCCTGTTTATCCAAGTTGGTTATGAATGTGGGTTTTGTTTGCTTGGTTTTGTTGGGTTTCTGGGGGGTTGGTGTGTGTGTGTGTTGTTTTTTTTTTTTAAGGAAATGGTTTTAGTTAACTGAAACATAACATATAAACATGGAGAGCAATTTAACAGACTAACTTTAGTCCAGAGGGGCTAACCATCAGGAATGCTTAGGCTATCACTAACAGAAAAAGGTGATTTCTCCCACCAGCACCTGGGGATTCGGATTGCCAAATCTTTCTTCACGGGTAATAGAAAGTGACTAGAAAAAAAACAGCTTCCCAAGGTTAAAGTAATCTTTCATATTTATTCCCCTTTGGACATGGCATTCTTGCAAGCAGTATCTCAACACCTCAAAAGACTGTAAGAAGGAATTGTATTTAGTAAGTGTATTGCAGACCACGTTACCATTTAAAACAATAATTAGGCATTTCCATTTAAGCCAACAATGTGAATATGTGGCTACAAACCTTGATTCAACAAGTATGTATTTTATCAAAACCATTATCTGATTTAAAGATTCAAATCATAAAAATGTAATAAATGTGCAGTAACACACACTTAAAACAGCGTTAAATTGCTTTTCACATGAAGAATGTTGAGACAGTGTGCCCCCCCCCGGCACAAAAAAAAAAAAAAAAAAAAAAAAAAAAAAAAAAAAATCACTCAACATACAATTTCCCAAACTGCATACATTGAAGAGGATAACAGTACTTTAATACTATTGGCTTCCTGAAAATCATATCCAATTTGTGGATTAGGTATGTGTTTGAAGACGCCCCTGTAGTACTTAATGCAATACTGGTTACTCATAAATTTTGTGGAATTGTAATAGTGATTGCTCTTTGTAAAAAGCTCAGCCTTCTGCAGAAGGCTACAGGGAGGTAACTCATACTACTTTCTGTCTCCAAAGCAAAGGGCTAAAAGAGCCCTTAAAAGAGCCATTAAAAACATTATCTTCATTCAACAGAGGCACAGATGTGAACATTGCCATATACTGGGATGGCATCTACCTGACAGACATTACAATAAATTTTTTAACCATTGCCTCTCTCTTTCTTCAATAATTCTCTCAAACAACAGGTTATGGCTTTTGGGGCGTAATTTAAAAATGAATCTTACATGGCAAATTCGTTTGCTTATGGCAGAAAAGAAGGTACAAAACTATCAAGCACTCATTACTGAAGGACAAACAGGACATGCCAGTGACATGAACAGACCCTGCAGCAGGACTGGCTTTAGAGGCACTCCTGTACTTCCAGCCCTTCGTCAACAACCATTTTGCACGCCACATTGTTGGCCTATCCATGCACTCCATAGCATGTGATACCACGACAGGCTCTGCACCGTCACAACGCACCACACTACCTTGCTCCAAAGTATTCTTCTTAAATACAGAACATGAAAGCTTTAAAATCTTGTCCTACACCTAATACCTCCTCTCTGCCTCTCAGTTTGTTTCAGCTTGCTACAGGCAGCACTTCACTTATGGTACAGCCACGTGGACTCAATCTTCCTTCCTTCGCCTTGGCGGCAGGCAGGACACAAGGGATCAAGCAAAGGCTGCTGAGGCACAGGCACAAGCGGAGCAAGGGAGAGCAGAGCAGGGGGACAGAGGCCACAAGGAAGAGCACCAGTGAGAAGAATGCAGGAAGAAAGGAGGGAGGGTGGACAAGATACTAGAGGTAGGAAGAGGATCTTCATCCATACACAGGCAAGGAAGTTAAAAAAAGGTCTCTCAGAGTCTCCTCATGCCCAAGAAACCTCAAAAGAAGCTGAATTTAAGGTAAACGCAGACATACTAATTACAGACCATTTTTCTTAAAAGCCTTTCAGGAAGACAATCAAATAAAAAGACCATGTATACAATTTCACCTGCATAGTGAGAAGGCCAGAAAAAACCCAATAAAACAAAAATGAATTGTTCAATCAAAAATAAACTATATGGAACTAACCCTGCTATCACACAAGACAGCACAAAGGACTAATAAATACCCCACAGCAGTGACTTTTTGTTACAGTAGTACCTTGAAGTACAAGCTGCTGCATCTTATACTTCAACCTGCAAGGGTAAAAGCTCCAATAATTAAAGACTTCCAAGCCTAAAACACACATGATCTAAAAAGAAGATACACTATTGCCTGGATACATCATGACTCGCTGCCTCGTTTTTCAAAAAAGAACCTTTAAAAAGAGATTTTTTGTTTGTTAGTTTTTAAGTATTTCCAGCACTGATTGTCTTTACAAATAACTTCTTCATATATCTACTTTACATAATTATCCCCATGTAGCCAAAAGAATATAATGGAAACACGTCTGCATGCTGAGTACATTCATTTCTGTAAGCCACAGAAACACAGGACTGGAACAAGCCTCCTGAATCATCAAATCCAGTCCTCTGCTAATGCAATCATGTAAATATGTTTATTATACCGAGTTTCACACAAACAGAAAAAGGTTTCCCAAGGTTATTCTTCATGTGAGACTATTCTGAAAACCTTATCTATGACAGTCTGTTGCTTATTTCAGTGTTAAACAAATGTATAACTAACTTTGTATAGAAAGTAATACAAAGCAATTCTAACGGTTCCTGTTCACAGTATTACCCTGCCACATAAAAAAAGTACAATTCTCGATTTTTTTTTTTTTTTTTGGCCAAGAACCCTAATAGCATTCCTTTATTACCTGTAATTATTATTTTAAGTTATAATGATATACTAAGGATGATTCATGCTTTGAAAATATTACCCATTACCAAACAAACAGGATGCTTTTAATCAATTAAAACTCTTCTAGATGTTATGAGTTATGGACTTCAAACTTGAAGTTTTAATTAAAACAGGATTTTTGAGTTACAGAAGCATTTAAACGGTATTTAAAATGCTAATTTGTAAGTTTGTGTTTTGGCTACTATACTTCAGAATACCACAATGTTTTAAAAATTGTTCTTTGGATAAGAAACACTGAAATTTTCAGCCTGGAGCAATAGCTATTTGGCAGGCCACACTGTAAAACCCTGAAAAAAAATAGAGGACTGATGCTTATCTTAGAAACACCGATGACATGTTAAAAGCTGTGCCAATGCTATCACTAAAATAATGGAAGCAGTAGTCCCTCAAAAATGAACATCTGTCCAGTCTAATGTCTACTGAAGTTACATTTATATTTTCATAGCTTGGAATAGCTAAGCAGTAACTTGTAGAAAAAAAAATTATCACAATGGCTGAAGATTTTCATGTTCATCTTGACTGCTAACAGTTTTTGCTAGAATTAAAGTTTCCTTAAACCATACCATATCAACCATCTGTATTCAGCCACCATTTGCCCTTAAGGTACGCACACATTTTGGGTTGACAAGCCACGATCTCTGCTGCAGAAGTTCGAGGTTTTGAATTTGTCTCTGCCTGATCCTTATCTCTTCTCACAAGGAGAAAACAGAATGAGTACATTCTTTCAATTATTTCTTTATTGCATGTGAGAGTATTTCTGGTTGTTTCCCCTAACCTTTCTCTATTTCTATCATCATAACCCTTTTTTATAGTGTGCTGTGTAGGTGTATTGATTTATTTTCTAGTTTCAAGAATATAACTGCATTCAGTATGTGTGTATTCACACTGTTGTCTTCTGTACCACAGCCTAAGCAGCCTGCAGAGAGAGGCATAAAGATGTAGGGGGAGGAGAGAAAAGGTATGGCACGTATTTCACTAAAAAAAGGCAGTAAACTCATCACACTTTCAAAAAAAGTACTTGGAGTTAGGTACATGACTTATCATTTAAAGGTAGGTACTGATAAGGTAAACCCTATACACCTCTACCTCCAGCATTAGAGAATAATGCCATCGAATGTACAATAAAGATGCCTGAAAAGTTTAACTAATGCTGGGTGTTTTAGCAGGTTTCACCTCCTAATTCCTTAGTTAAATTACTTTAAAAAACAAGAAGTGTTTGGTAACAACAACACAAAAAAGAATTAAAAAGATGGTTGAGCAGAATTCACTAGAAGCCAGTTAAATTTATCCTGTTAATCAACAAGTACCCAAATACTTTTACTATGACAGCCGTTTGTATAAAAATATACTGGAACACAATAAAGAAAGATCTTTGTTTTTGAAAACTAGCATGAAGATCAGCTTTTAAAGCAAGGTGAAAAGCAGAGTCTGCCTGATTACTAGTACAGAAATCACTAGTTGTTTGCTTGTGCTAAGGGTAGAAGCAATAGAGAGAGAAAACCATGAGTGACATGGAAAGGGTGAATCAAGATTAGCAGTCTACTGGTCACTCTTAGAACATTTGTATCTGAAATTCAGCCAGCAGGAGACAGGTTTTAAAAAAACTACACAAACAAAAAAAGGAATAAATACCATGTAGTTAAAGCTGTGAAACTCCTGGCAAATCTTTATTTAAATCAATACAGGGTATTGGATAACAGAATTTTACTGCAGTACAAAAGAGAATGGAGAAATTTATGGAGCACTTAAAATCACATTTGGCTCAGGAATGTTGTAAAGTGCAAATGGTTGGAGAATAGAAAGTACCAACATTAAGTATCATATAACCTTGTCCTGTTCTTACACCTTTCTTTAGGTATCAATTTCAGCCACAGAGAAGACACTCATCTAATTTTCACAACACTTTGGTGTTACTGAAGCCTGCTCAAATATTTTTATCTGGCTAATTTTCTCTCAGTTATTCACAAATTATCAGTGGAATGAAGTGACCTGAAATTTTTCTAGGGTAAGGATGTACTAGGTATTTTCAAAAATGGGATCACACCTCTGAGGAAAAGTCTTCATACTTAACTGATGCTACTGCATGCCTAAAAGAAAAGCTCTGTAATAGGATGACTATAAACTAGTTCGATTTGTAAAAAAACTTCTAAACTTCAAGATGATGTTTATTTAGGCTAAGTATTTCAAAACATATCCATTTAAAATTAATTTTCATGTGACAACCCACTGTAAAGTTGGTAAGAACGTTCAGCCTGTAGTAATGGCCAAAGCACTAAACTGCACTGGCAGCTAGACATACTGCAATCAGGTTAAGTATTGAAGCAGTTTCTCCATTTCACTCATGTGGATAGTTTATTCAACTCAATCTGGGAGTTGGATTATCCTTTTTTTCAAACCGCTTTCTACTCTACAATAAATGGTGTAAGAAGGAAAAAAATAGTTTCAAGCTAGCTGCAGATCTGACATGCATACTAGACATCTATGTCTAGGAAATGTATTAAAATAACCATATTCTGAATCAACCTTTTCTCGACAGTTATAAAAATATTAAGTAGCGTTCTAATATCCATTCCAGTGCAGGTTAACACACCTGAAATTACCCAGTAGGTCAGAAATTTATCATTTACTGTTCTCTAACAGAGAAATTGTGTACAAATTACAAGTCTGAAAACACATACATTAAAAACCATAATTGCCAATATAGTCACTGATAGAGATAATGGTATTTTTACTAGTCTAGAGAACAGGTGACACCATTTCTGGGTAAAAGGAATAGCCTTTCATTAGACTAACTGGCATAGTTTGAAACAATAGAGAGCATTTCAAGAACAAAGCCTTTCTTTGGACCTGAAATAGAAACTGTAGCTTTCCAAGCTAACCACAATACACTGCATTTAGTAGCCCATAGAAAGTATTGAAGCCTGCAGTACCAGGGTATGTTTTTCTGTAAAACCTGCAGCTTCCTCATCCCCCAAGAACATCTGCTCACCTGAAGAAGAGTTTGAGCACACAATAGCTTTCCTAATTTTTTCAAATAAATCGATTTCTCTTATAAAAGATATTACATCTACCTACTAGGTTTGCTCTGAACAGATTTCTCATTTCTATTAGCAAATGCAAACCAAAATTTAATCTCCCTGCTTCAGAACAGCCTTTTGTGAAAGGACTAATGTCAAAAGGCAGTTCTTCAGCAACCCACCATAATCACTGCAAGAATCTGCCGTGAGCAAGCTCAATGGAAACTCTGCTTGGATTTCTCTTTGTAGTGGGGGGCACTGTGCTACTTACAAAGAGCTAAAATCATCGTGATGATGTGCTATTTGCAAGAGCAGGTTAGTCACAAAATACTGCTGCAGAAGCCAACTGTTCCTGGCTGAATTTCTACCAAAATATGGTCTGGCCATATCTACTATTTTTAATAAGCAGAAAGTGATAACAAAAATAAACACCCCACAAAGTATTTAAAATGGCAATAATATGTAACATTGGAAGATATTTATTCCCCCAAAATTTACATTTTTACACTACTCCAAAGATCTACTGTACAAATAACTTCAATAGCTGCATTTATGAAAAGAACCATATCTAATAAAACCTAATACTGCAAAACCCAATTATGTTGATGTAAACATAAGGGAAGCAGAGAGGTTACCAACACAAAGGTACATCTTTATTCAAAGTAACGTCCTTCTCAATCATCAGACAGAAGAAAAAAGAAAAAGAAACCCAAACCAAAACACAACACAGAAAATTTCAAGTGATTTTCCTTCAGAAGAGTTAAATAGCCTTTAACTGAGTTTCAAAGTATATCTAGGGTTTTATCTACCTGATTAAGTAAGGCTTTTAACAAGTGAAGCTGTAATTAGGCATAATGATAGTGGAACAAGCAAAGTTAGAATCATGCATATTAATTCTAACTACGGAAGATGCCCACCTCTAATGGCATTTGATGCTCCTCCTATTCAGAGAGGGTTATTTCATCTTCAAGGTGCTGGAAATTTTCCACAGCACCTATACCGGCACAAGAATTTCTTGCTAGGAAGACAGTCACAAGTACTGTGTTGGCTCAGACTGTCCCCACGCTCTAGGAGCACCATTTTTTAATATTTCTGGAGTATTCAGGAGGTTTCAGTCCAGGAGGCTAAAGGAGCTCATAAGAATTCACACAATCCCATGTGGTGTTATGCCAAGAGGCTGCAATGGAGAGTTACAACTTTGTTTCTTCTGAACTGCTCAGCTGCTACCAGTATGCAGTGCATTTGCCACGTTTAAGGCTTCTTTGAATTTTAATCATCACATTTCTCTAAAATCTGTAAGCAAGCCACATGAGTAAGAGTTCATGGCAAATTTTTGTCAAAATCAAGATAGGAGATTGTGTAGAAAAGGCTGGGCTTGACTTAGACAGTTTTGATCCAACTTGCACACAACATTTAAATTGTACAGGATTAGGAAACTCCCATCAAGCACTCCTAAGTGTCTACAAATACCACACGTAACTTAAATCAAGTGCCCAACATTGATTTTAGGCATACTATTAAAAAGCCCTGCATAAAGACTGGTTACACGCCTTACAAACTTGTACTAATGCCTAAAGAAAGATCGACAGGGTCTAAAGAAGAATCCAAAATTACACTGGATATTGATGCATCCAGTAATAATAATTAAAAAAAAAAAATCTATACAATTCCCATTCAAAAAGGAAAACCTCATATAAACCCCATCTGCTAGCTAAGAAGCATTTTTGTAACGTCTTAACAAAATTCTGTCAAAAGAACAGATTATATCTTTCATATGATTTCCATTCTTTGATGCACACAAAGCTTCTTCACTATTTTTGCTTATTACCTTAAACTAGTGGCAGATATTATAGATAATTCTAGGGGAAAAATCACTGCTGCAGATCCACAATAGAAGACAATTGTGCTAAGACAATGTATCTGTATCTCCCTTAACCTAATCTGTAAAAAACCTGAAAAGTATTAAGAAGAGTTGTTTTTCACATACGTGAGTTTGAGAATCAAAATTCAGTATTTTCTAAATACTTGCTATACTAAATTCAAGAACACACAGTCAGGTATAAATCAACCCATGTGGAGAATGATCTGCAGACATCTAGACTCCAAAGGATTAAACCAGCCACAACAAAAGAAAATCCAACTCAACAACAACAGTGGGGCAAAGATGACACAGACATTGACTACTTGATAGAACAGAAATGCTCTGCCACTGAACTGTCTCTTCAGCACATGACTCCAATTCCTCACTTATCCAAAATGGGATTATTAATTTTTTTTTCTACTACTAACAATCCTTCCACAAATTCCTCTTTTCTTCCAAATTATTCCAAAAGTGCTCAGCCTCCTTCCTATAAGCTTCCTGTAATTCCAACCCTGTTTGTGTCACAGCCCACAGGCGAATCTTTGTGCCTTCTCACATTCTGTTTCCACAAACCCTTTAACTCATATCCACATTAGCACCTTTACTTGCAAATTCACTTCATTTTATTGCTATCCTTTCACCTGAAATGGCTTTCCTCTATCCCATAGCTGTCTCAGAAAGCTTTCAACCATACCTATTCAGCTGACTAACTTTTTTTCACAAATCACCCTTATATGCATTTGCATCCATATTCTCTTTACTAGATTCCAAATATATTTTATACTAGAGAAGTAAAAATATTTTGAAAGGTGCTGCAGATGCTAGTTGTCCATATACATAACATCAGAGCATTATGTGGAGTGATAACCAGAGTTATATAATGTAGACTTCTCCAGGGGGTTAAGGAAAACTCTAGAAAAATATTACATCACTGTAGAATTTTTTCTTTTTTTTTTTTTTTTTTTTAAACACTGATCCTCCAGGACTCCAAACAAAAAAGAACATTTTTTTTTTCCTCCATGGAAGAATACTTTTAGTTTTACCAATGTAATATTACTCTAGATGAGAAAAGAGCTCTCATGCCCCTCAACCTCAGGGTTTACAGGAACAGCAGTCAGCTACCTGGCATGGTGCTCTCCATCATCTTTAGCAGAGAAAAGCATTTGATGTACACTGGAATAGTTTAACTCACCAATAAACGGAATAGAAGCCAAGGAGTCACCAGGTGGGCTGGAACCTGATGCTTTCCTTTCTTCTATTCTTTTTATGTGGACTTCTCTCCGAGCATCGTTAGGTAACCAACATGTAGTGTCCGAGGCTGCCTCTTGATCATTTACAGCAAGAATGTAGGACTGATGCCTCAAAGGCTGTGGAGTTTGGTGGCCAGAAGGTGATTTGTCCCGCATGACTACTGTATCTTTGCCATTTTCCTGAACATCCGTTTGCAGAATTTCAGGCTCATGGACGTCTTCCCTTTCTGAATCATGAATCTTCTGTCTGATGGAACCATCAACATTGTCAGAGGTAGCTGAACCCTCACTTGTTGGCTGAACAAGTTTGGCAGATGCTGGAGACAGAGAGGAGGGTTGGATGGTTTTGCCAGTTTCTGTTTTGTGATCTGGGGCACCTTCTGCTCGGATCCTTAACTGTTGGTTTAACAGACCACTCTGATGCAAATGATTTACTGTTCTTTGGTCTTTGCTGGCAATAGCATCCAGGCCCTGGCTAAGGGGAAACGTTGGTTTTGCTGCATAGGGAGCCGAGTTCTTCAAAGAGCTACTTTTAGAACTTCTAGCTGGTGTGAGAGACAATCTCTCTTGTGAAACAGTTGCAGGTTTTGAAACTCCCCCAGGAGTTTGCAAATCTCGAGAAGGTTGTAACATTTTTATATCTGGTGGAACTTTCTGAAAATGAGAACCAGGCAGAGAAGCTCTACTACCTGTTCTCCTATTATCTGAAATATAAGCACTCGAAGCCATAGAAAAATTTTGACCTCGAAGGGACATATGAAATGCATGCTGTCTAGATCTCTCATAAATACCTCGTCGATCATCTTGTTCGGTAAACCCTGTCCACTTGTAAGTTTTTCTCCTATCTCCATTTGTATCCGCAATCAGATTCTCAGAATGAAAATTTTCTAGCACTTCACCCTGTTTGCTGAGATAATCCCATGACCGAGCCCTGTGATTCCTAGCATTAACTGAAGGTGAAGTTAGAGTATCTTGTGAAGCACTTCGTGGCCACTCTTTCATCAAGACAGGATCTTCAAGTCTTTCCTGGGATACACTTCTCTGCCGGATCTGAACAGACTGTGGAACCCTGTCATGAGAGGTGCTCCTGCGCCGTACCTGTGAAGCAGTGCGATTTGGTACCACTTGATTATAATCAGTTGTATTCTGAGAAGCTGCTCTTAAACTATCTAACCTTTCCTGTATTGTCCGGGAGCCATACATGTGCATGCGCCTATTATCAATGTACTCCTTGTAAGTTTTGTAGGTCTTCCAGTCTATATGCTGGTGGGAGGCTGGAGAACTGTAAGGATTAGTAGAGACTGAGGGTGAGTCTGTGGCTTGAGCAGGAGGTCTAGTGCTTGGGATTCCTTCTGGACATACTATATAATTTGAAGCTTTACTTAATGTTCCAGTTGGATCAACTGGCCTTGTTATTGGAGTCTGGGGAAGTACAATGGCAGTGGACACTGAAGAAGATGGTGACGTGGTCCGTGCTTTTAGACTGGTTTGATCTTTTAAGCCATATCTTACTTCCTCTGTCCTGTGTGATGGACCAGCATGATTATTTCTACAAGATGGCAAATCTACAGCCTTCTCAGAAGGCACAATAACAGTCCTTACAGTTTCATTGCAAACGCACACAGCTGTATTTGATTTTGCAATGTCTGTTGGTGATGGAGGCACTTGTATTTCCATTCTGTAGGCCCTCTCTGGCTGTGTCAATGCCCGTACTGGTCTACTGACTTGCTGTTTCCCCAGCGAGAAGTCAGAAGATAGCTTGTCACCAGCTTGTGCCATACCAGAAGTTGTGGATGTCAGGCGTGGATAACATATTGGTGGTGGTTCAGGTATGTTGTGGGCATTACCACTGTAGGCTTCGTTGCCTTTCAGGTAGGCATCTTGGGAATATGCCTGTGGAGAGGAGATTAAGTGAGTATTCAGTAGTGAGGAAGACAGAAAAGTTCACCATGTAGCGTTTGCACAATCAAGCTTCAAGAGAGGGAACACATGTACAAAATTCACACTATCTATAATTTTAGATAAAATGTTAGTTAATAAGATAAAAACAGCATTCCATCCCCTTAATGAGCAGAAACAGAACAATCAAAATCATTACATACATTCCCTCCCTCGACAATTAAAAATACTGAACTGATGACCAATTCTAGGAAATGTTGCAGGTAGGGCACTGAGACAGGTTTCCCAAAATTCATGAGCACAAAACACAGTATATTTCTCCCCCTTAGTCTTGCTTTCTATCATGATGCTTCACACATTCTTCCTGTTTAAGCTTCATATTGCTGGAAACCAGAATTTCACAGCAATTGACAGGTTAAAATGCTGCATAATAAATTTAACTAGCACTAGAAAATTCTCTATTCACTTAGTGTATAAAAACTCTGTTCACTTAATGTAGCGTATATGAAAAGTACACACAAATGTACATACACACACTCCTCTAAGATGTCTTCTACATAAAAGCTACTGTTCCTAAACATAAAATGAATAAATTGAAGCAGTAACATCTTTGTTGTGAGCCAACACCCTATAAGTCATCTTACATTTTACAGGAGACAGCCAGTACATGGCACACGAATCTTATTGCAAATACATTAATATTTAAAATTTTTAACTTCAGAGTACAAACAGTATGAAAATTCATACATATCCACTACTGTCCACAAACTACTAAAACACAAACTAAAATCCCAAATTAATTTCCTTAGTGCATTTATGTGCACCTTTATGTTTAAACTCCTGGATCCTGAGAAAAAATGGTTATATTACACTTAGTATGTTTCTGTAGCCTTTTAGAAAAGCAGCATTTATCATCGTGAAATTAACAGAACATTCAAAATAATAAATCAATGAGAAGCATACAGCATACTTAAACAATATCCTATTATTGAAAAACTTTAGCATGACTTCATTCAGTTTAAACATAACGCAATAAAGAGCCAACACAGAGCCTGCCAACGCAACAGAAGATTAAAATGATTTCTCAGGGCTTTTACACGCTTAGGCGTGGTATCATATCACAGCATTTCCTGTCCAAATCATAACATGCTCAATTACAGAATATCAACGTGCCCTGTCTTAGACAGGTTATAAAAGCCCAAGTGCAGCCATAAAATTCAGACAGAGCAAAGTACAGAAGAGGGTGAGGCATTTACAATAGTGCTGCAATGTTACATCGAGCATTAGTGAAGTGCAAAATATTAAAGCACACAGAGAAAACTGACCAAATAACACAGGCACAAACCACAAATTAAGAGATTAGCATTATGAAGAAAATTCAGCTCAGACTATCTAGCTCATTTCCAACAAACTTGCTGTTTCATATTCTTACTTCTCACAAATCATTAAGAAAAACATGCTTTAAAAAACCATCACAGAAATGGCTACTGTACATTCCTTACCAGTGCTGTGACATCCTTTGTAAACTGCAGCTGGCAGAAAACAGGAAAACATAGTAAAAGCTGCTTACAGATGTAAAGACAGCATTATCTTGTCATATTGATGTTGAATACAGCAAGCTAAAAATACAACTACACTGATTTCACTGGAAAGTACCAACAGAGTTAAAGGGCAGTAAAGCATAAAAAAAATCAACTTCACCCTCCTTGTGAGCATGTCCATCTCAGGCTTTTATCTGCTCCTCGCATTTATCCTCTACCCTTATAGAAAGCAAAATATGTTTGTGCCATTTTGCCTTGGTGCATCGCTACAGCTGCCTGCAGAGAGCTCTGGCTCTATGCAACATCCCTTCCACTACAGCAACATTACTGTCTCTCATTTCCCCTGGGCTGCTACCATCCCTGCTTCCTGGTGACGAAACAACGGCTTTATTATGCATTTAAAACAGCACGCCCCTTCCCCACATATATCTGAACGTGACCACAAGTTGTCAGCTGACTGCAGCTGCTTTCATGCTGTACATCTGAAATTAGAGGAATGATGCTGCAGAAACACTCTACTCATGTGATTTGTATTTCTTTTTCTTCCACTCATAGTAAAAATCAAGCCAGGTTTCCACTGGCACATTAATGGAGGGAACGAAGATACAAAGATAAATATTTCTAAATCTTTAAATAAATGGCTATTTAAGATCTTGATACGCTGTAAGAATAAAAAAAAAAAATAAAAAATTTGGAAAGGTGCTGAAGACCCAGAAAACAGATAGAGCAAGAGACTACTGCCATGCAAGACAGACAAAACAATCACCCCCCCAATCAGAAAACAATTATTACTTTATACAGCTGATAAAACAATTCAAAACCTGGGATACACACACATTATACACCAATATAAAATAAACTGTGTTTACGTTTTTGTAAAACATGCCCATGACAAATAATGCTTCACTGACTTTGAAAGCAGAAAGGCTAAATTCCAAAACTGGTGTGATCTGATCATAACTGAAGACTACAAATTAGTATAAAAATCAGTTCTCAGCTCTTGACAAAATTTATCACAGATATTAAAATGTCTTCTGCAAAAGACAGCATTCTCATGGGGTCCAAAATGAAATCAGCTAGTGACAGCACAAGGGGTAACGGCTTTGAAAGAGGGTAGATTTAGATTAGATGTAAGGAAGAAGTACTTCACTGTGAGGGTGTGAGGCACTGGAACAGGTTGTTCAGCAAAGTTGTGGATGCCCCATCCCTGGAAGTGTTCCAAGGCCAGGTTGGATGGGGCTTTGAGCAACTTGATCCAGTGGAAGGTGTCCCTGCCCATGGCAGGGGGGTTGGAACTAGATGATCTTTAAGGTCCCTTCCAACCCAAACCATTCTACAATTCTCCCCCCTCACCCCAATAAAGACTATGTTTCCATGGTTGCAGGTATATCTGGACAGACAGACTGCTGGTTCTCAGTAAGACAGCGTTACTGGAAAAAAAAGGTTTTGATGATGGAAAGCGTAGTTCTCCTTTCAACCTCATTCCGCCTACTTCCCAAGAAATCACTGAAACAAAGCTGAACTTTCTTCCAAGAAAGAAAAAGTTTCTAAATAGGGGCTGTGACATTTCCAATAAGGTATATTAAATCTTTGTTTCATAATTCTGATTAAAGACCTACAGAGAAATACTGCAACTTACAAAGAAATGCACTGATCCATTCCAAATTGTCACGTTGAATGATGCATTATCAGCCTTTTTACTATGAAATATTTTAATTGCTTTAACCAGAAGGTGATGGTTAAATATTTAGAAAAGGCTTAGAGACTAAAAAATGTGAAGTACACCAATATACTTATTAGCACTCATACACTATTTTGATACTTATTTTGCATCTATATATAAAACAGTTTGAATATTACTCTCTTCTCCCTTTAGTTCCTCAAATTACATAGTATGTGGAAATACTATCTTAATCTCTAAGTGATTGCAACAGAGGGTTGCTATTACTGTATGACTTAAATTTAAGCCTTTAAAAAGCCTTAAAAATAAAAAAAAGCCTTCCAAGTTAAAAAAAAAAAAAATTTAATATCCAGATCAGTGATGTTCCTGACTCAGACACCAGCCAAGCCACTCAAATTCCTACAGGAGCTGGGTTCTCAGCAGTTATTCAGAAGTTCCAACATGATTGAAAAAATCAGTCTTGATATTTTATGAGCTCTCTCCCACCTTCTCAAAACAACGGCAGTTATGGAAAGCTTACCATACCAATATACAACAATTTAGAGTGACATTAACAGCTTTGATGGATAACAGCTCTGCAACAATTACTAGAAGAAGACTGCTGCGCTTACAGTAAAAACTCAGTGTGTTTCCAGTTATTGGGTACAATTTCTTCCCCACTTTGCAATCTAGTTTAGTTTGCACCACGTTTGCAAACTTCTATGGCAAAGAATTAATTTTGTACTGAGAATTTGTACAACCGTTAGCACATTAAGGGTTTAACCGGTAAGGTAATACATTCATGCTGCCCAATATGCAAAATAAATTTTAAGCAAATAAAGCATTCTACGAGATATTTTATTAACCCTCAAATTCAGCTGAAGGATTTTGCTCCCATTTTTTCCCCCACTTGATTTTATGCTATTTGATGTTAGAATAATGACAGATGATGTACAAGGATTCCTCTTAGCAAGAATCAAGGTGAAACCCCATACCTTCAAGAGCTTTGAGCTAACCATGCCCTACACCCCTTAGTCCAAATCCATAAAAGCATGTAGGCATATGCTTCACTGAGGATGAGTATGCTTCACCACGCTTCACTAAAGGATGAATAACAACACTGATTTCAACTGAACTACTTGCAAAATTGGAGGTAAGCATTTTGATGAATCAGAAGCTAATGTGCCCAGCACTTTGCATGACTGAGCTTGAGGCATTCTTCCTTCCTTCTCCAACCAGTTTGGCTTCAGATTATGCTTCTTTACTACTAAATTCTTCTTTTCCCTAGTCCTAACTTATTCTCACATTTAGCATGAGTATGGAAACTGCATACCAGAAAAGGTTTTCATGTGTCTTAAAAGGAAACATTTTCCAGTTACAGTTTGCTATGGGAAGAATGTTAGTAATATAGCTCAAGTGGTTTCATTTTACTCTGAGACACCCAGCAAACACTACAGTCAGATAACATTATTTGAAAAAAAAAAAAAAAAACCACACAAACCAACCAAAAAACTCTCCCCAAAAAACCCAACCCAAACAACAACCCCCCCCCAACCTGCACACCTTTTCTTCCCAATGACAGCAAAATTTTAGTGTGTAAAATTTAATGCCTTAAGCCCAAGAAATTTAATTTCCAAATACCAGCTGTGTAAGAGACTTTCTTGTAATATTAGTCTAAATCGAGGCGAGGAAGGTTGATGCAAATGGTATTTTCTAACATATGCAATGTTAGATAACAAGTTTAAGTCTCTTCTTCTAGGTCGCTGCATCTTCACACCACACCCCTCCTTCCACGGTACTTGCTGCCAGAGCTTTAATATTAACTTCTGCACACATTAGTAACTGCATCAGTACAAAATCCGAAAGTAAACGAATGCTCCAAGACTCTGGGCTGAATACAGCTACTTATGAAAATATCTCTATTTATTAAAAGAAAAGCAAATGAAAATATTTCACAGTTTGCCAATGAAACAGCCATGTTGCTCCAGTAGGTCTGATGTAACTGGATGGTCTCAGGAAAAAAAACCCAAGACAATATTGTTAAAAGTTGACTGTGGGCAGACCTGTAGTCAGAGGCATGAGGTTACTAGAGCATATAAAACTCTAGAATAAATTTCCTTTTGTATGTTATTTTTCTTTCTTCTTTTTTAATATGGGTTCATCACTAGCAATTTCAGGTTACTACAAAGGCCTTGAGAGCTGCCAAATTCCACAAAAATTCTAAGTATCAGAAATGACAAAGCAGCAAACTCTTCTTTTCTGCCAAGATCTCCTAATATACTGAAAACTTCCGTATCACCTGACTAGAAAGATAAAAAAAGAAAAAATATGTTTCAATTGACTTCTACTCGCTTCCCTAGTTATTCCCATCTAGGATTTTTTTGTTCCCCCTTTATCTATGACAAGAGAAACATTTCTGTTCAAGCATGGTCAACTTTCAGTTATCAATACGCAGTTTCTATGGTCTGTAATTTTAAGGACAGATTAAGATGTAAATTAAAAGATATGCAAGAGGGAACTAAGCATATCAAAAACACGCAGTAGTAAACAGCCCCCTTTCATTTCCACATTTACCATTATTCACAGAATACCAAATAAAATCTTTTTGTAAATGGAACTACAGAGATCTTTCTGGAACGCTAAGGCATGTTTCAACAGATCTGTATGCTACTAAAACTTAATGGTGACAACGGCTAGGACTAAAAGTAACCTGCTACCTTTTGGGGCAATTCTTATGATGAAATGATTTTTTAAAACTTATTTGAATTGCAACTGTTGGAGGTAGGATAAAAGTTGGGAAAGATGAACTTTTGAGTGGGTAGTAAGGGAAGTGCCAGAAAATGAAAGATGAAAAATCAGGATAACTTACCTATAGCGTGTGTGTTTATATACACATACACAAACTAGATACACATATTTACAATTAGTATCTACATATATTTACATTAATAAACCCTATATATAAAAATTAATATGCTACATTACAAATAACCTTCCAAATGAACAGCTCCAATGTAGATCATATTAAAGATGCAATTTTTAAGAGTGATATTTTTCAAGTGCCTGATACTTAGAAATTCAGTGACTTGTAAGCTGTATTATTCTTTACATACACAGGGAACGGTTAGCAAACAAGCAAATTACAACATGAACATACCTCGAAAAAATGGTCCAAAAATCCTGTATACTAAGGACACCCTAACACATACATGTTAGACACTACAAAGTCTATTGACAAGAGTCAAAATAAGGCTGACCTGTTAAGTGGGCTTAGCTATTTCAACTTTCTCTCTCTAGGGAGCACCTTTACATTCACTATTTTCTGTGTAGCACAAAAAGCTTTTGAACGACTGAAAATGTCACAATTTGAACAACTTTTTAGTATTAAATTTGTTATCCAAAGGCTACAAAACAGCAACAATTCCATTAAATACACTTGAGAAAAGGAACTATTTGTAGTCGACCTAAATGTGTCTTCCCATTCGTATGAAGTCAGTGGTACTAAAACCTACAAGATGCCAAAATTCTGTCAAAAAAGGTTGAGAATGCTACAGAAATTGTATAAAGATTCTTCAGTGTTTCAAATTTGAGGTGAGTATAATATAGTAATAATAATAATAATCCTCCTCCTCCTGGTCTCAAAATGGCTGCATACCTACAAATGGTTCAAAATCATCAAAAGAGATTATTTTAAGTAAACTAATCTCAAATTTGAGGAGGAGCGTGAAAAAAACAGCACATTCGTAGTTGTCAAGAGTTCACGTTTCTGTCATGGATAGAGATGTTTTAAATATCCTTTCCCCCATCCCCAAAGTAACATTTCCAAGATCACACCAGTGAACAAACATGACTGATTTCACACGTAATTCCCTTCTAAGTAAGCAGTGTGCACGTGCCACAGAAGGCGATGACCTGTGGATTGGACCACTTCGTTGTTACTACTGATGAATGGATTTAAAGCCCTGTTTTCAGGAAATTTAATATACCAAGAGGTTCACAGACATATATGGGTATTTCTGAAGACTAAATTCAAGGTTTATAAATAGCAAACTAAGGATAGAAACAAGCAACTGTGTTCTTTATGTAGTTAACCTAGCAATCAGTCATCACCTCATGGAGTAGACTGCCAAGTACTATAAAACTTACCACAACCAGCATAATTTCTCTATATAATGAAACTACTTCATTTTCATTGCACTAGATAAACCTTTCATTAGCTCCTACTACAATATCCAGTAGTGCTTTGAGTTCTTCTATTTTTACAGCATACCAGTATTTAACATCAACAGTTTACAAGTGATACCATCTGAAGATATTTACAGTGAAATTTATGAAATACATGTCAAAGAAAACAACTAAATTCTTTAACATACTATAGTAACTTACGTAACACTACTTCAGTGACAAAAGTGTAAGTTTTTCATCTAAGGGCACTGTACCTTACCATTTATTGTTCACTTTGCACTTATACTGACACTACCACTACAGAGATTATTGTTATCACTTACTTATATGAGCTGTACTTCATTCAGGGAATTCGCTCTGAGGTTTATATTTTCTTTAGACAAGATCCACAGCATTAATCACAAAGATAAAAACAGAACAAAAAACAAACAAAAAAGTATGCAGTTTCTCAGCTGAAAGCAAAAAGTTACTGTGTTTTTACAGGGAGTGAAAGGAATAACATTCTATGCTGTTACTCTGAAAATATTTCAAACATGAGTGTTCAGCTTTGAGTAGAGCAAAGTTCTCCACCAAATCTTGTCATGAGAACAGTAGATACTAACATCTGAAGGCTGAAGATCAATCATCACCATCTTCAGAGGAATTGCACAGATTTTTCATTTGACTGAAGTTATATAGTGGTGCACTGTGTCTCAAAAGACTGCTAATTGTTATTTTAGAAGCGGTAAGATTTTTCCTCCTCTGTGGTGGTCTAAAAGGGAGAAAACTACAGGCCATAACTGGTGACTTCTGTTGTATGATGCAATTCATTTTTATCATCTGTATCGTCACATGTTGCAACTCTGCCATCAAAGACTGACACCTGAAAACATACATACTAAAATGCAGACTATGACAGAACTGCATGAACAAACTGCAGCTATCAGAAGTCTTTTCCAGTAGGAAAAATTGCCTGAGTACATGCAATGCTCAGTCTTGTGGACTACAGAAAACACGTCTCTTCATGGCTTTTCTCTGGAAGATGCTATGTGGAACTGATAGTCCTCAAGACAAGCCCACTTTTACCCAAACAAAAGCACCATAGCAAACAGGAGCATGAACTCCTCCATGTTGTATCATATTCATGTACCAACACAATTCAACAGCAAACAACTGTCAGAAGGAACTCATACAAGCTATAGAGGCAAAGCAAGTGTTTTTTGCAAAATGACGACTCCACCTCTCAAACCTAATCCTTGTTCTATCTTCAGAAGAGGAGCCTTGCATACAAAATTCACAGCTCCACCTCATCTTACAACTCAAAAGAAACTTTTTTTTAATGACACCTGGAAATTATTCCCACACATGTCTCCATTTTTTTTCTGGAACTCCCACAGGCAGATATTTTTTCTCTTTCCTTTACCCCTCAACCTTCTCCAGAAGGATGACCTTATTTTCTTTTTACTAATATCCTTCTCTAGCCCAAAGGCATCAATTGTCCGTCTTTCTTCCTCTGCCTCCATTATTTCACTCGTTGATATAACAAGTTAAATTCCAATCAATTGTTTTTCATCTATACTTTACCTGAAGCTCGCACTTCATGTTTCATCAGCAGAAGGAAGATGTGCCTAAGAGCTTCTCCTTCAGCCAAATACAAGGTTTAACTTTAAACCTACAAATCTTGCCGTGCCCAGATCCTTAGACTGTTATGACTACAAGACTGCATTAGATGCATATAGCCATTCAGATAATTTAAAAATTAGAAGTATTCCTGCATTTCTACATAATCACAGTTCCAATTAAAAAAAAAAAAAAAGAAAAAGAAAAAAGAAAAAAAAGCCCAGCTTTTCCCTCCCACTTATTCATGCAATCAAAACTCATACCCTGCCCCCAACATTTTCTGTGCTGTATTACTGAAATATTCTTTATCAAATGTTCTCAAAATATCACTTCTATTCTAACAATCTTGGCTTGTTGGCCTAACTGGCTGAGTTCTTATGTTAGCCTCTAACTTCACCTTCAGCTGAAAACAGAGTTTCTTGGTTTTTTTTTCTTTACCCATTAATTTGTCCTTTAATACTGGAAAACAGCTACCGAAACCTACAGGTTTTTCTTAACTGTTAAAGTCAAGTCTTGCTATTTCTGTGTGGATTAGAAAATAAAATTTTCCAACTACTAAGCAGAAAGTCTACCCTGCTTGTTGTTTTCTCCTTTCCTCTAGTTCCAATTATAGCTAAACTAGAGTATACCAATACATTAGGTGTTTTTCTAATTCTTCACAATATACACTTACATATCATATTTTATTCATACCTCTTCTGGACTTAGAGACACTAAATGGGAGATGAATTATCTCACTATATATACAGGACCTCAGTTCAAATTAAGAACATATAGGCACTAGTGTAACAAAATATTTATAGCAGTTACAATTAAAAAATTCGGTAATAACCTTCAGCACATTCACCTTGCTCCTTTCCTGGAAATCCACTGACAATTAGTGAGTTATTAACAAAAGCTCATTTTAAGCACCATATGCTAGTTTTTAAATTCAAATTTAGTAATGATTCCCAACTTCCTTAGACAAGCTAGTTAAAGAAAGCAATCCAATTCATAAATTGTAACATAAGGAAACTAATCCAAAATATAATAAAAATACAAACACTATTCTAAGATTTTTTTTTTTTTTTTTTTTTTAGAAGAAGGTATTCTCGCCTATATTTGGATTCCTCTGAAATTTCAGGGATGGCAAGCAAGTAGGAAAATATCTAAGGAGTGACAGAGATAAATGTTAACTCTTTATTTGCTGGTAGCACAGTTCAAAGACTTTGTAACCAACAGCAAGACATTTTTCTTTAGTCAACATACTGTCTGAATATAAGCTTCATAAACATACCAATTGAAGGATGTCCTCATCTTTTGGCATAACACTAAGTTCCAATATGCTGTCACTGAAACAAATAGAAAAAAAACACCACACATGAACTTTTGGAAGAGATTTTCAGTTCTTGTTACAAAGATGATCCATTAACTTCCATAGACCAAAACCCTTCAAAAACTCCCACGCTCAGCTATTTTGTCAAATTACTCTACACAACAGAAATAAACACTGATTTCCATTAGAGCCTTAGCAAATAAGAGTAGAACAGAAATCTGACTGAAGGGTACATCTGTGTTCTCAGCAAAACCAGTGCATTAAGCTAACACAGTTTTTGTCAGTTTGGTTTCCTTTTTTTCCCCCCCCTCAAGTCCTAAGGTATATTAGTTTCAAGCTTCTCAGACAAAACAAGGTGGCAAATGTGTGAACACAAGTTAAAACTTCTCTCTTTTTTCCATTTAAAACTAAACTCTGTTAGCACTCTTTAAAATTGCTGGGGAAATGTCATAACCACATCATCATGTGAAAAGTGGGGCAATAGCAAGGCAAGCACTGACTTACACCTTTCTGCTCCAATCATCTCCTAGCAGAATCAACTTAAGACATATTTAGTCAGTCAGATGACATCTGAAATATGGATGAAAAACGCTTGCTATTTATAAGTGCTGAGTTTGTCAGTCTGAATTGCTGAAACCAAAAGCATAAAGATCCAGGAATCCAGATAGTTCAATCAATGTAATTTAAATACAGGCAAAATCAGGACACCAAATGTACAATGTATCAGTCACCCAGAGTGAAATATTGTAAAACAGTGAAACCCACAGTTTGTTTCTACCAGAAGAAAGTATTTTCACAAGCAAGAGAGAAGTATATCCTTGTAACATTGCATACAGAACAGCCAAATTCATTATCTCATCTGAGATACTCTGTTCACATTCATTAAATGGATGGAACAGGTACAGTAGAAGGGCTACAAAAGAGATTGCTTGTACAGACTGCTTTAACTAGGCTCAAAAACCAGAAAATGAAGAGATTATGACATTTAGAAATCTCATGTTAAATATCCTTTCTTCTTGTGACATGTAAACAGATTGACTAATACCAGCACAAGAAGAAAAATCTGAATACATCAGACTAGAAATTAGCTTATCTATACTGGTCAGTACAATGCATTTACTGAGAAAAGACAAAACCAGCACAGAGACTGGCCACCAACTTCAGGGCAACACAGAACAGTCTACAAAAGCACTGAGAAGGACCTCCATTTCTTATTTCTGCAGAAAGGAAAGTCATCTTCTCAAACATGTAACGTGTGATTTATTATGCTTTCTTATATGAAAAATGTTTTTATTTTGTGGTTCCTTTTCCATTTGTTAGCAACCGCAGACATAAGGCTGCATTCCAAAATAGCAGAGTAAGGGTATTTGGTTTCATAATCTTCTTAAACCATTATTCATTTTGGAAAAAAGCATTCTCCAAGCAGCATAAATTACTTTAGTTTTAAAACCAAAGATCAGCAATGATAGATTTAGGTTTTTCTTTTTAAGTCTACACACAGCTAGGAAAAAATAAGTCTTCAAAAGCCTTTTCAGGATTTTTCAGAATATCAAATTTTAAGAAACACAGAAGTATTGACTTTTTAAATGTGCACTTACAATAACATTTTCCATTTTGACTGAATGCATAAACAGCAAAACTATTTTAAATGAGTCTTTAAAAGTGGCGTCATCAGGAGCTGACTTTTGCCTAAACTCCTTTGTATGGATATTAAACTATTTATCAGTTGTAAAACAAAAAGAAAATAAGAAAGAGATACCACAGCTTGCGGCATTTCCAATGACGTGTTCAGATTTCATTTCTACATGTGGGTAGCATGTATGTGTAAATTCTGTTAGGCAACTTACCATTTGAAAACAATCAATGTTTATTTGCAGGATGAAGACTTTTGAAGTCAAAAATATGATAAATCGCATTGCTCCTCTTCAAGTACTTTTTATATAAGGAACTATAATTTCACAGAGAACAAACCATTCTCTTACACAAATATTTTGTGCATTTTGGTTTGGGTTGGGTTTTTTTGGTTTTGTTTTTTCTTTTTTTTTTTTTAAAGAAACCTATTAGACCCTTTTACACAGTCTAACACCTTTTTTAGTAGCCATCCAAAAGAGGAAAGGGTTCCATTCAGGAGCAATGTTTTATATACCATTCAAATAACTACTTCACTATTCTATTCCAGTTTGCTTGCAGAACCTCCTGGAGACAATTTGGATCTTCCTACTTCATATTTTGTAAAGTGCTCTCAATGTTTTTCAATTTTCATATCAAAACCAAAAAGTATTAAGAGATACTTTTGGTGTATTGTACTATATAACGTGCATGCAAATTATGAACTAGTTTTAGTAAGAACCACCACACAGAAAAAGGCAGTTTACACAAAAATATTAGACACAGTATTGTGAATTCTCAGGTATCTATGATGCAAATTACTTACATTACACATTTTGAGAGTTAAATTTAAAGTTCATTGACTCAGTCATCAAACTCAAGCACTAATCATAAACACTATCTTTTGATGCATTATTTTGTATTAATGAAACAGATTCAGTAGCTAAACTCTGTACATTTTTGAGTAATCCCAACACTTCCAAGAAGAATTTGCAAAGAGAAACAAGTAGAATAGACTTAATCACTCAAATTCCCCACAGTTAAAAAAAAAAAAAAAAGAAAAAGAAAAAAAAAGTTGGGAATCAGAATCTGTTTCTTGTTTTATTTAGAACCATAAATAGTTTACGGAGTTTACAGTAGTAATCAACATATTTCCAAGTTGATTACGTAAACAGATGAGAATAAATTGTTAATGGACCAAAGTAATTTTGGTCCATCCAAATAGTCTTTACTATTGGTAAAGAGTAGGAAGCCTAGACTTAAAAGTGATCTCATGACTAATCTTACAGGACATAGTTATTTCTAGCAACTCTTTTGAGGTGTGCCCTTCACCTTCCAGAGGAAATAACTGTGGAAGTTTAGCTTTGCTACTTCCAACCAGACCAAAATAGATAACGTTCTAGACACAGCTTGAAACTTTTCTGAGAACAACATAAAACATGGCTGAATTATATCACATCCTTAAGTCCCACCAGCATTTATGGGGATCACTTCATTTAAGGCAGCAAAGTTCTGATGTCTGCAGCATTATATAATGAGGACAAACAGCTACAATTGAACAACTTTCTAGAAAAATAATGAGCAGCTATGGAAACGGAGCTGCAGGAGTTATCTAATTTAAAAAATCAGTAAGTCCAAACTGAGTTTCATTGCAAAGCAGCTGAACAGTGAGTGTGTGGGGAAACTCTCTCTTCAGAGGTCAGAGAGGATAAAGTGTGTTGTATTCTTAAAAACTGCTCTGAAGATGATAGGAAAAATGACAAAAGAGTAAGCATTTACAGTCAGCAATAAGTTTGAAAGGGTAATTAAAAACAGTAATTAAAAATACAGTAATTAAAATGTCTAGAAGACCATCACATAACATACTGAGACTATAAATGAAACTGACTGTAGTCATGAATAAAGGAGATTTCAACTGAAAATTTAGCCTTTCAAAAGGCCTTTCAGCAAGTTGCTTGCACAAAGCCTACTAAAGAAACTAAGGTGTGCTGAACGAAAGATTAGCTAAGACACAAAACAGAGCAAGAACTGTGTCACTGCGTACTTTTAACATGAAGAGTTTAAGTACATTCAAAAGTGAACTTGTGCAAGACTAACCTATCAAGAACTATTAAATGAAGTAATGCAGATAAAACCTTTGGTTCAGCAAGTTCCTAAACCAAGGATTTCTGAAAAGCAGGCTAGTACTATCTGACCAAATATCACTCTATAGATTCAGCATTTTCATTGCCCTCTCCTAAGAATCCATCACTGGATATTATCAGAGAGGATACTGACATAAACAGACCATCAGTCTGACCCAGGATGGCTATGTTGATGCAAGAATACCATGCTAAAGCAAGAAGCATTCACCATAAAGTAATTTTACTTGTCATGAAATGGCAGCACAAGAAATAAAATACTTCCTGTGCAGAACAAACTGCTCTGAGTTCAAAAATACTGTGTTCAAGCAAAGAATTAAGAGTTCATTCTTTAGTCACATGAAAAGCATTGCCTGTAAGCTACAAGGAAGATACACCTGATCTGGAGTCTGAGCTCTCTTTACGTATCAGAACTAATATTTATCTGTTTATCTTAAGAGGTTCAGCTGCAGACTTCCTGATGGTTATATTTTCTGTATAAACCACTCAAGGATACACATGACCTTTTGTTATGATCTTCTGTGATGTACACATCTGGCTCAAGACAACAAATTGTTCTCCTCTCTTAACTAACAATAGCATCCCTTCGTGTTCTCTGCACTCATGGAAATTAGGGGGACAGATACAGCATTGCGCTATACCATTCCTGGTTGCACTAGATAATCACTGATAAGGCCTTGTTCAGGTGTCCCTGGTTTATCCACAGTGGACTGAGGTTGCATTCTGCTGGGATAGTTCACTCACGGGGCTGAAAATAAAACTTTATTCACAGGCAGACCTAGAGTTAAGAACCTCTGACTGCGTAGGCTACTGGAAAATGTGACTGGTCTCTCTTTTTTGCATTAAGATAAGAGATTTAATTGACTGATGTACCTGTTGGGCATGTAATGTCCTGTGTCTTGGGTATACACTAGTGTACAATATTGCTGTCTGTACAAATACAAAATGAAAAAACGATACATGGCTAGTGTTATCTCTAGTAAAGGCTATAAAAAAAAAGATAGATTCCATCTTTCCAGCTCTTGTATAGAAAGTACTGACACAAAATGCAAGTCAGTCTACCTTGCCTGTCATACCTTTGAACACAGAGTTTTGTTGTTAAAAAAAAAAAAAAAAAAAAAAGCAAGCACCTGGGATGTATGTATTTTAAATGAAATCTTGAAGAAAGACTGCACTGAAATAGGAAGATCAGGATCTTATTTTTCCTACTTCTAACTGTAAGTATTACTAAGTCTTAACGCGTGAAGATTCACTGAAAATAGAATGTGACATGTGAGATGTATTTGGAAAACATTCTTCTATGCTGCTCGTAACACATTTTTTTCCAAATAACTCATTATTATATTGGAAACTTGTTGCTATTAGAACAGAAATTGACACCAAGAAAACTGTAAAAATGGAGGCAGATATGAGACATGAAAACAAGTATCTAGATTCATGTATGGACATGATTTAACAAGCCCTTCTGAGTTGCAGGAGCAGTACATATTACCATTTCCTCAACTCTGTGCAAGGTTCATAACTTGCAAAATAGAGGAAAGCCAAGACGTACTGCAGATGTTTTGCAGGCGTGCACTATCATAAAATTTTTCCTTTACCAGATATGCTGATTTCTAGATCTCATAAGCAAGGCAGATTTTTCTGATTTGCTTTTTAAATTGACACATATATGTGTGCTGCACGTATACCTAATCTGACTATTTTAAGCTCAGACAACCTTCCTCTATAACACTCAGTGTGATTTGCTAACAAGGGACAAGCACTGACATAAAAGGACTGTGGCACGATTCAGCACACACATTCTCAAACCTTTCTCAACATTCGGTAAATACATGAAAGCAGAAATAGTAAAACTGAGTGTGTATTAAGGAAAATTTAAAAATATGATGACTTCTTCAGAACCACTGTAAGTGGTCATTTCCTGCTTAGTATACAAAAAGTAATTGTGGCACATAATTAAATACTAGTATCATACCTGTTCTGTATTAAAGCAATAACTTGAGAATATGTCTTCCCAATAACACTTTCTCCATTGACTTTTATAATTCTGTCACCTGTAAAGGGAAAAGTTATACCTTAAATTAATTTGTCTAGACATTTTTTTGATCATTTTTATTCTGTCCTTCTGTACCCCACAATAATCAAGATCACCAATATGTTAAATTCAAAGTTAGCCTTCTTTAAAAATGAAAAAAGAAGAAAATAAAAGATGCACAATACAGCTACATGTAACCATATACAGGATGCCAAGTTCTACTCTTTTCTCAGAACATTTTCAGACCTTGCATCTTATTCTAAGCTTCCAAATGAATCACCTAGAAACTCATAGAAAGAAAACCACAAGCAGGTGTAAGCTACACCAGAGGCTCACTTAAGTATCCCACCTTCAAAATAAAGCTTTTGATGTATGGTAACACAGACTGACAACTCTGCCCAATTCTTAAGCAAATTATAAGTAGACGTTGCATTCCAGCGCTTAACCTCAAACAAAACCAAACCTTAACTGAGAACACTGCCAGGTTTTGCTGTACACATCTCCTTTAATAGCAGCAAATACTGCAATTTTGTACTTCTTCCTTCTGAGAAATAAAGAACGAATATTTTGAAAGGCTCCAGTTTCCTCCTTCATCAGAATAATCTGGGTTGTTTCCAAGACATTAGCATCTCTTCAATGCATCCTGGACAGCATAATGGCTTATTTCTTATCCATATAGACAAATCTTTAGACCTAACATCACTTTTATCAGATTTCTCCAAATAGCTTGTTGCACCTTCCTCATTAAGAGCTCCATATACTCTCATAAATTAAGTGGCGAATATATAACGTGGAGCTATTTTCAGCTTTAATGAAAAACCCATCCCATTCCTTCACCAAAAATGGTATTTACATCATCTCTGATCAGAAGAGCAGAAACCTATCTTGAATTTACTAATGAGGAGAAAATGGTCTAAAAGATTACAGGTAGGGAACTTTGGAAAGCTGCTGGAGAAAGAAGAATTGAAAGGAAGGACTCATGCAAAGTGAGCCAAATGGAACGGCTTTTTCAACACTGCTTTAGAAACTGAAAGCCCTTTTTGTGTTTCTGGCATGACCAAATCAAAACAAGGAAAAAGCTGCTCACTCTGAATACTCAGCCTGACTTGGTGGCAATAATGCTCTAAATGCTCGTGCTCTGTGGAGGTTCCCTATATGGACCCCAGATTTCCAGACTTACCAAACCACATGGATCTGCTGACTGTTTTTAATTTGGCCTGCACACACAACGTAACATCATGCAAATAAATTTGTGAGAGATTTTCAAGTTTACATATGCCCTTTTAACAGCTGGTTATCACCCTTCTCCTCACCTGAAAGAGCTCTCAGAGTTTTGTCTCTTGCTTCCTAAGCAATGAAAGAAAGGTTGGTGGCAACATTTAATGGCTGCTAGCAATCCACATGACTGATAGGCACCTGCAATGGATGGCAAACCCTATCTCACTGTTGCATACACACAGACAACTTAAGTAATTAGGCTGAGAAACTGGACTTTCAAGAAAACAAAGTTAATTTTGAAATGCTCAGTATCACACCAATATCAATCCTTTCAGAAAGTTGCAGGAAAAAGAAATACTATAGTTTGTGTCAAAAAATGTTCTTAATTTACAAGCTGTGAACCCTGTCCTGCTAGGTTGTATGGCAAGACTTCCTAAGAACACACCAGATCCTTCTCTGGAACTTAAAACTAGCTTTTTTCCAGGCTGTTTCAGAACTTGTCCACAGATGTAGATCTTTACTCAGTATTCCCACCAAAAACTGTAATAAGGAATATTTTTTAAAGTAAGTCATATCATCTTACCTATTCTTTCCCAGTTTTTATTTTTCAAAGAAACAGACTAGGTTATACATAGCAGTGAAACAAATCTACTTGAAGCATACATCCAATGAACCTGCCAAAAACCTCAGGTGGGACACACTGCAGCACTGGTTATATGAAAGAAGCGGGTGTGGGCAACTGCAAAATACAACTTTGCTCAGTTTCAGGTACATATAAAGGGGAAGGGCAGTGCCTGTAGTGCAAAAAAGGATATAGAAGCATGAAGGCTTTTTCTAATAGCTCTCTATCAATCTGGTGGCCCATTAAGTATCTTTGATCAAACTAGAAATTAAGCTGAATGCACTTAAACCATTTCCCTTTGCACATATTTTAGTTCTTTATATTCTTGCATATACATAAATGGCAGCATGAAGATCAAGACATGGGAAATGTGGATCTGTTTTGGCTGTCTATTTCAATTTTTCTAACATTTATGTTTGGAACTCACAGACACATTCTTTTTTAATGAAATGCCTCAGAGGTTAAATATGGGAAGTATGATCTTTCTAACTCTAACAAAGATAATCTTACAGGAGTATTCAAATATACTCAGAATGAATTGTCTTACGTTTCAGATATTTTAACCTATTCCTCAAATTTGCAAGAGTATTGCAAGCTTTCCAGTAAGTAGCAGCCAGGTAAGCTCCTGAAACAGAGCTCACTGATTCTGGGTAATGAAGCTTGTGTTGAGACTTTCAGTATTACAAAGACCCTGCACCAGTGAAATAAGAATTGACAAACATAGCTACCTAAACTCATATGAGATTTTGGAGTATTTTCTTTCCATTAGTGTGACCATGAAACAAAGCTAAGTTGAATTAAAAAAATATAAAAATAAAAAAAAATACAGTTTATTCTACAAAAAATAAGAAATGTATACATTGTCTCTATCAGAGGTTAAGCAATCTACCTGGCTGATCAATCTCTGAGTGTTTTATAATATAATTTCAAGATAGAGATATAGTAATATATTTCACCCCAAAGTTTTAAACAAGAAATAGTGGCATGACCTAATTAGATATAACCGCTATCAGCAGTGTGTTTAAGAATAATATTCTGGTAATTTAAAAATGTATTTTCTCATTTATTTTCTGTTCTATATTCTGGGCTCCTAAAAATCTCTTCTATGCCTAAAAATAAAATATTCTCTAAAGATTTCATCTCTTTCAATTTGGCAAACACTGAACAGAGTAGAAATTAACATGGCTCCTCTGTACAACTTCAGCATATGCTGCACTTTATCAAGCCAAAACATTTCTTTATAGAATAGCATTAAAATAATGCCAAAGTAGCCCTTCCCTAAATAACTACTTAAGGAGAAGTTAAAAAAGAAAAATGCTTTATGCTGTACAAGTAGGATCTAGTGCTGTTTTTAAATTGCTCATCATCCTAGAATCTTTGTTTTTCTTTAGGAAGAAACATACAAAAATTATTCTATTCCAGTTGAATGCATGTACATAACTGTTTTCAAAAGAAAACATCAACATCCCAATATCTACACAAACACAATCTTTTTATAGAACATAAGTTTTGCCATATTTTTTTTAAGAACAGAAACCTGCGTTTGTAGTGGTATCCATCTATGTAACTTCTTGTTTTATCACTTGTAAGACTTCCCATTCTAACATACTTTTCTTCTTCCTTCGACACTTAAGTACAGGTGTGACAAAGTACCTGGCACTTCACAGAAAATATGTTTTCTTCTCTCCAGTTTGATTAAATCAAACAACTGAACAAAATTTGATAAGAAGAGATAGACTTGGATTGCTCCCACTTCATTTAAAGGAGGTGGAATAACTTAGTTTAAAGGACAAAAACCTGAGTGTTTTGAGATTACCAATTTGTCAGAAAGCAAAAGAAATAGGAGCTTACAGGTGTCATTTTCCTCACCTATTTTTATCATATACTTGTTCTTTTCTAAAGATAATAAACCAAAAAGACTTTAATGCCTTAATATATTTTATATAGCACTTCCTGAGAGAACACAACAGTGCTTTTGAGATGAAAAACACTGGAGGACTATTTAAAAGAGAGGTTTCAAACTTCCAAAGGAAAGAACAAGGTTTAAATGGAAGATAGAATATACGTAGAAGCTTAAATCATATATATTTTACATCACATACACAAACACGCTATCAGTGTTATATAAGAACAGTACCTGTGCACAATCCAGCTTCAAAAGCAGGTCCACCCTCTTTAACTTGTTTAACAAATATGGTATCCATTGGCTCCAGTCTATTTCTTTGTTTTCCTGAGGAAGAAAGAATATTTCTTAATAGCATTTAATTATACTGCATTACAATGTTTTTACTTTAAGAATTATTTTGAAATGTAATCCTGCCACGTTCATCATTACATTAAATACTCAAGTTCAATTTGGGGTAAGGGAAGGAAGAGAGACTAGGAGTCCTAAAGACAGCATTTTCTTTAGCTACACTAAAGATCTTTTAGGTGTCTGGGGAATAAAGAAAGGGGAGGGGGTTGGGAAGAGAGATGTATCTCAAACTTAGAACTTGCTATGTACCAGTACGTGGTATTTTTCGAGTTCATTTCATCATCTCATTCCTACATCATCCTTATGCTGATGCCTACACTATTCAGTAAGAATTATCCCTTCCTCTCCTAGATTGCTACCTGACATAAGATAAAGCAAGACAAACTGAGTAAAAATTAGTAGTGCAAATTGAAAAATAAAATTTTAAAATCTTTCCTTAAAAGGAAAAAAACGTAACGTTGATTTATAGTCCTCATGGAACTGTAACACTGATTTTCTAACTGTTTTTCAGATGAAAGTTTCAAGATGAAGTCTAAAGTTTTCTTGAAGATTTATCAAAAGTCAAAAGGAAAGGCATAATTCAAAATAAATTATGTTTGCACGTGCTGTACATATCCATATATACACAACGTAGAAGTTAATCTACAGTAGTTAGAAAACATAACATCTTCTTGCCTTCTCAGTACGCACTTAATTTCTATGCTTCCAGAAACAAAGGTACTTTGTGCTTTTACATGCATGACACCAAATCTAAGTAATTCTTAGTTGAAGTAGCCACTGCTTCCGAACATCGGGGCGGGGGGGGGGGGGGGGGAGGGCAGTAAAACAAAAGACAAACAAACAAAAACAAACCAAAAAAACCTCCACACAAACAAAACTGCAAGACAAAAATCTCCACAGTTATACTGCAGGCTAGAATACAGCGATCCTGTCCTGAGCTACATCCGTATGTAGCTGGAGTAAGCCATTTTACAGCCTCTACACAGCTTCACTAGTGCAATTTCTATGCCAGTGAGCTAAAAAAAAAAAAAAAAAAAAAAGAAAAGAAAAAAAATCCCCCCAAAACAAACAAAAAACCCACCCAAAAATGAAATTTGAAATTTTATTTCCAGTCTGCCAGAAGATTGCACTGAACTTAATTTGTTCTACAGTGTTAGCGGTCTCTGCTAACACCCCTGTCCCACCTGGTGCAAACATGAGCACTCACAGAACTGGCAGCAGAACCTCAAAGGTTACAGCCAGACAAGCTTTTATGGTGCCAGCGGTGGCTTTAATAGCCTTGGTCCCTCCCAACTCCTATCACCAGTTACTACCCCCGTACCACACTTTCAGCTGGGGAAATGCCACCCTTTGGAGGCTACATGATGAGCCAGCCCAGGGAACTGACATGGACTGAAAGTAAGTGGGGTCTGGGTTCCAGTTTACCAGGAAAACTGGGCATAGTAGAGAGAGTGGCATAAACTGCAGAAAAAGAAGGAACAGCAGGAGAGAATAAAGGGATTGCTTGAAACTGGCACTGCTGATAAAAGAAACACTCCTTGAAACTGCAGTATTAGGTTCTCATCACTTCTTCAGTGACTAATCTTTGACTTGGGCACAAACAGCACTGCTTTTGGAAGTATTTTCGCCACAGCTTTAAATATCCTACCTGGCCATGCTTACTAAGCCACAGCATTATTTATTGAATATAAATAAGGTGCCCCCCTTACCCTTTTTTTGGTTCAGTTTCCATATGGGAAAAGCTTATTATTTGAAGAATTATTTGAAGAATTTTAATGAATTGCACAAAACCAGACTTCCCTCTGACTGATTCACGCTTTTCAAATACAAGTTTTAGCCTAATGCCTTCATTCTGCAAACCCCCAGTGTCCTGCCATTTTACCACAAAACAGTTGAACAAAATGGCTGACTCATATGGCTCTAAATGGCCTTCTCAAAATAACTCCAGATTGGTAAAGAATAATCAAAAAGTTGATTTGATAGAATCAGATAACTACTATATACAAAGCAACTGAATTATAAATCAAGAAACTCCAGCTGGCAGCTCAGTCCCCAAATACTTTAAAATTTGATTAGCAGGACATAGCTACAAGACATACAAAATGCTCTTTGTGAAGCAAAGCTAGTATCTGTCATTTTTAATCTGCTGATTTAAATAGACACTGAACACATGATGGGTCTTGTCCTTTAAGAGGCAGTAATGTTTCAGCAAGCTTAGACAAGATCTAAGAATAATTTACCCAGATGCCATGAACAAAAAGTTGCTTCAACCACTTACAAAAGTGAAGTTAAAATACAACCTTTTATAGGACCACCAAACATCCTTCCCAGCGTTGCCACTTAATCTTTTACTGAAGTGATATACAATCCCAAAGTGACAACACAAATCAAAATAATGCAGCACCCACGGCACATTTAATTTATAACACTTAATACCTGATACTTATAACTCAACACCAAGGGGCTACCTCAGCTTCCTTTATAAAATGCTCATCAAAAAAACGTTAGTGGCCTACTGCTAGTTTGCTTAACACTCAAATGCTACTTTATGCCTTGGCCGTACCTGAACATACAAAGCAAGAGGTCAAGCAGATAAGGTTACTCCCATTCAATATCCAACACAGAACACCTTTAACCACATCTGAGTTAGAGGGGAAAACTGTACCAGTTTATGGAGACCAGAGACTGAAAGTTTCCCTGAACATCTGATTTCTGACCGACCGACCTGTCAGCTACACTCAGAGGTTCTTCAACAGTACAGGCACTCACTTCAGGTTTTCACAGCTAATTTATGGACCAATTCAGAAAGCTGATTACACATTAAACTTGGTTCTTTGTCCTACATACGGAAGGAAGCTATATTGAACAGTGATTCTTCTTAAAATGGTGAACCACCACGCTAAAGATAAAGATCAATTTGGGGGCAAAAATTAGGATGAAAGGTTTAAAGTGTTGTTTACATCTGCAGGTTCATTTTACAGTTCAGTAATATCCAAATACAAGCAAAGACAAGGAGAAAACCTAGGACTCCCAAGCTTTGGTAGATGAATACATGCTCTTCATTCCTCCTTGGAGTTTTACATACTTGGATACGAACCAGAACTTTTTTCCTTCAGTAACACATAAATGAACTTCCTTGAATACATAGCCTCAAAGTGTATGTTTATATTTTGAGTTTGAAACTCAAACAAAGCTAAACACTATTTTCTGACAGTAGGAGCTAACAATACAATACTTTCTTCAGACCAACTGAGGCAGAATAAATCTTGTAGGTGTGCACTCAATCATTACAGAAGTAAACTCCAAGTAAAATGGATAATCTAATAACTTACCTCATGTCTCAAAATTCAACAATCATTACACTTCAATTTAATTGTGCCTAAATCTCCATTGGGTCCCATCTGCACCCAATCATCAGGCAAAAGCAAGATGCTATTCAAAATGTGAGCGTACACTCCCCTCCTTCCAAAGTTCCCCATCCAGAGCAGATTATCACCCATTTTACACTACGTTCTCCAGCTCTGCACTACATAGTGTCACAATTTTCCTTTCTAATATTGAAAGGCCTAATTTTTTGGAGCATGCCAGCAACTCCTTAAAAGGCAATAAAAGAATGAACAGTAAAGCAGCTCACACTACTAGTCTGTCAGACTTGTAGCCTTATTTGCCAGTGCTTTTCCAGTGCTCATTACTGCATATTACTTTGCCTCCTCCCTCCTTCTCCATACTTTTATAAACAACTTTATAATTGAGCATTACATTGCAGGCTGCCAACAAAGATGACAATTTCTCCCAAATCTTCAACTGCAAGTGAAAAACAAAACAGCACGCACACACAAAGAACAGGCAAAAGGATGAGCTACCAGGAACACTCATACATGCAAGGAAGCAGCACAGATGTAAAGCACAACTTCTGCAAAACATATTTCATATTTACTTCATTTCTCCACAAGTCCATAAAATTGTTCTTTCCTTTATCAGTCTTGTAAGCACACAAAATTCTCCAGCATGAGTAAATGGTCACCAGTCAGGATAAATTAAAACTCAAGTTATTGTCTAGGCAGTAATGTAGTTTTACTAACAGACCGACTAAATATTCCCTGCAGTGCCACCACTCCCTTAAGTGATGCTATTCAAACAAAAATGTAACTTTAGAGAAGGCAAACTCGTGTCTGAACTTTTACTTCAGAGATTCAGCACCATCAGAAATAAGGAAATAAAAATGAGTCACCAAGTATATAGAAGGCTCAAGGCGAAAATTCATTGGCTTAAACAAGGAAGTAAGGAATCTGCAGTCTTTATAATGAGGTCCTTGGTCTAAACAACCAAAGTTAAGAAAAGTAGTCTGAAGAAGCACAAACACCTGTAAATCAAATGCAAGACATACAGAAAAGCAGTTTATTGCAATAAGATTCTTCCTAGCCAATATATAAATTTTTCATAGTTGTACGCAAATCTTCTAATTAATCAGCAATCTTCAACCAAAAAATACTAACTGCTACCTTCAATAACCAGTGAGATCAAAGGAGAATCTACAAAATTAAGACTAGCGTCTTGTTTCAACTGTTGTTCAAATTAAGGTCAAACAATATTAAAGACTGTATTCATAATACATACATTTATAATCATTTATGACCTAACCTTTACACTACCTGGATCTACTAGCTGAGACTAAAAGTCAACACCACCTTCACAGTCTGACAGGGAAAGTAAGTTTCCCATTGTAAACTTTCCTGACAAAGGTTTGAGGTGCCAGAAGTGGCAGAAGTGAGTATGTTGCACTAGCACAACAATCTGATATGCAAAATAATAAAATTCTAATATGCTCTTTCACCCTGATAAAAGTGAATATTAAAAAAAACCCTACTACTTTTAAACAGAACAGTAGAATTAAGAGTTGTTAACATTTATAAATGACTTACATGGGGGGTGGGGGGTCATATGGTCACAATGCAAAACTTCTCCTAACTCCCCTAAACTTGATGTAAAAATTAATTTTACCTAGGTACGAATTCTAGCTTAAACCCATAAAATGCTAGTTTGGAATACAGCTGCTACAAGGAACATAACTAGTATTATATCAAATGCATTAAGCTAGTTAGCTTTTAAGCTAGTCTTTGCAGACCAGACAGCATTACTATACTGCTCTGTGATTCATCTGGAAAACAAAGTAACATGGTGGAAGTTAATATTATCACATCCACCAACACACTACAAGATAGCAGCAAGCACATCACTCCTCTGTAGTCATTAACCTTCTGATATAAAACACAGTCAGATAAAAACATGTGAGTCACAAAGACTACACAAAGGACACCTCTCTGACAAAGAGCCTTTACATTTTGAAGAGGAAAAAAAACCTCAAAAGAAACAGAACAAAAAACCCCACACCAAAGTGCTATTGCTGACATAGCTCTTCAATTCTTTTTGACCTGCAGAGCACAGACCTGCCAAGTGTTTCAGAACACAGTGTAATACATACTTTCTTACAAAGTCTCTTCTAAGAGCCCACTGCTTAAATACATGCCATTTCTTCTCTTCCTAGAGGAAAAAAAAATTTTTGCTCAGGGCAGCTGAACCATGCTTAGAAATCCTCCTAACACAGGAACTGGATAAAGGCTACAGAGTTTTGTTAACCTTATGCAGAATATTTTTACTCCTGGCCCCATGCTCAGCAGACAGCAAAAGGGTGACTTTCATTTTTATACTAAAGAATCACCAGCCCCATGAAACACCTCAAATTATTAAATTAAGACAGGCTTCTATGTACATCTTTCTCTCACTCAAGAGGCAGGAATATTCCTCTTGGACATGAAGATCTACAAATATGCTTTTGGATATCCAAGGCATTTGAACTCTGTTGATTCAACAATGCCAAGTGGCACTGATTCTTGGGACACCTTTCAGGCAAAGGGACAAGACATATGTACAGATACAGTGAGAGAAATGCTTCTAAATGATTACTGAATCAAAAACCTGCTAATCATTTCCCAAGCTACCCAAAAAGAGATTGCTGAAAGTACAGCGGAACTTACATTTATTAAAAGATATTTAATTTAATATAAATCACAAAACTGTCAGGATTGCATTTAACTGAGAGAGTCCAACTAAAGACAATTCTGGATTTTATAATATGCAAACTGAATTTCATACATAGTAAGCATTTCTCCACCAGCAATCCATTGCAGAAAAGGAGCCCAAAGGTCCCAGCCCAGCCCCAACAGAGCTTTTTCACCCATTGTCAAGCACAAATTAACGCAACTAAAAAGCATTAAGCAAAATACAGTGTCGAAGATGAGCCTCTAAAAGAGGTTGATAACAAGTAAAATAGCACTGTTGAGTCATTTAGCAGAGAAACACCTGGCATTCAACTCTGTGATACAGGAAAAATACACTCCGTTATTCCTCAGAGCACCTCTGGCATTTTGATTAGGCAACTCAAAGATGATATTTCTTCTCCTGCTTACTCTTCTCTTAAAACCGTTTGACTAATACAACCTCAACCCTGTCTTCATGGCAGGGTGGGGGGAGAATGAGACAAAATAATCTGGTGTTGTTATGGAAAACATAACACAGTTCCAGCTTAATGACAAACTCTGCAAAACTGTGTTTTCCCATTGCATTATTTGCCAATATTACAAGTTTTTTTCAATTCTCTCAAATCTAAAATGAAACCTTTTCAAGTTTAAAATTTAAGCTATGATTAAACAGTCTAAAGGATTTACTTTAGTTCTTAGATAAGCATAGAGCCATTCAAATATTATCTGTTCTAGTGAACCTACAGACTCTCCCCTAAATCCATGGAAATTACACTTACACAGCTCTTCACATTTTTATTAAAAGTCTAATATGATTTGAACTCAATAGTAGTCACTGAGAAACATTATACATGTGAACAAGTTGGAAGGCCACTCTGCTGGACATTCTGGATGTACTTTAAGGGAACAAGGAATCATCAGGCCCTGGTCTCAGTGGAAAACTAAACAAGCCCTCTTTTAGCATTCTCAACATTTAGTGTTAAAAAATTAAGTTGGATAAAAAAAATCCATGAAAAAGGACAATTTACAGTGGCGCTATCCTAAAGCACTAGTGTTATATATCTCTTGCCTCTTATGCCTAATTCCACCACCATATAGCTTAGACCACATCATCCCAGCAATCTATGACCTTTCCAAATAATGTGCTTTCACATTCATTCTCTTGTTCCTTATCTACCTTGTTCCCATCATCACAGGCACACTTAGTTTATTTCACAACAGACTGAGCTGATAGGAGATGATGTTGAAAAACATGGGATTAAATTAAATCCTGGGAGAACACAAACTACATTACAGAAATCAACAGTCTGTTTAAAGACATGAAACACTGAAAACTCGAGGCATTATGTAAACAGCAGTAAGGAATAAAAAGCTTTTCCTGCATTTTTTCCACCCTTCCCCCAAAGGCTCTGTAACATCAAACCAGACTTGCACAGAGCTGAAGGAGCTCAGGTAATAAATTGGAACTATTTAGCTTAGACAATTGAAGGGTAGAAAGATTATTCCATAGTTAGGCACATTAAAAAAAATAGCCTGGTGATCACAATTTAACTATTTAGAAATCTGAGCCAAAACAGGTGTCTAAAGTCTCATTAGAAAGTGCACACTCAGTCTCTACAGGAAAGGACACTGAGCAATATACTTAAGTCGCCTTTCACTTTTACGGGAAAATAAGCTACTAGTTGCTATAGATATGTCTACATAGAAGTAGGAGATAAAGTAGGAAAAGCAAGAACATAATATTAAAAAAATATGATACTGGATTATAATGATACTAGATTTCCAGGCACTGTATTAAACATAAAATAGCTTAGTTCTCATACGAAAGATGAAATCCCTTTCAGACTATTTCTATATGCTTATCACTGTTCATTTTAATCATGATCCACACGCCAAACATTTTTGAAGAAAAACCTGTTTTAGGACAAGATACAAGAAACGACCCATTTAACATGTACTAAACTTGTATTTTGCCAACTACAGCTTCAAGCAGTCTTTGAAGGACAACATATTCACCATATTAAGTGCACAATGAAATGGCATGGAGACAGCATGGCAACGGAGATGGTTTTCTCCAGCACCACTTACCACATGTTGACAGTGCAAGTTTTTAACAAAATATTACTATTTTTAATAGGTATAAGTATTTTTCAGCTTGTCTCCAAATATTCCTACGATGGTCTGCTGGGAGACTTCTGCCTGTAAGGTAGGTCTTAAACAAAATTTTGATGTGATTCAACTCCAGAAAACAGGAAGAATACTGATGGTATACCAACCTCAAAACACATGAAAGAAATACTCCAATATAGGCTGGTCAACATAACAGAAATTCTCAAGAAAACAGTAGAAGCTGATAAAAGTTTCCAGTCAGTGACCAAGGAATCCATTGAGAAAGATCTGCATCTTCTGCTAAAGTGCACCTGTTAAGCTAAGCTATTAAAATGCTTTTCCAAGGTCAACAACCTGGAGCAGTGAAAGCAGGAAAGAACAGAAATCTTTCAAATAATAACTACACAATATTTAGGGTAAATCTGCTGTGATGCCCTTCCAGCACATAACAGGGTGCTGAAGTCCCCCATAAGGAACAGGACCTGCACATATGAGGCTTCTACCACTTGTCTGAAGAAAGCCTCATCTACTTCTTCCCTGATCAGGCATTCTGTAGCAGTTGCCCACCAAAACGTTGCCCACATGAGTATGCCTGCAAATGCTGACCATAAGCTCTAAGCTGGCTCCCCCATCCATCCCAAGCCAGACCTCCATGCATCCCTGTTGTGCTCTCACAACTTAAGAACAACGGAAACTCAACCTCTGTGCTCTCCCAACCTGTCCTTCTCAAAGTGCCTGTATTCATCCACTGCAGCACTCTAGCCCACTCCTCTGAGCTATCCCACCACATCTCTGTGACCCCAATGAGATCGTAGCCCTACAACTGCATGCAGACCACCAATTCCTCCTGCTTGTTACCCATGCTGAGTGCATGAGTGCACAGGGGCTTCAGAGAGGCCCTCAAAAAAGGGATGAGAGCTCTCCCCATCATATTGTCCTGTAGGCATTCCCTTATTTATGTGCATACACTTGAGGTGGTCCCCTTCTGTCCCAGCTGTTGACCATGAGGTGTCTCCTGTCCACAGTGTCCTAACCTGTTCGCTTGACAAACCAATCCACCACTTCCTCACTTGCTTCTTGGCCATCATCTCCCTCCTGTGTTATTCCTAGTTTAGAGCTCTCTTGGACAAATTTGCATTACCTTTTATTCTAAATGCTTTGAAATCTCACTGCTTGCCAAAAGCAAGATTAATGCAAGCCAGGAGCATGATCTAAATATATACTAAAAAAGTTGCACTAAAATTCTATACCAGAACATAAAACCATATAAAAATATTTCTTTCACTGTTAGAATACATCAAACCTGGTATGTGCTTTTATCTTCTGCCCTCTAGACTTAATTAGGTACTCAGCTCCTTTGAAAAAATATTCAAGTGCTTTCAATAAAAGGCAATAGCAATAGAGATGCTTTTCTCCACCTATTCAAACCTGTAAGTGCTGAACCTGCTAAAAATCTCAACTTTTATAAGGTAAGTTTAACCTGTGAAAAGGGCAAAGCAGAAAGTGCAGGTAATTAGAAATCTTCACTCAAAATTCATACAAAAAAAGACAACGATTTTGCCCTGGCACACACTGCTTTACAAAAATGAAAAGCTTGAGTGCCCTTAGCTTAGTCTTTCAGAACGGAAAGCTCAAGTGAATTAAGTGAATTACCATCTACAAACTTCAAAGCAAAAATGTTTAATTTTCATTGTTAATTAAGTAAGACAGAGCTTCAGAGGCAAGTTTTCCAACCAAGTTTGAAGGAAAATACATGAAATTTGCCACTAGATGGCTCCTCTGTACGACACACACGCCCTGCAGCCTGCCCAGCAACACGCTCTTCCTCAAGCTGTTGAAGCAACTGGTCCTCCAGCAGCAATGGACCCCCACAGCCAGCAGTCAAACACACAGCTTCCTGCCGCTCTGAAGCGGCTCGGCCTAATTTTCAATCTTAATTACTTTAAGAATCCTTGTGATAATCCTTCACAGAGTTTCTGGCATACCTGCTTTTGCTAAATTAACATCATGTTTGTGAACATGAAAAATGAGATAGGCTTTTCCTTATTTTCTCCTCACAAGCTAACTACTCACCTCATTTGGGAACAGTAACAACTTGTAGCAATGTAAATAGAAACCGTTTCACCTCCCCTGCCCCCAAAGATCACACTAAATGCTGGAGAAAAATGTCTTACAGACTTTGTCCCATTTTGTTATTTTTAAAGGTTTAATACACAAAACTGGCAGGTTAAGTTCTACTGACACCTACATTCTCCGCCTCACAGTCATTTCTTCTCTTTCCAGAAGGAGCGCAAGTCCAACCTTCTCTCTTGCTAATGAGAATATTGTTATCTTTCCAGAGCACTTTGTGCCCTCTGATCTGTATTTCAAGGCATACAATGTACTACGTTGCTATAAATACGCAATAGTTGAGCTATGATTCATAGTTTAAGTAGCTACACAAAAATTTCCAGAAAGTAATCTTGATCCCACCTGCACAGGTCTCATAATGAACCAAATAAACGTTTGTTTACTGCTGTTCCTTTACTGAAAAATAGATCTTGGATAATGTTTTAGGTAAACAGACCCACATTTGCATCTTTAGCTGATCCATTTTTCCCTGGGAGAAGAAGAATACTGCAGAAATTCTTTAGACCACAACTGATATCTTCCATGCTGGTTTGGCACAGATGATTGACTCCTTTCCCTTCCTAAAGGAATTTGCCTTTTCTTTTTGTATGCCAAAACGGACAAAGGCAGATAAAGGAGGTTGCAAGTTTGGGGGGTGGATTTCACAAGAAATAGGAAGAGATTGTCTTTTCACTGTTTAACAAGCAGGTGACAACAGCCAAGTAAAACTAGGAGGAGGAAATCGATGAATTCATCAGCTTCCAAGAGAAAAGTAAGAAAGTTCAAGTAAATTCTTATTTCCCAGAATGCTTCTAATATAGCACAGTTACACAAAGAAACCTGAAACAAAAGTTCAGACGTGGTTCTCCATCTTCCAACTGACATTTTTAAAAGTACACTGAAACCAGATACCATTCTCTGCTACAGTGTAAAGCAAATTGTAACCCACCAGTAGAACAAGCATTCACCCTATGCTGTGATCATAGGTACCTCTCTGAGCAAAGGTACCCCACCTTTGAACAGGCCTGTCCTCAATGAGTTGCACTGCATACTGCGTTGCCAGATGAAGCGCAAACTGAAGCCCTGCACATTACACTCACAATGTGGCTAATCCTACCACCTCTGTGTACCTTACCATCATGACAGACTGGGAAAAACAGGAAGTGGGACTTGGCTCTCAACCTGAAGACCCACTTTCCTTACCTAAATCAACACATTTTTCACCCTTCTACAGAAACAAGAAGGTATCAGCAAAAAGGGGTGCATGGATGAGAAAATAGCTAAATATCAAAGAGGAATTTAAATTCAGTGGGACTGAGGTGTAGCACAAATTAATAAAAAAATAAGTTAATCGGTAAATTAAGACAGACAGACACAGGCAACGTGAGAGTGAGAAAGCTATGAAAATAGAGGGGCATAACCTAGAAATAAGTGATTTTTCCATCCCTCCTAAATCAAGTGCGAGAATTTTATTCGCACATCTTATCTGACACCACTGAAGCATGTTTCATGGATGTCTTAAAACGTACATGAGAGTACCAAAACTGATGAAATAAGTTAGATCAGTACTATTAAATACTGAAGGAAGTATCACGAAGCTAACAGGAATAAACATTTTTACCTTCTGCTTTTAAAACAGTTGTATACCACTTTTGTGGATAATTTTTACCATCACTACCAACACTAGGTTTATATACTTACATGTTGCTTTTATTAGAGTAAGTTGCAACAAAATTCAAAATTCATACTGGCTGCTCTTAGACACACCATACAGCACTTTTTTTTAAATGCATGTATATAAGTATATCCATGAGACTCAAACCCTTTATAGTAGTACTTTGCACAAATAACTGTGGGTGTTACATGCAGACCAAATTAAGAGAGTGCGAAACTTTGGCACTAAAAAGTAACACAGTTGGTTTCTTGTCTTCTTGTCATATACATAACAAAGTGATATACACAGCACAGAAGTGATACAGCACATATTTTAATTAACTTAGTGGCCACGCAAACACCTACACTAAATAGGTGAAGCTAAAATACAGGTATTTTCTTTCTTTTACTCCAGTGCCATGAAATTCAATAAGCTTGATGGTTACACTGAAGTGATTTTACATTTCAAACTCTTACGTAGCTGTTGAAGTGTGTTACACAGCTATAGAGAAATGTTCAACATACTGGATCTGTGAAAGAATAAAAACAAGACATACCTTGTCTATTCCCATTCTCTTCATCCTAAGGAAAAAGAAAGAGTGAATATTAAAAATTCAATTAATAGAAAAAAATGCATAGGCATCTATAAGCTATGCAAACTTGAAGGGAACTTGTAAGATTAAGTCTGCATTATGGTTGTCTCATACTTTTTCACAAATATTCAACTTTACGAAATTAAGGCTTTCATTCTGTGACTGTACTATAATACCCATTTAAAAAAAAAAAAAAAACAACAAACAAAAGCAACACAAAAAAAACCCCAACAACTAAGCACAGTTCCATGAAACATCCCCAAAGAAACAACGTGAACAGCACTATCTGAAAACAAATGTACCAAAAACCCTGGAAACACTGCCATAAAGCCTAATAATGCACTGTGTGTTGTCGCAAGCATATCTAAGGATTCAAAGCTAAATAATATGTAAAAGATACATAGCACAAATACAGGGTGGGCAATGAGTAGATCGACAGCAGCCCTGAGGAGAAGGATTTGGGGGTGTTAGTGGGTAAAAAACTGAATATGAGCCAGCAATGTGCGCTCGCAGCCCAGAAAGCCAATCGCATCCTGGCTGCATCAAAAGAAATGTGGCTAGCAGGTCGAGGGAGGTGATTCTGCCCCTCTACTCCACTCTCATGAGACCCCACCTGGAGTACTGCGTTCAGCTCCGGGGGCCCCAACATAAAGACATGGATCTGCTCAAGCAGGTCCAGAGGAGGGCCATGAAGATGATCAGGGGGCTGGAGAACCTCCCCTACGAGGACAGGCTGAGAGAGGTGAGGTTGTTCAGCCTGGAAAAGAAAAGGCTCCAGGGAGACCTTACAGCAGCCTTCCAGTACTTACAGGGGGGCTACAGGAAACATGGGGAGGGATTCTTTATCTGGGAGTGTAGTGATAGGATGAGGGTTAACTGTTTTAAACTGAAAAAGGGTAGATTTAGATTAGATATTAGGAAGAACTTCTTCACTGGGAGGGTGGTGAGGCACTGGAACAGGTTGCCCAGAGAGGTTGTGGATGCCCTATCCCTGGAAGTGTTCAAGGCCAGGTTGGATGGGGCTTTGAGCAACCTGGTCTAACAGAAGGTGTCCCTGCCCATGGCAGATGACCTTTAAGGTCCCTTCCAACCAAAACCACTCTATGATTCTATGAAAATATTTTGTAAGCAAGCTTTGAATATGCTTCTTGAAGTCTGAAATACCAAGTTTGTTTTGCCTTCAGTACTACTGCCTAGAGAAAAATATCTACCCCAAAAACTATTTAGTAACAACCTCAAAGATTCTCCTTCTACTCATTGCACTATCGTAACTACCAAGTATCACCAATATTCCTTAAAAAAAAAAAAAAAAAAAAAAAAGAAATTGCACAACTGGAATGTACAGAGGGAGAATGGCATGCTTAAAATAGAAAATAATTACTTATCTAAGTTACTTTCTTGTCAATATTTTAATATGGATGAAAGGCTTTTGAAAGATCATGGCTAATCTCTTCTACAAAATTCTACGATTTGAAAAGCACAGTTTAAATATGGAAATATGTGCTTTCTTTCTGAACTGTAACTTTATGGAGTAATAAACTTTCAATCTAAATACAATTTCTTAGACTAGTATGTACTATTTGGGAAGTACTTCTAACAATTCACCTCAGCTAATTAAAACAGCTTCATCCTGAAGCAAAGGAGGAGCAAGGAGATGATCACAGAAATAATTTTCACCTCTGTATTCCCTCCTACTTTTAAATGGATTAATTCCAAATTTCTAGGTCTTTTGCATTTAAAGACAAATCACTATCTTTTTCATATTAAATATTTTCAAAGCAACTGCACACTGACCTGAGAAAACCATTCAAGAGAGGAAGACATGAAGAAAGAGAGGGAGTAAGACCTGGATATGAACACTACATAATGATGAGGATGAGACAAGTCTCTCCTAGGTGCAGTACATTTCTTGTGAGACAAGAAAGTTAGAAGAAGAGTTAGAAGAAGAGTTAGAAGAAGAGTTAGAAGAAGAGTTAGAAGAAGAGTTAGAAGAAGAGTTAGAAGAAGAGTTAGAAGAAGAGTTAGAAGAAGAGTTAGAAGAAGAGTTAGAAGAAGAGTTAGAAGAAGAGTTAGAAGAAGAGTTAGAAGAAGAGTTAGAAGAAGAGTTAGAAGAAGAGTTAGAAGAAGAGTTAGAAGAACAAGAAGTTCTGCTGGAGCTTTGTAAGATACTACAGAAAGGTAACTTTAAGGAGGGAAAAACCAACAAAAGAAACCCCCCAGAAACAAAACACTGAGTTAACAGAAATAGGGTACTCATTCTACTTTTAAAAAGCCATGATAATTATCATTGCCACCCAAAGTCTGAGAGCAGCAAACAGTATCCTTAAAGCTGGACAGTCCTGTCTGCTCTATACTTCGGTAAAAATACCACACTAGTAGACAAGTACTGTTAAAATTTATCATTATATCTCTTGAAGCCCTGTAACAGCCAATTGGTTTTGAACTACGATCAGCAGCAAAGAATTAGACAAGGCTAACATCTGCATGTCTCTAGTTTCCGCCCAATCTGTCAAGTGAAAAAACATCTTTAGGACTTTGAATATTAAAGCTCAGTGTGGAAAACGTGGGTCACACACAGGGGAGGCTACCTGGTTTGATGCTATAAAACAAAAAAATTATGGAAGTGAAAACTTAGATAATATATAATTGCCACCATTTATGAAATACTGCAGTGGGTTTGTCAGTTTGTCACTGCATATGCAAAGCTCTGTTACAAAAGACAGCTGCAAAACATTAGTTGTTCATGGTATCAAGCCAATGAGCTCAGGCCTTTAAAAATGGAATGCTTTATAACGCAAATGTTTTAGAATTAGCTTTCCCTCCTACATTTACCTCTTACACATTGCAAGATGTTAGTATATGCTGCTTCCACACCTAAAGAGAAGGTTTTCTCCTATGACTTACTTGCTTCTCAGACTGATTGAACTTGAAGAACAAACTCCACAGGCAAAAGCAGTGTGTTGCTGACTAACAAATCCTAATAAACATCTGGCGTGAAAAGCATAATTTAACGTAGGCTTTTTGCAATGCTAGCTTAAGAAATCTTCCACACACTCCCTAATCACTTTCTTAAGGGAAAGGAGGCATGAGAAGCAAGGAGGATACATAATGGGTTATTCCTGAATGTCCAGCTATTCCCAGTTCGGCGTGTGGCCCCACACAAGCACAGCCAAGTACTTTTGCCAAGATGAAATGTGTTAAACCGCAGCCTCAGTTTCCAAGATCATCCTTCACACCATCCTTCACACAGGGCTGTCCCTCCCAACAGACCTACCAAACAACACTTTCTTCCATAACCTCTATCAATGTTTATAAGTTCATTAATTAATAACAATTACGATAAGAAGGAGTCCCTTGATTTGTAGTTAATTAGCTGTTTTGTGCAGGAACCATGAAAAGATAATAGAACTTGGCACAATATCCTCAATTTGACCTACACCTGCAGTACTATGTACATACTGAATGTGAAATGTAAGAAATTAAATATAATATAAAGATATAATATATATAATAAAAGCATAAATAATGTAAATAAAATATAACATACTAGTGTTCAGTATTAAAATATGCAGAGATAGTTCCCTGAATTAACTATAACCAATCATGTTCAATCATTTTAATGACAGCAAGTAAGGCCTGTTTTCCAGTCAGATGTAAATGGAGAAAACAAAGCTTTATGGATGCCCCTCATACACAGCTGTGCAGGTCACTGTCAACTTGTTACTAAGGAATCAGGTTTTATTCTTGCAACTCACCCTGCTTATTCAGGTGTTACACAAGTGTTTCACATCTAACTCAGGTGGCCCACAGTGCCAGTTAGAGCACTGGTCTAGTTACCTGAGCAGGAATTGTAGTTTCACATTGATGACAGTGGAAGTGTATGAAAGGCAGACATCAGCTTTGTATACATAAGGCTAGAAATATCTGCAACTAGAGTTTACCCTCACCAAACCCTAAGTCTCTTGGTTAACATGACTCCACCTATTTTACTCAGGTTTTGAACAGTTCTTTCTTTTCAGAAAAAATCAGTAGCCTCATTAAAAATAAAATGAAAGTTTAGCACTGTTCGGTTTTTCTGATCAGCGCTGAAATGAAACCCTTGTTGAAGTTCTGCAACATTTAGAGACATCCATGAGATGGACCAGATAGCTAGAACTTCATGTGGTTGACGGTAAACTGGACTGTGCTTCACACAAAAGTGACCCTCATTCTGTCAGGCTGGTGCTCTGCACTTCTGAATAACAGGAGGAGAAGCCTCACAGGTCTCTCCTTACTGAATAGCAAGGGTAAAGGTGATCCTCCAGTCTGTGCAATATTATGGGAAGGTGTGATCAAAAAAAAAAAAAAAAAAAAAATCACCTGAAGAACTGAAGATAACTCAAGACAGGAACTTTTAGGTGTTAATATACTAAAAGACAAGTGTGTTTTGGGACTCCCTGTCACCCAGAGCTTTGAGGCAGATATGCCTAGACCTCCTCCTTGTAGCAAGCTCACGAGCACAACTGAAAAAAGGCTTTTCAACGGAACATTAGTTTTATTAGACTAAGAACTAGAACACTGAACTTCTTAAAATTTAAATAAAACCCAAACACCTCAAATGCAGCTAGGGAGAGAACAGATTTATTAAAGATTTTTATAAAATAACACCCACTCTTCTCCACTCAATCCATCCTTTGGGGTAGATTTGAGTTCTTCACTTCCAAAATTCACTTCAGTGGCTTTCAAGTTGCAGCCTTCTCCAGCCTGTAGGAAGCTTTTCTTCTCATTCCCATGGAATATCCAGCTGTGGTGTGATCTTTACCACACCCTGCAGTCTACGAGTATCATGCTCTCTATCCTAGAAATGCCCACTGTTCCCTGCTACGTGAGGAATCTCATTCTCTTCTCCCCAGAGGATTCCACCTGACATATCAACAGCTTTTCAAACACACACAAACTGCAATCAACAGGAGTTGAACTTTTAATGGTGAAATTTTCACTAGATACTTCTGAATTGGAACCAAGAGTACGTATTAAAAAAAAACCAAAAACATATATGTCCACAAAGAATATGGAAAGATTGTTTGAAGGAAATCTCTTTTAGATGCTTTTCCTTCTCTTCACTACCTCTACCAGTTTATGTTGACTTGCAGTAAGATTTAGAGATATTAGGGCAAGCTTACCTTGAAAGAAATCAAAGGAGCTAGAATGCGAAGCCGTCCCTGGGGTAAGAAAAGACCTCTGCACTGATCTAAAGGGAAAGTGCCAGCATCAGGTTGACACTTGCGATAACAAAAGGACTGTGGCTCTGAGAAACTAGTAGGAGATTGAGTAACTCTGGCTGTTATGTCAATGGCATCTTTAACTTCCAGCTGTAAATTCTATCTTATGTCAGAGGTAACTGCCTGCATTCTCAGGTGTGAAGAAGGGACAAGGCTACTACAAGATTCAAGACAGTCAGAAAACCAAATCATAGTTACCATTATTATACTACCTCTAAGGTGTGCAAAACTAAACATCTCCACCTTCCGAGGCCCTTACAATTTTGATCAATGAGGAAAGAGAGAAGAATGATACTTGAGCTTAGAATCAGTGACAGAGACTATAATTAGCTGGTAACCAATAGGATCTTTGGTCAAATAAGAATGGCAGAGAAATCAGATTTGCCTCAAATTACAATCAGGCTGACAATAGGTGATTTTCATTCTTTAGTACCATAACTTAGATACACAGACTTCTATAAAAGCCACCTTATGAAGACCCAGGAGTAATAATTTTGAAGGTCTGTTCTTTTTTTTCTACCACCTCATTGACATTAAAAGGAAGAAAAGAGAATATAACAGTTCAGGTTAATTTACAGAAGTATTGACCAGGGCTCTGTCCAAATGAACCTTATCCATCTTTAGATGTGATGATGAATCTCTGAATAAAGGTATTACAACTATCCAACAATCTCATTATTTCCTTTCCAAAAGCAGACAGAAATGGAAATGAATTAACCAGATTCTGACATATCAGAGAAGAAACAGAGAAAAAAAAGGTGTTAAGAGCTCTCTTGCAGAAAAAGAGGGACGTAGGACTTCAGGACACCTCTCGAGATTTACAGGTATGAGGCTCACTACATACTGCTTGGGCCTCTCAGAAACCATCAGATGTTAATGAGAGGGGAGGGGCTGACATTTCTTTTTTATATTACTTGCCCTTCCTTGTGCCTACTTCCTTCTGCATGTGAAAAAGATATTGACCTCCTCAGAGAGATCTAGTGATACATTCAGGAAGAAACCTACCCCAGTCACCACTTAGTCAAGGAGATTAATCCTGCTCATGCTGTTTATTTTCACCCTCAACATGAATAGGGGTTGTTGTTGGGAGATGCTAACAAGTGCACATGAATTGTTCTGCCCAGCTAAGGCTTCCCCACCCTCCTTCCTCTGTTTCACATTGGAATTCAACCAGAGATTGCTCTTGGCTGACTCTCTATAACCCATGTTGAAGGACAGAAATGTTGGGATCACCTGATACTGCTAATAGTCTTGCTTCCAGTTAGCTTCAGTGACTCCTTGTCAAGGGGAAAATATTTGGGCACTCAAATGCAGGCTCAATAGCTGAAGTTAACTGGAAAAGTGTGCCAACTTTCTCCTGCAAAGCTTTTTCTACTTCAAAAGAAATCTTATAGCCACCGAGGACAGGCAAAAAAAGACAACTTTAACAAAAGACTCCTGCAGAGACACGAGTCAATTAGCTATCTGGAAAGAACATGAAGCTTCACTAACCATTCCCCATCTTGGTAAGAATCTATTTTTATGCCTAACTGGAAAAGCAAAAGCGAAACTGAGAGGTGGCATGGATTATGAAAACTTGCATACTTGATGACTTTAAAATGGGCAAATGTTATTTGAACTCACTAGGAAAAACCCTCTCTTGGTATTCAAATTTTTATCACTATTACATGGACTTTTTCACAACACTAGGTACTACAGCAACTTTCAAAAGGTTCAGTCACATAAGAGAATACATACAGCCTTTGAGCAAGGCAGACCAATTTGCTACTTAACATTTAGAACTACTTGTTTTAACTTAAAATATTTTACAGTAGTTTATATAAGTTAGTTATCCTTTAATGTAGGCCTGTACATATTTTGTATATGACTTGACTAACAGGGAATTGCAGATTGTTGTTCTTTTCAGCAGAAAGAACATAATATAAAAACACAACCTGTCTTTCTAACGTACATTAATTTTAGGATACTCACGTTAGAAACTATGGTAAACTAATGTTTTTCCAGGCTATTCTCTTAGTATGATGGTATGACAAATTTTAATTCGGGAGGGTCGGGGGGTGGGGTAAAAAAATAAAAAGGAAAACACAACAGCAACAACAAAGAAAAAAACCCCAAACCTCCCACCCTTGAAGTCTACACTTGAAAAGATGTACAGACTAATGACACTGGCTTTGGGTAAAAAAAATCTATACAGAGAAATATTTCCATATTCTGCAATAACCACTGGTCTTACCCATTTTAAGAAGTATTTTTAACTTGGGTGAACTCAGAGTCAATTCCATTTTCTTGGAATAGATCACTGCATGGCTATCAAATGATGTGATAAGTGAGCCCCCCCACCTTACACACATGGCATCTTTCATCTGTGTAATACACATCTATACATACATTTACTTTCGAGCAAGCTGGATTTTTGACCCTAAAAAGTATAATAAAGCTATAAATAAGTGCTTCATTATTAATTTCACTTACTTTAAAAGAAAACTGTACTGCAGATTCTGGAGGGTAAACTATGAAGTGTCTTAAGGTGAAGCCAAAACCCTGAGATGTCCTCCTTAGCACGACAGTTTTGGGACCAGGCCAAGAGAAAGTTTCTTCTTCCTCCGATGGTGATATAGCTTCACTCTGCTCTTTTCCATCTTTATTTTTTGATGCCTAAAATAAAAAGGACACACACAGAATTCGTAATTTGGATAAATAAATAAATAAATCACTAAACATTCCTGTGCACTTGAAAAATGTAATTTCTCCTCCCATAACCAAAATAACTTGATGATCACTAATATTTTCAAAAGAAATGTGTACTGTAAAGCAGCATCCCTTACAGCATTACACCTCTGGTTATATCACATACAGAATTACTCTTAAATTTTAAATGAAGTTAGATATTAAGAAAGTCAACGTACAACAGTGAAAGACTCAAATGAACCACAAGAAATGCGTACAACTTGCATGTTTTATTCGCTTTCTACTTCAGATACAAACATGTATTTTTGTTAGGTTAGGCTTCTTCAGCAAGACACACTTTTCCTCTAGTCATATCTTTGACTTCACCTTTGTTTTTTCCACCCTTAGCTACTTTCTCTGAACATTTCAGTACGCAAATTCTAAACACACAAGTAAAAAAGTTTAGTTTCCTTTTACAGTCCTACTGCAATCACTCGTCTCATGCAGAAATAAAACTTTTTTATTTTTTCTTGAGGGTAATTTTATATACCTATGACTCAAGAAACACACTATTACAAAAACATTTATCTTCTCAGCCTTATATGAAATCTTCAATTTCAATTTTCAAAGTGAGTGCCACACCACACATAACATTTCAAATCAAAGGCAGAAAACATACAAAGAAAGCATGCAAAACCCTATGACCCTCCTCTAAATATTCTAGTTCAATGATGCATGAAACAAATTTAGATACCAGAGCCTATAGCCTATTCAAAGGGTATTCAAACAGAAATAATAGTCGTCTTGTCCTCCTGTAGCTCTGCTGCTGTGGCTCAGCAACTGGCTGATACGTGTCAGAATTTACTGCTTCGTTTTCTCCCTAGGCTGCTCCAAAATAATCCCTTTTGCTTCAGTCTTACACCTGGGATCTCAAACTGCAGTGCTTATCAGCAACGTGGGCCCAGGCAACTCCAATCAACATCTACAGAGAAGGCAAAGCATTTCCACTCTGAATACAATGATAGCAACACATATTACTATAAGGAAAATGTTGAGCTGCTTGGTGAGATAGTTAACCCACCAGAACAGCATTCTGCGTTCAGGTATGTAAAACACAACACATTTCTACACAGATGCTATGGTTTGTCCTCGGAAACCCACATCTTGGTACATCCAACAGGGAGGACAAGGAAATACTAGCCAGTGCTTCAAAAACCAGCCTCCCTACCTCCAACAGCCCCGTTCTTCAGCAAGGAAGAACATACAAACGGAGAAGGGTCTTGGTGCTACAGCCAAGCCAAGAAACGGAGCCACTTCTGGAACCAGAAAATGCAGAGAATCCAGAGCAGCCTGACAGGACTTTGATGCTCTAAACAGCCTGGAAGGATTATCAGCAGATTTTGGAAAGAACAATGATAAACATCAAGGACTAGAACTCAGATGAGGACAGACTAGACTATCATCTTCATTCACCTTTTCAAGTGTTAGTGTGAAACTGAAAAGACTGTGCAGTTAGATGACTAACAAATGAAAAATGAGTGAGAACTGTGGAATTGCCAAGATGATTGGCTTTAGTTTAAAGTTCAAGCAATGCAAAGATTAAGGTAAAAGTTACATAATCCTTTAGCCTAAGGATGAGGTTTGTTATTGAGATATTTCCCACCAATCTGTTCAGCTTCCGAACATGACAGCAGTTTTTCAGTTCTGCACAAATAAGTGTCCATTCTCAGCCTTTCAATCTCATGACAAGAGCAGAAACTCAAGCCAGTAAGAACATTTTGATCCTAGTAAACTGGCAAAAGAAATAGCTCCTAATAAAAAAATACCACTGGCCTCTAAAAAATGACAGTGATTTCCTCTATTAAGTGATGGGCAGCAACCCATCTATTTAACATTGCCTTGCCATCTTTTGTTTCTCCTCTCAAATTTTTATAGGCAATGCTTGATACAAAAGTTTTGAACAATCATAAACAACTATATGTATCACACAACATCAAAAAATGTTAATAAGCAAATACCTACCCTTATAGATATGTAAACAGCAAGCTTAAATGTAGCACTGAAAAATACAAGTCTGCAATATACTTGCATCTTTTTTCTGACAAAACCCTCCCTAATCAGCCAAAAGGTAATTTTAGTATGTGTAACAACTGATCACTGAAGTTCACATACAGGAATACTGTAGTCTGAGTTCAAAATACAGTCATATAGAGGACTTGAGAAATGTGAGATGCAGCATTTGATTGTAGTGAGAAGAAGAGAACCTGATTTCCTTGTAATTTCATGTAAACTTTTAGCATTCACGCAAGTTGCTGAACTAACAAGTCACTATTCATAAACAACGGTACTCCACAGTTGAATCATTATTACTTGAAAGAGCATACCAGAAGTGAAAGGTTATCTTCATGCCGACCTTGGACCCCCTGCGAGGCCTGCCAACAGGGCAACAGAAAAAGCAAATATTAATAATAAATGTGAGACATGTTCAGTAACAGCAACTTTCAGCTACCACTAAGAACAAGATAGACTCTGAATTATAAAGAAAAGAGAGTCAACATCTGTTGAGTAACCCTGTGACATGTCCAACCGCAGCACACCCACCAGAATATCCGTTGCCAGAGAAGGCTTTAAAAAGGAACAAGAAAAGTTTTCAAAACCACAAATAAAACAGGGATGCAAGATAGCAAGCAAGAAACAGATGATGTTTAACATAAGCAAGAATATGTTACTGAAGACAGAGTTCCTGCATGGTTTTCCTTACAAGCCAAAAATGATAGTAATCAAGTTATGAATACATAAATATCTCATATCCTTAAGGTGATTTGTCTTTTGGATAGACTCATTTGCACTTCAAGAGAATGAAAACTGAATGCTTGTATTGGGCTTGTGTGGCAAGCTTTTGGTAGCGGGGGGGTTACAGGGGTGGCTTCTGTGAGAAGCTTCCCCTATGTCCGACAGAGCCAATGCCAGCCGGCTCCAAGCACCTCTGGGATAACATATTTAAGAAGGGGAAAAAAGTTGCAGGAAGCACAGAAACTGCAGCTGGAGGAAGGAGTGAGAAAGTGTAAGAGAAACAACCCTGCAGACATCAACGTCAGTGAAGAAGGAGGGGGAGGAGGTGCTCCAGGCACCAGAGCAGAGATTCCCCTGCAGCCCGTGGTGGGGAAGACCATGGTGAGGCAGGCTGTCCCCCTGCAGCCCATGGAGGTCCACGGTGGAGCAGATATCCACCTGCGGCCCAGGGAAGACCCCATGCCAGAGCAGGTGGATGCCCAAAGCAGGCTGTAACCCCGTGGGAAGCCCGCGCTGGAGCAGGTTTTCTGGCAGGACCTGTGGACCCGTGGAGAGAGGAGTCCATGCTGGAGCAGGTTTTCTAGCAGGACTTGTGACCCCGCGGGGGACCCACGCTGGAGTAGTCTGTTCCTGAAGGACTGCACGCTGTGGAAGGGACCCACGCTGGAGCAGTTCATGAAGAACTGCAGCCCATGGGAAGGACCCATGTTGGAAAAGTTTGTGGAGGACTGTCTCCCATGGGAGGGACCCCATGCTGGAGCAGGGGAAGAGTGTGAGGAGTCCTCATCCTGAGGAGGAAGGAGTGACAGAGACAACATGTGATGAACTGACCGTAACCCCATTCCCCGTCCCTCTGCGCCACTGGGAAGGGGTAGGTAGAGAATCCAGGAGTGAAGCTGTGCCTGGGAAGAAGGGAGGGGTGGAGGGAAGGTGTTTTGAGATTTGGTTTTAATTCTCATTACCCTACTCTGGTTGTTTGGCAATAAATTAAGTTAATTTTCCCCAAGTTGAGTCTGTTTTGCCCGTGACAGTAATTGGTGAATGATATCTCCCTGTCCTTATCTCAACCCACAAGCCCTTTGTTATATTTTCTCCACCCTGTCCAGCTGGGGCGGGGGGGGAGTGATAGAGTGGCTTTGGTGGGCACCTGGCCTCCAGCCACAGTCAACCCACCACAATGCTTTCTTTTATTTCCATTTCATATAAAATCTAACAAACCAAAGATTATTTTGCCATATTCCTTACTGAAGATCTGTATGTTTGTTTCTCTAATAGATTCAATGCTCAAAAGGGACATCAGAATGCATACAATCAAGTTCAAGGACTGAAGAATCCCAGGCTATTAAAAATTATTCAAGCATCATTTCCCTCAGGAGTTCTTTATACAACATTTCTGCACAAAGTATCTCAAAGCATCATTTCCTGTTATATGCAATTACAAGGACATAAAACAGATGCTTAAGTGCATTCTAAAATGCATACTTTGTTTTTAATATTGTATTTAACCCTTTTTTCTGAGCAATGAAAGCATCCATGAAAAATCAGATGGCATCTTAAAGAACTACATGAATCACTGGAAGCTTAACACACAATAACAGAATTATGTAAAATCAGTAAATAGCATTGATGTTTGTAAATTATACTATTTCCAATTAAAAATAAATCTCAAATCAATAATTCCCATTATATCAGGCTAAAAAAAAAATTTAAAAAAAGGTGAACACATCCAACTTGCATGCTCTCCAAAGCCCATCTGATTTTTAATCTTCTGATCAATTTACAGACAGACCTATATTGAACATGCTAAAAATCCTTAAGTGACAGTCATAGGTAATTGCAATACGAGCTATCAATAAAGAACTGTCTTCTTGACTATGTAAACAGATAAATAGGTATACTCTGAGTTCTGAATACTGTCTTCAGAGATGAATAACAGTGAACACAAGAAATAATTGATATATTGCACTATTGATTCTTGAAAAATCATTCAAGCCATTTTAAAGTTGGTGTGAGTAATCAATTTTCATCTTTATTTTATCTTTGTGTTCAGTATACAAGTTCAAAATTTTTTCTAAAGACACTTAGGATTGGCATCCAGATTTGCTCTACACTTTTTAAAAATCTTTTTGGTTTGTTTTTACCATATAGAACACTTCACAAATAAATTATGTAAATAAAAGTCTCATTTTAAATGTAAGGGTTACCCAAACTACATTTTCTAGAGCCTAAATCTGTACTTTAAAAGAAAAAAACAACAACAACAAAAAAAAGCCCCAGCAGACCAACCAGCAGACTTACCTATCAATACCTTAATAAGAGCATGGAGACAGCCTGTGCTAAGCAGGGCCTGCTTCAGCTGCATTTAGCAATGTTCAACTTTTAGCTAGTCTACCAAGAAATGTGATACCTGAAATAGCAGTTGAGCTAGATGGACATATGCTAAACAGAAAATAGGCTGATGTTACCTGATTTTATTGAATCAACAGCCATCATAGAATTTTTTTTTATTTTACTAACTACTGACATAAGCCAGAGTGAAAAAGGATCTTGAATATAGTTATTAATCCCTAAAATCATCCCAAGACACCAACAGGATATTCCAAATGTTATAATGAATGCTGGGCTCACTTGAAAACAGTGCTATTTCTTGTATTGGGTAATTTATTTTCCCTAGTTTTTGTACCCAACTAGCTATCGCTTAGCTAACTGCCCTGTTAAATCTGCAATTTCAGAGAAAAAAGAAAGAGGCTTTTCTAGAACAGTTTGATCTTATCTTAATGTGACAAAGTATAAGTTCCTTCAAAAAGGTAACAGTTAAAAAAAAAAAAAGGTCCTTTCTGGCTAAGGCTACAGAATGGGAGGAAAAAACCTGCCTCTATGGGCAAGAAAACATTACCCACAGAACAATGGCAAGTTTCACTGCAAGTCAGCCTTTGTTTCATTAATAACCAGGTTCTTCCACTGAGATTTTTAAATAAAGTTATAATAAGCCAGTGACCCTTTTAGTCTCAACCATATAGACAACTGCAAACCCCTTTGCTAGAAGCTTACAAAGTCAAATGAAGCAACAATAAATATATACCTCCAAAAAAATTTTTTTTTGGTACACCCATCTGATCAGAAATGATGAAGCAAAGAAATGTATCATGCCTAGAGGACAACATGTCCCCTTGAACCTTATTTTCTCCTGTGGTCACAGACCTGGACTCCTGCATATAAGCAAACTCAGAGTAAAAGTTTAATCCACTGGAGAACAGGTGGTTCCCTGGTCCTCTGATACGATAGAAAACAACCACAAACCCTCCAAAACACACAGCTCCTCTGTTTTCCTAAAACATGTAACACTTCCTTTAATAAATATACAAGACAGACATTTAAGACAGCCAAAGAAAAGGTTATACAACTTTTCTTTGAGATGCATGATCTCCATCCTCATTTGCAGTATAGGGAGGTATATCCAGCACCCAGAGAAAGCCAGCCAATGTTTTATCTTAGCACCTCAAAAGCAGGATCATTCACACAAGGTGCAAAGTGAGTCTTTTCGTTTCAGTTCTCAAGCTCATACATCAAAGATTTCAAGGGAGATGGGTCATGTTTATAAAGACAAATACTATGATCACATACTGAAACAGTCTCACGCCCTGGTGAGATAAAACATTTCTAATGTCTTTAAATCAAACTGGAATGTACAAACAGCACCTTACAGAAAATTAATTCATTCCCAGTAGAAGAAAGTAATTACTGACACAAAGGTGACACCTTAAGTAAATCCATCCTCCAGGTATTCAGGACACAGCTTTCTCCTCAAAACAAACAAGTGAGTTCCATCACTTTCAGCCTCAGCAAATATGTTCATCCCTTACTGAAAAAAAAAAAATTCCTGCAAAGAGGCCAGCAGGAAAACTGGAATGCAGAAAACCCAAAACCTACATAACAATTTTAGGCCTCCATGTCAAATATCCACTTGTTCAAACTTCTGACTGACTTTTATGCTCAACAAAATCCTGTAGTCTTCCCCTAAATGGGTAGGAAGGATGCTGCCAAGGATAGAAATTCAGACAGGAAGTATAACCTGGCAGTATATGTACTGACAGCATCCTTCCCTCAAGGAAGTCTTCCATCATTTTCTCTCCTCACAAGGTAGCTAGAAGGTATAACCATGACTATCTCCAAAACCATGCTGATGGTCAGAAATCAGTCTGCCAAATTGGTGGGATAAAAGGAAACCTATAAAAATCCTAGATATATGATCTTTGATGCTAGCTGACACCATTAAAAAAAGGCATCTAGAATTTGCAAAAAGGAAGAGACAGAGAAAAAAATTGGGAAAAACATCAATTAAATATTTAACAGCTATACATGCTAGACTTGTTATGAAACTTTAAGCTAAGTTCCAAAGGTATTAATGCAGCAGTCACTCAAAGAAGCTGCCCCTTCTTTACTAACACCAAAATTAGCCTGTATAGTTTACTAACAAATCATCCCAAACATTTCAGTATTTTGAGTGTCAAACTGGAGTATCTCTGACTCTTGTGTATATACTCTTCTCAAACTAAATTATCATCACATTCAAACCTGCCATTAAGCATTCCCGTGATTTCTAATTTATTCAGAAAGCACATCTTTTTTCTTGTCTACCTTTTAGAAATACAAACATTAGTGAGGCATGGCTAAGTGTAATCACCTCCTGTTCATATGTCAAATAGAACTTTGCTAAGTAGAAATAAATCACTATAATGTTAATAAAAGCTTCCCTCTGTCCAATAATGAGTTCAACTCTCAATATACAACTTACATGCACTACAAATTCATAGTACAACATATACAACACAACAGTATATACAATTTATTTATGTAATTGCTGACATTTACGATGTGCTGACATGTACTTTTTACTAACAGCACTTCACTAAAATTAGACACGACCACAACACAGCAGATTGGAGTGAAAAGTAGTTCAGGATGAATTAGCCTTTACCTACAGAGTGACACTGCGGAAGCATACCCTGAACAGAAGAATCAGGCAGTTTGAGACAGAGACGTACCGAAGCACAGAAGAGGAAAGTGCTTCTTACTCCAGAACATCCTTAAATATTCCTCCATTCTTTTGCAGAATGGGCCCCAGGGAAATGGATCCCACCCAACAGACTGTGCTGGACCTACTGACTGGTAGCAAGACCCTCAGAGCATGAGACAGAAGGTATCTGTCTCCATCCTGTCCACTTCAGTGCTATGTATTTAAGAAAGGTGCAGGAAGGACTTGGTTGCCCAATGCTAGTAACTGCTGAGCCTGTTTTCAGTAGTTATCAAGAGGAGGCTGCCTTGCCATGAAGCACCTGAAACTGGAAATGAACCTGTAAACAAGCCCTCAAAGCTCAAAAGATCAAACAGCTACAGAACCCCTCTCACCACAAGAGAAAGCTGAGACGTGGAGATAAACAGAGCATGAGTCCTCACACATACAACCATTAGTAGATAGCATTCACAGAGACAGATAAAACTGGTCGAGTCAGGGCCCTCTCTCTGGGGCCATTGCTAACAGCAGAAGATAGTCTCCTTTTGGAATTGGGAGGCACAGCTCTTCTTCCATGCAGCAGCTCTTCATGAAGGCAGGAAAAAAAAGAAAAAAAAAGAAAAAAAAAAAAAGAAAAATCAAGTCTCCAGAGGAAGACTTCTCCAACTTCTCCAACTCCGAAACTCAGGAAAGTGTCAGCTCTCAGAGTCACCAGGGGAGCCCATTCATCTCTTATGGGGTGGTGTTACTTATACATGAAGTGCAGGATATTTGCTGAGACTCCCCAACACTAACATTTCTCTTGAGTTGCAGCTGAGGGGGGTGCAGTAACTGGAACGGATAATAAAGGCAAACAAACCGAAGAACTAAACTATCTCTCTAGAACATCCAAATCCTTTATGATTCCAGATGGAGAGAAAGTTACTACAAAGAAGTTTCAATATCAAACAACAGGAAAACAGAAGTAAGTTATTAGCGATTGCCACAAGACTAAGGACAAGGATGGGCAATGCCATTTCTCCATGTTTGCTGCTCACCTTGGTTCGTCAGGTGGGCCCTGAGAGGCCACCAGCAGCAGCAAGGTGGTCTCTGTGAGCAGCTCTCCCTCACTCAACCCCCAAATGGGTCTTGCTGATAACCATAACGAGACGAGACATTTCAGAGCAAGGGCAAGGCAATAAAAATGTGAACATCACTCAATAGTGTGACCACAGGTCTAGGTGTCTCCCTCACAGGAGCCCGCTTTTTATCATTTTAATGCGCCATTAGGGCACTAAGCCCAGGTGGCCACAGCAGCAGGTCCTTTTTGGGGGACTAACCAAAGTTAATTCAGGTATTTGCTAGGAGGTGGTCCTGGCAGCAAACCTACCGCTTTCTTTTAGGAGTCTGAATCCCACCCAGATGGAATACAAGCCTGGAATATTCTTTTAATTCAATTACAAAGGCAGTGGCTGCCTGTCTGCAGCAGAAATTGGTGAGGACACCAATGCAGGCGCTGAAATCCATCTTGGAGCTGAATAACCCAATTCAATAAAATACATAAAATCATGTCCTCAAACCAAGCCCAGGTAAGGAGAGGCTCAAGAAAGCAATACATGACTACTCCGAATGTATGAAGTGAGAAATCTGCAACCTTTCAAAAACAAAGTGTCTGTGCCAGCATGGCAGATGGCTGGGAGGCACAGGGAAGGAGACATGCATTACTGCCATGCACCATGCAGGCTACAGAGCTGGCTTGGGGGTGGAAGAAGGACAGAGGGACACATGTTTCTGTGTACTTTTATAACTACTGTTGTAGTAAACACAATCATTCAAAGGAGAAACAGTATTTTCAAGATAAAGGATTTCAGTTCTCAAAAAGGTCAAGGCATACACAGAAAACAAACAATAAAAACCTCCACACATGCAGCTTATTACACAGTTTAAACTTTCCTTACTGTGCTCTACTGTTCATGAAAGGCTGCTTGGTAAAGCACGATGGTGCTCGTGTCAAGTCTCATCACTGCTCCACAAGACCTGAAAAGCAAAGCTGAAAGCTGTCTACAGCAACCTTTACTTTCCTCCCTCACCTTAAAATGCTCACATGTTTATAATGCATTTCTCCCCCGAACTCAAATACAGAAAAGCAAGAAGGGTTAGAGAATGCCTATGCCTGAAAAACTTAATCTTCTTGATTTGAAATCAAGTCCCTCCATCACAACACAAGTAACTAGCTTTACACTGGCAAACCACTTTAGGATTTAGTGACATGTGTCAGTCTGAAAAAGGATGATGTCAAGAATGTCACTTCCATGTGTCCATTCAACTGAAAATTGTTCAGTTTACCTGGCTCTGTATTAAACTACGCAGTGACACCAACTGGCTCTGTAAACTGAGCCTAGCTGGACATACTTCCTTGAATGAAAGAAACATGCAGCTTCCCTGGCCAGGGGAGATCCAGAAAGTTTTTCTACTTCGATGCAGGGAGAATCCCAACCTACCAAGTCTGGCTAGACTTGAAGTAGCTTTTTTTTTTTTTTTTTTTTTTTTTTTTTTAAATAGAACAAGCTCTGGTTTTCTTATACTGTAGTTCTGATACCTGGACTTTTTGCAGTATGCTCTTAACTTCACCAAGAGAAAGATCAGGTCTGGCATGACTAGTGCTCCACCACAGCTCAAACAGGACTTCTCCAGACTTAGCACCTAGTCACCGAATTATGCAAATGTATACATAAACTTATCAGCTCTCCCTTTAAACACTAGATACTAGCAAGTTTAGCATACTTCAACTCATTAAAATTATCCTTATCTACCATACAACTATTTTATTTTTATACATATATACACACACACAAAAGTATACTGTATTTTGTGTATGTGCGCCTATATACACACATTTCTAGTACCTTGTCCACATCCAAAAACTGTACTACTTTACCAAGATTCTTTTCAAAGCTAATGACATGCACTTCAGTGTAGATCATGCCTTTTACTTCCACAGAGTAACAGTCAATTTCAAGCAAGAACACCAAGAAACAGAGTAAGAAGTACAGGGACTTCACAGGATAGAGATGCAAACAATATGTTTTTGTTTATATCTTGCATTTAGTGTTTACAATAATAAACATGGAGCTCATAGTATTAAATTTAGTCAGAAAAACATTAAAAACAAAAAGGAATTGAGAGCTTCCTTGTTTTCTTATAGGCTCATTAGCAAAAGACTCCCCTCTTAATAGCTACATCCTTAAACTGTAAAGAAAGGAAACATCTGCAGGGCTGGTAGCATAACAGCAAAATGTCATGTGATCTTAATTTAGCTAAATTGAAGCTTTTCCTTCTCTGCTTGTTCTGTCGTTGCTTGTTATGAATAGGAAATGCTTTGTCCTCACCTTACAGTCTAATCTGGAAATATCAGAGATGGAGACGAAGAAAGCATGCTTCTGCCCCTCAGCATTGAAGCAATGTTTGAGGTTATTCCATGCATGATAAAAGAACCTTCTCAGAAGTCTGACAGAAGTGATAAAGAGTGGTTTGCACAGAGTCATTGCCTGTCAAGGGCTGCCTTACACTGCTTCTTTCAGCCTATGGGAACTTTTTGATAGACCAAAGAATACGAGCCGCCCCATGACCCACTCTGCTTCCTACAAATGGGGAGAGAACAATAAGAAACACCGCCAGTGTCCCCAGCCAAAGTACACTACTGAAAAAATAGGAATGAGTTGCAGCGAAGTTTGTACTCTTTTGCTTTCTAGGATAACACGGACTTTATCAAACACACAACATACCAGATAGCTTCCACTACACTCACCAGACTATTACAACATACCCATTTACATGTGAAACAGTTTTGCAGAAACCATTAAGAAAAACAAATTCATTGCACAGAGCAAAACTCAATCTGTGCAGACTCCATTTCAATAACCAGATGCACCACAACTTTAAACTAATGTCAGTTCTGAAACTATCTAATGTTTCCTGCAGTTCATACTGTTTCTCTCCACCATAGCCAGAGACTGCCTTCGTTCAAAAAAATTATCAGCTCTACAATGGACACAGTTTAAGTTGGCCAAACCACCCAAGAGAGCACCCACTTTTTCCACAGCCTCTTTGTCCCTATGGCAAACCTCTGGGCTTGGACTAGGCTACTCTATGATACAGCTACAATGCTGAGCAAGGGCTTTACTTTGTGGGCTCAGCAGTGTGACAGAAATATACCTTACACCTGCTCTCTATCGAATATGAGGTTGATCTTCTCTTACTGAAGCTACTGAACTTTTCACCATAAACAAAGTATGCTCATTCCTGTTCTAAAAACAAGAAAATGCAATCATTTAGAGACTAGCCACACCACTTCATCTGCCTAAACATGTCATCGTACCTGCTGATAATTCAAGCTGCTAAGATCATTCAATTCTGCAATATTGCAGCTCTACTTAACAGATGTGTCTCTGGGCTGCCCAAAGCCGAAAGGAAAACTTTGGAAGATCAGGGAATTGACCCTCAATGTCAAAATCCAAATTGTCACCCTAAAAACATTGTTATTGCGAGTTGTTATTCCAGAGTCTGACTCCATTTGCAAAAGATTAACCTAGACACATGGGGAGAGTTTTAAGAACGACTGACTTGAGAGAAGAACTATTCATATCAAGCCTAAACTTCTTAGGAAGTTTAACATAGAGAACATGGCTCAAAACACCACAAACCTTGTAAGACCAACATGTCAAGATCCTTTACATCCCCACATACACAGCTTCCCTCAAAAATAACCTCTAAATATACAGCTTGAGCTACTCAGTGTTAAAACTTTCTAATACAGAGACTATTAATAAACTCCTGCAGACAAACTCACCACTTAAATATAATAATCCTGGTCCTGTGTTTCAAGATATTTAATTTGAACATACAATATAATGTGCAAATCAACGCACTGTAAGTTTTAAAAGCCTTAAACTAAGAAGTGAAAAGGCTTGGGTTTTGTTAAAAAAAAAAAAATTAGCATACACAGATGCAAAGCCACATATCCAATCACCCAAGTTAAATTATTTCAAAATCCTAAATTTGTAATTTATTGCACATACACAACAGAGGAAGAAAAGCAGCTTTTTCAGTGAAGAACTTAAATTATAAAGATAGAATGCACAGGAAGATGCTTAAAAAAAGGACTGTGAAGTCATTAACCTGAAAAAAAAAAAACCAACCCAAACACCAAACCCTTAAATCTTACTGCCCAGAGGTGAGATATCACTAAGAGGATAAAGAGGAGAAAGTTGCCCACAGGATTTTCAGTTTAGCTGCAAATCCAGCAGCTTTTCAACATTGACTTATGATGTAATCATACGTGACCTGCATACTTCCTCACAGTTTGCACTGAATATGCCAGTAAGGAATGGTGGATGTAGATGACTAAATCTACATTTGTATCTCTCTCTGGAGGTTGGGGTGGGGAGAGAGAAGAAATAAATTTTAACACAAATCTATTTGTTTCTTTAAGAACTACCTGTCTTTGCATGCCTACTACTACAGCTTGAATTGCTCACTGTTCCTGAGTTACTTCCCTGTACTTCTGAACATTACTAAATGTTTCTCCAGCAATGTGAATTCCCACAACGAATAAAGCCACCAGCTATTTCCTGTGATGATTTTACACCTTTTACTCAATAAAACTGAAAACATCACACCCTGCACTGCTATGAGACAAGATTTTTATCATATTCCCCCCACCCCGAGGCAGCAGATAAACAGAAGTAAGAGCACAGTAAGATAACATAAATATCGCATTTCAAAACCGTTATCAGCTGCAAATATCTCACAAGGAATGCAGCCGCCTTTGTTATTTCATCCTCCAAGTGACACATTTGGAAGACTGAAAAGGTTTTTTAGTGTTATCGGAGATTCTCCGAAGGAAGGGAAATAGCTGCAGTGCAGCAGCTGCTGCAGTACTGCTGTGTTCTGGGGCTTGAAGGCAATGTGAGAGCCGGGCTTGCACTGCAACATCTCATTCTCACATACTGCCTCACAGAAAATATAGCCTGCAATAATGAACTCAAGTTAAAAAAATAGAAATTAGAGATCTTGGCTGCTATAATGTCACAACATACTAACGTACTTTCATGTACATCAATATAGTCTTATGAGAAGGTTCCTCCAAGCCCAACAACTTCCATGGTCAGGCCCACCCAGTGCAATGAAATTTGACCAACTGTAAGTTTACAGAACTTTGCAGAATACCTCTCTGGCTGAGAAACCCAAGATTTAAGTATTTACATGGCTGAAAGAACATCATTGTTACTTTTAGAGGTTAGGATGTAGCAACAAGATAAAAAATAAAAGCCCGATGTTGTTCAGCAAAGAACCAATGAGAACAACACATGAGAAGATCTGCTCTCAAACTAATAAAAGCCTACTTAGAGCACAGTGATGACCTATGCTGTTTGCAGGTAAGAAGACAACCTACATTCAACTTGTGGCCTACTGTTCCCTATCTAACACTTGAAAGCAAGGTATTTGTGATGCAAGGAGAAAAAAACCAAAACGGTCGTATCATCTACTTTATATTACCTACCAGTAATTCTTCCAACCATCTGAAGAAGTGGTATTTACTGTTTTAAACATACTTGCTCTAATAAATCCCACCATGGCCACAAGGTGAATAGAGATACCAAGCATCTCAGGAGTTCACCCACATGCCGAAGGCTGATAAAGGATGCCCTTACAAGGACAGTGGGGGTAGTAGCTGCTTCTGTACCTTACTGAAGATGAACCTAGTTGTTATGTTACTGAGAAAAATATTACTTAGCACTTCCATACATTTATTGAAGAACTCCTCTTACTTGGACCTCAGCTAGCATACTAAGTTACGATTCTCAGACTACAACTCCATAAACACCAGACTATCAACAGAAAAAAAAATTGGCCTTAGCTTTACTTTTGAAGACATTCTCTCTCTCTCTTTTTAAGAAAAAGCACTAAAAATTCCTTGTTTACCAAGACCAGACTATATCAATAATAGGACTAATCATCTATGACACTGTTGGGTCAGTCTGGGTAAGTACAGACACAAATCTCCACATAAATCTATTTACAGTGGTCTCCCACAGGATACAAGCTTTTTACCTGCTACTCTCCTTCACTAATCCTACATTTGCAACCACCTTGAAGTTCTAAATTGCCCATAAGACTCTCACACTTGCATCTACCCCACATCCCACAAGACAAGTCACAGGCAACACAAAAAAGAAGCAAGACACTTTGGTACTTTGAAATAACTCATTTTAAGAAAGATTAGAAGATAGGTAATGAAGCTGTCCCATGAACAAAGAGTGAAAGATGAAAAATTGCAGGCAATCTGGTTTATTTTTGTAGTCTTAGATTACCGCAGAAGGCTTCTGAGTGATTATTCATGGATCACCACATGATAGCCATCAATTCCATCTAAGGTTTGAACTAAAAACTGTAATTCATTGATGTCAAAAGAACTACACTGATTTGCATCATCTAATAATTTGATTTTAGAGGTTTCTGTTTTAGTACAAGACACTGCATATCCTTTGAAAACGTTCTGATACACACAACAGCTTGCTGTATCAGAGTGCAAAGGGCAACTGTCTGCAGTCATAGTAACTTTCATGCTGCACTGTGAAAGTACTTCTTCTAAAATCTAAATTATCATAGTAGACAGAAGAAAATATTCCTGCTTATTTCATACTTGTTCGCTTCCTGTTTTAAAAACCAAACTTTGGGAAATGTATGTGCGGGGTGGGTGGGTGAGCAGTAAAAACAAAAGAAATCCTTAGAAGACTCTGTAACCTGATTTGAGAAATTATTAGTAACACATACAGACAATTGAGTAAGTTTGTATTTTCTTCTTGAATATATATTTCTGATGACTCTTTAGAATAAAACTTGTTTTCCTATAAGGCAAGCCTTCAACTCAGCTCTCAGATCACAAGCAGTAGTTCATCCCCTGATGTTTTAATGGGGTCAAGACGGATGGAAATCACCAAAAAAGCTGCATAACTTCTGCTAATTCAAGGATACCATGAGCCAAACCAGAGTTGTGCTTTGAGGTTACGCTTAAGAAAGAGCTGTTAGCCTCAGACTTTACAGGTCACCCATCTCTTTTCTCACCAGCAGCGTGCTTGGACACTGCTAGATGAAGAACGTGGAGAGCAACACTGCTGTATGAAGCAGCATGCCTCTCTCACCACGCGTGACTGCTTCCACTTCTGCCATGGCATTTCAATGCATTAGGAAGAAAGTGGCTGCACTGTAATATCCCATAAATGAACTTTCAGCTTCATTTCAAAGAAAAATATCAACAGCAACTGATTAAAATATGTAGTTTACAGGGACTTTTAACTTCAGTTAAAAAAAAAAAACAAAAAACAACAAACCAAACCAAAACCCAACAAACACAGCAATTGCATATTCTACTTAAATAATAAGATCTAGCAAGATCAAACAGTTCAGCAACGTCTCTACCTCAAGCATGCAAGTAATTTGAAGTATATTGATCTAAGGCTTGGTTTTTCTTTCCAGCTTGGTAAGAGTTTTTAGGTTAAGTGAACCCTGTTCTGGGGTTGGGGGGTGGGGTGTTTTATTTTGGGGGTGGGGCTGCGGTGGGGATGTTGGGGGTTTTTTGGGGTTTTGTTTGTTTTTTTTTAAAGCTTTCACTTCAATCTGCTTGATAAACAATCCCCCTTTCCCTTCCCTCTAGTTATATCAAACTCATTTTAAAACTTCACAGGACTGCCCACATCATGAGCCAAGCCTTTTCTTATTTCTTCTTGATTTCTTTGAAGTATGGGAAGCAATTGTCATATTGAATTTACCCATACAGGTGAATTCTTACATATGTGTAAGCAAACTAGATCAAATTTAGTGAAACAGTTAAGCATCTGTGAAAATTAAGACTCTAAGAAAATGCTTCAAGTTTCCTCTGGTTTTTTGAATTCAACAGAAGAGACTTTCTTAACCTACAACATTAAGTAGATGACTCAAAAACCCCAGCCATTGTGAATCACCTTGTGCATCATTTAAAAAACAAAAAACCCCCAACACCCTCCAAAAGAAAAGCCAAGGCGGGGGGCGGGGAAGAACCCAAAACAAAAAAAACACAAACCAAACCCACAACAACACACAGCAATCTATTTTCCCAACTAAGAAGTCTCAGTACAGACATGACATACAGGGGTTGTTTGTATTTTAAATGGCATATTGTTTCAAATGACTTCTATGTATGGTGGGAATACTTCTGAATCACCTGCCTCTAGTTACTGTACTGAAACTGCAACTTTGTAATAAGTGCTTACCTTCCCCTTACCCCACAGAAGAATAAAATAAATTTTCTTCACTGACTGATTGAATGTTATATGAGAAATACAGGTAATACCTAGAGTACCTTGAAAGTAGTATTACAACTCCATACAGTATTTTAAATCCTTTAGTAAGTGGCTTCTAGTTTAAAACATTTCCATTCAAAATCCAGGCAGGTGGGTTTTTATTTTCCTCCAGTTCTGCAGTAAGTCAGTCAATTAGACTTAAATCTGTCCATATCCTGTGGAAATTTATTTTATCCTGTATGTTTAAAAAAAATATGTAACAACTTCCCCTCACACTATTTTTTTTAAATCATATTCATGATCAAGTATTTTGAAATAGCCAAGATGTATGAGTCCTTTTAAAACAGGAAAACAAATCAGCTTCATATTTATTAAAAATGCAGTTTATGCTGGCATATCTCCCCCTTCCTGTATGTGATACTTATCTTTTTGTGCAATTCATGAAGTAAAACCCCTCACAGCCTAAGACTCTAAGAGAACAATCTAAAGTACTCAAAGTGTTAAAAAAAAGCAAATACATAGTCAAAGCATGCTTTGTATGCTTAATAACTCTAGAAAACTCCCTTAGTAAATGACAACATTTCTAATACTACATCCTCAGTAGGACTGGGGGCAGGGAGAAGAGATCAACCGAGCATTTTTGTTTTTCCCCTTATACTAAATTATACAATCATATTAAAGCACATAAGGATAAGCAAACAACAAACCTGACCGCTCCACGCACAATACAGGTTACATAGGAAACTCCAGTTGTGATTGATCATCCAGTTCAAAATCCTGAACTGGGCCATGTCTTGCTATAGCGCAGACTGCTGCTGTGCTCTGACTCAGCTTTTGTCCGGGTGATCCTCGAGGATATGAGCGCTATGCAGTAAATGACATTCAGGAACAAGGACCTTCCTTCCTGTTCAGTCTCCCTTCCCACCCCAACCATGTGTCAACTCAACAAGATAAACTGACAGAACTGCATAACATTCTTCAAAATAATACTTCTGAAGCTGCCAAATTACACATTCTTGGAAAAAAAAAAGGGGGGGGGGGAAATAAGAACATCCTAAGACATCTCACTAAAGCAAACACAGAAAGGCACACACAAACAATGCTTGCTCTTCCCCCGCCGTCCTTTCATTTCTGCTGCTGCTGAAACCAGTCTGAATACCAACAATTTAGTATAATAATTGATATCATATGAATCTTAAACTTGCTTAGGTACAATTATAATGATGGCTTCTGTGTTTTCATGAGACCCAAAAGCTTAGGGCTACTATTTTAAACACAGCACAATACAAGCAACTTTTCAAAGTCAGGAGAACTTCACAGTTTTCATAAAAATTAAATGGGTTCATCTACGTCAGGGTCTTAAATGGCAGACTCCCCTTTAAACCTATCAGAGTACCATTAGCATTGCACAGAAACTCTGTCTGCCTCTTGTAATGAAGGATGACAGCCCTATTGATAGGAAAATGAAAGATGCAACACCAGAGAGATCCTGAGAAACCGCAGAAATACTGGAAAAGTTTCTTTCTTCCTTCACATATTTCTTTTTTGCAATCTGCAAACCACCACCCTATTTCAGCATGCACCTCACCTTCTGTGTCTTGACTGCCTACCTTGTATTCCCCCTTCCCCTTCAAAGGTGAGATTCAGAAACACAGGAAATGTGTTTCCACAGAAACATACACACTTTACCTGATGATTACATGAACTACTAAACTACTCACAGAAACAACTTACCACAATAATCTGCAGTTTAAACACCACAATTAACTAACAAATGCTTCAGAAACAGACAGACAAGGGTTTATCTACCAGCTGTAGCTCAAAATAATTTAAAACTAGAATGTGTTATTTGTTGAAAGTGTGCTTGAGATCCCAATCTACTGACAGAAGAAGGAACCCAAACCTTCTGACCTGAAGCCAAAGAACAAGCAGAGACAGCCCTGCAGAAAACAGGGCTCAGGGTGCCCCCATTCCCAGCCTCAGCAGCTCCTTCAGTAAAAGCACAATAAGGACAACACAGGAGATGAGATGCATATGAGAAGGGCAGCCTTCTGTCTGCATCAGCACTCACGCTCTGCCTCAAAGAAGAACATCTGTGAGATGCAAAAGACTTTTTTTATCTTGAGAAAGTATGGAGAAACAGCTACAGAACAGGTGGCCAATTCACCCTTTGGTTCAGTAACAGCCAAACGACTGAAAAGTACTTGAAATGTGAAAGAAATCTGTGCTATAAAAGCAGCCTGGAAATAAAACAAACTTGTACATGAGGGTCAAACAAATGGTGTGGCCAAATAGCAGCTTCTAACTTTGAGAGTGTTATACAAATAAGGCCTCATTTGTTTTAAGCAAACCAAACAAAAAAAAAAATCTTGTTCTAATTTCTCATCCCAAGGGCCCTGGGAATTAATGCCAGAGTCCAAGCCAACCTCTTTCTTTCTCAGCAACGTGAGCAATCTGCAAACTTCCAAGACACAGTCATGTACAACAAATCTATTCTGGTTCATTTTAATATGTACATTGCAGAGATTCTCTGTTATCCTTACAACACCTAATTACAAAAAAGGGACAACTAATATGAGTGCAACATGGCACAAAATGAATGTGGCCTCAGAAAAAGCACTTAAGAAAGGGATTAAAGAGCTCGAGATATTAAAACAATAAAATCTCCTTGTACAAGTCAAATGGTCTGAGCTGAAGCAGCCTGTGCTGACAAGAAGTATCCTGCTTAGCAACTATTACTAGGTGGAACAGATACACTTCCTCACAACAGACATCATAACTATCCGAGCTTGAGAAATCTTGGAGATGGAGAATGTTTGGGAACATCTTACGGAGTGGGCAGTTACTGCAGAGATGCTGGAGGAGAATGAGGCAGCAAAGTCTCCAGGACAGCAACGCTGGAATGAGGAAGGACCCAGCACCCTGCAGGACCAGCGGCAGGGATGCTGGCAGAATGTGTGGGGCAGTCGACACATGGCTGGAAAAGCGGCCTGCTGCACATTAGCTGCACCGTGGAAAAACACTGTCATCAACTAAATAAGGTAGAGGGAAGAAGGGAAAGGGGGAAGGGAGATCTGGAAAATTCAGAGAAGATTGCTGTTCTTTACTAAACCCAACATCAACCAGGTTCTTCTTAAACAGTATTTCAGTACAATTCTGCAGTGATCAGTTTCATTATCAATTATCTACTTTAAGATCCATAAAGTATTACTCAGTATTTATTCCCTACAAAGTACTCAAACTCTTAATAAAGTATTCAACATAGTATATTAGAAGCCTCCTACTGTACAGTATGATATATAAAAAAAAGTCCATTAAACCTCAGAAACAAATTTGTGCAACTCTTCCCATAAAATCAGCAGCCATTATTAACCTGTTACTTTTTGGCATTCATTTTCAAATCTGTTTTAAGGAAATTCTAAAACAAAAATATTTTTTTTCCCCCTCCAATCTGGCCAATACTTATGTACTACTGCAATTCATGCAAAAGCACCTAAATACTGTAGATAAAAACATGAACAACAATATAGAGGAGTAGGACAACATTTTCAGAAACAATCAGTATTGGCCTCACAGCTGCCACCAAAAATCAGTATCAAAATGCTTGTAAATTCTAATAGGCATAGAAAGAGGTGAGAACCAAAGTTTTTGCAAGCTTGAGTCTTTACTGAACTCCCTTAGATAAAAGAAGGAGCTCAGAAAATGCTGCAAGAGTGGCACCTTTAACAGTAAGTTGCAGTTATTGCTTAAAACTGACTCTTTCTCAGAATTTTCCTCTAAGTCAGTCTGTGTACTTGTAAATTTGATCTGCCATTACTGAAAACTGCTCCTGATAATCTTCAGCTAGTCTGGCAATTGCTCTCTCATTTACAGGAGACAATCTCCTTCCTGGTAGGAGGTTAGATCAAATTCCAGTAGCTTAGCATTCCTCTGTTCTAACTTTACTTTTACTGTTAACGTGTTTTTTGGAAGACCTTATTTATTCCTCCTAAGCGTGGTTACTAAGCGTAGGAGATTCTGCTTAGAAAATTCTTGTGCAAGTGCACAAGAATTGATAGAACCTCCTTAAAGTAAGCATACAATAAACAGAGGGTTTCCCTTTTTGCCTTCAACACTCAATTTACTAATGCCTGCCTTCAAAAAGTTTAATGCAAAACCAAAACAAAAATAATTGTGTTGTAAACATTTTAAACTTTTTTAAAGTTTATAAAGTTTTGCCCAAAATTTAGAAGTGTATTGGGTCTGGCTGAGATGGAGTTAATTCTCCCCACAGCAGACCTTATAGTGCTGTGCTCTGTACTGGTAGCTAGAAAGGTGTTGATAACACACCAGTGTTTTGGCTACTGCCGAGCAGTCCTTGCACAGCATCAAGGCTGTCTCTCCAACATTTCCCACCCCCGCTTCACTGGCAGGCTAGGGCTGGGCAAGATCTTGGGAGGGGACATAGCCAGGACAGCTGACCCAAACTGACCAAACAGATATTCCATACCACATGACATCAGCTCAGCTATAAAAGCTAAGTAAAGGGAGATGGAAGGGGGGCATTCATTATCTACATTTGTCTTCCAGAGGAACCGCTATGAGTACTGAAGCCCTGCTTCCCAGGATGTGGCCAGATATAGCCTGCTGATGGGAATTAGAGAATAAAATCTTCTGTTTTCCTTTGCTTTCGCACACAACCTTTGCTTTTGCTTTATTAAACTGTCTTTATCTCAACCCACAAGCCTTTCGTTATATTTTCTCTCCCCTGTCCATTTGAGGAGGGGGAGCGATAGAGCGGCTTGGTGGGCACCTGGCATGCAGCCAGGGTCAACCCACCACAAAAAGCAAAGCTTCCACACTGAATTTCCAATTTGGAGTATAAAAAGGTCAGCAGAGCATTTAAAGATGCACTCATTGCATAATTAGAGAATGATGGAGGACACACATCAACATTAGCAGGCTCCAAAGTTCTCAGTGTCCAATTGCCCAAAGAGCTCCTTGTCATACACTGAGCCTTGATTGAAAAAAAGATGATTACAACATTCAGGTTTTGAAGTTCTGCTGGTCAGTTTTCCTCCCCCTAAAATAATGAAGAGACCACTTAAAATTCCAAGACCACAATAAAGTTGAAGTTCAATTATGCAGTTTATTAACTAAAAAAGTAAGGGCCTGTCCAAAGCATCATATCCTCTCAAAGACTGCCTGTCACAAAGTCTAATGTTTTCTCATGGCATTAGAAACTGCATGTTTAGGATCTTAATATTTTGAGGTAACTAAGCAAAAAAACCCTAGGTCAGAAACATAACTTCCTCAGCTCGTTATTTCTCAGAACCTGTCAGTCTTGTACACAAACTCTGGAAGGTTAAAAAGGAACAGTAGCGAAGGAGCAAGATCTTCCTAAAAAATATACCCCTCAAGTATCTAGACTTCTATCTAAAAACTACAGTGAGCTTTCTGAAACAGAAACACAGCTCACACTCACAGAAAGGAAGGGCTTCCATTTCCTAAAAACTCCAGATACTTTTTGTACACAACCAAATATGCAAGCCATATGCAGGAGTCAATCACATCATCAGCACACACTGAAGTATGTCCCCAAAAGATGCCATTCAGAATTTACAGCACCAAGTTCTTTGAAAGGGTAAATCCTTGAGTAAAGGAAAACTATTTTTTTTTCCCCCGTTAAGCTAATTCTAGTCAAGCTGTCACTAGAGAACATGCCTGTGTAAGAAAGCACTGTGAATCCTTATATATGCTAATGCATAAAAATGACTCTCTAAAGTGATCTTTTAAGAGTCAGGCATGGAAAATGTACTTCACTAAACAACAACTGGACTGAGAACACAAGTGAACTGAGAAAGTCCCATTACAAGCAAACCTAGTTATTACTTCATCTATCCAGTTAAGGAATCGTCACACTTGGAGCCAGTAACAGGAATTCCAGTGGCACTACTGTCCAGTATAACAACAAAGGCTTTGCTGCACTCTACACCAAGCAACAAATATTTTCTTCCTTATACTGACATTTTAATGACTTAAAAAATAAAACAAAGTATGCACACACACAAGCAACAAATAGCATCTTCATTGGTTCCTCCCTTCTTCCACACCAGATAAGATGTTTTTTGAAATATGGAAAGCAATTATTTTCCACCAGAAGTTACAAGCTCCTAGCAAGGAAAAGATTTTGTTCACCCTTGTTGTCCCAAATATAGAAGAGGTAGAAGTCTTTTACAGTACCTCTCAATCCCCTTTGCTACCATTAACCACAGCTGTACACAGTGATTACTTAAAAAGAATTTCAAAAGCAACTGAAATATATTTCAGAAGTTACCAACAAGGTGTAGACTGATAATGATGATGGTGAAGCTCCAAAGGAAATCTGGCTTAAGTAAATGAAATTAAGAAGTGCACAAGAACAAAAAGGAAAGGCATGTCTGGAAAAACACAGAGTATTTCCATTGCTCAGCTCACAAGACTGACAATGAGAAAAGTTCCTACAAACCGGGTCAAGAGCAGGAAGAGGCCAAAATACAGTTCCCATTCTGAATTTTTTCCTATCATTGGAATTGTTACAAAAAGCTGTGACCATTAAAAAAGGAAAAAAAACGGTAAATACAAACACCACCTCTCTCCATATTAAAAAAGAAAAACAAAACCTAGAGTGTTTCCTTCTCCCTGTTATCAACTTCTTTTTAAGATGCAATACAGTTAATAGAACTAAAAACACAACAGATATCCTTAGGGGAAAAAAATGCAACTCTAGAATAGCTGGCACAGTATCATTTCAGGCTGTTTAACGTGTTTGTACCAGTCTACTACAGTTCTCCTATTAGTCCGAGTACTAAAACACCAAGGAAGTACACAAGACTTACCACTCTTCCATCAGAAACTAATGGCAAAAGAAAATAACTGAGACTAGCATAACTGACATTTTTCTTCTGCATAAATGCAACTTATATTTTTAATCAACATATAAGCTCATTAGATTAATCAAGCAACGTATTTTTGTGATTAATTTTGTGAGCACACACAGCTCCCCTGCAAAGAAATTCACAACACAAATCATATAAAGACAGTTGTTCCAGGAACATTTTAAAGACTCATGCAAAGTGAGGTACTCATCAGTTTGGCTGCTTAACTCTTCAAAAACCTCTTGCATCCACTCTCAGACAACTTCATCATCATCCTGTTTGCTTCCAAGAAGGATATAGGATAGTAATATTGATCTGTCAAGAGTTAGAGTCATGACTGAGAAAAAACTCCTCTTGAGCTACCAGTTCAACAGTTAAGCTGAAGTACTGCCCATTCCTTGGATTTTAGCCTCAGCCATTTTCAGTGGACTAGTCTGGTGTTTTCTTATTCTAACCAACTTCTGTTTAGAATGATACAAGATGCATTTTCTCTTCCCCTTTATCTGACCTATTCAGTTACAGATTTCTTCCTTTGTTTCCAAGAATGATCAGGTACTCAAATAAGAATTGACTTTTTACTAACTTCAGCTACAGGAAAGCATCATTTTGTATGTTATTCCACAAAAATGAATATACTGGAGAAAAAACAGCATACAAGTTCCCAAACTGAATCCTAGTAAGGCAGTTGGCAATCTTTAGAAACTGTAAGCAAGCTTCTACCACTGTTCTATTTAAGAAACACAGCCAAATTTAGTGGGACTGAATAAGAAATACAAGCAATATGTACTCACATGCAAAGTATACTTCTGTGATACCATTAAGCACTTCTGTAAAGTTTACGGTGTTAATGAGATCCAACTCATGAGAATGCAGAAGTTTTCTCAAGCTATCATCACTATCACCTACAGCTCAATGTCTCACAGGAACAGATCACTTGCTTTCCACCTGCAAATTCCTGGATTACAAAAGAAAGATGGTATGCTCCTATGGAAATTCCTGTTTGTCTAACCCAGTGTCCACGCAACTCTATCAGTTTTGTTTCAGTGTTCACTTACTCTCACTATCCTTAGTTTTATATGTCAACAGAAGATGAAAAAGCAAAACCAAGAAAAACTAACACACAAGTGTATTTGTTAACTGCATTTTAAATCGCATTAGTACTATTTACCTGGTTATTTTACATCATCTCCACTCAAAGAACAAACACAACATGACTAAATTTGAACTTCATCTCCATGGTAATTTTTTCATGTCCAACCAAAACATAAAAAAAATACTGCAATGCTTATTGCTACCATAATGTACCACCACCACTGAATTCTTCCTCATGAAAACAACAACTATAAACTACATTACTAATAGTGTCTAAATTACATATGCATCTCTAGAAGACATACTGTACAAAGTGGTAATGATGCACCCATAATCAGGTTAGAGAGCAAGGAGGTTCCCCATCCCCTGCCGCCCCAGGAATCATGGTAAAAGCATGTAAATTAAATCACATAAAATTTAATGCCTTTAGTACCAACAGCACACATTTTCTTTCAAAGAAGGCTGTTTACAGTAGAGTGATCCTATCTGAACACACATGGGTCCACAAATGGCTTGAGCCCCACCACAGGGGTAATATTAATAGGTACTTCCTGTTGTCTTCACATTCTTCACTACGCTGCAGTGCCATGCAATCAGCTCTGCTATTTTCTGATCCGAGCCCAAAGCCAGAACTGAGTTACTTGCCTGACCAAGATTTGGCTTCAGAACCCTAAAACTTCCATTTTGAGATATGAATATACATTAATGTATATAGAAACACATGGGAAAATATAGTGCCAGCTCTGGTGATTATAGAGAAAATCCTTTCAATGTACTAGGACATTATTTACACAGCTAATCTATTATAATATAGTTAAGTCTTCTCAATAATCTAGCGATCTCTAAATACAAGATTTGGATACAGCTAATCACCAATTGTGACCACACTGAAGCACCTTAATTTACAGCCCAATAAACCTCTTATTGGGTCCAGGGGGTGGGTGCTCAGAAGGCTGAACTGTTTGTGTACCAAGAACTGCCTGAGCTTCTTGCAACACGTTCCCAGAAAGCAACACCTATGTCATGCTACATAGGAAGACACTCTGCCAGCCTCATAAGAACAAAGGTGTATTCCTGCTTTCTCTGAACTAAGACCATAAGAACAGAACCAAAATTAAAAATTATTACTGATTGTAAATACAAGAACTATTCAACACCAAGACATTCTCAATGGAATATTCATATTTGAGTTAGTATATTGGGTACTCAAAGACTTCCCTAGATGGTCTACTTCAAAATACAACTTTGACATTCCACAGGGAATAGCAGACTGTCCTTCAACACAAAGTACGGATTTTGAATTTAAGCAAGCCTCACTTAACAGGCCATTAGAGTAGCCATCCTCCTCCTGAAGCCAGCTAAAATGAGGAAACAAAATCCTCATTAACTTAAAATTACCAGAGCATGTGTGAAGCAACTCGAGTTTCTCAGCTAGCAAAGTACCACCTCCTTTGCTTCCCCTGCCTTCCTCTTCCCTCAGCTAGAAGGCAGTCCACTGGCGGAGCAAGAAAGGGACTGTACAGAGCAGTCAGTCAGAAAGGTAAGCTCCAACAGAAAGCTTAAGTCTAATCTTAACTACAATTAAGAATTTTCTAACATTTGTTTCACTTAACTAACATTACTGACTGAACTGAAAAAAAACCCCGAACCCTGAAAACCATTTTTGGCATGCTGGAAAACGTACTACGTAGTATTATTAATCTTATATTTCATATAACATCTTTATTTTGCTATTCTAAACATACAGGGGGGTTTTCCATGAGTGTACTGAGTAACAAAAACATGTTTATGCGAGATGATAACTTACCCTTGCAGATGGTCAATCTCCATGATTTTAAGCTTTGCCATCTGCACTATCAGAGCACTATTTTTAATAATGTTATCTTAGTTCACAATGTATTTTTGCACTATTTATCTACAGTCTTACCTCTCCCCTGTACCTTTGTAGTATCCTACCATTTTACCTTCCTTTGTTGCTCTGTACATATCCACGTAGAAAAAAAAATTCATGAAAAAGGCAGAAGAGGAGACTGGAATTTTAGTGCTGTAATGATTAAGCATACACCATTTTCATGTCAAGAAAGAGAAGAGACAGTACATCTCCATTCTGCTTCAATTCCAACAAAGAACACTGCCTGGATCAGAAAGACTCAAACACCAGTGCCCAACTTCACACTGAGCACTAGTTTTTCAAGGTGTTAGATTTCAGAATGAAAATGTAAATTTGTTTTAGAATAGCTCTGTTGAAAATCAGGTTATGATCAGAGTCATGGTACACATATCCTAAAAACCCTAGAAAAAAAGCTGTAAGTGAACATTACATACAGTCTATGGGTACATTCCTTAATACCTCACTGAAGGTTTCCCATAGCAGCAAGAGCTCTAAGCTCTTACGGCAAAACCCTTAAAGGCAGCTACACTCCAGCCAGCAAGGCCCAGGCATGCTGAACACCCTCCTTGGCCACTTCACCACCACACCAAAAGAGATCTCAAAGTACTCTTCACAGGATCCTTTCCAAATGTCTTTCTCCTGTTCCCACCTGTGGTCTCAAATTTAAGGCTTGAGTAGAACTCACACATTTTTAGTGTTAATGCAAACGTTATAGAGAAAGATGCCACTTGGAAGCATTATTAGTACTGAATTACTCACTGCAGTTTGAAGCCTAACTCTTCCTAAATATTACAGCAGGACCCCTACTTTCAAGCAAATTTTAAAAACATGACATTTAAAAATTATCACTCTCTATAGATAGGGAATATATAAAAAGAGGGTCCTTAAGAGAACATCAGTGACTAGAAACCTAAAGTTTGCCATGGAGGAAACAAAAGTCATTCGTTAGCACATTTTTTCCTCTAGATGTATGGACAGGCGACACATTGTAAGGCATTAGATTACTAATGAGTAACATTCTTCACATCTGCACTTCTTTTCTTTTGTAGGGGGATAAAGTGTAAATATAGTAGCTAACATGCTACCAAATAAAGCTACTACGGGTTAGATTTTCAAAGCTGTCCAATAACTTGTTGTATTGATTACAGTCCACATAATGCAGTAGAGAGAACTCCTATCCCACTCTAGCTACAGAACCCAGCAGAGAAACAAGTATCACCACTTGTCATTCCTAAGTGAAGAAGAGTTAAATAAAACCAGCTTGTTAACTAATACAGCTTGGTGACTGTTACGTCTAGCTTTCTCTTCTGACTACCCCCAAATTTTAGTAAGTTGCACAGTGCCAGAGGCTAGCCTAACAAATTTTAATGGAATTTACCATCATAAACCCCTCCAGATGAAGCTGAGGTACCTCAAACAAACAAACAAAATAGATCAAACACCTCTACCCCCATACATCAAGTCTAAAAATAAAATTTTAGTTTAGACCCTATTCACCTTGCTTCCTCATGCCACGTTTTCAGAGGTTCAAACTCTAGTCTTTACTTTTAAAAAAGAACTCAAAGATTAAACTCTACAAACTCTACCTATCTTGTAGTCTCTCCAGGCAATTTAGGCAATCAATAGAAATTCAAAATTCCAAATTTTCCTTCAGTTTCTCCATCATTTTTTCCATGTAGACCAAGCCCAGTTTTGCACAGTGTTATCAGATAAGTCATCTGACATATTCTGAAAATAACTTTAATCACTTCCAGTATGTTTTGTTGTATAAAATACGTACACTTGATCAAAGCTTTTCTCCACCATTGTGCAAGTTTCCGTCCTTTCACTAAAGCCTTCATTCATCCAAAGGTGGAATGACTTGGAAGAAAATACACTTTAAAAGAAGTTAAGATATTTTCCAGCAAGCTTTGGAATTCTAAGGCGGCTTAAGGTTTATTTTAGAATCAAATTAAACATATCAAGTTGCTACATGAGTAGTTGAACTGACTTTGGTCTCATACATCTTGTATCTCTCCCTCATCATCTTTCCTCTTATCAGATCCCCTATAAAGGAAAGAATGAGGTTTTTGGCTAGACAGCAGTCACGCATGTGCTGACTGGCCACCAGAGCTCCCCCATCTCACCTTCAGTGTGAAGCATTAACCTGGGCTTCTCTTGTGTCTAGCTACTAAGTCGCCCCAAACTTCCAGGCACTTGATTATCTCTCAGACCTTTCTCCTGCCTTGAAATTTGACCAAAATTGGCCAATGAGCTCAAGAGCAACTGTAGAAGAACAGACAGGCAAACTGATGGCATGCACAAAAGAAATCAGATTCAAGAATTCTTACTTCTTCACACCATTACATCACTTGCTTCCTACCATACCTTTTGCCTGAAGAACACGGGCCCTGCCTTTTCAACCGTACCGCCTTCCACTCCTTCAGCATGCAGTTATTATTGCACAAGCTACATCCCACATAATTTTTTTTTTTTTTGGACAATAAACCAGTTCTCTACTCCATTCATACTTTTTCCATAATCCTATAGTATTATCATTCTCAAATTGTCCTACAGAAATGCAGAGATTGTGATCTTCTCATCAGAAGTAAAAAAGAAACTTGCAGAACTATAGGCTAGTGCTTTTAATACATTTCAATCCTATAATGCTCATGTGAATCCTTTAGAAAAAAAACCCATAGAAACTGAAAATGATTAAGTCAGAAAAGGCCTACAGCCATATTCTCGTCAAAAAATTATATGAGTACAGGTGGAACAACAAACTTTTTTCTCACCAACATTCACTTTCCAATAGTTTAAATTCTACTTTCACCATTTTCTATTTGTCTGTAAGGAACAACAACAAAAGAGCTAAAGAAAGCATGCTTTTCTAGAGAGCAAAAGCTCAAATTCACAAAACATTGACACAGCAAAGGTGGTGTTGCACTTCACTTTATGGGGCATAGCTCCTGGAGTGGCATTTACAAAGTGAGGAGCTCAGGTTGCTATCTCAGCAATGGACAGATCTAAGCATCTAGCAAGGAAATTCAAAACAGTCAAGTACAGGCAGATGCTAAAAGCAGAAATATATTATGCTGAAGCAAGGAGTACATCCAAAATCCCAACTATATCTAGAGTTCAGAAAACTGAACATATTTTTAGACAGAATATGAAAAGCACTATGTAAAATTAAGCACTGCCGTAATGTGTGTCTAAACGATCAAAAGCGCAGAAGCCAGGTGTCTAAATTTGTCCATATGCAACAGGCAATTACTTGTGGCATGAAAGAGACTTGACATGATACATAATTCTTTCATACACTGGAATTTAAAACCTTTTTATTTCTTAACCACAGGATAAAAGAAACTTTTTATGACAAAAACAAATATTATGCAAAATACTACTGTAGCACTGGTAAAGACCTGTTTTTCTGCAACTAGAGGCACTGCCCCATTACATTTACAGAGGAAGTCAATAGCTTCACCCTCTGGCCTCAAAATTTCAATTACACTGTGAACCCAGGGTAATTTTTAGTGGTTACCACTAAAGGGAAATACACTGATTGCAAAAAACCACAGACTCAACACAGGTAGCTCCACAGGGATGGTATCTAAGTAGATCTTGGTAATAATGTGTCGCTTAGAATTACACTTTTAAACCTCACTATGCTGGTGGCACAATTCATCCTTCCAAAACTCTTAAAAAAAAAAAAAAAAAAAAGTCAGCGCATCCTCTTACAGGCAAGACAAACAGAATGCTATACCTTTCCTCAATGCAGGAAGCGCCAAAGTAGGCAGCATCTTTACTCATATTAGCATGTTAGCATTCATCAGCATAAAAAATAAAAATCTAATGATAAACAAGTTTCACTTTCCAAATGATGTCTGAAGTCTACATGAAAAGCCTACATGACTTATTCCTAGAAGTGATGGGCTTGGCCAACCTAACAGCTTGCTGCTCAACCCTTCAGTGAACCACTTCAGCCAGAGACTGCTAAAAACACCACCAGAAACACAGCCAGGCCTCAGAGAAGATGGAAGAAAAACTTCCTAGGGACTAGAGAAAACCGGTTTCTGCATGGTAGTGATCTTTGTGCTATTCATAAAAATGAATAAATAAAAAGCCTCATCTGAAACTAATTCTGGAACAAGGACTTACTCTGTTCTAGTCAGTAGGGACTGGAGATACATTCCCTTAACTTCTAACTCAATCTAATAATTTTGTTTTCCTATCAACTTGCTATATAGGAGAAAATTCTGCAAAATCTTTTGGGGTGCTTACTATCATGAGAGGGTGTAAGCAGAGCCGTACCAAAACCCTGGCCAACAGGGTTACACTCCGCCAAGTTGAGAGCTATTCACAAGCCCATCTCCAGCCCTGCACACAAATATGCATGTAGCTTTAACATTATTTTTGAAACCAGTAATAGCATTCATTGAAGTAATCTCACCAGTAAATGAAGGATAAGCACGGTATCTATGGTACAGTGGCCTAAATCATAACTCCACCATTACCATCAAGATTTATCACTCTAAGAAGCACACTGATCTCAGATCCATCTTTCCTACTCCTTACTCCTGACATCTTGACAGGAGAGAACCATTTACACTAAAAACTTAAAGCACGATGAGAAAATCACAACGGGCTTCCAAGAACTTATTTTAAAATACAATTTCTGGAATTCCCCAACATAAGTATAAGCTAAAAAAGAAACGTCTAAGAAACAGACTTGTACCTTCACTTTACTTGAGCACTGATCCTGCAAAAAGGTAGTTAATACAGGAGCCACATAGACAAGATAGCACCTAAGAAAGTCAACCTGATTCTAATTTTCCTTACCAAAACTTCATCTTCTAAAGTAGGTGATAAAGACGAACTGTAAATTTGACCTAATCATCACCCTAGTCAAAATTCATGCTGGATGACAAAAAGCCATCTCCTCTTCAGTCATCACACTGAAGTTCTTGAGACAGACTTAAGATCAAGATGAATCATCTGTTACTTTTTCCTTACCCCTGAAACACCTTAATCTCTAAAATAGACACTGCCCCCACTAGTCCAAAATAGCACAATTCTGCTGAGCTTTACATTATACTGAAAACTTAATCTTCATGAAGTACTATACAGGTGGGCCTCAGGAAAAAAAAAAAAAACAAAAAACTTCAAACTGTGAGAGCGACAGAGAAGTCAGTGTTTTGCAGTGAATCTAATTCCATTTTCCCCATTTTCTAAAAGAACTATACAGGCTCAGATAGGTGTCCTTTTCCTGGCATGAATACATTGAGACACACCTCTTGTTTTTATTAAAAAGCATATGCCAATAAGGTTTTTACAATGTAACAAAACAGAAGGTTATTTAGAGAAAGACCACCACACAGGTCTAATCGCTGCCACTGGAGGCTACTGCTAAAAAGGCTGTTGAGGTCTTTGCCCAGTAAAGTCCTGGAAGTCTCCAAAGAGCAAGGTTCTTGGACCTCCCACAACCCATTCCAATGCTTAACCACCCTCAAAGAGAATTTTTTCTCCTTGTATTCAGCTGAAGTTTCCCTTATTGCAACTGTTCCCCCTTGTCCCTTCACTTTTAAGTGGCTGAAGACCCCAGCCAGCTGCCTCCTCAGCCTCCGCTGCTCCAGGCTAAGCAAAGCCAGTGCCACTGGCCTCCTCTCCAGCCAGGCACTCCAGTCCCTGAACATCTTCCCTCTCTCCAGTTTGTCCTGCCCTGCAGGGAAGGCCAAAAACTGGGCACGGTCTTCTGGGAGGAACCTCAATAGTGCCAAACAGATGGGGAACGACACCAACGTGTTTTGAAGACTACAGACTGCGAATGTTATGAACAGTAAGTATGACCAACTATATTACTATGCTACACAGGTATAGCAACAACAATTACACCACCAGCATTACTCATAGTAGTAATAAGTATTAATTTTTTTTCTTCATTGAATTGTTTGAAATAACCCCTCCAAAGCTGCAAAACCAGCATGTAATTCCATGGCCTTTCTCAAGTCTTCTACCCACTAAAAAAGAAAGTCTTTGCCACACAGTAAATAATGGAAAGAAACCCCAACAATGGAGGAAGTAATGGTTCAGTAGGAAGAGGACAGGATGAGTAGGGTGAGAGACGGCATTAAGTGGTCCTCATTTTTAGGCTGCACAGTGGAAGTGATTGACAACGTACAAAGGCACCCAGAAACTTAATAGAACATGAATTATCAAGTCTATAATATGTCACATGTTAAAAACTCTCCCTCTGTACTGAATACAAAACAAAATATGTTATGAATAACAGATTCCCTTTCTGCAAAAGCTGGATACAGTTAAGGGTCAAAGATTTTTTATTTTATTTTTTTTAACTGAAGTGTTCAGGGCTACAATGCAAAACAAACAAAAAAGGTAAAAAAGCCCACCCTTAAAGGCTCCTAGCAAATATGAAATAAATACACTAGCACTTAAAATCTCAAAGAAACTCCTAAAACATAAAGACTGACTCAAACAACCCAAGCCAGAAATCCAGGTGCACAAACCCAGGAAACAGCACATGAAACCACCTGAACCAGTGTACTTCAACTAACTAAAAAGCTGTTCACTCACCAACAAATTATTTGTATGTGAAGGAACACACCACACAAAATGCTATCAAAAAGTTCAAGGAAGTCTATGAGAGCTATATTCAAAGCCTGAAATTAATGTGCCAGTGAAACCTAATGAAACTACAGTTTCAAGAAAAACATATCATTTTAACAAGCAAGTCCTAAATCAATCACGATGTTTCAGGTATCAGACTTCTGTCAGTGCTCAGGGGAATACTAATATTACAGCCAAAAAATCCTACAAAACAAGTTATTGAAAACTCCCAACATTCAAAAAGAAATTAAAGAAAAACAAGCATAGCTGAATATGTGGAATACAGGAAAAAACAACCCACACTAGCAGAAACCAAGAAACAAGGTTATTAGTGGAAGACTACAGGTCGACTATATAACAAACAGCAAGTCACGTGAATTAAATTCAGAGTTGCTTATATTTCCGCAGAAAGTCTGCCTTGTATCACCACAACCTTCTTTCAGTCAACAGCAGGTCTTGATCCGTAACAAAAAATTCACTTAGTGTCATATTAAGCTCACAGTATACCTTAGAAATGTCTTTTATCAGCCTTGTCCCAAGTGTGAGTACACACACAGTGTCCTATCAGTCACAAAACTCTACTACACACATGCCAAGCTCTTCATTACATAAGTGACAGTAATAGGACTGTGCAAAAATATCTGGTACTAGAGAAGTGGCTCTCTTCTGGAGGTTTTTATTTTCATTTTTTACTATGTCTGTAAAAGAACAATGTCTTTTCTAACCTTGTCTTTCAAGGGAGAAATTATTTAAAAAAAACCACCATACTGCAACTTCAAATGAAATGGCAGAAGTTCCAAAATCTAAAAACACGAGGTGTTTGCACAAAATATCATGCATCAAACAATGATACGAAACATGCACGCCACTAACATGCAGCAAGACATGAAGATAGCAAAACTTACTGAACTATTTTCAACCAGATTTTGAATATGCAACGGACATAAAACAATAACTAAAAGCTACTTAATAGTAGGAATGCAAGCTGTTGTTTAAGTTTTATTTAATAGTCCTTTACCAAAACTCTTCACTGGTTCTCTTACCAATTTTATATCCTGGCATTTAAATTTTATTGTATGATGACACAGATTAATCCTCTAATGAAACTTCCTCTCCTCTGCATTTAATTCCCCCATACAAGTTCCTGGCCAACAACCTGTGAGGACATTTCCTATTCTACCTTGTACAAAAACAATTCAGAAAGTATTCACAAAAAATGTACGTAATAAAAACATTATTATTTTTAATAATTTTGTTAATGTCACAGCAGGACACAGGCAATCCAGTAGGTTTCTGGAATGTGCTGACAGTTACTTCCTGACACAGGTGACTGAGGACCCAAAAAGGAAGAGGCAATCTGCTGGACGTCATACTTATAGACAAGGAAGAATTGTTGGGGGTGTGAAGTGCAGGGGCAACCTTGGCTACAGCAATGATCAATGGTGGAGTTCAGGATCCTGAGAGAAGGGAAAAAGTCAAATAGCAGTATCACAGCCCTGGACTTCAGAAGAACAGGACTGTTTGGGGGTCAGCTTGGAAGAAACCCACAGGAGACTGTCCTAGAGAGGAGGGGTCCAGGAGAGCTGGTTGATTTTCATGGATCTCCTCCTCCAAGCTCAAGAATGGTCCATACCAGTGTGCAGAAAAATCAAGCAAAGGTGGTAGGAGGCCTGCATAGATGAAGAAGCAGCTTCTGACTAAACTCAGATGTAAAAAGGAAGCGTACAAGGATCACAAGCAAGACTGAGGTGATCCAGGAGGAACAGAGACACTGTCTGAGAATGCAGCGATGAGGTTAGGAAAGCCAAAGCCCACCTGGATTTTAATCTGGAAAGGGACATGAAGGGCAACAAGAAAGGCTTCCAAACACACAAAGGACAAGAAGGTGAATTTATGAAGAAGAAAACATGCTTAATCAACCCGATACCCATTTGTAAGGAGTTGACTGGCTTGGTGGATGAGAAAAGAGCAGGAGATGATGTTTACCTTGACAGGAGGGCTTTTCACAATGTCTCCCATGATGTCCTTAAGGACAAGCTGATGAAGTATGTGCTAGATAAATCAACAGTGGAAACTGGTTGAATCACCACCAGGCTGAAAGAGTTATGACAAACAGCAAGAGGTCCAGCTGGAGGCCAGCCACTGGTGGTGTGCCCCAGAGGTCAATACTGGGGCCAAGACTAACCTCTTCACTGATGACCTGGAAAATCAGGTAAAGTACACCCTCAGCAAGTTTGCAGATGATACAAACTGGGAGGAATGGTTGGTTTACCAGATGGGCGTGCTACCATTCAGGCAGATGTTGGCAGGCTGGAGAAATGGACAAACCGGAACCTCATAAAATTCAAAGGGGAATGTCAAGTCCTGCACCTGAGGAAGAATAGTCCTAAGCACCAGAACAGGCCTTGGGCCAACTGTCTGGAAAGCAGCTTTGCATAAAGGGCCCTAGGGTCCCTATATGGACAACAGGTTGAACATGGTCCACCACTGGGGCCTTGCAGCAAGGAAAGCCAACAGCCTGCTGGGACTCCATTAAGCAGAGTACAGCCAGCAGGTTGAGGGAGGGGACCCTTCCCTTCTAATCAGCACTGGTGACATGACATCTGGAGTGATGTGTCCAGTTCTTGGGTCCCCAGTATAGGACAGACATGGACATACTGAAGTGACCCTGTGAGGGGCCACAAAGATGATTAAAGGACTGGAGCACGTGTCACACAAGGAAAGGACAAGAGAGCTGGGACTGTTTTAGCATGCAGAGGCTTGGGGGGGGCAGGGCTGAAACTCACCCATGTGTACAAATACCTAATGGGGGAAGCAGGGGGGAGAGGTGAAGAGAAGAGTAAGGTGCCAGACTCTCTCAGTGGTGCCAAAAATGAAATTATAAGAGGCAATGGACACAAACTGAAACAGAGGAAATCCCATTTAAACATTTTAAAAAAACCTTTCAGTATAAGCATGATCAAACACTGGAACAGGTTGCCCAAAGAAGCTGCTGAGTCTCCATCTTTGGAGTCAAAACCAGCCTGGACACAGTCCTAGGCAGCCTGCACCAGCTGGTTGAACTAAACGATCTCCAGAAGCGCCTTCCAACCTCAATGATTCACTGATACTGTGAAAACTGTTTTTAACTCCATGCCTTATTTTCAATGGTGAGAATGCATTATACAGCAGCTACACATGTGGGAGCTGCAGACAAATCAGGTTCAGACTTTTTTGGTACAGTATTACATTCTAGCTCAAATCCCTAACATTCCCTATCTGTTCACGTCCAATATAATCTGGCAGTACTCTCTGCTAACATGCAGATAAGCCTTTAAAGGTAAGTGTAAAGCTGTACCCATTCCATCTCTCCATCCTCATCTAATTTTACTGAAACGATGTTATTCATGCAACTGGCATCCTTTTCTCAAACTTCTGGCTTCAGCAACCACTTACAGGATCTACAATTACAACATATCATCACGTGTATAGGGAAGGGAGGAGGAAACAGAAGAACAAATTCACCTTGATATTGATCTCAGAGAGCCAGAAACTTGAATCATAGAAAGATCTAATACCAAAGACTAACTGCAGCAGGTATAGCAGTGGTTTCCAGGCTCCACATGAAATCCTGTGAATATTACAGAAAAGCCTTTTCTCTGTACCACTGCTAGTTGTCGCATACCAGCTGATCCCTGTATTTTGCCATTGCAGGCAGTCTTCTGACTACCTCTTACTTCAAGTTCAGGCTATACAAAAATCTACTCACCAAGTTTATAACTTATGTTCTTTAATAAGGTGTATTTTCACATTAATCTACCTCATTATCCAAAGCCCAACAGGAGGCAGGAAAAAATACTTCAAATATTCACAGCTGACTACAAAGACCTGCAAAAGGACAGATAAAATTCAATTGCAATAAAAAAGCCTAAGAGCAGTGTTTCTTAACAGAGCATTAGTATGTTCTTACTACTTTCCCAGCTCAGTGCTTAGGCAGTACATTTAACCATCCACTCTGTTATTTTCAGGTGAGATACCTATGCCCTTCGCACATAAGGCTTCTGTAAGCTTTACTTTGCCAAGATTAGAATCTTGGTTTTATAAAGTTGCAAAAAAACCAGGAATAGATAATTCTCTTAAAATAGGCAGACTTTGTTAATGCTGGAAGGAGACACTAGATGAAGTATAATTATACTTCAGTCCATGACTTCTTATGGAAAGATGCTCAAGACTTCATTTTTTTTTAAGATTAAATTTACAGTTTATAAGTTAACAATTTGTATTACGTTTATAGCAGTCTTCTCTGCCTGGTTTTGGAGAAGTATCTATAACTCTTTCAAGTTGTAGACGTTCAAAAAAGCAGTCCTTATTCTTCCCAGATTTCCCTTAGAGACACAAGCTTTCCTCCCCCTAAATTTGACTAAGAATAGAGGAGTTATAGAAAAGTATCAACTTTTCATTCCTGAAACAAACGTAACTACTTCCATTGTGTGTCTAATTAATTTCAAAATACTGGTATTTTTACAACGTTCTTCATATTTTCATGTTGTCACTTCATACATAACAGCATGTCAGGGTTTAGATATTACATATAGCTTTGCATTATAAAAAGAACAGGACTTGTATTTGTAGGCTTTTTACTCTAATACTTGAAGAAAATGTTAGTTGCTTGGGGTATCTGTGCTTAAACCTGTTACTGATTCCTCCAAAAGGTTTGCAGAAAGTATACAATGCAAGTTATTTACTTATATTCTAGCACATAATACAAAAAGCAGTCAGCTTTTTTATTAGAACTGCTGATCCAAAGCCCACTGAAGTCCATGAGAATCTTTAGCTGAAAAGATTTATACAGGTTATTTTATGAAGTAGGAACAATGTCATTTTTCCCCTATTTCAGTATATTAAATTAGACTGTGAGCACTTTTTTTTGCAATTATAAAAAAACCTTTTATTAACATAAGCCACCACAATATGTCTTCCTACACATATATTTTTTATAATTTCTGAAATCATCCATCCTAAATCTGCACTTAAGAATAAAAAAAAGTAGCCTGGACTGCAATCATTTTAAGCAATAAATATGATGGAACTTCTGGGAACTGGATGGAACTGAAAGTACAAAATAGTGTAATGGAACAGTAAAGCCTCTACTACCACTTTGTAATAACAATATGTAAAATAAGGTAACAGTGAAAAAAAGGCTTGTGTAAGAAAGTGCAACTATCCCAGAAAGGCTTTATTAAGGGGTAAGAATTAATTTGAAGATCCTTCTGTAGTGAGTCATTCTAAAATGCAACTAGTCCTATTTCTTTCCCAAATGGGAAGAGTCTCTAGAAGGAACAAACCACGTTCCTCAAAAACAACTGCACTATGGAATAAAGAACACAGAGGAAGAACCACCACAGCTCCTCATGGGTTGAAAAAGGCTAGTAATACTCAGTTGAGGATATATTCTTGTAATCCCTGCTTTCTCACTTACAAAAGTAGGGAAGAAGACAAGAGCCTTCCAAGGAATGAAAGCTCATGGTATCTTGGGTCCTAAGCAGCAAAGAGAAATCTGCCAGGCCAGATTATCTAAGTGGGGGAAGTGACCACAGTATTAACTGAACGTAAGGTCAAGTCACTTCCACAAATCCTGTTCTTAATCTCACACATAATACCTTCCCCTCAACTCATCCGGTGGCATTAATGGCTTGAATTAAAAAACAAACAAACAAACAAAACCCAACAACAAAAAAACCCAAAAAACCCCAAACCAAAAAAAAAACCCAAACCAAACCCCCCCCACCCCCCCCAAAACACCCCCCCAAAAAACAACAAAAAAACTCCAACCAAACACCTAACACACCAACAACCACCAAAGACAACCCACACACCACCACCACCAAAAATCCCCCCAACCCCCCCCCAAAAAAACCCAACAAAAACCCAACCACACATTAAAACATTATGATTCACCCTTCTGGCACTATCCAAAATGAGACAGAGATGATTCTGGTGTTTGTGCTTCACCTCCCTCGTAGCAGACACAGAACATAATACACAGATAAAATTCTGTTTCCAAACTTCAGGTTCCCATTGTGAACTGCAAGGAAGCCTACAACCATTACATCACCAACTGATGTTGCATCATCCACAATTTAAGCCACTGACAACTGGCCATGAAATGGATAAAGGTTAACATCCTGAGGGAGTTGGGGGCGGGTGGAGAATCTTTTTCCCAAATAAACTCACACCAGATAGTGTGAAAAACAGGCATCACTGAATTCTAAGAAGTCTTAAACAGAACGTAAGATTTTTTCCATAAGTTTATACAACTCCAAAGTTTAAGTTAAATGAGGAAAAAAATGATTCTCTACATACAAACTTACCAGTGAGAAAGAACTGTTTACCCTGAACACACCTTGCTGAGTAACTGTCCAATATTACCACTGTCTCTACTCACTTTAAGAAATTAGTTTCTCAGAGTCATGAATCACTGAATACAAGAGCAGAAACCATCTTAGTCACAGATGCCTTTTAACATTTTAGATCTAGCTTTAAAAATAGTTTTGGGGGGTGGGGGTCATTGGTCTGCCCGCCCACAAAAGACAAAAACCCCAACTCAGCAAAACTATATTGTGGCCACCTCATTTCACAGTTCTTTAGGTAGAAGTTTACACACACACACACACTCTTTTTTTTAACCTTCCTGATAACTGATTTTCAGGATTGGTGAAGGGGAAAAATTCCTTTTTGCCAGGTAGAGCTTCTCCCTCCAGTACTTCCCCTACTTGTACACCACTATGTCCCATGCAGCAGCCTTTGAAGCTATGTAGCTTGCTGTGAGCCCCTCAATGTGCCAATTCTTTTCCCTAAGCTGGGACCACAGAACTGGAGTGGAAGAGGAGTAACTACACTACAGTGAAGAGAAGACCCAGTAGCATCATTCAGCACAGAAGGAGAAAGTTTTCCACAGGCTCTTAGGGATTTACTGGTTTTGCTGCTGTGGTATCTGCAAGATTTGGAATCAAGAATGAAGTCTTGCAATGTAATGCAGTCCACTAAAAGAAGTAATGCAGAAAACAATTCAACAGACAAAAAAAAGTACTTGCCTGATTGCAAACAAGTAGAAAAGAAATGAGAACTACAACAGCATATTTAAGTTCTGTGTACAAGCCACACAATCATCTTGCCTTCTCCTTCAACTGGGAGCAGGGGATGGAGGAAGAGATTGGGTGAACACAAAAGCAGGTAATTTTGCATTTCCTTTTAACTTACCAAAACTGGAGAACATTAAACCCATATAATGCAACAAGAATTAATAGCAACTTTCACAAAAGCAAGCAAAAACAAAGACTAAGTCTCATATCTAGGCTGAGCCTTCAAGAAGCAAAAATAGGTCAAAGTCCTAAATATTTGAAAAACTGCATTTCCTGTTCCTTATCACAAACAGCTGCCTTGTTTCAGCAGGCTTAGTACAGAACCTCCTGAAAGCAGAAGGAATCCTGATGAGCTATCACGGAACCAGCATTGTAACATATAACAGCGCCTGTAGATCAGATCAAAGGTCCCCCTAGCCCATCTCCAACAGTGACCAAATGCAGATAGTTGCAGATAATGAGGAAAGAACAGAAGAGCAAGCACCACTAGAATATCCTCCCAGCTTCAATTGTTCACAAATCCATAGTTCATTCCACTACAAGGGTACTTAGTAGCTCTATAAGTATTGCTCTTCCAAAAATGTATCTGGGTTATCCTTCAGCTTACATACACACTTTTAGCTCCCAAAATATTATGGTGCAGAGTAACAAGCTTAATTTTTTTTTATTAATTTAATTAATTTTTTTTATGCAAAGGGCCATCTCCTTTTGCTTTTTCTCACTCCACCATGCTCATCTGACAGCCCCAAGTTCTTGGAGTAGATAGTGAAAAGCTGATCCATAGAAATTCAAGAGAGATGGAGAAAGCTATCACACCTCAAAATCATCTATCTCCACAGGCTCCTCTTTCCCAATCTGCCAAGTCCTAGCTTCCTTACTTGTTTTTGGTACAGAAACAATTTCATATATTCAATTATCATAGCCGCCCTTTCTCTGAGACTTTTCTGGCTTTACTATACACATTTACACATTGAGCATGACAGAGAACATTAACTGTTCAAAATTATTAAGAAATGGATGACAATTTGCTTTTTTGACCAACACCAAGCGTTAAGCTGCTGTTCAATCTGTAGAGTTACCCATCACAACTCTAAGACCTCACCCATGAGCACTCATGAGGTTAATCATTACCTTTCAGTATTTTATATGTACATATTACTTGACATTTATGCACACTGAGTTTTCATTTTATTTTTTATCAACTAGTGCTTAATATCAAAAGGTCCTTATGCATTTCTTCACAAACAATTCATCTTCACTAACCTGAATAACAGCATCAGCAAGCAAAAATTCTGTAAAAGACAGAAAAATAAGCACTTTATCTCTCCATTACCATTTAACTCATGAAAACAGCAGAAAACTATCAGACCTATTTAGACATACAGCTGAATCATATTCTTGGTCACAGTGCAAATGGAGAGAAAATTACTCAAAACCATCTATAAAGAAGTCATGAAAAACAACACCTAAAGGGCACTGGCTATGAAATGCTACCAGTATTAGCCTCCATCCATTATACAACGTCATGTTTCATAACACTTGCATACAGAAAAATCCTTTGTTCCACAAACTCAGCTACAAGGACCATTTTGGTCAGGTATGCAGTATTTTTAAAAAGCAGTAATGCAACTTCTCATTTTTTAAAAAATTAAAATGTTAACAAAAGAGATGCAATTAACAAGCTTGTAAGATTACCTCCATGACATCAGGATCAGAACATCAGCTTGCCAAACTGTTCATGGCTACTGAATTACTCCAGCATCCGATTCAGATGCACAGATTGCAAGAAACGTTGAAGACTATTCACGTAAACTTGTTTCACTCTTTGAAGTTTCGTATTAATGCTAATTTGGCAAGATGGGATACTTTAATACCCTGAGAGCAGTACACAAGCCATTCATTCTTCCATCCTTAAGACAAGAAAGGAGATCATGTTCAAATTCCACCTCATAGGCAGCTCCAAAACAACTTCTCCAACAAATTCTTGAAAAATAACTAAAACGAACAGAAAATGCAAGACTGTATTCAGACCAACCCATACGAAAACAGCATAAACACACAGAATGGAGCAGAAGGCCTGTTAAATTGCCATGAAAACTGATCACTCTGGGCAAAGTTTACTTACCTTTTACCATGGTGATTGAGGATAATAAAATTTTAAAACGCATGCAAGAAGGAACAAGTAAGATTTTACAACCATTGATGAATAAGAAATGTTTGTGGCTACACATGGGAATACTTTTCACCAGAGTCACAGGCCGCCTATTAAAGTTGCCTCAAAATTGGAGAGCTGAGAAGAAAAGCACAGCAACAATAACAAAGCATGAACTGCAATGGGACAGCTTGTTACATGAAAACTGCAGCATTCCTTTCAGAGATAACCCTAACCAGATCTTTATCTTACAAAAACAGGTCAGAACCTACTGGTAGTAAGAGCCACCTGCTTGAGCTGCACATACTAGATCTGCTCCTTCTTTTGCTGGCCAAAACAACAACAACAAAACATTTTGGTTCTTGATTCTTGCATCACAAGGAAATTTTGACAGTTTTGCATACCCCTGCAAGCACCAACTGAACTCCAGCCCTTTTAAACATTACAAAACTGAGGACATATGAGTTTAAACATGTCTAAACTATAATAGACTTTAAGTTTAATTAAAGAATTGTATTTAAATATCAGTCAAGTTTCTTAAGAAATCAACCACTTCCACATTCCATTACAATAGGGCAGTCCCTGGACAAGTTAAAATGTTGTGTTTTCCTCAAAAATCACTGGAACTGCCTTATGGTTTTGAAATCTACATGACTAGCTCCATAAACCAGTTTTTGAACAACGTCCCTCCATGTGAAATTTTCCAATACAAAAAAGCAACTTAAGTTGTAGACCGAGCTCAGTTTCAGTTCTCAAAATTGAGAAGTTCGCCTCAATGCTGTGAACATATCACTGGGTAGACTGCATCTACCCGTCACAAGCCAAATGATCCAGAAGGGATTCCTGAGAATTTAAAGATTCTCTTTTATCTCATCCCATGGTCAGAACAGGTAGTAGTACCCAAGACACCTATCCGCCTCAAAGTGTTAAATTGCATCACAAGAAAATATTTTTATTTTAGCCTTTTCTGCCCTCACACTTAGAGTAAAAAAAAGTACACGGATATCTGAATTAGAGAACATCTACAACACTAAGCTTTGATTTTTTTTTTTTGGCATTTATTTCAGGAGTGTTGATTCTCTTATGTTCTCATCAACATAAAAAGCCCCATATACTTAGATAAGAAGTTAAAATAGACGAGAATAAAATACAGTCTTTTAAAGGATTGATGATTTGTAATTAAGTTTCAATAAGAATCATAGAATCATAGAATCATTTAGGTTGGAAAAGACCTTCAAGATCATCGAGTCCAACCATCAACCATGCCCACTAAACCATGTCCTGAAGTACCCCGTCCACTCGCTTTTTGAATACCTAAAGAAACAGTACTCCATTAAAGTATACAAAGAAGTATACATAGATATAAGTAGGAAGGCATACTATTTCTATTAGTTAAAAAAAAAAAAAAAAAAAAGATACCTTCAGAAACAGGCTCAGGTTTCTCTTTTCAGCTGATTTGTACCAACTGCAACTGTTACTCAGAAGTGTTTAAAATCTCTCTCCTCAATACAATTTATAGTTTTCTATTTGATTTCTCCTCCTTGGCCCTCCAAGCAAAAAGAAAGCATAAACATCAAAATTTAAAATAAGGAAGATTATGTCATCCAGCCGCTCAGTGATGCCAGTGCAAGATTATTCCCTACAGTGTATTTGCTAGTGCTTAACGCAGTCCATACTGTGTGTCCTAACACATTATGCAAATGACACACACATAAAAGAAAATGTCTATCTCTAAGTGCACCCCTCCACCAACAGCCGATCTGTAATTAGCCATGTCCTCTAAGGAGACACCTCATTCACTCTCAGCAAAGCAGCAGCTGCTGGCAAATGGAAAGAAAAAAATTTAGAACAAAAATAAGCCTACTACCTACACTCCCAAAGGTGTATGCTCATGATTGCAAGCCAGAGTCAAAATCTAAACAGCTGTTTATATTCTTCCAGAATGCCCACACAGAACCTCTCATGCCCAGTGCCAAATATTTACTAACATGATTTGTATAAGGCGCTCTCAAACATCATGCTGTTCAGAGAGCTGCAGCAACAGCTCCCAATGCTTCACTCATAAATACTTTCTGAACTACACGTTTTCAATGCAAAAAATCAAGAACAGAAATTATAAAGCAGCAGCATTCCCTGCTGAATGCAATTCACTGATGACATACAAAATGATAATAGGGTACACCAATTCAGAAAGATGCAGTAGTTCTAGCCCCCCAATACAAATAAAGAGATTCAGAGAACAAAGCATATAGCTGCGCCTAGTTCTTACTTTCCTATTACCGAGTGATCCAATCTCTAAACTCTAGTATCATCTCCCCAGAAGAGTTCTCTTCAAATCTAACAGCAATGATAAAACAGTAAATTCAGAAAATTTTTTCACCATTACTAATGAAAGATGGTAAACAACAATTCAGGGAGTAGCTAGAGTTCCCATGTGACTGGAATAAAGGAAAAATGCATTTCACCCTGGTTTAAAAAAAAGAACAAAAAAGAAAAACACAACAGAGGAAGCCTTCCCATTAAATAATCTTTACATATTTAAGAACTGTATATATAAAACAGCTTATCCCACCTTGCAACTGTACGATTAGGCACTTTCTAGTTTACAAGATGTGTCGAGCCTCTGACATGAACACAGTCAAAGCCTGTTTGATGTCGCTGTTCCCACCCATCAGCTGCACTTACACTTCTACTGTATGTACCTACTACTAGGTGATGGGGAAAAAACACCACGAAAGTGTCTTTGCAAAAATATTAAAAATGACAAGCCATAAGAAGAATTTGGACAGGAGAAATGTGCAGTATTTACATTAATCTACATTCTGTATAATAAACAGGCAAAGTGTGACGTGCTTATCCACGTTCATCCACCAATCTGACCAGACAGCCTAACTCTCATCCACTGTTTATATACTGTGCTTGGCACAACATATTATTTAGTATATATACATATATTACATATTATAGTAGGCAGACACTCTTGCTCTTTAGCAAGGCCCTAAATTCAAGGATTTGATGAGATCATAGGCTCTGACGACTTCTACAACTGCAGAGTTATACCTAACAGCTCATCAGACTAACTTCTGCAGTTCTGTGAATTCAGACTGTTTCAACACCAATTTAGAAGCCTCACTCACCATTTTTACTAGGGCTAACTCCTGCTTTTTAAAAACAATGACCCTTGTTAACAACAGGAAATAAATCTGTTTTCATTTAACATAATTTCCTAAATTTTTATATCTGCTTCCTATCCTATGCAATTTAATACACAAACAACTGCAAGGAAGAATAACGCACAACTTCTGAATAACAGAAAACCTTAATTTTTCTTCCAGTTGTTATCAGAGAAAAAAAACACCAGCTACAAAGCATCAGTATATATTCCTAACGGGTTAGTCTAACACTGCTACATAGCCTTCTTTAGGAAGAGATACAGAAAATTTTTCTTTTAATAAGGCTCACAGGTTGCACATGTTTATACTCTAATCATCATTTACACAGCAACATACATATATATTCACAAAATTAGAAAAAAAGAAAAAAAGACCAGCTTTTACTCTTTTCAGAGCCCATACTATTCTCCTGAGCTACAATTTGGTCATCCACCTACAGGAAGATGTTTTCATACATTCAAGAGGGACAAGATGACAAATGCATATAGTTCTTAAGATGAAATACCTTCTCTTCCCCAGCTGTTCCCTCAATTGCTTTTTGTGTAAGCAAGTAAACACGACAAGAAATAATATGTATGAAGTAGCAGATATGTTATTTTCACATTTTAATAACAGAAATCATTAAAAATAGCTTATACAAGGAAAGAAGTCAACTCAGTGCTTTGATGTTTGTTAAATCAGGTAAAGAAAAAAGTTTGCTCTTATAATGCATATACTGCATGCAATAAATGCAATTATTTTGTACTGACACAGTTCAAGATATTCTTCAGTCCATCAGGTTTCTCTTGCAACTTTTTTTTCCCCACACTCAATTATCTAAGTGGTACAATCAACAAAGGTGTATTTTAGGGAAGAAAAAAGTCACTTTAAAAACCATCAGATGCAGCTACATTTGAAGGCAGATCCCTTCCCTTTCTTGAAGGAACTACTTACTGCTTTATATTGTCGCTTATCAAATACGTAACATTTCCTCATGGAAGAGGTCCATGTTCTGTCAAATTATCTTAGGCTTACTTCAACATAAATGAGAGCAGAAGTCAGTGTTATGCCTGCCTAATTAAACAGGATTTGACTCAAGCTTTTTGAATAGTTGCAACCACAACTCCTGGTAATGCTGGTATTTATATTGAATTTATTCTCCCTTGATGCAAGGTTTGTGCAGAGTTCTCTATGACCATAAGTAATATTCACTTCTAACAACTAGTTTTAGTATTGTGTATTATTTGACATATAAAATCTTACAAATACACTTCTCTAATTCCGATTTTTAACATTGTGGTTAAACCTTACAGTCTCTAAGCATCAGGCATAGAAAAAGCACTGATACCCAACAATAAAGTTCCAGAACAGTTTACATGCTTACATGAAGATTGAAATGCAGTATCAAAACACAGCCCTTCAGTGCTTGTGCCCCCATACTAGAGACACATAACACCTGGGAGTAACCACTTGAAGTTTACCAATGTTATCCCAACCAGGTTGTTAAAATAGTAAACGATCTATTAATTATTGTTAGTGAGAATGCCAAACATTTTCTATTTTTAGTGTCATCATTGCCCTTCTCTGGTTCCTGACCCTTCCAGCACAGGCTTCCCTTCAGTTTACACAGTTGTGCGCTCTCTGATAACGTGTAGGAGTGAGAATATTGTGGGTTTTTTTCCCCCTTCCTGAAATTGAGTATTTGTGGTTACAAAGCAAGTACTAAATAATCTCTGACTTTTGTTTTACAGAAGGCTTTGGAAATGTATTTCCTAATTAGCACCAAATACAGAAACTCTCAGGAATCTCTAAAAGACAGTCAACTATTCCTAACAACTCAGCTGTTAAGGAAAAAAAAAAAAAAAAAAACACACCACCGACAAAAAAATTCCACAAAACCAAAACCCCACACTCTTAATGCAAATTTGCAGTAAAGTATTAGAAATTTGCAATAAATAACTAAATGTATGTGTTCTCTAATGAGTTCCAACAGAAATATATCACTCAATAAAATGATTTGATGAAGTATTTTTAGTATTCATAAACTGAGGAAACAGTATTGTTTACAATAAAAATCTGGCTTTTAAAGCCACACATGCTGTGGTTAAAATTTTTTCATCCTACATTTAACATTTTGAATGTAATATTAATACACATCAACAGTAAACTATACCACAAACAGATTTAGCAATTCTTTTAAAGTAAACACAAAATAGTGGGAATAGGAAAGCAAAAAAAGCACTTTTGTTTGTGCCTTTCTAGGCAGAGGAAGGGAGATTAAATTTACACTAACGAAGAAGCCAGATCCAGCCTCGAATCTGGACAGGCCTGCAGACGGGATGTTGTGACTGAAGTAGTACTGCCTGTACCTCAGCAGGGCTTAATCGCTCCAGCAAAACACTGCTACAACCTGACGAAACAGAGATAGTATATGCCTATTAATCTAAAAGCCAGAAAGAACATGCTCTCACTTATTTGTCCTTATGAACATAAGCTCAGCAATTCTTGCACCCATTTGCAAATGCGTGTCAGATTTCAAACAGAATGGCAAACAGCCCTGAGAGTCCCTGGCCCTCTCTGCCAGCTCCCCCAAGAGCCCAGAATACATGATCTGTCCCTTTGAACAGGCCCTGTATGTTCAGATGGCAGCCTGCAAGCCTGAATGCGCAATCTTTGTTCTCAACAATCATTTCAGTGAAGGGGCTCTGAAGTGAGAAAGACCACCAGGTACAGTGTCAAAGGGAAAACAAAAAAATGAAGTGAAAATAAAAATAGAAACTATGGCAAGGCATGACCAAATGGAACATAATATCAAAGTAGACAGGCATCCAAAACAAAAAACAATTATCAACCAACATATGAGTTACCTAAAGGAGTCAAATTGCATGTCCTCAATTCTCCCACCTCTGTATGCAAAGATACACAGAAGCACTAGCTTCTCAGTCAGACATTCCCTTTCTTTGTCTGACCGCTAATCTTAAAGCCAGAGGACAAGTTTTTCAGTTCTTGATCAAACCTTGATTATTATAGCTCTATATTTCCAAAACCTTTAACTGGCTAAAAATCCTAGTTTCTGTTGCAACTCCCTTACCAGTGATGAACATGGGCTAAGCTTGGAGTCTTCCTCATGACAACCTGCTGTGCGTACAGGTCTACGGCTAAACATTAAATGTAGATAAGTTAATATTGCATTACAGTGCAAGCACCATATGGGATGCAGTGTCCCAAAAACATATATCATTTCCCAAAATTGCTAATACCTTGCATGTCAGTATTAGCACACTATAAAACCCTGCAACTGCAGCAACTTTTTTGTAAGCTTAAAATTTCTTCTTTATATTAAGTGTGTCTCATTAAAGGTGTTTTCTGATTTTTTTTCCAATGGCAAAGTGGTTCTTGGTGTTCAATACAAGTAAGACTTAAGGGGATTTGTTCACATATAGCACATCACGCGCTGTACACAGTAACTGTTCCATCAACTGAACTGAGACGGCAGATCCCAAGCCACAAATCCTAGCCCTCTCTTGGCATTTTACACCAACCTATGAAAAAAGTTATAAGCAAACAAGTTGAACTTTAAGCCATGCAGCAATATGTATACTGAAGTAACTGAGAAAGCATTGCAACCTTGCCTACGCATTCATGAGGGCTATCTACATTCAAGCAAAGATTATGTCAGGCCTGCTGTGATTAAGGCAATCATCAGTGCAAGTGCATGTTTTCTAGCAGTTATATTTTAACTGCAACGTATAAGTATCATGCAAAACAACAGGCAGAGCAGTCCATTTTGCAATTCCACACCTATTAGTAGTCCCCCAATTAGACAGCTTTAACATGATGAGCTCCAAAAGCACCACAGGCCTTGTTAGGGCTTACCACAGTAGGGATAGGTGGATTATGACAACTGCCAGTGCCAAAAGACCAGCAGTCTCAATACGATGGAATTAAAAAGCAGAATTTCATTTTTACACTTAGACATGTGGTTTCCTCCCTCATCCCACACTGTATGAACAGTATTAAAGGACAGGTTCTCAAAAAATGGCCTCATTTTCAGTCACGTTTTTAAAAAGGACATCAACAAGAATAATGGATGATTAAATCTACATACAAAATAAGAATCATAATTTATCACAAAGTCTTAAATCTTAGTATCTTCTGTTTTCTTACTAAAGGCTCACATTTTGTCCTCACCTAACCCCACTTGTTTTAAGAGGCTGTGTGAATCTCTTAATTGAGGTGATGGCAGTAAGGAAAATCTTACAATACCATATGTGCCACTTTTAAACCAAGACAAAAGGGTGAACTGAGGATAGCAGTAAACTAAAACCCAGTGTCCTAAAAAACCAAGACAAAAAAAAAAAAACCACGCCCACACAACCAAAACCCACCCACACTTTAAGTTCTGCAAGTTTAAAATCACTCTTTCAATTTCAGCAAACAAAAGGTGAGCATCTATATAAAGGGCATCCATTTCACAGCCCTACACAGCTTTAAGTCAGTTTTCTGTCTTTGACACAACGTGCCCTAACTTTGAGAAATACAAAAGCAAGTTTGTCTTTATTTATAAAGTTCAAGACAGATCTTAGAACAAGTCCACTGAAGCTGTTATATATATTTTGATGGATCTTAAGTTACAGTTGTTTCACAGGCATTTATTACTATTAATAGGGAGCAGAGAAAGAAGCATGACACAGTTCTGCGTTAAAAACTCCGTGTTCCAAGTCCAAACATGCAATGGTGCCACCACAGGGCATACTATTAAGTTTTTAAACTAAACACACAGAGGACCATACCAGCAACAAATGCTATGGGTAGAAAAAATATGTTTAATATAAGCCGCTATGTATAGGCAGGTGGGTGGCAAGTACCAGCTGCAAGGAGGCAGAAGCCAGGCCCGTATTTCTACTAAAAGGCACCAGGGCTTGAGTGTGACGGGACGGGACGGGACGGGACGGGACGGGGCGGGGCGCGGGGAGGGGGGGCGCGAAGCCGTACCGCAGTGCCGCCCAGTGAAGCGCTCCCGTCCCTCGGGGACAAGGCAGACAGGCGTCGGGACGACGCGGAGAGACTGAGCGTGGAGGAGACACGCCGCGAGCTGACCACGGGGCTGGGAGGGGGGTGTAGGAGAGAACCCCACGGAAACCTCCGCCCCGAGGGCGAGGACGGCGGCCGCTCCGCGGGGCGGGAAGCGGAGCCGCCGCCCGGCCCAGGAGGCAGCGGAGGCGCCCCCGCCTCCTGGCCCAGGAGCGACGACCCGACTGCGAGGCGAGACGAGACCTCGGCCGCGACGGCAGCCTCTCCTCCCGCTGCCGGGGAGCCGCACGCCCGCACCGCTCCCAGCGTCTAACTCCCAGCAACTGCGGGGCGGGCAGGAAGAGAGAGGGAGAGAGAGAGAGGGAGAGAGGGAGCGGCCATTAAGCCCGCTCCAGCCAAGCCGTTCCCCGCAGCGGGAGGCGGCCGCCCTGCCCGGCCCTGCCCGCCGCGTAAACGCAGCCCGCGCCCCGCCCGCCCCCGCCGCTCCTACCTGGCCACCGGCGCCGTTGCCGCCGCCCGGGGGGGGCTCGTTGTCTCCATCTCCGCCGGGTGGCCCCGCTGCCCACCGGGTCGCCATTATTTCATTCCCGGTTACAAAGGAGGAGCAAATCCTCTGGAGCCCACATCGGGGAAGGGAAGGGAAGGGAGGGGGGAACCAGCGCCAGAGCCACTCGCGCACTCCCGACGCGACGAGGCCAGCCCCGCCGCCGGGGGAGGGGGGCTCGGCCCCTTCACGCAGCTGCCATTGGGAAGAGCGCCGGGACGGCCCTGGGCTTCAGCTGCACTCCCCGGCTTCTGCCTTCATGGCTGGAGGAAGAGAGAGAGAGCAGATGTGTCAGTCCTCGGCGCGGGGCCGCTGCCGCGTCCTCCGCCACCCGTCCCTTGTTAGGCTAATCACCCGCTCGTCTTCCTCTTCCTCTGGCTCCTCCTATCCAGAGCCCCAGCCGCAGGGAGGAGAGGGCAGGCGGAGAGAAACGGGAGGCGCCCGCTCCCTCCTATTTCGCTACACACAGGCTTTCGTGCCGCTGGAGGGAGCGGGTGACGGGGGAGCGCTGCCCCGGGCCGCCGAGGGAGGGAGGGTAGGCGGCGGGGAGCCCCAGCTGGCGGGGCGGCAGGCTTGGTCGCTCCTCGCCTTGGCCCAGCCGAACTTTGATCAACTGGTGGAGGACGGGGCAAGGCACCAAGGGGCCGCTGCTCCACCGGGCCGGGCGGAAGCCGCCGCCTGTTCGCCGCTCTCGCCCGGGCCGTCACCAGGGGTGGCGGGAAACGCACAAACTCCGGTTAGGAAACGGCAGCAAAGGAGCGCTCCCGGCATCAGCGAAGCCGAGCCCTTCGCTTTTGTCTCTCACGCTAGCCTACCCCGCTCGCAGGCAGCTCCCTCCCCCCGTCTACGTAGCCGGAGCCGTCCGCGATCAGACCACCGCGCCCCACGCCCCGCCCGCCGCCCCTCCCTCGGGCCTCCCTCGGCACAGACGCGCCGTTTCGCCCGGGCAGCGGCAGCAGGCGGCCGCTGCCGGCCGGCCTCGCTCCCCCGCTGCCAGCTCCGCCGCCGCCAATTAGGGCGTCTAGGCGCTGGGGGCTATCGCGCCGCGCCAGCTGCGCCCGCCGCGCTCCCCCGGCCACCTGGGCACCGGCCCGGGCTCGGCGTGAGGGGGAGCCGCCGTCGCGCCGAGGAGCTTCGGCCAGCACCCTCCTGAAGGCGCGGGGTTTTCCGCGGCTTAACCGCCTCCCCCGCTCCGGTGACCGCGATCTCTTCCCCGGGCCAGCACGGCACCTCCTCGTTGTCCGCGGCCTCCGCGCCCCAGCACGACCCTCCTTTTCCCCCGTCCCGTTACACACACCCCCCCCCCACCACGGGAAGGCCCCGGGGCCGCCCCAACGCCTCACGGCGACCGCCGCCCTGTCAGGAGCGGGGGCGGCAACCTCCCCCAGCCCGCCGAGCCCGGGCCGGCAGCGCGGCACCGCCTCGCCGCCCCTCACGCTGGCCCCTTCTTACTCGGCGGCCCGCGGGGCTCCGGCCCCTCAGCCCCGCGGCGGTGACGAGGCGTTCCCGGCGCTGGCGGCTCCCGCTGCCTCCGCCGGTGGGGAGTCCGTCCCCGTCCCCTTCCCCCGCCCCTAGGCTGGAGGTTTCTGTTCCCTCCAAAAATCCACCCACCTCCTCAGACGACACCGCCAGGGCAGGAACTGGCTCCCGGCTGCCTTCCAGGGCACCCGCCCTGTGGCCGGGGAGCGCAGAGCCCCGGCCGGGCCCGCACCCCGTCACCGGCCTCCGCCCCCCCGCCCGCCCGCCAGCACCCCCTGAGGCACGCCTTGGCGTTTTCTGCTCCCCCACGAGCGTTTTCGGGGGGGGGGGGGTGTTCACACAGGAATAATCTCAGTTTTTCCGCCCTAACTCAGGATTTAGTGCTTCTATCGGCAGCTCCGACCTGCACCTGGCTTCATGAGGGCTCCCCCGGCGGGGCGGCGGCGGTCACGGCCGTCCCTCGGGGCCCCTGGGACCGGAGCCAGGCTGAAGTCCTGCGGCCGCCCCTCGGCGTGGGGGGAGCTTGGTTTTGTTGTCTCCGTGAAGGTGGTAAACGTAGACATTTTTTGTACTTCATCTATCGTTATCGGAGTGTGTGATTTTTTTTTTTTCCTTTTCCAGAATGGGGATTTTCAGCGTAGAGGCCGGACAAGTAATGTCTCTGTGAAAGGGAACGAAGAAAAACAACGCATTTGTAAGAAATGGTAAAGGTCTTGTGTGAAATGAAAGGTTGTATCTTGTTTGTGATCTCAAAACAATAATGATGTTTTAGGTTGTGGTGGTTTTTTTACTATGCTGCTCTTAAGTGATCTCTGAAAAGAGGTGACTGGCCTGGTTATCCATCAGCAACGGGCATCCGCAGCAGGTATGAGTGTTGGTATCCAGAGAACTGAGGAAAGAGCTTACATCCAGTAGCTGGAGGAACAGTCTCAAGGTCCAAATGCTGATTCTTGTCAACCAAGGTCACATCTGCTGTGTTTAAAAGGGTGTTACAACTCGAGGCCTGTCACACTGATTCAGGTGCTTACCTACAAGTCTGTGTGCTGCCGTGGATTTCATTAGGCGTCTATACAGTTAAAAACCTGTAGTAGTTTCTTGAAGAATTTGGGTTCCTCATAAATTTCTGATGTTAAAGACTACTTTGTGGCTGAACCTGACCTGGACCAGATATTATACACACATATTTTAAATAAGCATACTGCTGTCCAGCTAGCAATCCACAGACTGGTTCTATCCAGCTCCCTAATAATTTTTCACTGTCATACAGCATTTAAAGATTTATTTGCCATCCAGACCCTGAGCAAACTGTTATAATATAGGCTGGTCCATGGTTGTCAAGAAGTTGAAAAGGCCAGAATTAAAATAATTTGAGATTTTTGAAGGGTGGAGAAGGGGAACAGTCGGGGCACTTTTCCTATTTAGAAGCTGTTACCAGGCTACCAAGAAGTGTAGCTGTGTGCTCGGCTGCCTACTGCTCTCTGCACTGTAGTCATCGTGTCAATCTGCATAACATCGTCAAAAATCCATGATGTATATAAACCAGTTCCATGTATTCGTAATTACTTTTTCTATAGGAGCCACAGTACTGACTCCAAATCTAAATTAGCATCATAACTAATATCTGTGTAGAAAGTTGTCAGATTTACAGAATGTTTCAGAGAGATTAAACCACAAGTAGACTCTGAGTGATCATTTAGTATCTATCAAGTCTATTTATATCAGCACAGCTACATCAGTACAGTGACAAATATTCCATTTTTACTTTTCTTACATTGTCAATCAATTTCTCTAGCTTTAGCTTTCAAACTATAACAGGGAGATGAAAATACCACAGAGGAAAATGTGATCTTAGAATCACAAATTACTTCATAACTAGGCTGAGGAAATAGATCTTATTATTAACTCTGAGAAGGTTATATTTGTGTAATTATCAAAAGAGTATTTGCACTAGCAAATCTTTATTAAACTGTGTACTTCATTTTCTTCCTCTTAATCACAGTGTTCTATTTTTTTGTGGCAGATGTTTTTGTTTGAGACGGTGGGGTGTTTTTAGGACTTTCATATACAAGGCTATGCTGCTGTAATTTTTCATTCTAAATAGGGTGTCATAGTTACAACAGAAAAACTTAAAGAAGGAGGCAAGCTTTCAGAAACATGCTTGTTATCTCTGGATTCATAACACGCAAGCAAAACCTCAGAGTCCCTTAACCACCCTTGAAAGTGATTTAATAAAAGAGGTTGCAAAAGCAGAATTAGGGTAGCTGAAAGCTATAATTTCACTTTCTCACCTTCCAGTCTGAAGGTGTTGACACATACTCAGCAGACAGCTGCAGCAGCTTAAAGTGTTAGCACCATCCTACTGTTTATTATCACTCCTTGCTAAAGAGTATCATCCCTCCAGGAGAGCTAGTGCAGACATCTTTGAGCGTATCATCTCAGCCACTTCAGTGCAAAGTCTAGCAGCTGAATTTAAATTGCTGGGCTAGACAGAGTTAAGCCTGCACTGCAGTCCAGGGGCTGAGGTATGCTCAGTCGTTCTGTTCTGCCAGGTCAGTAATGGTACAATTATGGGGCTCTATCTTCTTAAACTATCATTTGCTGAATGAACATGATGATACCTTGAGAATGTAGAAATTCTAGAGGCTAAATTGTGGACATCAAAATTCACTTGGCCAGGTGGACTGGAGGACTGAAATTCATTATATTAAATACGTTTTAGTTACCTGCCTCCTTCCCGCATGATCCTTAACATCCGCCTCTAGCAGGGCCTAGGGGCATGCCTTTCTCTTGCATGTACAACATGTGTTTAGACATCTAACCTGTCCCCAGCCCACTGTGAAGCAGCTCGCTTCCCAAGAGGTTATGTAGTCCTTGCCATCTTGAAGGCCCTCTCTTTTCTGCAGCCCACCATGATACATCAGATCTGAAGTGCCATGAGCAGTGAGGAGGCGCAGCCATAGCCAGTCCCAGATGCCCTACCTTTGGGTTAGAGAACAAAATGAGTGTAGAGAAACAATTTAAAGTGAGAGCAGGTTTCTTAGAGGACTTCTTAGATTAGATTAGGGTAGGGTAGGGTAGAGTAGATTAGATAAGATAGGCAGTAGTGGGAGATAGCAGTTAATCTTGGGTATTTTGTGCTGGGATAAAGAGAAGACTAGAAAGTCTGAAAAGTTAAGTAGGAAATGGTCTAACAGTGCCTGACTTTGAGGATGAAAGGCAGTGGGAAGAGATATGCCTCTAAGCAAGTAGATGTTGGTACTGATGTTTGGTTTCAGAAATTGTGACTTGTAGGAGCTGCTGAGGTAATGATCATTCTGATAACACTTTCCACCATAGACCCCAGCTGCTTAAATCTCACGGTCAGAGCCTGCTTTTATAGGTTCAGGCTGAACATGGACACCTCTGCAATCTATCGCCTCTGTTTTGGAGGTAATGAATGCTATTACCTCGCTGAAAGTGTTTGTGAGCACTGCTGTGAGCACCCTGGCTACAGACTTTTGAGCACGTGGCCAGAGCACAGATTTGCATCAGTCTACCAGCTTCCCCGCTCCCGAGTATGTTGACAGGTGCCCTGCATGAGAATGATTCATTAGATTCTCCCCAGAGTGGGAGATTGAGAAGTGGATGACACATATATTTTTCATTAATTGATATTTCCAAGATACTACAGCTAGTAGACATATAAAAGCTATGAAACCATGACTAGAGCTGCACAATAATATGACCATTGTCTGCAACTGTATTTGCTTTACAGAATTCTGCACTGAGATTCCTGTGATTCAGTCATGATAGAGACATCTGTTTCCTGTCCAGCACTAGTACATTATTCACCCTAGACATCACTAGCAATGGCTGTTTTCTTGGTAACTGTACCACAATATTCCCCTTTTACTCTATGGATGTTCCTATCACCTACACTCTGGCAACAGAAATAAATGTCATCACTGTCATGCCTATGTCTTGGCTCCCATGTATACACTGAACTCTGACCAAAGTGTCTCCTTTCTTTAATTTCAATCTTCTCTTCACAGGAGATCAAACCTACCTCACTTGGCCCCAGATGCTGATGCTTTTCAAGTGCTCCAGAGGACTGCCAAAGAGAATTGCAGCCAGACCTGCCACTGGGTCCATAGTAAGAGAGGATTTTGGCATCCTGAAGCCTCAGTCATGCCATCTCCACCAGTCACAGGGTGCTAGGCAATATCCCCTAGAAGTAACACCATTTTAAGCGCATACAGTATTTTTCAGGACTTAGCCTCAGGGAAAATCTCTGCCTATCTAAAGTTGTGGTGAAAAGGAGGCATTGGCCTACTGGAAAGCTAAGGAGGATGCTTAAGATGTGTAGTGGGGTGTGCATCTTGAGAGTGTTAAGGTGTCTGGAACAGTGGTCAGCTTAGGACCACTGATCAGGGACATCCAAAGATCCTGTGAACAGAAAGGTAGCAACAGAAAGTAACAGACCTTGCAAGAGGTGACCATCAAGGCACAAGAAATGAGATAGGACATGAGAGGACTATACTTACTTCAGACATCCAGAGAAGGATTAATTTGGAGCAAAATTCAGGTGGATAAAGTTAAAAGAAAATGGATATACTACAAAAAGAAGAATGTATTGAAGGCATGGAAAAAATGTATAGCAGGGGCTCCAGTCTGAGATACGAGGTTGCTTGCCAGCAGTGCCCATGAATAATGAGATGTGCAGAGCAACTACAGGGCAAGCCTGCAGGCAAGTGTTGGGTTTGAACAAAGGGGAAATGAGTGCTTGGGCACTGAAGCAGACCAGAGCGGGCATCACCAGGCTTGCTGATATAGGTGAGGGGGAGAGAAAGGGATTTTCTGTAAGACCAGAAATGTGTCACTGTTGAGTTTTATGTCCTCAGAATGTCCTCCAGCACTTAGCTAACCGGTCTGATGAGCAATGCAGCCTCTTGCCTTCCCCCGTGATCCTCCTTCTTGCAGTAAGTGTAAATGACTTGAGGCAACAAGACAGTGTGACATTGCATTAATGCACAGCAGGTCCAGGACCATGAGGTGAAGATCACTACTGGGTGTGCTCAGTGACTCTGAGAGGAATATTTCTGGCTATGCTGTCAGGACCCATGTCCTGAGACTGTGGCCACTGAGTAGAGATATGCATGGGAAGATGACTGCCCCTTCCATGCAGGAGCTACCAGGGCTTAACACCTATCCTGTGCCAGGACAACTCTCCCACCCACTTCTTTGAGGACACCTCAGCATCTTTCCAGTTGCAGCATGAGACTGCAGAACTTATCCCACAGGGTGAGTAATGGCCCTCGTGTCCTGACCTGAAATGTGTGTAGAAATGGTCAGGCTGCCTCCTCCCATACCAGCTGTGGGATGATGATGGTAGATGGGGGGAGAGGTGGTTTGCCAGGCATCATGGCTTTGGGTCAGCTTTCTCTGAGGTAGGAAGCTGCGTCTTGCCTTTCAGTGCTACCTGAAAGAGTCTTCTTTTTTATCCAGGCTGTGTGTTGGTGTTGTTTCCTGGCCCTTTTTGCTCTCCTTAGAGGCAGAGCAACTGTGTGTGTGTGCGTGTGCGCATGCGAGTGCACTCACGTACGTATGCCTCCAACACATTTGCAAAGAGGAGGTGTGACATGACTGCAACGACAGAGGAGTATGTCTGTGCATAGACTAAAACCCAGGGTTTGGAAGAGGAGGCAATGAACTGCATACTCTCAAAATACTTTGTGGTTTTGAGGGTACCAACAGAGAGCAATATTATAGCTTGGGTGAACATCTGGGCATCTAGTCCTTATCCTGCTGGATGTTAGGGAGAAAGGAGCCATTTGGCTTCTGGCAGTTGTCTACTTTTGGGAACCAGCTAGCTACCCTATGAAAACCGATGTCTCAGCTGATGTGTCTTCCACTCTTCAGTGTAGTCTTCTCAAATAACAAAGCTGAGGTGTGAAGGGAGAGCTGTGTCTGTCAGGATGCTCCTCCTCATGGAGTCAGGGTGACAATGTCCAAGGCACAAAGGGAAGCCAGGAGTGGACAGCAAGATGACTCTTCCTCCTGGCCAGCATCACTGATCCATCGCCAAACATAGAGGAAGCTGCGTTCACCTAAGAGGCTCGTGGTACTTCATTTCCCCTCAGAGCAAGGATGACCAAGTAGTGAGGTAGGTTATTATTTCATGAGAAATGTGTCCAAAACAGAGATGGTGAAAAGTTTTTGATGTTTTGTGAATTCACAACCGAACTTGGTACTTATTAATGCTCGCATGTGTGCCTGCGTATAGTCTCCCTGAACTGGACCCAGAGGTGTTTGTGTGAGGCTACCAACGTGCACCAAGGCAGGCTGGTGCACAACTTTTACAGCGATAAACCTCAGTTGTTCACACCAACCATCCCTGCTATTCTGAATCAGGGGGTTGATACATTTTGGTGGGTTTGGGCACTAGTATTTCAGCTCCAACGGCAAACTTGGTACTCTGTAAAGAAATACGAAATTGTTCAAGCCTGCAGGAATTTACCATCATCCAGCCAGAGACAAAAACAATTTCGAGTATAATTCAGTTTGCCCAGGGGAATGAGTTGCAGTGTAAAATTTGAGCAAGCAAGATTATGGCTAGGAGGAGCCCAGCAGAACTCACTTTACTTTTAACTTGGGTTCCTAGCAATGAAAATCTGCTGAAACACTCTGAAACCATAAGCAAAGCAAAACTCTTGTTTTTCATGTTTTGCTGTTGGAAACTGTCACTGTGGAATAACAACTTGTTTCTGAAAATGCCATGCCTGTTTACAGCAAGATATCCTAATTTTGTAAAGGTCTAGGGGAAAAAAAAAAAACATTCCCATCTCTTCTGCATTCACTTAAACTATCTACATTCTTTCATTTGTTTTAAATTAGAGGAGCCAGAGTCTAACAGATAAAGTCATCAGCCTCAGTTCTGCTGAGGGTTTATTCACTTTAGGTCAAACAATGTTAACTTGTTTTAGAAAGCCAGCAGGGACTATTAGATGTGCAGCATTTTCCCTCAGAAACCCTCCCCTCCCACACATGCACAGTTTAAAAGAGTTCAACACAATAAATATCCAATCTATTTAAAATTGGCCATGACAGAAAAGGTTTAAGTGCTCGAATGGCAGGGAAAAGTGAAATGGCAATTTGGCTTACCTTAGCTCCTCTGCTGAAATAACAGCTCTGTGTTTGGTTCTGTGCTGTCGACTGGGAGGCGACAAATCAGCCCTATTTTGTAAAATGTTTAGTTTAACTACTGAACTGACAATTTCGGTGGAAGTAGCTGGTGATGAATTGACAACAGTGTTATCACTCTCTCCTTGCTTTATCACATAATCAGCAGCTTGATCCGCTGATTAGTGCAACCTTGTTTTAGTAGCACAGAGGTGCTAACAGCCGTCTCCAAAATTCAGGCTACCCATCTTGTATTTCTTCTGACTGTCCACAGCTTCCCTCTAGATGGATGAAGTGTGACAGCTTTCTCCATTTAACAGATCTTCCTCTATAGCTAGAGCTGGATCAAGATAGCTTTCAGGCATTGAGAAAAAGAATACATTTATATCATACGAATATATTGATTTCATCAGATCCCTCCCTCCTTCCAACAATGATGTGCTCCACCCAAAGGCTATGTATCAGTTGCTGCTTTCTTATTTTGCCTATTCTGTCCAAAGAGCCTTTACTTCACTTTGAGCTCATCAGAACCTCACTACCAGATACCCTGTAGATACCAGGTACTTGGCTCTTACTGGCTTCTAAACCTGATTCCATGTGCTGCTACTTAGCCAACCGACTGCTGCTCAGCTCTCTTTTCACTGAAGAGAGACACGAGATACTCCCTGGGACAGCAGGAGCCATCTAAAGGCCAGAAGGTCTCTAAACTTGTAAGCTGATTACTATTTATGGGGGCTAGGCTCTGAAAGTGATATTACACTGGGGTTTTTTTTGGTTGGTTGGTTTTTTTTCCCCACTGCTTTCCCACCACCCATCTTCCTGCTCTGGCTTTTAAAAAGTGAGATAATACATGGGGAGACAGTATCCAGGAAAGCATGACCCCCCCCCACCCCCCACCCCCCCCCCCCCCCCCCCCGAAAAAAAATCTGTGAGGCAAGCTGGATTGTATTTATGTCTGTATGATATGAATTTTCCAGAAGAGGCTGGATTAGGAATATGTTTGCTATTTTAACAGAGCTAAACTGTCACCGTAGCTTCCTGGAAGGAATATTATAAATTCCCCAGCAAGCTACATCCTACTTCCAGAGAAAGGATTGTCTATGAATGCTGCCTTCAAGGAAAAGAAAATACTGGATTCATTCTCTTTCAGTGTTTTACAAACCCTTTGAACAAATGTCAATGCTGCAGAAGATGCTGGCTGATCAGAGTTAGAGATACTATCTATCTAATGAGTGATTCTGCTCTAGTTTTAGGGACCAACAGAGACAACTGCGGGAATTAGGGACACCTGAGGTTTGGTTCAGGTTCCAAGTAGCTCATCTGCCTGTACAGAAAAAAAACTCCATAGAAACCTAGCCATGTAAATTATTGCAACTAATGAACAGAAATGCTCATTAATTTTCTGTAAACAGGCTATGTTGACTGCCTATGCAAACTGTAGTATATAAAGAAGAAACATACTTTTGAACTGACTGAAGAAAGCATTGAATATAACATGTTTCTAGTGTGACTAAATTAATTGTTAGCACCCTCCACCAGTTTGTCCGTGTTTGGCAATGGACTTAGAGTTGCAAATGTAGACAAAAATCAATCCAGAAATCTGATCAGCAATAACAGAATGCTGGGAGAAGTCGAAATGAAAGTAATGAGCTAAGGAACAAAGCCACGTTTACAGAATATTTTCAGTCCAGTCTTCTGCTGAGACACCCTCAGATGTTCAGTTCAGAACTGCTTTCCCAGAAGAAAGCAGCAGCCAAATATTTTAACTCATTAAATATACTTGAACTCTTCGCTGCAGTATTGTGCTGTTTCACATGCACCAGACTCCAAATGGCTCCATGTGGATGCAAAGTATGTCCACACAAAGGTCATTTGCAGGATTAGACCAAAGCGTTACAAGGGAGACAAGGGGAAATAGTCCAAGTTAATTTAATTCTCAAGGCTGTCCTTAAGCCCTAAGCAAAATACAAAATGAACTCTGAGCACAGTAATGCAAAGTAGTTTTCCCCAAAGTCTAAGGACAGGGCTTAATCTTTTTGATACAGAAAGAATGGTCTTTCCTTTTCACCAAGTGGGGATGGACTGTGAGATTTCAGGACTATACAACTGCATGAAGTGAGGGCCACAAGTGTTATACAACTTCTGTAAAGGTAATTAGCCTTAATAACTGGATCTGATTAATATAAAAAAGAAATCTAAAGGGAAAACCCTCCTCCTTGATATGCTGTATTCTTATTTGCTCTTCTCATTCCCAGACCTGTAGGACCAGCTGCAGGAGCAACAGGTTCCCTTCCATTTGTGATGTGTCAAGCTCCTCTTTTGGAAACATCCTAAGTTTTAGAGAAATCTTGATGAAAGCCAGAGAAAAAGCAAAGCTTTGCACCAGTCGTCATGTGTCAAACTTCTCTAATCACTAAGACTTTTTTTGCACTGTTAATAGTTTCTATGTTTATTTAACTTGCTTTCACTTATTTATTGCTTTTCTTTTACAAAGAAGCAGTTATTAAAACACTGCCAGCACAATAATTTTCTTAAAATTTAGTCATATTGCCTTTTGAACTGTGTGATACTTCTGAAGCACAAAAGAGTTAAAGAAAAATAAACAGATTACTGCAACTTTCTGCATTTCAAAACAGAGGTAAATAACAGCTGTGCAGAGCTCAAGTCCCCTTCCAATAGTTAGCTGTTTTAGTGAAGGGGATGAACTGAGTGGAAAGACTGCAGCAGTCATCTTTTGGCTTTTCCTCCTGCAAGATGTTTTCTGACTCCAGCTCTGAGGATTACGCTCTTCTTGATCATGACAATATTTTTCTTAAAAGAACAAAGATGAGGGCAGAGAGTGAGGCACGCTGCTTGGATCACTGGGAAAGGATGGTCCATGCTGTCCATAGTGTCTCCTGAAGACAGCTACCTCAAACAGCTGTCTACTTTAGCTACACCCAGAGCAACATGGTTATTTCACAGACTGATGGACTATTGAAATAGTGCCCCACCTTTTATGCTACTCTGCATTGAAAGAGTGTATAGAAACAACTGACCCAGCCAGAGGATATACCAGCTATAGGGAGACTGGCACTTCTGGGCAAGGGGATTGTGCTGGTCCATGATACTGCTCCTGGCAGCATCCTCTGTAGAAGCATTGCTGGAACACCGTATTACTGTCAAATGTGGCACTCAGTGCAGAGCAGACTGGCAGGCTGCTCTAAACTGTGTCAGGGCTCACTTGCCACTCTTCCACAGACAGTGGGTCCACTTAGTAGCTAAATATTTTGGTTCTTCCCTGATGAATGCCAGAGCCTTATTCTTGTAATCTACTGTCTAGACTAGTGTAGTCTTTGCTCATTTTACGTGTGCTTCCCCCAAGCCTTTTCAGCCTCTGCTTATGCAATTTCCATTGACTATGCATAAGATATGTGCAGAATCTAAATGTTCCTTAGTGTATTGGCTGGAAATGTTTTAATTAAATGGATCTCATACTCCATCTCTCCTTCTGGCTTTTAATGAAAATACTTGCTTTTGGTTCCAATTCAGAGCAGGAGCACTGCTGAAGTATTGAAAATGTTAATGGATTAGCAAAGCGTATGCTCAGTACTCTTTCAAAAATATGAATGTCTTATTCACCTTTAATTTAGCTCACTGGGAAGACAAGAATGAGGGGGTCTTGTTGTGGATAAAGGTGTTCCAGCATGGCCACTGGTGCTAACTCCAGGTGCAAGCAAATCCTTACAAAGCTGGCTGCAACAGGACTCTCTTTCTCGGCAAACAGGGACCCTCATAACACAGCCCCCTAACATCCTCAGGCAAGGAAAATTTTCTGCCTACCTTGTGCTCTCCAAGTGCACTGGATACTGAGAGTGGTATTCATGTCACCTGATTTTACCCATTCTAAACTAATCAGCTAGGCACTCTCAATAGTCAATGAAGAGACACAGAAGCTGACCAGACACGTTCATACTACTATTTAAGATGGCTTGCATCAACTCCTTAGGGTTCTTGTTTCTCTCCACTGACTTCTGGGAGAGCCCAGACTACTGTAACTGTAATGACATATTATTAGCCCATTTCCTTTTTGTCCACCCTCGTATTGTGAGAATTGCAATAAAAGTAATACTTTATTCCTGTATATAAAACAGCATCCCTTTGATGACTAGCCAGGGACAGCTGTGCAATTCTGCTCTATATAACTGCACATATACAAGTATCAATTATTTCTATATTAAGTATGACATGAGTTAACAGTAAGGCTTTCATCCAGGTATGTAAGGGGAGTTTTCTGCTGGTAGCATTGCTGTTAACCAAGTATATTAACTGAGACATTTCAATTATGTTAATTAGTTATTTCCTAATTATTTGGCTTATCACTTTATAAATTGTCATGCTGTTTTGTGGAGTGAGAACAACAGTGCGACTGTGCTGCAGGATCTGTATTATTGGAGGTTTGCCTTTAGTAAGGAAGGATTTTTCACTCTAAGCAAGGCACCAGGACTCGTATTTTGAAAGCTTCTGTAAAAGAAAATATTGATTTTCATTTTAGCTTCATTTATCATGTTACAAAACTTAGCAGTCTGTCTGTCACGGACTATATCAGGGATGGTTGTGACCCTGGAAACAATATGACTAATACATGTCATTTTTATTGACATAGAAATTGGGTCCATTTAATAGTAATAAGGAATTGAGCAGTGGTGTCTAACTACTGTAAGAAATTCTTAGAAGATCTGTTTCACAACTGACTTGTGTGTAAGTCCAGAGAAAAGTAAAATACTGAGACATGACATAATTGACCTCTCTTGAGGTGAAGTGTTAAGCATCATATACTATGTGCCAAATGCATTAAAACTGAATTCAAATCCTGTCTTTTCACAGTACACACTCTCACAAGGGTTGGAGTTTTTTTGTTCATTGGAGAGCTGTTCTGTGTGTCAGCATCACAAGATTTTCAGTACAGATATTCTCTAAACTATTCTGTAGCAAGGGGTGACTAAATCCTTATCTTGTTTACTGCTGGACAAGATAGTAGTTGGAGATGTGTCGCTTTCATAGAACTGGGACTGAAAACCAAAGCCTTCCTCCAGCAGGTTATTTTTCAGTCCTCGTGGCTGTAAAGACAGCCTTTGGTGTGTGACTTGAACTGAGACCACTGCAATTACTCTCCTGATGCTGCCAGTGAACAGCATGAAACAATAACTTTGTTATCCAAGAACTGCCACATTTATCACAGATAGGTTGTTCATTCAGAAAGCAAATACAACACAGGGTTTTAACAGTATGTCTGTCTTAAGGTTGACTACAGTTGTGGATTAGAAAAGAAGTTTTGGAAAGGAGATGCCAGTGTGATCAAAAATAGACTTAGTTTTTTGAGCGTTAGCACTGCAGAAACTGTGATTCAGGGACCCATCTAACACATGCAAAAAGCATTTGGCAGCAAGAAAGGCCTTCAGGAGAAACCATAGTATTTCAAAAAGTGCCAGAACGTGTAAGTAGCTGGGTGCGGCCTCTGTGGGTCACTTGGTAGCAGCTCCTGCAAAGTGCTCCAAAGCCTGTGCATCTCTCACTGTACGTTCTCATTTATCTACTTGCCTTTGGTGTCAAGAAACACTCCCGTGAGTTCCTGGGTACCAAAATTACAGCTACCCACTCTCTCGTTATAAAACCCTCCTGTGACAGCCGTTAGAATGGAGCAGTGCTGGGGGAGAGTTCTGCAGCCCACTGACAGCTGAGAAGTACAAAGGCAGCATCAGGACTGTAAGATAATCTGTACTGGATATTGATTGCTATTTCAACATATGCATATATGAAATAATGACTATAGTATTGAATATACTGTGTATTTTCCTTTTTAATGGTAAGAAACCCCTTTTTCAGCTTTCTGTGAGGTTGACATCAAAATGCTGCTGTGTCACAGGACCTGCAAATGCCACTTTTTCAAGACACTTCTTGATTAGCAGGGTTTCCAGTAGTATAACTATGTCAATGAAGTCAAATAAACTAAAAAGCCATCTCACACACTCTTGTATTAGCCTGTGGACAGATCAGGCCTCATTACTTCTTTTACGAAGCTGTAGTGGTATGATCACACTTATAAAGACCTGAGGGCCTTTGGGGTATTAGGAGCATGTTAGATTTCCTACCCTATGTTTATTGTGAACTTCAGAGTTTTTCATAATTTTCCTTTTCTGTGAAGAAATCCCTACAAATGTAGGAGCCAATTTCTAGTCATCCAACTGGTCATACACGTAACCTGTAATTACAGAATTTGTATTCAGTGAGCAACGCTCACGATGTTTATTTTACCCATTATATAATTGGATGGAAGTACATGGCTCCATACTTATTTCAGGCTAAAAGCATGCAAGTGTTTAGCACCGAACCAGAAGAGTATCTTTTCCTGTTTTACCTCCAAAGCAGTTCTGTTATGAAGATCTATTCCTAAACTAGCACATAGATGTCACTTAGAGACAGGTTGTAATGGGAAACATTCGCTTTTGGGCTAGATTAGTGCATTTAAATGGATCAATGATGAGATGCAGCTGTAGGGTGGAGGCTCTTTAAAAGCTGCACTTCTCAGTGCCAAATATAATGAAATACGGATGACTTCCAGCTAACTTATTGTTGATCTTTATATGAGGGGAAATTTTGCAACATGAGTATTTGATGCTGGGGAGCAGTGCTGTGGAAAATCAAAAAAGATACATGGTAATTATAAAGATAAGACAGATAAAGAGAGGAAGCAAAAGCTGACAAAATAGGTAAAGTAAATGTGAAATGAGCTGGAGGCACTCAAAGATGAGTAAGAAATTAGAAACTGTAAAACTCTTAGCAAAAAAAGAGATTAAAATAACAGAAAGCAAAACAGGAGTAACGAGGAAATTATCAGTAAAAGACTGGGTGCAAGCAGAATAATCATTATATAAGAAGAAAATTCTTCAGGAATAAACTATAAAGCTATACAAATTCAGAGCTAAGATTAGCCTGTTTCTGAACTGATGACTTACCAACACAGGTAAAATAATTTATTTTTTTGCTATGCTCTACTCACAGCTCTTGATTTGGATTGCATTACTTACCTAAACTTACATGCTCAGATATGTAAGAAAAGGAAAAGAAAAGGAAAAAAAGAAAAGGAAAAAAAATTATCTTGAAATAATTTAGATCAATATTCTTGCTTCCCAAGTAATTTCCTTTTTCCCTCTATGTATCTACCACAGCCATTATCAGTTTATTTACCTTGTCTCTGACTGTAAGATGGGAAACTCTCAGGCATCTCGTGCTAATCCAACAATAGTTCAAAAAAAATAAAGTCCTTTGCCAGCTGAGAAATGCAATACACCACGTGGAGCTGCTCAGCTGAAAAAGAAATAACACACAAAAAAAGCCCCTGACCTATTGTCCTCTTCTGCAAACTGTAGAAAATGAAGACAGTTCTAGAGATAACAGAAGTCAGATAATTTTTATCGGATCCTTAAAGTTAAAGAAAGTTATGTGGGTAATTTCAAAAGAAATCCTCAAAATGTGACCCAGTTTGGGTTCTGCTTTCTTCAGCACTTCAACCCCTGAAAATGCATTGCAGTAGAGTTCAATTAGTTGGAAAAACATCTCTGTGTGGACAGAAAGAAAAAATGTGTGGACTAACACTGCTAATGGTATAACCTGTAGTTTTACGTAACAGAAGGCTTGAAAACTGTAAATGCACAGGAAGGTCACTTGTAGCTTCTCTGAACTTGCCTCATCACGCTCATTGCTTTTCCAAGCATTTGCACAACTGTATCAAAGCTGATTTTTTTTGAAAAGTCTGTGTAGCTGGACCGTGGGGGTTTGCTAAAGACACAACCATAAATGAACCATTTTCTTGGCCTGCTGTTTTTGAGAACTGGAAATTTGAGTCATTTATGGGAAACAATATCCTTTTGGGGGCAAATCCTGACTGCATTAACTCTACGTGGAGTTGGACTGTCTCTCACATGTAGCAAAGAGTGAACCATGACAACAGAAGCTGTTTCTAGCAAGTAGCTCTCAAGAAATTAGTGGGCTGTCTATGGCAGTCCCTGTTACAGCAAGGCTGCATAAAGCATTTTGCATTTTAAATTGCTTCGGCTCTGCCATCTAGGGGAGCTCAGCCCAACAGGGTATGTGGTAGAGGAAATAACGAGGAATCGGTCCAAAACAAAGAAGCATTTTGGCAGAAAAATCCTATGACAGTCCCCAACCAGGTCTGCGATACTGGGAGGAGGAGGGTCCGTGGAGGACTCCTCTGGTTACCCTAGCAGGCTTGAGCTGTAACATTACCACAACACAGAAAAATGATCAGTTGGAGTCACATTAGCATTTCAACCTGACCATAACGAGGAGAACACAGTGCAGCTGCAGGTTTGGCAGTCCTGTGCGAGCAGAGCCTAAACAAGGCATGTTATTTAATTTCAGAATAAGAGAAACTGAGACTAAAACCATCTTTTGAAACCATCTAATTCATCCCCTTCCAATTCTAACTGGGTTGTTCCCAGCCCTCTGTTTTTTAGTTATTTATCTGGTCTAATTTTAAATGACTCAAGACATGGAGTTTCCACCACTTCCTGTGGGAAATTAGTCCATGGTCTGATAGACACGGCCAGGATATTTTCCTGATGTTCAACCTCCAGTGGTTTTCCTTTGTTCAGTTTAATCTCATTACTCCCTGTTATTCCCCGTCGGTCAGTGCTAAGCACTCATCCCCTCTCTTTTGTGTTTACACCTTCACAGTTGGATACAGTTGTCTTTAGAAAAATCTGGTAGGCTTGATTTTGTGTTATTCACCTTCTCAAATGCAGAGATAAAACAAAAAAAATATGAGCAAAGGATAGTACAAGTCTTAAAGGATGTTTTCAAGACTTAATCTACTTCCATTCGCCAAACCTAGTTGAGACCTGCTCATGTTTTTTAGGATACAGTGACTAGTGACCCCACACAAACCTACCACCTCTTTCCTACCTGTGTCAGAACTACAGGAACACAAGTTATACAAGGTGGGAGTAATGGATGTGGGAAACCAAAATCAGGTTTCTATAATAAGAGGACACAGAAGCTGAAAAGCTGCAAGAAAATGTATTTAGTGGAGTGGCATTAAAAAAGATTACCAAAAATATCTCAATGTGGGTGCTGCACTAGCTCAGCTTAGGAAATACCAGACAGTAGTGTGGCAATTAATGCCAGAGAGACAAGTCAAAATTTTCGCCTGGAAAGAATATGACAAACCTGAAGTAGAAAGGCTGGTGAATCATAAGCATGGAGAAAGCTGCTGAAATGGTATTTATGGTGAGATCCTTCAGAGGCAAAGTATGGAGAGTGAAGAAAAGGTGATTGAATCTATTTCTTGAATTTGCAGAAAATGCTGGAAAGAGAATGAGGATCCCTTAACACCTTGTAAGAAAGATTAAAGATGCGGAAGCTGAAATAGAATTATGGAAGCCAAATGAAAGCATGAAGAGTAACCTGAGCAAATCTCTTGAAAGTAGGAGACAGATCAGAGGAGGGAGCAGTAGTATTAACTAGAAATAAATCAACAGAGGCTTTTGTGGGACTTAAGAGATAACTGGGCTTTCTGGAAGCTTGGGCTGAAATGCAGCATCAATAGAATAGTCTGTTCCTTGCTAGCTTTCATTGTAAGGAAGCTGCTAAGAGACACGCACTATTCCTTCTCCTTCCCTCATGAGCTCCTGTCTTTAAAATACCCGAGTTTTACCAGTACAGTTTAAAATTAGAATGAAAGACTCATCTTACCTCCAGTTCTGAACTTTGTGGAAGTCATGAGCTAAGTATACCGATTCAGTGGAGCACAGGTGGCAGAAGCCAAATCAGGGAATATCTAGGTCAGAACTGAAGAAGAAAACTATGGGCAATGATTGTAGATGTGCTGCTCAAGGAGCAGACCCACAGCAAGGAGGAGAGAGCACCTGGATGGGCAACTGGAGTCAAGGACAGGTTTCTTCAGGTGGGAGAGACTAAAGAATCCTTGGGAAGCATTGCTCCTTGCACCTGCTAATACGCTATTTCCTCTTTCACAGTGAATCCACCAAGGAGGCAGCAAGAGAACGTTACTTTTATCAGGGATAATGACTGTAACTCTGTGGCACTGACATTATCAAGGGCCACTCAAATAGCACATGCACAAGCTCCGAGCTCTTGTCCTTTGCACACAACTGAAAACATGAAGAACATTCAGATACTAAGTAGGACAAAACCCCAGTTGTTACGGGCTAAAGCAGGCCTACTCCCAGGATGCTGCATTGCCTTCCAGCCCATCTGGACTGCAGTGAGGTGCCGAAGAAGATTCTCTGAGATATCTTCATGAGCTAAGTGTAAAGTTATTGTTGTTATGTGATGGGCTAGTGATAGAAACTGGATGAACCGGTCTGGAGACAGCAGAATCTCCTTTCAACTAGCTCAATTCAGATAACACCAAATAAAGAGATAGACCCTAGCCAGGGACATCCAAGCCCAGAGATATATTTTAAAATGTGTAAGACATTCAGATTTTGAATTTTAGGTGTTTAAACTCAATATCCTCTCTTGCCACAGATAACCTTCTGTAATGTATGTTTAAAAAATAATTTTCTCTATGATCTCTTGCTTTTTTTCCTTATGCATTTTTTCTCATTGGACAGATTGTAAGGTTTAAGACAGTACATTTTCAGTTTGACTCCCTACAGCGTGGAAGAAGTTGAAGTGCCTGGTGGCTGGCTGGGGTTACCAGCACTCCAGTTCTCAGGCAGGAGTGAAGAAAGGCTGCAAAATGGCAAATAGGATCTCAGGTTAAACTTTTTGAAAAAGAAAATAAATATGGTGTTATGCTGATAGATAAGACATAGGGAGATTTTAAACACTGACTTAGGAGTTGTTAGGCTATGTAATTTTTATTTCATCTGGAAAGCAATAGTACAAATACAAAAATATTGTATAGGCCAAAATCTAGTGATCTTTTTAAATTCTGCATTTTGCAGTGACTCCACCTAAGCCATTTGCCTAGATATAATTTGGCTGGGCTGTAGTGGCGTGGTATGCAATTTCACTTAGTTATCCATTTTAAAGATCAGCCTTCAACTCAAAAAGATAAGGGAAATGTCAGGACAGAAAGCAAGAATCTGTGATTCACAAGATGTCACATGCTTCAGTTTCTTGACTGAAATTTCTGAAATGAGAACCACCTGCTCCTGGTAGTAATGCAGCATCTCTTATTGGAAAGTCAAACATCTATTTCAGTAGAGTCTGGGGGAAAAAAAAGCTACAAGAAAGAAATTCTGCCAGAAGCTTCAGCAGCAGTCCTGTGGGACCAGAAAGGAAGTACAGCAGATCCTTCAGAGTCTGAGAGCCCAGCAGAAGGCTGCTAGTTCTAGTGAAATTAAAACAAAGCAGAATTAAAAATACAGCAAAAGATGAAGGAAGACAGTGAAAGAAATGCAGCGAGGGAAAAGGGGTGGTATTAGGAAGAGGCCAAGGTGCAGCAAGCAGAGTATAATCTAGCAGTTGATCTACTGGGCAAGGGGTTGAGTAGATAACCGCAGCTCAACTGGCTGGTGCTGTGACAAGGGCATCCCCTCAAGATGCTGCTGCTAAATAGGACACTTTGCGATGCACAGTGCCACTGCTGGATATGAAAAAGCATTGATACTACGGCTTCTACAGTACCTTGTTTTCATTTGTTGTGGCACAGTCCCTAATAGTTTGAAAGTAGAGCTGATACGTACAGGGCTGTAAGTTCTTGATTTTTGAAACGGAAAATCTAAGACTGTAGGCTTGCCCACATCACGTATTTATGTTATGAAAGCCAGCTTAGAAATGTCTGCAAACGGCCAGCTTGTAACACTCATCTAAAGTAGCACTTTGCTTTTGGATATCACTACACTTGGCTGTCCACTCGATTAGATGAACTTCCACGTTTTTCAAGAGCAATATGAAAATATGAATACTAGAAGGGAGGATGATATCCAGGAAGAAGGAGAGGGGTAGAATCTGGCCTCAAGCGATACACAATATTTGGGTGGGAGGTGCCGAAAGCATACAATTGTTGCCTTCGATTTTAATTGCAAGAGAATTTAAAGGAATTGTAATTAATATGACATGAAAGCTCAGATGGAATGGCTTGGCATAAACCGAGCCTGTGGTTAGTTTAAACATCTATCACACTGACCTCCTGTAAATCAGGGTCAGGAAACAATGAGAGGGCAGGCAAGTGTTTGCGCTGTTGTTTGCTGACTGGCTGTTCAAAGGAATGCTGGAAGAACGTGCCAAGAATCTGGCTTTGTCAGGAAAAATAGTTCTTGTTTTTGAAGACTGACAGAACTTTAGAGACAGAAAGGAGAGAGCTAGCACACAGGTGAAGAACACTAAAACTCGAAGCAGGACTTCTAGAAGTTTCTCCAGGTGTTGCAAATGGCTAAATACAGTAAGAGACGCACAAGGCATCAGACTGTAATCCTGCATTACGCTGTGCCTGTGTGCGAAACCAATACCAAGGGTGGAAGCGAGGTGGGGGTTAGGGCATCTTGGCACTGTGTAAGGCTTGTGCAGGAGCCTGCCCAGTTCAGAGAGTCAGGGAAAGCAAAACCAGGGTTGCTGAGGTAACTGTCGATTGCATTGCACTGAGAAAAGCAGATCAGCAAGCTCTGGCATTGCCACAAGAAATCCGGGCCAGGAACTAAGATGAGGCCCAGCATATATTTTATGCTATTGTCATGGCCAGAAGGGCTCAAATGATGAAGGATATTCCTCTAAAGCCAGTTGTTCTCAGTTTAAGGCTGCCTTATTGTGCCATGAAATGTCACTGGAGCAAGAGAAAATAATTTCCTAGTTGCTAAAATAATTCAGCATTTAAATGGGAGCACTGCTATGCACTATCAACACACACAAGATGTATCGGAAGAAATAAGGCGATTGGACCTGCTGCAGAAAGTACAAGGAAAGGCAAAAAAGAAATTTAATTTGCATGAGCAATCTGGATGCCACCTTTGAAATATACTGGTTGGAAGGAGGGAAAGTGAGCATCCTTAGTTAAAATGAGACTTGTGAAGGTTCCCTTAACCATAATTTCTAAGGTCAATAAAGTAAAGTTAATGAAGTACACTCAATAGGCAAGCAGGAATCCTGTGACTAACTTAAAACATCGAACACTGAAGTTCTGGTAGAGGTCTGGAAAATAACTGAGAATATGAGAAATAGAAAAATACTTTTTAGCTGAGACCTTATTAAAAACAGGGATAAAAATACTGATTTTCATTTTGGGCTGTTTTTCTATGCTCACATTTCTCCTAACTATTATTACAGGAAAGTTATACATAAATAAGAATTACTTTTTGTCTTTCAGAAAGCAATTAACGCAGACAGTGACACATGAATGCTTAATTGCATATTTTAAAAGTAACTTTTAGAGCAATTTTGGTATGATGACTTTGTGTTGAATTAACTCAGAAGAGTGATGGCAACTTTCCAGGATTTTTCACCTTAGATGAACCTATAGACAAAAGATCAAATCATAAATGCTTGTTTTCCTGGAATGACTAATTAGAAGACTTTTGAAAATATGCTGGCAAAGGGCTTTTGCAAAGTGTGTCAGGGCAGAGGAAAATTTAAAAAAGGTCCAAACCCCTCCAAACCCTAAATTCTTAAATAGTTGTTTATAAGTTTGCAGCTTTTTATTTGTTAGCTATCAGTTATGTTATGGACAAATACAGTACGATCAACTGGGACACTACTTTTCCCTATATATCAAAACCATCTGAAGGAGTGAAAGCAGCAGCTCCTGTCAACAGCAGCAGAGGACATTAGCCAGGCCTTGTTGCCTTAGTGTTTCATGTATCTTGGTACTATAATTTTGATTAAACCTAAACATAGAAATCACCTACTTTCTTGATTTTCAAAATAACTTCCCACCCACCCAATTATTTCAGTTGGAGCCATGGGCTGGCAATGGAATGGTAAGTCAGGAATGGTATTTTTGGACTGTAAAGTACACATTTGTAAAGCAGTCTGGGGGCAAGAGCGAGAGCCAGCAGAGGGTGAGAAAAACTGGTTCTGGGAAGAAGCTGAATAAAGGTAGCACTGGCAGTCAGGGAGGGCAGCACAACCCTCGGGAGAAGGGCAAGGAGGTTTAAAGAAGTTAACTTCATGACTTTTTTTATTTAGAGCTTGTTCTCAGCGAAAAGCTAACGCCTACGTCTTTACAGTTTTAAACTGTGGTCCCATCTGCTTAACTTTGAAAGCTGAGCTTGGAAAATACCATGAGACCTCAACAAGATGCTGGAGCTGACACTGGTAGCTGTGTCACCATCTCTTCTCTGCCACGAGAGCCTCCGAGTCCTGAGGGAGCACTGCGCATCTCGCGAGGCGCTCGGGCTGCTGCGTAAACCAGAGACTATGATAGTCCTTCTCATCCTCCCAACCCAACCCTTCAAAAAATGGTAGGGTAAAATGCCACTATCCTCGTCCTGGTTCAACCCAAGTCTGTTACCCCATAGGCTTAGCTGATATGTAGTACTTTGTGGCCACTCCTGCAATATGGAGCTTATAATAATTTTATGTAGTTTAGTGCTTTGGCTGGGGAAGGGTTTCTCTTGGCAAATTAAGGTGGAAGATGCAGAGGTTCTGCCTGCTCTGTCAGGATAATGACTGTGTTATGACATGGGTGAAACTATGGCTTTAGGCAGGCCAGGTTTGGCCTTGAGGAGCCTGAAGGAAGAAAGCTCTGGCATTTATGAGCAGGTGAACTGCAGAGCAGAAAAAAGCAGCTCTGCTCCATGTTGATTGTTATGATTCATAAACAAGAGTTTATATTCTACTCTTTTTTTCTTACTAGAAATGGGACTTGTAAGTTTTTATTATGAACTTTGGAAAGTCTGCTTAGTGATGGCTGAGAACAGCTATGACATGCCTTTCTCTCCTCAGGTAATGAAGATTTACTTTAACAGCCATGACTCCCAGAGGCGTTGGTAGATGAACATTTGGTGAGCCTTACCGCGACCTGCACAACCGCATTTCCATACTATTTAGTAATGTATTAAATGTTGTACCAAAAATTTAAATTCTCATAGTTAACAATAGTACAAGCATTCTTATTTTTAGGCCAATGCCATTATGCTAAAGGAGACTAAAGGACTGTTTGGAATAACATCCACATTGAAAATGATACTATTTTCATGTGTAGAACCTATATTAACTAAAAACTATGTCTCTGATCTTGCTAAGACTCAGTAGGGACTTAACTCGGGGCGTGTGAGCTGTTGTGTTCAGTTGGTCTGTGTTTCTCTGCAGGAACGGGGCCCGTATGCTGTGGTGTTAGTTTGTTATTCAAATACAGATAACATGCACTCCATCTTCTTGAGTAGCTTTACATAGTTTTCACAACCTATTTTGACTTCACAAAATGCTGTTGTCCTTCTGCATAAAATAATTTACATGTCTCAGAGGCTGCTGAAGTTGAGACAGTCTAAACACAGTTTAAGGGATGGAAAATAACCCCGGTAAATCTACGCCTGACTGAAGACTTCAGATCAGCCTGGGGCAGTGCCATGACGTGCCTTGACTTCCTTCTTCCCTTCTGCACAGGAAATGTGTTCTTGTATTTGACTGTTTTTCTATAAATAAATGGAACATAATCAGGAAAACACTCGTTAGCTTTGGAGTCCAGCTTGTGACTCATGTGGGGAAAGTATCAGAATATTTTGAGGCATATTTTGGCTAGGCTGCTGCAAGATATGGCTGAGGCCTGACAGAATCAACTGTGTGCCAGACCCGACCTGCATAAACCCTCTTCTGTGCTTGTCTGAGTACTGGAGCTAGAAATACTGCAGTAAGGCAGGATATTTGTTGTGCCGATTTGTGTCTCAATGGCCGGATTCCTCCTCCAGCCGCAGCTGCTGCCTAAGCTCCAGGAGCAAATGAAACCATGTTGGGCAACGGTGGTGGGACACAGACTCCTCTCTCCATGCCTTGCGAGCCAGTTAGCTTCTCCACTCTCATACTTTTGGACACAAACCATAGATTTTTTTTCCCCTTAAATTATGTATTTTCTACTTTTCTTATAATCTCCCATGAAAGACCAGTAACTGCCACCCAGTAGTGTCTCAGCGGTCTGTGGGATTTGTTTTTTCTAAGAGTTGCGAACTCACTGGTCTTTGTGCCATGTCTCCAGACCATCCTTCACCTTGCTCCCAGCATGTGCTGAGCTTGTAAATTGGTTTCTGCCCAACATGGACTAAGAGGAATTGGGAGAAATGGAAATAAAGATCAAAGGAATATGGTAAAGCCTGAGATGGGAAGACCTAAAAACCTCAGAAAATAAGAGACTGTTAGGAACAACACTGAGATCTATTCAGATGGAGTAACATAGGTGTCTAATGTGCTTGATTAAATTTAAGAGACAGAGAGATTGACTGACCTTACAGAGCTGAGACTGCCTTGTATAAAGCTTAGGCAAAATAGTACTGGAAGCTTAAATTGGGTGTTTGTGGTTAAAAGCTTGAATGCTGTTAATAGCATCATGTTATTATGTGAAATGCCTTTTGGAGGAAGAGAAACAATTTCAGTTTATTATGGTTTTCTTTCACATATGGCACAAATGGGCCCAGGACCAAATTGGCTCTCAACAGAAAGCCTTCCATCTCCACCCTCATTCAGCAGGTCATATTTAACCGATTTTAATATCCTTCCTGTACGCTCACTGGTGGATCCATTCCAATCAATACTCTACAGTTAAAGTTTTTAATGACACTTCATTTTTTACCCTCCTTGACTCTTATGCTGCTCATGCTACTGTTGAATATTCCTTTGTATTTGGTCTGCTTTTTGTCTCTCTGTGCTAGTGTTTATGCTGAGCTATTATTTCCAAAAGCTAAATTTTGAGCACTCTCACCTCACTCCAAATTTCCTAAGAAAAAACAGAAACACTACTACAATAATTCTCATGAAAACCCAAACAAATAAATCAATTAAACAACATTTGCATGGTTCAGAAAGACAAAGAGATATTCATGCCCACATCAAAGAATGACACAATTGTACTTGCCTCTCCTTTTTATTGGGGTACCTCCTGTTTTCATTCCAAGTTATATTATTGCATGTTTTCCCAGTCTATCTGGATTAGGCAAGAAACATATTTTCAAAGGTACATAATCAGTGAAAGATGCAGCTAGGCACCCACCCAAGCAGGTGAAATCCCATAAAAATTTCTTGGATGCTTAAGCACCTTTGAAAATCTGCCCTTAAATGTTTCAGAATGAGGGCTTATCTTTCCTGGAAAACAACAAATGCTTGTGAGTTACATTAAAAACTACAGGACTGGCAAGAATTGGGTTAAAAGACACTAGGATAGAACAACATAAAAATAGGGTGTAACTGGAGAAAAGCAATCTAAAGAAAAGAGATTAATACTTCCAGGAAAATGGAAAATGACTGAGAAAAGGCACTTCAAGATAACTCTGTTTTCGGGCACTGCTTCCAAATCAACTTAGCTAGATTCCAGTGTTCTCCTATGCAAATTGAGTATCTATGAAGGCATAACATACATCTTCCAGCAATAGAGTTGTCCCTTGTATAACCTCGTGACTTAACAGTGGTGACAAACATAGGAAGCTTTACTAACAATAGGACCAATGGATTTTGGAACATGTGTAGTAGTGATTGAATGTAATGAAATTTTGTGTCATGATTAGAAAGAAGATTTTCTGACCATTATCAGAGGCCCAATCATGCAGGTCTAAGACAGACTGCTAGATCACAATACTACAAATCATTTTTGTCTCTTTCTACTGAAAAAAATGGGGAAACCTTTCACGCCACTCCTGAAACAAACTAAAGGTCATCCTTTGAATGGTATCCAAACCTTTTTCTCCCTTAATATTACAAATAAATTGCTGTACTGCAAACTCCAGTAATTTGTCAGTAGTTCATTGCTCCATGCAGCAGCAGAACGAACAAGGCATGACAGCAAGTGTTTAACTAACTGAGTCTAAGTTTCTGCAGATTTGGAACCCCCTTTGTGTTCCAAAACAACCACTGGCAACAGTGAAAAGTTCAGCTGCAGATACACATGTGTTCCTGTGAAGCTACAAAGAAACCGAACACTAGTTCATGGACAGAAAGGAAGGTAGTGTCAGCCAGTACGTGGTAACAGCAGAACTACAGCTGACAACCTTCAGGGGGCTTACAGAGCCTCACCCAGAACTGATGGCTCCTTTTTTCCTTCTGAAAAATATTGGGTGTTCTTCATGTTTTCTGCAAAATAAATGACAACCTTTCTTCAGTATCTTAGCACTTCCTTCTTTATTTTGGTTATCTTTCCCCTCTCATCATTTATGATAAGTGCAGAATATTGCTTTTTCTTAACAAAGAATTATCCTTTTAACACCACAAAATAATCCCACAGTATAGTTTATGGCTTGTGATCAATCTTTTCTAGCCAGCCACGTGTTGTTGAGGTGTTCTCACTGGTCTGAATATCCCTGGCAATCACAGCAGTCATTCCCTAGTGGTACAAACACTATCAATCAGTTCAGGCACTGGGATAGCTAGATGTGGCTGACTTCCTGGAGGAAGGCATACAGCATTAAATGAATAATTGCAAAAGGTGTATGAAATTAGGATCAAAGCATTTATTTCCCCTGCACTTTATTTTCATTTTGTTGAGAGCATGGGTAAAGTACCTGACACTCTGCTTCTCTCACCTACAACGTTTCAAATGGGGACCACTGAAAGAAGCACAGGAAGAGGTTGACTCATCTTCTTCAGTTATCTTGTGCTCTCTGGTGAGTACAGCCAGAGCCAACTTTTGGGAGACTGAACTGAGGTGACACACACCTACATTAACTTACATGTGTAAAATTTCTCCCTTCAGTCTAAGGAGAAAAAGAATTTAAGATACCTTTCACAGTACACTTAGATACTACATTCATCTCAGATCTATATATATAGACTATCAGAGGTTTTGGAAAACATTTAAAAAGGCAAAAGAAGGGAAAAACATTCCCAAATGTGATGGTTTTACAAAAGGGCAAGGGTGTCTCTAGCTCTTGCTATGCTACCCTGTAATGTTTTTCTTTTGAGATTCTCATTTTTACCTGAAACTGAAAATTAAAGTTTTCTAGGTAGCTAGAATCAATTACAGTCTCCATGTGTAACAAGTTTGATTACAACAGAGGTTTTCACTGCTATTTTACCTGAGAAAATCAAAATGCAAACATATGCAGAGAAGCTGATTTGGCCTTTATCTTCTTCAGTCTAAAGAAATATTAAAATTTAAAACTCCAATTTTTTATGGAAATAAACGTTATTCTCACCACGGAGCAATAATGGTGATGCATGACATAAGTACATCTCCAAGTTAAGCATTTTACTGAGTATAAAGTGTGATGATTTGACTCTTTCACAGATCAGAAACTGTTCTGCAGCTGAATATCACATACAGTTAACATTGTGTTTTGGGGCAAAATGTTGGAATTTTACATTATAGAAATTTAATAATAAAACTTTGTTCAACTATAAATACAAGAATGCAGCAGCTAATTGAATTGAAAAAAATGAAAAAATATTTTAATGACAGACTGTTTAGACTATTTAAATTCTATTTTTTAAGCAGAAACTACTAGATATTCAGCCCATATCTATAGTTTGTAACATGAAATCCTAAATGATATTCAGTTAACCAAGTTGCAGGAATTATTCTTCTTACTCTGGCTTTCTCTCCAGAAAATCACTTTCAGATATTTTGGAATTGGACCAGACTAAGCAGGAATGAACTGAATAAAGTCTAAAACCTGATGGCTGCTAAACATTTATGTAACTTTAAAACAAATTACTGCCCATGTTAATTTGTATTCAACAGGTAGGGAAAAGATGCTGGTGTTAAAGAGTGCATGAGAAGAAAAACTGACATAAAAATGGATGCCTGCCAAACACATAAACACAATGTCCAGAAAAGTAACCAATTGTAAAGAACATCCTCTCTTCTTCAGCAACAGATGTTGCTGAACTGATTTTAAAAAAAAGATACGTTGCTCTGTGGGTCATAGGGTGCAACCGCAACTGAAAAAATGTTTAGTGGCCTTCTAGTTAAAGTACATTGTGACACAGGGCATCAACACTATTGTTGAACCAGGAGACAGCTACAGAAGAAAAGTATGGTTTTTTTAAACTATGAACACACTGAGAAACCAGACTGAATAATAATCAGATATATATGCATAATTACCTGTGACCTCAGTTACACTAATGATATATTGGAATCAGATTATTAAAGTAACTGAAAACTAATTTTTCAGATGGAAGTGCTTCAAGCAAAGAGTAACGTGGTGAGACATCTGGACACGCTCAGATATACAAAGATACAAAATTCAAATATGACATTAGAAGAGAAAAACACCTCTTATTCACAGTATAATTGCACATGTAAATTCTATAGTGAAATCTGTATGGTGCTTTATCACAATGTTAAAAATATGATGGCAGAAGGAAATAAAATTAATTTGAAGAAATATTCCAGTTCTTCTTCTTATCTTTTCTATAACTCTGGTCTTTTCTATTAAATATGTAGATTTTAATAACCTGAATCTTCCAATGAAACAACTTTAACACAGCCTGAATTATGTGCATCTATATTACTTCATATTTTCACACTAATTTCACACTAATAATTCACTTGTTACATTTTTTGTTGTTGTTGCTGAAGGCTGATCATAGTAGAAAGGCAAATTAGATTATGACTTTTTAAGAAGAGAAGAAAAAAGGGAAATAACCTAATGGATCTCCTGGACTAAGCGTAAGCCTAAGCATGTCTGCCTGCACAGTGTGCCAATACTACTAAATCCATAGAAATCAGAAGCATTAAGAAAAAATTTAACACTCTCATAAAAGAAAAAGAGATTAAACTCTTCTCACCAGCTTCTTCCAGGGGCTGTATGGGTGTGCTTTCTTCTCTATAACAGAAGAAAGTTATTCTGTGAGGGAAAGCTTTTCAACAGAACTCTTTAAAAATAGGTTAAAAGAGTAAAGAAGAGAGGGCTAAAGCGTTTCTCTAGCAACCACAGTAATTCTTTGATCTTACTTCTTCGTGCCATTAACATCATGGATTTTATCCAAATAACAATAGCTTATGAGCCACAGGATACATATATAAGGTATGTTTAGATTACCAATTAGAAGCATATTTTTGAAGAGCTTTTACAGCATGTGTGAAATAGGTTGAAGCAGGAAAATAAACAACTGTGCAATGTAACAAGTATTCTTACTGTTTCTTTATTAGTTTAAAGGAACCTGGAGCTAATAACAATCTGCCTCTTACAGTTCAGAGCAAAGCTATTGATACACAGCTACTTACTTTGCATTGGCTTCTCTCAGGAAGTTATGTACAGTACAGAAAATTACATAATTTTTCACACTTAACACAGCATGTAAGTTAACAAACTTCTTCAAACACAGTGTATAAAGGAAGGAAGGAATCTCTAGAGTCTACAGTATTCATGGGTTAACTTGTTTTCTATGTTTTCCTATACATTTTTTTTCTTTTTTTATACAAGTCTTCTCCAACATTGTCAGATCTGTATTCTTAAAGATGACAAATGGTCACAAAAAGTCTCAACTTAGACATGCTACAAAAATCAAATCATAACTGAATAACTGTCTGACTAGCATTAAACTTTTGTTCTTAATGAGGTTTGATTAAGAATATATGCACAGCAGAACACTATGTTGGTTTTTTTTTACTTGTGTCCTATAGAAGTAAAAGGATACCATGCAGAAATTGAAACCTGCCTGGCATTCTTTTCTCTTGATTAAAATTCAGCACATTAAACAGGTTGGATCTATGGCTACATGACATACCAAAACCATGACATCTTCCAATTTCAGATCACCAGTGTCTTGCAAAAGTTCATTTTGTATCAGCACTATAGTTCAGTGCATTCTGAGCGTTAAAACTTCTGTTCCAAAGAGGCAGTAATGAACTGCTAGAAATGTACTATCATACAACACACAGCTTCAGCTGAAACTTTTGAATTGTGGAATTAAATCAAAATAATGCTTTCAGTTTGGCAGCAGCATATCTGACCAAGACTAAAGGGATGCTGAAGTCAATAAAATTCTGTAAAATAATCTTCATGCACAGAATGGCACTTTTGAATGATCTAATGCAACACAGTGAAGTATATGAATTGCAGTGGGTAGAATGATGGACTGAGCAAAGAAAAGATGCATTCACAATGAGAATTGAGGCAGACAAATATTAGTCAAAAGGCATCTTATGCGGTATAATTTTAATACTTAAAAAAGGTAGTAACTTTAAAAGCCCTCTACTTCACATTTTAGATAAGAGCTCTCACTTCTGTAAATATTAATCAGTACCTCTAGAGCAAACCCCTTATTGTACTGAGTTGAAAGAAACACAAGTCAGTTGAACCGCTCTTCTGGGAGATGCTTGAGGGAGAGTAGTCAAATTTCTGCTTCACTGAGCTTACAAATCTTCAGGTAAGGATGTTACCGCTTCAGACTCTGTATTTTGCTTTGCCATGATCATTGATAACACATATGTGCTGAAAAGAATATAACACTGATTGCAACAGCATAGTTGATTACATTATTAATTATTAATGAATTGTTCAGAAATACTTTCACTTGACAAATCTAGTGTTCTTGTAATTAACCCTTCCTTTCCAGAGACCTGGAATTGAATTCTGATTTCACTTTCTAGCTACAGCAAGTTTTTCCACTTGCAATTCCCAGCTTTGAGGTCCACCCCTGGGAGTACCACAGAAAGCAGAGGCAAGGCTTGCACCTTTTTTCCATCATTATCTCGCTGAGAAAAGGGGCAGGCAACATAGCAGTAGAAGTCCAAACTTGTCTGAACTGTAGCTGTGTTTCACTTTTTACTGCTGTCTCTGCACTTTCTGGGAATGGTGGACCTGTGAAATCCTATGCTTACAGAAGTTGGAAGTGTAGGAGAGGTATGACTTCTGCTTTTATGGGGAAGAGATGGGAAGGAACCGCTCACAGCGCTGAGCAGTGACTCCTTTGGGTTATTTGAGGTTTTGCAGGGAGTGCTACACTCACTGAAAGGATCCCAACCATGACAATAGGGCCTCAGGGAGGAGGCAAATTATGGAGTATTTAAGATACCCTGGAAAAAATAAAAGAGTGATTTTTTAAACTATTATTTTTTAAAGAAACTTACGTTTAGATCTCTGAAGTGCTCGTTGTAGTCTAAGGCATAACCTACCACAAATAAATCTGGAATTTCAAATCCGTAATCTGTATTGAGACAAATAACAAACACCATCAATACAAGATCAGTGGCAATTATATAGACCTTAAATTCATGTGTTGGTTCTCTGACAAGCAAACTATATATAGTCAGTTGAGGTTATGTTACTTTTGACTCTGAGACATCAAGGTCAGCAGTAGCCCTATGCCTAGTTCCCTCCCACAGACTATTTGCGACAGGCACGTGAACAGTCAGTGGAGGGTAGGAGAGTTGTGTACAATTATCAGTGGCACAACAGACACACTGTGGAAGGAAGCCAAAATCAGAGCTGAAAAATTCTGCCTACATAGGCAGTGGAAGCTCCATTGGTATGCTTGAGTGATGACAACTGTCTAGTATCACACTAATGACGAAAAAAAAGTACAATTTTAATTCAGAAGAAACTTTCAGAGATTTATATATTTTCTTCTGAGAATAGCAAAAACTATTTTGCGTATTATGCTACCAAAACATGTCAAATGCTTCCTAAATTAAAGCCCCAACCTTATGAAGACTCATGCACATGCTTAACAAAGTAAATGCATGCAGTGTAGCTGAATCATAAAACTCACACACTTCAGACTAAGCACAAGCATGTATCTTTTTGAGTGTGAAGGTCTGTGCAGTATCAGCACTATATAAAACAAGTTAGACTCTTTCCAAATTGTTCACTAAGTAACTAGAGAAAAACACAACCTTATAGACACAAAAATAGGTCAGCATAAAAAATTTTACAGGTATTCAAGAAAGGAATTTTTTTCAGTTGTTGAAATTGTGGGCAATAGACACTTTGGAGTCATAAATTCAAGTAAGGGAGCAAATGACACAGCACTATCAGTGATTTACAAGTGATCTCTAATGTTTTCTAAATATTCATCACAGTATGAATAAATAAGGATAAAACCTGTTTCATTTTACAAGTTATTATATAAAAATATTAAGCTAGCCTTCATGAAGTTATTTTATTGTATTTTTAATATGTTTAACATCAGTGAATCCAGTTGAATATATACTTTAATTTACTGGATTAAATTCTAAATGTTAAAAATATCTCTATATAAAAAGTTGTACAACAAAATGTTTGTGTCACAGTTCAGATTATTGGGCTAAAACCGCAGGGCCATGCCCAACATTGAGTAACTTTTGCTTCATAAAGTTTCCCTCTCTCCCACATCCCAAATCAAGACCCTTCATGCTGCCTCCTGGTACTCACCTGCCTACTCTCCTTCTACCCTCCTCCCCAGCTCAGCTGACCAGAGCCTTCTTCAGTAGCAAATACTGGTCGATCTCTTCTAGATGGATCTATTCTTTTCAGTATTTTGCCACATACCTGTTATTACATCATTTATTCTAATAAGTCTAAAATGACAATAGCTTGGTATAGCTCCATTTATGGCTTCATCATAGCACAGTACAAGTACCAATAATTCAGAGAAAAGTGGTGCTGGTGTGACACAAACAGAACAGCAGGAGGAAGTTTAAAAAGCCCAATTTATCTTTTGCTTTTTGGGGGGGGTTAATTAAAATATCATTGTTTACCCTTTAAACAATAATATTTTTCAAAGAATAATAAAAAGTGTGATTCTGTTATAAAAATGTAAAACTTGTGAATAACTAGGTCACAATAAAACACCTTTCATGTTCAGATGGAATCCTGCAGCTCCTCCAAAGAGATGCAATGAGGAAGGAAAAGGAAGAAATGGACTTTCTCTTCTATGTAGTTTGTCAGAGACAGAAGATAAAACACTTAACTTTCATGGATAAAATTAAACCCTTTGATAACTTCCCTATAAAGTTAGTACTCTGCAGAAAACACCAGACTCTAAGGAGGCTAGGCTTTCCAAACCACAATTATACAAATCCTTCCATTGCATCCCTTAGTCCCATTGACAACTGATATTTTACAATGCTTCTAGCAGTCCATAGAATGATATGAAAGGCAAGTGGTAGAACAGTGGCAACTTCTTGTACTGTCACGTAAGATTTTCACAACAACACTTACAATCTGGTCTGTACCCATCAGGCCGAGATGTTCTTTTCACCAACAAACTGTAATTAAAAACAAAATAAAACCCATGTAAATCTGGCTATTTACCTGAATAACATGCATAAAACCTATTCCCTTTATCAAAAAACTTCCAAGCCATGTGAATCACTTCTCGTTCCGCTTCTCCTCCTGACAACCTCCTGATGGGAGGGAAGAGATGGGTGTGTTCCCCTTCAAAGTCCACCAGTGCCAGTCTTGAAATGGCTGAAGGGTCATTGCCACTGCAGAACAATACAAAAGCATTTCCTCTCCTTTCCTCCACCCTCCTCTTAGTGACTCAGGCAGCTCCTCTGCGGAGCTCCCTACGCGATACTGCAGCACCAAATTAAAGCAGGATCTCGGAATGGGAACCTCCACTGCAAAATAGGTTGGGCTAGACTAATTAATTACTAAGTTTTGTGATCATTTTACTCACCTTGCCACTTTAATCATTTTTGGCTTGTATTTTTCTATATTATTAAGCAGAACCTTCATAGTCCTTCCAGTTCCAACAATATCCTTACAAAACATGAAAAATAGGATAAGTAAAAAGCAAAGGAAAGCTGAAAAGAGGAAATCTGGACAATGACTGAGCAGTTCCACCTTCTTATTTTGCAGCAATGATGTGTTTTTCCCAGCGAATTGTAAGCCACATCCAAAAAAGGTTATAAATGAGCTCACACTCTTTGAAGCAAGCACTTTCTACTCATAAAATAATCAGTTAAAGGACCGTCCACTTCCTCTCGAAAATAGCTATGTTTCTAGTACTTGGGACATAACACGGGACTGCAGATGACTTTACTGGGCACAGGGAGGATGCAGGGATCAGACTTTTCATATTATGCTGAAGACTACAGCATGTCAACATCTCTCCATGTCATGGCTAAATCTGCCCTACTTGTTGTTTTATTAGTCCAGTACAAATGAGTATTCTCCAGAGCTGCTGTGCCCAACCTGATCTGAATGAGATCAGTAGATACGCAGGTACAAAACTGACCATGACATGGAGAGCAGCTGTTGATCCTGAACTCTGTGGGTGTGAATTTTTCATTAGCAACACCTTGTCTCTGCTCCCCAGCTATCTAATAGCATCAACAAAATTTGCTGCAAACTTTTTTCATTTCTGTTACAGCAGTTAGCATTAGCAAATACGGAGCTTCTAGCAGCTATTCAGGTAACCAGCCATCTCTGTGGCTGATGACTTTTTTCTGTCCTTTGCTAAGAAAAGACATTCCAACATTTATACATTTCCTTCATTACACTGTCCAGCTTACTTCCCACACAAGCAGACTGGGCCTGAAATGCCAGTCAGATCCTGATGTGCACTCTAACCATCCCGGTTGCTTTTCCAACATTTTTAAAGAGAATCACCTTCACTAATTAAGAGAGAATTTGCAGCACCAGTGAGGTGGCACATTCTTTTCCCCTACAGCTGAACACTGTTGATTTACATCAGCAACATATCTGTGATGGGCCCTCTCCAGGGGACACTGCAGGATGCAATGCTAAAGAGCAGGAGTCACAGGGACTTGAGAGAATGACTGACATTCTCAACCCATGTGTGAACCTCCTTGACATAAAGCATGTGCAGGGCTATGCTACTATTTCAAAGTCATGCAACTGAGAAGTGCAGGGCATCGCTGCAGCTGATTCATTGTCCTCCAGGGAACAGAACAACTTGCAGAACAGGAGTTGATGAAACCATAGAAAGAACGAATCAAATGATGCAGAAACAAAGACTCCTGGGTATCGCAAGGCAGATTACCAATTAGAGTGGCAGCAATGTAGTTTGATCCATCTAGCAACTGCAGAAAGCTTGAGAGGTCATTAAGCAAATCAACCCCTCTCCCTCTTCACCACCTCCCAGCTAAAGAAGTTTAAACACAGATGGGTTTTAGAAACAGAACACACAATCACAACTTGACTATGTGACTTTATCTAAGTACAATATGACATAAGCACCCAACTTACCTCCACAATTAGAACATTCTGAAAGAAACAAACAAAAAGGAATACAATTACACAATATTCACAAACTAAAAGAAACAAATGTTTGAACAAGTGAAATGAAGATAGATAGGTCCCTGTGCATATGTACAACACAGTAGGACACAAGGAGCGTCCTGCTTCACTTTTGTGCTCTGAAAAAGAGCCAGCCATAAGAGCAAGTCCTGCAGTCAGGAGCCATGACTTTATTTAGCTCTGTCTAGATTATCCTCTTCGTGCAAGAACAGATGTAGCTTCAGAAAATAAAATTAGATGAAAGAAATCCAAATGGGATGAGCTTCACTTCATTCCAGTGTGTCTAGCCATGTACTACAGTGTACTCTCTAGTTCGCTAAAATACTATTTCCAGTGTTAATATGAGACTACAGCAATAATATTCTTACTCTGAAATAAATGCTTTTCCTCCCACCCCCCAGAAACCTCATAGTAAAGGATTACAGGCCAAGTTGTACCATCCATTCTCATGCTGTGAAGCACCCTCTTTCTCTTCAAATACTGCTGCTGAAATCAGTAGTATTACTTGAAGAGAAGGGGAGTGGTCCAGTCAAGGGCAGTGATGTCAAGCCTTATGACAGCAGGATCACACAGGCTGATCTTTTTGCTGAAATGATTCATCACTGTTCCAGGAATCACAGTATCTAAGGAGATGTCTGTTCTTCTATTAAAACCAATAATACGAAGTAATGTCCTTATTAGAAGATATAAAAATCTATTTATTAGTGGGCATTGTCATATGCATATTCAAAAGGATGGACTCTTACAATCTTGCATTAAGATCTACTTTCTGAGGTGAAACTTGCAATAGCAAGAGGAAAGTTATTTCACAAATACCTATATACTTATCTATCTATCCCTGTATACATCTTATATGCATGTGCACACTGTCCCGCAAAACCTTGAGACAGATGGTCTCATATCCATGCAGTATTCACCAGACTAGCTTACATTCCACTTCCTTTCTATCATCAGGCTTGCTGGCTTTGATACATACATAATGTGGGGACTGCCTAACTTCCTTTTCCATCACAGAATCCCAAGGCTGAGATTTCTGAGGAAGACTCAAACACCATGGAGAAGGAGTGTGTGAAGTGAGTGTGCTCATAAACCACACACCTTTGACAGTTTCATTAACTGCTATATAAATCTTCTTTTAATCTTCAAAACAGAAATTATTAATATAGATTATCCACATTTATATTCATACTGCAGTTCCTCCTAACAATCACAGTGCTTGGTAGGGAGACATAGCATGCTTCGTGCATCAACCACTGCAGAAACATGTTACCACACACTGTATTATACCTGGATGCTTCTGAAATGGCAAAACACTTGGTAAAGGTGTGGAGGCAACTCCCGGTAGTAGTTCAGCAGATGTCAGCAATGGAGATATCACTCAAGAAAGCCACTAATTTAGACTGAGCTCTGGTGGAATGTGTATTAATCTTGGAGGGTGGCTCCTTTTTGGTGTTTTCATAACAGGTTTCACTGGTGGTTATCCTGCTTGGCACTCCTGACTTTCAACCTCTCAGCTGTTGACACAAACAACTCTGGGTCTGAAAGACCTAGTCCTGTGGAGGTAAAAAGTCAAAGGCCTCTTAAAAACAAAAGTCCAAAGATGCTCTGCCTCTAGAAATTTCTTCCTTCAAGAAAGAAAGGAAGTATATCAGTCCTCTAGATAAGATGAAGAGACCAAAACCATGTTCAGGAGAACCTTATGACAGGTATGCAGGGACACATTTTCTTGAAGGAAGTAATTTCGATCCAAAAAGGGTTTGGCTCTCATCTGGCTTCCTGGATGAAGTCATGACTCAGAAAAACATTTCCAAAGACTAGCCCAGGACACCTGGGTCTGATGCATAAGCAAATAACAACTTGATTCAGTCAGTGGACACCTTAAGATTATATGCAGGAGTAATGGTTTAACCATCCCCCAGGGAACTTGCACAGCTGGTGATATATGTAAATATTTATGTGTGTATATATACATATACACACATATATATACCATATAAAGAGAAGAGTTGACAAGGAAAGAACCTCACCACACCTAAAGACGGAAATGAACTCCTTTAGTACCAGCAAACGGTCCAGGATGTCCACTATGACCTGACATCAGCCTGACACCCTGACCCATTCTGCCAGTTTTGTACATCTCTTGCTGCTCTTCATACTGTTGACAAGAACTTTCCTCCCAAAGCAAAAGCACAGATCTTGTAGTGACAAGACCTATCCAGCACCTATGGCATGAGATGGGACATACCAAAACCGACATGGCTGCGAAGTCCTGCATTAGCAGACTGTGTCAGGGCTGGTTGCTCCCTGAGTGAAGGGTAGCCATGAGCTGAGTACAATAACACAGCTGGCAGTGCAGGGGCCTCACCAGCCAGGGCCCAGCCCCACAGTGCCCCAGCGAGGCAAGCAGGCAGACTTGAGACTTGTTCAAACAAGAGTGCGTATCATCAGGTGAGTTCACGGTGAGGAGGCAGATCTGAGGTCAAGCTGGGATGTCAATCCATAGGTTGGGATCGGGTCCGGTGAGAGTAACCATGATCAAACACAGCCCACTGATGTCCAGGCAGGTCCATAGTGATGAGACAGGTCCAAGGTTAAAATGGGAAGTCAGTCTGTGAGTTAGGGTCTGGATCAACATCTGTAGTAATGTACAGGCATGGCTGTAGCTGAGCTGAAGACTGGTATCCATACAGCAGGGCTCAGGCATGGACTAAAAGCCCAGGGTTGAGCTGAACTGAGGCTCCTGTGCCCACAGGTGTGGGTAGGGGCCCCAAGTGACACAGGTCATGGCCATTAAGGCCTATTACTGCACACAGGGCCATGACTGACAGAGAGAAAAGCATAGTCCTGGGACATTTCGTTGATAGACAAATACATTTCTTTGCTACGACAGCTGCTTCAGCTATCCTATCATGAGCAGCAATAGGAATTCTCTTGCTTACTTGCAAGTGGAAATCATAAAATTAGACAGAATGAGGGGACAGCAGCCTCCCTGGCCATGGCATTGGGATTAAACCAATAGGGAGGAGCAGACTTTACTAACTTGTGAGAAAAAAACCCTAGACATTATAGACGTTAATAGAAAATGGGGCTGAGGAGACCATGAAAAGTCATCAGGACTATTCCATTGGCCTGAAGAATCAACTTAAAACTATCCCTCACAGATACCTGATTTACCTGTTCTTGAACATGATGAGGACTTCAGAACTTCCCCAGGCAATGTGTCTCAGTGCCTCATTATCTAAGAGCAAAAAACTAAGTTAGAAAACTTCTGCTGCTATTTGACCTGAACTTGTTTTGCAGTGGACATAGAAAAAGCTTTATTTTCTTCTCTTTTTAACTTCTTCTATATTTGAAGATGGATGTATTTCCTCAGTTTCCTCTTCTTCAGATTAAACAACCCCTATTTATTAAAAATTTTCTCACAGGTTATATTTTCTAGGTTTCTGATCATTCTTTTGTTCTCCTCTAGAACCTGTCCGGTTGGTCAGAATCCTTCTCCAGTTGTGGTGCCCCATACCAGAGAGAAGCCTTTTCCAGTGTCGAGAAGAATAAAAGAACCACTTTGTATGCTTTACAAATAATCCTCCTTTCTATATATTCCAGTACAACAGTTACATCTTTTATAAAGGCATGCTGTTGTCTCATGTGCAACTTGTGATCCACCTATTGTCTCCAGTTCAGAACTTTTTGCTTAGTCAGTCCTTCCTCACTTGCGTTTATGCAAAAGATTACTTCTATATAAACACAGAAGTTAGTATTCATCTTTATTGTTGTTACATGTCATTCTTTGAACCAAATTCTTAAAATAATTTCTTAAGATCATAATACTATCTTGTAGTATTTTTCCAGGTAGTATCACTAGCATTAAATGCTAATTCCATCTTTTAAATCATGAATTAAATATCGTATAGTCCCTGGAGAACATGCTTGAATGCATCAAGCCTGACAGTGAAGCATAATTAACTGTTTCTTGAGAACAGCTTTCCAACCAGTTATACAACCGTCTAATAGAAATTTAATCTTGTCTACATTTCCTTATCACAAATGATTCATATGAAGGAAAGAAGATTTAGATGGATCCAGACATGCCTGAAGGGTTTGTCTGGCCTCAAGAGTGATGGTCACCTGCACATGACTTCAGCTGAAGTGTAAGATCTCATATTTATTGACTAACTTGAGAAGGAAGGATATTGGTGGACCCCGAAACTGTCTGACCAGCATTCTGTTATTCTTGCCTCTTCTCCTCAGAGTCAAGGCGTCCAACAGTTGCAAATGATATGCATTGGGAGATTTGGTCCTTTGAAAGTCCCTTTAATGAGACAGTTGTCTAGGTCAGGAAACACAGATTCTGTTTTGTATTATGCATATTCTCATTACTTCCAGAACATTGATGAGGATTTTCCGTGCTATGGAGAAATCTTGTATGTAAGGACTTTGTAGTGGAAAAGCCACTACAAAATATTTAAATGTAAACACATTTTGTATATATAAATAAGCAGGGATCCTAATCTTTGAGAGTGATACATTAATCCCTGTTTTGATTAGGCAGGGTTACTGTGACTAAAGTCACCATACTTAACTGAAGGCTTTCAAAATGATTTGCCATCCTCTGGTACCAGAAACCATCTCCTACAAAATGACATGATGTGCTGAGAAACTGACTGTATTGCTGCCTATCCCCCACCTTTCTCTTGGTGAAGCAGGTTACTGATAGAAGGGTTCCAGAAAAGGGACGGCATAGCAGAGTAGTAGAGGAACAAACTGCCAAGAAATGTTTTGATATACAGTATCCAAGACTAGATAGTGGTGATGTGTAACTAAAACTGTTGAAATAGATTAGCTTATCCTTGAGCAGATGGATAGGAGATAAAAGAAGAAAGCAATGGATACAACAAATTAGTACATTATCAGGAATGTCACCATCATCCTAAATGCACAGCTGGCTGCATCCAGCATGTCTTGCGAAAGGTCACAGTTATGTGAAAGACCATATTCAGCTTCACCACAAAATCCTCCTGTGAGCTGGTGGGCAGGAGACTGGTGAAACTCATCAGTTTGTGGTGCTACGGCAGTAACTGACAGCTAGAAAATGATAGGAAGCTAAAGGATGCTGAAGAAAAGATCTTTTTTCAAGTATGTGTGTTTGAAGCTCCTGTACCACATAGATCAAGACTGTTTTGTCCTTTCAGATATATCTGAGGTAATTGCAGAGGAGGAAACCACATGAAAAGTAATCCGGTCTTCTGGCATGCATTTAATATTTTCTGTCTATTTTTGGAGCTTGGAGAACAGGAAATAGGAATATTTACTGACATGTTGACTAGACTGAAGATAGCTTAAATGCTGAGTAGACCCATCTTTACCAATACAATCTGTGAAGTACATCCAGAAATCTGATAAAGGTGCTAATATATCTTACAGTAAGACACAGAAAACAGTTTTTAAAAATATGTCCTGGAAAGACTTCTTATATAGTCCAAACAAAGAAGGGGTGGTGGCTCAACTCTCAGAGTTTGAAACACTCTTCTACTGAGTCGTTGCAAGAGAATCAGCAGCTTTCATTGCTGATGGATCAGAGGGATGGTTGGGAGCTGATAGATATTGATGACTCTGATTCATTCTGTGCTTACAGCTGTTTCTACCAGGTAGCTGGCAGGAAGTAGGCTGGTGCAATATAGAATCATAGAAAGTCTCAAGTTGGAAGGGGCCCATAAGGATCATCGAGTCCAATTCACTGCTCCTCACAGGACGACCTAAAACTAAACCATACGACTAAGAGCGTCATCCCAATGCTCCTTGAACTCTGACAGGCTTGGTGCCATGACCACTTCCCTGGGGAGCCTGTTCCAGTGACCAACCACCCTCTCAGTGAAGAACCTTTTCCTAATGTCCAATCTGAACTTCCCCTGATGCAGCTTCATTCCATTTCCTTGTGTCCTATCACTGGTCACCAGAGAGAAGAGATCAGTGCCTCCCCCACCGCTGTCCCGCTTGAGGAAGTTGTAGACTGTGATGAGGTCAGCCTTCTCTTCTCCATGCTGAACAAACCAAATGACCTCGGCCGCTCCTCGTAAGTCTTGCCCTCGAGACCTTTCACCATCTTGGTCGCCCTCCTCTGGACACACTCTAATAGTTTGATGTCCTTCTTGCATTGAGGTGCCCAAAACTGCACTCAGGACACGCCAGTGCAGTGTAGAGTGGGACAATCAGCTCCCTCGACCGGCTAGCTATGCTGTGCTTGATGCACCCCAGGACACGGTTGGCCCTTTTGGCTGCCAGGGCACACTGTTGACTCATATTCAACTTGCCATCAACCCAAACCCCCAAATGTCTTTCCGCGGGGCTGTTCTCCAGGCTCTCATCCCCCAATTTGTACGTATAACCAGGACTACCCCATCCCAGGTGGAGAATCCAGCACTTGCTCTTGTTAAATTTCATACAGTTGGTGACTGCCCATCTCTCTAGCCTATCCAGATCTCTCTGTAAGGCCTCTCTACCCTCATGGGAGTCCACAGCTCCTCCTGGTTTAGTGTCATTGGCAAACTTACTTATGTACATTCAATTCCTGTGTCCAGATCATTTATAAAAATGTTAAAGAGCACTGGTCCTAAAATTGTACTCTGTGTTTTTAAATGCAAAGGGGTGCTGTGAAATTTAAAATTCTCCAGTTTTGAGTGATCAGGGTGCACGCAACTTGTGACTCTGCACATGGACATTTGCACTGAGCAGAAATATTATTTGTGGTGTGAACTGGATCTACTCAAAAATAAAATTTGTGTTTTCATATCCTCTTTTAGACAGTAGTAGAAATGGTTCACAGCAGCATGTCTTGGGACATCTGCAAAAAGCAGGAGGTTTTTGACAATATTGGTACTATGTAAAATGAAGAAGAAATGCTTTCTAATCCCTGCATTCCATGTGAATTTGTCTCTCATGTTAAAAAGACACATTTTTACTTTTATAATAAATTCCAATGTATCTGTGAATTTTAAAATTTTTAATAATGGACTGGAAACCTGCAAAAATTGAAAATCTGTAGTTTACTGCTTTTCAAAGCCTCATGAGCTTATACACAGCAAGAAAGTAAGTTGTTGTTACCATACACGTAAGAAAAATCCTGACTTGTTACAAGCTGAAAAATACTCTGGCACTGAGTCAATACATTTCTATTGTTTACCTTCCCACAGGTTAGTAATAAATCGAACAATGTCAGCCAACAAGACCAAGCAGAGTAATGACATCATGTATGCCTCCTGCCTGACAGTAGTAAGTGCTATGGAAACTATTTCTCACCTTACTGGAAAAGAATAATAATTTTTTCTAGATTTTGATTTCATGTTCCATTTAGAAGACTGATTTCAAAGGAAAAATCGCTATGTTTTGAAATTAGCCCGGAATAAGAGTTTGAGGGAAAGTGTCTTTGAATTCACATAAAATGTAAAATTTTAACAAGGTACAATGCTAAGTTACAGATTTAGAAAGGGGGAGTATTTCCTGGAAAGCAGAAACTCTACTTAAGTAATCAAATAAACAACCATACTTAACGCAATACTACAGCTAAGAGGACAAATACAGCCCTTGCTTTTATAGCAAGAAAATCAGATATACAAAGAGGGTATTTTCTCCTTAAATGTTTAATCATAAAATCAGTAGAATAACTTGCACACCTTTTTTTTTCAAAAAGCTGTTAAAAAAGAAAACAAAACAGAAAGAACTTAAGACTGAGAAAAGAAGAATGATTTGAGACCTGGAAAAAACACCTTACAGTGAAGTAAGGTTTGTAGCATGAAGTAATAGCTTTTATTTAATTAACAGCCCAGTTCCCAGTGGGAGAACATTTTTCACAAAAGAACTTTGACCTTTCAGCCCAAAACCTCAAAGAGACCACAAAATACCTTCAACAGCTGAGCCTGGGAACAAAAATTCAGAACTGCTGTATGCACTAGAAATCATGGACTCAATAAAATACTGGCTTTACAGCACATTATAATCTTCCACTGCAGCTGACCTCCAACTCATTTATCAGTGTTCCACAGCTGATAATTTGCTCTCTTATTTTAGCTCAGAGGAATTCTTAACATTTTTATCTCCCCTTTGGTCATAGGGCAGGTGATCATGTAGGGCAATCACTGTTTTCTCCCAAATTGTCTGATTACCATATTAGGTTAAAATGAAGAGTTTCTTTCAATGTGTACTTAGCTTGAAGTTTGCTGATTCTTTTCAGACCAACAGAAGGATCTGCATGCTTGAAATTTTGTTTATTCCAATTGTATCAATTGCCTAGTATTCATTTCCTGTTACTAATTCTACCTTCAAACCTTGTCTCATTTATATCCTACTGTATGCCAGTACTTTACAGCAGGCTCCCAAGGTATTAGTTTATCTAAAAGAAGCTCAAGTAATGACTCGATGGTAGGCAAATATGCAACCATATGGCAATATAAATCTGATAATGACAAGCTGCTCAATCTAGTAGGCAAAGGTATTAAAAAATGCAACAGCGAAAGGCAAAAAGCTATCCAAATTCAGAAGAGAAAATTAGGTTCACCATTTTAGCAGTGATGACAGTTGACTGTTGGTAAAACATGCCTGAAGTATGGAGGCTTCTCCATCAAGTCTTTAAATCAAAATAGTTGGTAGCTCAAAAGAGAAACGGTAGGCACAGTGAAGAAATTATCATTTGGATAAGAAGTTCAGACAAGAATGTAATGGTGCTTTTGGACCTTAGAATATAGGAATCTCTAAACAAAGCTCTGTTTGTGATCAGGCCAAATAACTATACTAAAAAAAAAAACAAACCCAAAACAACAAAACCCGAAAACCTTAATGTGGCAAGATTTGCAGAAATTTTTAAGGAAGCAATTAAAAAAGGCAGATTTACCTAAGTCTTGTAAAGCTCATTGAAGGTAAGCAGGTAGCAAGCTTAAAAGAAAGAACTTTTTCACATGTTACTTAAATACGAAACTCCTTGCTATAGGATCTTGTGGGACTAGAGGCGTAACTGGAGTTACAAAGAGATGACACAGACATGGATAACAGTTCTAGCACTGGATGTATTCAGAATGATAGTTCAGATGTAACTTGGATTTTGGAAGTTTCTGTTCTTGCTGTGTTTCATATAACCTTTCCCTAATAAAATTCCGGTTATCTGCTCCTGAAGACACGATACAAGCCTAGATTGACCTTTCATCCTATTTAGTATGGTCATAATGGTGGTCTTAAAGTGGAGAAAATACATGGAAATTGGGAATGATGGAAATACTTTTATCTTCAAGTCCCCATTGCTGTCCTGAGTTCCTTCCTCTCTCCTTCTTGGACAGAACTATTCTTAAACTATTTGGGGACACATCTAACATATTATTAGCTATACCAGCTTGTAAAGTATGCATGAATACACAATTGCTGGAAAACGTGAGTTCTTTTATACATCCAGTTCCACAGATGAAGGCATATTTGTAAAAAATAAAAGACTAAAAAAAAGATACAGTCCCTTTTTACCTATCTCTCTTTTTTTGAGGGGGAGGTGGAAGGCTACAAAATAGTGTATTTTCATTCTCTTTAGTTCAATTTCCATTCAGAAGTCTGCATTTTCAGTTAGATTATTTCTAAAGACACCTTCTTACCATGAAGATACTCCGTATCTTCAGAAATACATAAATTGATAATGTGACTCTTCAAACTGAATTGTTAATGGATTATCAGCTTACTAATCACACCTGCAGCACTTCCTTTCTTAGCATTGCATTTGGGGAACTTCAAGTACCACTGGTTAAACAGAACATTTTATGACAACTTAAGTTAGGCTTGAAGAAGCAGTGCCATAGGGCTGAAGAATCATCAGCAAACAAAGGTTAAACAATAATGCATAGAGTTTCAGTTGAAGAGGTCCAAAGGAAGCTACAAGGACTGCTGTTAGAAATGAAATTATTTTACGGTATGCACAGGAATGAAATCCACATATACTAACATTTCATTAAGATGTTAGAAAATAATACGAAAGACTTTTGAGAAACTAGACATCTAAGTAGGAGCTTTCTACAGGATTCTAGAAAAGGTCATGAATGTCTGATTTTAATCTTTTCTGCTGGGCTCATCCACATCTTATGGCATTCCTGAAAGGACAGATATAATATCTCAAAAGCGTTATATTTTAGTCACTCAGTTTGGTCAGCGTCAGCTGCTGATGGGAGCAACTTGGTTAGTGCGTTAAGAGTCTATGTATACAGACTCCAGCTACTTAAAGTCTGTAAAACTAGTTCAGTATCTCCAAGAGTTAACAGAGTGGGGGACATAATGGAGGGCATGATGATATGCTCTCACTGATGTTTTGTTCTTAGAGAGCATTGTGTTGAATGCTGTACATGCACATGTTCTGCTTGCAGCCATCTTTACAGCATGCTTCTGTTGTGCATAAGAAGTAGAGCAAATTACCATAATCAAACTAAAGGTAATGCAGGAATGGACCACTCTCTCCATTCTCTTACTTGAAGGAAAAAAATACAATTTTCTGATCATCTGGAATTGGAAGAGGATTTTCTGGACACAGGCAAAATCAACAGAATTATTTGAGGTAGACAGCGGGTGAGCAGAGCCCATGTGAAAAATGGGATAGGAAGGCTGAGAGGTTTTCTTTGTACTTTCCTTCCTCCAGAACAACAAAAAAGAAAATAATGATGAACAGTAGAACAGATTACCTAAGAAGGAAGTGCAAAGAAAGGTGACTGACTTTGGGGAAGAAAAAAATAATGTCTTTTGCTATGGAAAAAGCAGTTACGGATGGCAACTGTCAGAAAAGTAAACAGTATAAAATCAATCTAATTAAGAAAAAATGCTGAACAACAAAAGTGACTAAAGATGGCAGTTAAGTAGAGGTATTGAAGATGTGGGGAATGCTTCAAGACACACAAAATCAACCTTTGAAAAGATGAAAAAGGCAAGGTTGCACATCTGATAGGAATACAGTAAGATGTAGAGATGAGTGGAGGACATGACTATCGCAGAATTGTATAGTGGATTTTGTATACCTTTACCCTCATATGAATAGTCTTTCATGTACATAATGTTCTAAAGAGAATGCCATTAATTTTTTTCTGCAAATTTATGGGCATTATTCCAGAAAGGAATGCATATAGGGAGAGAAAGCACATTAGTCAAGGCAGTGAATACTGAAGGAGAAAAAAATAGTAAGTACAGACCCAACAGAATTCTGAGAAACAAACTTGGAATGGTGAAGGAGAGGATAATATGTATTTTAAATCTAGAGAATAAAACTTTGTATTACACAGCTGCCACATGTATGGTTTATTAAATACTGAAATGCTAACATATTTAGGAGAATGATAGAGCAACAGCCCTCAGAACTGTTGTTAGAACCTATGACATGCAGAGAAAATGGTTCAATAAAATAAGAGAAAAAATGAGAGACATTCCCGTAAGACAAGTGGGGCAAGAAAATGGTAGACTGTGGATAAATTGATTTAGGTGAGACATATAAAGGAAGTTTGGAGATTTTATAGCACAAATCCTGCCAGAAGGAAGTGGAGTGCTGCATGGTAGATATCTTCCTCTGAGTGAAACCTCTTTTTGATATGAGCTGCTCAGTCATTTTATGAGAGCATCAGAGTAGTGATGGAGCGCTCAAACTAACACAATGAAGTGCAGAGAGAATATAAGACATTCACTTTCTTTTTTTGTTGATTGCTATTTATTACCTTCTACCCTTCTCCAAAAATGCAAAAACCACTGGCTGTCAACAAGATGTACTTAATATGAACAAGGGAAACAGTCTTTCATGAAGAACATAAGCATTGATCCATATTACAGACAGATGGAATATCAGAAATTCACTTGCTCCATAATTGTATCATACTAACTACATAACTACTTTGTTTTAATTAGAAGTTCTTATTAACCTAACAAATAAGAAGGATTAATTTTGTTCACATTCTATGTTATGTAGAAATAGTGATAATGATAAAAATATATAGGTCTAATTTTGACATCAAATACATCATACAACTGTAATAAGTATTTAATTGCAAAATTATACAAACTCTATGATTTTGTCTAACTTGTCTCATTTGCAAGGAGACACGTCAAAGTGGTACAGGAGCTTTTTTGAAAGGTTACAGGACATATTACATATGGAATGATACATAGAAAGATTGCTATGAGTAGAGACTTTGGACTACGTAGCCAGCTCCAAAGCTCTTGGGACAAAATATAAACACGTACAAGTATAAGAGGTAAATGGCAGTGATAACTCACAACTCTGGTACAGATGAATCTACTGAAGTTTCTAGACGTTTTAAAATTTACTTTGTATAAATGCCACAAATACTTTAAAATATGTTACAAATTTTTACAATATTATACGGTATGATTACACTATTAATACTAAACAGGGCTATATTATTTGTTCTTTCTCCTCATCTACATAAATTTTCATAGCCATCTTGCTTTGAAACAGTGCCTCTAGTTTTCTGGACAGTTATTAATTATCTCCCCATTTTCAAAATTTATTCCTCTTTACAAACGTTAATGATATTTTTTACCCAAATGAGCATTTCAGCTTTAAAGTAATTGAAAACTAAGCAGCTACTTAACTATGAAATCAGCTACTGAGAAATTTTATGTTCACCACTTACATCATTAAGGGAGAGAGTTTGAAATTATTCTTTTTCTGCATAGAAATGAATAGTTACAAAGCATTAGAGTCTTTATATCAGGACTCATTCTTCAAGTACCTTTATTAATGATTCATGCCATGGAACTCTTCATTCTTGCCTCTGTGACTTTCTTCACAGAAGAAGAATTTCAAATTGTGGATGATTTTCTTCAGGTAACAGTTTAAGTCTGTATGCCAACTCTCTTCTCTCTAAGAATATTTCCCTTTTTCGTGGTTTGGGTCATTATACATTCTTCCCAGGCTTATAATATTTTTATGAACAAAAGCATATTGTAGAGAAGTACAGAGGAGATATTATTCCTTCTGAAGGGCTATTATCCTTAACAGCCTCTTTTTAATTAGCTTTTAAAATTTTTTGCTTTCTTTAAGCTTCCTCAGAAAAAAACATTGTTATAGAACAGCATGTTCAATAATATACTTAGTAATTTTTTTTTCCAATAATAAGTAACTCATGGAAATGATTGAGTTGTTCACTAAGATTATAGGCTAGCTGAGGTTCCAGGTATTATTACTTAATGAAGAGAACTTTAAGATCAAAATCTCAGAATCTTTTCTCTGCAGGTTTCAAAACTGCTTATGTTATTGATGCTTTTGAACTTTACAGAAACTTAATGGAACTTTACATTCTGAGGTCCTGCTAGCACTTTTGAAAACACCTTCCATGGTCATTAAGTTAATGGGACTTAACCTGGCATATTAGTTTTTCAATATAATTACAATCTTTTCTTCATAAGTACTCTAAGCAGGCAGAAGCACCCAGCTTACTTAAAAACAGGGAAGTTGAATTCTATCAGTAAGTCTTCCACTAATTCACTCAGTGACTTAGAATGGTTACTAAAGCCAGAAGTTTTAAAAGACAGCAGCTAAACTAAGGTACTAGAAAACACTTCAAGGGAAGATTTACATTGACTGTAGGAGGCTCTGAATCAGTCCGCAAATGGTTGATTAGTAAAATGTGCTGAATACTTGCACTAATTGCTTAAGTCAATAACAGATGGAGGAGTTGGCATCCGTGGACATAAGGCCACTCCTTCATATATCCAACTTTAGATGTGTAAGTATGAACATTTGAGCTCAAGCTTTGCATCCCAGCTTTTTAATCAGTAAAATAAGTATTAAGGAAACCCCATTCTCAGGTGTTATAGTGGAAATGCTATTTAATTATTCATACATCAGCTGTGTCACAGACAACCACACATACAAACAACTGCTGAATATGACCTGTCAGCAACTCTGCTCCCCTGGCAGTCCCAGCCCTCCCTTCCTGCTGCACTTCAGCCTCTCCACACCCAGCTTCCAGCACTGGGCTCCCTTCCTGATCAGCAACCACCTTCATTCCCAAGATCCCAGCCTCCTTACCCAGCAATCTTAAACTATAACACTGTTCAGTCTTCCCACCACGTATCTCCTGGCCTCCCAACAGCCAAATTTTATGTCCTGTTCCATACCTGGGAACAGGAGGGCAGTGCCAATGAGGAAAAGGTCACTGGGATTTTCGGCATAAGAAAACAATTTATTTCATTTTTGGAAAGAGCAGAACTACTTGGGGTGAAATTTTCCTTCTCCCTCATACACATGTGGACACACACAAATACACAAAAGTCCTGCGAAAGAAAATAAAGTTTTGCCCTAGTGAATTCAAATGGTACTAGAAAGATTATGTCTGGAAAATATATTAATAACTCAAACCATTCATCAAGAAAATTTGGGATTGGAAGATGGGGAAAGGGAGCTGGGCCTGGAAGCTTAGAAACTCTTTGGACTATCTGGGAAAGAGAAATCTTAGGTAAGATGAATAGGTGCACTGCCAGTTCTGCCTGTGAGGTAGAGAAACATATGCAAAATCATCACAGAAAAGCAGGTAGGTCCAGTGTTTGAATATTAGAAAGTAGGAAATTAATTAATATTTCCCAAGAACATGATTAACGCTTTAGTGATAATTTGGAAACAAACACCCAGCAGGGGTATTTAGAAGTGCAAACTGAGGACATACATATCACTAAAATATTCTAACACCACTTTTTAAATTTAAGTTCTAGTTGCATCAAAACCTATTTAATATTAATGAAATATTTAAAGTTAAGTTTTTCTCTTCTTTTTCTTGTGTGCTACAGTACAACAAAACAAATGAGTTTGCTAGTGCTACATTTGAGTGCTTTGAAGAAACTGATATTATTTAGTGCCAGCTAATAAAAGAGTAATTGCACATACAGTACAAATAACAAGATAAGTATTATGTTGCCTTAATGCATAAGTTAAGAATCCATTTCTGACCATTTTCCACACAGACCATTTGCCTAATGAAATAAGCCTTCCTTCCTCTTCAAAGTACTGCTTTGTATTACCATGGTTGGATGAAAATAGCCTTTTCACTGACTCAAATCACTCTCATTACCACAACGTTCAAGCATAGTTCAAAGCAAATTCAGTCATACAGCCAGCCTGATGCTGAAATAAAAAAACTCCCATTCAATTATCTGAGTGAAAGGTTCTACAACTGAACTTTGTGCAGTAGGCAAAATTGTATTAAACTCCGCATATGCTGAATTCAACAGGGATACTCAACGTGCAGTTTGCCTGCATGTACCCATTGAAGGCAGAAAAAACAAGGCTCCAAGACATAAACAAGCTCAGGGGAAGCATTCCAGCACAAATTTTGCCCACAATGTCACTGATAGTACGTATTCAACTATTGGTAAATCCCTACACTAGGATGGAGGGGCTACATTCTGACCTTTTTGGACATCTGCAATCTGAAAGCAATGGCATTACAGCAATTTAATAGAAATTAATAAATTCCTTTGATTCCAGTATTAGTATCTGACAGTCCATGTGCAAAATTACACAGCTTTTATCAAGTGTTTTTAGTGGATGTATTTTCTTTCTTAAATTTAAAATTAACAAACCTTCCCAGTCAGCTTTGAAAGATCATCTCCTCCCATTATCTGCATATCTTGCATAGACTGATCATTCTGAAAGAAGAGGGACAAATTTTGAAATTGGATATAGCTGTATAAAATAAAAGTATAAACACGTTAACTTTTTTTGGATCTTTCACAGTCTTGGTTACCAATATTTTCTAATGCTTGTTAGTATTGGTGTATGACAAAACCACACTCTCACTTGTTCCTGTGGCTTCTATCATCTCCTGGTTGTATTTAAGCTAACTTCATCTTTCTTTATGAAATAAGTAATGTTCCCTTGCTTGCTATTTCTTAATATGACAAGTGTTGAGTAACGTATTTGTCCCTTTCACAACAGGAAGACAGGAGCATCTCAACACTTGACCAAACACCTGTAAGCACATTCTTTTTTTGGAACAGTCTTTAGAAACACAGGCAAAATGTGCTTACATCTGTCACTCACACACAGAACTCAGCTATTTTTGAAGAAATTCACTCAGTATTTTTTTCAGGGGAAAAAAGTTTTGCAAAAATTATCACTTGTTATTAATTATCACTTATCAAGAATAGTTTCAGTGCGCCATACAGTTTCAAGAGTTTTGTGTTTGCTTTTTCAACTAACTCAAAGATAAAATCCTTGAGGTCAATTTTGTAAAATAAAATACTGCCAATCAGGCCAAACTAAACACAACAGAATAGTATGCTTTGATTTTCCTATTAGAAAAGGTATTTTTTCAAAAAAATCAGCAAAGCTTCTTTTTTTGATAAATTTGTTTGTTTACAGACATTTATAGTTGAAATTCGTTCTGAAGGAAAATTCTCAACCAGTTCTAGTTCAAAGTCATTATCAGCAGCGTGCAAAGTTAAGATCACATAAGGGAAACATACAGAAGCCATACTTTTAAGGGAAGACAAAAGAGGCCTTAAAGAAGGTAGCAAATTAAAAAACATATAGTCATGGCCAGGCCACATCAACTTTACAGAGAAAGCAAGAGCAAAACTAAGTACAGTTAATGTGGGGTTTTTGCCAAATTGGTGCATGTGCTAAGCTAATCTCCCTACCCATAGGAAGACAGCGTTAGTCCAATTTTAATAATAGCTGCAGTACCACAATGTGACACTACAGTTTACTAGTCACATCACAAAGCTTTATCATTACAAACAACTGACAAAAATGCAATACTTGAATACTTTGCTCTTATTTCATAAATCCAGTGCTCTGAAGTCAAATGTTTCTCCACGAATAGATAATAGGACAGCAGAACTTACAAGGCAGGTAAGGATATACTGGCCTAAGGGGTCTATAGCTCTTCTTCCCCTCAAAAAGCAGCACTAGCAGAGGTAGCACGCACACACCTGCCATGCGGCACGGTTACAGCTGCACGCCTGTGCAGATGGGAACTGCATCTGCCCACGCTCACAGCCCAGGTGGCAGAAGTCCAGGGACTTCCAAGGCACCTTCGCAGCCACTTGATCACAAGCAATCTGACAACCCCAGGAACTATTCGTGGTCCCCATGGGAATGGATTGTCTAAATTAATACAGCCTTCCTGAGTAACTGTGAGTAAGGTTGCAGAATCGCCCAGATCACAATTCCTCCAGGTTTGCATACCGCCGACCCACGAAAAGGCTCCCATTTTACTCAGACTCCACTCCCCCCAAAACTCTCGCACCACAGCTTTGTAAGATGACCTTAGCAGTCATTGCCTTAAAAGACAGTTTTTAGACCTGCCTTCACTTTTTCTGCACCAGATCTAGGAGCTTTAGATCCTTTTCATGCTGCTCTGATTCGTTTCCTGGGAAACAGAGCTAAACCAGGAATGAAGGCTACATCCCATATGTTTTCTAATATAAATTTCAACATTTATCTTATTTTTGCAAAGAAAAACAGAAAGCAAAAAAAATGAAGCAACTGATTTCCTCAGAAGATTATTTTAAAACTAAATAAAAAGTGGAGGTAGAGAAGATTTTAAGTCCAGGCTTAAAAGCATAAGCCTTTTGTTGTAGAGCAAGACAGATCACTCTTCAAAAGTCAGGGACATATTCAGGTCAAGACTATTATAAGACTATAAAAAGCAGATAGTTTCTAATATTGGCATGTGTAACCAAGGCACTAACAAAATATTTTTTCATTTCCAAATGAGAAAGTCTGGAATTTCATTGACAACCAACACACAAGAATTACTGAAAAGGCAGTTTGCCATTAGTTGCTAGTCAAAAAAGAGAGGGGAAAAAAGGTAACAGTGAGGTGCAATGATTAATGAATTTATTTTTAACTAAAAAAAAAATCTCTTTCAGCAGTCTTCACAGCAGCACTGTTTCCTTTGCATTTGGTATTTCTGGCTACAGCTGAAAGGAAGATGCTGAAATAGCATCTTCATTGCTGGCAAGCAGTTAAGAAAACACAAAAGCCATTGAGAGCCGGGGTATCACAGCATCCCGTCAATCTGCGTATTCACACATTAGCTGTTGTGACACAAATGCACACAATTATGAAAATCCTCATCTTCTGACTGGAGAATGATTGCTGTCAGAGGACAGGGCTGAGTCTTCACTGTCCCTAAAAACCACATAGAAAAATGCAGCTCAGAACCCTCCAGACAAGGTGCTTTCAAGAATTTTAAAGAAATTACTTGTATCACGCAGTAGGGCAATTCTCTTGCAAAAAAAATTTCAGATCATTGATTTTAATGCCATTTATAACTGTCTTTACATTCATCAATTAACTCATATTGCAAAATACATACCTGCCAAACAGCAAGACTCAATACTATGACGTCACATTACCATAATCATAATGTTCATATAGATAATGTGCACACTATGGTTGCCATAGGAACCTCTCAATGGTTTTTTCTGAGTTCTCAGTTTATAGTCTCAAAATAACACTGCACTAAATGTTAAGTATAAAGTACAATAAGTGTCAGGAAAGAAAAAACATCTGTTTCATTCAGTACAAATACTGTCGATTCAGTTTAATTTTCATGGTCTCAAGTCATTCAAGAGCTTCTTTTTTCCTTTGGGAGTTGTTCCATACCTTGACAAAACTGATATGATTGAGTCTCTAGGACTTCTTATAAATGCAGAGACATGAATTAAAGGTTCACTTCCCATCACCCAAAGTTCTTCATACTTGCTTTCTAACATCCCTAAACCCTATCAACACAAGTTTTGCTGTTAAATGCTTGACACTAAATATAACGTCCCAGATAGAGACATATCTAAGTCACACTATGTTTTGGTTAATGCAGCACAAAATTTATTGCAGCTGTTTCTAACAAGACATGATGCATTCTGTTGCATCCCTACACCTCATCCCAAGCTATATTTAATACTGCGTTTCTGATTTTTTTCCATGTTTAATGAATCTGCATTTTCCAGGATAAATCTTAATTTCTTTGTTTTTACTTGCTGTGTTGTGCTTTTTCACCTGTTCATCTTTGTTTTATAATTTTATTGCATTCAGACCTTGTCAATATACATCTTCAGATCCTATGAATACTCGGTGAATGAAAGCAAGAACGTTGCTATTTCCACCTCCATTTTTCACGGCATGCAAGATAAAACTTTGACTTGCTATGTTGATTGGAAGTATAGATATTTAAATTCCGTCTATACTAAGTCATGTCTTTTGAACTGGGTGGGGCACAGAATTATTACATCTCTTTTACATCTCCTGAGATCAACACTTGGACATAGTTCAAGTTACAAGTGAAATGAGTTGGGTGGTCTCAGGAAAATTCATTAAAAACAGCATTGCTCATCTGAAAATTGCACCAAACTGTGAACATCTGTTACTCCTCTAAAGAAACAGAATCTGGAGTACATTAATACTGGGCTCAGTGAAACAAAAATTCTTTAATCATGGCAAAAAAGTAGCTCTAACATAACAGTTTAAATGCATAACTAAATTATGAAATATGGACACCAGGTCATTATCACACATCTAGTTACCATAGTCTGCAGAGTTCATAGGGAATTTCTTTGAGAGAAATGTGATTACCTTTTTTTCCCAAAATTCATCGGGGAAACTCTTAACAAAGGATGTGACCATCAGGCCTGTTCTACTTTGCTTTCTGCCACTTGGGTGATACAGCAGATCCACCAGCCTGAGGATTCCCTTGAGGACAATGGTCTTACTTTGCACCATCATCCCATCTCCTACAACTGGGTTTTCCAGGAAGGTTTTGACCAAAAAGAAGTGATTGACAGACCATCACTTTCAGTTGTCCCTTGGAACCTCAAGCTGTTGAATATAGAGCATCTCTAAGGCTTCCCTTACCCTTCCCTAATCAGTAAGTGAAATGGTTAGGACAGAATTACTGCCTGTAAGGTTTCTGACTTATACCCACAACTGGCAGAGTTTGAAAAGCAAGAGTCAAGCACCACTTCACCGATAGGTTCGGTGCGACATGTCCACTAAAGCAGAATGGAGTTCAGTCTTCACATTTACTTTGGCCTCACCTTTTTATTTTCCATTAAGACTGTCATTAACTGCAAGTGATCTATGCTGCTTCTGTTCTCAAAGGGTGACCCGTGACCTTGAAATGTCTTCATTAAAGACAGGATTACTCTGTTCCTAATTTAGGTATCTGAAGGTTAAGACATCTAAATCTATGCATCCTGGGCTTCCTTCATAATCAATGGAGAAAACAAGATTGATCACGTAAATAATCTATTTCACCATATGGGAAATCTATAGCAAATAACTTACACCTAGACATCTAACTGTGAGAAATCTGAAGTTAGGTGAGATGAATCCCAGCTTAAGAGATGAGATCAATTATTTTCTTCCTAAAAACCTCGCTGAGCACTCAGAAAGAAATTATTTTCAATCACATTTACCACAGGCACATAAGAAGCAATGATCTTGACTATTTTCCATTAGTAACATCCTGAACTATCCACTCAGGCTCTGTCTCACACAAACATTGAACACAATTCTCCTTGATACCACTCCAGGATAATTTGCCTGCATGTTTACTCAAAGGTTTAATTTTAATCTAAGTGAAATACATTTGAGGAGAGATTTCCAAAGATACAACCAATTTAATATTTCTTCCAACTTATGTCACGAAAAAAATTAGCAACCAGTCTTTGCAGATTTTTTACAAAAACATTACACTGGATGATTAATAGGGCTCTACACTCTTAACTTCTTGGAGCAGAAATATAAATTTACCTATAGGGTTTACCCACTGAATAATGAAAACAATTGGATTTCACGTGTGTGGAGTTCACAGTCATCAAGAATGCAGTCTCAACGAACCTCAATAAAACAATAACTTGCATTTGATACTGGAGGAAGGATAGCAACTGGGTAGGCTACACTAACAGTAAGTTTGAAGGTGATCTGAACAGCTACATTTTGAATGGCACTGAGGGAACATGGTGGATGGCAAAAAGCCAAAGGGGAAAAGACATTTACCAAGTTAATGAAGGATGAGGATTTGAACAAAATTCTTGGTAGTTTGTACAGTAAAGCTGAGACTTTGAAACATCACATGGACACAATTGACATATGAAACGGATATATGTTTTCAGAGACATGGCTACAATGCACTGCTGCAACAGAAATTAAAAATGACAGAAAACCAATGCAGAACTGTATACTCTTGCATACAAAGTAACACATATTATAGATATGTTTTTCAGTTAAGAAAAACTAATGCTCAGATGAAAACAGAGCAGATATGACAAGAAATTACTTTCCAGTTAATACCTTTCAAAAATGAAACTACAGAAGCAATGTCTCTCACACAGCTTTGAAATCAAGCTTTCTGCACTTAAAAAATAGCATTGCAGAAATTAATTGCAGGTGTTGGCAGAGTTTAGATAGATTTATCTGCAATTATAAAGACTTTTGCTTTGAAATTATATACTATTCAATAATTATGATACCTTTCACTACATGACCATGGTCTACCATCTCAGTCATGAACATAATAATTAAAATTAAAATTTTGACATTCCAGTTTGGATGCTGACACCCTAGTATGAAACTTCATTGCTTTGCAGCCTGCCTCCTGAGAAGTACTTCAATATATGAGTATGTTGGTCGGGGAAGTGTCAGCCTGGCATCTACATCATCTGTTAACCTATTTTGACTACTAGGTAAATTCAAACTGATATATAAAGTATAGGCTATGAAATTATCCTCAGTATATCAGAAGAAGCAAGAAGAACATCAGTGGACTGCTAATACATAAGATGCTGTACTTACAAGCAACATACACTTGAACTGATACCATTTTGGATTTCGTCTCTAAAGAAGAACAGCTAAGAACAAAGGACCTCAGGAGTGTAGGTCAGAACACGGACTGTCATAGTTTTCATGGCAGGCAACTAGAAGGACCATCCAGACCTAAGTAGCAACATTCAGAGGAGAACTAGTAAGTACTGTTAAGCTGGAGACTTGTGCAAATGAGTGAGAATGATATGGATCACTTCCCAGTAAAGACTGGAAAGCATGCCTTCCCTTCCCCAGAATCAAATGTATACCAAAGGGCAGACTGCAACCTCCGGGGCACACCCACATTCAAAATAGTGAAGTGCCAGGTCACTGATACATTTGTAAGAGGTGCTTTGAGTACCTTGCAAACAAGCCAACAATGCTGAACCAACTGGAAATCAAATACAGTAAACTGGCCTATACCCACTGTCAGAACATCACCTATCCCGCAGGGACAGTAATGGTACATTTGCACTGAAGCACTGACAGTTTTCATATATCATGGTCAGCTTTAAAGCTGCCTTCCTGAGCTGCCTGGTAACCACACCACTGACTATGCCGCACTGCGATCTGCCTTATTGCTATTGCCATGATAACCTGCAATAGTAAATTTTAAACCGGTGTAGGTACATCTATCAGAGCTCTAGTTACTACAGTGTAAGACATACTTTACTTCTCTGTGGTTAGATCTGCAACATTACTAATTTGAAGATTTCACTTATTTTTTATTCTTTCTCTTCCTTGTTGTTATTTCTTAGCTAAAAGCTCTACCATACAGGTTTGGGAGTGCTTCAAATTCAGGCTAGTCTATCCAGTTCCAGGGAAGGCCAGAGAACTGCAATGAGGAAGTTGGCTTTGGACAGAGAAAGACAAACAATGAACTTACTGACAGCAAGGTACTCCTTATCAGCTGACCTGTGGTAACACATGTGTATGTTTCTTCCCTGCTGTAAAAGCAAGGCAGATCATTCAGCTTAAACAATTCTCAGGGCAACAGTAAGTTATTAAACTTAATAAATTGGATTGTTTACAATCATTTGTTCACACATTCAGTAATTTCTTGCGTACCTGGACTCCTGCATGCCTTCTCTGTATTTAATCTAAAGAAGGTAAGGTATCTTGAAACAGATAGATACCAGAAAATTCATCCCCTATAGGAGTTGCTTCCATGGAGATTCTCTGGTATCTAATGAAGCATAAACTGCCATTGAAGCTTTTCCCTTCCCGGTCAAGGCATTTGGAATTGATCTCTCGTGTGTGTACTCTCAGACATCAACAAAGGTGAACTCACATGCAATCTTAATGCAGTTAACACAGGTTAATACAGATTATACCTGCAACTAAGAACATATTTGCTAGGGGCAAATATTAAAAGCTGTAAAATCTTTACACTCTTCCATTTTGCTGGAAGCATGTGTTCAACACTATATTTCCACTTATTAATAAGTTCTGTAGATATTCAGAATAAAGATATTTCAAATATTTTCAAACAAATTTTCTAAAACCATGACTGCATACATGATCTACCCCTGTAATTTTATTGTGGGTAAAAGTTTCCTTAAAATCTGTAAACAGAGATATGATTTCAGTTTTATTGGCATAAACATGAAGTAACTCTACAGGAAAAGGGCCAACTGTTGTAAATTGCAGTAGGATTTAGACCAGTTAACTTGGCTAATAAGGATTATAGACAATAAATTTTCCTTTCTGTTTTAACAATTCAGTTTTATGTATTTGCTTGGTATTGGTTCAATGGGTTATTTTGTTTAAGAATGAGGCAGTAAGATTGCAGCACCACATATAACCATATGGCACAAACAGCACCTGTACACTTAAAAAGATCAGCAAGAACTGAAATCAAGAACGTGTGATACCAAACGTTTTGAACTGCATATAAATCAGAAACACAAGATATCCTCAAAACTCAGTTTACTTTCCACAGAGTGTAGTCTGAGGTTTCCTTGTACTATAACTTTTTTTTTATTCCGTAAAATAATATTTAAAACATAAAAATAAAATCTGCATGTGTTCCAGGATGACAAAAGGTACTAACAATTTCATAAGGCTGTTCAGTCGCGTGAGATGAGGTTCAGACCACATACTTTGTCTCCAGAGATGGGAGGCAAATAAAATTTAAAACTTACAGGCAGAAGAACAATTTAGTAAGCGTACTCTCCAGAACTGCCATAATCCTACTCAGATACTCATTTTGGACTGCCAGGAGGCAGCACTAAGCATTTCCACCTTTTGTGATAATAATGTAATACAAGCCCACACTCTTGGAATAGGAGACTTGGGCTTCTTTTCTTCCTCAGCTCTCAGAAGACCACCATAAGCTAAAGAAAGTAGGGAAAATCTTCCTCCTGTTACTATGCTGTGGTAATGCAAAAATCATAAAGGCCATCAAGGATGCTATGGCCAATTATACTGGACTCTGCTAGGAAAAGGTCAATTTGGGTTCAAGTCCACATTAATTGGAGTATCTGTCTTTCACCCAATTACTGTTTAGCATTAAATACATGAACATTACAGCAGCAGAACTAGAAATCATGTTTCCCAGCATCAACAGAAGGTTTCAGCATGCCAGTTGGGGCACTACTAGATCCATACATACCGTCTTATCCCATTTTTTTAATTGTGTTGTAAAGTGATGAAAAAAAGTAAATGAACATTGTGAAAAATCGTATAGTGAATTTGTAGCTCCGTACTAAAACCCCTGTCCCTTTGGGGGATTCTGCAAGCACAAGAGAAAACTGCTTTCTCTAGACTAAGCACAAAGTACTAACCTTCTGACCCTGACTATCTGCAGTTCCTAGGATTTGGTGATAAAAGGAAGGTAGGAGAAGAATCTTCAAATTTGTCAAATAGCCACAGGCTGAGAAAACAGATAGATAGGTGTAAGCAAATTCACAAAAGATGAGACTGATAAAAACCTCAAATGCTTAGTCCCTTCCAGCAATCTGGAGTCTAGTGTATTGTTGACTCTTACAACTCAGTAGACCTCTCTTTCACACCACTATGTTTAGTCCCTTGGCTAGTGACAACTCGGAAACTTTTGACTCACACCTTTGTGAGTTTTCTTGCAAGGTTATTTTATAGTATCCCTTCTCTATTTAAATATTCTAACTTCTGTCTATCAAATGAGGAAGAAAAAGAATTTTGTATTTGTCACACAGATAAGCACTGCAATAATACAGTACTTCTTGTTATTGCTACATCCTTTAAAGTAATCTTTTTGTTTTATGCCTTACAGCACCCCTGGGGTGTGGCACTGCATGAACATCACACATGCTATGATCTGTTTTAAGAAACAGCGTTTAAGAGATGCCAGTAAAAGAGAGTCATAGAATTCCTTGGGAAAATTAGAACCCTCCGGCTTCTTTTAATTAATTTTGCCCCATTTCAGATCTTAATATAAAAAACCATGCACTAAATGGTATTATTAGCATCCAAATAAGTAATCAAGGTGATATTTTTCCAATGCATAAACATGTCACAAAATTTTCAAACTCATCAGATCTTATTTGTACAACAGGATTAGCAACCATTATGTTCTGGACCTTTCTTATACATAAGAGCCTATCTCCCTGTCACTGTAAAAATCTGTGAAGCAGACTGAAAATATAGACTATAGTCTCTCCTAATGATGACATACAGTATTGCTGAAAATGTCATAATTTAGTAGTAGCTTGCTGTATTTTTGGCAGAACATGAAACAAAATATTTTACTAAGATTAAACTTAATTTTTTAGGCTTTGTAACAAACCACCGCTTTACAACAAATATTGTATCCAGGGGAACTTTAGAATCTAACTCTTTGAAAAGATGACCTCTTCAATGCTTTTAATGAAATCCCTTGATGCTTTGACTCTGTTCTAAAACTGACCAATTTTAAAAACATCCATGGTCTCAAATGTTAAGATGTTCCAGAAACCTGGATTACTTAAAAATATCAAAGATTTAAGCTCATGAGAAAACTATATTAAAAGAAACTTGAGAAAAAAGAACTTCAGATCTAAAACTCCGTTTATACATAGTAGCTGTACCCTCTGTAACATACTGTGATCTAAAACATTTATTTCAAATTGGAAAACATTTTTCAAAAGAAAACATTACAGCTTGTTAGAAAAATGTGGCCCTTGGGGAGATAAATTTCTCCAAAAAGATTAGAAAATACCTTTTGTGGAGTTTGCATTAGATCTGAAGTCCAGAAGAGCAGAGTATCAACCCACAATACAGGAAAACTGTAAAATTTTTTCAGTTAGAAAAAAGAATTCCACAGCTAAAAATCACAAATCAGTATAAAGGTAATACCTAAGCAGGGAACAATAGATAAAAATGAAAAGTATCTTGACAGGGCAAGTCATTACTTGCTTTAATATGCCCCATAAATGCCTTAAAACAATATTTTGATACTGCTGGAGAGCTGTAACACAGCTCAGTACCATTCTGCCTTCACTGCCACATCTGTTCTCGTTCTGTCCCCATGGCAATCAGGCCGCTTCCTACTCAGTTCTCCCCCGGCTGAGCTGTTTGGTTCCCCCAAATCTTTTATATGTGAGTCATTGAAACACTTACTCATACTTAAAAAAAATCACTAACAATTCAGATGGTGCTAACATATTTAAGTGGTGTGTAGGTGTGTTATCTGATGCATACAGTTACAGAGATCATCCCTCTATGAGTAAGTTTTACATTACAGATAAACTTGATAAACTGACTGTATGATAGGCTTATTATGACCTTTCCTGAACTATGCCCACAAATTAATGCCTACTTATATTATTAGTAACACTCCAAGCCCCCAAGCGGTGTCCGACAGGAAAATACTGTATGTTTTAATTAAAACAACTTAAATCAGAAATACTTTCTTCCTCCTTACACTCAAGACAGCCTTGAGCGATTGATGAATTTAAGCTCTCATATCTCACAACTTTGCCATCACGTTAAATGGAAACTGTAAATGCCTAGAAAGGAGATCGTCTGCCTCCAGACCGAAGAATTTTCATGACACTGAATTTAAGGTCACATTTTATTACATATACTACAGTCTTCTTCAGTTTGCCTTAGAACACTATGAAAAGTAGTCTGGTTCACAAAAATAATTAGGGTTGAAATATCCATGCTCCCTCTGATACCTCTGAGGAGCATCTCTCAGATAAAGAAGAGAGGAGTCTGAGGCTTGCACACTTGGTAACGAGGATCCCTTGACTATGGGCAGACTTCTTTTTCCAGCAAGAGCTGTGCTGACTAAAGAAGTTACTGCCCACAAGCTGTCCCCAGCTGCTTGTAACTCTCCCTCTGGCAGGGGCTACTGGCAGGCTGAGATGCATATGTGCATCTGGGTCAGTAAAAATGAATCCAGCAAGCTGAAGCGGTTCAAATAGAAAGTCTCTCATAACTGGTCTCATCTGGGCTGAGACAGGTTAGGAAGTACTCAGAAGCAGCTGAGCTGGCAAGTGTGACTGGCAGAAAGGCACTGCAGTCGCTGAGGAATGAACTGGAGACTGTCATTGTTCCAGCCAGTGCACATACAATCAGAAAAGAGACCCATTTCCAGTGTCTCAGTTTTCACACCAAACCACTGACTATCTGTACCTGATGTGAAGATGAATCTAGCAGGATAGTTTATTCTCAAAGTTGCCTGAATCATGCTGTTACTAATAACACCAGCCATAATTTAACCAATGAGACTGCTGTTCTTCTCATTACATTTTTGTAAATTTCTTTAAAAAATTCATCAACTAGTTGCAAGAATAAGCTTTTAGGACAACTTCCGCTGCTAACACATTTTCAGCTATTTCTCTGAAAAGCTTTAGTGTCTCCGAGGCTGACATTTTGCAGTAAGACACTGCTGCATGTAGAAGTGTTTTTGTTTCTTTCATGAAAAATATTCTATTTTTAAACAAGTCTTAACACTTGGAAAATGAACATTTGGACACAGTTAGGACTGTGAATTTTATCATCTCCAAACATACTCTCCACACAAAATATGATCTCTTTCTACTGTTCCTCACCTTCTTAACCATCTCTGGTCTTACTAAGTTTCAGGAAATAACTGAAGCATCAAAGATATAGAGATAGCATCAGTGCTTACGTAAGACTTGGGAGTATCTTTGGCTTGGAACTGTAAAGGACCTTTTACTCACTCGTTTTAGCAGGTTTGAACATTTTACAGAGCTTTTACTCAGAAAGATACTACTACTTTAGGATGCAAATGCCATTTTATCCATTCATAGACATAGAAAAGTACACAGAGATAAAATCCCTTCGGCAATTCTAGGAGTAGATTTCTAGTCCCAAATCTCTCATCTTTAGCTTGTCCATAAGACATCTATTTGGCAGCACTGTCTACAATCACTAGAACACATTTCTCAGAACTGCAACAACTTTAAGGTCTATATCCTTGACATTGGTAGCTTCTGTGGACTAAATGTCATATTTCTGTTGCCCATTAGCTTCTAAAAGTATATCATGCTGCAAAATTCTCTGTACAGGTGTTCACTGTCTACAGTGCTGACTGCAAGCCATGCATCTGAAAAAGGTTAAAAGAGTATATTTTAGTTTTTGAACATCTAGTACATGCACAACCTCTCTCCAAATTAAATAAATAAACCACATTTTGCCTGCACTGAAGATATTTATTTGCATGTCAAATTGGTAATTCAGAGTTCAATCCTGTGAAATTATTGCAGAATTTGGCCTTAAAGTTGATAGGAATTCATTCTACCAGGTAGGCTCCAATTTGTAATTCTTCCATGGTTACTCAGCTTCAAGATGACATGATTCATGCACATCAGCTAAACTGTGTGCACGAAACAAAATAAAGGGAACTCACAACCTGCCCAAGAGAAATCCTGTAAGTACAAAAGCTAATGTGGATTCTCTTTTATCTCAGGACATGCACTTTTCTCAGGAGATCATAAGTTATGTTTTCATGACACACAGGCATGGAGAAAAGCAATTATTGTAACACCAGTGTAGTCTGGGTATCGATTTTAATCATTCAATGCAAGCAATACGCTTAGTTGGGGTTTTTTGTGTTGTTAAATGAATAAAACTATTTTGAAATTACTTGCTTTTTAGGGTCAGGATTACAACATATTGTTTTCAGATGTAAAGTTCATAGTGATCTTAAAAAAACAAGTTCCATACAGTAAAATCATAGTGAGTAAGAACAGGTTATTATGCAAAGCAAGAATGTCATTTTACACCATTCTCTACTCTGATTATAGTCTGATGCTTCACGCTGTTGTCTTTTTTAAGATATAGGTATTTAGTAATGGTGTATGAGAAGTAAAGCTACACCACAGAAAAATAAATTATTTTACTAAATTTATCAACCGGCTTTCAACTTACTCATTATAAAATCCCTCTGTTTCCTTACTCCTACAGCAGAGAGATTTAGCAAAACTATTTACTGACACGGCTTCATATAGCAAAAACATTCAGATTTCTGCTCAACAATGCTTGGTTTGTTGCTTGTTTTCAGAATTTTGCAGCACTAATGGTCCTGTTTATGCCAAGATTAATAACTAACAGTCATAAATGTATTTCAAACAACTGGAGGCTGAAGAGGAAGCATCATATCAATGGCTTTGTTTGTGAACAGACTTCAATGCAACCACTGTGCATGGATTACAATTCAGAGGTCACATTTTTTTATTAGTTATGTTCTGGAAACCATAAATAATGTATTCTTTTTAAAGAATTACATGAATTGACCAAATCCACAAAATCCTCTGGAAGTTTCCTCCAAGTGACTACCAAGTAACATTCCTTTGAAGTTCATTTATATTTTTCAGGATGATTTTCAACAATATATTCTTGACATCAGAAGATGAAAAATGCACTTCTACAATCCACAATTCAGACACTATATGGAAAACAGATCAATATTTTGTAATAATCTGTGCTCAAGATGGAATTAACAACTATGATGTATAATCTGATTATCAACAATTCCTCTACTATCCTGTTTCAGAAACGCATTGCACAATTTCATAGAATCATGGAATAGTTTGGGTTGGAAGGCACCTTTAAAGGTCATCTAGTCCAACGCCCCTGCAATGAGCAGGGACATCTTCAACTAGATCAGGTTGCTCAGAGGTCCAACCTGACCTTGAACGTTTCCAGGGATGGGGCATCTACCACCTCTCTGGGCAACCTGTTCCAGTGTTTCACCACCCTCATTGTAAAAAATTTCTTCCTTATATCTAGTCTGAATCTATCCTCTTTTAGTTTAAAACTATTACCCCTTGTCCTATCACAACAGGCCCTACTAAAAAGTCTGTCCCCATCTTTCTTATAAGCCCCATTTAAGTATTGAAAGTCTGCAATAAGGTCTCCCTGGAGCCTTCTCTTCTCCAGGCTGAAGAGCCCAAACCTTCTCAGCCTGTCTTCATAGGAGAGGTGTTCCATCCCTCTAATCATCTTTGTGGCCCTCCTCTGGACCCACTCCAACAGGTCAATGTCTTTCCCGTACTGAGGACTCCAGAGCTGGATGCAGTACTCCAAGTGGGGTCTCAAAGTTATTCAAAGCACCAGAGTTTATTATGACAGTGTTATTTCAAAATAACAGAGATGACTGGTCTTCTGTCACTTTAATCCACACAGGGATAACGAAAGAAATCACAAAAGTCTTAAGGAAAAGTATCAACCTCACTCCTACTTTAGCTCTCCATGGTTTTCAGTGAAAAAAAGCTATGCCACCAAGATTCATTTGCCCTTCCCCAAAACATGAGGTTTACTATCATACTTACTTTGTAAAATATGATAATTAGAATTAAATAGACATCTATGGATAACGATATGGGAATACTAAATGTTTCACAAGAACAGGTAGCAATGCATGTAGAAAGCACACTGACGTGCCTAATAAAAGTATGTGGTGTTTTTCCTCTCTTCCACCAACCCCCACCACCAGTTTCAAGAATGAGTCTTAGCATGATTCTTTCAATTTTTAGCTTCCATCATCTGTCGACTAAAGAAGTCTTAATTCACACACATTTACTTTCTCTTCTACTGACAGGTTGCTGAAAACTTCTCAAGAAAGTCTACAGACTCTGCATACTTCCTCTGCTTCTCCACTTAATTTTTCCAATTCCGTTTCAAAATTGAGCTTTGGTTTAAAGATCACATTTGGCATACCCATAGAACAGGATTAGGTTATGTTGTTGCATCCATTAGTAGGGGATTAGACTTGATGAGCCAGAACATCCTCTTCTGTCTCAAGCTCTAATTCAACCTTTACCTTTATTAGCCTGCCCTAAATTGTCTCTTCCACACTGAACAAAGAGAAGCTCTAATTATTGTCTGTGGACACTCTACTTTTCTGCTATCGTTCTTGTGCTATGGTTTTTTACTAAAACTTATCCCATTCAGCCCTTCTCTTCATGACAGCCACATCCTTCTATTCCTTTGTTATCTCTTGTCTAGCCCTATCCATTAATTTGTAAACACCCTAGTAAAATACCTTCCTGCTTCCTCTGTTGTACTTCCCTCTGAATTCTTCCTAAGTAGTGCTTTAATCTGCTAAAGTTATCAATATCACAAACATATTAAAGAATTTCTGGATCCATATTTCTTACCTCTCTTGCTGGCGTCATATTCTCCTTAGATGATATTCCCAAGTCCAGCTTCTTCCTCCATTACTTTTCATCCTTGACTTCAACCTACCATGTTTCTGAAAATAATTTTGAATTCTTCTATCAATCTGAAACTCTCACCTCTTTTCAACTTCAGAGCTCTGACTCCCTGTGGAGGAGCAATCACTCAGGAAAAAATTCAATCTAGTGAAAATTGAATATATTAAATTTTATTCATCCAGTTCTAAACTCAAAAATCTCTGCAGTCAATTCCACTGTTCCTAATTTATATTAAAATCTGTTGTCTTAGAACTCAATATCTAAGAAGCTGCCAAATTCTATCAGTTCTTACATCAGTGTTTCCAAAATACTTTTTTTTCCCCTAAAACCTGGCATGCAGCTTTCTATACCTGCATCATATTTCACGTGAGGACTATTCTAGTGCTTCCTTGTCTACCCACTATACTTATTGCCTCACTACTCTTGAGTTAATTTTAAAAAGTTTTCTCTTCCCTGCCTCTTGAAACTCAGAGCTGCTGCTTCTCATTCAAATTTCCATCACTGGATTTTATTTTCCCCTCTATCTACTTCCTGACTCTTACCCTTAAGTCTACATGATACTTCCATATCTGTTTATTTCTGAAATCATATTTTCTATGGTGCTTTCTTTTAATTTTCCCACTGTGCTAGAAGCTTGTAAAGTCACCATACAGCCTCTAATCAAATCCCCACTTAACAATCTCCTTATTTTGAGCTCATTTAAATACACAAAATTAAAATGAGAACAAGTATATCATATCACCTGTAAGTCTACAAGAAACGGCATTCTCCAAAAATCGTAATTCTGTAGAGAAAAACTATCCACATATCTTCCAGTCATGATTCCTTTCCATTTCATTATTATTTTTAATATCGTTCTTAATAATTAAGAAGCCTTAAAAATGTGACTATAACCACATTATCAAGTGTTTCTTTGTAAATCGTGTATTTCTCAATTTGTAGATGTAAACTTTGTTTACAATTAAGCACACCTATTTTTTTCTTTATTGATCTGTACCTGAGCCTATAAGTTTCTGTCCACATGTGTAAACTCCTTAAGTTTCTCTACTGTATCATTTTAGCATTCTAGTGAAAAAAAACCCTAAAGAAATGGAAAAATACAGTTTGATTTCTAGAGGAAATAAAAATATGCTTTTAGACAAGGCTGCAACTCCAGTTTCAGTTGCAGGAATTCTATTAACGGTGTAAGAACTAATACTGATTGTCTGTAGAATATAAACAGTATAACCACATTATTTTTAGGCTATGGTTTCCTAAGTTGGATTCCACTTTGTTTCCTCTAAAAATAATAATCAAATGGTATTTTCCCACATTACCCGTATACATACTAAATTCGTAATCTGACATGATAATGAATCAAGAAGTAATGAAACAAGACACCACTTGTAAAACACAGGAAAGTTTCTCATGAAAATGTCCAGGCTTGGGCACATATGTCAATACTTTGCAAACCAGATAAAACCATCCTGATTATGGAAGTACAAGCAGCCACTCATCTCATTAATATCCAGAGAATCTAAATATACTACGCTTTTTTAAAAAAAATCAGTTCATTTGTATGAAGAAGTCTAAAAAAGAATTTACATGCCCAACTTTTAGCTACTTAAAAAGCTGATCTGAAAGCAGATCTTAACATACTAATTAAGTGTCTGAACTCTGGAATATGATGACAGGTTTGAAAAGCAAAGAGCCATGTAAAGCTGGTCATATTTGCAATCTCGTTTTCCTGTGATCGTGTCTGTATGCCACACATCAAAGTACAACATTTTCCACTGATACTTTGCAGTTAAGATGTACTTTCACTGATGCCAAGATCTGACTTTGGGTCACAATTACAGCCCATTTTTGCTACACAATTAAACCAAGAAATCCCACTTTAAATTGCAACCTCTAAAAATCGACTAACCTTTCAGTATTGAAGTTGGAATGAGACAATTCAAAAATCCCATGAGTCTGAGCTGAAATTAGTTGTTGGATTTAAACAGCTGGAGGGGGGAAGGGAGACTTATCTGAAGGAAGTATATTGAGAGCAGCAGGACTCCCTTTAGGAGAGAAACAGAGAACAGTAAGTAAAAGGAAGCAGGATAAATAATGTGAGAAGAACAGTATCTATAAAATAAAACAGGGATAAAAAGAAAGAACAGTAATAAGTCTTAATAGAAAGTGGAACAGAAAAGGCAAAGGGAAGCAAAGGAGTGGAACTGGTGATGATCCAAGAGTTCATGTAGAGTCTTACCTCTAAAACTGTAATTATTTGCCTCTGATTAAAGTGTAAAAGACTGTGAGAGGTATGTTATTACAGAATAAACTGACATAGAGGATTTGGGAGTCTCAAACAAGGCTGGGATGAAGAGTCACTCAAACTAGTAACAGTGAGTTCCTTAAGTGTTCTGACCACAGCTATGTTGACAAGGGTACATTCTCTAAAACCTGCAATAGGACAGGACACAACAATAACTCAAAACACAAAGGATGGCAGGTAGTGGCACTGGTACTTTAGGCAGCATTACATTAATGCATATCTCATGGGATGAATCTACCAATATTAATGTAATTTCAAATTTATACTACAGTGTCATTTAACTTCTCAGGACCAGGCAGATATCAAGCACTGTTCCAAGCACTAAATAAAGCACAGCTTCAGGCTCTAAATACATGAGACCTGTTTGGAAACACTTACAAGAAAAAAAAAGATTTATTTTCTAAAAACTAGATGCAAGCACTAGTTCTAGGGAAGGCACTACCTTCCTGCTAAAGCATGAGGCTAAGATCCAAAATATGCACAGCCACTAAATGCTAGGATCATCTAGGACTTGATCTTGATAATTGCATCCTTGAATAAAAAAATTTGTATTGCAGTTTCAGCTTGATATAACATGCTTTTATTTTATTTCCTAAGCAATGATGTGAAGATTTCCACACTTTTGCGCTATACACCTCCTGCCACTCATTGCTTATGGGTTATGGCTAATAAGAGTTGACTTGTCACCAAGGAAAGAACCAGGGTATCTTCATACTGGATAAGAGATAACCCAATAGGAAAAGCATGCGCATTACCTATATGCCAGGTGCAAAATAAAAAACAGTTTAAGTAACTCCACTATTCGCCAAGAAGTATTATTGAAGGGCTATCATTACTACATCAAAAAAATATGAGTATCATTTCCATGTGCCTTTATGTGAGACAAACATTGTATTTTACTCTATTAATTAGTTCTGTAATACTGCTAAATACCTAGAAATTGTGTAATATTAGTATTGCACATGTCCTTCATAGGCCTGACGAATTCTTGAAAGAGAAGTCCCAGGACCAAATCCTAACCAAATGGCTACAAAACGCTCTCATGCACTTCTCTTCCATGATGAAAAAAATTCAGACTGGATTTGTGAAAGTTAGGAAAAGTTTATCACTGGGTCACTGGGGTCAGAGCAAAATGCCGACCAACCAACCTCTGTCTGTGGAAAGGATCTAGTTATTGTGGGAACTATTGGACTCAGGTAGTTGCATTTGTGCTCAGAGAGAAACTGTATTATCACTCCATTTATTTAGTGTACTTCCTCAGACATTTCTAGGACAACTTACTTCTAGAAATGCTCCCTCACTATGGAGTGTGCACTACAAGGTGGAATATAAATGCATAGCTTATGTAAATAGAAACTGTAATTACACATTCTAAAAAAAGGCCGGTCATCTCACCATCATTGCCTCACTGAAACAAATGAGTCATTATTGCATAATTTCCTCTGAAGATAACAGGAAGTCTTGATCCTTAATTCAACACTGGATTTGGTTCAATGGCTTGTTTCATTTTCTTATAAAACACTATCAACATCTAGTGGTGTATTTAGCTACTATGTAAACTGTGTGTTATGAAGATGAAAGCATTTTATTTACTTAGCATTAAACATTTAGAATAAGACATAGATTTATCATGTTGCAGTTATGCCAGACTATGTGGAGGTGGGGGTGGAAAATGAAGTAACATGGAATAAACTTGACAGAACTGTTGAGGATTTTGAGAACAAACAACACGCCGACATTTTACATGATGGAAACTTGAATAATTTTCTGTCCGAAAGTGAAGATAGACTAAATAAAAAACTACAGCTTGAGGATGCTTCATATCCTCATTCATACTATCCATGAAGTATGAAGGCACATGAGCAAATATTTTGAAAGAAAACCTCACAGGTTTTTCAAACAAAAATATTTTTCACACTGTGTTTCTTATAATTTGGAGGAAAAAAAATAAATTTCCCATTTACAAAACTCCACTATTTGTTATGAACATACAACCAGAATCTACATAAATAAGTTGTTGACTTACGTGGTAACTTTTCAGCCTAACAAAATCGACTTTCATGGAGATGAACCTTTCTGAATTTCTGCTGAGATTTTTGATGTGCTCCACAAGGTCAGCACAGAACTTGTAGCCACCTTTGAGGACACAGAGAACCACAATATCATTGTCTCCAATGTCTTGCATAATATCTTTGGCCAATCGTTCTGTCCTGGGGCAAAAAAAATTAAGGATAAAATAACATTAGATGCAGATTCTCTAAGTTCATGGTATGCTTTCCATGGGGTTACAAAGAAACACTATGGTGAGTATATAGCTTGACTGACAGTCTGTTTAAGTGCCTTGACTTGACTTGACTGGGTTTGGATCAAGTTCACAGTAGGCCAATATAGAGTGATGGATACAAGATGCAAAGCACGTGAATCAAACTTGTTAACCTTAAATGCATAAATTCCCCAGTTATAGAAAAGGAGGTAACACATCTCAGCATACGTTGAATTCATAAGCATTTCAGAGACTTTGGAGTAAAGAATGCAACTTAGCCTTCAGTTTTACCTCACAGGAAACATCAATATAAAATATTCCTGTAAAATCCCCTAACTTGTTATGTTAGTACTACACAAGAACAATAAATTAAGTGAAATATAGGGAAGACAATTATTAGAAATATTTCACACTGATAGGCTTTGGAAGATGCTACCCCTACAATTTTAATAAAAATATACACAAATACTATAAAGAAATATAGCATTAATCAAAATTTTATAAACAGTGTACATTATCACTATTTCATACAGCAAAAAAAGAAGAGTGCAAAGAGCTGAAGTGACTTGTTCAAGATGACACCATGAGAATAATCAAGGTTATGCTGTAGTTAACCTGGAATTGCAGGGCTCCTTTTCTCTTCTCTCTGACAATTCTGCATTGCAAACACAACGTGGCAGATGATTGAAACCAAGAGATACACATTTCTGCCATACGATAGTACACAAATTTTCAAGATAAAAATAATAAACATGAATGCTTTTCTTCAGTAGCTTTGCTTTCTAAAGATCAAGGTAGATGGCATTTCTAGACCTAAAACAGGGTACCAGGTCATTTCTAGATGTAAAGTAGGTATCAACAGGAAACTGAACAATATCGTTTGATGTTTTGAGGAAAAACAGCTCAGTGCATTATTTTCTGTAAACACTTTCACAGGCAAGTTCTTTGATAGCTCTCTGAATTATATCAGTAGTTTCAATGAGAGTGGACTTCTTGACACGATGCAATTTATTAAATAATCCTATAATTTATCCCATGTCTTTCATGATTACATTTTTTGTATTTTTTTTTCTCTACCCACTGTGGGAGGAATGGGAATGCATTTGCCACTAAATAAATACATCGAACTTTAGTGAAATCTACATATGTGCATGTACCAAAGAATAAGCTCTAAATTGAAGATAATATACTAGTTATGAGCAAAACCTGTCACTTCATTTTCGCATCTTTGTATTTGCAATGCTCAAGTAAATTCCATATAGCAACAACTAGTATTTTTTAGATTTGAAAAAATAGAAGATATCATTAGATCATCTTGTTTGACCTCAAATATACAAATCCTTTTCCTGATATAAGAATGAAGATTAGTAAAAGACTTATAATTACTTCACTGAAGATTAGTAAAACAGTCTTTATCATCTTTTATCAAGTCTGAGCATAATGGTGAAAGCCTCTCATTAAGAGGAAACATTTCTCTGGTGATTTTCATTTTTCTTATATTCTTCCTCAGATTGTTTGAGGAGCTGAAATTTCCAAAAAATTCCAAAGACCACTTTGTATTTTAAAAGAGCATGAACTCCAGCATAGACAAAAATGTACTAATTTCAATTTCTAAATAAAAACATACCCGTTTTTTAACCTATATTTAATTGCTACCAACTGACAAGATAATTTTTTTAAGTGCTGAGCCTTCTTCCTACATGAAAATTTTGCATGATCACAATATATTCAGTTCTGCATCCTCTTCCATTAGAACAGAATCAGCGTTTTCTGCTGGAGTAAGAAAAAACAGTGGAGTTCATTCTGCTGGAGTATAAAAACAAAACTGTAGTTCAATGCTTACTTCAAACAAATTTATATTGAATTCTATGAGAACTGAAGTTGTAACATATTTATTTAAAAAAGAGGAATGAAAAGTCAGTTGACTCTAACCAAAAGAGATGAAAAATTAAACACAATGGTAACTGAAAAGGCAAGGAAAGAAAGCTTGTATTTAAAAACAAATACAAGAGTCATAACTCTTCCTTATGATGCTGTTTACAATCTTCTTTCAAGGAGTTCCAACAATTTCAGTACTTGCAACTGGCTGTTTAAATGTGGTAGGTAGAGAGCTGCAGGCTGAAAATGTCCCATGAAATTCCCAATAAATACACTGTTGAAAATTACCGTTTCCATTTTGTAACTTTTTCATAAGATTTTTAACAGCATGTCAAAATAATAACTGACCGTGAACACTGAGCTGGACTACCACAAATACCAAAGCACCATCAAATGCCTACACTGAGAGCACACGGGAACTACTACAAGGTAAGGAATGACTGATGATCAAGCTTTCCCACTGCCACCCTCCAAACCTAGCATCTGGACCCAAACAGTCCATGACACACTTTTTGGTTGTGCTGAATGGCGGAAGTCGATAGTGCAGTCAGGAACCATTAGGTTAATCGGCATTTGTACTGGGGAGTTGCCAAAGTTGTACATAATTGAATGTAGTTTTTTCTTCTTTGTATTGGGTTTGTGTGGCAAGGTTTTGGTAGCAGGGGGTGCTACAGAGGTGGCTTCTGTGAGAGGCTGTGAGGAGCTTTCCCTACGTCTGACAGAGCCAATGCCAGCTGCCTCCAAGACGGACCTGCCGCTGGCCAAAGCCGAGCCCATCAGCAACGGTGGTAGCACCTCCAGGGTAACACATTTAAGAAGGGAAAAAAACCCTGCACAATAGAAACTGCAGCTAGGAGGAAGGAATGAGAACATGTGCGAGAACCAACCCTGCAGACCCCAAGGTCAGTGAAGAAGGAGGGGGAGGAGGTGCTCCAGGCACCAGAGCAGAGATTCCCCTGCAGCCCGTGGTGGGGAAGACCATGGTGAGGCAGGCTGTCCCCCTGTGCCCATGGAGGTCCACGGTGGAGCAGATATCCACCTGCAGCCCGGAGAGGACCCCATGCCAGAGCAGGTGGGTGCCCAAAGGAGGCTGTGACCCCGGGGGAAGACCGTGCTGGAGCAGGCTCCAGGCAAGACCTGCAGACCCATGGAGAGAGGAGCCCATGCTGGAGCAGGTTTTCTGGCAGGACTTGTGACCCCACGGGGGACCCACACTGGAGCAGTCTGTGCCTGAGGGACTGCACCCCGTGGAAGGGACCCACGCTGGAGCAGTCTGTGAAGAACTGCAGCCCACGGGAAGGACCCACACTGGAGAAGTACGTGGAAGACGGTCTCCCATGGGAGGAACCCCATGCTGGAGCAGGGGAAAAGTGTGAGGAGTCCTCCCCCTGAGGAGGAAGGAGCAGCAGAGACAACGTGTGATGAACTGACCGTAACCCCCATTCCTGCGCTACTGGGAGGGGGTAGGTAGAGAATTCGGGAGTGAAGCTGTGCCCGGGAAGAAGGGAGGTGTGGGGGGCAGGTGTTTTAAGATTTGGTTTTATTTCTCATTACCTTACTCTGATTTGATTGATAGTAAATTAAATTAATTTTGTCCAAGTCAGGTGTGTTTTGCCAGTGACGGTAATTGGTGAATGATCTCTCCCTGTCCTTATCTCGACTCATGAGCCTTTCATTATATTTTCTCTCCCCTGTCCATTTGAGGAGGGGGAGTGATAGAGCGGCTTTGGTGGGCACCTGGCACCCAGCCAGGGTCAACCCACCACATCCTTTTTATATTAAAAACACAGGATGGTTAGAGTGCAAGTGGGACATTCAAGTATAACTATATACAAAGTTTTGTACTTGCCCTTTCACCTGCAGTTCAGCTCTCTTGTAATTTACATTCCAATGCCAATTTCACTATGCGATCACACTCTCCTTTTTGTGGGACCTCTGTTTAATTCAATGCCCAAATCAGAAATTACGTGAAAGAAATTAGACAGTGAGTTGCAAAGGCAACTACAAGTCTAGCATTTCCTAACCTTCAAGCATTTATTTACTTTCCAAATTAAATAAATAAAGGTATTTTTATAATTGCTAATATAATATTTTAGGACAAATGTTATACACACTGCCTGTGGATGACAGGCTTTATAAAAAAGAATAATACTACTGACCAAAGAATTTATTTAGTAACATTCAAACTACACATACCTGTCAACAATAATGCCGTGAGGTATGAGCACATATTCCAGATCTCCGTAGTAGTGCTGAGGATAAGTGAACAAATCCAGACTGTATCCGGGCCAATTGTCTGAAATCTGCATATCAAATAGTACTGTTAAGAATACTTCATGGTGTTTGACAATATGTAACTGATATAAAATCAGTGTTCTAGTACACTCTATTGGCTGAATTAATCATATGACATACTCTCTTCCAGTTATAATTTACTATTTCACTTTTCCTATTAATTATTTTGTTTCTCAGTATATTTCAGAAATCAAATGCTACAGTTTTTTCCCCAGAGAACATGGGAAATTTCACCTGAAATTACAAACAACTAGATAGAAAGAGGAAATATTTAATAGTAAATTAGTGGCAAGTGTAAGTTTCTTACTACTTTCAAACTCGAAATGCAAATGTAAGATTACCAATAAGAAGGGATTCTCCAATGGGAGATTCAGACTGTGGGATTAAAAGTCTTAAGGTATTTTAAAGTCGCACATAAATAAATAAATATTCTACAGGTGAAACAGCACATAGGGAGAGTAAATTATGTGGTTCATGGATGGTATCTGTACAAATCAGTGGAAGACTGTACTTCTTGCCAAAGGTGAGGTTCTTAACTTAGATAAGTCATCAAAGATAAGTGATTACAAAATGTTTGCATCTCACCTCACTATCAGCTAGTCTGTAAATTCAGACATTTACAGAAAAAATATTTTACAGATTTAATATATATTAGTTTCATAAGTATCAGGATACAACAATTAGGAGATCCCACAGCATACTATGGCAGTAGAGATTAAGTAGGGCAAAAATCAGCCAACAGGCAAAGCCTTCAGAAAGCTATGAAGATGCAAAGTCATCAGCGTAAGAACTAAAGAAACTCCAAGCCAACAATTTTCACAATTCCTTACGAAAGACAAGACCCACAGGTTCACAAGGTATCTTGGAATCATTACGAAGCTTTGCTTCAGTACTGGTTCAGGATAAAAAGTGAAACCTAACAGGTTTGCTTTAGAACCATGTTCCTCAAGTCACATACTGTCTTTCTTCTTTCTACAGCTTGGCCACATGAACCTTGAGTAGAAGGATAAATGGTGAGAAACCTGCCTTTGTCAAGTGCATGTCTTAATGGCATTTCTGCTAAATCTAGCTGTTAAAGGACCACCACTGAAACTAATCTCTGCTTATGATTTCATGTAGTAGAGCAATAAACCATGTCTTAAAAATATCTAGGCTAACACAACATATTTGATGTTGAGCTGCTCCTCCACATCTAGTCTTCTTGAACTTAGGTGTAGCCCTGCCTCATGCTGTACTGAAACAATGTTCTGCCTCATGGATTTTTGTTTGATTGGGGGTTTTTTGCATATTCATTGACAGCTACATACACCTCAACTGTCATGTTTTCTTAACTCTGCCCAACAGTTTCTGTATCAAAAAAAGTTATCTGTTGGTAACTACTACCAAACATTTGCCCATAAAGAGCATGACTAGGAGATCACTGGAATCAATGAAAGCTTTTCCCCTGACTTACACAAGCCTTGAAACTACACATAAGAAAAAAGTTACTTAGTTATGTTTCTCATTTCTATATAAACAGGAGATTATAAATATCCTGCTTGGCAAAGTTTTTAATTAGAGGCAAATCTTGCTCCAGAAACACTGATGCAGAAGGCCTGGGAAGCCTATTTTGCCATCTTCATTTTCAGTACATAAGGGTAGCTGACACTTTTTAAACATTTTGTAACAATGAACTGTCTGGAATGGTTTTGTTCAAAAGCATTTTAACATAAAATGAAACCATTTCAGATAGTGCTTTAAATTGCATAAGTACTATAAACACCCACTAAGAACCCTTGTCAGTACTGCTTGCTTATGCATTCTCATCAAATTGCATGTTTTTAGTGTGATGCAGAAGATCACACTAAATGCATGGAAACTGCTTCAGAATTCATACAAATCAATAGCTTTTACTTAGGTTACAATAAGTCCTTTATGAAACAGGATCAGGATGGAATTTTGATTCTCCTATCTATGCTTCTGCTTCTCTTGATTAGAACATAAACTGCATCACTTTGCAATAATATAGAAGTTCTCATTTATAAGTGCTCACTGGCATTTGACAAGTAAGATTAAATTCACATGTACTTTCTAATTAACTATTTTTCTAATATAATAAGCCTATTCCATATTCTTCTTTCTTTTAAACAGGCACTTCCCAACAATAAGGCTTAGAAATTCTCATTTACCCTGAAGTTATTCACAGCATTATGCTATGGATATTTTCAAGTAACCATAAATTTTTATGAGTATTCAGCCTGTTGATTTAAAAAAAAAAAAAAAAGAAAGAAAAAGTGCAATTATCCTCAGTATCACAGCTAAGCACCATAAAATATCCACCCCAAATTAAATTCAACTTCTATTTACTTCTGGCTGTAGCCCTTGAAAATATGAAGGAAACATTTGTGATTGTTTAATAAAAAGACAGTATTCAACTGGATAAATAAATATATATACTAAATATATTGGTACACAAGTGTGTAAAAAAAGTCCTACAGTGAAAGAAAGAGCTATTTTTAAAGTTTAGGCTTGCCATGTTCAAGCAGCCCAGCAGAAATTCTTCAGTAGGTCTTTAAAAAGTTGATGTGAATATATACAAAAAGGAATACAAATACATGGCAATACCGGAAAGCATTCCCTTGAGGCGTAAGAGAAGCTGCAGACATTCAATTGCAACACCTTTGGACGAATATTGCTAGTTTTGTTGTCTGGCAAAGTGGGTACATGTGAGGTTTGAGCACAGTACTTGCTTCAAAGCAACAATGATCTGGATTCTGCTTTGGTATAAAATAAGGGAGCAAGCACCAAGCAAAATCCAGCTTTTGTAAACTTAAATCAAACTGCACTGGCCTTACTTTTGGTTGGTTTTGGGGGGCATTAGGGAGCGCATGTGTGTAGCAAGCAGAAGAAATGAAATCAAGCAGAACATGGTTATGAGCATTCATTTCCTCCTTTGCAATATCTTCACTTTGGCGCTAAACATAGTCACCCACTTTAAAAATGTCATTTATGACACAGGTGTCAGGAGAGGTCGTTGATGCGCGGTGGTTTCAGACAGAGGTCGAACACACAGCGACGGGTTTCTTTGCAAGGGGGATGGAGGGAACGCTGGCGTGGACAGGCTGTAACCGCTGCCTACACAGAGCGCTCAGCTCTGGGCCACAGCCTGGGTGGCTGTTCTGCAACTCGATTAAAATCCCAGCGCTACAACGAAATAAGAGCGTACCTAACGTGGTGGCAGTGATGGTACTTGCTTCACAGGAAAATCTGGTTTGTCCCTCAGAATAAGGAGCATATTCGTTCATTTTTGCATAATTTATTCAGCCCCACAGGTACTCAAAACGCACTGCCAAAGTTCGGGCTTTTTCCCACCGCGGAAGACTAAGGGGCTGCCTAACAGCGTGCTTTTACGGCCCTCAGATCCTCAAAGGCCTCTAAGCGTCTCGGTGAGAGCCAGACACGCCGGGATCCCTGGGGATCCTGATCTCAACGCACAGCCGCAGCCGCCGCTCCGGGTAATTCAGGACCGTATTTTCAGGGTGGGAGCCAACAGCCCGGTGAAGCCTGGGGAGCCAGCCGGCCCTGCCTGCCTCTAGCCCGGGGAGACCAACACGCACCTTCCCGCCGCAGCCCGCGGGCAGGGCCAGGCACCGTCCCCCTCCGGCAGCCCCAGCAGGGCTGGGGACGGCGGGCTGAGGCGTGAGGAGACGCAAGCGCGGGGACGGGAGCAGGGTGAGGGGACGCGGCCCAAGGGCCGGCCGGGCGAGCCCGGAGCGAGCGGGGACCCTCGCAAGGCGGCTCCGCGGGCGGGAAGGACGTGAGGGGTCAGGCGGGGGCTGGCGGCGGCCTCGGGCGGGGGGGGGGGGGGGGGACGGGACGGGGACGGGCAGAGGGGCAAGGCAGGGAGCGCAGCGGTGCCGTGGACCGGCAGGGAAGGGCCGGGCAGGCGCGGGGGGTCAACCACATAGCGCCGCGGGAGCGACAGCCGCGGGGGAGCCGCGCTGAAGGGCGGGCGGCGCAGGGTCTGCGGCAGCGATGGCGGCAGAGGGCGGGAAGGAACGGCGGAGAAGGGGGCTGGGGGGGTTTGGGGAATCGCGCACCGCGGGGGGCGAGCGACCGAGGCGGGCCGGGCGACGCTTTGCATTTACCACAACGCCGCGGCCTCCACTGCTCCGCGCCGCCGCGCTGCTCCCGCCTCGTCCGGCCATCTTCCTGCGCGCCCGCCCGAGGGGCTGCGGCGCGGCGCGGCGGGGCGGGGACGGCCGGGGGAGCGGGGCTGGAGCCGTGCCGCGGACCGGGCTGCGCCCGCAGCTGCTCCCCGGCGGGCGGCGGCGGGGGAAGGTGCCGAGGAGCCTGGCGCCCGCCGGGCTGTGGGGTGCCGAGGGGGCCGGCCCGGGGGCCTGGGGCTGCACCCCTCTGCTTGGGGCCGGTCCCCCCACCTCCCTGGGGAACAGAGCCTGCGGTGTGCCCGCCGGCGCTCGGGGCTTACCAGACAGGCACTCATCAGCTTTTCTTATGCCGTGACAAGACAGACTTAATTGCTAAAGGTCTCTAAAGAGGAGAGGAAATCCGGAGTGGAACGCGTAAGCTAAACTGTATGGAGAGGCACGGGTGGGATAGGTGTTCGGAAAGCACTGCGCAGGGCACAGCGGTGTCTGCCGGCGGGTTAGCCTTGCCTACGAAGTGGGATACGAGATGGAAGCGGCTACAGGCGTAGGTACGGCTTGAAGAAGCCAGCACTAGTGACAGACTGGCAGGATGGTGGAAAGGTTTGGACAGAGCTAGGTAAGAAGCCAGGGCTGAATAAAAGAGTGGATAAGATTGAGCGGCTCTGGGTTAAACTGACATTTTAACAGGTTTTTGCTTATACTCTAGGGAGAAAAAAGGATGCCAGAAAGCAAACTTGTAATAGTCCATTAATCTTGCTTTTCATCCTTGCTGACTTCTGAACTGGTGCTCCTTCTTCCCCACCACTGCGTACATGCTGGAGCAAGCTGTGTCTTCCTAATGCCTTCAGCCCGCCGCCATGTTGCTCATGCTGTTGGTCCAGTAGAAGGAAAACAGATCAAGAACTGTGCAGCCTTCTGCCATGCCCCATCCATTTCTGTTAAAATTATTATTATTTTGCTTTCACAGCCTCACAGATGAGAAGGAGCTTGTTTCTTCTGTTGGGTTGCTCTTATCATTGTCTACCTTTACATTCCCATATAAGAAGTTCAAATTTGGACTTGCTCTGTTCTTTTTGTATCCTATCTTTTGGGAAAAATGCTAACAGCCTCTCAGTCCACTGCAGGTAAAATTGCAGCTTTTCACTTTCTTAAAAGTGAAAGTTGGTTATGATTTCTGGTATTTATCTGTTAAATATACAACTGATAGAATTCTGCCTTTCTTATACTAGATATTATTGAAGGAAGAAAAAGTTGCTTTTAGGGGAGACCTGGGCGTAATGAAATATGCTTAGTGATACCTGAGGGGCTCTTACCGATCCAGTAGGAAGACATTTCCATTTGGTGCACTACTTTTCTAGAATGTAGTCATTGAGACTTGTAGGCCACAAGTCATAAGATGAATCCAGAGAACACTATGGGTATGTCTACACTCAGAGTTTTGTGTCCAGTGTGGGCTGGTTTTTAGGTGCATCCTGTTAGTGCACTTACATTAGAACTGATAGGACAATTAATAGCTTAGGACTCTGGTGTTAAGAAGGCTTCTACAAATGAATCACCAGTTAAAAGTCTGGCTAAGTACTGGCTAAGTACTAAAGCAACTGAAAATTATCTTGTGATAAACGCTTTGTTTCTTATATGAAGCCAGATCTGTTTGCTTTTTGGTGGCTTAAGGAACTACTCTTAGCAGAACTATCACTACAATTGACAACATGTCTGAAAGAACAGAAGACCAGGTTCGCAAAATGACAGAGGCGAACTCCAGAATATATCTGCCTCGGAAGTGATGCCTGTATATAAAGACTGAGGTATGCTGGAAAAAAATAGTTCCTGTTCACAGTGCTTTAAAATAAACTTAATAAAAAGTAGTGAATTTGATAAACAGCATATACAGACTTGTACAAACCTACATAAAGTAAACAAAAATATTTTTGTAAAATATATAGGAGATTTTCATAATGGGCAAAATACCTAAATATTTTTGCATTTCAATTGCATGTCAACATTTCATACAACTATTGAGAAAGAAAGTCTAATGTTTCATCTAAACTTCAGGATTAAATGCGTCTGATTTGTATCCACAATCACTTTTCAAGATTTGAAGATTCTCCTTGCTTGGAGGCGGGCAAGAACCCCTTCTAAAGCCACATTCGCCCTAAAGCTAATGCAATCTGCTTCAGTTACTGCCACATTACAGATAAAGCTGCTGTTGCATAAACATCACAGAACTGGGCTCTATAGTTCTGAAGCTGTTTGGATTACAGCTAGAAACTCAAATTAATTTTGCCACTGCTGTATGAGTACTGGTTTCTTCTACCTTTTGGACTAGTTGGGTTACTATTACAGAGTTTTCTGTCTTTTTTAACCACATTCTTTATCAAACCACTGCAATACAAGAGATGATTGTTCTAACTACACCACAGACAGAAGCTTAACAATTTGAAAAAGATTAACATGAACAAGATACTAAAAAATAAATTCCCCTGGCATTGTGCTGAAAAACTTAAGCAGGAAATGTTTGTTCTTCCTGTCAAGGTTGGATGACTGCATTTTATCAAGTCTTCCTTTTGGTATTCTTCTCTTCCAACAATTTTACAGGGCTCACTTAAGAAGTGTAATGAAGTGTCATGTCTTGCTAATAACAATAAATAAGAACATGGAAATGAAAAACTAGATAAATTTAGCTGGGGTACAGTTTGAAGGGTAGTGCTGCTAACAGCAGCCACCGGTCCAATCCACAGTCACTCTTCTCCATGTAAGATTGTTTTATTGGCATAAAATGTAATAAATTTTTTAAATTTCATTGCAAATGAGACAAATTTATGGTTCTGTAAACCCACAGAATTAAGAGAAACCAGAATTAATGAGGTTCTTTGTGCATGATGGAAATGAAGCTGCTAAGGATTTTGCTATGGAAGTATAAGTACTTACTGAATGTTTACATTGTTTTTTTACAGTATGAACTGGTGTAGAATGAATGAACTTACAGTAGATTTGCAAAACATTTTTTAATTAGGGACAAAGTATGATTATTTAAAACATGGTATTAGGGCCTTAACTGTGAAAAAGACTGCAAGCATTCTGAAGAACGCTTCTATTATCTTTGCTTAGCTGTTTGTTTATAAACTAAAAATAGGAGGAAAAGAATAAACACTTTTAGATATACAACCATGGGAAATGATCAAAGGGGGAAAGAACAAAAAGAAAATAGCATAGATCATACTAACAAGTAGGTCTGAACACATAGCCAAAAGACATAAAGGAGCAGATGGAAGAAGTGACACACAGAGAAACAAAGCAGAGTTAAGACTTATATGCAAATCCCTTGTGAATGTATTTATATCTTGGGCCCGTACAGACCAAACTTTTCAGTTACACATCTTTTCCTTTCTTACCTTGTTACTAATAAAAGCAGGACATGCAGTATCCACCCTTTCACAACTCTAACGTAAAGAAATATTAAAAATAGAAGGTTGGGGGCAGGGATATATCAAGAAAGCAGTCCAAGACAAACATCATGGAGTTACCTATTGGCCTTTGCAACTCCATTATGTATTCTCCTCCCAAGAAATTAAACATTTGACAACTCACTTTAATATGTAAACACCAAAAATAGACAAGAAAAGCATGAAAATCCTGAATATTTCAAGAGGTATGGCTTACCTAGATAGAAGCTTGCCAATTAGGGGATGAAGCAAGAGCTCTTATTCTGGTTCTGCCTGTTGCTGCAGCTGTTATGTGAACAGCAGAACTGTAAACAATCTTATCAAGCATAAACCTGCATTTCTTAGTGGTTACAGGGTAATCGACCCCCCCCAGTTGTTGCAGAGAAAGACGTTTTTGGGTAAAATGATCATTGAAGAGAATATAAAAACCAAAAGTCTAGCATATACAGTACTTCAGGGCATGTTGAAAGCAATTCTAAATTGCTTTCACATCCAGTTTTAATATATTCCAGAATTTTGAGTTCTTTTGCATTACCTGAGGCAGTTTCCCAGTCCATAGGGTGACTGCTGAAGATGCTGAGTGCAGCAGAACATATTTGCCAGACAGTGTTACAGACATCTGGGAGAACATGAAGCAGTATTTCAAACTGTTCCTCTACATTCAAGAACCTAGGGAGACCGTAGGAAAAGCTGTCCAATTAGGCAGGGCTAGGTAGCATCCTACCATGTACAGTAGTATAGATGCCATACTTCCCCTTTGTGACTACTGTACTACAGTAGGAGATGAGGTGGCACTGCAAGCTGGAATCTAGCTTCTGTCCACCTTCAACTTCAGCAGAATTAGCACGTTGAGGAATTGGAAAGTTCAACTTTAAAGCAATTGCAGCATCTAAGATCCACAAGGGAAGCTCAGAGCATTTAGCTATCACAATTAACCTGTACTGAGTCTATAACACTGACTTAGGCTTTGAAAATTAACTACAATAACCAATATCAAGAAAATGGCTAAAAGCTGCCGTTCAAGATGTTAGTCTGTTTTTTAATTTTTTATGACCTTTAAATCAGTGTTAGGCACTGCTTGACAGAATTCTGGGCTTTGACTTATTTGGTCTATGATAAACATCTTTAATACAAAACTACATTTTTGTTTGTTATTAATCTCACTGTGCCAGACTAGAGCAGCGAGAGCTTCACTGTGCAATTTCCTGGCTCCTGAAGATACTCTTCCTGCTTTTCAGGTTCGTGTTACTAATACAGAGTTCTTTATAGCTGAAAAAAATACAAACAAAAATTTCCTCTTGTCCTTTAATACTAGAATAAACTTTATTTCCCTCATAATATTATGCAAATATTTCCTCTAACCAGCTATTTGGAAGCATTGATGTTGGAATGGTAAAGCATTATTTTTAAGAAATGCTGCTTACATCATATTCTATGACAAATTCATCATGCACAGCCATGAAAACTAGTCAGGGAATTGTAAATATATAGTGGGTCACACCCGATATAATGAATTTAACTGTTAAGAGCTTGTTTTCCTTTTAAAGGAGGTTGTTCAGTTGGCTTCGTCCCTCTTTTTTTCTTTTTTTTTTTTTTTTAATAAACTACAGCAAATTTGGGAAAACCTGCAAAACAAAAGAATTCCAAGTGTTTTAAACAAGTAAACGAATAACAGTTTAAGGACTTTTTTTTTTCCTCTCTCCAAAATAGCTCAGTTGTCTTTGATGTAATTTTGTATACTTCACAGCTTGCCTAGAATAAACAGTGCAGTAACAAAAGTGTATTGAAAAGCAGAATCTGGTCCAGCAAGTTCTCCTATAGCGTAGGCACACTAAATGTTCATGGCCAGCCAAGCCCTGAGCTCTGTTGCTGCACAGAATGACCCGCTCCCTAAGGGTGCTGGAATGCTGGATTTAGACCATTTGCCAATTTTATGGTTTGTGTAAAAGACAGACCATTCTTCCTGAGCAAACAGCAAAATGTGGTTGTTTCTTCATTGTGCAGTGCTTGGGGCCACATGTTGAACACTACTGAATTTTTTTCCTCTGAAGAGAGAATTATTACATTGCTTCCTCAGCTTTAATACGACCCTCGAAGCAATATGGGAACAGTTCTAGAGGTACTTGTCTATCTTTACAGCAGCTCTGGGAATTAGAGGATTGAGTCACCTGAAATTTCCATATGGGGCTCTCACCTAGCAAGAGTAATTTAAACAGTATTTTCATTAATTTTGAGTGACCAGTTTGAGACAATAGCTTTCAAACTATTACATAGCGCTGTCTAGGTTCAAAGCGTAGCTTCTAACTTTAGGCACATATATCCTATATTTAAAACATATGGGCTCAAATCACAGAATTCAGGAACCTCAAAAATGAGAAATGCAGTATTAATGGCTACCAGTGAAAAAGCCAGGTATAAGTCATTTACAATTGCATTTCAAAAACATTCTATGACAAAGATATGAATAAATCATATTGCTCTAGGGAATAAGTTAAGTGCTTTAAATTTCATTTCTCTTCCTTCAACTCCTACTTTCCAGTTGCTGAAACAAATGAGATGAGGGTTCTTGGAAAACAGATCCTTTTAGTAAACAACTTGAATCCGTTCCCTTTATTGCATGGTCTTAATTCATCCCCCAGATGATCATATTTAATATTATTATAAGCACGTAGAAGCTCTACTTACAGACAAAAATTTTATTGTGTCAGACACTAAGCAAAGAGAGAAAAAGATGATCCACACAACAGATAACTTACAATCTAAGCCTAAGACAAGAAATGACTGGCTACAGTGCCAGGGGAGTTCAAGGAAACTGCACAGGTCAGCGAGATAAGCCCTAATCTCAGCTCACCAGCAGCTCAGCTGTTGTTAAATTTTTGGTGGGCACCATTGCAAAGAACATTTGAGGAAGGATTTGAAGACAAAGGTATTCCAGTGTTTGCACATTTGTGTGAATTGCTCCATGCTGTGGAGTCAATGTGGAGGCAGGCATGGAATAACGAATTAACAACACAGGCTAGTACTGTAACTGAACAGGAGTTCATCTGCATAGCAGCATCAAGAAGACCAGCTGACGTGAATGTAGTCTACTCTTTGGCTATGCCTGCTTGTCTACAACCATTTGTTGGAGGTACAGTCTAGAAGAAAAAATGAAGTGTGTTTTTTATAACTTGGTGAAATGGAAGTTACATTTACTTCAGCGCCCTCTAAACAGTAAAGCAAAAAACACAAACAAGAAACTCAGCTCACCTTGGATTCCTACCGTAATGCCACTGCTTAGCCTGGAGGATGAAAACCCTGAATTTACTCACATTTTATGTACATAACATTACATAACAAAAAGGAGCTGGAGCAAGATCGAGACAGAATGAAAAAAAAATACAATCTAGGCATTCAGCAGTCAAGTATACATTCACTACCTTGGATGCCCACTCATGGGGAGAAATGGCCAGTCCTCCTTAGCTTGGTCAGGCTCAATACGCCTCTAGTTACTGGGGTGGATGGTCCCAATCAGCTGCAGGGCTCAGCAGCTGGCTTCCTTGACTATGGGAAATGTCAGACAACCTTAATAATAGGTTTTGCCACCTGTCTCTCCTGTAATTATATTATTAATAAACATTGTAAAGCCGAAGATGAAAGCATTGACTAGGACTAGCATTTATCTAGGACTCCCATTAATCTGCATATATGTGAAATTTTCTTATCTGAAAGATGTCTGCCTTCATTAGGGCTGAAATTGTTAGATATGTTCTTTTCCCTGAAACATACCCCAGTGAAAGGACTAGATTTTAGCTTTGTGGCAGAGCAATCACAACAGCAGTTTGTGATACCAGTTTTTCACAAAAATATACAAAGGGCCAGAACATACCCTCCTACAATAAAACCCACATGCAGAGACTAAGTAAAATTAAATCAGTGAGGAATTTATCCCATATTATTTCTCCCACAGAATTTTGCCCTTACTGTTTCATGAGGGGAATGAGGTTACCCCTCTGCAAAGAAGATTTTGAGGAACTGTCCCAGACTTAGTCCCCAGGAATTCATGTATAGTCCAAGAAACCACCGTGCCTTGAGATCAGCCACATGGAGCCCATATGCTCCTGTCAGATCTGATGCTTGCTCGAGGCAGCTCTATCGGAGCCATAGGATCAGGAACTCCCTGTGTTTGTGATGATGCCATATCTGATCCCATCCTTCCTGGATATAAATAGTTCCATTCTGAAGAACAGCCAGTGAGATATTTATCATAATTTCATGTTGCTATTTTTAAAAAATAGATACACAGTTTTGTCATGCACAACTTCCAACAGGAAATATCTTCAGTTTATGGCAACATAACTCTTACTGACCAACACAGCATTCATATCCCGTTTAGCATGTGTTTTGTGATGGTTATCCAATTTAATATGGACCATTTAAAAATACCAGTTTGATAATTATGAAGTACTAGAAGCATTTTGATTATTTTCTTTCTCATTATTTCATTGATTATCAGTAATTGACTAGTGAATTTAGAGAACGTTTCAACTGGTAATGCTAGTTTTTAGCCTGTGGACAGACTTGTTTCTGTTAATATTTAGTATCTTTTATGAAGGAACAATTCTATCAGAACAATTGAGTTTACTCACCTTTTTGCTTTAGTTATACTGATGTTACGTATTAGTTGATTCATGAACATTACACCTTCAATTATTGGCATTTCCTGAACATATAATTACAGAGTTACATTCTTCAGATTCTGTAAATTTTGTCAAACTTCCCAGAGAGAGTTAAAGGGTAAGAATGTTATCCTTCCGTGTGTATTTTCAATGGTTTTCATTATAATATATTTTTTCCATAATCAGAAGTGTCGGTAGGTTGCATGGAATACACATCAAAATAGATGGCAGGAGTTATAACCTCCCCACAGGGTGACAGAAGCTATTCACACGTATCAAGAGGGGAACATCCTGTGTGGCAGCAACTACCTGCAAAACACTATATGAGGTTTATGCAAAAAACCCCCACAGTACTGTTGAAAGAAACTAGTGATAGCCCACTCAGCTACAGAAGTGCACTGGCTTTAGTCTCTCCTTCTCCTGTTAAGCAGGAATACTTTTTGCATCCCTTCCTGTTCATTTCCTAACTTCCCAATAATATACTAATATCCTTACGACATTTTTAAAAAGCAGTCTTTATTACTGGTGAATGATGAATGTTTCCAAGTGTGGCCTAGTTGCTTGTCCCAAATTTTGGGATAGGCCATCACCTACTTTGCATTTCCATAAAGTTAGCACTGATGATAAATGGAAGAACCAAATCCAGATCCTCAACCTAACTCAGCCAAATCGTCTATGAGTAACTAAAAGCTGAGAGTGAGGCAGTGGGAATGCATGCTGTTTTGGAGTCAAATCTAGCTTTTTATTTTAAGCCACAAGAAACAGCCATGTTTGATTATATTGCATTTCTTAAGAAAGGCATCTTGTACTTCACTAGGAGATAATGTGACATGTTATTAAGTGCTTATAATTGGTGTGGTTTTGTTAAAATATACAGTATAAGTCATTCTTTTGAGTAAACAATAAATGAATCCATATTTTACAAAACCACAGCTTTCCTCAAGCTTATATCTTTCAAAAATAAACATGATTGCTTAACAGTAAGTTACAAAGAACAAAATACACATTCCTGCTCACCCACACTTTCCTAGTGCATGTCATAGAGGAGTTTAAGATGCACAAGAAATATAGCCTAGAATCACTGTGAAGTCTTCAAAGCCATTCCCTGACAAATTTATGAAAGGAATTTAATGTACATGAAAATTCGGCTTTTAATAGTTCATTTGAGGTTTTTTACTTCATCCTGTGCTGATGTCACAACAGCTGCTGGTGGTAATGATTGATACCATACAGAAAAAGCTGTGTTCTGAAGCAAAGGTTAAGCAGTAGGAAAGAAAAACAATTTTTCTTTTTATGCAAATAATTGCACTATAGTATGCTGATATAATTTCTGCCTAGGTCTTGACTCACATGCTAGTATATTGCTTTCATTCTAACATTACACACATAATAGCAATCAAAACACATTTTTCTACTTTAGTTGTAGATTTACTACAGTATTACCAAATTATTTATGCATAAACACACACAGCAAGCGACATGTGGTATCTGTATTGCGTTAAGTCTATATTATTATGGGCTTCCACCATAAAAATTGGTTTTGGTAACAAAAAAATGAGTACACAAAATGTTATGCAGAAGCCAAGCTGTTTAGAAATACAATCACTCAAGCTTTTAAGTAAAGCACAACAGCTCTTTAATAACTAGCCCAGAAGCCATCCCACCCTGAAGTTATATTTACCAAGCTGTTTCAGCAGCCAATTATTTCACTTTGTTTTGGCTATGCAAGGAAAGAAGTGCTCTAAACATATGAAACAGTATTTTTTATGCTTTTTCTATGATGTTTATAGAAATCTTAGTAGTTAATAAAAATTAGAAAGAATAATAGATTAAATTAATGTTTTTATACTCAAAGTTTAACTAAGAATTTTATTTCAAAATGTTTTGTGAATTATACAGACGAGAGCTATACGCAACAACTTTTCTAAGAAGCTACATACTTTTATTAGTTGAATATTTCCTTCTGAATAGGTGGCGGTGTCAATTTCTTCTCAGGATTTAGGGGGGCACTTCTTGGAGATGTAGAGATAGAGAAAAAGAAAAGGAGGAAAGAGGCAATATTTGAAAAACAGTCCTTACTCATTTGCAATGTAGATAACTTTGTGCTTCTCAATTACTTCTATGTCATGCTCCAGTTGTTTCATCTGTGATTCCAGCTTTTCTTTATATATCTTCTTGGGTATGGTGTCTATTTCTACTGAAAGACCCTGAAATTCACGATACACTTCTTCCCAGTTCTTTTTCAGCCCCTAGTGCCATTACAAGAAAAGGAAATATATGAGGAAAACTTACTTCATTAAGAATAATATGCATATAAACTACCTAGGGTTTTTTGTTAATATTTCATTTGATGAGTGTCACTGCAATGTTAAAATAATAGATAAATATATGGATAGTGTTTAATCATCTTAATTGGACCAAATTAATTAAATGCTTAAAAGTCAAAGTGGTTGCAACAGAAATAATTTTGACTCATTCTGATGCAATATAAGGAATGGTCTTTACAAAACTCTGTGCCTTGGAGAGAAAAAATTACAGTCTTTAAGAGGCAACAAAACAATAATTAAACTAGCCAATGAAGGATGAGCTACAAAAATATTAAACTGAAAAAAAGTATGTCAATGTGACTGACAGTCAACTCTGTAGCCTACCAGGAACTCAAGGAAGTCTGTACACTTAATTTCCAGTCCTCAGTATCTTCAAGAAAAACTGCATAAGGTAAATGAAGAGTGACTCTTCCTTATTCTATATAAGAGACTTTCTATGCTTTCAATGATCTACAGGTAGGCAACTGTGACTGCTCCATTGTATCTAATGGTAATATGCTCACTGAGGAACTACTATGATTCATAAAAGCTGCCTCAAAACTCTTATCACTCAAATGTCTTCTTTTCTCCAAAATGCAACAGGAATGATCTTACAAACTGTACTACAGAAACCACTTCCCCATAAACAGCAACCTAGCTACCACAGATATCACCATGTCACACACAGTGGTGTTACTTACCTTAAATAATCACAAGAGCACCAATACTTGGAACTCCAGCCAAAATTCAGCAGCATTTTAGTTCATCTCACAACCAGCTTCATTTTCCATAATTGAGACTTTGCTCAGACCATGGACACCAAACTGATCCCACAATATTTTAACTTCTACAAACTACTTTGAAAAAATTATAAATAATTGCATTCCTTTCCTAATCTACATTTACAATAATATCTGTAGGCAACTTATTTATCATTTGGACTAAAAAACCTAGCTGTTACTGACCCTATCAACAATAATTTCAGTAACTGCTACCTCTCTTGAATGCTGCTATGCAAAGAATTACCTTACTAGATAAAATGAACTGTATCTTCCATATATAAAAGCCCAAGACTAAAACCCTGCCTAAAAAACCCCATGCAATCATCTGAAACATACTCATGAACTTGTTAATTCAACATCAGAGACAAACTTTTATCCACCAATATATGCTGAATGGAACCAGACTGTGGTAGAAAAATAAAATTTTTCTTTACATCTTCACAATTACTGCAACAATTGCTCTTACTTTCTCTCCTCAAGAGGATAATCAAAATCTACACATCCTATACATGCATATATGAGGATTTAGTAGAGTTTGTTCAGTGCATCAAATGTCCTCATGAAAACTATATGGGTGAACTTAATAATCACATCTACTACGAGGAACTCGTACAGCTATCAGTAAATAATACAATATGGCTATCAGTGAGAAAACACTTTTCCAAAATGTTTTTGGCTCTCAGTTCTGTTTCCTTAGAGGAGATCACAAAGTATCTTCAAAAATGAACTGAAGTTACTCTCTTGGGAACTAAAGTTTTCAACTCTGCTTCATAACTAAAACCGGATTCAACTGACATACTGATTTTATGGCATGCTGTGATTTCCAACCTCATGTCCTTCTTTGCTATTATTAAACACCTTTTCTCCCAGACTGGCTAATTGATTAACATACTGAAGTTAAATTTAAAGGAATTACCTTAACACATATTTAGCTTTGAAGATTGTTGCTTCTATTTCAGAACTCAAGGACTCTTGTGCTAAAAAACTTGTCTGATTTTGTCCACTGTATGAATTGATTTAACAGAAAAAAATTACCTCTCCCTGCCAATACTAAGAAAAACATACTTTTTAATATGAACTAATATTTTACTGATTCAAAGCAGTGTATTTATTGCATAGCAATTCGTGCTTTTTGCATATTCATATTAAGCATCTAGGTGTTGTCCATAATGGTTATTCCAAAAATCTTCATATACCAATATCTACATAAATTTAAAAACCCTACCTCAACATGTGAAACTTAGAGCAACAAGGCTATTTATTTACTGTCTTGTAATGCTACTTGTCTTTGCAATCCAAGGCTGTAAAGTACTTAACTAAAGCTCCTAGTCTACCAGGCATCAGGTATCGTTTACAAATATATACTCATGAAAATAAATACCGTATTTCCAAAACTTTCATAGAAGAGTCATTCATAGCTTCTTTTAAATAATTCTTTGTGTACATTAGCAAAAACTATTTTGGAAATCACTTAAAACAGTGAATTTTAAAACACATTAGAGCATGCACTCACCACAATTTACTCTATCCCTACAGAGTGGAGAGACCAAAAGCAGATCATGACTCCCCTCCATAAAAGTCTCCCTCAGAGCTCCTCCAAGAGCAATGTAATATGCTGACCATTACTGCTATGGGCTAGATCACAAACTGAATATCTAACTCTTTATAAGGAATTCTAATACATACTGGATCAGTGAGAAATATGTACTGCATTTATCAACACTCTCTTTTATTCTCACAAAATCCCAACCAAAGTAAGCACAATGGAGAGTTCAAAAAATGTTGGCAGAAATTATTTCCCTTTATTTTTGTAAGTTCATGAGGCTTGATTTTGTTCTCAGACATCTATTGCCACGTATTCTTTCAAATCAGATAGTGCACATGTGTTCACTAGCAATGTCAATTATTTTAAAAGACAGGAATTCCCATATGTCTACAGCTGAGCACTGGGTAGAAGCCACATACCCTGGGGACACTAATTCCTCCTGACAATATAACTGTATAAATAATCTGACCCATGAAAGAGCAAACTTTTTTGAAAAATTTAAAAGAAAATACTGAGTTAATAAAAACAATCCACAAACTTTTTAATTAAAAAATATTTCAGTATACTCTTCTATTTGAAAAATACAGAACATAATTTTAAGAAAAGTAAATGCAGAACTGTGAGCAGCTGAACTCACATGCCTTTTTGCGCATATATTTTTGCTGTATAGTTAACTTGCTGGACCATCAGCTTGTCCCATGCCTTTCCCACCATAAAAATATCTTAATCTTCACCCTTGCTGTTATGTTCTTTATATTGCTGTCAATGCAATACCCTCACCTCTCTCCCATACTCCTTCCTAGCTTCTACTGCTTGCTGCATAAGCAAGAGACACCATTGTGCTAGCTATTTTGGATGTTGCTGATTAACCAGTTAATCTTTGCAAGTGAGTTAAAACACTGTGTTTTCTCTCTAAATATTCGGCGGGCTTTTTAATGGGAATTTAGCACCTTGGAGATGCCCATCCATCTGCTAATTTGTTTCAGGTGGCTGCTAAGATCAAGTTATTAAGGGACAGACTGATGAATAGGTTTCACAGTAATGTAAGCCTCATTTTCATAGGAAATTTGGCTAAAATGTGGACATAAGAAATTCTAGTTCAAGGATGGGATATACTTTAAAATGTCTCTTTTCCACTCTATTTATTTTATGGTATTATTTCTCTTTAGAAAATCTTCTGCAATAAAACCTGTATGAAAGACAGTATCCAAAACAGCTTGACAAAATACAATTTTTCCAGCCATAGTTCTACAAGTATATTGCAATTTAATTCTGTTTTCTGTTTTTGCTACATTTTAAAGCATGACCTTATACTTTAGTCAGTGAGGTCACAATGTGAACATAGAAACTGCCAATAAAATTGTCAATGTTATGCATCAGGAAAAAAAAAGGCATATTTTTCCATGGTTCACAAGTAGAGAGTCAGAACTGTCACTTGATTTTCTGCATTCCTTTGAAGTTTCACTGAAATTCCAAGTCATTAAGGGGGATAGAGATCTAACAGAATTGAAGTACTTGTAAAACTGGACTAAAATGTAGCTACATCAGCTCCCTTCAGTTCAGTTTACAACTGTTCTACAGCTCCATCTAGTGAAAAAGTAGCTAACTCATTCACTTCACTTAAAAAATAGAATATACTTTTATTACTTACATGGACTGACATTACCTTATTTAATATTTTGTACATGTTACTAATTACACTAAATCAAAATATGCACCTGCAGAAGACTTCTCCTTTCTTCATCAGATAGCCGTTTCATCGCTCTTTTCTTGAGATGCTCCAAGATACCGGCCTCGTATTCTTTCTGAGCTCTCTTCATTTCTTCATTTCTCCGTGTTACATATTTTGGTGTAACACCATAATCCTATAAGGGTAAGGAAGAAGTTTCTTATATGTGCTTTTATGAAGGAAACAAAGAAATACCTGTCATCCATAGTATATTACATTTGCAAAGACAGCTTGAAATGGAATTTTGCACTACCGAGCAATAAAATCTTAAATCACTGTGTTCTTAGAAGTATCAGACATGATTGTCTTTGTAGCCTGAGCAAAACATATAAACAATTCCCTTCAACTTCTTTTCACAACCTTGGAAGACAACAGAATCCAGAAACCGAAACATTTATTTATAAGAACTGATGGTTCAGTGAGGCGTTTGAAACCTGTTAATGACAGCAAGCTATTTTACATTTTTATATGGTGTCAGATTCTATGTTCTGAAACACATTCCTTAGATACTTTCTTTGAAAGGTCTTCCTGTATCCTGATTTTTGCTGAACGTTGCATGCCATAGAAGAGAGTGATAGTGTTAACACATACATGAAAATTGGACTAGTTAGGAATGATAAACTATCCCCTTCTGGATGTGGCAGAATTGTGTTTCTGAGGGGACAAATAATTTCTGAATATCCCAGATATACTTGGGGGAACACATCTATTTTGCCTTATCCTTTGTAAAATGAAGCCTATCTAGCTCTGCCAGAAGTTACTGGAGTCTACCTTCTTTCTACCAAATGCTAAATGATTCACAAATCTTTTAGCGTTGGGTGGCACTATGACTAGCATCATTTATATATATGTTTAGCCATAAGGTACTGCAAGGGTTGCAGGTTTGCTTTTTTGCATCTTCCCTGTCATGAGTTATGTCATATGTCATGTCTCTTTTTGCATAATGCTCTGTCATGAGTTACCAGTTTAAATAAGCCAGACTCCTAATACATCTTGTTTTCCTGAATAGTGGAACAGACTGTTCTTGTGCTTGGACGAAGTTGTCCTTACAGGCATGCCAGCTCTCTCAAGCTCCTTTGCTTTTCAAAGCTGTCTCCCATGGGGTCCTACCTACTAGTTTCCTGAATAAGCTGATGTTTGCTCTCCTGAAGTACAGGGTCTGTACACTACCACTTGCCTCCCTGAGGAGAAGGGGATCTTGAACTACTTCATGGCCTGTGCAAACAAGACTACTATTGATTATCACACCTCTGACCAGTTCTTTCTCATTTGTAAGTAGCAGAACCAGAAGAGCATGACCACTGGTTGGCTCATCTAGCATCTGTGTTAAGAAGCTGTTGCTGACACATTCCAGGAACCTTTTTGGATTGGCTTCATCCCATTGTGTTGTCCCTTCAGCAGATATCAAGGATGGTGAAGTCTTCCCTAAGCAGCTGCACTGTGATCAGAAGTTTTCCTCAAGCTGCTTAAAGAAATTTCATCCAGTTCCTCACCTGATTGGATGGTCCATAACAAACACACTTTTGACACTTACTAGCCTTTCCTCTGATCCTGACCCACAAGCTCAACCAGCCAATTCCACAGAAGAGCTCCATATATTTAAACAGCTCCTTCATCCAAAGGGCAACCCCTCCTCTTCTTCCCTGCCTGTCTTTCCTAAAGAGCCAGCATTCATTCATCACAGAACTCCATTTGTCTCCCCATCAGATGCTCCCTGGGTTCCCAATGCAACACATATGCTATTGCTTTAGCAGCATCATTCTGCCAATTTTTTTCTGACAGCATAAGCAAGTGAATACAGAGCAAAGGCAAGGCACAATTCTAGTGCCAGTGATTTCTTCCTGATGAATTTCAAAGGTTTACCACAAACAGCAGTGGTATCTAAACATCTCAAAAAGAATCATAAACATTTCACAGGATAATGCAATAGAGAACCTAAAATAGGCATTGCTACTAGTATTTCCACTATAATTTAATAAAACTTACCTTTTTTTTAATATATTTTGGAACAAGTCCTGAAGTTTCAAGCAGATATTTATCTCCCTGTCTTCTATCAACATAAATAGGTTGAGGCTTTTTAGGCAATCCCGTGATAGCAGCAACTGCATTTGTATTTATAAAATTCTTTTTACTCTGAATTCCCATAACTGGGTGATCTGTCCTCCGTGGCACTGACAATGCAGGCAATTTCTTACTATCCTGTTCTTTTTTTCCTGTGAATTGAGCACGTAAACATTCTCAGCAATAACTATGAAGAGCTTCGCAATTTAATGTTATTACATTTTTCGAAAAGGAAAAATTATGTACAAAATTACATAAAAATAGAAACCAACTGTATCTACAATGAAAGAATTGACTGGGAATGTACTATGATGAAAATGAGTATGCTTGTTTGGCATAATAGAAGTTTCATAATCTAGGAAATACTATGTTGGTTTAGATGGGTTTTTCTTATAATATGTCACTCATTTCCTCTTAACTGCAGTAGTATGGGACTTTTTAAAAATGTAATTAAAACTACTTTTACTGGAGATGCTCATTGTCAGGGCCTTTAGGCATTAATGGCCCTGCCCAGTCTCACCCGGGGCATCCACCCCACACCCTTGGGCTTAGGAACCCCATTTCAGGTCAGCCCTGTGCTGTCAGTGCCTGGCTGAGCTGTTTCAGCCATGCCTGCCCCTAGTCCTCTTCCTGAAGAGCTATGTGGAATCGGTGGATGGACCTGGCCTGTTACCCCATCTTGCCTGATGGTCACTAAGCCATTGATAGGACACATTTTCATCACCACCCCACTCTGCTCGCCTGCCTCTGGTGTGATGGGACTGCACTCTGTTGGTGAGGTCATTGCTCAGCCTGCACTGTGGTTGCCCTCAATTTCTGGCTCACCTCCCCTTAGGGAAAAGCCCTGCTCTTGCTGTTCCCTAACACTCGTAAACAACTTCTCACATTCCTTTCTCCAGAGAATATAGAAGCTATTCCTTTTTAGTGTAATCTTTTCTCCAAGGCACCAACAGAAAGTCAGTAGTCTCCTGAGTAGTCTCACTTCAGGTGAGTGATGAAAGACAATTCATTTCCCACCATGTTTCCCACTAGATGAAACTAACTCAATCATTATCAGAGATAATGATTTGATTCAGGTTGTCTGAGTTCATGTTCTTTGGTAGAAAATAAGTGTAATGTCACAAGTGACAGAGCTCATTCCTACAACAGCTGGTTTCCTGATACTGACCCCATGAACCACTGCTTTCCTGGGTATAGTTTTTACAACCTGATAGCTTGCCATAACTTAGTACTTTAGGACACACAGACTTAAATCTCTATTTCTCTTAGGATGTCTTTTTGGAAACAAGATCTCTGAAGCCTCTCAGTGAGCACTGGCTCACCATTATCTGCAGTACACTGGTGCACACTTGCTGCTTTGGGAGGCCCCACTACTGCAGCCAGCAACCAAGCTTGGTTAAAATGAATGCCAAGTCCAGTAATACAACAAGATTCAGCTGAAGGTTAGGAAACACACCTTTTGTAAGGAAGTGGTGAGTAATCAGACTCTAAAGAATCATACTATCCCAGACTTTAGGGAAAAAAATTCAATCTTTCTGTTCTGTCCTTGCAATCTATTTTTTAACTAGTTGGATCAAACCCAGTTTTGAAGGTGGCACAGATACCACAAACACAATGCCATAATCCCATTTAGACAACTGATAACTGGTTAAATTCCAAGTGATGAAACTACCATGCTTTAAAAGAGGTGATTAAGCAGTGTAACTTCTCTGAGGTAGGTATGAAATTCCATCCAACAAAGTACAAGAACTTTCTGAGTTAATGATACAGTTCCTTCTCAAGATCTGTTAGGATCTAATCATGGCAATGAAATTACTAGTCTGGATCAAAGCTATGATGTGTCATAGTAATTTTGAGGCTCTGGTTCATTGACTCCAAATGCAAACACCTAAGCACATATTTCTGTTATGAAGCCCTGAATCAACAAGTTGAAATAGAAATATTGTGAGCTGCTTGTCTGAGAAAAATGAGTCAGAGTGCTGTATCTCAATATATAGCAAATTTGAAGTAGATAACACTAATTTTATAATACAAGTACTTAAAAGAGATCTTACAGACTGCTCCAAATTATTGGTGAATCAACCTTCTTTCCCATGCCCATCTAAAATGCTAGTGTGGTAATTTAACAAGGTCTTGATCTTGGAAGCATTAATGCTCAGATGTCATGAAGTATGACATTCCAGTATACTGAACACTGTTCAGATTTCCTGAAAAAGTGAAGGCTTTACTCAAAAATGACCCAGGATGCCTACAGGACCTCTGGGACCAAAGCTTACCTTAAGGTTCTAATAATCCATATTGCCTGAGGCATTAAGCTTCCAAAGCCTCCTGGTACAGCCTGTATTTTCAGTGCTAAAGCCATTTGTGTGTGCCACGTAAATTTGGGTGCTGGACTCCTACATTCTCTTAGACAGCTTTTTTTCAATACTGTAAGTTAAGCTCTTCTATTTTTCCAGGCTAAAAACAGTTTCAAGCTGAAACTTTGTAACTCAATTATAAATTCTGACAGCAGTGTACTTAGAACTCCAGCAGCACTAAGAAGGTCACTCCACCCTTGCAGAACCAGCCATGAGGCTGAACATTAGAACTGTCAACTCCTTATACCCAGAATTATGGTTTGTGCCCAAAGATAGCATGCATTTTGCAACAAAATATTCCAATTTTCTTACTTCTGTGACATGCAGGTCTCCAAAAAATTATATGCTTTGAACACTGCCAGCCAATTTAACACTACGGGATTAAGAGCAGACAATGAGCGCTGAAAAGTAAAAGCTGTATGTTGCTTATAACATCAAGAAAGGCACACATACTTTTCCCATATCTCTTCAAGCATTAAAAACAATTAGTTCACTTCTAATACCCCCATTCATATTACTTAAACGTTAATGATCTATTGCAGAAAAGAATGACGTACAAATCTAAACTATGTAATTACGAATTGAAATATCAGCAGGATAGAACATACCATCAACACGTCTTCAACATCTGAATAGCTGCAGCCAAGAGAGATATAATTTTGCTTTATATTTCAGCTGGATTTGTACCACATGACAGTAAATAATTACTGTATTTTCTAATCACATATATAATCTCCTTGTTGCTTGTTTCAGTATTTTACACAATAAATAAGAAACATTTTTGTAAAATAAAGAAATAATTTTGGTATCATAGATACTATAAAAGGAACAATGGAAACTGTCCCAACATACAAAAATTATTTTAGATTTTTAAAAAATTTGATTCTCCATAACTAACTGTTACTTTCAACATTAATATTATCAATTTTAAAATTAAAAAAATACAATTCATATATTTCATGTCTACACTTACTTGCTGGTAGCTTTGGTTCTTTTGAATGTTTCTGCAGAAAATTTTTTGGAGATGGCACTGCAACTTTTGCTGGTCCCATAGTTTTCCATTGAGCTTTATTTTTCTCTGCTTCACGTTTCACGGATGGTCTGAATGTGGATATATACCTTAGATGTTAAAAAATAGCCATGAAGAAGTTAAAGGTCAGAAAATTATTAAAAATACTTCTTCAAAGAATATACATTTTTGCAGTAGTTCATGCCAAAAGCCTAAGCTATTTTGTTTTGTACTCTTTCCCAAATAAAGGCCATCACTCACACAACCTCCATACTAAGGCTAAGCCCAGCACTGCACTGACAAGTGGTTTTTCTGATTCTGAAGTTAGCTTGCTTGTTCATTCTTCTCTTGTGTCTCCAAGGTCAGTATTATCACACTTTGGGAAATGGTTCCTGTATGCACTGTTCATATAAATACTGAACACAGACATTTTGAAACTCAACAAGACCTAAATTTTGGAAATAAACTGCTTTGAGTATTGCTTGCACAAATTAATTATTTTTATGAGGTTGTGTGTTACACACTTTGGTCTTTATTTTTTAATTAACTCCATTTTGAAAAGTTTTTTTAATGTGGCTATTTGTTCTGTTCAAGAATGCATCCAAAATATGCAGCTGTTGTGCATCTATAGGAAAATAGTAATCATGAACCTACTTTACTAGATTTTCTATATTTGAAAGTTTGTAGTAAGAGAAAGATGCAAATGCCAATGTATCTCGGCGGTTTCAGAAGCTGAAGTTGCAGTACATTGTAGGGCCTTACACAGCAATCAAACACATCTAAGGAAAAGCTCAGTTGGCATCAAAAAGCATGAGATACGTATTGATAATGAGAACTGCTTCATTCCATGGGATGAAACAAATTTTAGAGGTATGTAAAACCTCATGCTTCCAAAAACATGTGAAACGTAGTTGAGAGTTGGACAGAATGTCCTTGATCGTCAGTTTATCTTGTTACTGTCCACTGTATCATTGTCTCAATGTTCCTGTTGAACCATCTGTTACAGACTATTATAACAGATTAGATGAGATGGATGACTGCTCTGAAACAGCACAGCAAACTGTATATTTTTTATATTACACAGATCCAAATTATGATCCTGAACTACTGTCATCAGTGGTGGTTTTGGCACTAACTGAAACAGCTAATCTGAAAATCAGTAAGGGCTCAGACATGAAAAGCTGTATGCACACACTGCTGTTACGGTATAATGTTGCATACGGCACTGTAACTTCTGCTTTAATCAAAAGTATGCACACATGTTCTCCAAAAGAAGCCAAATGCTGATCCTTAGCTGATTAGCAGCATCTTGCCTCTAGCTGAAGGACTGAGCTGTCACAGATGTTTTCCTGAGGGAGCAGAACTCCCTGCTCCTGAAGCTCAGGCTACCTCATTGTACCTATTAAAAACTGTCCATCTTTAGGAAACATGTCATGTTAATTTATGGTAGATAAAAGCTGATGAACAATTGCACTCTTCTTTCATGGAAAAAACCATAAGTGTTTATGAAAAAACTATACCATGTTTTCAGGTAAGGAAAAAAAGAACAAAAACGATTACATATAATGCAACCTGTTATACAGAAATACTGAAATAGTATGAAAGAAACGATGTAATGCTGGGCCAAGTGAATGGGAATTATAGTAGCAACACTGATAAAAGCTTTTGTATGTGAGCTGGAAATGTCCAATACATGTATTTGTACTTGATCATAACATTAGAACATGTAAGAGGACTTCATTAACAATGTGGAGTTATTTTGTCTTCCGGAGATTTGGTCTCCAAAATCAGAAAGAGGATTATGAACATAAGATTATATATAATTCCGGAAATACCTGTAATCATAAGGAATGAAGTTTTATTTATTTTTTCTGTTCAATTCATGCCAAACAGCTATAGACATAGGCACAAACCCACCACACTCATAAGTAATTGCGTTCTTCGTCATTTGCTAGGAGTGGCATTATAGCCACACAGTAGAGAAAGGTAGTGACTTTATGAGGAGTTTGACCTAGTAGGGTTCACACAGTCTTGGAACGAGAAAGTGAATGAGAAGGTATTGAGTTTATTATATATTGGCATAAGGTAAGATGTCTTTTGTGGACAGCTATAGGCATTCCTTTGGATAAAGAGATGTGGCAGTTGTACCTTTTCAGTGACTTTTCAGGCTGAGAAAGTGGCTAAATGCTGTCATACACCAACAGGTGTCAGAGAGGGTTGCTAGGAAGAAAACATGGGTATGGGGGACTTCAGAACCTGAATCCATTCATCATTTGGCAAGGGGGAAAAAAGACAATACATTTGTAAGAAGACAGTTACTATTCCTTAGGTGTCATCTTGGGACATCAAAGTTGTGGAAAATGAGGATGCTTGCTGTGGTTTCCTGAGTAGTACCTGGTCAGTTGAGAGTGAAATGTATATGATTTCATTTGAAAAAAAAAGACCCTAGATTTTGTATGCATTAGTTAAAACTGGTCAGATAATGCCGTTAACCAGGTTTGACACTGTTGTTACCAGATGGATATTTGGCACATGATTACCAAAGCAGGAAGCGGGGTGACAACAGAAGTCAGTGAGATCAGAAGGGGATTTAGTCAGATGGCATCCAACCTAAGGAATCCCTTGCCTAAACTGAACCTGATGGTCACGGAGTATCCAAATCCCTGAATGGTATTAGGACAGGAATAGATTTAGTGTGCTGCGTGCCTTGCCATACTGTCATTTCACTTTCCTCTGCCTAAAGTATTGTTCATTCACATTGGAAACAAAAAAAGATGTATGATCTATTTTTACATGGAAAAGGCTCAGAACTAGGAATCTCACAAGTCTGAACACTTTTACCTGAAAACGGATAACTGTCTTTGTTCTAATGAGGGTCGCTGGTACTTCTACCCATTTTAAAGCTATTGAGTTATGACCTACATTAACCTTTCACTGAAAATGCTAGCTCTAACAGCTTTCTTTCATATAAAGTAATAGGGACTTGAAAAAACAAGATAACTTTGCATATTATCAAGTATGAATTTTATAAAAACTCTCAAAGGAATTAATACTAGGGGGGCAAAAGGCCTTTTTTAATGTTTTTAAGGTCAGGGGTAAGAAAGAGAAGCAAAAGAGACAATGTCAGAAGACACACCTGACACATGAAAAGAATGGAAGTGTGGCACTGAGAAAAAATTTTTAAACCCCCAACTTTTCAGCTGCTCACTGAAAAATTGTTATAAGTGTGTGTAACAAAGATGTCACGTAATTTTCCTCTGAGTGGAAAGAGTGCTTTGTAAAATCTTTGTCAATGGACAAGATGGCATTGAAGATACCAGACTGAATCATCAGCTCATGGAGCAGGCTGTAAGCCCTCAGATGTTAGTCAGTGACTCATTAGGAGGAGCAATAACTACGCAAAAGCTAGATTTTTTTTTTTTAATACATGTTACCCGTAAGGTGCATTGCCTTGCCAGAACCAGCCACCGCGTCTGCAAGTGGTACTGTCACACCCACGTACCTGGGAGGTTTGACAGGCTTCTCCTCCAGGCGGGGCAGGAGGTTATAGATGCTCTCCTGGGCACACTGCGTCGTCATCCTCGGGCTGAGGGGCCCCGGACACGGGGAAGCGCCCACCTCGCCGAGAGGCTCTGGCCACGGGGAAGCCGCCCCCCTCGCCGAGAGGCTCTGGCCACGGGGAAGCCGCCCCCCTCGCTGAGGGGGCCTGGCGTTTCCTCCCTCCTCGCCCCGGGCCCACGTCAGGGAACAGCTCCCTCCCGCCGCTGAGCCCCCTCAGGCCGCCGAGGCAGGCGCGGGCCGGCCCACGGTTGTCTCCGCAGTTACTAGGGAAACCCGTTGCTAGGTAACAGAGCCACGAGGGGGCGGAACCTACCCCATCACGCTTCCGCCTCCCTCCGGCGGAAGGCAGCTGTCGGCCGCCGCTACGGCCGGGAGCGACAGCGCAGGCGCAATCGCTCCAAGCGACGCCCGGAGCCGCGCAGGCGCACTTCGCGGAGGTGAAGCCGGCAAGGCCGAATCAGGGCGCGCCGGGCGGTTTGATCTGCGCGTGCGCGGCGGGGCGCGGGGGGGGGAATGTGTGAGGCGGGGGGCGCATGGTACCTGTGGCAGCTGTCCCCGCCCCTGCCGGTACGTGCGCGCGCCGCGCTGAGGGCGGTTGAGGGCGAGGGGAGCCGTGCCGAGCCGAGCCACGGGGGCGGGGCAGGGCAGGGCACGGGCGCCTTCCGCCGCTCCCGAGGGGAGGTGGGAGCCCGGGGCTGCACTGGCCGGGGGGGCGGGCGCGGCTGACCCGTCTCTGTGGTGTCGCGTTTCCCCGGTGCGGCGCGGCGCGGCCCGGCGGGCCCCCTCCTTCCGCCCGCTCTTTGACACCTTCGGGGCGTCGAAACGGTGAGGCGGGAGCGCGGCGGTGAGGCGGGAACCTTTGCAGGATCTTGGTCCGTGGGATGGTCACGAGAAGGTTGAATGTTTTTCTTTGGGGTTTTTTTTTTTTTTTTCTGCGTGAAAGCTCTGAGAAAAGGCAAATGGAAGTTGTCCTGTGTTAACAATTTTGAAATATGGTAATTATCAGTCTTGGCCTACCTTGAGGTCTTTGGCAGCGGCAAACTGCCACTGCCTTGTTTGGTTACTGAATTTTAACCACGTGTCACGTTGTTGCAAACTTTGTGTCTATACCAGTAACAAAGCCCAGTTTTCACTAGAACTCTTGTCATTGGCAGCGGTTGTTAAAATTGTGGATAATTGCTAATGATATGTAGGTGCTGTCAACATCCAAGTGAAGGGTCAAGGTGTATTGTCAAAACTTAAAATTTCGTTGGAGGCATGGGTGTAAGCTCTGTTTCTAAAAAACCCCACCCTTTTGGCATGGGGTTTATATCTAAAGTTGGATGGCCTGGTGTTCTAACTAGACTGGTAAACTCTACTAGCGATAAAGTCTAATTCGAGCTGGTTTTACAGTAAAGTTTTGCCAAGTGAACAAAAAATTATTTCAAGGAAACAGGTTGCATTCAATGGTTGCAAACTTCTGTGTACATGTACTTTATGTGGGTGCAAAATTGGATTACACTGGAATAGGTCAAACTGAGTAGCTGAATAAAGGAATTCCCTGCGAATTTTTGCACGAGGTTAACCAAGTTGATTTCAAACAATGGCTATGGCCTAGATTCATAACGCAGTCCAGATGTTACATCCAGCAGCTGTATAGTGCATACCAAGTGACTGCACCTCAGAGTGAATTTGTAGTGCAACTAGACATGGTGGGCAGGCCACTATGCTTGACATGGTTTGTACTCGCTTAGTTCACACATAACACTTGAAGTGATTCTTATGTTCAAGAAATAAAATCACTAAAATATTGTCTCTAAATTTTTTAAAATCCTGAATATAACTGATTTACATCTGGCAGTTTAATACAAAGATCTCTTTCCGGCCGTATAGTGAATACGTACATACAGTGCATTACTATTGCAGTACAGCTTTATAATGATACTGAATATTACAACTACTCTTCACAGATTGTTTTTTTCTTTTTAATAACTATTACAAAAAATTTACATCTACACAGGATGATTCCCTTATACTTTACAAGGATTGAGAAAAAACAATACAGTATGATATGCCCATCTTTACTCTGATCTGTGCCTTGTAATTACAGCATGTTCGTCATGTCGCAGCACTGGATGCAAACACAGAGACTTGCTGTTTGCAAGCTCATCTCTCCACGCAGAAGTGTGCAAATGCAAAGACTTAAATTATTAGAAGTACTTTGACTTTGTAACGTATGCTAATAGTTGGTAAAGTAGAGTGTAAAAGACAGATTGAAGAACGCAGGGCTATCTAGAGCAAGGAGCACCTGGAAGCAAAGAGTCTTTGTTTTTGTGGTTTGCTCTTACAAAACTTGAGCTTCTGTGTAATTTTTTAAGTTTGTGACCTGTGTCTCTGGAGTCATATGATATGTGCTCTGACGGGGAACAGCAGGGTCTTTAAAGGACTGGTGTGACACCTGTAAACATGGATTAATCACGAGTAGGTCTTTGGAAGATGGTGCAGTTGCCGCTGGGTGCTTACCTGCCTTCTACTGCAGTTCCAGGCCACCTTCTGCTCTTCACAGTGATAAAAGGCTGTCTGGACTGGAGAGCGTCTAGAGAAAAGGCACTGAACAACTGAAGGATTTGGAAACTTAGTCTGTAGTGAATTCCTTTAATTGTTCTATTTAGTCTGTCATGATTAATGTGGGGAAACACAGCTGGTATATAAATGAAAATATTTTAATAAACATTGCAAAGTAAATGCTGGGGTGCTAGCAGCTAGATTTGAGTCTTTAAAATGTAGTTATCAGAAGTTGCTGACTGCCATTTTGGTTATATGTTACAGTGCCAGGAGAAAAAAAAAAATATAACTTGCAGCTTAGTCAACTGTCTCTTTGTATTGCATACTATAGCAGCTAAAAGTAATAATTAAAAAAAATGCTGTTTTTATATATATTGCAAATATATATTTTTATTTTATATATATTATTTTTTTAGAATTGATGAACAAGCACTGAATTGGATTTTTGCATCTAAAATTTAATTAATTTCCTAAAAGGAAGTTAAGTGTTTCTTTTCTTTAAGCATTTTTAGTCATGAATAATGAAAAATTAAAAATAACAAGGTGATACTTGTTTGCCTACCTAAAATGAAAAATGACTCTGTAGGGATTTTCTGTGCAAATTTTTGCCGATTTCTCCGCCATCACCCCCCTGCCCCGCTACTTTATGGAGATTTTGAAAGTTCTTCCCCCTCTGCCCTAAACATCATGCACAAATCATGTGCTGCAATTTATGCTGATATTGGTGTTGATTTCTCTAAGCAAACAAAATACAACATTGAGAGCTTCTTGGTTAATCTTTGTTGTAGATGCAACTTTCCTAGTGATTTTTTTTTTTTTTCAGGGTAGAGTGCCTTCATGACATGTTCTTTCTCTCTCGCTTTACACAAACTACACTCAAAACAATTCCATTATAGGAGTTCTTCACAAATCACTTGCTTGGTTTGCCATCCCTTCAGAAGAGAATTGGGTGCAATTCTTCCAGCCTTGCTGTTGCACAAGTCTGTGAGTTTTCTGTGTATTTAAGTGGGTCTTGCATTTTATTTTTTTACAAAGAAAGTATAAAAAAATCAAAGGTGTCTTGGAAGGTGGGATAAATGCATATTTTGTTAACATTTTGATTGCAAGAAGATAATTTAATCTTCATTATTTGTAAATGTGTACTTAAAAATAAGTCTACTAGAGGGAAAACTAATTGGTTTTGAATTCCTATAAACAATATTATTTGCAAATAGTATTGTAGTGTTAGGGCTGGATGTCTTTATTTACCCTGAGGACATGGACTGTTTGAAGTTGGATTTGTTAGTGGAAGCAACTGGAACTATGCAGGAGAGGGGAATGAGTCTTCCTGGCACTGATGAAGTCATAACTGCATTTATGTTTGAATTCTTGTTGTTCTGAGTTTCATATCCTTTAGGGTTTTTTTCCTAGATGTTTGCTGAAGGACTAATTACTGTTTTTTTTCTTTTTGAAGCAGTTAAGTGGATTGTCAAGTTGGCTTGAAAAAAAAAAAACCAAACAGCAAAACAACCCAGCAGAAGATGTTTCACGTTGTTCAGTATCAGCCTTTAAGACTAATAACCCAAAACAGTCTTTCTAGCATGTGTTTAAAACTGATGCTTTCAAGACCTGCTGCGTTTGCACAGATATGGAAGTCATGGTTCTCAAGCCATTCTCTTGTTGGAAACAAAAATATTATCCTGATGGGACCTCCGGGTGCTGGGAAAACAACGATTGGGAGAATAGTAGGTCAGAAACTAGATTGCCCCGTCATAGACATAGATGATGATGTCCTTGAAACAACCTGGAATATGAGTGTGTCGGAAAAACTGCAGGATGTTGGTAATGAGCAATTTTTAGAGGAGGAAGGAAAAGCCCTGTTGAAGTTTTCAGCATCTGGAAGTGTCATTTCCCTGACTGGGTCCAATCCGATGCATGCTGCTGGCATGCAGCATGTGAAGAAAAATGGAATAGTTGTATATCTGGATGTGCCCACAACAGTCATTATGAGTAGGCTGAAATCGATGAAAGTGGATCGCATCGTGGGCCAGTCTCCTGGTATTTCGCTCAAGGACATACTTCAGTTTCGGAAGCAGTTCTACAAAAGGTGGTATGACATCCGTGTTCTCTGTGGAGGGGATATTGCAGCAGAGGTTGTAGCAGAAAAGGTGCTTGATGCTGTGAAGAGATACCAAAACTCGGAACTGGAAACTTTCACTTCAACTAGGTCTAGTAGGTCTGGAAGGAGTATGGAAAAAGACTCTCATAAATATTTCAGTGATGTTGTCACTGAGGGCTTAGCCTCTGATGGAGGACTCTTTGTTCCTGAGAGAGGACTTCCAAAATTCACTGCTGGAGAATGGCAAAGCCTAATAGAAGCAACTTACATTGAAAGAGCCCAGGTTATACTAGAAAGATGCATACATCCTTCTGATATTCCTGCTTCTAAGCTGGCAGAAATTATTGGAACTGCTTATGGAGAAAACTTTACTTGTTCTAAAATTGCCCCAGTTAGGCATTTGGCAGGCAATCAGTTTCTCCTTGAGTTATTTCATGGACCAACAGCATCATTTAAAGATTTTGCATTACAGATGGTGCCACATATATTTGCATACTGCATTCCCAGAAGCTGCAATTACTTGGTTCTGGTAGCTACTTCTGGTGACACAGGGAGTGCAGTCCTAGATGGCTTTAGTCGTCTCCATGACACTGACAAACAGAGAATTGCTGTGATGAATTTTTTTCCTGAGGATGGAGTAAGCCCAATTCAAAAATCACAGATGATTGGCTGTCAGAAAGAAAATGCCTGGTCAGTAGGTGTCAAATCTGATTTTGATTTTTGCCAGACAGCTATAAAGCAAATCTTTACTAATTCTGATTATACTGGCTTTCTTACAGTAGAATATGGAACAGCTTTAGCTGCAGCAAACTCCATAAACTGGGCACGACTGCTTCCTCAGGTAGTTTATCATGCCTCTGCATACCTTGATCTTGTTCATCAAGATATTATTCCTTTTGGAAGCCCTGTAGATGTTTGCATTCCTACAGGAAACTTTGGCAACATATTAGCTGCTTTATATGCTAAAATGATGGGAATTCCTATTAGAAAATGTATCTGTGCTTCCAATGAAAACAATGTTTTGACTGACTTCATAAGAACAGGTGTTTATGATTTGAGGGGAAGAAAATTGATTCCCACTTTTTCACCAGCAGTAGATATTTTGAAGTCCTCCAATCTTGAGCGATACTTGTACCTGATTACTAATGAGGATGGACAACTGGTGACACAATTATATAACCAGCTGGAAAATCAGGGCCACTTCCAGCTACAGAAAGATTTACTTGAAAAGCTTCAGCAGGACTTGGTGGCTGGATGGTGCTCTGAGGAGGACTGTCTAGCTGCCATTCACTCTGTATACAGTACTACAGGATATATTTTGGATACACACACAGCTGTTGCTAAAGTAGTTGCAGATCGATTACAAGATAGAACTTGCCCAATTATTATTTCATCTACAGCTCATTATTCTAAGTTTGCACCTGCTATCTTGAGGGCCTTGAGGATTGCAGAAATAAACCAGAATCCATTAAGTCAGCTTCACTTGCTGAGTTCTTACAGCCCTCTGCCTCCAGTCCACTGGGGCCTATTAGAGACTCTAAAAAAGAAGGGGAATGAGGATCACCAGGTCTGTGCTGCTGATATAAGTATGCTGATGTCCCATATAGAAACCTTAATTCAAAATCATTTTATGAAAGTTTTCTGAGCAACTGATCAGTCGTCCACTGTGTCAATTGCAATACCTTCTTAACAAGCTGCATGTTTTAATAAAGTCATGATTGACCTGGCCTGTGTCCAGTCCACAGCATAACGTCCACAGTTTTATACTCAGTTCTCAAGTTTTCAACAGTATTTGTAAGTAACGCATGTGAGGTTTCTAGTAGTGGTGAAAGGTTGTGAATTGAGTATAAAAGACTGGAATACTTTTTTGCAGGTCATACATAGTAGAGACACCAGTACTGTCGGCTTTCCTTGGCACAAGCCTGAAGCATTCTCCATGGAAGGAGGAAGATAATGAAGTCTGACCTTTCTGAAACTAATAGCTCTTGTTTTGTTGCAAGAATAATGTGATCATTTGGTCAGTGGGTGATTAGTTAAACTTTAACTCACTTCGCTTAGGGCACCAGAACATAATAAGATATTGTAATGATGTTCTTATGTTACTAATGAGGGTTGATTTCACTACAAAGATTGAAGTGTACTTGTATTGTTAGTCCTTGAACTGTTCCAATTTGATGGTATGTTATCTTGTGTAATTTTTTTTTATGTATTGTGAGGCCAGCGTTTATGTAAAAAAAATCTGGTCATTTTGTTTTTCCTGCTTTTTTCCCTCCCAGATATTTTCCTGTGTAAAATAGAATACTTCATTCAATATTTTTAAGATTTTTTTTGAGATGTGACTTTTCCTCCAGTGTGTTGTAGTTTCTTTTCTAGATCTTTTCTATTTAAACTTTCAACTTTAGAATCCTTTTTTGATGCTGTAGAAAATTTGCTAGTATTAGCAGCAGTCTCCTTAAATAAGAACCAAACTTCACCATTTATTTGCATTTATTTCTTGTATTCTGAGTTTTTAGAATGTAAGTTTTATCTTTGAGGTCATATAGCTTTCTTGTTCTAATTACTTCCGTTTTCATATTTTGCTTAAATTAATTTCCTTGACATTCTATTCTATTCATGCTTTGCATGAATTGGTATAAGAAGCTTCCCAAAGTGCTTGGCATCTCATCAAGGAAAGTGAAGGATTAACTCCAGTGTCTGGAAAGTGTGATATGCATCAGAGGTATTCATTGTGTAACCTAAAATAGACCTATGTTAGCAATCTGGTTTTGCTAATGACAGCTCTTTAGTGGGTTTTTGCGTCAGAAAAAAATGGAGCAGGTTGCCCTAGGAGATCATGTGGTTATGGACAAACGTATTGTGCTAACCGTAGATTATATTTAGCAAGGACGTAAAATATAACTACATTTCACACTAAGAGAAGTGGTAAAATGATGTATTGACAAGTTTTGAATGGCATGCAGTTACAGGTAAAGAGCTAAGAGTCATCAGATGTGAGGACCTATAGCTATGGGAGGTTGTGCTTCCCACCAAGATTCAAATAGGGAAAGTATTGGCAAGAAAGGTGGTAATTGCTAACATTTTTTTGTCTCTTCAAGAGGCAACATCTCCTAGATGTCAGGACTCATTTGGGGCTTTGAACTGTTGCCATATCTGCCAGCTTCCTCTGTGTGTCTGCTTGTACTTTTGCCACATCAGAGGTGAAGAAGACACCATCTAGCAAACTATTTTAAAGAATTGTCATTTCTTCCAGTGTGAGGTAAAAGACCCAAGCATGATGTGCATTTGTCACAGTGAATACATTATACAATAAAATGAAATGTAGCTGATAACAAAGGTGTGACACGATAGCTTTCTAGATTCTGCCCTTCTTGGATGCCTTTTTAGGACCTTTCTAGTTCTTTTCTCTGCTCAGTCCTTCTTCACTATTTCTGCAGTAACTTTGGAAAATAATTTTTTATTTTCATAGAATCATAGAACAGCCCAGGTTGGAAGGGACCTCAAAACATCATCTGGTCCAACCTTTCATGGGAAAGGGAGCCTAGATGAGATTATCTAGCACACTGTCCAGTCATGTCTTAAAAACCTCCAGCAATGGAGACTGTCACATCCCTGGGGACGTTGCTCCAGTGATTGACTGTTCTCACTGTGAAAAATTTCTTTATTATATCAAGATGAAACTTCTCCCAGTGCAACTTGTACTCATTTCCTCTTGTCATCTCCATGTGGCTCCTTGTGAAGACAGAGTCTCCTCTTTCTAGCCACCACTTAAGTACTGGAAAACTGATGAGGTGCCCCCTGAGCAGCCTCTTCTCCAGGGTGAAAAGACCTAACTCAATTCAGTCTCTCCTCACAGGGCAGAGGAATTTTTGTCATTTTGCAGACACAATGTGAGAAAGACCATAAATATGTAATTAAAAAAAAATAATCCATGTTCTGTAAGAAAAAGTTGCATAAGCATATTGCCAAAAAAGAAGCATTGCTTGTGTAGGTGATAAGTGCACATCCACCTTGTATTTCTGTATGTTTCAGTCTGATTCTCACGGTAGTTCCAAGTGGAAAAAAATGTAATGCTTTCTCTGCATGTGCTCAGTACAAAACCAGAATTCTAGATCTTAAAAAAACCAACCAAACAAACAAAAAGCCAAACCAAAAAAACTCAAACCAACCCAACTGCCTGGGTTGAATTACTGGAACAGGAATTGGTTTCAGCATAAGGACTCTGTGGAAATCCTGCAGTACCTGGTTCCCTGGGGCCGAATACCATTTGACATCATAGGGCAATTTGTCACATGCTGTTACAATACTTTATAGAAACATCTACAAGAAGAGCTTGTTTTCATAGAAAGTACCTAAAAGAGAAAAGCTGAGATTCTAAACAAGATTAGGCTAGAAGCCAATGTCCTACCTTGAGTTAGCTCATTATTAGATAAAACAGTCAGAACTAAACTAGCAGAGAATTTATTTTGGCATGACTCAAACAATCAATATTTCAAAGTTCATGACAGTAACTCAAGCTTAGTTTGAAGGAGAAAGTATTATTAAAATTTCTAGTTGCTATTTTCATATCACATGAGCCATTATAGCAGTTGATACGAATTGAATAAGTAAAAAATGAGCAGTTGTACTTAGTTATGGTCTTTCAGTCTGGACTTAGGGTGTATAAAGGCAGTGGTTAAAGAGCACATATTGTATTAGTACATTTCTCAGAATGTCTAAAGGCTTTTACAATACAGTATTTACTAATTTTTAAAAATAATGAATTAACTTTTGGACTTTCTTGTAACTTCAGTGAACTATTTTTGTGCACCACATCTGCTTGTGGATTCTAGTAATGGGCACTATAAAATGCTGCAGTAGTGTTGTGATCCTGGATGTGCACAGTATTTGTGACCAGGTGTTGATGCTGTGTTATGGTAGCTGTAATGTACAATATTCTGGTTGGCCTTGTCCTGCTGGGCCTGGAGGAATGGAAGAGAAAACATTTCCGGTGTACTCAGTATAGCTGACTGTGGGTGCATAGGATAGTGAGGGAAGCAATCCTTCTGCCTTCCCAGTCCAGCTTTTCTCAATGTCAGTCAGTAAAATATTGTGGTTCAACAAACATTGTGCTACTGTTATTGTACTTTTTTTTCCCCACTATCAGTATTATGAAAGATTCAAAGGGAATTAATGATTAAGAGTGGACACGAGTGCCGTTTTTTTGTCGTTAGCAGACATTGTGCACACTGAACGTTGTCGTGCGCTATTTTCTATTCTTAAGGCAAAAATGGTGTGCTAATGATACACAAAAGCAAATCTACATTGTGATAGTTAGCAGGATTCTTTAAGCCATTTAGGCATGGTGTATACACAGTTTGCTCCTGTTTGTCTAAAGGTAGGATGTTGGGTCTAAATCAATATAAGCCAGGTTAACAGAGGGTGTGAGCATGCATATATACACATTTCCACTAGCTTTATTGACTTGGAGTAATAGCATAGCTTTAGTTAACCTATTATTCTTCCATATAGATAAATCTTTGCTGAAGACTAATACTACATGAAAAACCTTGAGGACAAATGCAACAAATGTAAGGACAACTGTAATGTCTATATTTACACTTTTTATTATAAGAATGTTGATATGAAAAATACTTCGTTTTGCTTACAGACTTACAGCTGTTCATTACTTGCCTTTAGTCACAGTCCTGCTTCTCGGCGTGACAGAGGGTGGTTTGAGGTAAAGGGTGAATAGAGCAGAAAGGGATGACTTCAGAAGATAATTCTGTTTTCTTAGTATCTTACAATTTAGAAAGAATTACTATTTATGTTTTTGAGGTGATGGAATATTTTAGCAGATGGAACTCTGAAGGGAAGAGTCTTGTTTTTCAAGGGGTCAGCTTAGCTCTTCAAGGACATCAACACACATTGTTGCTACGTATATCATGTTTGGCATGCCTGAAACATGCATTAGTCATTTGTATCCACTATATTTTTTCTAAATAAATACTGCAGGATCCACTCTGTAGCACTTGCTTTGCAAATATGTTCATAAATCCTTATCAATGTGATATAAAGAAAATCCACTAAAAGAAGTGGTTTCAGAATTTGATATTCTCAAATCTTGAAAGAGATGTTCTGTCCTGTGTTTACTTGAAAGTTAGGTGTATAGTAAATGATCTAGTAATTCACTTTGCGGAGATTGACAGATGTGAGGTAAGTTGCGTCATCCTGTAAGGAAAGTATGTATAAAAAAATAAATCCACATCAAAAATAGCAAATGTCTAAACACTCTGTTTACGTTGCACCACAGACATGTCTGGTGCTGCATGGAAGGTCTGTATTCTGAGGAATTAATATGGAAAAGGAAATCTCTGACAGTTTAATCTTTCTTATTCATGCTTAGTTCAGTGGAGGGATGAGCTGGTTGTCTGTTAACAGTTGCAGAGCAACTTTGGTTCACTTGGAATATGATTTCAGGATCACAGGCTTAAAAATTACTTCAATGGTTGAAACAGCAATAAGAAATGAGTAGTTAATTTCAGTGAATTACTGTGAACAAGCAGTTAATTCTGAACATATATTAGCAGCTTGAGGAAGATTTAAATGTTACTGTGTTTTTTCACAGTAGTCATAAATGTGCTCAGCACGCTTACCAGAACTGGGAAGCTGTTGCTTCAACAATTTTTCAGAACACAGCAATCTACAAGACATCAATCTTGGTCTTGCTCTCCAACTTAGGTAAAACTTTTGAAGATCTCCCAGCATGGAGGTAGATCGAGGCTGTTTGTGCCTTTTACTCGAGAAGACTTTACTCCCTGGTAACTGTTTAAGGTGGTCTCTAGCTACTTTCTTGACAGCACAGGAAATAAAATGTTTAATAGGAAAATTATTCAGCAGAATTAAGAAAACACCTGATTTACTTGCTTATTTGCAATATCTTATAAAATTTAACCAAGTAGAGAAACCACGGTATTTTCCCTGTGCAACATAGAAACACATTTTTCATAGAAAGTGTATCTCAAACTTCACAAAATCATTTACATAGCACAGGAATTGTTGCTCTAGCATTTTATTTAGGTATTTCATCACAGGTATTTGGAATACCCTTAGATTTTCAAATAGTTTCTTTTAAGTAAGTTATTGCTATAGAAACGTGCAGTGTATCACCCCCAAATTTAAAATCCATCATGACACTAATTGAGGCCAAACCTGAAAGATCTCAAAATGAAAGTCTCAGCTGTGACTGAACATGTTTGATACATGAGTTCACACAGGATTTGGCTCTTAACCATGAGTAAGAACACAGAAGGAAATAAAATAATGACTGCTCAAATCTGTGGATGCCACGAAACTTAAATACTAAAGAGCCAATTAAACAGAGGAAGATGAATTACTTGGTTGGGAGCTGTAAGCAATCTGCATTTCACTGTGGCCTAAGTAGACCTGTGTTTCTAGCAGCAGAGGTTTGAGAACATACTTTCCAAGTAGAACAATTTGCTGTAGGAAATGCTGACTTTGCACAGTGTCCGGAGATGATGTGCATGTTCAGTATGCCTTGTGGCCAAAAGGACCAGTGAGATCCTCGGGTTTAGAAATGGAAATACTGTCAGGGAAGTAATATTGCTGTCTATATTTGACTTTGGTATAACCTTTTGGAAGAATGCCATGCCCAACTCCAATAGTCACAATTTCCAGTAATGCTGGAAAATTGGACAGAAAAGAGTCATGAGAGCAATAAAAGTATTAAAAAGAAGCACTGGCATGAAAGTCTCAATAAACAGAATCTACTTACTTTAGTGAAGGGAGAGTTAGCCTAGAAGAACCATCTTTGGAGCAAAAATTTGATAATCAAATAAAGGTCTGTTCCATCTAGCAGAGAAAGAGTGATCCAGTGATTCTAAGTAGAAGTTGGACATGTTACAAGAGATAAAGGCATGTAACAGAATGGTAAAGGTTTCTCTAGTCTGGACATGTTAGATGATTTCCTGAAAAGATGTGATTTGATAGAAAGAGGACTAATTCAGGCAAAACAGATCCATGTTATGCAAGACGTCAAACTAAATAATCACGGCAGTCCTATTTGGCTGCCCCAGGAGTAACTTGCATGCTAACAGGAGTATGAACAGTATTTCACCGAGGTTGGAATGCTAGAGACTGTGAACTCATTTCAGTTCTGCTATGGAGTTATCAGTACACAGAACAAGTTGTGCGCTAAATAGGCTACTGGGTATGTTTAGCCTTGTTCTTTCTGTCTCTAGAGAATTGCAAATGGACTACTAATGCAAACCCTGACTTGACTCATGGCTATTAGGAAACGGCTCATTAGTTTTAAATTTCATTATACAGTATGTGTTGTGATGGTTTGGGCAATACATACTTTCATTATGAAAATGAGGTGAACATACACAGGAGGAAAGTGCCTATGCAAATGTCAGCTGTATTGAATGTAGCTAATTATTATTTATTTTTTGAAGCTTTTAAAAGTTAGAGATCTTTCAAAGTTTATTAGATGCTTTTGGATGCTTTCTTTCCATTCTTGTTTACCTGGCATTTCTCTCTGCTTTCATGAGAAAGTTGCAATCCAATGGCCATTTTCAATTCTCTTTCAGCTCATAATAAGATCTATATAAGACAAATTGAAAAAGCCAACGTTTCCTTTTTATACTTAAACTTGACCTTTTATATGCCAACCGAAGATGCTCCATAAAGCTTAGAGAAGGTAAAGTGTGCTCATAGGGTTCTGCTCTAGAAACACATTTTGAGAAAAATGTATTTTCTATACATTTTAGGCTAATTCACTAAATTATGTCTAAATAGAGTAGGCATTTAGTGGACTTTTTTACTAAGTGCATGTGGCAAGCTGATTCTGTTTAACATGCTAATAAATGCATTCCATCTCCTAATGAAACTAGTGCTCCCTGTATAATTAATCAGCATTGTATACAGATGAGGATGGGAAAGCCATATTGACAGTTGTTTTCATCCAGAATGGTTAATAAAAGAATACTATACAGTTCTGAAAGGTCATACATGAATAGCTCATTTCTGCAAAAACAGTATTTTGCAAGTAAAAATTTAGTTAAAATGACCTCGAATCGTTGTTATATACAGCTTTTAACCACAAGATGGCATTCCTAACAGAAGTTTGCTCAACATGGTAATTGCGGTTTTGAAGGGCTCTAAATGAAAGGCTGTCATAAGCATTTGTAATTTTATATGAGCTTTTAATATTTTCATTTATATAAAATGTAATTAACGGAAATTTAAGTAAGAAACCTTAATGATAATTAGGTTAATACTCAGTGATATGTGGAGTACCCAGGAATACGTGATGATTCCAGGTCAGCAAAACATCACATTAATTCATGTCATTATATGCTGCTAGAGGCTTTTCAACTGTAAATCGTGAATCAATTTTGCTTTAATATAAGAATCTAAAATAAAAAAACCCTCAATTCTTTAATATTTAAATCAAGAGCGCAAATAATACCATGGTCTTATATGCAAAACCCAAGTGTTTGGGGTTTTGAATACGATGCAGAGTATTGGGCTTGCAGTGAGTTTTGGGATAAGGAAGAGCAGATAACAGTATTCGCAGGAAAAAGCGGTATAAATAATATGTCTTGCTGCACAGGGAGGATTTTTCATAGCATAATGTTAAAATGACCAAGCAACATATTTTCAAATGCCTGTCATCCAGGTTGGTAACAGAGCCCACAGGCAACCCTGCTTTCTTTCAGGCTTTATGTCTTTTTTCAGTTTCTTGTAATCTTTGCATGCTAAATTGAAATACTTTGTTATTCTTTTTCCTTAAATACAAGCATGAACGGAGCATAATACAACCTACTAAACCAATACAAGTGCTCTAGATTTTATATAACAGAGACATGCATATTATACTTGCTTTTTTTTCCCCCATGGTTAAGGTCCTGATCTTACTTTGCTTATTTTTGCTGACTCTGTAAGATCAGACCTGAGCTAAGTAATCATTTATATTTCCATTCTAACTAGTGCCCTAGTTGCATTTTGGTTTGGAAAAAAAGACAGTAAGTTTGTGCTTAAACTGAAATCCAATGTAAGTTGTGGAATTTTTTTCAAGTCTATTTCAAGTCAACAGAAAGGATTATGATAGACTAATTTGTTTTGTTTTGTTTTGTGGTAGCAAAACTTCCATGGCATCTTTTCTAATGCACATATACGTTTCCTGCTAATCCTTCTGCTCCATGTGCCACCCCCTGCTGATGCCTCAGCCCTCTGGTTTTGGTTCCTATCATTTAACACAGCTGAGAGGACAGAGTAGTGGCTTCATCTGCTGATGACACTAATGACAGTCTTTGCCAAGTGAGCAGGTACTACTTTGACATTAAGCAGATGTTCTTTTTCCTAACATGCTGTTATACCTCTATCATCTCTCAAAGGTGGCTATGCAAAACGGAATATGAATTTTTGTTCGCTGAAAACAATTGTCAATCAAAAAAACACTTTCAGAATGATCAGGTTGGTCGAACCTACCTGCTGGTTGAACCTGGCACAAGGACTGCAGAGGCAAACCTTCTGAGTTAATAGTATCTCATGTTGACTACCAGTAAGATTTGAGGGCCTGAACATCTCCCGCTTGCTGCAAATTTTAAAGAAATGTGGTGAAGTGAAAATTACTATTTCAAGGATGTGGAAATGGCAGTAAAAGGAAAGTTATACATAATAATTATGAAATGTTGATGAGGAAGTAAATGATTTGTTGCTGTTACCTTTCAAGTTAAGTTACACACTGAATTTTCGTTGTAGTAATTAGGCATAGCACTAGGTGTGTAGATGGGGACAGGATTCCACTGAGAAGAGCAAGAAGCCTGTCCCACAGAGGAGGTTTAAAAAAAGGAAAAACAAATGTACTGAGGAAAGTAACATTCTCTGCTTTCAAGGGCTAGTACAAAAAGCACATCAGGGGCTAATTTGATGCGGTTTATTGTTTGCAAGAGGTGGATTATAAATGTTTGGAATTGCATCTTATGTAACTGCTGCTGGATAAGCATAGCTATGAGTAAGTGTGAACTGGGAAAGGAAAACGTGGTACTGGGAACTGTAACCACAAGTATTATCACTTCCCATATGTACAAACTTATGCCTAGGGCAAGCAAGCACAATTACTGACAGACGCTGTGTTTGTTCATGCGAGTGATTTTATTGTTCTAAATGATTTATCACTCTGGATTACATTTTTTGATGAAAGATTTTTCTGGAATAATTGTGTTCCAAAGAAAATGAGTTGTTTACCTTCAATAGATGACCAGGTTTGCCTATTGAAAAGAAGTTAGATTCATAAAGCATTTCCATGAGGTTTTTAAATAGATGGGATACAAAGGGTCATTCTGCAACATGGGGATTTGCTTCCCCAAATTAGTAACATAATCTCTTTCACTCTCTCCCTTTTACTTTCTTAGTCTCAGAAATCTAGAAATACACATTTTAGAAAATTTTCAGATACAAATTGTATCATTTTACTTTATCTGTGATCAAAACAATATGCTGGATTCTCTGAATTTGTATTGGATGCTGAAGATATACTGATGATTACTGAAAGCACAAAAACAGTCCTCACTTCCTTTACAAAAAGCAAAAAGATATTACATTTTCAAGCTGTTAAAACTAACTTTTAAGTCTGGATTAAGCCAGGAAGTGTGCAGCACCTTGTCACGACCCAGACTGGACAGACCAGGGAGTCGTGTTTAATTCGAAATTCCCTCGGGCTAAATTAAGGTGAAACGACACCAAACGATCAGTTAAAGATTTTATTTATGACAGAAGCAAGCTGAACTGGGGAGGCGTGGTAGTAGGTGGCAGGGTTTCTCACAACAGGAATTGGCATAAGACTACTTCTGTAAACCGTGTAACCATATACATCAATTCAGGGAATAAGGAGATCCCTCCCGTTGAGTCACGAGGTTGAGAGCAGACCCCTTTGCTTTCCAGACTCCTCCTCAGAGAAGGGTCTAGGGGTGGCTGGATCCACTCTTAGTCTCAGACTTGGTCAACGGTTTATATCTTGAAACAGATGAGCTGTAGGGATTGTGGAGAAGGAAAGAGAGAAGGCGACAGAAAGAGAGAAAGGAAGAGAGAAAGGAAGAGAGAAAGATTTCACCGTTTCTGGGTCCAGCATTGGTTCAGTCAGCCAAGGTGTCCAGTCAACCAAGGTGACCAGTCCCAGTGGGCTTGCGCACCCAGGGCTTCAGATCCTTTGGGCTTGGGGGTCGTTTGTGGAGTAACTTCTCCTTCCCTGCAGACACGGTCATTGTTTGATCTTTGTATCAGAACAGCTTATCAGAACAGGGAGCTGCGCACCCTCCAGCATGCCCTCCCCCTCCTGTTGCTGACGTCTGAGCTGATGGGCTTTTCACCTTGGTTCCTTGCTGTGCAGGGTTTGTCTTTAAGCAGAACTTGCCCCACCACAATGTTTGAGACATTAACTCTTTCAGTCTCTCAGTCTCTCACACACCTGAATTGCCAACATCTCTGTTCCTTGTGTTCCTGGGTCACTGATGGTGAAGCTCTTACTTTCTTACACATTTGTACTATTGTGAAAAGAGATAATTGTAAGTACAGGTCCTTCTCAAAGGCACCTGAATATAAAACAGACACAATTCTCCACTGTATTACTTTTGCATGATACTAGAATTACTTTACTAAAGACAAATCAAACCTAATACACAGTCAACACCTTTACAAAATGCAGAGTGGTGAAGCTGAGCCAGAAGATATCAAGTGCAAAGTGAACTTTCCGGTGCTGTATAGAGCCAGTATAAAAGCTAGATGAAAACTACTTCACCAACTACTAAGATCTCTGTAGTGCCCAATATCAGAAATGGTTACTCATTTCCGCAAGGCACAGCTGACAGCTGACGGGGAAATGAAGAAATATAAACTACATTTTTTTTTTAAATCCATCCAAAATAAAATTTGCCTTCTGTGAGCACTTAGCTTGTTGTGCTAAGCATACAGGGTGAAGAGTGGGTCTCCCACCTCCCATGGTGGTGGCTGTTTTGTCAGTTCAGGGGCAGCAGAAGCATCATCTTCTTTAGTGATGATTTTTTGTTCCTTGTATTAATTGCATGATCTGCTTCATAAATCAAATTACGTATAAATGGAACAGCTTAAAAGTAATTGTGCAGCTGAGAAGCTGACAAGTTATTGTGCCTTATGGCTAATGTGGCTGTGTGGGTAAGGACCAAAAAGACAAAAACTGGTCTCTTTAACCTCCAATGTCCCTTGACTTTCCCCTGATGAGTTTCCTGTCACTTTAATTTAAAATGTTTTCAGATCAACTTATGAAAGCAGGTTTTTTATGCAGTTGTCTCCAATTCCCCAGAAACAATTGCCCAGTCCTGTGTTCCTAAGTTCCCTTCTGTATGGACTGTAATTCCTTTGCCTGTCCTTTTTTTTCCTTTTTTGACAGCTGCAATAGATGTTGTTAGTGATGATACAGTTTCTAGACCTGTTTTTACAGGGTGGACAGAAGAAATAAGCCACATAACAGTAGCATTTGGAGTGTCATTGAGACCACCTTGGTAATTTTTTTTGTTTTGCAAAGCAGATGTCTGTGTAATGCACTCAAATTCTTCACCATCACCCATTATCATAAAGTCATTGTAGCATAACTATTTTTTAATTTTCTAATCCTTTTCACAGGAGAATTTAAAATCAGTCTTTGTAGAGTAAATTTAACTCTATGTTATAACTCAAAATACCAGAATCATAAAATTAAAAAAATAATAATCTTGGAATAAACATTTTGTAGTTAATGTAATTAAGTTCCTTTCAGGCTGATGCTTGGACTGCAAATCAAGAGTTTTATTTCCCTTCTGGAATCAGGTATCCTCAGAAATGTTCATACTTAAGTTCTGTGAACGGTGTTGTCATTAACTCTACTTCTGATGGCTATCAGACAGCAGGATTTTACAAATTGCCATGAGTTCTGAACTGAAAAGTGTATGTACACAACGATTTTTAGTGGAGGGGAAAAACAGAAGTCATTATTTTGTTATTGTAACTTGACCCAAGAGGAGAAGAGGTGTATATGCATGAGTGTGCTGATATTTGATAAGCTGATATCTTTCTCAGAAAGCTTGAAGGTGGTGATTATTGCAACATTTCTTTTTGTTCAAATTGATTAGGGGGTGTTGGGGATTTTTTCCTGCCTTCCTCCTCCCCAAATTCATAAATGAGTGATACAAAAATGAAGAGCTATTTTTAAAATCAGACTTCAATATGTAGAAGGTAAAAAGGGGGAAGAACAGCAGCAAAAATCAGATCCAGTGAATAGTCAGAAACTGGACACAACTCTGCTGACTATCTGTGAATTAATGCCCAAGATTGAAATTCTGACCCCTTAAACAATTCCTTTAAACATGGCCATGACTAAAACAGCCCACCTCTAGCCTTAAAATCATACTGTAAAAGTGGAGCTGTGGTCTTCTTGAGAGATTTGTGTAAATTCCTGCTGCAGTGAGGCTAGATACAAGGGGAACAGCTTTTTGGGGTTCTACTTTTTGTCTGGCAATAATTCTGAGGTGAAGGAAGAAGAAAGCATTGAAATATTTTTTTAAACTTCAAAAATGTGTTTCATATGGGATAAGCATATACTTTAGCAGTCTGTTTAACTGAAGCTGTATGACTTCTTCATGATTATGAAGGTTCCCAGGGTATCTTGTCCAGTTTACTGCATGTTTTGAGAGACACAAAATGTGAGAGAATTTACATATATGCACATGTATATATAAAGTATATATATATAGGTTCTATATGTATTTCAGTTTATTATGTGCACAGAATATCATGCTTATGGGATCATTGTGAAAGTGATCTTGACTGATGATGCATCTCAGATGATGTGCAGAAAGAGATGTGCGTCCCCATGGGCATCAGCCTGCTGCATCAGCAGGTCCAGGTGGGATCTGGCCTGTGCAGTTGTCCCTCCTACGCAATGCACGTGAGATGTCACAGAGGGACCACACAACCTTCCTGAGCCATGCAGTCCAGCTCAGGAAGGCAGCGTGGTCGGTGGCCCAGGGGTCTGGCTGGCCTTGACCCTCGGCTGGTTTTGTGCAGCACCGTTGCCTGACCTTGGTTCACTGTCACTGAGCTGTGAGAGTATGTAAACTGAAACCGTGCAAGATAAGAAAAGTAAAAACAGACAGAACTGAAAGTGTTGAGCTGGTAAGAGTGTCTCAGGGATTGGGGACAGAATACTGACATGGAATCTGTAAAACCTGAGGGAGAAAGCAGAGACTTAGAAGATGGCATCTCTGCAACTGTGAGGACTTATACTGATTTACTGGGGTATTTTGACATGACTGAAATACTTTTCTTATGAAATATAAAGTCTGCAACACCAATTAAAAGCAACAGAAAACACCTCATATGCTTTTCTCTTCTCCCCCCCCCCTTTTCCTTTCCCACATTTTTTCTGCACTGATCCTCATCTCCTCTTGTGTCCTGGTTTCGGCTGGAATAGAGTTAATTTTCCTTCCAGTAGGTGGTATAGTGCTATGTTTTGGATTCAGTATGAGAATAATGTTAATAACACCCTGATGTTTTCAGGGTTGCTGAAAAACAACTGCGTTGTTGCCAAGCAGTCTTTATACTAAGTCAGTCAAGGATTTTTCAGCTTCTGATGCCCAGCCGGCAAGGAGACTGGAGGGGCACAAGAAGTTGGGAGGGGACACAGCCAGGACAGCTGACCCAAACTGGCCAATGGGGTATTCCATACCATGTGACGTCATGCCCAGTATATAAACTGGGGGGAGTTGGCCTGGGGGGATCGCTGCTCGGGAGCTAACTGGGCATCAGTCAGTGAGTGGTGAGCAATTGCATTGTGCATCTCTTGTTTTGTATATTCCAATTCTTTTATTACTATTATTGTCATTTTATTACTATTGTCATTATTATTTTCTTCCTTTCTGTCCTATTAAACTGTTCTTATCTCAACCCACAAGTTTTACTTTTTTTCCCCGATTCCCTCCCCCATCCCACTGTGGCGGGGGGGGGGAAGTGAGCGAGCGGCTGCATGGTGCTTAGTTGCTGGCTGGGGTTAAACCATGACATCTTATCAGTTCCCTTCTGACCTGTCCGAGCAATGCTTCTCCAATCAGCCTCTGGTCAAAAGTGCCTCTTGATACCCTTTACCGCTTTGCTCTCATTTCACTCGTCGAAATCACTTCAATCATATAACCCTCAAGGCACACTTGGCATGTGGTACTGTGCTCTCACTGCTCTTGACCCTGATGTCCTCACCAGCATGGTGTGGTGGCCCTGGAGTGCCGCAGTGACCAGCCAGCCCTCTGGCCACCCATACAGGTGCCCAGCTTGGCATCAGGGCTGGAAGAGCAAGAACAACATTCCTAGCCCTGATGTGGGTGTCCAGGGTTGGGGTAGGGACTAAGGGCAAAAGAGACTCTGCACTATTGCTTATGCAAGCACGCAGATGAAAATAACTTTGTTTTCCAATTGCAGCAGTCAGCCAGGCTGCTCGGCCCTGGCATAGGTCCCCCCTTGATGCCACAGCCAAAGCCAGCAGCTGTCTCCAGAAGCACACCACATTTCATATATGGCAGAAGTAGGCACTCAGCTGCCTTCAGATTCCTCTGGTTAAAGAAATCATCTCATTTGGGGAGTGTCTAGTAGCCTTTATAAGTTTAATGTTTGGATGTACTATGCATATAAATAGATGGCATTCAGATGCAGCAAAACCTTATTGAACTTGTGTTGGTCTTCACTTGGTTTGGACATGGAAGAAATGTGTGTGCCACCTGGCACATGCTCTGCAGCTTCTCAAACCTAACGGGAGATGCTGTGTCTCCTCGTCTCTGCATGTTTTTCATAACAGGCTCATTCCTGCCAGCATCATATTTCTTGTTGCCAATCTCTTCATCTTGCTTCTCAAAGCAGGTGATTAAGCAAGTAGAAGGGCATTGGACTAAAAGGGACTACCTGGATAATTTAAGCTGGACTGCAATTATACTTTGGTTGCATCCATCTTCACTTGAGTGGGGGTGGGGGATGTTGTTTGGTTGTTTGGTTTGGGGTTTTTTTAAATCAAGATGCAAACACAAAAAGGTTGGCAATTTAGCTGCCCCTGAAATGTCAGTTCTGAGGACCAGGTCTGAAACAGGATTTATCTCTGATTTTGCTTAGAGTCCATTTTGGGATATAGTGAAAGTTACATTTGATTCACTAGTTTCAATCAGAACAATCAATACATTTTTATTATAGAATATAATGACATTGTGTGGATTTCAGCTGTAACTTGAAATACATGGATGATGCTTGCTACTTGCCAACTGATATTTAAAGAAAAACCTTAAAGGTTGGAATATAGAAACATTCAGGGAAATTAGAGATGTGAATTGGTACTTGAAGTGGTTAAGAAATTCCTTCAGTGTAGTCTTAACTAAAGAGAGGAATAAACAAGTGATGGAAAACCAACGAAGAGGCAGGGGCAGAAGACGGGAAAGTGATCGTAGTGTTAGGAAGAAAGGTCGTAACTCATTAATGTAGTGGAATTGTTTGAAGATATTAATGTTATGGTGTACAAGGGGAGTGCAATAGCTTTTTAGAGCATTTGGCAAAATTTCAGATCAGAGTACAATGTCTGTGATGCAGGGTAATGGAATAAGTGGAAAGTTGGCTCATTAGGTTGGTAATTGGGCAAAAAGCAGGAAACAAATGGTAGCTGTAAAAAGCTTTTTTTATCTGGGAAGAAATTAGGCAGTCATGTTGGAAGGCTGTTTATTACAAGAGAAAGATGTGACCTCAATTTGGCCTATAAACTTTGTTCTCGGATGATTTTCCCTCTGCAGCCATACAACAAAGGCCCCGTGAATGTTAACTGCAAAGTAGCAGTGAGACATGATATTGGTGAGAGGTCTCCAAAGCTACAAAGTGTGAACTAGAGATAGACAAAAGGTGGGAAAATGTATCCCGTGAACTAACCTGCCGACTTGATTAAGTCACTCAGGAACCGGGAGAAGTGGGACTTCATACAGAAGAAAGAGCTGAAGGCGCTCGGGAAGAAAGGCTTCCTAGTCACACTGTAAGCTCCTGCTCTGTAGCAGCTGCTGCTGCCCAAGCTCCTCTAAGCAAATCAGTCTGTTTGGTGTAAGCTGAAGCCAGAAATGTTGTTGCACAGTGTACAGTAACATCTACTTTTGGGCATTTGCTAAACAGGCAAAAGGTACATTTTGGAGAGGGACTCGCAGCAGGCTAGCAACTGGAAAATAAATGATCCTCTTCTGCAGCCCACTCCATTATACCCCACTGTCCTTAGTTGCCTCCTCTGAACTTGGATTCACTAAATTTCCAGCCGCCTCTGGGCTTGGAGAACATACTACGTAGCACAAGGTCCTGTGCTGAGCAGGTGGTCCTGTGCAGCCCTGTTTGCATTCAGCCTAGTCCCAGAGATTGGCTCTTGGAGGAGAGGCAGAGATCTGGGGGCATATATGCAATTCATCATCAGTATTTTCAACTGACTGGGAGAAACTGCTGCACATGCTGCTCTGCTTCCGATGGGCTTTGAAATATAGGCAGGCTGAAGGATGTATGAGTTTTTCTTTCATGATAACAAAAAATAAGCACTTTGTTCTGGTATCTGCAAAGTTAAGGCAGTTTCCTACAAGCAATGATAATTCAAGAGCGGTTTCTGCCTTGCGATTGATACATACATTAGAAGAGTATTTTTGGAAATGCTGGTTGCTTTTGTTATTAAAAAAAAGAAAATCACTGCTAATTTTCAGTTTGCCGAGTCTTTTAATACATAATTTCCAACAGAAACACTTTGAGTTATCAGACAAAGGGGAAATAACTCATTGCTGTGAGACAAAATCAGCAGTCCTTAGTACAGAGTAACTACCAGAAATCTGCATCTTGCTCTCAGAAGGAGTCCAGGTGCCTTTATGCCACAAGAAGTCTAAACAGCATTCAGCTGGGAGCCAGGACCCAGAATAATAATGCAAAGCAAATGCCCATTGCTTTATACAGTCTGTACAAGGGGAATAAGAGTGTGTTAGAGGGCTGGCAAGATGCCTGAACCCAAACTGCTGGTATGAGTACTCTGATGGGAAAAAGACCCAAGAAAGAGTAGCTCGGAGGCTGTGTTGGAAGATGCAGCTGGGAATGCACTTTCTGTGTTTGCCAGGCACTTCCCAGAGAAAACCGGAAAGATTCACTCCTGATTCGTCAAAGGCTTTCACAGATCTGCAGATGCCAAACCTGACTTTGAGGTCTAGGAGAGGCCACATCCCACCTGTAGTGACTGTTGCTGCAGCAGAACTAATGCATTCTCCCCAGAGCATCGCCGATGCGGGAATTGGGGTACAGGACTGCCCTGTTATGGGGAGCAGATGGGTATCACGCCCGGAGTGAGCACCGGGCTGGGTCCTGCTTCCCAGCACTGCCAGTGCCGGCTGCCCCATCCTGTCCCGGCCCCCTTCGCCCTCTCCCCTCGCTGTGGTACCACAGCTGCCCGGTGCCACTGTCCTTCCCCCAGTGAGTGCTTTTACCTGCGATGAGAGCCCTTGGGCAATTTGGGTATTTAGGAAAGGTGATAGCAGATATCTTAACAGTTAATAGATACGGTAATATTTTATTCTGGAATAAGTATTTGGAATACAGTTTCCAAATGGCATTTAAAAATTGATTGCAAGAAGAAGATGAACTTCCCTTGTAAATAATAAAAATGATAAGTTATCCATTGGAAATACAATCTGTAGCTTCATTGAAGCTCATTTATTTAAGCAAGCTATGAATTATTCTTTTCTTGTCCATCACCTGACCATCTGGGTGACTGTCTGTAACATCAGCATCTACATCTGTATAATGGGAGTAACAGTACCATGCATCTTTGAAGACGACCCTGGAATTTCAGAATAAAGGGTTTATTTAAGTGCTGGATTTTACTTTATGATAGCTCTGCAACCTGATTCATTTCAAGTGAATCACAAAACTACCATGGAGTTCAGCGGGAGCAAGATTGGATTATTGCAAAATGCAGACTGGAAATTGATGATATATTTATTAACTTTAAAATAATTATCCATGACATTCCCTCTTAACCCTTTCATTGTTGTTTTACACAGGCTAAAAGCCAGCTACCCCAACAGGTGACTCCATATACATTTGAACATGTACAGAACATCATTCTTTCCAAAGCAATTAAAATTCTCATTCACTCTTTCCATCTCCCTCCTGCTTGCTCTGTGTAATGAAGCTGAAAGACAACAAGGGACATGGTCACTGGAGATACTTGTCAAGTCTGTGACTGAAGCTACTGAAGTTCCCTATTAATATGACATGTGAAAAGTTGGGTAAAGAAATGCTACAGTTCCAAGGTCAAACATTCAGCTGCTAGGAAATAACCAAGTTGTAACTTCCCAGGCAGCCTTAGCTCTGTTTCCCTATATATACCCTTTCTAATATGGTATTTAATTACATCATCGCAGATAATTTCCTCCTGATATCTACTCTGAGCATACATGTATTTATGTAGCCCTATAAGCTGGGTCTTCATCTTCTTGTCTGACAGAGAGTATTGGATTAGAACCCAGCAGAGAAAGACTTGATCTAAGCTCTTGATTTCCTGAAGTTTCAAAGGCGAAGTCAACCTGGCATGACAGCTTTGAGTGAGGATAGCCGTGGGAGGCCCACGGAGGAGAGACCTGAGCCACGTGTCTGTTTGTCCCTTCCGCTTCTCCGCTATATTTCCCTGGAAATACAGTGACCAAAGTGATGGCCCAGTGCATCCCCAGCAATACTGGCCCACTGTTCACTGATTAACCAGAAAGCCCCTTGCCCGATTGGAAGAGCTCATCCTTGCTAGCTGAGGGTTGAGGATTTTATTTTGCTCCACAGAAAGGAAAAATGCAGTGTAGTTTTAAAGCCTATCACAGAGGAAGGGTACAGAGCAGCTGGCCAAACATGCTAAGGAGGGTTTTGGAGTCAGGCCACGGCTGGTCTGAGACCAGGAGGTGTAAGGAAACACCAAATCACTGGGAACGAGAGTGGCTGAGCAGCTCTGCAGGTCTCCCTTTTCCTTTTGGCAGTAGCTAATTAGTCTCTGCGTAGGGAATAGGTTCATGGTGAAAAGCAAAGCCTTGCACTGGCTGTTACCAAGCAATTATTCATGTCTGCCTCTGGGACGGCAACTACTTTCTTATTTGAGAAACACAGGAGATGACTTTCCATTAAGCAGTCAGCCTTGTTTACAGGAAAATGGACAAATAAATAATTGTAATAATCTACTGAGGCAAAATTGTACCTTTTTGATTTTTAAGTGAAAGCCACTGATGTATAAAACACTGAAGGTTTTTTTCTCTACCTAGGGAGAAAAGAAAAGGAAAAAACCCAATAGTTTAAAGCCTTTTCTGAAAAAGATTTACCTTATGTTTTTGAAAATAATGATAACCTCTCCAAATAGGTAGAAAAATGTCACTACTCACAAGTTTATGGGAGAACAAAGAGTTTGCATATCTTTCCTTTCAAACATTTAGTTGCTTTCAAGTGTTCCAGATCCTGATTATTTCGATAGGAAAGTTTGAAAGGATGAATGTGTCTGACCAACATCCAGGTGACACTGAAGGTAGTCCTGGCTGCGTGTGCTGGCTCAGGGTTACTGAAGACCTACGTTTGAAGCCATGTGAACAGCAGTGAGGTTGCACATTCAGCGTCACAGTTGCACGGGCATTTCTTTGTATATAAGAACTGTATATGCCTAGGTCTCCGTTATGCTCAATTTTGGGGTTTCTTGCAGGATGCCAATTTATAAAAAGCTGGTTAGAGATAATGAACAGGATCAAATGGAAATGAACGGTGTGGCGGTGGGAAGACCTGTCCTTTTAACAAGCCTTGGCAGTAACAGATGAAGCAAACTGGCCTTCCCTGACTCCGCAGCTTGGCTGGGGAATCGCTCTCACGAGGGGGCCGAGCCCACAACAGCGTGGCAGCGCAATCGCTTGAAAAACTAAAAATGCTGCTTTCCCGGAGGGCTTACACAGCACATCATAGTGCAGAGCTGGGCAAATAACCTGCACGTTGCTCTTTCAGCCTTACAATGGTATTAGTAGGCTTTTTCAGGAGTTTTGCCGACTTACCGTACCATACTTCTGTAGCCTAAAGCAGGATCAAGGCCACAAAGACACCACGGCAGCCTGCATTCTGCTCAGGAGAGCAAAGACAGCTCTGGTGCTGGCACCGCCCGGGGTGGGAGAGCTCCCGCAGCACACGCCGGGCTTGGGGATGGAGCGCGGCGATAAGTCTGTCATTAAGAGATCAGCTGTGCTCGGGGGCACGCTCTTTTCATTCCCAGTTTTCTGGACAGAAAGGCATCCCCAGCAGCCATCTGCCAGCCCTCCGCCTCCGGCCCAGCTGGGGTGTAATGGCTCCTGGGGGAAGCATCTGACTCATTTACTCTGGGCTAATAACATATTGCAGATATTTTGCAGAAGACAGCTGAGCTTTTCGATGCCCCCTGATGCCTGAAGAGCGTTTTGTTCCTTTTGCCTTCACTGTACATGCTGGTTCCTCCATGGTGTTTTTGAGGGCGGAACCTGTCATTCCACAAGATATTGCTTGCTTTTTATACATCTGCCTCGTCTGAGAGAATTGGGATGCTAGTCCTTCTGAAGACATCAGAAAATGGTCTTTTAAAGGGGCAGTATTGCTTAAATAAGTTACTGTTTACCTAAGAGTGCATGACCTGCTATAGGTTTTCATAAAAATTTGGATGCCTTAAAATCAGTTAACATGATTTTATTGTGGTTCTGTTCTGTTCTGTTCTATTCTATTCTAATTTTATTCTATTCTATTCTATTCTATTCTATTCTATTCTATTCTAGATTGAATATTAGAAAAAATTTCTTTACTGAAAGGGTTGTCAGGCATTGGAACAGGCTGCCCAGGGAAGTGGTTGAGTCACCATCCCTGGAGGTGTTCGAAAAACATGTAGATGACGCACTTCTGGACATGGTTTAGTGAGCATGGTGGTGTTGGGCTGACGGTTGGACGCGATGATTTTAAAGGTCTTTTCCAATCTAAACAATTCTATGATTCTATTCTAATTTTATTCTAATTTTATTTTATTTATTTTATTTTTTATTCTTCAGCTTGCTCTTTTTGCTCCAACATAGCTTTTATGCACACACGTTACTATTAGTATATCAGGATCAAAAGAAAGAAAATAAGAACCTCTATTGCTGTTGCTTTTCATCCTCCCCTGAGGATGCTGTGACTTAGTCTCTAATCTGGAGGGCACTGTCATTGGGAACGATGCCAAGTCCTTTTTTCATAGCATGTATGAGACTGAAATTGCTCATTAAAACTCTTTCCCACCTTAGTGCACAGTGTTTGCTGTGGGCTGCGCTGTTATTTGACTGTCTGTGTCAACACCGTCTGGCCGCTCAGCATCTCCGGCCTGGGAGGGCCCCGTTACCCCTTCCTGACCCTGCCTTGGAATACTTGCAGGATTGTATTCAAGTGCCTTCCAAGTTTCAGCATCTTCCCTTTGTGGATTTAATGGCCTCAACAGTTTTATCTGCTTCTTTTTTTTCAGCCCATTTATCTTAGTTACATTTAGTTAATTGAGACTAATGTTTTGTTGAAAAATCTCTCTCACAGTCCCCAAGCTGAGCTTTTGAAGTGAATAGATTTGGGTAAAAATTTGCAAATGAGCTATTAATATCACCACAGCAAAGATACTCTCTCTTCACCCATCATTTCCACATTGGCCTGGAGGGGATTGCCTTTCTTGAACTGATAGTCAAATAGTTGCCAGCATCACTTTCTCCTTTCGGTACAGCTGGGGCCTTATGTCTGTAAACCTAATCTACTTCTGACTGCTATGCTAAAGCAATTTTATTTCTGAAGACAAGACTGGTTTATATTAGATTTTATCCCCAAAGAAGGGAAAATATATCTTTTATCTCTGACTCCTTAATATCATTCTATAAATGAATCTGAGTCCTTATTTGGGTCTTTTTGGTTTGGATATCACCAGGTACAGTTTGGGAGCAGGAGGCAGAAGTAGTTTTATACATGTTAAACCAAAACTGCTCCTGTTTGCATTACTGAGGAAGGTGTGAAACAGTGATGAGCTACTTGACAGATCCCATCACTGCAGCCAAAAGTCACCTCCTGAGTAATGCAGTTCAGCAACAGGGAAGCACCTGGTAGTCTTTACGGAGCTTGTCTGTCCTCTTGCTTATAAAAGGACCTGCAGTTTTCTTGTAAAAAAAAGGCCTAATAAAGGCCTTAAAAGACCCATAAAGGGCCTAATGTTGCAAAGTGCATTAAGGTGTACCCATTTTTCTGTGTTAGAAGTAGCTCTTGGCATTCCTTCAAAGCGGGGTGAGCCTGGGTTTGTCTGGACTCCACATTCCCGTGGCTGAGGATGCCTCCGCTGCCTCCCCTGGCTGTGATACACACCATGCCAGGTCCCCGCGGTTCAGCCACCACAAAGGTTGGTTGCTCGGCTGCTCTACAGCTGCAGCACTCCACTGTCCAGCTGGAGAAATGCCATTTGTACCAGCTGAAGGTCTTCCTCAAATCTTTAGGGGCCACATCTTTCACAGCTCCTGCCCATTTTTGTTTCCTGAATGATGTGTGAGTGAATGACTAAATAAAAGTAGCAAGATGTTTGGAGAAAGTTGGATCTACACCCTACAGAACGAAGAAAAATGTCATAATGTTTGGTCTTGCATTTGATTGAGTAACCAGTCAAACTGTCACAGTTACCGATCAGGTTGAAAAACAAATCCTCTAATTTCCTGAAATTGGAAGAGAACTTGACAGACAGCTTCATCTAAAAGCAACAAGTCATTTTATTAGGGGAGAACCAGGAGACAGAGCCAGTCCAGGAGAATAACACACTTCTCCACGTGCTGGTCCATGACCGGCACATCAGTGCTGGGGCAAGTGGGAGCAGAGACCTCGAGGAGGCACAAGTCTCTCCCCAGCTGGGAAGCAGGAGTGATGGCAGCATCCTGCACAGGGGAGGCAGACGGTATTTTTTCTGCAAAGTGGGGATGGGAGAGTCCCACCTCTGAATTCCCAGGCTGCATTTCAGTGGACTGCAGAGGTTAGTACCATGTCCAGGGACAGGGAGCCAAACGATCCCAAGGAGACCTAATTGCACCTTCAACCACCTCCTCTCCATGCAAGGAAGTTATGTGAGACTGACCAGACTGGAGGTGAGTTTTCTGCTCCTCGTGCTTATTTCCTCTGCAAAGATGCATTAGCTGACAAACCGTGAGGCATTTCTTTTATCATGACTTAGTATCACGGCCACTTTCCGCAGGATATTCCCAGCCTCACAGTCCACTTAACATTTATAGAAGCTATCACCAAAATGAGTGCAATACATCTTCAGTTTCTTAGTCTCCTCCAGGATGGATGGGATGCAGACGTCTTCAGCAGCAAAGCAGGGAAGGGGAGGGTGTTTCTCCTGGAAACCCTCATCTACTGTGGCAATTTAGCATGTGCTGAAACTAATCACATAGGTCGTATCAATTAAAAGGAATTCTCCCAGGTGGAAAGGTAAACACATGCTTCAGGGTGAGGCTAGATTAGGGGCTAAATAAACATCCCTCATACTAAGGGCCGTTTAATGTAAAATGTTAATTGTGTTATACAGGGGTCAGATTTGGCAGGATAAAAAAGACTAGCCAGCATTTCTGGATCTCAGAGGCAAGTTGATAACAGATATTTTACTCTGTTATAATCCATGGATTATCATCTAATGACACCAAATTGCTCCTAATAATGCTAACCAGTGGCACGGAGTTCAAGAACGCTGCATTGCACTAGTGTGTCCAGCAGATGTGCACCCCACTGACTACTGCAGGACTTGTGCTGAATGGGGCAGTTAACACCACAGGCAGGCACAGGTGAAAAGTCTTCAGGAAGGCAAAAAGTTTTTCTTTCCCTTTGGAAAGTGCTTTCTCCAAAAGCACTGCTTTGCCTTAAAGCCAGAAAATTGACTTCATGTTGCTATGAGGAGGTGCTGAATGAACAGGATGGGATAACCAGGTTATTATTGGTATGATATTTATAAAGTAATATTATATGATATTAATACTGAGAAAGTTCAGCTCGCTGCTCCCTGGTCTTGCCTTCACAGTCATGGAACAAAGTAATGCCATGAATGACACATGAAAGAAAATAAATCTCAATATTTCCATAAGTAACTTGTGTTCTAAAATAGATTTTCTTTTTGGTACGCAAAATTAAACATCACAGAAAATTTTTTAGAAATTGTTGATCATGTTCCAGCTCTGAACATAAAGGCTCCTGGCAATTCAGCCATGGTGAGTATGCACAGCTCTATATTTAGGTACCTGAATGTGAAAACCTTGGCCGTGATCTCCAAGCTGACTTCATGAAAGCACACAGAGCTGCTGCAGCTCAGCTCATCCTTGCTATTTTCACAGCATTTTGTGCTCTGTAGGTATATTTGTGATGACTGAAGGAAAACAGCCCTGTTTTATGGGAATTTCAGGAACGAGACGGCATTTCTTGAATATGCCAGTTTGTTTTTTTTTTTTAATTTAAAGCTGAACAGAGCACTGAAGCTTTTGGCCTCTGCAAATACAATAAAGTGCTTAAATACTGAAACATTTTCACTCTTGGCTCATTACTTGGGGCTTTCAGCATTGGGTTCGAAGAGGAGCTATTTATGGGCTATCAAACAACCAACCGGGAGAAAGGAATTCAAAGAATGTCCTTGAGCCTTTGGGGAGCTTGGCAGAACAGGGACAACAAAAACTTGTGCCAACCCTTGGTGCCTCCCCAGCAAGGCTGCCCGGTTTGCACCTGCCTGCTGCCCCAGCGGGATCCTGCCCCTGGGCGCAATGGCATGGGGACACATTACAGGAATGGAGTCACTGCACCCCTTTAAAGATGGCTCAGGTGCTGTTCTCAAAGGGGAAGGAACAGTCACGAAGCTCTACAGTGTCCTTTTAATTGGGATGGATTTTACGTAGGACCCAAATGAACAGTAAAAGGTGTCCCACAAAGGAAAAGCCTAATCAAAACAGAGCCCTGACATCACTTCTTCTTACTGGGACAATATGCAGTGATGTTTAAAGAACATTAGCTAAATATTTGTATGACCCTCTTTTAAACACAGCACATTTTGTAGATGACAGTGGCAGTAAGAAGAAATCATAACAGAAAACTCACTCATTTCTTACCATTAAGTTTAGCGATGGGCAGAAGGAAAGGCTACCTCAGCCACCGTGCAGGCTCACATGCCCAGTCCTGACCCTCTTCTGGCTCCTGCTCTCTTCCCTTTTACATAGGGGCAATTTCATCAGGGAGACCCAGGAGACTGTCCCATCAGCATGGACTGGAGAGCAAGGATCCTCTGCCATTTGAGGGATGACTGCATGGGCTCCCTGAAGAGCTCTGGCAGTGATCTCAGGGACGTGGCCTGCCTGCCTAGGGGTTGTCAGCATCCTGCGTGGCTGCAGGACGAGTCCAGCAAACCACTGTCCCTGCCTGCCGATACACCAAAGGGCAAACATTGGGAAAGAAGAGATGCATCTATTAAAAGGACAGTGTCAGCCCACAAAACAGCATGCAGAGAGGACACAGAGTATATTTGAGTCAAAAAGTTTCTACCGCCCTAGACACTGAGGTTTTGCAATAAAGCCTCCAAGCTATTAATGAAGTAAATACTTTGCTATTTTGCCAAAGTGGCTGGCACCTGGAGGGGATGACACAGTCTGGGCTGTGTGACAGCAGGGGATAGGACTTAGTGACCTGGCTGTCTGCTCTAGGTCTCTGTTGTTCTCTGCTTTCAAGGAGAGCTTCCCTCTCTGCCCCCCCAGTAACGCATTTTCAAATACTCAGCATTTCTAAACTTGCTTATCCTCAAGTGAGTGTAAATCCTACACTATCTGTTTAACAAGCAAAAGCATTATCCTCATCAAAAACAAGTAAATTAGTATCTCACTGCAGCACAGCAACCTAAACTCTGACTTAGACAGTTAGTATTTGTGTTATCTTGGTGTTTTGTAGCTCAGTGGGAAACAGCTACTGTATTAAGCTGCTTCTGTTGAATCCAGGATCTCATGCTTTGAATATGCTCCGCGCTGCCTCAGGGACACACATCCCCCCTCAAGCTCCTGTGTGCCCTGGATGATCACTTGTGGGCAGCAAGGAAAAGCGGTAGCTGAGGGCAGAAATCAGCTTGCCAAACCCCAAAGTCCTGCTGGAGCTGAGAAAAGAGGGCTGTGTCAAGAGCACTGCTTATGGCATAAGTCATCTCCTAAGGAGTAACAGCAGAAGTCATTTCCCCCCCTCTCCTGCCTGGCCAGAGACTGACCCCAAGGAAGCGCTGTAAATCCAGCATGTGAATTTTGAGTTTGTTTTCCCAGTGATGGCACTCTTTCCTTTCTGAGTAGGAAGTGACGAAATAGTAAAAGGGTTTGAACTCCAGCTGCTTCCCATGAGCCAGGGATATGTACTGGAGAAATCCTGCCAGACTGAGGAGACAGATGGGCTATTTCTTTAAGGGCATAAAAAGATCAGTGCCTGAAAGAATAGATCTCCTGACACTATAGGGATGACATTTGCTGTATGACATTACGTGAACTTTAAGATAATTAAGTGTGACGTCTCCGCTTGGCTTTTACACTTCTACAGCGCAGCGATTGCTCAGGTTGCTCCTGTAGGACAGGAGGGGCATTGCCAGCATCCCCGTCCGTCATGCACTCACAGCTGACAACACTCATAGGCATTTCCCAGGTTTCCTGCCTTAAACTAACCTGAATTTATCACCTGACAAACTCAGCAGCAAAATCTAGGTTTTTTCTGTCACAGAGCAGACGGCAGTGGAAACGAAGGTTCATTACTTTCTCCCCGGGACCCGGGTGCTCTCTGTTCCACACACCAATCGCTGACCGCCGGACCAGTTGCTCTGTCTTCATAGCTGACAAAGGCTGTTACAGGCACCATCTCTTCACTGACTGGATCATGTTGAGATGAGGGAGGATGTGGTTTTGAAACCTTGAATGCCCTTCACTCTCAGACTGCTCTGTTGTTCGGCGGCTGCTGTGCAGCGTGGGCTCTTCAGTTGTCTCCTGGATGAAATGATCTCATTAGGTGATTTCAAAGAGCTGGATGGAGCAGAGCCACCTGCTTTCTCAGAAGGAGAGTCTCATCAGCTTTCCCGGAATTGATAAAGCACATGTGAAAGGGATGTCTGCATCCCCTGAAAACCTTAAAGATGTAGCTCCAAGATTTCTTAGTTTGGAGAGCAGTTAAACAGACCAGACCTTTGCCTCCTCCCTCCTTCCCTTTCTCTCCCCTTTCCCCAGGCTTTTGTTGTCTCCATTATACTTTCAAAAAGCTTAGGGATATTTACCAGTTACCAAGAAGTTTATTCTAGTACATGTAAGCCAATATAGATGCACAGGTATAAATCCACATGGGGAAATCCACCTCTGGAATAGCAGGGGATTTTTGATTTCTAGTCCACAGCGGTAAAGTTACGACAACAGACTTTGATCCTGGAATAAGACTATGTCTGGGGGAGTTTTACCGACATGGCTGTAACAGTTTGCAGTGCCAGGTTAGCATGTGCTGGTACAGCTCTTCCACCTACAAGAGCTGCTGCCGGGGTAGAAGTGCTGCCCTGGGACCCTGGGAAGGCAGATGCCTGTGCCTGCCTGAGAGTAGAACAGGGGACAGTGCCCGAGGAGTGCAGCCTGGGCATCCGCATCCCTGCCTGTCCATACGCTGCACAGAAGGACCGCTTCTGGGAACGGACGGAGGCCCAGGACTGAATTGTCTGCCTCCGGTAAGAAAGACAATAGCTTTGATTATGATTTTTCTAATGGGAGTATATACTGCCTCCAAAAGTGGTGTGATATTGCCAGCTCATTTCATACAGATCATAATGTAGCTATCTAATCTGTCTTGAAACGGTGGCCTGCCTGGTTTTGTGTTTCAGGACCATTCTCCAATCCTCCTTGTGTCCTGTAAAACAAGCAGTATTAAAGCCATAACTGTAGCTATCAGTTGTGGGGTGACCTATTATCTTTTTGATAAACACCATAGACTATTTGCTTGGCTTACAATTGACATTTTTTCATCCCAGTCCTTTTAAACATAACCTGTATGCTGGAAAGCCAGGCTGGTTTTCTGCAGTGTGTGCACATTGATAGCTGAAAGGTAGAAGGTAGCATTCAGTTTTCCCGACGATGCAAAGGGCAGACAGACTCTGCTGCACTCCTCTTGTGCTATTGCCTCTGTGGGGCTGGCAAATCAATTTTTCTGGGGTGGGAAATGTGGCTGGGTAAAGCGGGAGAGAGCGTGTACTTGCAGAATGAAAGTGCGTTTTCATGAGGTTTTTTATCTTAATTGAATTTTTTAAATTACAGTTGATTTAATCCTTTATATTGCTTTCACTCAAAAGCTGAAGAGTTGCTAGATAGATTATGGAAAACATGCAGTCTCATGATGGCCTTTTAAGACATTCTCAGAGTTATTATAGGAAAAAACCCTTTTCTCACAGCATCCTGAGTTTAGTCTGTTGTCTCCTCGTGTGATCTTCTAAATGGTTACTATTTAATTATTGATACTTACAACACGGCAGTAGTTAAATGTGGCTGCAGTTCCGCAGGTAATGTTTATATGCCTACATTCAGTGAGGAAAATATTTGTATTATGATGAGTCACAGGAACCGACTTAAAATGCTGTATGTAAACATCTACGCGACCTCTATCTGCAGCCCGAAATTGTTGGCATAAGCAGCGGTTGCTGACTGAAGTCTGCAGGGTTTAATCCGACTGTTGTTTCCCTTTGCTGACACACGGAATGGGGAACGGTGTGCTTGCTCCTACCTCTTCTTGTTCGGCAGTGACTGTGCCTGGATCAGTGCGGCGGGAGAGCTGAGGCCCCTCGGTAGCATACCTGCAGCCGTCCCATCCTGCTTTCTTTATCAGGCGCATCTGACACCGCCTTATGGTTGCACAAACCCTCTTTGCTTTTGTGCCTTTAGATTTTTGGCATTGCTGCCCTGAGGAATTTGCCCGCAGCAAGACCTCTCTGCAGCGACAGGAAAAGCACTGCTTTCCTCCTGACAGGCATCCCCAGCCCCTGCTTGCCTCCTGACAGGCATCCCCAAACCTGGCCTTTGCTGCCGAGATTTCTCTGGGCTCCCGAACCTCCTCTGTTATGGGCAATAGCAGCAACATTGGGGAACAACAGCTGAAGGCAGCAAGGGGTTAAAAAGCACAGCTATGTTGCTGTATGGGGCACACTTTTGGGGAAACATCAGTGACAGCAGCCCGAGATGCTGCCTCTCTTTAGTACCAGGCTCCAGGCAGCGGGCCCTGGGGTGAGGATGCTTTTGCCCTCCCTTCTGCCAGAGCACGCTGGCTCTGGCTGGCGACAGCCAGTGCTCCTCCGGTTGAGCCCTGCGAATGGCAGGTTTGGTTTTCAGTAAAAATGTGACTGAGGCACCCATCAAAACAATCTCACATTAGGGCTCAGCAAGCTCGGTGGTCTCTCTTGCAGGCAGGTTAGTCGTGCCAGGATTTTACGCTGGTGGATGGACAGGGACCCATCCTCTAAAAATGCCTGGCTACCAGTGTACAGTGATTCATGCTTTGGTAGAAGTGGGCTTTCATGCAGAGGCCCAATGATCTCTGCCGATCTACTGCTCTGGGGACTGGCTGATGAGGATTAATTGATTCATCTTGGGCCACCAGCTTTCTCAGCTGGTTACCACTCCCCGGGAAATGTTATTTTCCTTAGACAGACTTGACTAATTGTAAGCCTTTAAGAACGGCACTTCCAAAAAAGAGGGGCCTGCTGAGTGAGTTATTAGTCATCCTTATCTGGGAGGAAAGCAACGGCTGCTCTAACAGCTTCTTTATCTCTGCAGTGCCATGTTCTCCAGAGAGGGAGAGAGGGGGCTGTGGGGATGCTGCGCTGTGCGGCAGGGAGCTGCCATCCACCTTCCTTCAAGGAGAGCAAAGGACAGAACAGTTTGCTTTTAAAGTGCTAGCTCTACGCTCTCCAAATCATGGCTTTGTTTTTAAAAGCTATTTATTTTTAACAAGTTGTGACTAATAAACCCCCTTGTATTTTTCTAATGATGTCTGACACAGATTTTTTTTTGACAAGTAGATGGAGCTCAGTGTTTCCCCTGATGGATGATCTGGCTCTGTGTCTGAGAGAGCTTTGCAGCAGACTCCGAATGTCTGGCAGGAGATACCCTTGCTCTGCAAAAGCGTGGTGTTCTCTGTTTGTGGGCATGGCAGAGCCCAGAACACATTTTGAAGAACATCATGGTCAAATTCACTTTGGTAGCTGCATTTCGCCCTCTGAAGCACTTTCTCTCAGGTTTTAATATGGTTTCTCACATTCTTTCCAAACTTGACTGTGTTGTGGCTCCTTTTCTGTGGTGATGAGGAAGTCTCCAGAGAGAGAATTGAACAGGTTATATGTTACACAGATGTGCAATCCACTGCTGGGAAATGGCTAGGACTGTACCAAACCAGTCTTGTCAGAAGATGTGTCCTAAATGGGAATGTGAGAGCATCACTGTGTCTTCTCTCTTTAATCCTCATATATCTCCAGAAAGAAGAAAACAGCCTTGCTCCAAACTTCTCTTAGCAAAAAGCATAGTGTCATCTTGTATTTCAGTGTAACTGGTAGATCTCTTCAATCAAAGTTTTGAGTTTGGTCTGTGGTTCATAGGTGCCTTCATTGGCATTTCCTATCAATTAGCAAAATACTTGTCTTCCAGAAAAACTGGCAGTGATCTGCCTGTCCAAAGTAACTGAATTGCTGCCAAACTGTCCATCTTGCACCTCCTTTGCATAATGCACTCTGTTACAGCCCCTGTTTAATACAGCAGTGTTGCCTAGGAAATGACATTTGGCTTTTGACTTGACAGGTGTTTGACAGTATCTCACCACCTTTCCCATTATTTCCCCATCACAAGTTTTATCTGTAATGAGGCTGAGAATAGGGGCTGCTTTGCACTTATCACAGAGATTGTCACAAATATACTTATCCCCAGCTTTTTGGAAGGACACATCAGCACCCAGTTTACGTGGCTGTCACTGATTAGTCTCTCTAGGACCACAGGACTCTAGTCATCAGCAAAGTCCTCCCGTGCAGCAGAAAGATGTGTCTGTGCAAAACCCTGGCTTCTGCATGTTTATTTTCATTAGCTGTATTACCCACACAGGCATTAATGGCTCAGCTTTTGCTCCTTATCTGTGATCTTCAGTCCTGTTTGGTAGGACACTTGTGTGATAAAAGAGTGTACATCCCAGGTTGATAACGTGTGGTTTTTGGTTTTTTTTTCATGAGACATGTATTTGCACACCAAATACATAGTATTACTTGCAAAAATAAAAATAATTTTAGATTTAATATGTCTTGTTTGTAAAACATTCCAGGCAAATTCTGTATCAAAAAGTAATTACAATTTCTGTTTCAGAAATTTTCTGTTTCTTCTTCCATCAACTGAATTGACCTCATATGGGCACACAGAGGGGATGATGTCATTGTCAGGGGCTGAGATTAACATCAGGTTCCTAAAAGTGTCATCCTGTGTGTTCATTTTCCAGTGAAAGAAAAACAGAAAAAAGTGCATTAAAACCTTCTAGAAATCAGAGTACTTACTCCAATCCCATCAAGCTCCTCACTACAAGAAAGACACTGAGGTGCTGGAGCGTGTCCAGAGAAGGGCAACGAAGCTGGTGAAGGGTCTAGAGCACAAGTCTTATGAGGAGCGGCTGAGGGACCTGGGGTTGTTTAGCCTGGAGAAAAGGAGGCTGAGGGGAGACCTTATCGCTCTCTACAACTACCTGAAAGGAGGCTGTAGCGAGGTGGGGGTTGGTCTCTTCTCCCAAGTAACAGGCGGTAGGACAAGAGGAAACGGCCTCAAGTTGCACCAGGGGAGGTTTATGGTTGGACTCGATGATCTTAAAGGGCTTTTCCAACCTAAACGATTCTACGATTCTATGAAAAGTCTTCTAATTCAGAATACACCAACTACTTAATGATTGTGATACAGAGCTTAAAATTGTCTATACATTACAAAAAGTTGTGAATAACTGACGATGTAAGAAATTTTGCTTCAGTATATGCTTCTGGTTAAAGTCATATACGAAAGGACGCACAGCTTCTGTTATGATTTATAAAATAGGACAAAAAGTCTAATGGAAAATTTATATTCACTTTGCTCAGAATTTAGTTAGGTTAAGAAGTTGCTGAAACAATACCTTTTTAATTTACATACATATAAATTTAGAGAGATTTCCATTTTAATGATAGACCAGATATGTGTCATCATTGTGATAGACAGCTAAATCTCCTGGCTGATACAATAATGTTTGTCAAACAAATGGCATGGAGAGCAGGTTGCAGTAGTCTCTCCGCCAACAAAATGCCTCCTGCCAGCACCGTAGGTGGCTGACTGACGGCCCCTTCCAAATGGGGACAGTTATATAATAATAACTCCGCTCTGTGTCAGCGGTGATGCTAATGTATGCAAATGCTGCTATAATGAATGCAATTAGATTTCTCTGTGTACAGAAATATGCCAAACTACCTGGATCTAATCTCACGATAAGGGGAGAGAAGAGGACCTCAGCCTTGGAGATGTCGTCCCCGTCTCTGCTGCTGGAGCTGCCCTGCACGGGGCTGGGGTGCCGGTACACGGCAAAACTCTCAAGCCCTGCGAAGTCCTGGCTTCTGCTGCTGCCTGGGAAAGAGAGACACTGTGGCCTAGGCAGCTCTGAGGTTGCCCTTACATGCTTTACCAGGCTGCAGTGGGGCCAGAGGTACAGCTGGTCAAAGCCAACAGAGAAACAGAGACTTGCGGAGCACGATCATCCGCTTTATGTTTTCAGGAGCTCACATTCACTTTTATTACAGAATCCTAGAACAGCCCAGGTTGGAAGGGCCCTTGAAAGATCACTCGGTCCAACCGTCCTGTGGGAAAGGGAGCCTATTATCTAGCACCCTGGGATTGGCCCATCTTGAAAACCTCCAGTGATGGGGATTCTACCACATCCTTGGGAAGGTTGTTCCAGTGAATGGTTGTTCTCACTGTAAAAAAATTTCTTTCTTCTATCAACGTTAGGTTATTGCTTTCTCTTGGGACAGATAATCAGTGCATGACAAATCTCTGTCACTCTTTTTGAGTATTTTCAGTGTATTTCCTGAGCATGATAGTGAACAGCCTCTGCTGTGCAAGGAGGCTGGAGGGGAAGCCGCTAGCTCGGTAGTCATGAATGAGACACTTCCAGACATCATGAAAGAGGGGGTGTCATTTATTAAAGAAATTTTACTTCAGGGCCTCCTGAATATTCATGATGTGCTGGTTCCTGCTGATCAATGTTTCTGTTGTCTCGATTAGTCAGCTGATCTTGTAAAGAGTATTAATCAGCTGCAACGTTGCCAGAAACTAGCCCCACTTCAAGTGAAGGGAACGTGACTGTCAGCAGCTGATGGGATGCCCAGCTGCACATTGGGCCTGGAAGCTGGATGCTTGGGGTGATATGTAGGCAGACTCCAGGAGAAGGAAAGAAGACCTACCTGTCGTGGCTCTACTTTGTATAACACCATTCATGTAACCTAACCAAACTGGTTTCTAATCAAGCATGATGGTAAGACAGATAATGCCAGCTGGACAGGGCTGTTGAGAAGGATGAGCAAGAGAGGGGAGGTTGAGAAAGACAAAAAAAGGGATGGGTAAAAATCATGGGAAGCCGTTGCTGTGAGCAGTGACTGTGGAGAAGGCAGTGGCACCATGAGCATGGCAACATGCAGTTGGCCAGAGAGGTGGCCAGTGCTAACGGCTAGAGAAAATCTCCTGCTTGGATTTTTAGGTCATGCAGTGAAAAGTGGGTAGACGCTGCACAGACCAGAATCAGGATAGGTAAACTTCATTTAGCTGTATTTATACCACTGGCCCTGATCCTCAGGGAACAGATTGACTTAAAATCACAGGATTTTCTATGTAATATATTTGTGTTCATTTTTGTTTGTCTCGCAAGCTGTGGGTTCACCCAATTCATATGCTAAAGCTTTTCCCTGCAATGACAAGGACCACAGCTACAAGGACCACGGCTCTCTGAGTTTGTCTGACTGTTCAAAATTCAGCAAACCTGTGGGCAGTGCTGCAGAGAGGCAGGACATGCAGCTGCAGCCGTCTCAGCAAGGCAGCCGGCTTGGATGTGGCAGTTGGTGAACTGTGGCCATGCCATGCCACGCAGCTACAGGCAGGTCAAAGCTGTTATGGGGGAAGTGGCTTAATGCAGCATGTGCCCCTTTAAGTGAGCACTACAGCAGTGTTTCATGAAAAACTCCTGCTCCCCGTCCCCACAACACAGACATCAGGCTTCATTTGAGCTAATAAAGTCCACCAAGAGACCTATCAGTTTCCTTGCTCAAATGAAAAACAACATAAATGGGATCGAGCCACCCGTACCCAAGCTGCACCGTGCAAGCTGCACTGAGCTGCTGGAAACGCTTGGTCAGATCTCCATAGGCGCAGGGATTTCTGCAGGGCTTCCCAAGGCAAGCTGGAGCAACACCCCTGCACTCCTGCACCCACCAGAGGTTTGCACAGCATCAGGTGGTCCTCCCTAAGCGCCCTCCGCGGATGCTGACCTGCTGGCTATGTTTCATAATGAGATTTGCCTTCCTTGGACCGGCAGGGCAGCTCCAGCCTAACGTCTACCTGGCCTGGCTGCAGGTTTGCAGGGGACAAACTCTCCACCTCACGCATTTCATGGCACGTCTATTCCCAGAGCTCCAACTTCTGGGTGGTTTAGTTTGTCTTCACAGGGTCAATGGAAACGCATACCCGGCTGCCAGGTACCAGCTGAGGAGGTAAAGGAGCCTCCTTTCATCATCTTGAGTGTCCAATGCCCCTCCTAGGGCTGACTCCGCTATCAGCCGCTGGTGACAGTCAGTGCCGGTCACCATTAGCACTGCTCACCCACGGGCACGGGCACCTGCGCCAGAGCCTGCTCTAAAGCCACTTCTTTCTAGGACCAAAGTCCCTCTGCCGTCCTCACTTCAGCCTGACACCAGATTTGTGATGCAAATTTCTTTGCCTGGTGTGAACAGAAAGCTGATCAGCCCCTAGGTGCACCTGGTGATCATCCTTTATACAGTTCAGTTGCTTCCCTATACATTGCAGCATACATTCTTTTATTAGTTTTCCTATTCCCACAGTGCATTTTTCTAATGGCTTAATTATATTATCCATATGCTAAGCATGTGCTAAGTGGGATTAGGATCTATAAACCTGAGCTGAAAGGAAGAAAGTCCAAGGAATGCACGCCACAGAAATGATGCACTCACTGTTGTGGATGGAAGAGTTTTATTTCTATTTTTGAATACATGATAAAAAGAGTAGGAAAAGGACAATGTGATATTGCTAAAGCAAAAGAGTTTCTCTAAGGCTTCAGTACTAAATTTCTGATAACAGGTACAGGAGTGGGAATTATAGCTGAAAGCTCTGAGCCCTGCCTTAAAGATCACTCACCGATAAGGGGGCCAGTTCTCTGGCAGGGGAGAAGTCTTACCTAAATTTACCTGAGCTCTAAGGAAGCTCCCAAGCCATTTGCAGATAGGAATCTTTCCTTGAACATGAGCTCAGATAGGGGTTGAGTTCTTCCTTTAATAGCTTATCTCTAATATGAAATTCTCTCTGTATTTTAAGGCCAGCAGATTCACCTCCTTGCTGTTGGCAGGCCAGCTTCTTTCTGTTAATCCAGCAGATAGGATGTCAGAGCTTATCGCTCACGTCTGACACCCTTTGCTTCTAATGCTTTCCTGTTACTTTATTTCCTATTAACCTAAATTAGCATGATGGAAGTCAGGCAGAGGCTTGTGGTAACATTCAGTCACGTTCTTCTACCTCTCTTGCTTTAAGCTACTTCTAGATTATTTTACGCTATTTGACATACCAAGGCCCACAATAATATTGAAAATTGAAATATATTGAATAATTCAGAGTATTCAAGAAGTTTATACAACAGTGTGTGCAGTTCATGATGCATGTCTTTTAATGCCTTTCCTGATTTGCATGTCCTGCTCAAGACAGTACCACAGCTGTCTCGCCTCAACCTTTGTCAACTCTTTGAGGGATCACAGACAGGCATAACGTCTAATGGCTTACCTGTCACACACTCAAGCACAGCACTACTTCATTTGTACAGATACAATACTAAGGCTTCACAGTTTTAGGGCTTTGGGGTATCACTTTTGCCTACCATGTAATCCTTGATCAACGTCACCAGATGTTTAAAGTCTTCACAGCAGGGGATCTGTTGAGTAGGCACTAGCCAGTTTTCTTCACCTGGCCACCTTCTCTGCTGAAGGTTTCCATTTGAGTAGGAGGCACATAAGCTTTAGCAAATCTTGAAATTCGTCTTTTGTCATCAGTGTTGGCATCTACTCCCAGAAAAACTGGAAAGACAGTGTCAAGAAAGGCAGATTAGTCTCACAAAGTGAAGTTTGCAATTTAATATGTAGTTGCTATTGCATACTGAGAGTTTGTAATAGAAGTGTTTAATTGGAATTTATAAATTGCTCATAGGCAGATTTCCAAAACGATCACTATTCCACTTGCCATCAATCCGCCAGTATAAATGACTCACCAAGGTACATGGACAGTTGGTACAAAAATCAATCTTATATCCCTTTTATCAGGCTTAGCTACACAATTCTGTCAATTTTCCACAGAAAATCAATAGCAATAATAGCTGTCTCATTAGCAGCCATCACAGTGTAGCTAACATGGCTTCTTTGTAGGGCCAAAACATTGGCTGGCCTATTTTATTTCTTTCACAGGGACTGTCTAGGGATCTAGAAATACCAGAGATGAGCTAATTGTTCAAACTGTATTTGGAAGATTTCTTCAAAAGAAGTCCCAGCCTTCTTTATGAGGACCCGGGCTAATCTTCCAGGGCCCAGTTTTGCAGCTTAGCATCTGCTTTCTTGCAGAAATAATTTTCTGTCTAGAGTCTGGCATTGCAATTCTCTTGAGCTTTTTCAAGGAAATTGATGATAAAATTAAGTAAATTAATTTTCCTGTTTCGTCTATTAAATATCCACTCAGCCCCATCAGCTAAGGCTTCTTATAAACTAAAAAAGACCAAACCAAGCCTTTCTTCTCTCTGCCCAGCTGGGTCAGACAGGGAAGCGTTCAGGTAGGACTGTGCACCCTGAACTTTTCAGTCATTCCTGTTCCTTGAAGAGGGATTGCCTCCTCCCTCCCGGCCCCAGTGCTGCAGTAGCTCTGTATCCTGCCACCGACCTCTCACAGTACCTCCTTTGCCCTGGTCCACGGCGTCTGTCCTTGGAGAACTTTGTTATGCAGAGGTGGTTTAACCATGCAGTACCTGCACCACCTCAGTATTGCCTGCTTTCACTGTCAGCAGCTGCCATTAAGGCAGGAATTGGCTTAATTTCAGTGGTGTGCTGAGATGGATCAGTGATGGGGCCCACTGCATGTAGGACCAATCTGCCACAGCTTTACTTGCCATTACTTCACAGACCTGACCCGGACCTGAAAGCTCATCTGACTCAGAGAGCTGAGAGGTTTGGTTTGGAGACAAGGAGATAACAAAGCCAAACAGTTGAGAAGGAAACTATTCCCTGGGAGGAACCGTTGTCAATTAAATTCTGATTTAAGAATAAAACCAAAAAGAAATTAAAATTGTTTTGAAAAGGCTCTTTTTCACAACGATACTGCAGTTTTTAACTTGGATGATTTAAAGGCTCTCCAGAAGGCTGCACTGGGGCTACTAAAGGGTGCTGCAATGAGTGGCTCTGCTGGGAGGGTCAGCGGGGTCCTCACAAAGATAAGCTTTCCTTCTGAGTGTGACCAACACCCCTGGAAACAGGGGGCTCAGTCCCCACCTGGTCCTGAACACCTAGTTAGAAAGGTCAGTGTTGAAGAGCTACAACAAAAAAATCATAGATTAGTGTCTCATTTTTTTAAATGCTCCTGCCTTTCTTAGAGAGCAGGCAGCAGGCAGTGGATGCAGCAGGCCCTTGGCCAAGGTCATCCAGCAAACATCCCAAGAGGGGACCGGAACAGGGGAATCATGCCTCACCACCTCAGTCTGATCCCTGCGAGTGCCCTCCACCTTCACAGGGCTGGAGACATCAAACTACACCAACTGTTTTGAATTTCACTGACACAATGAACCTTCCCACCACCAACGCATCTTATTTCCAAGTTCTCAAATCTTTTTTTCTGTTCCTTTATGTGTAGGCAGCACCACACTAAAGGGTGGTTTTGATCATGTTTATGTGACACCATTTGATCCTTGGAAGTCTGTTTTATATCCCTCAAGTAAAATACTGTTCCGCTCCAAGGGAAAAGCAGCTTTTTGCCATTTACCACCTTGCTCTTTTATAAGCAGACTCTGTGTTAGTGCTAAATAGAATAGGATCAGCGCAGAAGAAACATCTATTCTCATGAGAGCTAAGTCTGAGATCCCTCTATACATGGTCATTGAGAAATCCAGGAGTCTCTGCCCCAGAGCAGAGATGTGCTGTGTGCACATTTATCTCCACATGCTTCCACCTTGTGCTGCCTCTCAGTGGTGCTGATGCTTCTGACCTCACCATGTGCGTGCAAACTGCTGGAGAACTGGCACATTTTCACCCCATGTTGGTGCATATCTGTGGTGACCAAAATATTTCCTTGAACTATAAGGCCATGTTATATTTTCCCACCTGTTAGTCAAGGGCAGAGGTTTCAAGATGACTCTGGCTACTGATAAAAAAGGGCTCCCTGAGACACCGCCTTCTCCTTTACCCTGGCAGCTCATAAGCAGAAATGACATAAGCCAAAGAGATTTCCTGGGAGAATGAACACAGGAACACCCCACTTTCCTGTTTGCCTCTCCAGCTCCTGCCCATAACTATTTTTTTAAGGGATTTGGACTCTGCAGGGGAGTCTTGGTGTGCATGACTTCTGCAAGGGCATTTTGGCACTGTCACACACAACATCCTTGTCTCTAAATTGGAGAGACACAGATGTGATGGATGGACCACTCGGTGGATAAGGAATTGGCTGAATGGTTGCACTCAAAAAGTTGTGGTTAATGGCTCAATGTCCAAGTGGAGACCAGTGACGAGTGGCGTTTCTCAGGGGCTGGTATTGGGACTAGCACTGTTTAACATCTTTGCTGGCGACATGGACAGCAGCATTGAGTGCACCCTCAGCAAGTTTGCCGACAACACCAAGCTGTGTGGTGCGGTCGGCACTCTGGAGGGAAGGGATGCCACCCAGAGGTACCTGGACAGGCTTGAGAGGTGGGCCCATGTGAACCTCATGAAGTTCAGCAAGGCCAAGTGCAAGGTCCTGTGCATGGGTCGGGGCAATCCCAAGCACAAATACAGGCAGGGCGATGAGTGGATTGACAGCAGCCCTGAGGGGAAGGACTTGGGGGTGTTGGTTGACGAGAAGCTCAACATGACCTGGCAATGTGCACTTGCAGCCTAGAAAGCCAACTGTATCCTGGGCTGCATCAAAAGAAGCATAACCAGCAGGTTGAGGGAGGTGATTCTCCCCCTCTACTCTGCTCTTGTGAGACCCCACCTGGAATACTGCGTTCAGCTCTGGGGCCCCCAACATAAGAAGGACATGGACCTGTTGGAGCGAGTCCAGAGGAGGGTCACCAAGATGATCAGGGGACTGGATCACCTCTCCTATGAAGACAGGCTAAGAGAGCTGGGGTTGTTCAGCCTATAGAAGAGAAGGCTCCAGGGAGACCTTGTAGCGGCCTTCCAGCACCTAAAGGAGGCCTACAGGAAAGCTGGAGAGGGACTTTTTACAAGGGCATGTAGTGATAGCACAAGGGGTAATGGCTTTAAACTGAAAGAGGGTAGATTTAGATTAGATGTCAGGAAGAAGTTCTTTACTGTGAGGGTAGTGAGGCATGGGTACAGGTTGCCCAGAGAGGTTGTGGGTGCCGCATTCCTGGAAGTGTTCAAGGCCAGGTTGGACAGGGCTTTGAGCAACCTGGTCTAGTGGAAGGTGTCCCTGCCCATGGCAGGGGGTTGGAACTAGGTGATCTTTAAGGTCCCTTCCAACCCAAACCATTCTATGATTCAATGATTTTATGATTCTAAGGGCAACAGAGCTAGAGGAGACTGGAAGTCCCCAGGAGGGGGTGCAGAGAAGAAGAACCTCTGTGTGGCCGTCCCATGGATGCATTGGTCTCCTTATTTCTATGGAGACACCAGTGGTGGCTGATTTTCCTGCTTTGTCCTTGAGAAGAAAAGAGATAAACCCAGTTTAACTGGAGCAGGAAGAAAGGATAGGGTGTTGTGAAGGGAAACTCACTGACTGCAATGCACTGAACAGGAGTAACCCGAGAAAGAAAGTCATGACGGTTTACAGCTTACAGACCAGGCAGTAATTTGTAAAGCATTTGTATATCCTTCAGTGCCAAGGTGCCAGGCAAATGTGACATCCAGACAAGAGTACAGATGGTGAAAATAATTAGGAAGCCAAGACATGTAGTTTTGGTAATCTTATTTAATAACAATAACAATCTCCATTTCATCCTAAGAGCTCTGAGGCTAATCCTGCTATTTTATTTCTGAGCATTCTTGAGTGCGACTTTTAAAATCTCTTTGACTAATTCACTGCCTTCTATTTTGGGAAAACCTTGAGAGGTGCTGCTAATGAAGACAAATGAAGGAAAAGGAACTTGACCCTAGAGTATGAAATTTTGTTCATTAACTTGTGCTTCCAGTTGGCTGATTGATATTATTTGGATGTAGATGGAGTAATTAATGACAGGAAGTAATGCAGCAGGATATGAGTTGTGCGGAATGCACTTCAGTAAATCTACCTTTTATTATGTCTTGGTTTATTTATGTGTGCTATATTTGTTATGCCACTGCCTGGTGTAGTTACCACCTTCATTCGGAATTTCCGTAACTTAATTGTTTTCTTCATTCTTTTATGCTATTTGGGGAATTTTTTGTTTATGTTTCTGTACGTAATAATTTCCTAGTCTCTTTTTAGTAGCATGAGGATGCATTTTCATGGCCATATGGAACATTTCAGCGTGTGAAACATTTATTACAATAGGAATTGCCATTGAAATGAACTATACTTCCTTCCTACTTCATTGGACAGGCTATTGGTATTGCCAGTAAATTAATGATCACAAGTCTCCTATGTACTCTCACTTACATTATTTCTCTGTCTGAGAAGGAAATGAGCTAAATATGAAATTTTTACATTTTTGGGGTGGGTGGAGGGTGAAAGGCTATGTCAGAAATGTTTTTAAATGACATATCCTCCTGGGAAGGAAATTGTCCTATGGTTTGAGCCAAAGGATTATAAAACTGTAAAATATCACTGTGTTTTTGATTTAGCTTCTTGATGTGTGAACAATATATATCACCAAAGAAAAAGATGAGCTTAAAACACTAAGTGATGTGAAATGACCCCTGGAAAGATTCTGTAAATGTTTATGCATGTGAATAACTTCACACAAACTTACTGAGGTGATAAGAGAATATGCCCAAGAAAAGTTATTGACCTGAATGTTTGTTTGAAGGATTAGGCTGTTGCTATGAATATTTTTATCCAAGTCTCTCAAAGAACACTATGTTTTGTATGTTTGTCTGTCCACCTGTCTTTTGCCACCCAAAACTCTTGAATCCTTTGACATAAACCTGGTACTTATACTTGAGGTTGTACAATGAAACCTCTTATATAGTGCATGGTTCATAAAATAAAAACATTTGAACAAAAAATATGTCTTTTTATGCAAGATGCAAAGCAGCAGATGGAAGAAAGTAGCAGGACAGATTAAGAATCTGAAATTAAGAGTTAATGCCCATGTAAATGGAGCTGATATGGTCATAGGCACAGATTCCTAGGAGGCAGACAAAATGGAAGGTACAGCTTGGGGCTACATGGCAATTATCTGCGTGTACCTCTCCAGACTGAGGGGACTGAGCCTGCTTATCTGTGAGTGAAAGAGGGGAAAATGACCTCACATGTCCTGCAAGGAAGAGCATTCAGGATGAACAATTATCACACAATAGCTGATGCTCTGGAATTTCCTCTAATAACAATAACTTGATTGTTTGCATATTCTCACAGGCATTAAAAAAGAGAGGCAGGGAGAATCAGGTACTCCAACAACTTTGATACTCCTCATGATTTTATTTAGCAAATGTTGAGATAAAAATTGAAAGTGGTTTTATATTGTTGCATTCCTACTGAGGGTGTGTTGCTTTTAGATTACAAAAGTACCTTTCCCCATGCCAGACTGTTCCGTTGTGCTCACTTCAAACATGAACATCTGGATGTCCATGGATAATGAGCACCCTCTGAGACATAAAACTGAGATCTTAACTTCTGAAGACACCCACTGTTGGCTGCAGGGTCTTTGCTAAATACAGTGATTGAGTCATGATACTTATCAGTGCCCTGTACCTAGACATGGCATTCGCTTGTTACCTCGGATCACTATGTAGTGAAAGTAGTGCAGTGTTTGTGTTTCACCTCAGAGCTGTCTGCATTCCTCACTTTTTATAAATGAGTCACATTAGGAAGAATCCTGTCTCTTTAAAATGACTTCGTTTATTGGAACATCCTTGGAATAGTTCAGGTACAGGCTCAGTAAAGGATCTTTAAGTGATCTTATTCTTTAGCCTGCTTCAAAGAGCTTACAACCCCTTTAAACTTCATAATATAATACCCTAATAATGAATGTTACTCCTTGTGGACTATTTTTATGAGATAATAACAATCTGAAGTGAAAGTTCATCTTGCTGGAAATACACAATATAGCCAAGAGAAAAAAAAAGCTCTCAGCCTCTCCAGTGAGAACTGCAGAAAGGAAAAAGCAGACTTTTATCATTCAGAGTTTACTGAAAACATGTTGAATGTTTATTTGAAACGAGAGGAATGGCCAGCCAGCTGGCAGCCTTCTGAAGTCTGTGTGTCTCCTCTCAGCAGATGGTACACACAGAACCTGAACACAAAGCCTCTTCCTTTTGTCTTAGGTGCTTAAAAATGTGCTTCAAGGCATAACTGTGGACTGCTGTGCAACCACTGCCTCTGCTTTCAGGGGACTAGTTAGGGTAGGAAGCATTTCAAGATGGGTGAGAGACCATTTAGTACAAAGCATTTTGTTGAAATAAGCCTCAAGTTGATCTTTGTGTCCAAGCACTAAAAAAAATAGAGAGAATAATAATCCCTCTGGTAGTAGACTTTGTTGTCTCTTCCAGTCTCTTCTGCTCTCCTCCACCTTTGCCCTTCCGCATAACTGCTCTGCCACGATCTGCCCACATTTGTTCTCTGTAACTCAAATTCATTCCACCTCCTTTGAATCAGAACTTCTATATTTTAATTTTCCTCCATTTCTTCTCTAATGATTATTTATGAATTAAATTATGCACCATTTCATTGTATAGGCACCACAACCTGGGAGCATGGAGTTCCCATGACTAATGATTGATCTCATTAGCTAATCAGTCTGTGGATGTAAAGACAGTAGTTAAAAGTAACTCTGTGGCATTTCTGACTTTTTGTCAGAAATGATAAAATCATTGCTGGTAACTGGCCACTTTTAAGGGTGGGATTAGCTGGCCGCCAGTTTTTCTAATAAGAAAATACCTGTAATCAACCTGACCTTATTACTCACCAGCCCTCGTTATCCTTGCGCAGCAGCCGCCTGAGACGGAAGAGGAAAGACAGTGATTTCCCGAGAAGTGAAGGCACTGCTCTGCCACTGACGCAAACGCTCACTCTTTTAAAAAACCGGACTAGGTAACGGAGCTCCCCCTAATGTCGTTTCTGTATCATACATCCCCCGGGCTGCCGGCCCCTGCAGCCCCCGGCTGGGGAGGCCAGGCCAGGGTGGGTGGCCGGGTGCTGCTATGGGTGCCCCGCGTACTTGCCTGCCCCCCCACGCCGGCTGTGCCTGCGGATGCTCAGGGTACCGTACTGACTCAGGAGCCTTTGTTAGCCCACCCCAAAGGTGTTAGCTGTCTCCACTGTTAAGACTGGGTCGTGTAAGAGTTTAATGAGTATTCCGGCTGTTAAGCCTCCTAGGAAAAGCTCTTCATAGCGATTCAGGTTGCCAACTCTAAAATAGGAACAAACTGGAAACTAAATTTCTTGCCTACTTTTAAGGATTAAAGGCAAATTTCACTCACTGACATGTCAGAGGATTGCTTTTTACCACTGCAGGTCCCAGGGTATTGGCTCAGGTAGAATTATTCAGCTGCTCTGTTAGTCATTGATTACAGCTTTATGTAATGTTTCTTTAATCGGTCTTGAGGATCTCAGGCAGGATGGCTCCTTTCATTATAGCCACAGATCCTGGGAATTAGGTACTAAAGAGAAGGTTGGTTGTTTTGTTGTTTGTTTGTTTTGTTTTGTTTTGTTTCTTTTTAAACCTGCTTCCAGAAGAAGAAATGAAAAGGTTGTTGTCTATGGAGAGTAAAATCCACCCTATTTTACACATACCCAAGCATCTCATCTCTAAAGCCCAATGAAGAGCTCTGAAGTGCACAAGCCTTTCACAGATAAAGATTATCTTACAAAACATTAACAGGTAAGGGTTATTGTAAGGAATGTTCCTGTTTGCAGCCAGAGGTCCAGAAGCCTGCAAAAGTCTGTAAGCTATACATGGCACAGATGCATTTAAGAAATCAGTGTGACTCAGAGGGGGTGGCATTCTGGGTGAGATTTTTGGCCGGGTTAGGTAAATGATCTGAGTTACGCTGCCTGCTGGCAGAGCTTGATCTGAAATATTGTCATGTGGTGAGAAATATTGCAGAGACTTTAAGGAAAGCCCCGAAGAAATGGCTCAGGACAGGAGCGCTATACACCAGACTAGCATCACTACTGCATCAGAACCCCATGTGGGTAAAGGTAGCTGGAACAGACACAAGGCTAAAAAAATCCCTCCCTGAGTTCTGACCTTGGCAACACACCTGAATACCCTCAAAAAAGATGTAGACAGGTGTCCTGGTTTTGGCTGGGACAGGTTTAATTTTCTTCCTAGTAACTGGTACAGTGCTGTGTTTTGGATTTAGTATGAGAATAATGTTGATAACACAGTGATGTTTTCAGCTGTTGCTAAGTAGTGCTTATCCTAAGGCAAGGTGCTTATCCAAAGCCTTCAGTTTCCCATGCTCTGCCAGTGAGGAGGTACACAAGAAGCTGGGAGGGAGCATGGCCCAGGACAGCTGACCCAAATTAGCCAAAGGGATATTCCATACAGTAGGATGTCATGCTCAGTATATAAACTGGGGGGAGTTGGCCAGGAGGTGCTGATCGCTGCTCGGGGACGAGCTGGACATTGGTCAGTAGGTGGTGAGCAATTACATTGTGCATCACTTGTTTTTTTCTTGGGTTTTATTTCTCTCTGTGTTATCTTCCTTTTCATTACTATTATTATTATTTCTATTATTTTTATTATATTTTATTTCAATTATTAAACTATTCTTATCTCAACCCATGAATTTTACTATTTTTTTATTCTCCTCCCCATCCCACCGGGGGCAGGGGAGGAGTGAGCAAGCGGCTGCCTGGTGCTTAGTTGCCAGCTGGGGTTAAACCACGCCAAGAGGGCAGGTACAGCATGTAAAGACTGGAGTATTATCTAGAACCCTTCACTCAGGGACAGTGCATTGACAGAAACCCAGAGGTGAAATAAAGCTGCTGGGGGAACTGCAGGTTAACATGTCAGCTTTGGCTGGCGGGACGATACACATTTGAGAAGGGATGCTGTCAGGCTCATTTACTGCAATCCAGCTACCAGGACAAAGCATTTGCAGCTGTAGAAAGAACACAACAAATTCTGGAGCTAATCATAGCATTAATGGCTTGAGTAAATATAGAATCATAGAGTCATTTAGGCTGGAAAAGACCTTTAAGATCATAGAGTCCAACCATTAACCTAACACTGCCAAGGTCCACCACTAAACCATGTCCCTAAGTACCATGTCTACTCGTCTTTTAAATACCTCCAGGGATGGTCACACAACCACTTCCTGGGGCAGTCTGTTCCAATGCTTGACAACCCTTACAGTTAAGAATTTCTTCCTAATATCCAGTGTAAATCTCCCCTGGTGCAACTTGAGGCCATTTCTCCTTGTCCTATCGCTTGTTACTTGGGAGAAGAGACCAACCCCCACCTCGCTACAGCCTCCTTTCAGGTAGTTGTAGAGAGCGATAAGGTCTCCCCTCAGCCTCCTTTTCTCCAGGCTAAACAACCCCAGGTCCCTCAGCCGCTCCTCATAAGACTTGTGCTCCAGGCCCCTCACCAGCTTCGTTGCCCTTCTCTGGACACACTCCAGCACCTCAATGTCTTTCCTGTGGTGAGTGGCCCAAAACCAAACACAGGATTTGAGGTGTGACCAGTGCCGAGTACAGGGGAACAATCACTTCCCTAGTCCTGCTGGCCACACCGTTTCTAATACAAGACGCTCATGTTCACAGCCATGCCCAGACCATGTCTCCACATTCTGAACACAGTACTCGAGGTGCGGCCTCACCAGTGCCGAGTACAGGGGAACGATCACTTTCCTCTTCCTGCTGGCCACACTATTTCTGATACAAGCCAGGATGCCACGGGCTTTCTTGGCCACCTGGGCACACTGCTGGCTCATATTCATCTGGCTGTTGACCAACACCCCCAGGTCCTTTTCCTCCAGGCAGCTTTCCAGCCACTCTTCCCCAAGCCTGTAGCATTGCACAGGGTTGTTGTGACCCAAGTGCAGGACCCAGCACTTGGCCTTGTTGAACCTCATACAAGCAGCCTTGGCCCATCGATCCAGCCTGTCCAGATCCCTCTGTAGAGCCTTCCTACCCTCAAGCAGACCAACACTCCTGCACAACTTGGTGTCATCCACAAAGTTACTGAGGGTGCACTCGATCCCCTCGTCCAGATCATTAACAAAGATATTAAACAGAAAACTGGCCCCAATACTGAGCCCTGGGGAACACCACTTGTGACCAACTGCCAACTGGATTTAACTCCATTTACCACAACTCTTTGGGCCTGGCCATCCAGCCAATTTTTCACCCAGGGAAGCATATGCCTGTCCAAGCCATGAGCAGCCAGTTTCTCCAGGAGAATGCTGTGGGAAATGGTGTCAAAGGCTTTACTAAAGTCCAGGTAGACAACATCCACAGCCTATATAAGGCTATTTGAACTACTGAAAGAAGGGGACCAGACAAGTGCTAGAAAGACTTACTTGACTTTGTGTGACTTCAGAGCAAAACTTGAACCAAAGGTAGAGATGAAGGAATCTTGGGTAAAAGAACTGGTGTTGCTTATTCCCTTGGATTTATCTATCATAAAAAGTGGTATTTCAGCATTTACAGTTCTTTCAGATTAATGTCTAAATTAGTTTTAGAAAGTAGAAAAGACTCTCTGGTGAGATTTGTAATAAACATCAGTGCAAAAGTTCACATTGTGACCTTAACAAACTGTCTGTCTGTAGATGGACACCCACCTCTGATAGGCCTTACCTATCACTCAGAGCAAATACTCACCATTCATTTTATTGTGTTGCCCTTTGGGGCACCCTCATTTCCTACAGTATTGTCAGGAGCCACAAAGTTATTGTAAGGAAATTACAGGCTTAACATTAGCTGCAACCTTTGTCACAGGAAAAACTTAGACAGGACTCTCAGAAAAAACTATCACAGGCAGCCAGCATCTCATTAGAGGAAAAATCTGGCCAAATGTGAATTTTTTATGGAGAAGTTTGAGCCCTCTGGCCTGAGGATAGATGCAAAAAGTGTGAATAAATCAGAGGGTAAAATAACTGCTATAAAATCTTTTCTTGCAAACATTACACCGGGGATCCCAGATATTACTTTTCCCTAACGCTTATATTTTTCATCCGTCAGAGTTTTTTCAATGTGATCTAATGCTGCAAATTCTGAAAGGTCACTGGTTGTAGGTGGATTTATATCCTTCTGTTATTTCAAATAGAAATACAGCACTGAACTTTGTGTGTTTGGCCCTTTATATGTCTTCAGGAAATTCTAGAAATGAAATACTGGTGGATAACACAAATCCTGTAATTAACCTCTGCTATTTTAGGGAGAAAGAAAACTTCTAGTGAAAATGAAATGAGCTACTTAGAAGTAAAATCTTGTAGACTAGAGGAATTGACAGTGAAACCAAGGGTACCCTCAGCCCAAAGACACTACGAAGGGAATTAAGAGAGGAATTATTAGGAAAAAGTGACATACCCTGTGGTGCAAGGATGACAGAGGAGTGAAGCAAGTGTGTGCTACATGATATCACAATTATTTCAGATGCTTCTGTATCTGTCAACAAGCATCCACAGCTATGTTTAGATCATATATAAACCACAGACCTGAGTACTGAGATTTCCTCTCCAACACAGAAGAGTGTAAGTATAAACTTTACTGGGGAATGAGCAGACTAATGGAGAGGCAAATGCTTCTCTTCAGTAAAGCAGCGTTAGTGTGTTAGTATGAGTAATCTGGCAGGGAGAGAGCTCCTGAGGGACCTGAGGAGAGAACACAAAAATGATCAGAGCTCTAGAAAATATGACCCGCGAAAAAAACCTTGAAATTCCTGTGGTAGCTCAACCCAGAGAAGGGAAGGCTGAAAGTGGTTATGTGCAAAAATCTAAATGGTACCTGCAAAGAGGAAGGAGTGAATAGTTCACCATGTCCACTGTGTTGGCACAAGAAAAATAGGCTGATTGCAACAGGGATAAGCAAGGACAGGGAGCAAGGCTAGTGAGGCAGGGGTCAGGTTGCTTGGGAAGGCTGTGGGAGCTCCACCACTAAGGAATTTTGAGAAATTATTTAATCCTAGAACAAGAACTATACTTCCGGTGTGCATTTTAGTGGCAAAAGTGAATGACTGAGTACAGCAGGGCAAGGTTTTAGGGAAATTATGATTTTCGAAACTGACATAGAGGTACAGACAGAGAAAAAGAGAGAGAAACTGAGTGCCAAACCTCTGGGCTAGACAAAATCGATTGCCGCTGAAAACAAGGATAAGTAAGAAATCTTGGGGCATAAATCTTTTTCCAATGCTATAACTCACCAGGATCTAGAGAGCTGTGCACTAATTTTAACAGTGTTTGCAATCTGGTATTCTTTGATGCTGAAAGAAAATTTCCTATGAAACAGAACTAGCTAACAGGGCCCTTCTGCCTCTGGGATAAAAAGGAAGGGAGAAGCAGTACAGAAAAGATTAAAAATGATGTGGGGAAAGCTATGAAAGGCACCAGGAAACCCAGCTGAAGACTAGACTATGCAAATGCAGACCAGATGTAAAATGAGAAGCTGGGGCACGAAAGATGACAGGTGTTGCACAGAGATGAATAATTCCTGCAAAGATTAAGAGTGGCCTCTGCCTATAAAAAAGAAAATGGGAAAAAAGAGGAAAAAAAGAAAAGCTTGCAAAGCTGCAGAGAGAATAGCAGGGTGCTGGTGAATTCTAAAGATGTGGGAAATGAATATGAAATGACATGGAAAGAAAGTCAATGGAGAAGATAACAAAGAGAAAAAGGAATGAGAGAGAAAAGGAAGAACTATGAGATTTAAAACCTTTACTACCATATATTATTGCTTCCCAATAAAAAGTGCTATTATCAGGGTGCTGCCACCAGAATCAACAGAAGAAAGGAGAAGAAGGGAGATAGCAAAGATGGAAAAGCACCAGGAATTTACAGAAGATTTGAAGTAGAGAGCGTTCAGATGACAAGAAATGGAAGACGGTAAGAGGTGGTGGACTGGCAAAACTGAATGCGGGAAAGGGATCAAAGAGGAAACATCCAAGAGTTGGCTGCAAATCAGAATGCAGAGAGGGGGAGAGAGAGGGACCGTGTCTGTTTAGAGAGGTGCGTCTGAGCTTGAAATGACTGAATGTATGGGGTGAAAATAGGAAAGACAGGAACAAAGTCAGATGAGAGTTGTAAGCTATGTCTGCAAAATGGCCAGGGACCACTCAGAGGCTGACTGGCCCCGGTGCAGCTTGCACCTATAGGGCAAAATGCTTTCAGACCACCGAACAGGGTGGCCACTTCCAGCAAGACTGTGGGGAATGGTCCCAGGTTGGCATTAATGCCCAAACACTGCCATGGAAATGGTGCTGAGCAAGGCCAGCAGCCTCCCAGGGTCCACACTACCTGTGCAGGCTGGGTGCTGCTGCTCAGGACTGTGCCCTTGCTCCCCTTGTCACAGATGGCCCCCCACAGGGGCCAAAACTCCAAGGGATGAGGAGGATGAAAGGAGTATGGGGAGTGGTCTACCATTGCTACTGATAGGACCACGCCAGCTTCCTCATCCTCATTCAAAATAAAGTGGCTACAAGCAGAATATATTAAGCTGCTGAGTGGGGTCATGAGTTAAAATCCTGTTCAGGTAAATACAGCATCATCACACCACTGCCAAAACCAAAGGTAATCATTTCAGCTAACAGGAAGATGCAGAATTGAGTCCAACTGGCATAAATGTAAAATATATGCATAATGCATAATCCTGGGGTAACAGAAATGAAAATAGACTTGGTATCATTCCACTTTGCTAAACATGGAGATTATCTTCTGTTTGCAATAGGAATTTATCAAGTCTGATGGCCTAGAGCAAAGTGACAGGTGAACATCTGCAGCGTAGTGAACAGCAGTGGAAAGCACAGCAGAGCTGGCTAGCCACTATGCACCTTTGTGGAGCTCACAGGGTGCAAAAAAAAATAAAAGTACTGCAAGGTTCAGTCAGAATATGTGCCCTGGACCTCAGCTGACTTAACCCTTACCTCTCAGCACTGCAGTCTTTGTTATAGCCAGCAGGCACTAGTCCTGGGCATAACAGGAACACTGAAAGAGCTCTTCCACCTGTCTTATCTCCTCCTCCTTCCCAGCCATGCAAGCCAGCTGCACCTTCCTCTTCTTGTCCTCACAAATGATTGCTGTGACATTAGCTCAGGGTTAAAAATGTAGGTGGGATAAGGGGGTTAGTGCAGAAAAGGAACATGGTTAGGACAGTGTCACAGGGTTGAAAGTGTGGATGTATGTGTGGGTACACACATAGATGAGTACATAGGAGTGCAATGGAAGAGACAAAAGCAGAGAAGTTAATTAGTATCAGAGGATCAGAGCTATGAAACAGAAGATAAGGGAAGGAAAGAGATTTTTTTTTTCAGTGTTGGATTATTTTTGCAGCATTTGATAGTTTAATGAAGGTACCTGGTATGTTTGGTATGTGGCATTTCATTAATACAAAAGCATTGTCATTCACAGCAAAGAAAAAGGCAGTAGGAGACGTATCTGCAGCACCGCTCCCAGACTTAAGTTGTGTGGTGTTCCCTCCTCCTTTTACAGTGCCTGGGTCTCAGGCAGGCCTTGGTGAACCCCAGCCAACAGTATGCAATCTTGTGCTTGGGTCAGGGTGGGGCTGCTGGGATATATGGTCCTAAAGACAGGTCCCTCCTGGCTGAGCCTGTGCGAGGTTGAAAGGTAACCCTGACACTGGGACACTGAGAGCCTGCAGAGAGCAGGTATGATGGGTTTTAAGCAGATGAAGTGAATTTTACCCAACAGGTACATCAAAATGACAAGTGAAAACTTTTCATTTGGGCAGAGGTAGGGAAAGGAGACTCCTACTGCCTTAAATTGCAGAGACGGTGGGACGCGAGCCAGCTGCAGGCAGCTGAGTTTTTCATTTTTGTGTAGCATAAGCTACAGTACTTTGCAGGCTCTGAAGACATACTTCCTTTCTCTTCCCATTTTTAGTGTAATGGAGCCCTAAAGCCAGCTTGCCTTCATTCTTCAATCTTCATTTGTCGTGATTGTTTCTATACAGCCTTTGTGGAGATTGAAGTGCCAAAGTTACAGAATGTTTTTTCTAGAGTTAGGAGGAAAGCTATTACAGCTGATTTTAGCTTTAGGGAAAGAATGAACTCACCAAGTATCACAGCTGATTTTTAGAGAGAAATGTTTCTTCACAAACTAATTGAGCATATTTAATTAAAAAAAGCATTAAACCCCCTTAAGTACAATATTTCTGCCTTAAATAAAATTACAGAAATTCAGATGGAATGGCTGGAAGAGGAAAAAATTATCAAGTCTCATATGTGATTTCCCTTACTGCTTCTTGTTGGCTCACTGAGCACATTCACTTTTTCATCAAAATGGTCACCAGAATTTTGTTCTGCTCTGTTTGTTACAGAGCATCATAGACACTGCAGATCTTAGGAAAAATATATTCTCCCTCCTTCTCCCAATGTGTTAAACTGCCATCTTGTAAAATGAACTAACCTTGCAATTTGGTATTAAAATAAACTGCTATACGAGTCATTTTTACAGCAGGAACAAAATTTAAGAAATGAATGCTGATATGCCCACACAAATACACATACATGCACACACTCCCACACACAGCCATCCAAAGTGAAGACTGAGTTCCAGCTTCTGTATAAATTTGATCTGGGTTGTGCTCATTTCGGATGTGGAAATCTGTAGGTTTTGTGGAAAATGCCTCAGAACAGTGTGCAGGGCAGTGATAACACATTTGCAGAAGGGCAGTATAAATAGCAGATCTAAGATAAGATGGCTGATAAGTTCTGGCTTATCAAACAGAAGATGCCTCTCCTGTTTGTGGAAGAGAACGGATGCATTACATATCTTTTAACATAACTCTTCGAGATCTGTGAGGAAAAAAAGTAAAATGTTGTGAATTGCCCAAATCTAAAGAGTCCAACTCTCACTTTCCAAAATGATTTTTAACTAAAACATCGTTATTGAAAAGAATCGGTGGTGCATAGGCTGCTCTTGCTGAAAATATGAGCTGCAAATGATTGATGCTGAGAGCAAATCTGAAGGTTATGTATCTTCTAATCACAGCAGGGTAAAACTAGAAGACATTCTCTTGCAAGTGAGTAGAAAAAGACATTGACCTGAATTGTCCTCAGCATAGTTATATGTGAAGGGTGCCTATTTTCCACAAATCCTGTCCAGCAGCATGGGATGGATGTACTTAAGCTGTCTTTACAGTGTTATCCAGCTGCTGTTTCAATCTACATAACATACCCCAAGGGTGGACAGAGTGAAGGACTTAGGACTTACAGTGTCAAGAATTGTGATCCTTATCTTCCACTCTCTTTCATTAAATGTTTGCAAGGGACAACATCAGTCCAGTGCAGAACTTGATGGTGTGTCTCTTTTGCCAATGTATGCTAAAATACCAGCTCTGGCAAAATCTGTGGGTGGTTTACTATTGATTGCAGTTTAGATAGATTTTAGCCTTTGCATCTACTTGAAGGTGGAGTTTAGACAGACCAACTAAAAAAAAGTGTATTTTGAGTAGGGAAGCAGCACTAACAACAAAGTATTTGCAAAAATAGGTCCCTGGATTATCTTACTACCACCAGTCATTGTATTTTTACCTCTCTGAAAGCTGTCATTGGTGTTTGAATGAATTACCTGGAGCTGACTGGTTTCTCTTACAGCTACTGAAAGTCTATTTTATATGAAGAACTGTATGTCCTTATGTAGGTTGCCCAGAATCAGTAAATTTACTGTATCTCAGTAATGGTAAAGAAAACTTATGCTTGGCAAAAATATTATATGTCTCTGAAAGCTGGCGGACTGCCTTTCACACCAGGTAGAGCTGCACAGGGGACACAGGCATTTTGCAAGTCTTCTTGCAAGTCCTGTTACATATGTTTTGCCACAGTGAGTGGTCTATTAGTTATGGTCTTGGAAAAGGACACACTGATATGGCTTCCTTGCATTTAGTCATTCGGTGCAGCTGAGTAGGGAGAGACACCAGTTTAACAAGTGATCTAGCTCATAATTCTTTCTGGAGCACAGCGGGTATCAAGAAGCATATTGATTCTTGGGGGGTTCTGTCTCACTGTCTTGGCTACCTGAGCTCCTTCTGCTCAGTGTTTTTGTGTGTAGACTCACAACTGAGTTTGCAGACGACAGTCTGTGAACATTGCACACACAGTACCTGGATGCATGGGCTTTCACCTAAAATAATGATTTGTATTTAGCAAATATCATCAGTTTATTAGCTGAAATCTGTATATGAGCAAAATGTCCTTGAAGCTATAACTTAACATGTAACTTTCATACCTTTGTTTTGACTTTATTATTTGAATTGCCTTAGAAAAGGAATTGAGATAATCAATGCAAAAATGGAACCACTGACAATAATATGTCTTAGGGAGAGGAACTTAAGAATAAGGTTAGGTGAGTAGAAAACCAGTTATCTTTCTTTTCTGTTTCTGTGAAGTACTTTTTTTTTCTCATGTGAAATTATCACTCTTTCTAGAGAAGGTAAATCAAAATGTTCTTCTGAAATAGCTTTCCTCTTGACCATAATGGTTGAATCCTCCCTCTACCTCATCCGCATTAGCTTCCAACCTTTTTGGAAGCCACAGATTTGTAGAATCAGTGGGCAACAAGCACTTTCTCCTCAGTGTCATCCTTGCTCAGTTGAAGAATAGATTTGAGTGTCTCCAGTTTTACCGAAATGTACAGAAATTCTCTTCTACTTTTGAGCTGACATTAATTTTGAAGAGGATTCTAGAGGAATGCTGGATTGGCTGAAGAGATTTCTTAATTTATAGGGATTTTTTTCCGAGTTCAAAGACCAAAAGCTCTTATCCCCACAAGACCTTTTTACCATCTGTGTGAAGGATGCAGCTCTGTGCATCATTATTCACTACAGATCCTAGTGACCAGTGATCCACATCAGGAAATATGAACACCACAGCTGCAAATAAAGGCATTAGTGATAACAGTCTCAGTGGAGACCTGCAAAGTGTATTTGCCAGTCTGCTCCTATCCATTGTTTGCCTTCGTTCTTCACGTCATGCCTCTCTCTTCAATGCCAGAGGACTCCTGAGGCTGGATCAACACTGCAGAGTTCCCACCCCGATACTGCTGTGGCAAATGGCTGTGTAATCTTGCTTGCCTGCTGTTCTTGCTTTATAGGTTTTGTACAACTATTGAAGACTGCCCTAAGGTTATCCAGCCATGTGCCCTCTTGTCCATTAACACTGCTTTCATAAATCGAAAAGATGGGTGTTTCAGAGCCTTGTATGTATGACAAGGGGATGTATTATTAGTACTAGTATTAGTATTATTACTATTATTATTTCACTGTATTGCCTTCCAGCACATTACCTTTCTCCTCCAGAATGTAGTCTGGCTGTAGGCAAGCAGAGCCTCTCTTTTTACAAATTATTTAAAAAAGAGTCAGAAACTGAAATTTCCTTGGCTCCTCTTTCTCCTTCCCTCTCTGATATCATCAGTATTTCCGTCTCATTCACTGGTAATAGGAGTCAGAGTATCTATTATATCTCACCTCTGCCTTCACTGTTGAATGTGGCATGGGGCAGGACAGGAGTAGACAGAGGGTAATCTGGTTTTCTTGGGGAGATCTTGTTTTTTCCAAGAAGAAAAATAAAAAGCAGCATCTTAACTGAGATTTTATTTTGAATACTTTATCAGCATGGAAGCAAGGGCTGCCTCAGACCTCAAGGTCCATGATCAGTAGCTTCTGCTGTTTACTTCTTATTTCAAGTGGACAGCTCTGCATCAAACAGCAGAGCTGTTAAAAGGCTAATACCCACTTAACAACACAGTATAAAGCAACTATTTCCAAACAGAACTTACTTTGAGATTGTGATTTAGCTCCCAATTAATTCAAATGATTCCTTCCTTTGAAGTTTATTTTCATTAGCTGACATCTGCAGATTCTTAGAACAAAATGTAACAGGATGTAGGTTTTTGAAACATTTTAATAGGAACTCTGGATTTTGCCTTCCATATGTAAGGCGAGTGGGCAAATACTTATCTATATAAATTCATATAATTTCATTGGCTTCAGTACAGATATGCTAATCTACATCACATGACAATTTGTTCTATTTTATGTAACTGAAAGCAAATACAGGATGATTTTAGCTTTGAAATGTATTTGAAAAAAGTAATTGGTAGAATAATTGGAAGGAAGAACATTGAATCCAGACATATAGTTAAATCCAAAGTAGCTACCATGCCATCATATTGTGTGTCACACCTTTGAACGTTCAAAAAAGTTTACAATGCCCTAAATCCCAAACAGAGAGAAAGCAAGGAAGAGAACAACAGACAGCATTTTACTGCTGTACAGACTGGATTAGGATAAGAGGTTCTGATTTTGGCAGGATACTGTACATTCATGGTTTATTGCTTGATAAAAGAATTAGTTTTGTTGAGATATTGCTGGAAATACTATGAATGTTAATCTTGTCATAAGAGAACAAAGAAACCTGCCTTGCCTGTGCTCTTATCCAGCAGATTATTCTTCCCTGATAGTTCTGAAGGATGTATATTAAGCTGTTAAAAAGCATTGTATTGATTAGGATGCTCATTATAATCAACTGGTTCATTACTGAAGGCAAGGTGCTTCTAGGAAACTTAGCTACTCAACATAACATGTTGTAGTTTAGATTTAATTTTCCTGATGCTTATAATTTTTTTTTAAACTTTACTTTTCAGGTGATTCCTCCTTTATCTTGTTTTAGTGCATTTACATTTTATTCATTTTTTGCCTGCTCCATTCTTGCCCTGACCAGCTGCCAGTTTGCTGTTAGGCTGTCTTCTCAAAGTTGTGGTTTTGAAGCTCTTGCTGAGAAGGTTCTCCATCTCTCACTTGCCACAGAAACATTCTAGGCGCGAGCTATTAATCCGAAGGTGAGCAATACCACCATGTCTAGCTGGGCTTTAGCAGACATCCATTACTCTGTATCCAAATACATGACTGAAGTGGCTAAGCACAAGAAGTATTTTTACCCTCTGAATGAGAGGCTGCAGTTAAACGACGCTCTTGCTGCAGCTAAAACAGACTAACAGGTGAGCGAGCACTCCCCCTCCACGTATGTTACAGCTCTCCCAGGGATGGCTGAGTGGCTGAGCTCAGCTGTTCGCTCTGCTGCAGAGGCCAGGGATTTAGGCTAGCTTTTAGGCTTCATAACATAGTGACTGAAACACTAATTAATCTCCTTTTGGATATGGCACTGAGTCTTCTACCATTATTAGGGGTGTTGCTCACTTAATGTCCTTACTTAGCACAACATTTATACTGGAAATTACAGGGAAGTGGGATTCACTCTGCGAAGGCAGCCTAGGTACTATGCTAGTAATGTATTCCATTTGCTGTACTCTGCCTTTATTGCCACAGACATTTCTGGTTTACCTTTGTTTTAATTTAAAATAGAGAAATTAATGGAAACTGGCTCAGGGATCTGACTGCTATTAGCAGGTATCCTGAGTTGCAGTTTTGCTCTCCTTAGTGTAAGTGCATTATGCTGCGTGTCCTTGCAATGGAGTCTGAAGGCACCAACAGCTCTCAGTTATATGTGGGCAATGTCTCCCAGCATTCAAATAATTTCTGTAAAGTACAAGCAGAAGGGACTGTGTTTGCAACCTTAACTTCAGCATCGCTTTATCTTTTCCCAACTGTGAACAAGCTTACAAAGCTTTTGAATAGTGTTTATTTAAAATGCAGAGTCTGCATCTGCATATTAGATACATCTGCATATCAGACGAAAGTTCTCCATAAACAATTAGGAGTCAAGGCCATCACTATGTTGTCTGACAGACAGTTTTCTCCTAATCTAGAATAACATTTTCTGTTGGAGATAAGATGTGGTCTTTCAAAGATATACTACTGCTTGCCATTTCAAGTGTTTGGGAGGAAGATTCTAAGGTTGGAAAAAAATCATACCATGTATTTTCAGAAAAAGAGAAGAGAGAGATTATAAAGAAGCTCATGAAACAAATATCACCAGGAAGATTCAGAAAAAAACTATTAAACTACTTTTTAGTAATCACCTAGAAAATAATAAATTGATTAAAATAAGCCAATGTAAGATTGTCAACAAAACTCCATATGAAACAAACTGAATTTTTTCTTTGATTCATAACTGACCTCATGGATACTGATGAAGCGGTAGATGTGCTATATGTCTGCATCAGCGACATTCATTACATACTCAGCATGAGGTTCTCATCACTAAGCTGAGGAAATACTGTGTAGGTGGGTCATGAGTGGGTAAGCGATTGCCTCTGAAGTAATTCTCAAAAACTAAGTATCAGTTGTGTACTATCAAACCAGGAGGATGTTTCAAGTAGGTTCCTGAAGTGTTCTGATCTCAGCTACATTCTATTAAATAGGTTAATGGACAAATTGGATAAGGAAATAAAAGGTCATAAAATTAGCAAATGACTACAAGAAACAAGGAGATAGTTAAAAGCATTTTGAAGAACAGAATAGGAATTAAAGATAATCTTGAAAAATCAGAGATGGCCTAAATCAGTAAGGTAAAATTCAACAGACAAGTGCAAAGTACTACCCAGAGGAAGCAGAGCTCAAATCCTCAAATAAAAATAGATAAGGGATAACTAGGAAGCAATATGTTTTGAAAGGTTATGAGGATTACATAGCATTACAGACTCAAGTAGTGGTCAATACTATGGTGAAAGTGAAAAAGCAGGCAAACCTCAATGTGGGGTGTATTAAAAGAGAATTTTACATAGCCTGCAGAAGATGCATAGCAGGAGGCCTTGTCTGGGACACCTAGAGAAACAGGCTAACAAAATGGACAGTCAAGAAGAGAACAGCAGAACCAACAACAGTTTTAGAAAGCATAGTCTGTTAAGAAATTTGATTAATTTAGCCCAGAGAAAGGAAGAAAAAGAGTAAGTCAAAGTGGTCTTTTGCAGACAAATGCTAGCTTATGGTGATTGCGCTCTGAGAAGAAGCAAGCAAAGAACCAAAGAAAGTAAAGACTTTGGTATAGTAGGGAACCCCCTCACCCTACACTTGGTGCTAAGGTGATGAAACCTGGAACAAGGTAGTTGGCTGTGGAGTCTACCTGACTGGAAGTTCTCTGAGAGAAAGGTAGATAAACTCCTGCCAGAGACAGTCATGCTCTACATAATGCTGCCACAATGCAGGAGTGCTGTACTGGGTAACCTCTGTGAGATTCCTTCTGTCTCAATGTTTCTAAGAAAATATCCAGTGGGTTTGAACTTCTCACTATAAGTGAACATTAATTGACAGTTAAGCTCTTGCTGCTGCTTCCATCAGCTTCTAAGTAAGAACTTTTGTACTCTGCATTTTGGCTATTTCATATTTCTTTTTTATTTCTCCGAAATATTTAGGTGATGGTTTTAATTCATTTGTGAGAGGAAACAAGAGAACTAAGGAAGCCTAGTTTCAAATAGATTTGTGTTCACTCTGTCTCTCACCCTCTGCTGCAATAAACCCAGCATCTCTCCTAGCCCCTGTGTACTCTTTGTATCGCACCTTAAAGCCTTGTGGCACTGTGCCCACCACCAACAGTGCTACCAGCTCCCCCTTGACTTTCTGAGTTCTCCCCCACTAGCCCCCTCTGCTGTTCCCTGTCTATTGGGTAGGGAGGCAGCAGCACATGCTCCAGTTGTTTTGGGGTATATTTACACTTACTGGCCAACATGAGCGGCCAAATGAAAGACCATAGGCAATGTAACTCTTGAACTCACTCTGCAGCTTTCCCCCCAGCACGAAAATGAACATGGGTTGCTTTCTTTGACCCAGCTGTGAGTTTCACAACATTTGTAGATGCCTGCAGAAACTTTGAGATCTTCGCACTGCTGCCAGAATTAGCTGAAATGAACTAATGGGATCAGAAATTAGTGGCAGACAGAAAGGACTCATCAGACAGACAAAAAATATGACTGCAAGAACATGATTTCTTTAGGTAATCAAGCTAAAAATAAGAGTACTTTTATTTTAAAAACACTTTATTTTTCTTGTGGTTTTGAATACCATAAGCAATGATTTTGATAAACATTTTGTTTCTGTTTTGTGAGAGAAATACAACACATCATTCTCAAAGTTTTAGCACTTACTCTTGCTGAGTATACTCTGTATATCACCTAATTAGCTTAGGATAAAAATTAATAAGTAACTGAGTTTTTCAATACATTTCACAGCTACAACATTTTTTCCTTTGTTCCAATTGGTTTAAACAATGCAATAATTCTGATGCTTCTAGCATTTCAAATAGTTCAGATAAACCAAGATCTTTTTGTATAGGTCATACTTGGAGAAAGTAGGTTACACTTACTCTAGTCTTTTAAAAACTGCTAACATTTTGCACTGCTATTTTTTCTACACTGTAATTAGAGTCAGGTTGAGCTCACGTGACATCTAAATGCAGACTTCTAGCCTGATAGGTAATACAATCAATCGAGACCTTCATGTACTGGTACTTTGCATGCAGCAATGGTGATAGTTGTAACAACTCAGAAATAGGCAGGACAGTGGTCAGATGCCTCTTGATTCCTCTCTGCTGGATGGCTTGAAGCAGCACCTCTGGCAGAACTGAGGCAGAAGCAGAGGAAACATTATTCAGTCACAGTAATCTTGTGTCTCAGGGACTCCCTGTCCATTTTCACAGTGTACTGGTCACAGCTGAACAGCTTTCTGACACAGTCAACTGATTACAAATGACAGGCCAGAATCATCAGTGCATTTTAATATTAAAATAAAACTACAATGATCAAAGGTTCCTACATCTCTTCCAATCCTTGGTAACATCATGTAAATAAAATATTTGGTGGATTTCTTTAATCTAGGAGGATGCTGTCTTTCCATATTGCCAGTGCCCTGGATCTGGGCAATGAATGGTAGGCTTTGGGTCCCACAGCATAGTTTTTGCAAAGCTGTAAGGTAATGCACATTTGCAATGGCTTTAAAATCTGTTTGTGCCTCATTTTGGACCTGGCTGCACACAATAGCTGCTTGGGAGCAGGTCTGAACTGACTGCAGGCGGAAGCCCTAGAGGATAAAGAAAGGCTCTTTGAACCCTCTGCGATACAGCTGTACATGACTGAACAATGACTCTGGCACCCTTAATGAGAAAGTCCTCCAGCTAACCTCTCATCCTCTCCCTCTGACTCGGTAGCACAGACAGCACAAACACAGAGCAAACTGATGAGACAGGAAAAAGAGAGCCTTCTGACTCTGAGATAAGGGAGACACTTCCAGCAGCTGGAGTTGTGCTGTAACCCATTTGGGTCTTTGCTCCTGGCAAACTTTTGGGTTAAGAACAACAGCTTCTGGAGGTGTTAGTGAGGGACAAGGGGGCGGGGGAGCGGTGGGTGCTACTAGAAAAGGGTATTTGGAAGGACCATGAGGAGATCAGGACATAGAAGGAACTTGCTATGCAAGTACATTAAAGGGATATTTGATTATCCTGAGAACGTGTGAACATGGCCATTTAGTAGGCCTAGTGCAATTTAGATATAGGTATTAGTAGTCAGGCTACAGTAGGGGAAGCGAATTCCCATCAGGGAACTGATCTTTCCTTTAGAGCAGTCTTTGACAGTCAGTACAGAGAATCAGCACAGGCACACCGTTAAAAAAAAAAGCTTGTTTATTTATGTTGCCACTGACATCTCCCCATGTAACTGATCCCATGTTAGCCTAGCTCAGTCCTGACAGCTGCTCCTATCAAAAGCCCCGGTTCCCACTTATCCACAGCAAACAATGCATCTTTAGGTATTTTTTCAGTGCAGACTTGGAAGCACAGACTCCCTGTGCTGTGCGAAACTGTAAATACCAGTTTCTGAGTTGCTCAGTATATGCGGTTTCTAAATAATCTCACAGGCTCTTCAGTTGAAGGAAAGTTCAGTACAAGTAAATTATTCTTAAGCAGTGAATATCCTCCTTAACTGCATGCAGCGAGAAAAAAAAAAAAAGTATTTATAACTTTCTCTCTTATCTACATGATAATTATTAAAGGTGACCATGGGCAAAGTGCATTACATCACTAGGATATATGGACTGCAAACATAATTTACACTTAGCTATATTAGAATGACTATTCCTTTAAGTATCGTTTCAAATAATTCTAAAATAAGAGTATGCCTTAAGGAGCAGATATATCTTGTCGGTGGTTTAAAATTAGATCATATATTCTGCATGACTGAAATCTGCTCCTTATAGGATGTGCATGCACATGTGTGTGGGGGAGAAAGAAAAAAAAAGGATCCTCTTTTTACTACTCTTTTCATCTGCACTTTTGAATTCCAAAATGGAGTTTTATATTAAAACAGAATGGAAGTAATTGTAATTAGGAGATTTTGCTGTGGACTACCTCCTCCAAAATTCACCCTTTGCTAACAGCGTCCTATCACAAGCCCCTCATCCAACAGTAAGATACTGAGCAGGTGAATACTTCTGCTAAAGGAAATGCACAAAAAGTTAAACATATGTTTAAATGCTTTGCTAAACTAGATCCGTATTACTGATCATGATGGCCCCACAACTGATGGCTTATCTGGAAAATCCTAACTACATCTTCAATGCATTTGTGTTTTTCCAAAGGTGGTTTCAGCTAGAGCACGAGGTGATCAGCCAGCGCTGCTTTGGCTCCATGCAGGTGCTCTGCAGGTCAGCGTTGAAAGCCACTGGATTAAGGGCTTAGTTTTGAAGAGAGGAGTAGGAATTAGCATCGTGGAGTTAAAACACCAAGGGAAAAAAGGAGGAAAGATTATGGTTACAGAAATACGACCAGCCAGCCACTGTAGCTGAAGGGAGAGGGAAATGGCTCAGTTCCCATTACGGCGGGATGCACTCCGTGTCTGGGCTGTTCTGCGGCACGCGTGAGGTGAGGGAGACACGTGGGGCAGCCCACGCGAGGCGCCCGGGGAATGCAGCAGCACTTGCAGACCACAGGGGTATCTTGGCTGTGGGCCCGGAAGCCCCAGAAGAGAAAGTTGCCCATTCCCACCCAAACATCACGCCCTCCACCAAACGCCTCCCTTCTCCCTCCCGGGACAGCCCGGCTGGCCCCACGCGTCCCGGGGGAAGCCGAGGAGCGGGCCCATGCCCTCCCTGCCACCCTCCCCCAGCACCGCTTGAGGCAAGAGCGCCTTCCTCACAGCGGCACGCAGCCCATCTCCGCGGATCATCGCTGTAGCCGCCTTCCCCCAGAGCGCCGGGCCTCTCCCGCCGTCATCCCCCCCGCCCCACAGCGGGGTGGGAGGCGGAGATATTTTTAACACCGGCACCCCCCTCCGCCCCTCAGCCCCAACGGCCGCTGCCCGGCCGCGGTTCCCGCCGGATCGCCCCCCTGCGCGCTCCACGCCCGGCCAGCAGGTGTCGCTGCCACACTCCCCGGGCAAGCCCCGCGCCGCGCCGCGCCGCACCGCACCGGCCCGGGGGCGGCGGGGGCGGCGCGGTGGAGCCCCCCCCGCGGGCCGGTTCCCCGCCCGCGACCCCCGCCCCTCGGCCGAGGGGAAAGCGGAGCGGCTGCCGGTGCGGCGGGCGGCTCCCCCGCCTCCGCCCCGAGCTGAGCCGGCAGCAGGTGAAGCGAGGTGCCTCGACGCCTCTCCGCGGCGGCGGCGGCGGTACCGCCTCCCTCAGCGCCGCACGGCGCCGTCCTCCTGCCCCGTGAATGGCTGCCGGCTGACTGACAGGCGAGGCGGCCACACAGGGCGGCAGCTGCCTGGCGTACACCTATAAGGGCCGGCGGGGAAGGGGTGCCGGGCGGTGAGGGGCTGCCCGCGGCAGAGCTGCCCGGTGAGCGGCAGCCCGCAGCCGGGGCGGGGGTCCTCGCTCGGAGAGCCGAGCGGCTCGCGGAGGCGGGCGCCCGCCTGCTCCCCGGCAGCAGCCCCGCCTGCCTAGCCCCCGCCGATCTCCGCAGCAAGTGGCAGTCCCGCGCCGCGGGCCACCCCCCCCCCCCCCCCCTCCGGCAGCGGCAGCCGAAGGATGCGGAGCGGCGGAGCGCGGGCGGCGGCGGGGCGCCGCGGGGGGACCCGCCGCTGCGCCGGGCGCGGGCGCCGCCGCCCCTGCGGGCTGCGCCGGGCGGCAGCTCAGTGAGCGCGGTGGCCGCGGCGGGAGGAGGCGCAGGCGGGGTCGCCGCTGCCGTCGCCGGAGGGGCTGCGAGCCGCTCCGCGCCGGCGGTGGGGCTGCGCGGCGCCTCGCGCTGGGGAAGGCGCGGGCGGCGCCGCCGCCACAGGTGACTCGCGGGCCGGGGGCCGCTTTCCGTCCCGCTGCCGCTCGGCCGCCCCTGCGCGTTCGTGCCCCTGCGCCGCGGCCGCCTGCGCGAAGCCCGTCTTCAGCCACTTCGCCGTGCCTGCGCGACCGGGAGCGCCGGGGGACATGGCTTTGCTCCGGCTCCTTCTCCTCTTGCTCCTCGCCCAGCGGGGGCTCGGGGCTGCCGCCGGCCAAGGGCAGGCGGTGCGCGGCCGGGAGCGGGCGCTCAGAGGGAGGCAGCCTATTTACAACCACATCAAGAGCCGGGAGCCTCCGCCGGCCCCGCGGAGCCGCTCTACGGAGAGCACCATCTTGGCGCAGCGGCTCGCCGAGGAGGTGCCCCAGGACGTGGCCTCGTTCCTCTACACGGGCGACTCCCGGGAGCTGCGGCGTGCCAACTGCTCCGGGCGGTACGAGCTGGCCAGCCTCGCCGGCAAGTCGCGCTTCACCTCGCACCCCACCCTGCACGGGGCCCTGGACACCCTCACCCACGCCACCAACTTCCTCAACGTGATCCTCCAGAGCAATAAGTCGCGGGAGCAGAACTTGCAGGAGGACCTGGAGTGGTACCGCGCCTTGATCAGGAGCCTGCTGGAGGGGGACCCCAACATCTCCAGGGCAGCTATCACTTTCAGCACAGAGCCTTTCTCCTCCACCCCCCAGGTTTTCCTCCAGGCCAGCAGGCATGAGAGCCAGGTCCTCCTGCAGGACTTGTCCTCCTCGGCTCACCGCCTGGCCAATGCCTCTGTGGAAACAGAGTGGTTCCACAGCTTGAAGCGCAAGTGGAGGCCACATCTGCACAGGAAGGTCTTAAACACGGGCCCCAAAACTTTGGAGAACAGCTGGAAGAGGCGGGAGAGCTTCACTGCGGATAAGAACCACATCAGGTGGTCCTCGCCTTACTTGGAGTGTGAGAATGGGAATTACAAACCTGGCTGGCTAGTGACTCTCTCGGCGGCTTTCTATGGGCTGCGGGCAAACCTCCTCCCCGAGTTCAGGTAGGAGGAGTGTTCCTCTGCTTGCTTTCTATCGAGAAGGGTGTAGGATGGGGTTTTGGTTCTGCCCCCCTCCTAGGGAAGGCATGCTGTGGCTCTGGAGTGACCTGATCAACCCTTGCCAGATGGGCTGCTCAGTCACACTGCAGAGCAACCTCAGGCCTTCCTGTTGAGCTCTTACCTTTGTGTGCCTTAGGGAGCTGTTGCTCGGTAAAAGAGTTGCTTTCATCTCCATCTGTAAGACAGTGTTTGCTTTACCTGCTCCCATTGAAACAGGTGTGCATGTGGGTTATGTTCCTGGTGTGCTTCTGGTGGGGAGAGAAGAGCAGCAGTTGCCAGTTGTAGTTTATTTCTGACTGCAAAAAGAAAATGTTTACTGAGGTGTTATTTCTTACTACGCTGTGTAATTAAACCTAGCTTGACCTCAGCTATGATTTTAACCAGCTGGGAAACAAGACTTTTATGCCACTAAACTGTGATTTCTGGTCTCCAGAGCACATCCACTGTGGGTTGCTCGAGCCTGGTCAGTGGTCAGTATGATTGTAGGTAAATAAGTGTTTGAGACTGCAGTTCTGTCATAGTGCATGTGGCTATAACCTGAACTGGCAGTAGGAAAGCTTTCCTTAGGACACGCCCCGGTTACATAGCTGTGGAGCTGCTACCTGGCATACGTAAAGAATTGCTTATTTTTTTTATTGCCATTACCACCAGGACTTTGCCACTGGGCTGCAGCTAGCAGGGAGGAGGATATAAAAAGGTCTTTTCTTGTGCCTTTGTATTTTGACAGCAAAGAGGGATTTCTCCAAAGAATGAGGGCAACCTGTGGGGTATGAGATGCCAGATTTTCCCACTGGCACTTCTGTGGTGGGGCTCACCGGTAACTCTATCCCTTGGGGAATGCGCACTGCCCAGAAGCAGCTGGTGTTCCTCAGGGGATGAGAGAGGAGCACAGAATTTGCTTTGTGCTGTGAATCACTAGGTAGAGACAGACAAGAACACAGCAGACACTGAAGAGATTTTGCCACACCTAGGTGTCAAGGCAATAGTGTTTGTGAATACTGGTTTTCTTGGCTTAGTCTGAAATCCAGTGGGATCAAATAGGTGTGAATGCAGTCATGCATCCTTGGGGGGGGGGGGGGGAACCAAACAAAACCCGAACAAACCAGAAACTGTTGAATAAAGAGTGGCTGCTTATTTCTCAATTGAATTACCTTTTGCCCTGAAATTTTCACACTTATGGGGCTGGTAGGGTTAAGGTAAAATGAGCTCATCTGCAGGCTGTTTGTTGCTGAGTTTGTCTCGAGACCAAAACCCAAGAATAGCTCTACTGCAGAGCTCTTCTGGACCCTAGCAGGGGGTCCAGAAAAGTTCAGGAAACTTCTCATAGATCATTGAAATGTGGTGTTTCACACTTGATGAACTTCAGGATGCAGATGAAAGCTAGTGTAGGCTGATACTCTCTTGTTGGGGATGGAGGTTCACATAACCTGAAGAACCACCAGGCTGGGGGTGGGATGGCAGCCACTAACCAGCTATCTGAGAATTTAGATCCTGATACAAAGCTTTAACTTAAATAAGCTTCAGTCTTGACTTCAGAGAAGAGAAGAGACATGTCCTCTAAGCAGAAGAGTGTAAAGCTTCAATCTCAGCTCTGTGCTGAGATCCTGTGATGCCAGGAAGCATCTCAGTGGTACAGGTTTCTGCTGTGGTAGTTCTGGTGTGCAGAACACACCAAGTCCATTTCGGAGTAACCCTGGCCAACCAAGGCAACCAGTAGAGGTCCTCCTGGGTGCAGTACAAAGTACTGCCTTCACTTCCTCAGCTTCCCAGCCTCTGTTTACCATGTGGGAGTCACTTCTGTTGAAGAAATAAAATAACCTGTTGTAACTCTGATACTTCAAAGGGCACCTGCTAAGCACATCTAAGTTCGGAGAACCTCCTTTTATTTAGAAGATCTTGTGATGGGGTATGCTGTGCAAGTTCAAAGTGTTGTATTGTTGCTGTACTGAACAGTTAGGACAAAACTAACAAAGTTTTGTTGTATCAAAACCAGAGATGAGTTGGTAAACATTTCTGAGAAAATGGGCCAGTAAGTTTTTGGTAACTGAATACGGAAGCAGGTGGAAGAAGTATATGCACATAGACATATATATATACACACACACAAACATGCACATATTCTGGCAAGGCTAAATGATAGTTCCCGTCTTCCTGGTTTGAGGTATGTTACATGAAAGATGGGCTTCTAATAAAAGCTTATTATTTGGGATATTGAAAAAGTAACTCTGCAGCTACATAGGAAATACTATAAACAAAATATACTTCTCCTAAGACTTGTGGGATGTCTTAATATTTGCACAATATTTTCTATATTTGATGGGCACAAGCCTCAATGTGAGTTCTTAAGAAATGGTTTAAAGTATAAGCATGTGATATAATAAAAATGTGACATCTAATGTTATTAGAACATTAGTATTAATTACTTTAAGGTGCCTCTTGAAATAAGTTTTATTTCCCCTCACCACCTGTCTTTGAGTGACACAATGGTTTAACTTCAAATTCCTGTTTAAGGCCCAAATGGTAAAAAGCAGTATGTATTAACCTCCATCTTTTGAGAAAGCTACAATGGTTCTCCCAACACAGGATCTCTGAACCATCTGTTAGGAACATGTTAATGGATCGGTTTATGTGCTCTTTCCATTTAATAGTCTAGCATAAGGTCATTGATGGTAATTTAATGCATGTCCCTTTAATACTCTTCTAACAGTTTATGTACTTTCTTCTCTGCTGACATTAGGTTTATGGCATGGTACATTAGGGTAAGAGACATTGAGGAACACATTATCTCCAGGGAAGAGAGTTCTTACAGATTACAGAAGGAAAGCCGTTGCTCCTGCTTCTTGGTGTCTCATCTGTTGCAGTAACAGATGGGTATGTCATGTGGTGTAGCAATGGAAAGAGTTTAATGAAGGCAATACTAATAATTACTACTGGTTATGTTCAATGCATGCTACTACTGCAATGCTGTTGTCAATGACATTCTGAAAGCGCACCAAAAAAAAAAAAGCTTTGTTCTTCATGTTGTGAAGGGTTATAGTGCCTTCTGCCAGAGGAAGTGAGTGTTACAGGCAGGGGGCTCTCACAAACAGCTTGCTATCTGTCTTTAATTTCACCTCCCACCCTCTGCCTCCCTTCCCAAGAGATGACAGCCAAACTGTCCAAAGTGAAGGCCAAGGCAGGCAAGAGAATATGGTTGTTTAAGTTGTCTTGCCAAGGCTGGCACTGTAGGCCAATACTCCGATGAAATGGAGAAACCAAAGACAACTTGATAAACAGAAGCTGTTGAGGCCCAGCGGGACCACATTAGCCCAGTGCAATGCTAAGCGAGCGGTGCTGACTGTCCACAGCTTCTTAGCAGTGCTTGCTGGTGTTTTGTTGTCTGCATTCACTGGTCTTTGGTCTGCCCAAAGTGCAGGGAGAGAACTTTACCACCTGCTTACAAAGTACAGTGTAGGCGCTCATTCAGAAATGAGGATCCACAGAGAGTAGAGGTAATCACTTGGTGATATTAATCATTCCTTTATCCTTTCTTAAAAAGTCTAAGCTGATGCAGTTTGCAGCTGGAATTCACCATCTTATGTGCCTAATCGCTCTACAACTCTAGTGCTGCAGAGGGTAGATGATAGCATTTGTCACTGATCTTCTGTGACCCTCCTCTGCTACTTCCTATTACACAATGAGAATGAATCATATTCCATGGCACATGGTGATCCAGCTGGTCTCTTTGCAGCCCTACAGTGGAAGTGGAAATGTGTGAGAAGCTGCATGTTGTGAGTACATTTCCTTCTCTATAAGTATTTGCTTGGCCCCTGGAGAGGAAACGGGAGGTTTTCATTGCTTTAGCAGTCTAGGAGGCCAGTGGGGAGGATCACTCCTTGATCTGGAAGAAAGATGTGCAAGTAGTTAGCTACTAGGAACATACAAGTTTAAGGAAAAAAAAAAAAAAAAAAAAGTCCTCCGAAGTCATTGAGTTGATCTCCTGCTGTCACAAGCCCACTTAATGTCATCAGCTGACCAATCTCCATCTTAAAGTAGGTAAGTTTCCCTCTTGACTTGCCACTCCACTGGCATGCCAGGCCTAATGGTTGCATAGCTTCTGATTTCTGATCTAAATTTATTCACAGTCAGTTCTCATCCATTTATTCCTGTTCCAGAACTGCTTTCTATCTGAAATAGCACTCTTCACTGATGTTTACTGCCCTGACCTATTTGTAGGCAGCAGTCCCTTCTCCACCTTTGTTTACTAGACTACACAAACCAGCTTTCTCTAGTCTCCTGTTATAAGCTCTCTGTTGCCATGGTCCCTCTTCTCAAGTCTTGTTCTAGTATTTCTTGAATGCTGTTAGTCAGATTCATGTGCAATGTTTCATCCTTGTGCAATGACATCAGTTATCCCCAAACTCTGATGAATGAATTGCTGCTTTTGCAGTTCAAAATATTCTCTTGCGTGCTGTTCTCATTTTCTTTAATGTTGTGTTGTAATATGTCAACATCTTGGGAACTGGTCATCACTCGCACTATTTTTCATCTGGGAGGTCAGGATATCTTTAGGACACAAGGATGTTTTTTCCCTCCCACCATGTTCCAACAAGGCCAGGTAGTTTTTTCACCAAATCCAGGGCAGTATTTGCAATCTTTTTTAAGGACTGTTGGGAGAATGCAATGGAATAATGGCTGTTTTGGCAGAAAGGTACAAAATCAGCAAGCTGAGTAAGTTGGGGTTTTTTGTTTGGTTTTGTTTTTTTGAACCATGATGTGTTCTGGAGCATTTGCAGATAACTTTATTCTGAAGTTTGGCTGAATCAAGTGTTACCTCATAATATTTTTTTGTCTTCCTGCCATTTGGTACTTCTCTCAATTATTGGAAAGGTATTCCTTGGTGCAAAGATTAATCTTTATTGCACAGCTAAATTTAGCTGTTTCTTCCCTAAAGGCAGTGTAATGTAGTGATTTCCACTGAACTATTAACAATGACTCAGACCACTCCAGTGTTAGGCCATAATGGGGCTTTTAGTTAAGGAAACATCATAGAAAGCAAATTAAACCATGGAGGTAGAAGTATATATGACAAATAAGTAATTTCTTAGGGAATATACATGATTTCATCTTCTGCTAAATATTTCACAGCTATTAAGTTGTTTGGTAAAATAATGTCCTAGTTTCAGCTGGGATAGAGTTAACTATCTTCCTAGTAGCTGGTACAGTGCTATGTTTTGAGTTCAGTATGCGAAGAATGCTGATAACACTGATGTTTTCAGTTGTTGCTCAGTAGTGTTTAGACTAAAGTCAAGGATTTTTCAGCTTCTCATGCCCAGCCAGCGAGAAAGCTGGAGGGGCACAAGAAGTTGGCACAGGACACAGCCAGGGCAGCTGACCCAAACTGGCCAACAGGGTATTCCATACCATGGGACGTCCCATCCAGTATAGGAACTGGGGGGAGTGGGGGCAGGGAATCGCCGCTCGGGGACTGGCTGGGTGTCGGTCAGTGGGTGGTGAGCAATTGCACTGCGCATCATTTGTACATTCCAATCCTTTCATTATTGCTGTTGTCATTTTATTAGTGTTATCATTATCATTATTGTTTCTTCTTTTCTGTTCTGTTAAACCGTTCTTATCTCAACCCACGGGTTTTGCATCCTTTCCCGATTTTCTCCCCTATCCCACTGGGTGGGGGGGAGTGAGTGAGTGGCTGCATGGTGTTTAGTTGCTGGCGGGGGTTAGACCATGACAAATAACCATAAAAGTAGACATAAAAAAAGAGAGATTGTAAAAGTTAGTAACCTTTTTCTTTTAAATGTGGTTTAATTTCTTCCTTTAGCCCCCTTTTTTAGTTTCCCCCCAATGTCTATTTAGTCTCGGTACTAAACTAAGAAAGAAAATTCATTTTAACTGTTTAAGGAGACTTCCTAATTTTTTGTGACGATACATTAGTTGTATAATCCTGAAAGTATTTTAAAATGGTGAGGCTGAAATTTTTTTCTATAACACCCCCTGGCCCATATAACATGATTGAAGGTGTGGGTGGATTTAGAACAGGTTTTAAAAATGAAAAGGAATAATTTGTTTCCTAGAACTTCTGAAAGTCTTGGATTTATATTCCTGAAAAGAGGTGAGAACAAAGAAACGTCTTCCTATGATTTACTGTCTGCTTATAGAAACCCCCAGTATGTTGTAAGTATTCTCTAGACAATCAATTATGTCTCTGACTTTTTTGTACGGGGTCATGGATAAGGATAGAAAACTGGATGGTGATGAAACAAAAGGAACAATAAGTAGGGATTTCTTTTTTAGAAACATGATTCAGCTTTCTTCACTATTGGAGAAACAGAAGTGGGTCTTTGAAGAGAAGTTAAATATGGCCAGCAGAGGACTGAAACACATACTGTATTTATGTCCACAGTTATGTAGCACATGGTAGGTAGGTTGCAATAAAAGGAACTAGCTTTTGGGGTCAAACTGCTGTTTCCACTCCTCTGTTCTCTACCCCCACCCCCCTTGGGCAAGGCTTCCAGCACAGCAGGCTGTCAAAGCTCTTTTGAAGGGAATGGACGTGTGACAGTCCTTACTATCTGAGATTCAGTTCCAGGACTGTCACCTCCTATTCTGTCTATTCATGAACCTGGGCTGAGATAGAGAAATGTTCCTAAAGGTAAGAAAAAAACATTGCTGTGTTAAGTCAGATGAAAGGCTTACCTAGCCCTTTCTCCAAAAGCAGCTTCTGACAGGTGCTTAGGGAAGAATGTAAGAGCAGTAGAAGTGCCAAGTTCTCTTGTCTTGGTTATATCCCATTTACAAATAATAACCAATAAAAAAAAGAAATTGTTTTTCAGACTCTATCTGAATGAGTGTTGGATTAAACTGACTTCTGTGATTCTAATTCACTTTTTAACCCATTTTTGTCTTCTGCAATGTAGTTTGGCATTGGATTCCATAATATAATTATGAACTGTTTGGAGAAAAAGAAATTCTCTTCTGTTTTTAAATTTGCTCTATGAATCTAAATTCATTAGGAGATCCCAGATTCTTGTGATAAAAAACACTTTAGAAAGTGTTCATTCATCTTCTCTGTGTCAGTCAGATTTAGTTGTAGGTTATACTAAGTATTTTTAGCATCTGCAGACTTTGTCACTGGTCACCCATTTGTGGTCATCTGTGAATGTGTTGAAGAAAGAAGGGATAGTTGTGGTGCCCAGCTTGTTAACCTCCCTGCATGTGAAAGCTCAGTTTTGTCACATTGATACTCTCAAGAGTGGCTCAAAGGTTGGAGCCTTCCTGGCTCTAAAGTGTGCAGTGGTGAAAATAATTCATTTTCTCCAAAGGCTGTCTCTACTCTGAGCAAGTTTTATATCTTTGTTGTCTGTTGGCCTTACAGATTCTACTTCAGGCTTCCTTTTTGTGAGGTATTTGAAAAGTTTTTAATTAGTAGACCCTATGCTTTCAACATGTTGCTTCTAAAAACGTCTTTTGTTTTTGTCTTACATTCTTGTAGTTTTGTTATGTTCCTTGCCCAGGTTTATGGCTCTCCATTTTCCTGTTTTGTTTTTTTTTTTTTTAATGTTGGATTCTGCTTGCTTTTCAGTTTTAAAATTCCCTTATTACCTTTAAATAAATCTTCAGTGTCAGAAGATTGGGTATAGTTAGGCTGAGGCCATCTCTCTTGTGTAGGATCCTTCTAATTCAAATGCTTTTCTTGTTCCTAACCTCTTTTCTTATATCACTTTCTATACTGTTCCTTGATGCCCTTTCTTTCCACCTGTCTCTGACCCCATGGATAGTAATGGGAGCATTAAAAAAAAAAATACTGGTTTCTTACTAAATAGCTTGAATTTGGCTCCAAGACCTTTTTTCCTAGGGAGAATCTAATGTAAGTGGTACCCCACCATCACTGACACCTCACATTCCTATATGATGTGATGCTTTGTGACAGAGTTAAGATGCTAGCAGCAACTTGAACATCCTCAAGCAAAAAAACCATCACCGCCCCTCGAAGTATCTAGGAAGCTCTCTGACTAAACTGCAGGGAAATCCCCAGAGAGGCAGCACTGTGTGCCATAAATCTGAAATAATTCTTCAGACAACAGAGGATTCATCTTTAAGTATTCCGCCCTTGTAGTACTGTTCCAAATGGCCTAAAGGGATTTTCTTTGCAGGTGAATCCTAATTCATATGCCCACACTGCTATACCTTACTCTTCAGTTAAGCTTCGTTTTAGTGAAAGCTGGCTCTCCTGTGAAAATGTGTGCTGAAAAGCAGCAGTCATGCTATGGCTGAGGAATTAGGTAAGTCTGTCTCTGTCCTGTTAGTAAGAAATTAGTGGTAACTGCGTGACCACATCAAAATCATGTTGTATGTAACACCCCAGTAGCCTTTTGTGAATCTGGCTGGATATGCAGAGGTAGTAGTTTTAAAAACGTTTAAGTGATGCAGAATCCTAAATTTTAACTTTCAAAAGCAACTTGAACCTGCAGAAGCTGCTGATTCCAGTAAGACTTATGGCTGAAAGTCACTCACTTATGAATTTGACACCAGGATTATTTTTGGATGCTCAGTTGATGGTACATTGAAGGAGCTTCAGGTGTCAGGTAGTATGCACTGTTTGAAAATTAACATTCTTGAGAGTGTCAGCCTCCAAAATGAGAATGGTCAGAAAAGGTATCTGCCCTGAAAACACTGGCTATACTAATTACAGTGTGCATTTATCTAGAGGTGTGGGCATTTGCAGATTTGGGATGGCTGTAGAGAATTTGTTGTTCTTATCTCCTTGTTTTGTGGTAAGGAGGACGTATGAAGGACAGCATGGAGGGGTGAATGGATATGGCAGCAAGAATCTAGGCAGGCATTTAGATTTGGGGGATGATGTCTGCTTCAGCATGTGATAACCATGTCTTATACCTTAATTATGGCTGCTTGCAATGCTTACAGGTGCAAAAATAAGTGTACAAACTTAGAAGACAAACTTTGAATGCCTGTTTAGCTAAGCTGTGGTGACCTCTGTGTCAAAAAGCTTCTGAAGATCTAGAGGACAAAGATACTGTTTATCACCATTTAAATGTTGGCAGGCTATTATTCTGTGCAGTTCTGGCTTAAGCTGGCTGGGTGAAAGAGAACATGCTCCTTCTGCTTTTTTTTATGATGTAACAGTAGAGGCAAAAAAAAAATTCTTCTGTAGATATAGGTTTTACAACATGTTGTTACAATGAAATATTATAACTACTGAAACTATCAAGATAGCTAGTAGGTTGGGAAAATAAGCTTAAATCAATTTCTGGCACAGATTTCAAGGCAAACAGCATGCCAACAAACAGTGGTACTAGAAATTAAGACAGACATGAAAGCCTCTTAAAACAAACCTCTGACCCGACAGAAAATCCTTGATGACATCATTCTTCAATGATTATCTATTATGTACAATTCAACTAATTCTTTCTTAAATACATGTTAAACAAGAATGTGCACTCCTTAAGTATCTATTTTGTGTAAGGACTGTAAAATTCTGGCAGAAAATAAATATTTATTGTTATAAGGAGATTAACAAAATTTACTTACTTGCCAGATGGTCCCCAATTACCAGTAATATTGTTACTAACTTATCACTGTGGCTTGGGTTCAGCCAGGCAGCATTGTCAGTGTGGATGAATGTGTTATGCTGACAAGCTGAGTCTACTCTTATACTGTTGATATTTGTCTTGATTGGTTCTATCAAGATAGCAGAGCTGCAATTATTCCCAGTTAGTTCAATAAATATAATACAGGTAGTTGGTCCATATACATTCTAGGAGGATGTGTTCTTCCATATGTTCCATTTTCCGAATGCTGAATCAAAAATAACTGAAAATGTGGGTGGCTAAAACAGGCTGTGCCAGCTACTGTATTAATCACAGATGAATTTCAGAAATATATCATCATGTACATACTGGTGTACTCTCTGGGTAATAGCGGTGGGGTACAAGTCTGAGACGGTGTTTAAAATGGCAAAGCATCCCAAATGAATGCAGTAGAATTCTTGTACCATCATGATGGTTTCTGTAAATGCCACATGTATGCTTAAAGAAACTTTTCTTTTGAAAGCATTATATCCTCAAGTAGTTGCAGACCCTGTTACTACCTCACCAGAACTGTGATGTTACCATGAAGCATGAACATCTATTGCAGAGGTGTAGTGAAAAAAACCCAACATGTGCACCATGGGGGAAAAAAATGGAAAGCCTATGGTAGATTGTAACTGCCAGGAGAGATTGTTTTCATATGCCTGCTTCTGGAGTGTACTGTTACTCCTTCCTGTAGATTTTCACCCTAGAAATTCGTAAAGCTCTCAGAAAAGGAAAAAGCAGAACAATTTAATCATATCAGAAGTTCAGTTTGTGCTACAGAAGAGCTGCAGACAGGAGAAGAGTGTGGGTAGAAATGTTTGTATTGAGTTCATGAAGACTGGGTTTTGTGAAAGGCAAACATTCTTGTAAGATAAGTTTTAACACAAGAGAAGCAAAGGGAAAAACGCATTTAGTTTCAAATGGAAGAATTGTCTAGTATTTCTAGAAGTATTATGAAAATATTTTGAAATTAGATAATTTTCAGGGCTGCAAGGCTTGACAGGGAGCTCCTGACAAAATTCAAGCATAAAATGAAAGCACACAAGAGGTGGAAGCAGAGTCGGGTAACCTGGGAGGAATGTGGAGACGTGGTCTGGGCATGGCTGTGAACATGAGCGTCTTGTATTAGAAACGGTGTGGCCAGCAGGACTAGGGAAGTGATTGTTCCCCTGTACTCGGCACTGGTCACACCTCAAATCCTGTGTTTGATTTTGGGCCACTCACCACAGGAAAGACATTGAGGTGCTGGAGTGTGTCCAGAGAAGGGCAACGAAGCTGGTGAGGGGCCTGGAGCACAAGTCTTATGAGGAGCGGCTGAGGGACCTGGGGTTGTTTAGCCTGGAGAAAAGGAGGCTGAGGGGAGACCTTATCGCTCTCTACAACTACCTGAAAGGAGGCTGTAGCGAGGTGGGGGTTGGTCTCTTCTCCCAAGTAACAAGCGATAGGACAAGGAGAAATGGCCTCAAGTTGCACCAGGGGAGATTTACACTGGATATTAGGAAGAAATTCTTAACTGTAAGGGTTGTCAAGCATTGGAACAGACTGCCCCAGGAAGTGGTTGTGTGACCATCCCTGGAGGTATTTAAAAGACGAGTAGACATGGTGCTTAGGGACATGGTTTAGTGGTGGACCTTGGCAGTGTTAGGTTAATGGTTGGACTCTATGATCTTAAAGGTCTTTTCCAACCAAAATGATTCTATGTTTCTATGATTCTATGCATGGGTGGGGTTAGGGAAACCAGAGCCCATATGGGGCTGAATCTGGTGAGGGACACGAAGGGCAACAAGAAGTAAGTACGCTGGCAGCAAAACTAGGGCTAAGGAGAATGTGGGCCTGCTGCTGAATGGGGCAGTGAACTTTGTGACAGAGGACATGGAAAAGGCAGAGGTACTTGATGTCTTCCAAGAACTACGGGCTTATCAGCCTCACCTCAATCCCTGGAAAGGCGATGAAGCAAATCTTCCTGAAAACCACTTCTGAAACACACGAAGGAGAAGAATGTGATTGGGAGTGGTCAGTGTGGGTTAATGAAGGGGAAATAGTGTTTAACCAACCCAATAGCCTTCTGTGTATAGATGACTGGAGTCCAGCTGGAGGCCAGCCACTATTGATAGACCCCAGGGGTTGATGCTGGAGCCAATTCTGTAACATTTTCATTTAGTGGTCTGGACAATAGGCTAGGGTGTGCTCTTAGCAAGTTCGCAGATGACAAAAATTGGGACAAGTGGCTGAGAGACCAGATGGTTGTGTTGCCATTCAGGGGGACTGAAACAGGCTAGAGAAAGAAGCAAACAAGAACCTTGTGAAGTTCAGCAAAGGGAAATGCCAAGTGCTGCACCTGTGAGGGAGTAACCCCATGCACCAGTACAGGCTAGGGGCTTAATGACTGGAAAGCAGCTTTGCAGAAAAGGCCTAGGGGGTCCTGGTGGACACCAGTTTGACATGAATCACCAATGTGTGCTTGCGGCAAAGATGACTGACAGCCTCCTGGGCTATGAGAGGAAGAGCATTGCCAAAAGGTTGAGGGAGGTGATCCTTCCTCTTTACCCAGCCTGGTGGGGCTCCATCAGGAGTGCTGTGTCCACTTCTGGGGTCCTTGGTACGAGAGACATGATGTACTGGAGTGAGCCTAGTGAAGGGTCACAAAGATGATTAAAGATTGGAGCATCTGACAGACAAGAAGGGCTGAGCGAGCTGGGACTTTTCAGCCTGGAGAAGAAAAGGCTCCAGGGGGATCTTACACATGTGTGTAAATACCTGATGGAAAAGTGTAAAGGAGACAGAACCAGACTTTTCTCAGGGGTAGTCAGTGAAAGGACAAAGTACAAGAGGCACAAATTGAAATACAAGAAATTCCATTTAAACATCAGAAAACCTTTTTTGACACTGTGAGGGTGGTCAGACACTAGATCAGGTTTCCCAGAGGTGGTGAAGTCTCCATTATTGGAGGTATTAAAAAACCCAACTGAACTGAGCCTGCTCTGAGCAGGTGGTTGGACTGGATGATCACAAGAGGTTTCTTCCAATGACAGCTGTTGTATGAATCTATGATTTTTCACATCTATTTTGAACAAAACAATTGTATCAAAGAGTTTTCAAAGGATACAAGTTATTTAATCAATTCTGATGTGAAATTTCAGAAGTATGTTTTCTTTCTTTCCATCACGTGGCTCTGAGCATTAGGATGTTATCCTGCTTTCTGCCTCTTGGCCCACTAGAACATGCCACCAATTCTTCAAATTGCAGCATGTCTGATACAAGGCCATACTCACATGCTTGCTCAGTGTGCTTACTGTCTGTAATTCCTCTGGCTTGTATGTGTTGTCTTTCTCAGAAGTAACCTCTAGGTAAGTTTTCTTTTGAAAATTTTTATATCCCTTTGTACTGACACGGTGCTTCTACAGGGTCTGCTCATGATACCACACAGCAAACTGTTAAGGTGTTTCTCCTTTCCTAGCAGTGATTAGTTTACCCTTAATTTGTAATATGTACCTCTATCTTTGTGGAAGTGTTTGTAGAGGGAAAGGGGGGTTTCCTCTCCTATCAGTTAAAAACAAAATGTACACAAGGGAAAAGCTTTCCATGTAAAGGGAAATAAAGATCTACTTCCCTAAGGTGCTTGAGAGTCTCCCAGGTGAATCTGTTGCAGTCCTAATAAGGATGAATCACCACTGTTTTTTCTACTGTATAAACTGATTTCTTTAGAGTAGTCAGAATTATGCTAATGCTTGAGAGATCCTTGCCAAGGTGCCTGGATAACATAAACTAGGAGAGCAAGGAGTAGTGTTGGTCCTGGTCCTACTGCCTGCTTCGTGCCTGTATGCAGCCATGGTGAGATTATTCACTTGCAGAACAGGTCCTGTCCCCAGCCCACATGCTAATATTTATGCTCAGGTCCAGAAAATACTAGAAACCTACCTGATGGGATCTGCATGTGAACAGATGAGGAATTAGTTACCTCTATTCCTATGAGCATCTGAGACGGATACCTTGTTATCAGGTTAAGATAATCCACTAACATCATATGAAGAGTTAGTCTGTACAGTATGGCAGTTTTTCCCTTGAGGTTGTTGGTCACCTGGAACACAGAAAAAACAGTTCATTGGAATGGAAGTGTAGTTTTAGCAGTCCGTGGAGAAGCTGTTGTTCAAAACAAGAGTGGAAAGGCATAAAGCTGTAAACTAAAAATATTTCTGAATATTCTAGAAGCATGGTGTGTGCTATTTAAAATTGAACTTACTAGGGCCAGCACTTAAATATTTCAGGTCATTGCTAAGTGTGCCCAGCATCAGATTATTTAGATTTTAGACAGGAGACAGAGGGAGATGAAGTGCACCTATACTGTCTAACTTCCTACTGGCTAGCCTACACAATTTCCTAATGCATTCTTCTTCAGGTCACTTAAATGATGTGCTTGTGTTTCTCCAATGACTATATAGCATGTCTGAAGATGAATGTCCAAATATAGCTGTTGTGGACACTTTGCACTTGGTTGTACTGGGGCCAGGGATGAGGGAGCAGTATTGTCCTGGTTTTGATCAAGCTTGCTTTCTTATGCCTATTCTGATTTTGTTCATAAGTGGCCTCTCAGATATATGGCTCTGTAGCTCTATAATAATAATATATACTGAGCTTTAATTAAAAGAGGCAACATGCTTTGAGGTGAGCGAGGTGTTCTTGAGATAGCGGTTGGGCCATGCCCTTGGTAGTCCACAGCCTGAAAGGAGCGATGATGGTGTTTGTAGTCATGGAAGTTCAGGCTGTGGAAATCAAAACTTGTGGCTGAAATGGTTGACTTAAAAGGAGTGGCACCCTAGATTTAAGAAACCACTACAGAGCACTCATCTGTTACGAGTGAGTCTGTGTAATGATTTAACTATCCAAAGTTGCATACTGATATTTTTGCTAAGTCCAGACAGCAGTGAAGCAGTTAGATATGTGCTCTCACAAGATGATGCTATAAATATTCTATGTACAAAGTCATTCTGGAGGTTATTTTAGAGAGAATAAGGAAATTTTTGAAGGCTTTTTTTAAGATATGCAACTACAGTCTTACAGCCTTTTTTCTTTTGGTGATTTCAGAGTTGTTTATAAAACAGAGCGTTGGCTTTGAAATTGAGTTGTTAGCTTTTCAGTCAAAAAAATTTGAGGGAAACTACTGATGACGAAAACTTGAGCATTCTTGGCATGGAACTAATACAGTTTAGACAGTCCTTGAGGACCTATGTGTGTAGGAAATTTTTTTTTTTTTTTTTGGTTTCACAGACATCAGTAGCCTACTCCTGGCTTGTGCTGCCCTTCTGATGTATCAGGTATTATACCAGTGCCAGCTGGCTGAGATGGGGAGAGAGGGGTTTGGGTGTCTGCTGGGGGAGGGCGCTGAGCCGTGGAGAAGAGGTCTGAAGTCGCTGAAGGTCGGGGTGTCTCTGAGGAGAGTACAAAAAGGGTTTTGCCAGTTGTTTTGGTAAATAGCATTCCCTGGAGCAAAGGGGAGGATGTCATTGTCACCGGGCATGGGGTTAAGGTGCAGTGCCTCGTACCGTACTTGGGGTCGGCTGGGGAGGTTGCTGGCCTCGGAAAAAGTAGTGCAGGTTGTTTGTTGTATTTTAGTTCTTTGCTACATTGTAAAATATGAAGGGCATTAAATTGAGTGTATAACTTCTTACCTGCCACCTTACGCTTACTCAGTGCATTAGATTTACTGAGCTTTTGTAATACATCTCAGTAAGGTCTAATGTAAGAATGCGTCTCTGCAGTTGTGGCTTTGGGAACATGACATTTCTCTGTTTTCAGACTTTTCATCAAATTCTGTATTTAGAAGAAAGATGTAGCTCCGCTTTGCAGGCTACAGCATCATAAAGAAGTTGAACCTATTTCTGTAGTCTTTGTGTTCAAGGCTGTTTTTCTTTATTTTCAGAGGTGTTGTCAAAGTCGACATCAATCTACAGAAGGTGGACATTGACCAGTGTTCGAGTGAGGGGTGGTTCTCGGGGACGCACAGGTGTCATCTCAACAATTCTGAGGTATGTCTGTCCTTAAGGGACTGAGCTACACTTCAATAACAAGTCTTTCCACTATGAATAATTTTCTGTAGTATAAACGCTATCTATTTTATAGACTTTAAATGTCGTTTGTAGGCTGAAAAAAAATCTTTCTGCGCAAGGTGTTATGGTATGCATGAGTTTCAGGAATGCCTGCATTTCAGAATATTGGCATTAAATAAAACAGAAGCTAAGTTATTGTGTGGAAATAACAGCTGTAGGGAAAGAGTATTACTAGTGAAATGATTTATGAAGTTCTGCTTGTAAGTCAAACAATTATTTTACACTCAAAATCAAAATAGGCTTTTAATGTCAGCATCACTTTTGACTGGACAGCCTTGCAAAATACAGTGAAAGTAGCTCAAATGCTAATAATAATTATTCAGAAAAACATGGGCTTTTGGTAGAAGGATACAGAATAACAGACAGAGTTGGATACTGTAATTCTTTCTTAATAGAAAAGCCAGCGTTTTGACAGAGCTGACTAAATGTTTCTGTTCAGCTCCTTCCTGCTTCCCCTTTCTTCTGTAGGTCTGTGTCTGGCTCGGTCTGTCAGCATATCATAGATCATTCAGCCTGGCCAGTCATATGTGTTCAATGAAACTTTAAAACAAAATGCATTCAATGATTTTTCTTTTTATTATGGCATATGATGTTGTTTTCAAAGTCACACATTTGTTTTCTGTGATACAAGGCACCTCGGGCACTTCTGTGCTTTCAGAAAGGACAACTAAAATGTAGGGAAAGTTGATGGTTGTCTATCAGAAGTTAGGAGATGTTTGCCTAATTTGTTATAAAATTCCAGTTTATCCAAGCCAAATCTAAATTTAGGAAAAGAATTGGTTTTGATGAATTCGTCTACTAACATTTCTGAGCAAGAAAAACTCAGAAGTTTTGTAAACATCCTTTTTGTTATTTTTCACTTGAATTTTTTTCTTAAAATAAACTTGAAATGAGAAATCAAGTAGTCTTTGATAAAGACTAATTTTAAATGAAATATTTCTGCAAATGGAAAAAAAAAGGATTTTTTTTGTCAAGTACTTTTTGACTTCTGAATTCAATTTTTTAATATCTCATTTTTCTTCCTAGAAGACAATATTGTTTCCCATGAGATCTAGTAAACCTTGTTTTCTAACATATGCTAGTTATCCTGAATGTTGTTATATATTTTGGCAAGTGCTTCTCCTTTTCCTAATGTCTTATGAGCAAAATTGTCAGCAGAGATGTGGGTTTGTAAGTTGCATCTCTTCCTGCAACCAAGAAGAAGAGGGGAAAAAAAATCCCTGTGAGAAGACTAAGAAAAACGAAAGCAAAAGTAAAATGGAGAAAATTAAGAAAGATCTATGGTGGGCTTTAATGCAGCTTTGATCTGGTTCAAAGCCTGTTTGCTGTAATGTGCTCTGAATCGTGGTCTGTATTCTTAGTATACAGGAAAACAGAATCTGAGTCAAATCAAACCGGATATAATTCCACAAATACACTCCCCTTTCAAATCTAAGTCCTTAAGAGTGTGTCCTGGAGAGAACAATGCAAAAAGCTACTCTCTCTGGAAGAATTTGTTGAGAAGGGGGTAAATAAAAGGATTTTTTGTTTACTCTTCACAATTCATTTTCAGGGGAGTAAAAAGTAGTTTTTATTTCTCTGGAATTCACTCTGATTATGAAAAGGGGTTTTCTTCATGAATATGACATTTAGGAAAATCTATCTTCCATTTTATTATTGCACACGAGGCAAGCGGAGTGTCATTTAGGAAACTGAGTGCAGAATGAAATTCTGCATGAAAGACAACCTTAAGGGTTACAGCAAGTTTTCTATGACTTGCAAAAACATTTTAATTCCACAGTTGTTAGTGTCTCAGTGGGCAAGCTGGAAAATCTCACCTCTATGATGTGGATTCTTACTGTGCATGAGAAACTGAGGTGGCTGTCATGGACCACTGATGCAGAGATGGTGTCTCCACCAGCTTTGAACCAGGACTGGGTTCTTGGCATTCTGGGCTTTACTCTCCTGCTGAGAGGATGGTAGGCATTTCTGATCTGCTGAAGGAGAGAATAACATTTCTTTTACTTAAAAGGTACATTACAGATCAGTTCTTCATGTTGGGATTCTGGGTTGTGTTGTTGTAAAGCTGGCTGTGCTCAAGTAAGTTTCTTTGCAGAGCTTTTATTTACCAGACTCATTTGCACTGTTGGTTTTACTTCTTTTTTTTTTTTTTCCTGTCCCTGTTTATTCTGCATAGTGGTTTTTTTGTTCTTTAGAGCTAACAAAGACTGCTCTGCGTAGTTTACAATAATCTTTTTTTTTTTTGTACAGCACTTCTACTACTGTTGAGTCCAGCCTGATATATCAGTGTAAAACCAGAGCTGCTTTGTGCTGTTTTGACAATAGAAAGCACTAGGTTTGCTGGTGTTACAAAGGATGTCTTATTTTTCATACTGGACAGTTGTATGGTTTTGTCGTTTTGTTTTAGTAGGCCTACTGCGATGCTGTAGTCTGTGAGTTCCTGTGATGCAAAAAGGAATTAAAATACGCATTCCAGGGCAGAAGTTTTTTAATGAGTGATGCTGTATATGTGAGAGTGGCTCATGTTCACACCTAAAGGTGTTAATAACATGGGTAAGGAGACAAATGCCACTTCATGAATGGCTTTTCAACTTGTATGTAGAGCAAAAACCTGCCAGCTGTTTTTCCTTCTCCATGGCTCTTATTAGAGTGTTAAATCAACAAGGCTCTCATGACTAAGAGAAGGATATATAGGTAATACAGACCTCCTCCAAAATGAAACTTGCAAGCAGGGAGTGCCTTTCCTTATTGTGCCTGAAGAGGATGAGACTCCTTGCTTAATAACAGTGACCTGGGGATGGGGAGTTGCTGGGAACAATCTATAGAGGTTTCTCTTCTTTTACCCTATAGTCACCACTTTAGGAGAGTTCAGTCTGATGGGGACTTCTTTCTTTACAAGCTGGTCCCATATTCTGCACTTCACACTTTGTTTCATTGGAATCTACTGTGTGGAATAAGGGTAAATTACATAGTTGTGCAACAATGCTTTCCACACAGTTTGCCTTATAAATGCTAATGAAATTACATTCCCCATCCCCTCTTTTATCTTCTTAGAGGCAGATACAGAAATACCTGCTGATGCTGGAATGCTCTGTCCCAGATTACAAAGACTGTCTCCAGCAGAGTAAGGAAGAGAACAGACATCTCTGGATTTCCAGTTCTGCTTAATTTAGACCCACCTTCCTCTCTTTAGTTTTCTTAGGTGACTTGAGTATTTAGTGCAGCATAGCCTTTCTGTAGACTGTTTGGTAAGCCTTTGCCATAGTGAATTTCTGATTTGGCTCTGAAAGTCTGTTTACTGAATAGCCCATACGTGGCTGGGCTACCAGTGCCCTTAAAGCTAAGGCACAAAACTAAATATTTCAGAGAGAAAACTCCCCTCTTCCATAACACTATGAAAATATAGCAAGTGACAGAGAAGGGCAAGGGAGTGTCTTAGAGAATGGACAAGAGGAGGAAAAAAAAACAACTTACGGATTACTAAAATGCTTCTTTACTTTGTCTTTTATTTCAGTTAATTTTATAGTGGCTAAAATCTACTAGACACATTGCTGACAAATTTTCCTACTTTCTGTGCTGTCCTGAAGTGTTTATCTTCTCAATAAAAATCAACTGAAAGGGGGGAGTTGGATGTGCATTACGGTGAATGTAAACATATAGTAAACCAGTGGTCTGTATGTGCCAGATAGAAAAAAAGAAGGAATGGATGGGACCCAACTTCTACCAGAAAATAAATAGATTGTTTTTGAAAGTACTGTATTGCCTTCACGTGCTCTGGCACAGGATCACTAGGAGATTATGCTAACAGTGACATTGGGATTTGGCTTTGGAAGGTCATCAAGAGTAACCTTATTATGTGATGGAATAGTTCTAGTCCTAGTCCTTGCTTGAAAGAAGAATAATGTGTGGTTGGGGAATTAAAGAATATTATGACTCAAATACACAAAATGCTTAGACATACTTACTATTCCTCCTTTAACTGCCACCTGTCCTTAGATTTAGGTGTTCCTCAGGAGATGGATTGGTGACTCTTAAATATCTTGCTTTATGTATGGTGCCCTCAAATACAAAACAAAAGCAAGAGCTGGGAGCTTTAGATTCCCCATTTTTAAATTGACAACCTAAATTCCTAATATACAGTCATATTTCTTCTTGATTTGTTCTCTTTTGTGCACAGGACCGATATATCCCTGATTTCATAGCAGCCTAGATGAACTGGGAGAACAAGAGTGCCCTCTTTCAACCTCAGGATGACTGGAAACTGCCCAGTCTAATTAGGCAGGAAGTTACGTGAGACCTTACACAGGAAAGCCAAACTGCAGCAGTGGCTACAGTGTATTTCAGTTGTGATTTTTTTTTTTCTCTCTTTTTATTAAATTGTATAGGCCAAAAAGAGGCTGATGGCCAGGTGTTCTTTTCTTGACCTGGGGGAAGAAGGCACAGCTCATGGTGAAGCACAGAGACCTACGTTCTCCTTCCTGCCCTCTACCTTGACACCCAAATAGGGAACAGTTTCCCCCAAAAAACACATGGGCAAGAGATTTGGATTCTGTAGGGCTGCAACAGATGAGACAGGTAATATCTGCAGGGTTAGAAATAATTAAAATGAATTGGGTAAAGAACAAAATGATGCAGATAATTCTGAAATTAACAAACATAGGAAAAATATAGTTACCCAATAACAAATCCAAAGTAATTTCATTGTACAGGCAAAGCTGGTTATGGGGGTAAGAAAACATTCATTTTTTTACCCTGTTTGAAACCATAGAAGATTTTTCTTTTAATATATTAAATTCCTTCCCCATACATGCTGGCAGCAGCTGCTGGCACTTTTAGTAACAACTTTAGAGTCCGTGTTGAGACACCAGCAATAAAATCAAGGCTGAGGAGCATCTGAAGAAATCAGCCGGCATAGTCCATTGAGCTCCGCCAAATGCCTCCAACCAGTAGCATCACTCTGTGAAAAATGGCAGCAGAATCCATGCTGTTCCCCCATCCTTAATGAGACTGCCAACAGCTTGCAATGTGAGGCAGGCTCAGCTGACATCCCTTTGGGTTTCAACAGTATTCCACAAATGACAGCGTGCAAAAATATCTAGAGGGAATGAGAGAGGCAGATTAAACAAAAAAGTGGCATTGCTGTCTGTATATAGTGTGTGTATATCTGTGTTTGTAGAAAGATGCATAGGCCTACTGTGTGTGTATTTATTCTGCACAAACACAAAACCAATTGAGAAAGGAAAACAAATTATCAGTACAGCCAAAATCTTTTTTCTATTGTTTAGCAAAACATTTGGGACCATCATATTTTATTATACTGTATGTAGTGTTACAGACAACCAACTGAAAAAGGGGGAGGCGGGGGCTTATTAAAAATAAAATTGTAATGGGATCTGAGTTGGGAGAGAGGAAAAAACCCAGCACTTTGCAGGTTTTTCAAACAGATGCTTTCCAGTGCCCTTGTCAAACTGGGAAAAGGATATTAATGCACATATTCTGTGGGGGGGGAAGCATGACAAGAGATTAACATCCAAAGTCATAACTAAGTGGATCATGCCCAGTATTACTGGTTTTGCTTATTACTTGCCTGTGTTTTCTGTGCTGTCCATTAGGAAAGATGCATTCAGAATGAGGAAAAATTTGAAAAGAAAGCTGTTCGGTGATTCAATCTGAGTGAACAGGGTTTATGGAATATAGTTAACTTCTAATTTGGAAATAATCATCATCCATGGAGCTACAGATTGCATCCAAGATGGGGCAAGAGAAGTACCCAGCTACAGATTGCATCCAAGATAGGGGAAGAGAAGTACCCAAACCAGGATAGAGAGCGTACATCAGGATGTATTTCCTCTTAGAAGAAAACAAGTTCTTTAGTGGTAGAATACAAATATTAAATGCTATATCAAATCCTGGGCTAAAGGGGCAATCTAAGACAGAAGGGGGAGCAGCTCAGTTCAGTACACAGATAAAGAAAACATAGCCAGCACTTCTTGGATCCAAAAGCAGAAAGGCATATCTGTTCTCTCAGACTGATGGCTGCTCACAGAACTTGGTGTATTTGAAGAGCATGCAGTGACACAAAGAACACATTTCAGATGCTATTTTAAAAATAACTTTGCATCATCTGCATTCATGGGAAAAGTCCCTTTATGACAGTATACCATATCTAATCTGGCATTCCCCCAGACACAATTACATAAAATAAGGTGGAGGTTTGTCAGAGCTTTTAGTGATAAACAAGGTGCTATGAAAACCAACTTTCAGTTTAAGGAAGAGGCAGGTTGCTTAGCTACAGCATCTTTGCCTTTTAAGAAAAAAATTTAAATGATTCTGTGTTTTGCAGGAGCTAATCTTGGTTATCAGTGTTTTCTTCAAAAGAAGAAAACCTTTGCAACAATTCCTTTCATCCTAGTTAGCAGTGTTAACTTGAGCATTTAAATTCATCCAGGTCAGTTCTATTTGCTGCTGTTTTCCTTCCCCCAGAGTTAAAAAGTGAAAAGCAGTAGGTGATTGGTTGAATGATGCTGACAAAAATTAAAATAGCAGGGAGGTGTTTGGTTTCTCTCGCAGCTGACAGGCGATGATAGCATTGCATCAATTACCAGGTCTTTCAGATCTCTTGCTACAGCTTTCAGGTCTTTCTCTGCTGGACAGAGCATCCTATTAGGCAACGCCAATTAGCAGAACTGGTGGTTCTCTGCATCTGTTTGGGAAGGAAAGAGGTGAGGCCCAAAAGTTTAGGTAGCTGCAGGGACATGGACAAAATATACCTGGTGGGCACAGAGGGGAAGTTGCAGAGAGGGGGATGGGCACAGGGAAGAGCTCTTCCCTGGAGAGAGACTGAGAAACTGACTGTGACTGGGGCAAGAGACAGAAGATCAGGGTCTATTGGGAGCCACAGAAGACTTTGCAGCAAAGAGCCTGGGGACTGTAACCAGGCTGGACTGTTCTCCTTTGGCAGGCTGGCTGCGAGTTACCTTTCCCAGATATGAAGTGCCAGTAGCTGTATCGGATGTAGGTATAAACAGAGCACAGCTTCATTCTAGGCACTCATTTCTTATCACTACATTCGGAGGACTGTACAATATCTGAAAAATGTCTCTAGTAGCATTAAGCACAATTAGATATATGCAATTAGATAAATATACAGCATTTTGGTATCAAAGCATCTGGTCCATCCTATGTGAGATTTGATACACTTATCTGGGAAGATACGCAACTACTTCCATATCTTGTGAGATAATATAAAGACTGTTAACCCATCTTACAGCTGGGACACAGAGGCAAAATTATATCTAAACTGATAGACACCCTGACTCAAATTGAGGTGTGATCTCCAGGCGCGCAAATTACCCTCTGCACAGTTTGGTTTCTGCAGTAAAGGTATGCCAAGCTTGTGAGCTGGAAGGGAGTCCTGATGTGCTCCAGCCAGGGCCCAGGCTGAATCATCTTCAGAGTGGGATTTTGGGGTGCATTACAGGATGCATCCACCCCATCCTTCAGATACTTCCAGGAAGGGTTAAGCATCCTGATGTATTTTTCAAACCTGTGTCAGACCAGCTTCATAGCTTTCTTAGTGATCTTGATTTGTGATAGCATTCTGGTCAAAAACGAAGTCACCCAACTTCCTCTTAGCTAAAAGCACTGTTTCTGCACTTGCTGTCATTGCAAAGGACACCAGCGTCCTATGAACTGTGCAGACTCTGTTCCTGACTTGCATGCTTAGCTGTTTGCTTACTCAGACAATATACTGCAGGGGGTTTTTTGATTGTTAAAATATGAAAATTCTGCTCATGCGTGGCACATATTCTACAGTTAATTATTTTTGTTGAAAAAACATGGACTTGAGAAACAGTAAACTAATGGAAGAAAACTTGTCTGCCTTATTTAATTAAAACTTTAAAAATGCAGCAACTGTTCCTCCTGCTTTTTCTATACTTCATGATACCTGCACAAGAGACAAGTTTAGCCTTGAGAAGAAAGTTAATTCCTCTTTTTCTATAACAAATTAAAATTAGATTGAAAACATATTAAAGATCCCAAGATGAAAAACTAGAGAGAATAGCTGCTGAATCTTCATATTCAAAGCAATGTACTGAGCCATAGTAATAGCCTGAATGGAAACAAACTCATTTAGTTTTATTTTTGGAGCACAATTTTATAGCGCTAGACATTCAAATACCATCATTTTTGTTGGTGACTTCTGGTAGGAGGTGAATTTTTTTTGCAAATGAAAAAGAACTGCTTTTGGTTTACTTATGCTTTTGTTTAGATCCCATTGATTCACATGATTTGTTCTTCTAGTTTGCATTTGCCAGTACTGTAAACTGATGGCTATCAGGTCATCCATTCACTGAGCAGGGCCTGGTCTCCTCGAAATTTCTCAGTCTTTACTAACCTACTTAATATCTTCTTTTGTGTTTCTTTTTGTTGCCCTGTGCTATTTTAGATCATGAATATATTAAGCACCAGTACTAACATGGGAATGCAGAACACTTGATTTTTGATCTTTATCTTTTTGCATATTTCTTCTTTTATTTTTTATATTTTGGCTAGTTTATAAGTCATTACTGAGCTTCATCGCATTACTGCTTTTCTTTCTTATTCATCTCCTCTAAGGGTTTTACTCTTCTTTCTGTCAGTGAATAAGTAGTGAAAGAAAACACACTTCTCCCCAACACCTTATGCGTGTAAACTTCTTAAGTAAGATATTTACTGTCTTTGATTCCTCCTTTACTTGGAAGAGATGGTGAGGAAAAGTAGATGTTACTGTAGAGACAAATAAGACAATTTTATATTTGTAATACTGCACAGTTTTATTCTTGCAGCAGGATCAGAATTCTTCTGCAGTTAAATTTAGTCCCTAGATTTACCACAACTATTGTTCGCAGGGCAATCAGTTCCCATTTACTTGCATAAAATAGATAGTAGGATTTGCTTACTGAGCTCCACTCTTCATGTCAGAATACAGTAGTTACTTCTTTTATACCACTAATTCCATCTAATATTTCTGTTAATCTTTTAATCTTTCAGATATGGTTGGCTAGGGAAAAAAATAATTTCATGGAGTGGTGTAACTGTGTATTCTAATTTAGGCAAAGTGAGTCCTGTAACTTTCATCTAAAACAGCTATGGTCTTACTCTTACATTTGAAAATAAAGCTAGCTAGGTTGGCCTGACCTGAGAAACAAACTGAGCTTTCTCTATAGCAACCCTCAAATATTTTTTGTGTGTATGTTTTTATATATACATTTACTTACAGCTAATCTGTGTATGTGTGTGCATATGTATGAACATCATATAAATGCACACGCATGCATGCCTGTATATACATATATAGGGAACTGTGAATGACTTGGTTGTTTGCACATAGGCCTTTCGCTAGAACTGTTCTGTGATGAGATGTTACAAAGGCTGGGGAGATACCGGTCCTTGTCTCTCACCTAACCCTATGCACCAGTACAGGTTGCAGGGCTGAATGGCTGGAAAGCAGCTTTGCAGAAAAGGCTCAGCGGGTCCTGGTAGACATCAAGTTGACCATGAGCTAGCAATGTGCCCTTGCAGCAAAGGTGACCAACAGCCTCCTGGGCTGTGTTAGGCAGAGCGTTGCCAGCTGGTCAAGAGAGATGATCTTTACCCAGCCTGGTGAGCATCTGGAGGGCTCTGTCCCCGGAGGTCTGAGTCCAGTTCTGGGCTCCCCAGTTCAAGAGACATGGATGTACTGGAGTTAGTCCAGCGAAGGGCCACCAGAATGATTAAGGGTTTGGAGCACCTGTTGAACGAGGTGAGGCTGAGCGAGCTGGGACTGTTCAGCATGGAGAAGAAAAGGTTCGGGGGATTTCATCTGTGTGTGTAAATACCTGATGGAAAGGTGTAAAGGAGACAGAGCCAGGCTCTTCTCAGGGGTAGTTGGTGACAGAACAAGAGGCAATGGACACAAACTGAAACAGAAAAAGAATTTTTTTTTTTTCACACTGTGAGGGTAGTCAGACACTGGAACAGGCTGCCCAGAGATATGGTGGAGTCTCCATTGTTGGAGATATTCAGAACTTGAATGTACACAGCACTGGGCAACCTGTCCTAGCTGGGCCTGCTCTGAGCAGGGGTTGGGACTGGATGATCTCCAGAGGCGCCTTCCAGCCTCAGCTGCTGTGTGATTCTGTGGTCAGCTCTTCTTTCATCTTTCACATGATTCGTTTTTCCTGTCTGATTTATATCTGGAGAATATGGTATCCCTTTTGAGCTTTGTATTTCCACTCTGTTTTATTCATGCTTGTGTCAAGACTCTCCTCCATTGCTAACTGCTTTTCCTCACCAGTTGTTTCTTTTAAACTTCTCATAAGTGTGTGAAGACGTGCATGCGAGTTTTTTGAGAAATCATTTATCTCTGATACTTCCTCTATAACAAGTTCAACACTTTTTTCTCCTACTACAATAGAAGAAATAGAGTAAGTATATTCAGATTCTTATTTTTTAGTTAATAGCTGCAAACATATCTACTTATTTACTTTCAGAACTTTGAAAGCTGATTTACTAGAGATAACACTAAGATTTTTGAATGATGATACTGACTTGCTGCTTGGGCTAGAGTTGAAATATTTTTATCCCTTCGTGTATGTTATCTAAGTATCTAATGGTTAAAGCTTTGAAAGGGGGGAAGATCTGTAATATAGACATGGTAGTGGGATTTATTTGGACAACATACACTGCATTATAAAATGTGAGTTTTCTAAACAGACTAAATTAGTCTACAATGTATAAGATACTGTCCTAGAGATAGAGGAGAATTGCTAGGGCTGTTCAGTAAATTGTTATTGGTTAGTCTGAAATTATGACGTTTTGATACTTGTTTTCATCCTGAAATGGAGTGAAACCAACACCAGCAGTGCATTTTCCTGAATTAACATTTTAAAAAAGTATTAATTTTGAAATACAAAAATATGTATTTCAGGGAGCTGCTCTAGGAAATTGTATAATTTGAAAGACTGATAAAACTTGATTAAAAATGTGCATTAGTTTTGATCTTTTCTTATGGGGAAAAAATGAGAAAAAGACATTTTGAGAAAGTCCTGTTGTATGGTAATGAAAAACGGCTTGGTAATAACATTTGGAGCAATTCTAGAAACCTATGTGCCAGTCAAAGCACCACCAAAAACATGTCCTTTTTTCTTCTTGAAAGTTTTAGAAACTTTTGATACCATTTGTCCAATTCCATCGCTAATCATATCTGTCTTACGCTGTTGGATAGTCATTGTGGTTTTTAGCTAAACCAAAACAGTTTGTCTGTCTTCCAAGAAGGGAAGTCAAATAAAGCAGCACTCCAGACCTTGTAAACTTTTACAAGACATGATAAAACATCTTTATATTCCAATATGTACAAGACATGGCACAAATTGGTTTTAAGCATGCGAGAGCAAACATTTGCCCTGTAGAGCTTAAACTCTTGAATTCATATTGTTCCAGAGCCCTTCAAAGTGAATACTGCATTACACTAGCTGAAGGAGGCATTTCTTGGTAGTTCAATTATACAGAATTTTTATGTGGATAACTAATGGATGCTTGTTTGAAATAAATGTCTAAATAAAATGCTCCAATTGTCCTGATATGAATCTTCTGGAATATTTTTGTGAAAAATTCCAAGACCAATTAGGTTTTTTTTCCTGGTAATGGAATGAAGTTTAATTTTGAAGTTTGAGTTTTCTTGCAGGTTAGGACTCCATAATAATGATTGCTTTCTAAGGGACTACTTTATTGCTACATAGTCTGTGTAATTATAAAAAGCGATTTTTCTGAAGTATTACTCAGTAAGCCACTTAAACAAGAATTATTTTTACAGGTTTAGTGCGTATTTCAGTTATGTTTCATTTCCATAGGTGATTGAGAATTGCTTTTAATTATGCGTCAGTGGATTATTCTAGCTGCTTTCTAACATTGCTTAACAAAAATGATACCTTATGGCAGTCATTTTTGTTACAAGTGTAACCTAAAAATATTTTCTTCGGTGATTATGTGATTATAAGGAGTCACATTTTGCATCTTTATCATTGTATTGTACTGCACCAAATTTAAAAGTGTTTTCCCTATTTGTATAACTTTGTTATTACACTGCTAAATGATGAAAATGTTGGAACACCTGGAATAATTAAGAGATGCATCAATTTTGAGGTCTTCACTTCTCATTGAGTTTTCCATAGCCCTTGAGTTAATTCTATGTTTAAACGTATATGTATGTTACACAAGGAATCACTGCCACATCTCACAGATGTATGAAAGAAAGGAAAGTTGGTGTGTATGTGAAGCACTGCGTATGTCAGTGGGATCCTATGGCTGCAGAAGGCTCCCCCCCCTTCCCCTTATTAAGCTAGAGCTACAAGCTCCAACGTCCTATTGAGAAGAGAGTGATGAAAGAAGAGGAAGGCTTGAAAAGGATGAATTCTATGCAACAGCAGAATACTTACCTTCTTAGTAAGAGTTACATGACAAGAATAACACTGTTAACATTGTTAACATTAACTCTTATTTACAATGAAATAGTGTCTCACTTGTTGATTGCAAACATCAAATGTTTGACTTTGCCTGTGCTTATATTCCAGTCCATTTGCTTTCTCTAAAGACATAAACACTGTTACAAAGAACAGTCCTTGGTTTTTTTCCCTATTATTTCTTGCCGTAAGTCCCAAATAATTTTGGCTTGCAAGTGTGAGTATGTTTATAGTTATCCATTCAGATGTTCCATAGCTGTATGACTTCATAACAATAGCTTTACATTAGGAATTGGTGTTTCAGTCTGGAGCATGCAGACAGTTCTCACTAATATGATTTTAATCCTTGTTTGATCCTGAAGAACAGAGGCAGTAATCTGTGATCTCTGCAAAGGTGAGCAGAGCTGCTGACCTGTTGCACTGGCCCTCAGAGCCCCTGTTGTGCTTTGTTCTATGACCAGCTTTTTCAAGTATCCTCTGTAGCAAGGCATTTTAGATCTTGGAGGGAGAATGAAAGCAAATGGGATATGTTCTTCCCTCTTGCAACAAAGGCTGATCAGCTCACCATTCAGTAGATCATTCTCCCTTTTTCACCTTCTCAGGTACTATTGATCTTGTCAATTTAACCATCAGTACAAGCAACGTACTCTTAGTAAGTATAGCTCTGTGGACGTGGTCCAAATCGTTGAGGTCAGACTGGTTTCTGGCAGGCATTCATTCTGATTTCTGGAGCACCTCTGTGCAGGTTATAAAAAGTCTTGTTTCTGCTTCCTATTTTGGAAAAGAGACCCCTTTTATTTTCTGAAATAAAATAACCACTTACCTTACTAGCAGCATTTCCCTTCATTTTTGGAATGACTGCGGATATCACAGTGGTCATATTCTACCTTTTAAGAAGCAGCTTTATATTGATAGCCACCACTGTAGTGATGTGTTTTTAATGTTTTCTTTCATTGGCAATTTATTTGAGTGGAGGTGAAATCTGACTCTGTCTAGCACCTGGTGCAATGGGACCCTTGGGCTGTTTGGCTGTCTTGGATGTTACCAATAATTGTTTTCACCTTTTGATACAGTGTCCTAATGGGGACAATCAGACCCTTTCCCTTTTTTACCTTCTCCCCCCACTAAATCCCACACCACACTTTGCCTTTTTGGTAAAAAACCAACCCCAAACAAGTGTGTAAATTTGTGCTCTTGAGTCTGCAGTCTTATTTTAAATGGGAGTCTCTAGCTTAGCCTAGCCTTAGTTTTAGATTGTATTCCCTATTTTGGGAAGTATGCAGATATAAATGAAGCTATTTGTGTGCAACTCTGCCTTAAATCTGTTTTTGCTTTTCTCCTCTCTAGAATGACTATCCAGTGAAATGCTTTGGAGTTTCAGCTTTTCTTTCTAACTATATTTCTGATCTCTTCTATTATTCTCTTCCTATTATTTTTGTTTTCTTACCAGCTTATGTAGCACCTCTGGTAAATATGCTGGAATGCATTGGGTTAAAGTGAGTTCTGAAACCACCAAAAACTTGTGTATTGTACAAATGTGTGAGTGTTTAGGCGTGCAGGGAGCAGGAGACTGCTGCATCCTCCCTTGGACCTGGGTCTTCCTCTTCTCTGATCTACGTGAAATCCCTTCTGCTGTCTGATAGCCAGGCCACTGGAGGGGGGGGGTGTGTGTCTGTGTGTGAAGGTAGAATTATACATTTGTTTGTGTTGTTTATTTTGCCCTGATCACAATGAGTGCATATGCATTGTAGGCTGGTGATATTTGCACTGTTAACCAGGAAAATCAAATCCAAATGTGGTCCAACCTCTTCTCTCTCTGGTTTTCAAATGCAGACCGGATACCTTTCTGGAAGACCCTTATTAACCATTCACATGCTTTTAGGATCCAGGCAGAGGTGTTCTTTTTGAAGCAGTGTGGTCTGTATTATATAGTTGGTCAGATTATATTACCTAATGCTGCTCTTTGCCTTAAAATATAGTCAATAAAGTCACAGAAGTGCTGAATCATTTCATCACATGTACCTTTGGTCCTGATACTCTTTTGGTTGCTGAGGCTTTTTGAAGTAAGTGTCTCCCCCCACTTTGATGTCTTTTCTAAACTAAATTGGCTGAGAATCTTCCAAACCCAGACAATTACACAACAGTCCGGTACGATTTTATTTAGTCTAACCCCATTAGAGAGATTCCTACTTCAGAGCTGGTTTCCTTTCTGCTTCAGCCACTGACATTTGTGCACTTTTTGCCATTAACAGCATAGCATAGGTGGAAAAAACCCAAACCTTCTTTAAAACTTTAAAATGTTACTACTCTGTAATGAATTTCAAGAAGACAGGAGTTAACGTGGTTGCTCTAGAATTCCTGGTTGCTGGACTGTGGAGCAAAGGCCAGTACGTTCCCAGGGCTGCACAGGACGAGTGGCTGCAGGGTGGTACTGCGAAGGTCTCTGCCTCTCCTGTGAGAGGTGAAAATGCAGAAATGGCAGCATCTGGCTCACCAAATCAGCAGCTCCTCTCTATTTTGAACCAGTTCTGCTCATATATATGGAAACACTTCTTAGCACAGCCAAACAAAAATAGAGCAGTAGTAGAAGAACCTTTTTTTTTTCCTTCATGCATCTTCCTCAGACTTGTTAACCTGGTGGACAGTTAAGAGCCTAATTCCTATTAAGCTTGTCTCTGTAATGAAAATCAAGGGAAGATGTCCAGCAGGCCTCTGACAATATTCTTTGCACCTTCTTAAATATCCCTGCTACATTTTGATTACAGAACTAGTCTGGTTTATTTGCTACATCGCATCTTGTTGAGAGAAACAAGGCAATGCATTGGGGTGCTGTGGCAGCCTGAGAGCCTTGTGGAGAGCACCACTGGACTGGTGACATCTCTCTCTCCCTGAAGATAGTCTGTAAGAAGAAAAACAACAACTAGATTTTGGATGCCTGCCTGAGACTGCCAGTTGGGCTTTTGGAGAGGAAAAGCTACAGACGTGAACTGAGTGGATCTTGTTCAGGATAGATACAAGAAGTGTGGAGCCTCATAATAACAGTCTTAGACAATCTTTATGCAGAAGACAACAGGTTTTAGAAACAGCACAGCTTTTTTAAAGCAACTTGCACAGTTTGCACATTCACCTCAAAATACTGTGGCCAGACATTTGTAAGGAAAAAGTCCAGGTTCAGAACAGCAGACATTAGACTTCTTTAATTTTGTCTTTTTCTCTTTTTCTCTCTACTTGTATAAAGTAGATTCTCCCTTAAGCCACTGCTAACACTGATCTTGTGAGAGTTGAGTCAAGAAACTGCTCTGACTGAAAGGTAAAGATTATGTATTGGAGGGATGTTGAGTTTTCAAAACATCTAAAGATATTTACAATGTAGATTCCAAAATTAGTATTTTTTCAGCACTCCTTCAAAATAGTGGTGTTTTTATCTATTCCCCTTTCTCATAAAGAATTGCTTTTTCTTGTCTCTGTCAAAATGCCATTAACTGACATTTCAGATCTGATGGTCCTGAATGTAGAGGCACAATCTGATCTTCACAGGAAGGGCCCCCGGTATAGCTTCTTCAGGAGAGATGACGATGAGTATGTGTTCTGTAATGTGATACCATGTGCCAGAGTTGCTCTAGTTCTTACAGAGACAAATGTTAAGAAATTTTCCCCCAAAAGGCCCACTTGTACTGGGAAAATACGTGATGGGTTCTACGTTACAGATATAAGGAACACAGACATGTTTATTTTCATGTAAGTAAATGTTCCTAAAAGCAAATGTAAATCAGACTTGAAAAATTTGCAATCAAGTAGACTGTATTCAAGCCAAGGAAAAGGGATAGGATGATAGGGAAAACATCCCACTTAGTGGGAAAGGCCCATGGTTTTCCTGTTTTTCTTCTTTCCAGTTTTTTTTTTTTTAATGTTTTGTAATGGATCAGGTTATCAATAACAAAGCAAGTTTTTAGGGCAGCAGTTAACAATACTGGGATGGATTTAGACCTGGCTGGGCAATTTTGGGTGATCCCTTTCCTCATGCTGGATAGGAAGTCAGGGATGCTGGATAGGAAGCTTGGAAACAAACTGCTCTTTCTTATGACTTGCACTGAAAATATTTATAGTCACGAAAGCTAACATTTGTTGAACTACATCAACCTCTGTCCATGAAAGTCATGCCATTAAGTTAGTTGTTGTATAAGGACAGTAATTTAAAAGCAGGTTTGTATTTGGCTGTATACAGTCACTTTGAAGTGATTAAAGCATTAATGCCCAGTTTGTCAGTATACCCAAGTGAATTCTGACAGAGGAATCATGTGCTTTTGCCATAGTGCCTTGCTACATGCTATTGCTTTGTGGAACACAGCATCTTCTAGATCACAATGAGAAGATCCTTTCTTAGTTTTTTTTTTTTTCTCCTAGAACTTAAAAATTACAACAATATTCTGTTGATAAAATAAAAGTTGTTTTTAGGTATGAGAAGTAATGAGGAAAAGAGATCAGCAGGCTTCTTAGCTAAAAAGAATATAAGTGTAATGAAAGATAAACAACAGGAGCCTCTTACTTGATGTAATTATTTGAGAGACCATAGTGAGGATATTAACTAAACAAATCAGATGGGGAAAAAGCCATTTCATTAAATTTCAAATATGTAAACACTGAGAAGAATGCAGTCCTATTAATTTAATTGTTTTCATTAAGGTAAGTGAACCATTTTTATTCAGTAGAGCACTATGTCAGAAGCTGTTATAATGTAAGTTAGAACTAACTTATTCTTTAGACTCTAAATTTAGACTTCTCCTGTACCTAAATTTCTATCAGGCATTTTTTTTACTGGAAAATCCCTGGTTTTAATGTTAGTTTTAGATTATCCAGAACAAAAGTAATGCCAAAGCTGTTCTGTAATAAGACATTTTTTTACCCAGTAGGAGTATAGTTCTGTCATTAGAGGAGACAAGGATTCCTAAGAAATTTTCAGAAAAAGCAGAGCAAGAAGCTGTTCCCATAGAGATGATAATAAGCACCTATAAAGTTAGTTTGTCCACAGGTGATCTCAGGGTTTTCAAGTACACCATATCTACCCGCACCCTAGGTTCCTGCATGAGAGCCATGGTGACAGTTTGGGCAGGCCAGGCAGTCCTCTTCAGCTGCTGGACCAAGCCTTCTGAGGGATCTGGTACTGACTTCAAGCATGATTTGAAGGACCACAGAAATTTGGCAACTATTAACTTACATTTTGGGATGAAATGAGGACAAAAAAGTCTGCTATGGTTGAACAGTTATGTCTTGTTTTACTCTTTTCTCACTGACGTTTGGCTGTAAAAGTTCATACTACTAAGTCATTTTTAAATCTCAGGGCTCGTGGCTGAAGTTTCTAGGAGGAAGGAATTAACTGTGTAAATCTAAAAGAATGCAAAAAACTGTTCTTAGTGTGTAAACCTGGCATTATTACTCAGAGTACGAGATATTTTGTCTTAAGGGCACCTTGAATTGGAAAACATTGAAAACTATTTTTTATTTCTGTGCATTGATTTTAACAGTAATCTTAAAAAAAACCCCAATAAAAAACCCCAGGGGGAATAGTTCCCACAAGTACTATGTAGGGAGTTCCAGAAAGAAAGTGATATTGAACTGAGTGTGGGTAGAAAAACTGGTTGCAATTTCAGAGGAAATTCTGAAATTCTTTCTGTATTCAGAAATGTCTTTGTATTCCTGACAGATTTCTGCATAAATACTATGTTACTTTATATGGAAGCAGAGTAACTTTAGTTGAGAAGCTGAAAATCCCTTCCTCTCTGCAGAATATTACTGCAGAAGAACCACATAGGAAGTGTGTCTTTTGGTTTTTAGGTAAATGTAATCCTTTCGAGAGTAGTTTAAAAGATTTAAAAAAAAAAACCAAACCCAAAATCCCGGACATAACCATCTTCCTGATCATTTTTGTGGATAGTGCTTTGCTTTCATTTTTGGCGTTTCAAACAAAAGTAACACATTTTATTTATCTTGGGGTGGTGGTGGGAACTGGGAATGCTTTTTTTCAGCAGGAAAATCAGTGTTCCCCATCTTCCTTTAGCCATCCACAGCCCAAGGAAGATTTCAGGCCAATTCAAGGAAAGTACTTTTGGTTCGCACACTGGAGTGAAAAAGTGTTTGGAGAGATCTAATTGCAGGAGCTCCAAGACCTGTAGCTTTAAAACCATTGCAGTTGTGTAAAAGTTGCACTAAGACCATAGGAGTTGGTGGTGCCATGTGTACCTGCACAAGTATGGCTACTGCACGTAAAATCAACAGAAGTTGGTCTGGTGTAGGTCTGAGAGATGTTCAGCTTTGCTCCTCATTGGACAGTGCTGCTGTTGACTTCAATTTAGGACTGAACTTCTCACTGCAGAACTTTATCCTGCAAATGATTGAATGTTATCAGACGGTCTTTGAATTCTGAAAGTAATGATTAAGGCTTTTGAAAGCATTTAGATGTTTCCAAAGCTTTCTAAAATGCTTATTTAGGGAGAAACTACTGTATTAAAAGTTCACAAGAGTATGGGTCGTTTATGGGTGAAAGGACCCTAAATCCATTAAAATGGCCTCTCTGAAATACCTTTGTTCTTCACTCCCCCATGCAAATTCTCTCTTCTTGCCATCTGAGCACAAATGGACATTTGTCTGCCACCTTCTGCATGAGTGCTTGAGCTTCTTTCATTAAATCAGGCAGATGCCCGGTGCTTGGTATCTTCCCAATGCAAGTGGCAACATCTGCTATGCTATTTTACAGGTGTCCCCACAACAGCTGGAAGTTTATTAGTATTCTATAGCATCCTGTGGCCTTTAGGAGGACTTGAGTTGCTGAGGGCTTTCTTGGAAGAAGGTGGGAAAACCATTACTTTTACTTTTGCTCTGCCTGAGAAGTCAAAGTAGATCAAATAACTCTATTATGCAAACAAGTAATGGATACATTATTCATCTGTGTCGCTCCCAGTTCATGCATTTTGTATATGATCTATTTCCTTCCATTTAATGAAGAAGCTAAAAACCCCTTGATCCTGCACTAAGTAGCTTGCTTTTTTTAAAATTATTTTAACAATTTTCTTCCCAGTACTGGCTTGTAAGAAGCCAGATCAGGGTCAGGGTGTCCAGTTTACCCAAAGTAAAAAGGCTGGACCTAGTTTTAAAATTGGAAACTCCAGCAGTGGACATAATTTTCAAGAATTGTTTTACTGCTACAGTTGGCAACTGAGCTTGCTTTTATATAATTGCGTGCCTGGATGGGGTGAGAAAAACTTCTGGTTTGAGAACTAGATATTTTAAGAAAGAGCCCAACTGAAATACTGTGTGGTAGTGTGTAAGCTGACACAGGCAGGACACAGGAACAACCACAAAACCATGGATGAAATGCAAAGAGTAAACTTATTCTCATTACCTCGCGCACCAGGAGATCTCCGAAGCAGCAGCCGGGCAGGGGCACACAAGCGGGAATGCAGGCACCGTGGAGCTTGGTCCGTGCTAGAGAGAGAGAGATTTTGAACCTGCTGCTTTTGCCTGTATATCAGGGATTTTTGCAGGCGTAGTTTTGCACTGTGCTTTGATCTTTCCCACAGCAGGGCAGGAATCTCAAGCATGTTCGATAGGGTGCCTCGGAGTCTGTCACAGGCCTATGTTACCTGAACACAGATGTTCTACTTGTCAAGCACACAAGACTAAACAACGATTGGTATGATATATGTGTTTTTTGACAAGCTGCAAGTCACTTGAGTGTGTTTACAACCCTCCTCGCCAATCTTCTGTTATTTTCCCACATTCCACCCCCTTGCTCAAGAGACCACTTTGCTGGGGCTGGCAAAGCTGGAGGTGTTCATTTGGGCTTGCGGGGTGTAGCACAGAGTAATTTACAAATGCATGCAATAAACACAGAAAAAAGGAATAAAGGTATCTCTACAATAATGCTTTGAATCAGGTGTCCCATTCATCCTGTCAGGGAATTAAACCACTCAGCCAGCCAGGCACCATCAATAGATTGTTTCATTTGATGCATTAAGTCCTGGAGATGTTGAATGTCATCCTCTATGCTGGCTGATTCATCAGTTATGTTGAAGCAACATATGCCTTCAAAATCAAAGCAGCATTTATGGTGCCGAAGGAGGAAATAGTCCACTGTCAATCAATTTTGTAATGTTCATTGGCACACAGCCGTTTACCTACTCAGAAAAGATAGCAATGAGAAACATTAATATCAAAATTACTTAGCATAGTATAATTCTGTAATACAGCTACTGGGGTTAGCACGCCAATGAAACACGTCAAAAGCTCTGCAGTTGTTAATCTTCCTTTAATATAAAAGGCAGATGAGTTAGTTACAGTAGAGGCTAACTAAATCCAAGTATTTACCTGTTATCTTGTGGAAGTGCATCCAGGGCATGTGCTTGTAGTACAAGACTACAAAGCACAACGAGTCAACCTATGATAAGGGAGGAAAACAGGAGTATCATCTCCTTGTGGTAATACATATGCCGTTTCTCCAGCTTGTTTAGCTAATATCACTACAGGTTTGATAACCTCATGTGGGGTAATTGCCCACACAGGTTGAAGAGCTATGGCTTGTGCTTTTTCAGATTGAACTTCAATTCAATGTTGGGTTCACGACATCAATAACACCATTTCAATGCTATGTCCTCTAGATAAGATGCAAGTATTCATTGAATATACCTGAAATACAAGAACTCGAGAATCTGATATCAATAGAGGATGTAAAATAGGAGCAGAAGTTGGGATACAGAACCATATGGCATTCTCAGGGGTTGTTATATGAATCTTCACCTCTAGGCTAATAAGTCGTGGTCCCACCACACGATCCGCTGGTGTAAACAATTCCATTTCCCCTGTAGTTAATATTTTGGGAGAGAATGAGTTGTTCTAATGTTTCAATTGTGCTATGTTGATTAGCATATTTGGTGCATTTAGCAAAACCCAGTCCTGATACTGTATCCACAGTAGTGAATACATATCGCCACCCCCTTGACAGGGGCAGGGGGTCCATGTAATCAACCTGCCAAGTATTCAGGGCCCACTGACCCTCTTTTATCTTTTCCCATGGCCTATATAATGCCCTTAAATGTAACTGCATACAAATAGTACAATTATGTGCACATGCTTTATAAATATGTAATGGCTGTCAAAAAGAAAGCATTAGGAAGACCCATCACCACCTTCCAAGGTTGTAAATTTTTGCTGGTTTTTTTTCTATAAGAGTAACCATGTCTGGTACTGTAACTGCAAGTGGGGTACTGACTTTATTCAATTCTCTATAATCTACAGTCATTCTCCAAGTGTCATCTGGTTTTCAAACAGGCCAAATAGGATTTGGCAATTTTGGAGGACCTGCCAAACCTTCATTTCTGCTGTTTTGGCATTTGCCAGGTAGTGCATTGCCTTGATGTGGCAGGTGGGCATGGATGGTGGGCACGGAGTTGGCAGTGGGGCCAGGGGCAGTCGGCTTTTTTGCATAGATGCTAACTTTTGCCATTGGCAAAACATTTCTGATGTTGTGATCCCATCTCTTTCTGATTGTGGGGTACTGGCTTGAACAAGATCATTCCACATTAGTTTCCTTGTCACCCGTGATGTAACTCCTTCCGGTTTTGCTGTCTTTCCTTTAATCACTACCCAAACAGATGGCCCTGAAATTACAGCCCCAATTTCCCTCAAGGTATTTGCTAGGGCGCCTACATTGCCGGTAGCATTTGTCACTGCTGGTATAATCAAGGGTTTTAGTGAGGCGGGTGCTCCTCTCAAAAACTGTGTTTTGATACTTCTCGTTACTGCTACACTGTCCGGATTGGATCCTGCAACCATCGCATGAGCCATCCCTATCTGCCACACCAAATTAATACCTTCTTCCATTGTACACAAGCTTCCGAGGGATGACACTAATTCAACAGGTTCTGCATATGCTGTTAAAACTGCTGCACACAACCATTGATATAGCATAGCTGCAATAATGTCTCTCCCATCAGGATCTCTTGCAGCTGAGCATATCCTTGTTGTATCTGATCATCATTGGCTATAGGGCTTAATAAATCTTTTTCACCTGCTAATAAATGAATAGATGCAGCTCCACTATCCCAAGCTCGCAGAATCCATGCCAGTATGCCTTCCCCCCTCTTTTCCTTACAGATCTCTTAAAAATTCTCTTAAGTCTTTCGGAGTGTAAGTATGTGTGATCTGCACTCCCCTGTCCACTTGTTACTGCTGCCTCGTCATTTGTATGAGGGGTCATACTTCCACCACCTCCCTGCCTTGTACGACTAGATCAAATTCAAACTCAATCTCGGAGTCGGAGGATTCACTCTGAATATTTCCATCCCATTCCTTGGGATCCCATGACCGCTTTGTGGTGAGAGCATGAACTTGGGAAATCAAAACCTTGCTTTTTCCATATTTGTCCCTTCGTTTATTAGCAATATGTGCTACCAACTGCTCTACATTATCTTGCAGCCCATAGCACTGCTCTGCTTGAATAGTAATTACTTCTTGCATGATCATTTTTGCATCTTACAAAGTCCCAACTTCCTTTTCTAAGTCTCATTTTACTCCATAATGCAACAACTTCGTGGTGAAGCGTTCTAAGACCGGTAGCTAACAACCATCCCAATCTCCCTGCTAATGTGTGAGAAGAATCCGATGATGCTGCTTTCCATGGCAACCTGCACATAGCTGTTTCAGTTGTCTGGGGGGTAACCACCACCCCGTCATCTATTTCAGACCATGCTTCTGGCAGAGCCCATGTAGCCAGGAAAGTGGCCTTGGGGGCCCAGTCATCTATACTGGGCCATCCCGGAATACAGGGAGTCACCATTGTGGCCTCCCCAGTCTGCAGCTTCTTTTTCAGCCATGGCATGGCTGTTCCTGGATCCTGCCGCTATGCCAAATGAGTGAACCAACACAGGCAGGATGCAGGAACAACCACAAACCCATGGATGAAATGCAAAGAGTAAACTTATTCTCATTACCTCGCGCACCAGGAGATCTCCGAAGCAGCAGCCGGGCAGGGGCACACAAGCGGGAATGCAGGCACCGTGGAGCTTGGTCCATGCTAGAGAGAGAGAGATTTTGAACCTGCTGCTTTTGCCTGTATATCAGGGATTTTTGCAGGCGTAGTTTTGCACTGTGCTTTGATCTTTCCCACAGCAGGGCAGGAATCTCAAGCATGTTCGATAGGGTGCCTCGGAGTCTGTCACAGGCCTATGTTACCTGAACACAGATGTTCTACTTGTCAAGCACACAAGACTAAACAACGATTGGTATGATATATGTGTTTTTTGACACCCCAGCTGCAAGTCACTTGAGTGTGTTTACAACCCTCCTCGCCAATCTTCCATTATTTTCCCACAGGTAAGGAGCATATCTTGCTGCTTGTTTCATGTCTCACTCTTACCGTGGCAGGAGGAAATAGAATACTTGAAGATTATTGAGGATTAATAGTGACAGTTTAATAAAGGGTTACTTTTTCCTCCTGCTTACACAGGGTTTATATGAATGTGATTGCATAGACTCCAAGGGAACTGCTTCCAAGTTAGACTCTCAAATCATCATTGCGTTTTTGAGCAATTTCAACCTAGAGGCATTGGTCTAGCAACTGTCACATGTAGGGTGTTTAGTTCCCCCAAAAGTCCCCAAACATGACTCGGAGGGGTTTTTTAATTATTATTCTTTCCTTTCTGTTTTATATTTGTGGCTACTACCGAATTTCTGTATTCATGATGTCTTAACAGATGTTTTCACTTTAACTTCCACACATACAAACTCAGTTTGAAATCTCAAAATTAATATGTGCTCTTGCTTCTTCATACAAGACAAAATCAGGGTCATGTTTGTCCAACCACATTAGTGTGTCATGTAGATACCAATGACTGAATTCAGAAATAAGAATGAAATTCATTTATCCATTTGAAACTAACTTACTTGGTCTTTAAGGTACTTGAGGACCATCTTCCTCCAAAGTTGTGTGTGTGTGTTACTGCTAAAATGAGGGGAAAAAATTTCCTGGGTAAGAAAGTGCCATCTTTCCTCCCATCCAGCTCTATAGCAGGACCGAACTTACAAATAGTTTGAGCAATTTGGTATTGACTTTAACCCTGAGTGTTAAATGCAAGCATGTATCTAAACAATTTCAAGTTCAGTTTTTTAATGTTTTGGGTTTAAATGTTGTTTTGACATTGCTTTTCCCAAGTATTTGTATGCACGTTGTCTACAATATTTGTCAATTAATCAGTAGGTAGCAATGCCAATAATGAAAGGTAAGCAAACTAATATGCACGTGTAGTCTGTGAAAAGACCTCCAGGGCTTACCCTGTATGGTTGGCTGTACCAAAATGGAATTTTTATTTATGAACCATTACTATAATTAAATTCCAATTTTTTTTAGGTTGTGTATTCCCACTGGAAAATAAGAAAAGTAGGTCAAAAAGCATGACTGTAAATATACAAGCTGTTTTTGGAAGCAGAGCTCAGCTCTTGGAGACTTTGAAAGTTCAGTTCTCTTGTGACTGATAGGTGCTGAGCACTCTGAAGGTTTTTTCCCTAAGAATGTAGTGAAAAATTGAGGAATTATATTTCTCAGGAATTTAATGACAATACCTGTGTTGTCTTTAGTGGCTATAGGGTTGTTAGACGTTAATGACCTTATTTTAAAAAAGCAATGCTGGGAAGAAAGGCTTGAGAGCCTTGTTTCCATATAACACTGCAAACAACAACAAGAGAACCAGCAATAAAGGAGCCAACAATAAGGTTGGCTGTCTGAAGTCTTTTGCCCTCAGATGAAGACTCTGAACTTGAATCTGTTTGCAGATTGGTTCAAGGTCCTAGATCAGGAAAACATCAGGAACAGGACAGAAGGACTTAAACCTCAATGGTACCGAAATGCCACCTTAATTTTCAGCACAAGCTTAAGTGCGTTCCTGATATGAAGTGTGGCTTGGAAGGGACTGAAGAAATGAGGTCAGTATATTGTAAAACTTGTTTTCAATCAGAAAAGGGTACAAGACCACTCTCTTTGGGTATGTGGGCTACCCATCTTTGTAGTGAATTTTTTTACATGCCTCCAGGAGGCTGTGTAGGATTGTTTGACTGAAAAGGGTTGTTTGATAGGTCCATCTTGTGTCACTCTTTTCTGGCAAAGGTATTTTCAGACTTAAATGAGGACAAAAGTGACAAAAGTTGGTCCATAAGACAACTTCCATCTACCTAGCCCGGGTAGCTGTAGTAGCAAAGAAAGATAGGTAACAGAGTTTGGGACAGATTACACCAATTTACTGCTGTCTGTATGTTGCCTGGTTAAGTACAGGTAGCTGAGTTGTTTCCTCTTCATGCTGAAGACATGATTTCCCAAGTGTTGCATAAATACTTATAGGACACCATACCTCATAAGTAATGTCAAAAAAGTAGGAACTATATGAAGAGAAAAAAAGGTGAGGAAAATGCCATGACGAATGGCATAATCTTGCCTGTGCTAATCAAAAGGATGTGTCAGTATTTGTCCAAGTAAGTGAACACTAGAAACCTCTCTGGTCTGACAGACACAAAGCAAGTCATTTTTATTTGAAGACTGATAAAGGCATGCAAAGAAGCTAAGAGTGCTTATGTATCATCCAGTGAGCTTGGTGAGACTCCCCAGGCAAAGAAAACAGCGTGTGTTTGGGGTTCATTTCATGGGTGAGGAGGGACAACAACAGAGGTTTGGGGAAATCAAACAGATGGGTTGAGCCCTGTGGATCTCATTTGTTATCTACTGAGAATCTCTTCAGTCTCAGTTCTCTTGCAAAAGTGATAATTTCCCTACTGAGTAAAATTCACATTTTTTAACTTGTCAGCATTGTCATAGCAGTAGAACTGATTATTAGTTTTAATAGAGCAGAAAGAAATACTGGAATTTTCTTGTTGATGTGGACCACTGTATAGGTCCCTACCAGTGCTTAGTAGAAACAGGGAAATCTTTTTACGTCTGTAGAAAGATGAAATGATGCACAAATTGTATCACAACTCTGTTGTTAGAGGCATGATGAATATAAATTTAATGAAATACAGGACCATTCCCATTGCATTCTCTGAGAAAGATGCTTATTACCCTTCTCTACTTCAGTTACACAGGCAGCTCTACTGGGTATAGTGGGGTGATGTTAGAAAAAAAGTGTTATTTAATGTAAGAGTTGCAGAATCTAGGAATCCTCATTTCTTTGTCACCCACTATAAAGTATATTTTAAACCATCCATTTTTATTTAATCAGAAATGATTAAAAGCTATTTTCAAGCTTTTTTTATTTTGTTCTTCCACCTTCAGTCTCCATCTCGGCAGTCTCCAGGTTTCTTACAACATAGAAACATTTCAGTCCGGACAGTCCTTTTTGCAGGGTCTGGTATTAGCTGATTCCAAGGGATTCCTTGCGTAAAAGGGAAAGAGGAATGTTTACTGGGTGGTTAACACAGATAAGAGCCATCACCCTCTGCATCCACAGCTTGTTCTGATTAAGATCAGTTGGCTTGCCATTGGATAAAGATGCATTTTTCATTAAGGTTTCATAAGACCAAGAAAAATACATAGTTTTATGCATGTCTTTTTGGCATCTAAAATAATTTATTTCTTTTCTTTTTTTTTTAAATGAATAGTGATGCTGAATAATTTTTTATTTCTTAGGAGAAATGATTCTCGCTGTCACCCTAGTCCCAACTAGCCCTACCTACTGTGAACATTAAAAGCAGAGTCATGTTTTTAACTCAGAAAAAGCTAATGGATTCTGTCATCCATTTTTACAGAAGGAACAGCCATGTTCCATCAGTCTGCTGTTACTTTTATTTCAGATCATTTTTCTCTTGCTTTCAGGAAAGTCTTCATGGTTGTGTTCACTGTATTATCATTGTAATAGACTGCAGCTGCTCTTTCACAGTCTTCTACCTTTGCAGAATGCCAAGATTGTAAGTATTTCAAGGTGAAGCAAACAAAAATCAAAGGCACCAACTGAATTGCTAACTGATAGAGTCAGGCATAGGGACTGAACAAGAAGCCTTCTAGTCTTATGTTATTACTCAAAGAGAGTACCCCAGATGCTTTCTTTGTTACATCTCTTGTGAAACAATTCTGTGCAGTAATTTCCTGAGAAAAGAAATCAAAAGACCAAGCCCTTGTGCAGCATGGGTTACCTAGAGTTAGCGATGAATTCCTGCATGAAATTGGTAGACTACAAGGCAATGACTTGGAGAGGGAGATCCCCTCTTGTTTTTACATTTCAAATGGTAAATAACCTGTTTAGTGGCATGATAGATTTTCTGGTGACAATAAGTCTCTTATTCCATATTTGCATTTGTCTAGCTTCAGTTTGTTTTTCATCATGAATCTCATAAGCAGATTCAGAGATAACATGTAAATATCAGCCTTGCTGTGCCACATATCTAAAGATCTCTTTTACTATTGATTAACTTCTTCCACTATAGATACTTGGTTGGTAATCAAATAAAAACTGCCACCTTTGTGAAAATGTTTCAGTCTGAACAACTCAATCTTTTTTATCATGAAGAAGTCTTCCTGTAAAGCCCATTTTCTGGTGTTCAGCTCATTTTTATGGATCTTTTCCTGAATTTACTCCAGTCTACCACTGATCATTCACAGAATGTATACACCAGGAATAGGCACATATCCCAGAATGTGCTTCACCATTGCTGAATTCAGAGATGATATAATCTCCCTACTTCACTATTTGATATTTTTCCTGGTAATATATTAAAAGATTGTGTTCTCTTTTAGTCTTTCAGGTGACTGGAATGTTTACCTTTGTTCTTTTAACATGTTTAGACTTCTGAGTGGATCAAAACTTTGGGGGGGGGGGGGGGGAAGGTGGTATCTTTACCCAAACTGTGAGCTGAATGTAGCTGTTAGTGAAATAGGAAGTGATTTTTGTAAATTTTGTATGCACTGATATTTTTACTCATTTTTTTGCCACTGTTAAGAATTTGAAATGTGAAATATCTGCAAGTAGTGTGTTTGTATATCGGTAGCTGATATCAAAAAGAAAAAGAATGGGAAATTTGAAGTGAGCTGTGCCTGCAGATCTGTGATGCTTCAGTATTTACCTAGGATGCTTCCCTAAATGGGTTACTTACTTGAACCAGCCATTATTATTTTGTTGGTTGGCCTGTTGCTGGTATGTCTATTACATCTTGCAGCACTTAAAACATGCCACTGAAAATAGCAGGTGGCATAATACCAAATGGTTTTAATTATCACCCTTCAGAGGCAATATTCAACAATATAGCATGCCTAGGTATCAGTTTTCCTTAAAACTTTCCAAATATGTTTACTTCAGTTTGAACTGGATGTTGTAATCTTTAGTGCGTTACTCAGAGTCACTGTGCCAGTGCTTAATGTCAGCTTTATTGAAGTGAGTCTTGGCTAAATTATCTGAAATCAATGGAGTTGCCCTGATGGACTGAAATCTGAAACTTTTAAAATAGCTTTGTCTACTAGGGGTGGGAAGAACCACTGTCTTTGTATAATTCCGGTTAAACAATTTCATTTGTCTCTACAGCATGTTTGTAATTACTCATTCAGTTTCAACAAGGTTTCTATAAAGGTATTTGATCTTGGTTGAATTTCTTCCAGTGATTTATAACCAACCACATGAGATGACAGGATGTTCCAAAAGTTTGTGACTTTAATTGGCAAAAATAATAAACTTATTTCTATTCTGAGGTTATGTAACTTCAATTTCTAATAATTGGAATGAGTCAGGCCACTTTGTTGGATAAACAGGCAACCAGTACTAGAAGTCTGTCTGGCAGAGAAGTATTTATGAAACTAACTGATTATTTTATTTTTTAATAAATTAGACTATCATTGTGCATGTTTCCCAACCTTTGACTCATTCCTATAGCTGTTTTTGACTTCTTCCTTTTATTTGTCCATATCTTTTCTGAAATTTGGATGCTAAGACAGGACACTGTCTTTCAATTATGGCCTCATGAGTGCGATAGTATGATATTAACATTGTATCTTCACTTTTGCAGTATTCATCTCCTGATATATGCCAAGATCAACTCTGCTGTCTTAGCAGTCAAGAGTAATTGGTGATGAATTTTGATCACTAATTTCTAAACCTTCAGAAGTCCTTGAGATTTTCCTTTCCCCTATTTCAAGTTCAATCGTTATCAGACTCCTAAGTTTTTTCTGAAGATCTGAACTGCAGTCATGTTCTGTGTAACTGCTTTCTGTAACACTGTCCTTCATCTACCTTAGCTCCTTGCTCCTTTAGGTATAAATTTCAGGTACAGCTATGCTAAATTGAATGTCCTATGAGCTTCCTTAACTGGCTGTGAAATTGGTTTTTTTCCTGTGTAATCTTAGTAGCACTTGTTTTCGATTATGCCCTTCTTGTAAACAGTGGTTTTCCAAGTTTGGCTTTCCATTTCTTAGGATACCAGGAGGAGTTTCCCATATGTTAAGAAGGGAAAAAATATCTCTGCTCTTCTTTCAAACTGAATGCTTTTTTACATTAACTACTTACGCATTTGATATTAGGTGAAGAAGGTGACTGAATTTATTCATTCAAATTAGGTATCTTCGACATACTCTCTGAGTTACCTGCCCAAGCCTGGTTTTAGTTTAGGTGTCAGAAGATTGAAATAACCCTACCCGGACTGTTGGCCCTGGATTTCTTGCTACTAAGAGTTAATGCTTTTTGTTATCCAGAACTGAAGCATTTTGCGTCATTATTTTGGGTAAAATTTTGTTCTGCTCATATAAATGAGACATTTTTGCAGATGTTTCTGTAGCAGAAGGGCAGTGTGGCCTGTTGGACATATACTCTTTCCTTTGTAGTTTCAGCAGTAACTTGGCACCAGGAGCAACAGGGGTACAGGTAAAGCTTCAGGTTTGTAGTAGCTACATGACGGGTCTAGACATCCCTGTCTGGCTGAGACAGTTCTGAAAACAGAATGTCCTGGCATCCTGATGCAAATGGTCAGGATGTTTTTGTCCTGATGTTTTCTCAGGGCATGAGATTTTTTTTTTCTACAAACTGCACCCCCCAGCTGCAGCTGTAGGAATTAAGCTGTTTCTGAGCCTCAGCTGTGATATGTGCACTGTGTTGTGTTATGGAACCTGACACAAGAGCAGGTCTCTGTCACATGCACCAAGTGGCTATACAGAATATAGAAAAAAAAAATTTTACAAAAATCCCAAACAGAAAAAAAAGCACATGTATTTAGAAACAGAAGAAATGACTTCGTGTTTCTATTGCAAATTCCTGAGGTTATTCATTGAAGGCTTGAGTTGTGTCTAAATATTAGCTGTTAACTGTTCATTATAAATCTTTCTTCATAAAACTGATTATCACATGTTCTGTGGCCTTTTAAAATTGACAGCACTTAATTTTTGAAGACCTACAAATTAGTAAGGTCCAGCCAAATTAATGACGAATTACAGATACACAGCGTCACAGCAAGGCTGAGCTGTCTTGTTCCTCTGTCTGCTTTGTAGCCTGTATCACAACCCTTTGCTTCTGTGTTAGATACACCCATAGGCACTGCTGTGCAGTGCCTGTGTTTTTCTGCAGTCAGCATTTTGGAGTGTGGAGGTCACAATAAGTGGTTAAAAATCCCATCAGCTTGAACCATTCATGGCCAGCAGTGGGAACGATTCACAGGGTGGTTAGGTCTACATCTGTTCCAGCGACTTTTCTGGGTGTCTTGGCCCAGTACACTCCAAATAGAGTAGCTGGATCTCCCTTACCCTGAAGATGCTGATCTGCCCTGAGCTACTGTTGTCATCCAAATAGAAAGTAAAATGCTTCCCTCTCTTCTCTGTGATACAGTTAAATATTACCAAAGGGCTAACTTGGAGGGTCAAAATAAATCCTGTAATAAACTTAAAGTGATGACTTCATGAAAAACGGTGAATCCTTTTCAGTCTGTACAGTTAGGACAGTTCTTCATGCTGGTATGTGACTGTTGGCCTGGGAGAAGCAGATCTTCCTCTATTAGCACAGAAAAAGTAAAGCTACTATCTTCAAAAGTATTCTTAGCTTTTGCAACCAAGTTCTGAGAGTTTACTCTGTTCTTATATAGTGTAATATTTTGCTTCAAGTTAGTGACCGTTGCCCCTGTAGAGCAAACATCAGCATTTGTTGGGAGCTGGATGTGTTTCCTATGACTGTATTTCAGTTATATCTGGAAACTTGCTCACTGATATTTTTAGCCTGTTCTTGTCTTAGCACATTTCTAATTTTTGCTGTTTCTTCTTGCTTGTGTCTGAACAGTTTTGTTATTTCCTGCTGGCTAATGGCTTCTAGTAGGAAAGGCTGCTGCTGTGGTAATAGATTTTGATAGACACAATTCAAAGCTTCAGGAAAGCAAAATATGATCTACTTAGGCTGTCACTAACGTAACAGAAGAAAGATAATTCTATAGAACAAATGAAAGCCCTTTAGTCTTGTGAAGTTTTGTTTCTGCTCTTCTGGAGAAGTCTTCCTAGAATTGATACTCTGCTATCTTGAAAACAACAAAACCACTAACTTTACTTATTAAGATTTGTGTCTGTGATTTCTCCATGAGAGCCAACGCACACAAAATCCTACAAGGCTGATCAGACTTAAATGCTGGCTTGACTGGGGTAAAATGGCTTGGCTCCCAGCCTCTGCTTAGTATAGCATGTTTTGCAGGGAAAAAGTGGTTTTCTTCTGCCTCTAGCTGTGTTATATGAAATTGCAAGTTGTCCCTCCCTGTTCACTTTCTCCGTGGCTGTCATTTTATAAACTTGAATCATGCCTCTAATGAAGCATGTCTTTTCCAAGCTGGAGAGTCCCACTCTGTTCTGTTCCTCACACTCATGTACATTTTCTCCTTAATTTTTTTTTTGCTTTGTCAGTATTGCTTTTGGCACAAGGGAGCTGTCAGCTGAAGGTCCAATGAGAAGCACAGGTCAGAAGCACTCTCAGCTTTCTCCATCAGGAGTGGTGCCTAGAGGTGGCAGGGCCACAGGGTCCAAAGCGTTTCCATTCCTTTCTTCTTTGGACTTGGATGCACAGGTGTGCCTTGCCTAAGAAGGCACCAGGAGCCTGTGCTGACCACTTTGCTTCCATGAGGTTGGTTCTGTGCTTATTGAGGCCAGGAACTGTAGAGTTTCGGCTACAATTGCCAGTAGTTTCCTTGACAACTGTGCTATTATTCAGGGTATACATCAATACACTGTATTCTACTGTAAGAATATAGACTACAGCATAGAGAGGCAATGCCTATCCGTATGGAAGCTGTTTTTCTTTTAAATTAAAGTAGCTATCCCATAGTTCATTTTAATCTTGAAAATATAATTTGAGCTATTAAGTGTTTCTAATTTTAGGGCTGATGTTAGCATCTTTACCCAAGTAGCAGACCATGGCTGTATATGAGAACTAAGATTAAAAGGGTTGTAGCCTCCTCCCCTTACCTCCTCAGAAGCATTGCCTGGAGTGGTAGGTAGCATCAGGTGCATCAGGTGGTGTGGTGGTGGCTAGCTGGCGTTGAAGTCCACTTTGACCCTTACAGCCTAGTCCACTGTGGCAGTATACAGCACTGAGTATATAGAATGGAATTATAGAATCATTGAATGGTTTGGGTTGGAAGGGACCTTAAAGATCCCTTCCAACCCCTTTGCCCTTGTTTGTCCTTAAACTAATGTTTAAAAGGATTTACAATATGAAGGCCAGTACTTTAGCACTGTTTTTTAAATACATTTTTCAGATAATGATCTCTCTAGTTTAAAAAGAAGTCTGTGAAAACACTACTTGGACACACATGTCTGGTATGGTAAACACCAGGAGAATGCACTGGATAATGTTGGATAAGCAGAATGTACAACTTGTCAGCAAGCATCATTCCCAAATTCAATCAACTGCTAAAAAAGTAAGCAGTTAGTAATCGGAACTAAATCCAATGGGAAAAAAAATTCAGAATGAAAAATTTGAAGTTGTTCTAGTTATGAATGTCTGGTTATTTTTATTTCTTATTTGAGCGTTAAATTGAATTTTGTGTTGATGAAGCACATGGTGTGATGTGCTCAATAAATTAATAGCCAAGTGAGATGGTGTGTAAGAGGAAAAGTAACAGATCTTGGACTCCTTAGTAAGTATATCTGTGTTCTTGTTTGTATTAGTGAAAACAGCCTGATTCTTCATTAAATGGATAGAGTGTTGAAAATCTGCTTGGGAATGTGGCTAATTTTGACCGAGGGCTCTTTAATAAAAACAGCGGATGTGAAAAGGCATGGCTTTGTGTATGTATATATATGTGTACATAACATAGCTGTTGAAGATTTGCATTTTATTTTGGAGAAACAGTTGTTCAAAGAAAGGTTAACAGAAAAGGACATTTAATCTTTTCCTTAAATAATGAAAGAGAAAAATGCAAAAACATTAAAACTTAAAACATGATATGTAGCAGAATCAAAGTGGAGCTTTCTGTTTAAAATAGGTGAATATCTCTTAAATTCAGGGGTTTTTTACAATAGTTCTGTACAGTATGGACTAGATGTCTATTAGGGATTTTGTGTATGAGTGTGTAAGAAGTGCAGCCAGGCTGCATTCCTTGTTGGCATGGGGGAGGAACGCATGTGATGGCTGACATCTGCCTCCAAGCCCAAAGTGTGTTGTCTGTTCCCAGTGCCATCAGACAAGACTGTGCCTTTCCTAGGCTGTCTGGTACAGATCAGCTCTGCTTACTGTGTATTCATAGCAGTGGTTACTTTTAAGCAGGGTCTACTGTCTGTCTCCCAGGATTATATGCCATTGTATGACCATATTGGAAGCCTGTGGTGACAAAACCTCTGCAATTTGCTTCTTGTTGTAGGGTGGTTATTTCCTATTACTTTCAGCTCCCTTCCTTGGCACTAGCTCTATATTAGTTAACTTTCCTAAGTCTATGCTTATTGACCCTAGCATATTTATTTAATTGCCTGCCATGTTCACATGAGAAATGCAGTTGTAAGGAGTTTTCCATGAAAATATATTGTACATTTCTGTTTTATTCAGGAGTATTCTTTCAACATTTACATAAAAATCTTGTTAAATGGCTGGATACAAATACACACTGGAGCATGCACATAACTCCTTTGAATGTGAGTAATTTTATTGATTAGTTTGTTAAGTGGACTCAGTGTTGCCTCCCATCCACCCAAACAGGCTGGCAAACCCAGAAACAAATCAGGTTCCTCACTGGCTACAATACCTGTGGCAATGACTTGACTTTCTTACGAGACCCCAGGGAGGCAGAGCCCTGCAGTCTCTGCTACCAATTACAGTTAAAACCACCAGCTCTAATGGTCTGCTGTAACCTTTGGGATACAGCTGTCTTCTGGAGAAGAGGGTACTGTTTCTTCAAGTTGCTAGGAGAACACCATCCTGTATCAAACTTCTCTTCCAGCCCTGGTTTGTTATTGTATACAAGGAGGTCAAGATATGTCTGATCTTATTTTATTTTTATTCTTTCCCCCACAAGTGGTGACTAGGTACCGGAGATACTTCCTCTTTCCATAATAATGACATTCTGGGAAGGAAGATTCCAAATGCATCAAGCAGGTGACAAAAAGAAGAAAGGATTCCTTTGTGTGCTGAATAATTCAGCACTGAAATTCTTTGACAGAGAGCACTGTGGAAGCTAACAGTTCACATATGTTCAAAAAATTCTCTGGACACATGAAAGGAAGCAAAATCAAATGGGGATTATCAAATCCAATGATACCACCTCTTAACCCCGAGTTGGCAGTTGGGAGAGTATTGTAAAGAAGTATCATTGTATATTATTCCAGTCCTTACAGAACTGGATTCTAGTCCTTCATGGACTGAATTCCAGTCGTTCCCTACATTCCAGTCTTGAATTCCACTCCTTCCCTACATTTGCAATTAGCCACAGTGCCAGATTGGATGCTAGGTGCCTTTGCACCTTTGGTCTGATTTCATGTGGCTCTCCTGTGCTCTTGAGGGCTTTCTTCAAAGGATGCTCATAATAGGAAAACCAGCTGAGGTCCCTAGCTGTATGGAACAGAAAGTGGGAGTGGTTGCTGGCACCATATAGCTGCAGCTTTCTAGCTTTATGGAGAATGGGAAGGGTTAAAAACAGTAATGAATTTCTTTTGCTTAGCTTTCTGAAGTCTCCCCTTGCTCTCTGCCTATCACCCTACATTACTGAGTCCTAAACCTATGCAATTTTTTTTTCCCAAGAGATCCTCTTACAAGCATCATTTTGGACAGGGGACACACAGCGATCTCCTAGAAACTAAGGGATTATAAAGGTCTGTGTTAAAATTGGAAATCTACACTACAGCTCCCAGAAAAATACACAGGCAGACTAAGAGATTTTATCCCGTTGCTGAGTGCAGTTACATTTTTTCCTGCTAAGTCTACTTAATATGTGATTATCTTCTGATAGTGGATGGCTAATAGCTTCTTGAGTTCTGCTACAGACAATTTGTGCTGTCCTTCAGTCAGGGAGAGGTTCCTAATGCCTGCCTGGCCCACTGGGCTGCTCGGTCTGGAGCTGTGCCGCAGGTGATACAGGCTCTTTCATACAACCCTGATTTTCCAGGGTGAACAAGTGAGAAGATGACAGTTTCTTGTTTTCTCTTTGCATTTTTGTTGAGCTGGCTGTCCTGAACTAGTAACTCCTGCCAACAAGGGGTCTTACTAACTTGTCTGCAACACTCACTACACACAGATACTGTCTTTCTGGAGCTGAGCAGTAACTCTGCACGATACAGCTTTTCACAGCAAGGTGTGAGCTTGCTTTTGTCTTCTAGCCTCTACTATTTCAGGACCGTTAGGCCATGAACATGATTCAATAGCAGAATTACTGCTCACACCTGCAGCACCTCAGGCAGCCCACATGGGTTCAGTTTCCCTATCCAGCAAGTTGATTTATAGCTCCCCTTTTACTCAGTATGCATCCCAGTACATTGTATCATGCATTTGGTACTTTTTTTTAAACTAAGGTTTTCATACACTACATGCATATCTGTACACAGTGCAAAAAGGTGCCAAATTTGCTCCTTTTATTTCTTCATGTTTTGTGTACACCTAAAGTACACAAACCTGTAGCTGTTTCAAATTATTATGGTATGCAAATAATATGTACCTTGATTCCAGATGTAGTTATTTTCAGTTAAAACCACAAATACAGCAATTTAATTGAAAGCATCCTATTCTTTGTTAGCTTTGTTAGTTCTACCTGCTTACTCAACCCTGTCAGTACTACTGGGATCATTATTATTAGTGCTTAGGTTGTCTACAGGCTTGTGCAATTAGCATAGTCCCTTTTCAGTGTAAAGCAATTTTGCCTGTTGGCAGATGTACTACATGTTATTCTAATGCATGTAATATCAAGGTGCCTGAGACCTTGCTGAGCTGTGATAATAGCACAGCCAAAAATCCCACTGCTTGATGTCCATATTCTCAGCTGGCAACATCCCACAGTCATTTTAAGTGGTTTCCTTTAGTGGAAATGGTCAAGAGATCATAAGACCTTCAGTGGTCCTTGCAGTAATGTAAAAGTGGTGGCAAATCCTTTCTTTGCTATGGAGAGATGCTCTGGGTTCTCCTATGGTGTTGGGTTTGCATTGTGTTGGAAAAGAGACTTGAACATGGTTTCTCACAGTAGCTTCGATTGGACAGTAGCACTACAAAATTCCGAATATCATTTTAGACCACTGGTGGAACAAAATGAGACTGCTAAAGTCAAGGTGTTATGTGAAAAAATGTCCTTTTAAAAAAAAAAAAAATCTCTGTCTAGTTACTGAAACACTAGAGACTTCAAATTTTATGTGTAGTAGTATCACTGGAAGTTTGCTACAAATTCTGTATTGTTTCTATGAAGTTTTTGAAAAGTTTCTAATCTTTTTTTGTCAATTTTGAGAATCCTTTAGAGTGAGACAGAAAGTATAAAAATTTTATTTAACTCCACTGACTTCAATTTCCTCTAGATCAGGCCCAAACAGAGCCTCATATTTATCCCCTTTTGCTGCCACTGCAGTGTGATACTCACAGAAGGACTGAATTTGGTCCCTGTTTACTTTCCCTGATCAAATTTAGCCTTAATGATAGTTTTTTCATTACGCTGGTTACTGCAGTGTAAAAAGCAATGAGACAAGGAATACATTGCAGTTGGTTGCAGGGTGCTTTACAGTGCTGCTACTGAAAGAGATTGTAGGGTACAAATAATGCTTGGAAATTCTTATGTAACCTTGTATTATCTATGCCTTTGCCAAAGTATTTATTTACTGTGAATTGTGAGATGTGACCCTTTGATATCTGCTTCTAATCTTGTCTTCTCCCATTTCAGATATGACTTAAGGATCTAGTATATAATACTTTTTTAAAAAAGTTAAAGGAGAAGGTTAATGCTTCATAGCCTTTGAAATGTTTTTTAAGCTATTCTTGGATAGTACAAGGATCTGATTTCTATTTCTGGCTGCTCTTGAATTATTGGTTGCTAATATCACATCCAAATTGAAATGAAGGGGAAGGAAAGTAAAAATGTTATAAAAATGAAATTATGTGATTTTGATGTCTGATATTGTGCCACTTGCCAGGAATAGAATAAAATGCTTTCTACCATTTGGTAATTGAGAACTGCTGTGTTCCATTAGCGCAAGGGATGTTCTGCTAATGATGACCGGTGAGATATTAACTTCCCCAGCCTCAAACAATTTTCTGTGGGGAGCTGTGGAAATTTGAATTCACTGAGTCTTGCACTAGTGTATTTTTTATTCTTTGAGTTCTTCAAAGGCATAAAAAGAATACAGTAAAGATTGCAAAATCACTTAGTATTCCTCTGTCTCAAAATTACTGCGTTAGCAGTGATAAGAATTAATGTATTAATGTTATTGAAAGAAAATATTGATGGGTTTTGTTTTCTTTCCCCCATACAATCTAAAACTGATTATTACTTTAGGGCTATGGCTTGTGCATACATGAAATGTTTCCTAATTTTGGACTTGGATTAAACCAAAGCAGAGAAACATATTCCTATCCAAGAATACTAAGAGTTGGAATCAGCCAGGACCTGGTAACTTAATGAACTGTGCCACCTTACAGTTGTTTTAGGCAGAGACTAGCCTGTAAAGTGAAATATTCATTTGGAAAGTCTAGGCCACATCAAATCAGATATCGTAGTCTCAGCCATGACTCACCTATTTCAAGGCCACATAGAGAAGATATGAATAACTGGTCTGATCACCTGCATAATTCAAAGCACAAAATGTCACTCAGTAATTCCTGCTGTGGAGGAAATTCATCTTTCTAGCATGTAAGTAAAAGCTGTCAAGGAGGATAAATTGTAGCTGAATTCAGGTATGTCTTTGAGAGAAACCTACAGTCTGAAATTAAAGACTCTAATCATGAGAAATTCCTTAGTTCCTTTGGTAATCTATTCCACTGTGTTACTCATGGCTGTGACTAGCTCATACTCTGCTATTGGGCTGAACAGAGGTCTGATTTGAGTGGATGACATGTGTGCCAATGCTAGCCTTTCTCCATTTCTACCTTTCTCCTCGTGCACTTTTTTCAAACTGTAATTCTCAACTTGATGAAAAATGTGCAAAGTGAAATGAAATGAATAAATTATAGTAGACCGAAGACTAGCAGGAAATAAAATTACCAGTGAAGAGACAATGAAAGGAGAGACTTTCAACTGCAGAAAGCACCTTATCCTGTAATATAGTGAATATTGCAGCTTCTTTGCCAATGGACAGAAGTGGTGCATATCAACTGAGATAATTAGGGTAGTGGTGTTGAAATCATTGAAGTTGTTTAAGTTTGAGAACAGAATTTGGCCACTTACGATCCATTTTTAGTGTATTACTCATATAAGACCACAAAGACTGGTTTAGTTTTCAGAACAGATGTCCTTAATGTTTATTTGAGCAGTCCCGTCCAAATGTTCTGGAACTTCTGCTTGTCGTGCAGGGTATTTCTTGAAGCTCTCTTTGCAAAATTCTTGCACAGGGAGGAAGACGTTAGTTCTTGCAGAGTAAGTGGGATTTTAAGACTGCACAACCAACCTATATTTTGAACTGGGAATTGTGGAAAAGGTGATAGGAAGGTATGTAGCTTATCTCTATTAATTCAGGTAGGCTTAGCAAGGCTGGATTTTGAAAGGCACATCTCTGACTTCTGGGTCTAGCAGGATTCTTTTCTGCTGTGCTCAGTATTTTGTGCTTTCTCCCTAACTCCTACCTGCCGGTTTGGTAACTCTTTGGAAGAAGCAGTTACAATTTCTGGATACTGAACTCAAGAATGCTTTGCAATAGAAAAATACTTTGGGGGGGGGGGAGTGTTTTTCCCGATGTCACCCATCTGTCTCACCTCTCTCTCTCTCTCTCTCTCTGAAAATCTGATTACAAATGAGTATCACACTGTAATTCCAGCCTGCAATATGGTGGCACCATTTTTGGTACAGCCAACTACTCTGTCAGAATTAATAAGCTGTACAAGTGGTTTTATAGAGATAATTTCTGAATTTGACGTACTGCTGGTTTCCACGGGTCCTTGCAGTTGGCAGTGCAATCCTGTGTCTAGGATGTTGAGAGGTAAATTCAAATATGTTGCTCCTTTATCCACATAACTTTGCATTATGTTTCAGCTGGCTGCGTACACAAGAAAAAGCACAATATAATCTAATTGTGCATCTTTATTCTTGTAGTAAACAGCATTTTATAAAAACTATTACTTTTAATTTTATTTAGATCAGAACAAATGCTTAAGATTATGTATCTGTTATGTATAAAACTGTTGTACTAACTGTTGTATTCTGAGCTGTATTCTTAACCAGCGAAAACTGAACAATAAACTTTTATTCCCAATTTAACATTATACTGCTCTAGTACCTTAAGGTGTAGGCAATTGTCCCTAATGGTACTTATTTATTTATTTATTTATTTATATTCAAACGTGATGACAAGCACAAAGTCAACACTTGTGAAATTAGTTTTGAGAGCAACGTTACTTTGGAGAAGATGGGTTATCCTGATCCCTGTACACAAGGGGGATCTTTAACATCCATGTGCTCAGCAACCAGGGATAGGCAGAAGGGACTTAGTTTTATCCTCTTATCAAGGCTATAAATAACTTTATAATTAAAATATATAGCTTTTGTGAGTTGAGGTTCTGAAGTAATTTCAGTGTCAAATAGTGTCAACACCTTATCATTAGAGATACAGTCTGCTCATTATGTCTGATCTGGGCTGTGTCTGGAGTCTCCTGTAAGTGATGACCGTGAATTTTGGCCTTGGTTTCATGGGGGTTGTTAATTAATAGAGGCATTAACACTGCTGTGCAGCAATGCCCATTTGTGTTGTTGATGTAATTCAGGATCTTATCAATTGCCTGCAGAAGGAGCTTGTAGAGGTGGGGTGTGGTGCAGGGGATAATAACTCCTCACTGTTCACTCAGCATCTCTGAGCGATTTTTCCCAGCGGGAATGACAAGAGCTAAGGAAAGAGCAAAGATGCTTGGGCACTGGGAGACAGGGGGGCTCACGGACTGAGCCAAGGGTATGGACAAGCCTGAGCCTAATCCAGATTTTAGCTCCTGGAGCTGCTGAAGTTCCCTTTATTCATACTCCTTAAGAGTATGCGTGTATTTGTCTAAGGTGTAAATATGTTTTCTAAGCTACAGTGACTACATTGTTCCCATATCCAGTCTTGCGGTAGCTCCCGAAGTCTCATGTAAGTCATTCTGGGTGAGTACGAGAAATAATAGCAGCAAGACATGCGGTGGCACTGGAGACGCTTAAATATAAGGGCACCCGATTTAGGGAAGAGTCACTGTGGCTCAGGAAACTTTTGTGCTTTCTTGGAGCAGCCTGGACTTCAGTCGTGGGTGTGGTGCCTGGCTGCTCTGCAGAGAGCCTGGGCAGGCGGCTCCCTGCCTCTGCCACCACTCAAACCCTCCTCAAGCAGCTCCACAGGGCTTGCACGCTGGCTGAGAACAGCACCATTGCAACCTGCTTCAGCCTGCTCTCATCATGTATTCTTTGACTTTTAACACTACAGTCAGGGAGCCAGGGACCAAAGAAAAAAAATTTTTGAAAGCGTTAAGGAGTTAACATGCAAACCTGGGTGGATGTGCTGGTCCAAACCTGAGCTCTGCGCTGCTGCGGCAGTGCGGTTTCCCAGTGTGCACGCCAGCCTGTTTAAAGATGGTATCTCTATGCTGCACTGCGTCCTGCAGCATCAACACACCCACTGTCTCCTGCTGTTTGATTCCTCCTGTGCTCAGGGAAATAGGACTTTTATAAATATAAACACAGTTGTGTCAGAGGAATTTGTGGATCTCTAATAAATTGCTTCTCTTTCTGAAGGCAGCCCCCAGACCACTGACTCTAATAACGTACGTCAGAAAAAGTAGCAATACCATATAATCACATATACACACAGAGCAGCAAGTCACTTTGGCTTGGTTTGTACTTCTATTTTATGCTGCTGCTTCTTCTTCTAAGCTGGCCTTACTTTCTGCTTCAAGGTGAGTACTCTGTGGTGTGACCTCAAGTTTGTTTCTAAGAGGTGACAAAAAAATATGGAAAACTGAGAGAAAACTGAAGGGCGATATGTCTGTGACAACTGAAGCAGAAAACCTGTAAAAAGATGGTACTAAAATTTCTATTAGCCAGCGGGAATTTTGCTGATTCACGCCCGCCACAGATCTAGCCTGACAGAGAGGAAGAGTCAGGGAGATGGATCAAGTGTTTTGGCTGTGCGGAGGGACCAGGGAGCTCAGCCACCTCAACATGACCTGCTTCTGGAGAGAGCTGGCACTTGGTGCATTTGGTAACTGGGCCTTTTCAGGTGAATCGAGCTGAGGCATTCTGAAATCAGAATATGTACAAGAGCTGGCTGCTGTGGAAAACGTTGCCAAGATCTATAAATACCTTTGAGGTAGTAATAGAAATGTGGGAGAGGAGCAGTGCTCTGCCTGCATCCATAGGAAGACAATTATCTGAATTTAAGGCCAGGGAAATTCCAGGCTGTGGCAGATGTTTGCTGGCAAACCTACATGTGCTAGATTGAAACGCTACTGCCCCCAGCCCTCTGTGTGTCCCTGCTGTCGGAGACCTGCACCCCTGCTGCAGGGTGCCAACAAGGAATTATAGGCAGGTATTTTACCTGCATCAGTTTTCCATCCTGAGTTTTAATGCCGACCCACCTTTACCAGCTGGTGATGGTAAGGCCAGAGTGTGAGCTGAGTAATTCATCTGTGGCTGGGACAGAATAAACACACAGGGCAGCAGTGTCCCCAGCAGTGGCAGGTAGAGCCAGCCCTGCTGGCTGTCAGGCTAAATATTCAAAATAATTACCAACAGGTGGGTTCTCCAAGAAACACCTGCAAAACCTGTCTGTTTTGCATGTTTATATGTTTCCTCTCCTTATGAAGTATCTGAACACTGACAGGCTTTTAAAGCAGCTCTTTGTGTAACTGCCTGTGCTGTAGGTAGGTGCTGTAAGCTGTGTCTTCAAATGGCGATGCAGTCTCAGACAAATAGCTAAGTTATGGTGGGGTAACAAACTACTGCTTTTTATTTAAGGCACTGGAACTATCAATCTGATAGACTCACAGAGCAATTCAGATTGGAAGGGACCTCTGGAGTTAATTTGCATTTTCCTTGTCTTCCCAAATAAAATGTATTAGCTTAAACCTTTTTGCTGAGGTTTTAAGTGAAGCTGCATTACTTCATAACTCTAAGACAAATATGGGGAATTGAAATATAAAAAGAAATTCAAGGGAATGGGAAGCAGGTTGAAGAGAATTTAGAGACAGCCATTGATTAGTCTAGTCCACGTGACAGTGTACTTAAAGGACACGGCCAGAACAGCCATGGGTAGGATGGTCAATTTGAAGAAAGAAAAATCAGATTTCTAAAGCCACATCTGGCAACAAGGGCTGAAACTTGAAAAATAAAGCGATCTAACACTGGAAGCACTCAAAGGACAGTTTACTCAACAGTAGAGTGGATCCTATTGGCAGCAGTAAAAAAAATGAATGAGACTATCTTCACAGAGTTTAGAAAAGGAAACTAAAAACTTTGAGGGTGAGATCACAGAAGAGGCTACCTAGAGAGTTGTTTAAGGACAATGGAAGGAAGAAAAGACAGACAAAAAAGACAGATAAAGAGCATGAGGGAGGGGAGTGCGTTAATCAGGCAACAAAATGAACAACTGTGTGATGCAGTTTAGTATGCCCTCAGCTTTGGCACAGAGCCATTCGTCCTGGCAGTGAGGTCCTGGGTATGAGAGACCATTTTGAGGCACCTGCTTCAGCACCAGGTGGATAGGTTAGCTGAAATTTGATGGATCAAACCAGATAACTAGATGGAGTTTTCTAACTTACCTGTCTTTGTAGTCACTGAATTTTTCTATCTAATGAATTTTCTCTCTTCTGTAGCTCTGCGTAAGACCCTGAAAGAAAAGACTCGTAACTTCTGTAAACAAAGACTGCTTTGCCTTGTGGTTCATGTAGCCTGGACCACATGTGATCCATAGATGGAAATTTGCATGACTTCTGCCATCACATTTGGGTGCTTGCTAATTTAGATCTTTGCACAATTTCTGATAAGCAGAGTTATAATTTATAGTTTATATATAAATTATGATAAGCAGACTTATAAGTTCATACTGTTTGTTTCAGATGATCCAATCTGATATTTCTGCTACCATTAAGTGAAGCATGATGGATAAATGCCTTATCACATTTATGTCTAGAAACATTACAATTTGTTATTCAATGTGTCATATTTATCCACTTCTGCTGACAGCTTTAATGAACTGTAGGTTTTCCAAGTTTTACTTTCCCTGTGGTCACTCATGAAACCATTATTGAATGGTCAATGAAGTCAGGCAATCAAGCACTTCAACAAAAAGCCTAACACAATTTAATTTGCCATAACAAGAAAAAAAGGATGTTATTTATTAAATAGGAGGTCTAATAATGAAAATATGGTGAGTCACAATGCAACTGGTGGTTTTCTTTTGTGCTATTAGTATACATGTTGTCTCTTTACTTTTTGATAATGTAATTTCCCCTCACTCCTTCCCCCCAGATCTACCCCTATGGGAAGCTCCTCTCTAAGTTATATATTTGGAAAAGTAGGACAATTTCAATTCTTCGTCCCAGAAAGGTGCTTTCTCCTCAGGCTTCTGAGTCATCATGGCTGTGACTCACATGGCTTGCTTTCATGAAGATGAGTCACTCCAAATTTTCTGGCATTAAGACTATCCTACTGTCTATCAGTGTGTTATCTGCTGTACACTGAGAAATGTTCTGAGCCACACAGTTGTAAGTAGACATTAGAGAGGGGTAACAAGAGAGGGAAAATCCTTAAGCAAGTGATGGTCAGTTTGGTTTATCCTTTTGGGGGAGAGGGGAAAGTGGAAGGAGGTGATAAAGTATAGATTATTCTGGTGACGTTAGCAGATGTTATTCCTTTGACTGCCAAGTTCCGTGGGCAGCAATTCAGAAGATGGTGTTTAGGAGAGGCTCTTCGCTGGTTAACTGTGAGAAAGAGAGGGAGAAGTCCTTAAAAGGCTGAAATAGCTGATGTCTGAAAATAAGAAGCATTTCCTCCCCTCCAATAGCTGTAGGAAGCATGTCAGCAGCTGTAGCAAAAGCCAAAGAAGCTGGATAGCGATAACACACTATGTAAACTGCAAGAGTAAATACTCACTTTTTTTGTGAGCTGTTATTTCTTTTCTTCAAAGGACTCAGAGAAGAGTGGTAACAGCAAAAATGGTTTTGCTTTGATCATTTGACTGTAGACATGCACTCTGAGAAGGCTCCCCAGAGTCTGGGCAGGTTGTCTCTCTGAATCTTCCCCCATTTGGCTTTTTCTCTGCTTTGTCCTTTTCCTCAAAGCAGGGGAATGGCACCTAGACATAAAACCAGCACGGGAGGAATAGTGTGTGTATGTCTTCTTGGATTTGTCCAAGATGAAATGTGTTTGAAGGGCTTCAGTGCTCTGCAAGGCTAACTCATGTAAAGCTGGGGAATCTTGAGCGGTTGAGCTCTACTTCAACGCCAGAAGCTGGAGGCTCAGAAGATGCAGCAGAAAGGGCACTGGGTTAGGAGGCAGATTTAGATTCAGTTCCCTGCTCTGCTCCTGACCCATTGTATGACCTCTGGCAAGTCACTGAAGGCAGCAGAGAGGTTTCCTTACGTGCTGCTAATCCTCTGCTTCATTATGGGCAGCCTTTTTTATTTTTTCCCGTGGAACTCACCATGCCTCACTCTTTTAATTTAAAACACAGCTGGAGGAAGAGCTGCTGCTGGTATCCTTGTTCTGCAATGTCTCAGTAATTAAAGCTGTCACCCAGGATGAAGGAGACCAGATTCCAATATTCTCCTTTCTGAGTGAATACAAAACCACTCAGATCAGAGGAGTAAGTAACCTGCCACCAGGCTAATGCTGTTCTTAGCTGGGATGCTCATCTTCTTGTTGACTTGACGCCACTGTGTAACCCAGGATTCAAGATGAATCGGACGGGAGAAGAGGGTTGGGGAAAGCACTGTTCTGTAGCCAACTGGTCAGGGACCTCACTAGATACGGAGGAGACTTGCCTTCTTCCTGCTGCATACGTATTTTCTTTGTCTTGTACAATGAATCTTTAGTTCTGTTTGATAATGCTTCAGCTACATGGCTGAGGAGCAATCCCCACCCCTTCCTGCCCTTTGTCTCCTTTCACATGTGCAGAGTCCAGAGTCTGGTGGTTAATGCTCTTTCTTGGGATTTATGAAGTGTGGGTTTGAACCTTGTTCAGACAAAAGGGACCTAAACCTATGTCTTTCCATGTCCCGTGCAACTGCCGTAACCCAAAAACTATCACTAAAATGGGGGAGAGAGGCAGATGCTCAACTAGGCAACTGCAGCAGGTGCCTTCTGCAGGGAACCTGCTTCTGTCGGTACTCATGTGCCTGCCAGGCTGCACACCAGGTATGGGGGGAGTAAGGTCAGGAGTACTTAAGCTTCTGCACCTTCCTCAGATGGCAGCATCTGTTGAAAGAGTGTAAATGCCTGGTTAGCTCTTATTAAGGGACACTGTCAACAGGCTTAGGGCCTTCAGTATTGTATAACCCTAGTTCTGCACTTTTTTTGCAGGGGATGGGCGGGTGGGTCATCAAGGCTAGTAATGGAAGAAGTGTTAAGGCTGAAGTCCACCTGCCATTTTTTGAACGTGTTTCTGAGTGGACTGAGGTAATGGATACTCAGAGCTGAAGGCTGGGGTTACCTTCTCTGAAGATTTTGTCACCAAGACTGGGAAGTTTTCAGACTTAACCAAGACACTTGAACTTCCCTGCAGTATTATCTTTAGTTTAGAACCATCTTTTCAGAAGATAGCAACAGTGGAATAGGCAAAGACCCTTGCTTGGGGATGTTTATCCAAAAATAGAGAAACATTTAAAGTAATTTTAAAAAATTACATCATTCTGATTATGTTACAGAGTTTGCAGAGTTCCTTCTCCTATATTCTTACTTTGGCACAGTCATGTTTTAGAAGGGGCTTCACAACTTTATGGAAAATAATTTGAAAGAATTCAAATTATTCTGAATTAAAGTTTAAGATATTTGTTGCAACATGCATTTCTGTAGTTACTAGATTTGTTTAACATCCAACACCTCCAGACACACATGCTGAATTTGAGTCAAACTATTTTTAAGGACTCAAACCAGTTGGCAGTGTCCCTTTAAATTGTGCTGGTTTCATCAAGGTAACTAGCACAATAGTCAGTGCCACGAAGAAGCTTAAAACATGCATATTTTATGAGTATTTCAGAGAACTGCCACACAAAAGAAGTAGGCTACGTCTACAGTATTATCGCTTCACCTATTGTAACCTTCTCTAGGATTTTTTTTAGATAAAAGAGAAGCTGCAGCATATGATCACTGCAGAGCAGGGTCAGAGATCATAGGAAGGGGGAGAAAAACAATGACTTGCGGTGTCTGAGGACACTTCCTTCTTGTCACCTTGGTGCATGCCATCTGATCATCAAACTCTGTTCAGAGCTTTATTGTAAGGTTATTGTTAGAGTCATTCAGAGCATATTAACCCCCAACACTCATTTCTGATTTTTTTGGCTAAATTATATGAAATGTTGGCTAGGTGTCTCCTATTTTTTGTTAACTCTGAAGGCTTGGGAAAGCTGGGAATTACATAGGATTCACAGGACATAAAGCATCCTTTACTCAGTTTCTATCAACCCCTGTGAAAACAGCTTTTTCCCTTTAATGAGAATGAAGAGGAATGTCTGCTAAAATGAAATGCAGTAGTTGCCTGTTTAAAAATAAAACAGCACAGTGTGCATCCTTTTAGTGTTTTGACTCCTAGAATATTTACAGGTTAATTCAACTATAAAACACCGTTGGGAATACTAGTTTAGATGTAGCATTATGCAAGTAGAACTAAGTGTGCAACACACCTTGTGGTTGCTAGGCCATGCAGAAATATGTGGAGCAGTATTATTGCATACAAATATATAGGAAGAACTGGAGTAGTTATTATCCATTGACAAAGGTGGCAGCCAGGGGCAGAGGTGACCTCCATGCAAGACAGAGATGATGTGTGCTGGGTGCTTTGGGACCAGGTGGGTGTGCAGTGAAGCCAGCAGAGCTTGCTCCTGCTGCTGGGGCTGAGTGGTGTCAGGATTTGTGCCTCTTGCTGGGCGGCTGGGAGGGTGAACAAGCACCCCTTCAGTCTGTAAACCCTGGTGCTCGGCATGCAGGATGCTTCCAACCTGCGAATAGCTGCAGGCTGCTGAGCACTCTAGCATTTATTTCAGATTTCTTGTGAGGCGGCCTTTGGAGGACTATACACAAAAGTTTTAGAGGAACTATTAAGGCAGCTCTTGCTGGAATTATTTTCCATTATTTACTCACAGGCTTTGTTTCTATGCCATCTTTTCTTCTTCCCTGCTCCCATCTGGCTAACCATTGAAGTTGCTGATCATACCACGTGTGGTTATCAAGCTGTTTCAGCTGGCTTCCTTCCCCAGCAGCAAAAAAAGTGCGAGTCCAATGTCATCTGCTTGGAACTTGTTTCTTTCTTCTGATCTCTGCCACTTTGCTTCTCTTGACTTTGGTTTAACCAAAGTCCACTGTGCCCAGGCTTGAGCAGATCTCTGCCTCCTGGAAAACTCTGTTTTGCTTCCTGTCTTGATAGGATAGCTATCAGGAGAACTCAGGAGAACTGCCCTGAGCAGCACACCTTCCTTGCGGCAGCTGTTGAGACAGGACACGAGCTATCCCTAGGTATGATGGGGTTCAACCAAATGGACCTCAGTAGAAAAACTCACGTTCTTAGTAAATACTTTACTAACTTCGGGCACCTTACATGCGGCCAAGTGCCTGACTTCCTGCGTGGGGCATATGAGCCCGGGCTTCGTGCTGTGGATGTACATGGTCTTGGATCAGCTCACCGGCAGGGTGAGCTCATGTTGACCTGGAGAAAGGGCAGGGTGAGCTCCAGTCTGCCAGATCAACTACGCATACCCTTTGCAGCCGGGGCAGGGATAGAAACAGGTTCTCCAGGGAAGTCCATAGTTATCTGAATCATGGAATCATCTTGCAAGTCCCCTAATGCTTTGCCTTGGTTTTAGTGCACTGCTCAACTACTGCAACAGATGAAGCAAGGGTTACTCAGGCAGCAGGCACGTCAGTAAGCACCAGATTTGTCCCAAGTCCAGATCTAGCCTGTGTCCTGAGTCAAGAAGGGGTGACAGCCTGGCATTATGCAGTTATAGGTAGTGTCCTGTGATTCTCTTCTTTGTCTCAGTGTTTGCTGGGCCATCCTAAGTTCCTCTCCTTGCTTCTGGTGTCAGATAAAGCAGTGCTATAAGGGTCACAGAAATATGAATTTCAGGACCATGGGGTGGAGGTGGAAGACAGCGTCAGACAAGTCATCCCAGAAAGTCTATTGCTAAAAATAAAAATAAATGAGAAGAAGGCCAAGTGGTTTAGCTGGAAATGGCACCAGGATAGAGCTGGATGTGATTTGTAAAATGTAACAGTCACATGAATTCACAGGCAAGCAGATGTGTAATATTTATGGTACATAGCTCAATAAAATGGTGGTGAAAGGAGCCAGTGCAGGGCATTCAGAAATGCAGCTAATGACATGGCCGTGAAAGGACAGTCCAGGGAGTCTGCAATGGAGAGGTATATGTGGCTCACCAAGGCTGGAGTGTCACCAGGAGCATCACAGGGCAGTGATGGCCCCCACTCCCTGGAGTCACAGGCCAGGAGTGGCCCCCACCTGCTGGCATGGTGTTGGTCTTGGTGAGCTGTGTTGGAAAAGTCAGAAAGCCAAGGGAACCGCAAGAGGGGAATGAGGCTGCAGTCTGCTCTCCCCAACTTTACCCGGAGCAACCTTTCTGATTGATGTTCCCCGTAGGAAGAAGCTGTGACTGAGCAAGCAGGCTCCTGGGAGCCACGGTACAGTGCAGGACTGGGGCTGAAAACACATCCTGAATTGTTGTTCCTTCCCATCGGTCAGAAGCTGTGGCAGAGCTGGTCAGAACTTGGAGAAGACAGTTCACAGGTTATGCTGTAGTCCTTTGAAATACAACCTATTAGGTATATATTGCATTAGAGACAGACTCATATCTTCTGCAAGTAAAGTGTGAGCAGATTTTCAAAGTTTGGGAAGAAGATTTTCTTTATTCTAGAAGAGGGGGTGTATAGACCACTGATCACTTGTCCTTCCATGGGCCTCTCCCAATACTGTCAGAAGTCCAGAGCAGTGGATAGACGTGGATCTCTCACTACAGCCTCTGCTTCCCCGAATTGCTGTGGGCAAAGGTCATTTGGCTGTTCTCTGGAGAGAAAGTTAGGTTTCTTTTTCCTACAGAAAGTAAGTCAGGTTTCCATGCTCCGGGATCAGTTAGTTACTGGGAAGCAATGTCATTGCCTGGTTTCACCATGCTGAACACTTGCATATTTGTACCAGTGAGACTTAAAAAAAGCTCCTTTTCTTTTATTATTTATTACTGTTACTGGAGTTGTAAACACTGACCTCTTTTCAATTGAGTCTTTGCTGTCAAATACAGAATGGTTTATATATATAATGCCACTCCTGACAGCCTAATCCTAATAATACAGTTGGTAGAATTATGTGCATTATGAGTGAGGTGACTTGGTTTGCACCATCTGTTGAACGAGCAGAGGAGCTGCCTCTGCAAACTTTCTCAGAGTGGTGGTCTTATTGTCGCTGCCACAAACTGCTCAAACGGCAGGAGGCGAACCCCAGCATCACTGTGATGCAGGGAATAGATGATAGAGGATTTCATTTTTATGTTGAATAACAGGATGGGTAACAGCTTCTAATGGGAATGAATAGCCAATAATGACAGAAGTGATCCTGGGGCAGATTGAAATTATTCCCATATGGTCTGGGGAAGATTTGTGGTAATATATGAATATGCAATTAATCTTGGGACAGAAGGAAAAAAAAATAAAAGAAGGAAACTACCACTACTTGAGTAACCTTAGCCTAGTGGTGTAAAGGAGTAATGAAATGGGGAAGGAGTAAGAGACAAGCAGCAAAGATGCTGTGCAACCAAGTTATCTACTATAAAAAGAAAATGCAGTTAGAATGCTATGGACTATATTTTTTCAGAAATCTGTGTAGTGTCTTCATGTTGATATTTATTTAAAGCTTGGTTCAAACATCGTAATAAGGCAAGAGGAATTTTTCCACTAACTTTGACTGTGTTTGACTTATATTCTTTATTGCAAAACTTCAGTATTTTTGTTTTTTTCTTTTATTTCATGTATACTAATGAGAACTGAGAAAACTGAAAAACGCATAGGCTAGTTTTAGAAATTGACTTCTTAGGTATGTTTTTTTCAGAGACATTCACAAAATATTTTGGTGGCTAATTCTTGGTTTACCTTAGCTTTTCTCCACAATTTAATATTCCAAATTCAAGCCATCTCTTTTGGTTTTCTTAGAACGTGCTTGTCACATATGTTCTGTACCCTTATTTATATTACAAATGTCTAGCTATTCAGCATTTGTCATTTGATTTTCATTGTTTGCATCATTATTTCTGTTGTTGAACTGCTTGGCTGATTATATGTGGGAGTTTGGTTAAGGGAAGATTCATTGAAACTTTTAATCATTCCAGAGTATTTTGTGAAAAACGTGATGAAAAGATATCAATAAGTGCATTTAAAGGTTTAAAACCGTTGTTATGAATGATAAAGATAATGGATATTTGGAATGACAGCTATTTTTATTGCTAGATAATTAAAGAAAGCATGATTTCTTACTTATGAAAGCAATACAATGATCCTAATATAAACACTTCATTAGTTTCTAGGTAAGTGCATTTTTGAACTGAACAACTGCAAATGAAGAAGGTATATAAAATTTAAATTCTTTTAAGGAAAGCCACTTTGAGAGAAGTATCAGCATTGCGTGCTTTCAGTCCACAGCCACTGAGAAATGAAATGAAAAACCATGTAATTCCCAGACAAAAACCCCATCCTTAATTTAGCTGAAAGTGTAAATACATATCTGCTAATTAAAAATCTTATTAGAATGTTTTTAGAATTTCCCAGTACACCAAAAAGCAAATCTTAAATTCAAACAGAAGGCTAAGCACAAATGCAAATGTGTACCCATATCTTCACTGGAAAGACTAGGAGCACACAAATCAAAGACATTTTTATCTGTCGGTAATGATAATGGCAAAACCCAATAGTGGTTTATTCAACCTTGAACTTGATTTTATTTTTTTAAATGAAAAAATGACCTTAGTGAATTGACAGTTCAATTCCTGCATTTTCTTGCTATTTATATGTTTCTGTTCTGACACTGAAACTCCTTCTTAGGAAAGGCATCTAATAATTATTAAAACTCTGGCGACTTAGAGGAAAAAGAAGATAGATGTTGCCTGCGTCCTAGACTCTGACTCTTATTTCTCCTAGAAATCTTTTCACACCATTGTTGCACTAGTTAGGGGACAGCAAAGACATGTTTCTGGTATGTGGGGAAGTTTCTTGCTGTATGCTTGCTTTTCAACATAGCAAATCAGAATGTCTTGAATTGAATCCATCGGGAATACGAGATTAGAAAGTACATTTTTTTTATAAGCAGTTCTCTCTAGTCTATCCTCATATTATATCCGTAAAGTTGCAACTACAGCCTTGGTTAAGATCGAGGACAGTCTGATTAACAATGTCTGTCTCAACAAGGTGCAGCGGACCCCAGCTGTGAGGAAATTTCCAGTGATTCTCAAATTGTAATGATGCAGGTCAAGGCTGCCCAGCTTGCTATCAAGGCTACAAATGTGGCAGATGATGAATCGAATGCTACTGTGTTTTCTGGCTGGGCATAGGTCAGTGGTGCTTGCTGAATTAGGCAGCTTTGTATAACCTTTGGACCGTTGGATTTTGGGGCAGATTCTTTTAGGCTGCAGACAAGTGACCTCTGGTTGGGAAATGTCCATGAAGAAACTTATATGCTTATGGCGATTATTAATGCTTTTTTTTAAGGAGGGAAGGGTAGAGTATCTGATGGTGAGGCCACTGGTTAAATTTTGCTCAGGAAGCTGGTTTCTGATGATGATGATGAAGTTAATTATTGATCAATAAGCAGTTAGGATTATATTGTTATCCTTGCTTAATTGCTGCTTTGAACAGGACAGGAGCCTTACTGGGAAGTACAAGTCACGGCAGTGGTGGTGGGCGCGAGTGCCTTGGAGTGCTGTCAAGTAAAGCAGTTGATGGTTAGCTGCTTGGGGTCAGTGGTGAGCTGGTGCTGCTGGCTTCCTTGTGGCTGACTGAGAAGTGGATGGGACTGGTTGGAAATGATACTCTACTCCCCTTGCTCAGAAAGCATGAAGTGTTGGGTGGTTTTCTCTTTTCTCAAGACACCGTCAATCACTAGGAGCCCATCTTCTTCTGCTGTTGGATGGTTACAGAGGCTATTAGCATGCTGATGTCATGACTTTTATCTGTTGTACGTGACTCATGGTGGTACTGGACACAAGAGACATGCTTTTGAATACGTATAGCGAGATTAAGCTATCTGCAGCTGTGGCAGTGCTTGGAGAAACACGGAAGCTATGGTGGAGACAAACAATTCTAAGACAAAGAATGATTCTTCTGGTGATTTCTACTTTTAATCAGTAAAGTCTCAAATATATTGGAAACTCACATTTCTACAGTCACCTCTGTCTAGGTCATACAGTTGTGATTGTAGAGATGTGCAAGCTCAACAACAACAGAAAAGTGCTGAAATTGAGGACTCTCTAATGGTGTTCAGTCCTGCCCTGGGATAGAGTCAGACCTTGGCAGACTTGTGGGTACACTCCAACACCCCAGTGTTGCTAAACAGGGAATCCGCTGGAAGTGTTTTGGAGGCCAGCCATCCAGGTTAAGTAGGGACAATCTTGCAGCTCAGTGAGTAATGAGCACAGAATCTAGGGTCTGCGAGTGACAGGAGTGGGAGGAAGCTGTGTTACTGTTGGATATATTTCTATTGTAATTTAGCCTGGTTTCCCATGGAAAAGATGCATTTGGGACTGTGTTGTGTGACTGTTGGGTTGTCTCTCATGCAGAAAAATTTTGAGCCAGTTGGCCCACTGACAGTGGGATGGAGGTCACAAATATGTTACAGTCCTGCATGTTTAGTGAAGAGAAAGGAGCAGAGGAGAGTGAGACCTCTCCATGAGGGAAAGGGCATGGGGTGACTTCACCTGTTTCAGACAGGAGAAGTTGCACAAGTGCAGAAGATGTTGTAAGTGTCCCAACCACATGAGATGATTTAAGTAGAGCTCACAGTGAAACATGAGGTACATCTGTTAAGAAACCCGACTTCCTTCATTGTACTGCCTATAGAACTTTTTTTTAGATGGTAACAAAGGCATCCAGAGTAGCAGGAGAGATGTTAAATCCTGTTGTCACCCATCCTTTATATAGTCTAAGGCCTAAAAGCAAGGACTTTATATTCTGTCAATGCTATAAAGCACTGCACAGTCTGGGCAGGCATTTTTGAGAAAACTAATTTCTAACAAAATTCAGGGGACAAAGCCTTTCACCAAATTCTTGCCTACTAACCACAAAGGGTTCCTCTACAGATTGCTTTGATGGGGCTCTGTTCCTCTGTGGCCTTTTAACTATTTGCTATTCCGATAGCACACAAATAGGTAGTAAAGTGTTATACAAAGCAGCATTTCACTTGTCAGCTGCACCCCTGCTGTTGATGCTTCCCACTAGGGAGCCATTGAGTTAAGTGGTGCATAGTCAGCTGGCTGTATTTTTCTTCTCTCCCATGCAATGACTTCACCTCATTACCTCCCAGGTGAAACTGGAGCTGTCTGCATGAGCAACCTGCTTCTGATTTCAAAGAATGAGTTAGGATTTATGACTGTTGACTGTGAAAGGCAGGGTCATTGGAGCACTAGCCTATTTTAAATCTATTAAACCAACTTTTTATTGCAATCACCACTTCTGGAATTAATTGTTCAGCTTTCTTGGTCAGTTTTGTTTTCAAAGACTGCAGTAGAAAATTGTAGAACATAGGAAAGGAAAGGAGAGAAACACTACAGAAGAAAACACGTGTTAAAAATCTTCCCTGTGACTCCTGAGAAATGGCACAGTAATCCTAGATGTAATGTTCAAATAGTGCTTGCAGCTCTCCATTTATCAATTTAAAAAGTGTATAGCTATATATCGAAGTATGCAGAACATAAAAATGCATTAGTAAAAGAAGGGGGAATAATACTGGTTTGCTTGCTTCTCTGCTCTAGCAGCTTTTTAGATAATGCAGACTGAATGCTTCTAATTGTCTTTGTAAGATACATTTGAAAATTCATCAAACCCTTACCTATTATTCTAAACCAGTTATTTAAAAAGATGTAAATCCTTTTATTTCTATGGAGATGAGCAGTGACAAATAATTACAAGTGTAAGCTAGGATCAAGTGTATCTGCAAATAAAAGCCTGTGCTCTCCCAGGGTGTCTGCAGCTCGAGAGTGCCTGAATCCAGGCTGCCCAGTGAGAGGTTTCTTGGCATTCATGTCCTAGTAGGCTAATCCTATGCTGACAACACTTACGAAGAAGAAATCTTTTTTCTTCATTTTCCCTCAGCATTCAGCATAAGCTATTTAATGCAGAGGCAACAACTAAAGCAAAACATCACAAGCTCAGCTTGTTCCGTTTCTCTAAAACCCAATGTAAAAACTGAGGAAGTTGGATCACATGGAGCAATTTCACATGTATTTAAGGCAGCTGCAGGCAAAGAATGAAAGGAGTGAAAAAATGTTCTCAAATTCTGTCCCCAAGCGTAGTTTCATACCTCTGCACATAGTGCTATTTGCAGCGCTGTTTCTTATGGGCCCCAGGTGGGAGAAGCACTTCCCACAGAGCCCTTGGGAGCTCTTAATGTGATGGTGCTCTACCAGCTTGCATGCCTTGTTTCTAATCCTCTTGGAGGTTACCAGCTTTCCATTAAGAACTGCTCTGAAGACACAAAAAGAACTGAAAATGTGGTCATACCGATTGCTTGAGAGGAAGTGCCTCGCAAAGCTGACAGAAGTGGTACAGGGTTGTAGGGAGCTGGTTCATCCTGACTGAGGATGCCCAGCTTCTCCAGCCAACCTAGAGGTGCTTCTGAGGTAGTGTCCTTTTTTGATTGTGTAGGTTTCTCTGAAAAAATATTTAGCTGACATAAACCTCTGTTTGATGACTTCTTAATTTCTAAGCATTTCACATGTCCTGTGTTACGGGGAAGAACAGTATGATTCGGTTTCTCCTTCGTTCATTGATCAAAAGGAAAAAAAAAAGGAAAAAAAAAAAGATCAGCAGAGCAATTCCTGTAGGCACAGCTCAAGGCTGTAAAGATGCCTCCTGAAAGGCAAAGGCTCTAGAAGGCAGACAGGACAGGACCCAGCACTAAGTGGGAAAGCCCAGGAAGGGCATCTCCCCGAGCTCAGAAATTGTGACACCGAACTGCTCCCGCTGTACTGCTGCCTCACCCTTGCCTGCTTCTCTGGGCTGTGAGTTCCTTGGGCAGGGATCATGTGTCTCTGCCATCTGGTGCTGTCATGAGTGCTATAATATATAAAATATTTCAGTGCCCTGGTGAAACATGTGAAAACCTAGAGGGCACCTTGAACAGGTGTGAAAAAAAAATGTAAAAGGGGTGTTTCAGTGTGAGGAAATGGGAAGTAAATTTTACACTTCGACTCTACCCCACTGGTGTCACTTAATAAATCACTTAAATAAAGTGCTGCTATGAGGCATGGAAGCACCAAGGAGGTATGAATGAATCAGTAGCCTGGTAGCTAAAGGGTGCACCTGAGAGGTGAGATGATTTTTCTAAGGTGCATTCAGAGACTTGAACTAAAATGCCCAGAGATCAGTATCTTGCACTGTTCCGGTGGAGTCTGAGAGGAACTGCTCCCAGAACAATCTGAGTGCTAAGTGCTAGAGCAGTCTCTGGGGATGCAAGATGCAGGTTCGGCTCCTTCAACACAGGGGAAGGACCTGGACCTGTGATGCCTGCTGCACCATGGTAGGTGTAGGTACTCCTGGTTTTTCAGTGCCCAGTGGGAGACTACCGTTTCTGCAGCTGTTGTTGAACCCATGTTTTAATCATACGGAAATTAAACTCTCCCTCTCCTCACCAGTATTTTACACTGGAGTGGATTCAGACAGTTAAGTAGTTTAAATATGACCCAAACAATTCTTATTTTGCAAATAATAGTTGAAAAGTATTTGCTCAGCCCTGCCCGTGGTAGTGCTAGAGCTTTCCTTCAGCCCATATCTCATCACTGTAAGTTAGCAAAACAGGAACAACCCCAGTTTTTCAACAGAGGCGCTAGTTCTGCTCTCCTCAGTTGGTAGAATTCAAGTCTTTGTGATATATCCATCACACGCCATAATTTTGCTAGGGCAAAAAGGGGTGTCACAGCTGCGTAGCTGCTGGCACTGCTCGTGGGCAGAGCTGGTGCACTTCCCCAGGATAGGGCAGGCGGCAGCTGAGCAAGGCAAGGGGCATGGGAAGGGTCCTCAGCTTGGTCTCCTGGTTAAGATGACTGCAACAACTACGTGTGGATAGCTGGAGATGGTCCTTCCCTCTTGGAGAAGGATGGCTGTGGTCCATGTGCGGTTGGCGGGGACCCCCACATGGCTAGCAGCTGGGGTGTGAGGGCAGGCGCCCGAAACCTCCATCAGGCAGAAGGGGAGGGGGAGCACAGGGGAGGTCGGGAGCAGCCGTGGCGTTGGCTCCCTGCGTACAGGCTTGGCTTCTCTTTGAAAGTGTACAATTTCCTCTTGCTCCTGTTGAAACACATAGTACTTATGTCTCCCAGGCATGCTTTTTAGCCAGGATTTTGTCTGGTTAAAAGTGGGGAGGACAGCGGACCACAGCCTTTGCCACTGGGTGGGACTGATGCTTTCAGGCCACTTACTTCCTCCATATTAAATAGGGCAGAAAGTAACATTGTGCTGTGCTAGGTATTTTTTGGCAGAAAAATTGCAATTTGCTAATGGCCTTTCCCCAGTTAAATGCTGTACAACTACATTCTTGTAATTAATATTTAATCGGACACTAATAGCACTTTATGCAGAATTCAGATGTGCTGGTGAGACCTTGCTGCATCTCGGAGCTTCGGGCTGTTGTGCTGCTTAGAGAACAGTTGTGTGAGTATTTTAAAATGATTCATTGACAGATAGCTCTGCTTACATCTCTGCAGTCAGTGTAGATGTAATATATTATAACACAGGTAAACGTGACTGCAAATTGTTTCGCTCTGTGAAATTTTACAACACTGACAGCAAAAGAAGACCTTTTGCGGCCACACTTCCCTTTGGAAGACTGGACAATATATTTAGGAAAATATCGTGGTTATTGGAGTGGAACTGGCACTTACTGTTTCTTTTTAAGATTTTACCTACAAAATTGAAGGTTCGTAAAAATTACACTAAGTTTTTCTCTTTCTTTTCTCTCCTTTCTGATCATCAGATCTCTTAACTGTGCCATCAGGTGACACAGCTTGATCTCTTGTGTTCCTGAGAATGAAACTTTGGACTACACTGCTAAACAGAAAACCTTAAATCCAAGCCACAATTAAAATACTCAGTGAAATTAAATTGAAAGCTACATGTGTACAATTAAGAATAATAATGGGGGAAATCAATCTTCCTGGTGAAGCGAGTGTTGACATACTAGATATTGCCTTTCGGGTTTGAATGAAAATGCTTATAATGTTTTTCTTCAGTTGTCATTCAACCCAATGTTAATTACACTGTAGGGTTTCCCCAATGACATGTTTGTTGAGCTTTATGTAAGTGACAAGATGATTATGTCTAAATGATTTGTAAATGTGTTGGCTTTGAGGGCTTAAATATTTGTGTAAATGATTCTTCCAAAAGCTGAGGAACGCTTGACATCTCCACAGATAACAGGATAACAGCTTTGTTACACACCCTGTTATAGGGCTATATTTTGATTGTCTTGCTCATTTTGGTAGCTTCTTACTCCAGCAAAGCAACCATGAAAATCCGAGGGGCTGTTTCAGAGTAAGAAGCAAACCAGGACAGAGAAGATGGCAGAATCTGCCACGTAAAGAAGGAATTTATGTTGTAGCTTTAAGACATATGTGGCTATGACACCTACTTCTCTGAGAGCAAATGAGGAGAAAATGTATCTGAAGTTAGCGTCTTCAAGTAGGGAGTGCCTCTTACCTGTGTGAAAGAGGTAATTTGTTTGGGCAATACGTTTAATAGAATTCTGCAAAGTTATTTTAAAGAATGAAGTTTCATAATAAGCATCCTGATTGAAATCTGTGTGATCTTAATAGGAATAATATTCTAACGATTTGCATTTCTAAGTTGCTCCTGACACATTCAGTTACGGAGATGTGTGTAATGAATGTGAATGCCAGGATGACGGCCTAAAAACATTTAGCAACTTTCCCCCAGTTTTTCTATAAATTAAGAAGAGTGTCTTAGACCAAAAAGAAAAGTGGAATAAAGGAATATGTGAAGCAGGACAGAGAAGAGAGAGCTTTAACTGGCACCATTTCAGGTTGCACAGATAGAGAAACCTCCCAAGGAAGCAAACCGGGCTGCAGGCAGGAGCGGGGAAAGGGCAAATCCAACCTGTACGTTGTGGCAGGTGGCCTTTCCAGTCCAGTGGGCAGTTTGCATGAAAGATAAGTTAGGACATTGCAAGTATGGTGGGTTTACACAATAAAGGGAGAGGATGCTGTCTATAGAGAGATCTGGGTGATTATTGAAACAGTGACATTGTCATAGCTCAGCAGTGAGTTACTGCTGCATAAAAATTGGCTAATTTACTGAAAGTGAAAAAAAAGGTGTCTCTGGGCTGTCAGAAGTTCTGCCAGTAGAACTGCTTTTTTGAGACAGGGGCTTTTTGCAACCTAATAGTTATTTTGCTTGTCTAATAAAGATGTGAATCAGTTAGGCCATGGCACAGTGTTATGTTCTGAGGCAGCTTTTTCTGTAATCTTAAGTGATGCTACAAATAGATATTCCAAAGGATCTTCAGTTTTCTTGGAAAGAGCCTATCTTTGTTAGTCCTACCAGTGAAGTTCAGGCTGTGTTCATAATCTCTCTGGTATTGATTAGGGTGAGTAGGGTGTTCAGCAAAAATAATTCAAGTCCTGTTAACAATCATACAATCCTATAACTCTCTTCCTCCCTCAAAGATCTCACAGTCCACTTTATTGACTTCAAGAATAGCTCAGGGTTTTTTTCCACCAGCTAACGCTGAAATCCAGCTGTTTCAGTGGTAAAACTTGGCAATTGGTTGGCATCTCAAGGCAAGTTTACTCTACACTTTACAGCAAGGAGAGGGGCTTGCTGAAACTGTGGACTGAAAATTTGAGGATTAAACAGTTTTAGGAAAGTATTCACTGATAAAGCTGGAATTTGATGAGGACCTGGGAAATCATGTGGCTTAATGAGTGTTATTTGCTAACTGGCAATAGCAGCAGGGCTGCCCTACCTTCTGGTCCTTCTGGATTCTGCTGGAAGCTGGTGTCGTGGATGGCACTTGAGGCTACGGTGGTCTTCGTTCTTTAGGTTTTATAACTTCTTAGTAGTTTCAACAAATGAATTTATATTAAAGGAACTGAGTATATATTAAAGTATAAAAGCAGAATGAAGCAAAGTGGATTTGATTCTAGCATCATTAGCCAGTAATTTCAGTGCGGTGACTGGAAGCACTGGAGTCACTGGCATTTTGTTTTATTTAAAGTAAAGGCAAATGAGAACAGAATTGGATCCTTCTCATTTTGTCTTTCAAGTGTCTGTTACAATAAACTTCATGTGACTGAGATTGTATACGTCTTTTGTTCTGTGCAGCTCTGAGCACGTTACTGTGATTCTGAAAATAACCACTAATCACTTCCTGAAGAATTGTCCTTTTTGATGAACTGCTGTGTATTTTCAGCTGCTTTTGACATTGTGCCACTAGAAGCTGGTTTGCCTTTCAAAAGTGTTTCCTCAGCTGTAGTTTGAGGTTCAGCAGCACAATTGCCTGTGAGGATAATTGGCTTTGTCTGGAAGATTTAGAGATTACAAGGTTGGGGAAGGAGTATGAGGGAGGAAGATACTGGATGGGGTCCCTGGGATAATAAGATATACTAAATTTTCCCCCCTTCCTCTATATTGTTAATTTTGATGTGAGAGAAACTAAAATAAGAGGAGCTTAGCTACTGTTTTCTGATGGAAGGAGGTTTTCATAAAAGTGCTCGTTCAACTGATGTGATTTTTTAGAGGGCTCATATCAGCTCTGTTTAACTTGGTGCAGAAAGGCAAGGAGACCACCCTGGTACACAGCTGGGCTGCAGCCCTGACTGCTCCTCCAGTGGGCTGCCTTCTGGCTACAGACTTGTTCCCGTCTTCTCCTCCCCAGATGACATGTTTATATTAGATTGTATGTACATTTTGTTGGAATTTTGCTTGATACTGTTCTATATTACATTCTTACAGTTAGAAATTTCTCATTGCCAAACCATCCTTTAATCCAAATTCTGACTTGAGTATAAGAAGTAATCCATGAGGGTACTGACTGAGCAAGTCAGCAGTTACCAATTAGAACAACAATTCTGAAATTTGCTGATTTGTAACCTAGAGATATTAAATGAAAAATATATAGACTATATGCACTAAGATGTGATTCAGTGAGAACATATGTTGCAAAGTAGTGTTTCTGTGTTAAATCATCTGTCTTGAAGCTGTGGAAACTATAATGAGAAAAAGCATGATGGGTGCAGTATATAAATGCCCATCCTTCCCCCCCTCTCACATGTGACAGCTGGAGGCAGATGAAGGGGCACTGGCACTCACCTGGCTGCTGGTGGAAGGATGCATTCTGTAGGTGGAGGTGTTTAATCGCCCCCTCACTTCTTTACATTTGGTCCTTAACCGGGGAACTTTTCCTTCACAAAACTGCTAATTGTTCTAACACAAGTCTATAAACATTCATTGGGGAGATGAAATTGTGCGTTTACAGTAGATTGTAATTTGAAAAGTAGCCAAATGCTGAGTGCATCCCAATATGTTTCCCAAATTTACTCTAGTTTGAATATAATTAACTTCAGTGTCTGTAACTTGCTCTGCCAGTACCAGCATCGCTGCCTATATTAACAGGGTGTTTTTACAGGTCAGGGTAATTATAAGCGGCATACCAGTCTCAAATGAGGTAATAAAGATAGCAAAGAGTTATGGCAAAATCCAAGTACAATTTAGCTTGTCAGGTAACCTTCTCAATGTCATGGGAATACTTTAATAATATTCACATTACAGTGAGCAAGTTACTACTTTTTAGACCAAGGATCCTCTCTTTTCTTCTTTTTTCTCAGAATTTCCTTATGGGTACAATACTGACTAAATATCCTGGTATTTATATTAATTCACCAAAACACTTCTCATGGTACAAAGCTGTATGAAATGCCTAATCTTGAGATGCCTTGAGGATTTGGAAGTGGGATCAAAAAAGAAAGTCCCCCACCCTGAGAAGTCCATAGATAAGAAAAAGATGTATCATTTGCAAGACAAGCAAAAAAGACGACTGTAAATAAGCAAAGGAAACATTTTCCTGGTGAGAGATAGGTAAGGATTGTTAGTAGGTAAGTCACATTGCCAGTCTCCTGACGTATTTGTTCTGGAGTGACCATGCAGATTCCTAGGAACTTCTGAGCATTTCGAACCTTATCAAGAACCTCCAAACTTGACCTGGAAGCGTGCAGGCTCTGTAGGTCGGCAGGGCTCTCGTGCTGCTAATAGAGAGTGCTCTGCTTTTTCACCTGATGTTTCTGACTTTCTTGAGCTTTCAAAACATTGCTTCTGGGTTTTAGGGTTTTCATTACATTTTCTGCAGCTGACTCTCTGGAAGATTGATGTGAGTGAGAGTAGGATTTCACCATAAGCTTCTGCCATGGTCCATTCATGCAGCTTTATAATTCTATAATATAGTGAATACAATCCTCTAATATGATAACTAAGTTTTTAACTTTTGGATATAGTTATCATATTAGAGGATTGTATTCACTGTATTATAGAATTATAACTTTTGTATATAGAATCCAGAAACTTCCTGGAATCTATGAAGAAATGACAGGACTTGGGAGAGTTTGCCTCAGACTCAAGAAAACTCAATAGAAACTCTTGTCTTCAGACTTGGCTGGTTTATCATTCACTTACCATACAGAAATGCGTTAATACAATTTACCTTCAGGAGGTTTTTTTTGTTTTAATGAAGTCAATGGTCAAGATGGCATTTTAGAAGTCTCAGAATAGAAATTTGGGAGACCTGATCTATGTCCCATTTGTGCTGTTAGAGGATTTGGAAAAGTACTGGTTAATGTAGTTGAACTGGGAACGCTCTTCAGACTACTGAATAGGCTGGTGCCTGGATTTGCCTCTTGCTTCATAAGCATTGGGAATAAGAGTCTGTTGGAGTAAGACAAATGGAGAGTCTGTGTCATTCCTGGGGGTGAGGTGGGAGACTTTCTGGGGAGGTGGGTCACAAGTCCCGTGTCCTTGGTGACATGTTTCGTTTTGCAGCAGAATAAGAGTGGAAAGGACAGAGAGGGGAGAGCAGTAACACAAAACATAAGAGTAAGTTAATTTTACAAGCTATAATGTTGTCATTCTTGTGGAATTGTTAACCCAGGAAGACAGGTGAGCATTATTTATTTATAAATATGAAACAAAATGTGATGCCATTAACTCCACGTTAATGAAATTACTAACCAAACATTTTCTCTCTTAACCTAAAAGTTGTTTCCTTTTTCATTGTCACCTTTATAAGATCTGTGTGTTACCAACTAAAATCTATGCATGTGAGACAGGACCTGGTTCTGCTTTCATTTGTCCTGGCTTTAGCTTCACTGGTCTCAGGGATTTTGCCTCTCCATAGAAGTGATAACTGTTGCAACCTCTTCAAGTGATTTCAAAGTGACAGTTAAAAAGTGAGATGATACGGAGTGAGGGTGAGCTTTTGTGTGTACATGCATGTGTCACATTAAGGCTAGGAGGTCTTTGGTGCTATTTCTGTAGTGGCTTCCAATAAAATGGGTTTGCTCTGCCAGGTGGAAAGTAAAATTGACATTTTGCTGAGTCTGAGGCAAACTCTTCCAAGCATCTTATTGTCTGCTGAGGTTTGTTTGTCTACAATGTACTGCTACCAGATGCTGTTTCACCATTTCTGAGAGCTCTGAGACCAAGAGGTACATTTCTATAATTAATAATAGAAAACAATTTCCTTTTTAATTTTAACGATGTCAGAAAAGATCCAGTCCATCATGCTTTGTGAACCAGCTCCTGGCAGCTGCTGAATAATAGCGAGAAAACTCCAGCTTGCTTTCTCTCTGGTGGATGTACCGTGGTACTTGCTATTCATTAGGCCCTGTTTTCATGCAAGTTCATTAAATAGAATTGGTGGGTGATAGGTACCTTACTGCCTGAAGGCCACTTTGATTCCCATGTTTTAGTGTTATCCTTCTGCCACTGTATACTTGCAAGTACTTGAGGAAGCAATAACTACAGTGCAAGTAAACTTGCTGAATTTTCTGACATTCTTAATGATCCCTAGGAAACTGGCTTCCAAATTTGCAGTTTGTCGTGGTTTAACCCCAGCCAGCAACTAAACACCACGCAGCCGCTCACTCACTCCCCCCCACCCAGTGGGATGGGGGAGAAAATCGGGAGAAGAAGCAAAACCCGTGGGTTGAGATAAGAACGGTTTAATAGAACAGAAAAGAAGAAACTAATAATGATAATGATAACACTAATAAAATGACAACAGCAATAATGAAAGGATTGGAATGTACAAATGATACGCAGTGCAATTGCTCACCACCCGCCGACCGACACCCAGCCAGTCCCCCGAGCGGCGAATCCCTGCCCCCCACTTCCCCGTTTCTGTACTGGATGGGACGTCACATGGTATGGAATACACCGTTGGCCAGTTTGGGTCAGGTGCCCTGGCTGTGTCCTGTGCCAACTTCTTGTGCCCCTCCAGCTTTCTCACTGGCTGGGCATGAGAAGCTGAAAAATCCTTGACATTAGTCTAAACACTACTGAGCAACAACTGAAAACGTCAGTGTTATCAACATTCTTCGCTCTGAACTCAAAACATAGCACTGTACCAGCTACTAGGAAGACAGTTAACTCTATCCCAGCTGAAACCAGGACAAGTTGCATGCTTTTCAAATAGTGTTATCAGTAGTTACCCTGCCAGGAGAAGGAATACAAGTTCCAGAGTTTCTGGTTCCAGAGATTTGTTTGATGCTTTGCTTTGACTTCGCGCTGCAAGCTGGAACAATGTCATCTTTCTTGTATCTCTCTGGTGTTGCCATCTGCCATTGGGGTTAGCAGGGAACTCATTTTAGAATTGGTTAAGCCATGTGCCGGTTTGGGACCTTGGCTCAAAAACAGTGCATTGCTGAACTGAGGGCAAGCAGAGCACTGAACAAATTAAACCTAGAAGTGTATTTCCTTCCAGCTTAGATTTGAACTTAACCTTAATTTTGGTGTGTGTATTGTTATACATCGTGGAGGATTAATTAGATGTGGCTATACTTCTGTAGTAAAGATTAGTTATACTTCAGATTTATACAAGAAGAAAGCTGTCCTGCTTGGAGCTCTCACAATGGAGGAGGGCTACTACCAAGACTTTAAGCCACCTTGACACACTTGTGAGTCTGGACTCCTCTGTGGAGGTCCCTGGCATAACACTGACCCGAAGCCCCAGCAGGGCTCTGGGACCTGTTAAGCTATGGGTGATATGCTCCAGCAGACACCCACCTAAAATTTCTGTGGATACAAGAGGACTCAGTAACAGAGGGACTCCGTGTTGGAGACAGGACAAGGGAACATTTGCTTTCATATACATGTCTAGGCAAAATAGTTTATTCTCAGTCCCTTAAAATAAGAATGCTTCTTATAGGTCTGTATCAAAGCTGGTGTTATACCATGAGCTTCAGAGAACATTTTTTTAATGGGTGGCTTTTGTAATGTTAAATGGAGGCTGACTGTAGCTTTGTATAAAGGAGGAGCTCAGCTTGGGCAGGAAGTGGCAGTCGGGCTGAGCAGGGAAAAGTGGCTTTTAATCACCGGGGCACAGGAATAGCCTTGTTGGATTAAGTGCAGACCTGAGGGAAAAATAATGAAGGGCAGAGAGAAGCATCATTAAGTATCAAAAGCAGTCATTTAGAGAGAGAGCCTTCCAAGGAATTTACATTCATGGTCAAACCCTCCAGCTCCAGAAGGCAATGGAGGAGTGAGATATGAATCATCAAGGCTACACTGGCTTTGGATAAAAGGTAAGAATCTAGATTTGAGATAAGGGAAGCAGAAGAACAGAGGAAAGATTTTCAAGGTGTCTGTCTAGAATATGGTGGCTCCATATAGGGAGCTGGATTGCCAGCCCTCTGGCTAGCCTTAGACCTAGAAGTGAGGGCTTACCTATAGGACAGTTACTACTGAAAATTAGGGCATTTTTCCTCAAGGCTGATAAAGGTTGCAAGAAGAAAGCAAGCATTCAGAGCAAAAAAACAGTATTTCATGGTGTACTCTCATGGCTGATCTCTCCTTGGTGTCCTGGATGAGAAGCAGTAGGCAACTAGACAGGTATTAGTTTAATAAGTATATTGCTGTTTCATATTAGTTTTAGTTATAACCTTTTGTTTCTGATTTGTTACCCAAAAGTATAACCGTATGTCTTGCCCAAAGGCATTTTTTAAAACCATTGTGCTTGCCTGCTGTAAAGAAGAGGCTGAACGAGCTAGCAAATAGCTGGAAAATAGTGGGTCCTGTATATTCATGGTGCTAGCAGGACATGCAGCACCTCTGTGGGACTTGTGCCTTATAATGAGTAAGTATACAGCTCCAGGCTGTGAAGATCAGTGTGAAGGTGGTACTGTCAACTAATGAGAGTTCGGGAAGAATTTTTTTTGACAGCAATAATATGGTGCTTCTTCTGACTGTGATATGACCCTTATGATGCTGCTTGAATGGCAGTCTGACAGACCATGGTCTGCAGTGTTCTTGGGCAAGAGGAGGAATGATGGCTTTGTCACAAAATCATTGTTTTCTTTGATAGATGAAATTGTGAAAGAAGCTGGGTGATGAGATTGAAAGTAATCAAGAAGAATCTGTAGTTTAACAGAGCTCAGTTCATAGGTTAAACCTACAAACTGTGCTCCGAACTTCTGTGTTCTGAGGGACATCCCAACCTTGAGGATGGGAGACTTGTGGCTGGAAGATGGAGATATGTTTGACAAGTAGAAAAACTCTAGTTCTGATACTATCTTGTAAGCAAGATTAACTTTCTTTATGAGTTGACACATTGTCAAACTGTACAGGCTACAATCCAGAATAAAGCAAAATTAATATAAGGATATTGATCAAGCTGTGAACAGAGCAGTCACTCTGCTGCAGGACTTGACTCTCTTCTTGAATGAAAGAAATACGCTTTTAAAATGCATGCTGCTGATGGACAGAACCTAGCTGGGAGTTTTGTTTTGCTAACGACCGCCAAGTTAACAGAAAGACTCATTTAATTGACCATGTCAGACTCTGTTTTGTGATAAAAGATGCTGTGTCTTCTTCATTCAAGTACCAGTGAGGTGGGTGTTTTCCTTCAGTTGCAGTCTAATTTGGCACTAATATAAAATGAAATTGAGCAAAGATATTAAAATTCGGATCCTTTATGCAGCCATCTTCTCAATCTTGTTTCACACAAAATACTCAAGTAGAATTTCAGTAAGAAATGATTTTGTGACTAGGAGCATCATTTATCCAACTTCGCATAGTTGGACTCAACTCAAGACTCCTGGCAGTCCTCAGTAGTAAAAACCTCTGGAAAAATGGGCCAACTTGTCCTAAAGATGAACTGAATGCCAAGGAACAGGAACATCAGATTATTGTAGCCTGGTTTCCTAATGCATTTTCTTATGCTGTTAGCTGACGTCTAAGAAAGCACCAGTGCCAGCTAAAGCTTTTCTTGTGACTGTGGCATTGCAAAGAGCATTCTCTAATGTCTAATAAAAGGTATGTCCTCATGATGTAGTCTCTCCGTCAGCAGGGACACTGCTAAGGTATCTCTTCTCTATTATTTTCATGAAGCTTGTGGGAACCTACCAAGTCATTTGTATTGTCACAGTGCAGATAATTGCTTTTATTGGCAGAGGTAGGCCAACTCTGAAAATCTGGTAAAAAAAAATTAACTTCAATAAGTAATACAAAACTGAGGTTTTTAAAATTTTTTAAAACATTGTAAAATTCTGCTAGTTTGTTAATAATTCAGGGAAATGTGAACAGGTGAGAAGGAGTACTCCACTACTCGGAACTGCACCTTTCCTGGTGATCAGGAATAGATCCAGCTTTTCCCCCATCGAATGTTTTTGGCAATGCCTCACATTCTTGCAGTGTTTGGCAAGCTTTCTTAATCCCCCGTCTTACTGTGTGGCCCATCTTCCAGGCAAACTTTTGCAACACTTGCTGCCAAGTCACAGATGAATGCAGAAGTAGTTGGCAGAACCAGACGTCTGGAGGTAAAGGACCTCTGTGTATTTTGGCATATTCCTTGACAGCTTCTGGAAGGTCTTCTGCAGATAATGTTCGGTATTTCCAGTATTGCCCATGAGTAAAGCACAAAATTATCCTAGTGATAGGAAAAAAGGCATAGAGATTAAGTATGAAAAGAATTCTCTCTAATGTAGGTAAGACACTAAGGAAGTGAATTAGACTTGGCTCTTAATACAGTTTAACCTGTGCTAATAGTAAAAAATGTCTTAATTTGTCCTCAAAGCCAAGGAAATCTGGCCCTGAGAAAGTGTCTTCAAATTAATCACACTGCATTACTTAATGGCTATAAAATTATCAGTCCCTTTGGTGTGTGTTAACAGGTTCCCCTGTAATTGCTGCACGGTTTTCTAGGAGAGGAGAAATTGTAATTTTGTTGTTTAGCACATTAATCAGAAGCGGAGTTTGATGTGTTCTAAAATGATATTCAGGTTACCAATAACAATTCCAATCTGTCATATAAAGAGATGTTTTTCTTTTTCTTTTTTTTTTTTTATTTTAAGTAGCCTGATTGTAGCCTGCACAGGTATTTTCAGCAGTAAAGAAAAAAAAGTCTTAAACACTGTCATTGCTGAGAACCTTTGAGTGTCCAAGCTACCCAGCCTCTGAAAATTGCTATAATTGTTGTGCTTTCATCCTTCTGTAAAGGATCTCGACTGTGGGAAGCATAGTTTGTAAGCTGACCTTGGGTTCTCCATATGCATGTCTACATCTGATGATGAGTTTTCTGCTGCTCATCCCCCCGCCAAGTAACCTGCTTTCACACACTGCTAAATTCACCTTTTTTTCCCTCTCACTGTCTTCTAAGCAAGTACCATGATCTGTATATATTTCTGATCTCCTCTCTTCCATTTCTTTGCAAAATGCTCCATTTCCACTATTTTTTTTTTCCCACTAGCACTTGAATTTTTGTCACGTTTGTCCAGTAATGGGCTGATAACATTGGCATCTTGGGAGTGATGGAGACTCAAAACAGAACAGGGTTCCTCAGGCATACAGCTGGGTGACTGAACTGATTCACATTGCAAAAGGGGTTAATTAGAAGTTAAAGACTCTGCAGTCTCTTACATTTAGGGAATGCCTTCCTGCTCAAACTGGGGATGATTTGAGATTAACTTTTCTGTTTGTGGTTTGACAGTAGTAACAAAAGTATCCTAACATAAAACCATAACTTGAGTAACTTGTTTCATTTTCTGACTATTTTGACAGAGATTAATAAAAAGATTAATAAAAAATCAGACATTTTAACTTTAACAATCACATGGCGTTTATAATTATCTGTGTGAATGAACTGAGACTCCTTACCATCAGTATTTACTCTGGTCCCATGGCTTAACAAGACAAGAATAATGAAAAATCACATCAAAAAGCAGTGGGGAGTTTTTAGCAAAGCTTCAAACTATTGAGACAAATATTGTCCTGACAGCTACCTTTGCTCTAAGCTGAATCACATCAGCTATTGTTGTGCTTTGTCTGAATCAGAATTTAAACAATTTGGTGTCATTTTAAGTACTTTGTTGTTGGAAAATACATTTTTAGACTTGAATTTAAAAAATAATTAACTCCACTGATGCACTCAGAAGGGGGAGAAAAGCTACGGGGGCCTACCAAGTAACCTTGTGGTGTAAATTATGGAGTGGCCAGCCCTGTCCTGTCCTTTTGGCAGGCTGGCTGCCTCCCGAGCTGTCCAGAGGCAAGCAGGGGGCTCCCGGGTGATGCACCAGGCCCTTGGATGCGTGAATGTGCTCACTCTTCACTTCTGAGCAGGCTGCAAGCACATTTTAATGCAAAACTCTGCTACTGAAGGGTAAACAAAGTGAGAAAATATAATGGGTAAAGCCTGTCCAATGACAGAGCTGTCACTGACTTTGGCAGGCAGAATTTTACTCTGATTTTTATCTTCTTTCATTTATTTTTATGAGTGAGCCTGCTTGACAACATGATAAACAGGATCAGAAAGGAGCTCACGGGGTCTCGCAGGACACCAACCTGCTCCAGCTGCCATCACACGCCAGGCACAAAATGACTTTTACGTACGTAGCATTTTCTAGAAATTCCGTATGTGCTGCCCCTAACCAGGGTGAAGAGATGTGGGCTTATTTGTATTATTTCTGTTAAGCTTTTTCTATCATGACTTCGCTCTCATTCCATCCTTTGAACAAGGAGTCGACATTAGAAAAGGGAGATGTCCTCATTGCTGTATGCATGTGTGGAAATACAGATTTTGAAAGCTGATCTTTGAAAAACTTGAAATATCCAAGTCAAGGCTGGCTGCATTTTTAGTCTTTTTTTTTTTTTTTTAATTCTAAAATTACTGTTTTAACCCCTCTGCTCCGGAATGCCACAGGACAGATTTATTTGGTGGTTTATCTAAGTTTCTAAATTACATGTAGGACATGATGCCACATGCTTTCTCTTAAACTACTAGTTTCTTTTTGCCCTGTTCTCCCCTTCTATTTTCTGCTGTGGCTGTAACACCTGCTTTGTGTATCTGCTGAATACTTTGTCGCTTCATTTCTTCCTAATTAGATCTGATGAAGGGCTTTCCCTCTCTTATGCCAGAAGATTTGGCTCAGGCTTCCAAAGCACAGGTTATTTGAAGGATTTATTTTCTTTCCAGCAGATATATTCTTTATCGCATTAGATTTTTCCAGCTTTGTCCTTTACAGCAAGCAGCATAAAATAAACCAATACAACCTTTTTTAAACTGGTTTAGCTGTTGTGTCTGTGTTGATTCAGGAGCTATTTATTTATAAATCATTTCAAGATAAATATTCACTGATTATCTTTTTTTTTTTCCTCCTGACGACTGTGTAATTTAAAGCATACTATGTTAAATCTGGGTGTCATTACATTATACAAATACTGAAAGCTTAAAATATAAACTTGCAAACCAGGGAACAGACAGCAGGAATAAATGTGCTGTGTGAATTGTACAGATGCCTATTATTCTCCTTTTAGCAAATATTAAGATAAAGCTGATCTGAATTGTAACCAAGCCATCTATAAGAACTAATGGCTGGAGGTTAAAGCAATGCAAATTCCATTTAGGAGTGTGATGTCCTGAAGGGCATATCAGAGGAAGGCTCACTCCATAGCCACCCTGCATCTTTCACTGTTTGCCTCAACACTGGCTGCTGGGCTCATAAGAGATGTGATACAAGCCTCAGTGGAGCTTCTGGTCTAACCTAATGTAGCTGCTCTTATGAATTAAATAAAGCATGATTTTTAAAAAGCTGATGGCCACTGATGAAGAAAAAAATACGGTGTTTTTATTCCCAGAGCTTTGCTTTCACGTTTATAACGAAATCTGAAACCAGGTCAGTTTTATGCTTCCTTTTTTTGCTTATGTGGAGGCGGATATTTTTCACACATCTGCTTTTTTTGGTGCTGAGTTGTATATGGATCAAATCTTAAGTAACTTAGCAACAGATTAATATTTTACTGACTGTGTCTACCCAGTCTGTTGTGGGTTGCTCAGTCTCTGAGCTCCTGGCGGCCTGAAGCCCACGACCAGTAACTGTGGGCTGCCCTGGCTGAGCTAGTACAGCTTTGCAGGGCTCGGGCTCTGGGTCTGCCATGGGGGTCGCTGGAACCAGGGTGCCACTTGCCAGGGCAAGGACAAAAGTTGCTTGCATGTGCGTGCTGTGTATTGTGTGGATTCACCCACAGACAGCCAGGAAAAGCCTCTGTCTCTGACAAAAGAACCCTGATGAAACAAATCTGGACTTTGTTTGCTAAACTCCTTCTGTACACCAGCAAACTCTTAGTTTATTTATTACCCTTTTCACCGTAATATTTACCACCATCGGTTAATAGAATATTAACTGTTAAATCGTTTGTAGAAAGAGGGGAATTTTTGCTTTCCAGGAAAAGTATTTTCCCCATTTTTGGCCACGTGATATTTAGTGTTCTTCCCTGCCTAGCTGCTGCAATTTCTTTAAAAAAGTCAGGCTGTAAATAGTTCTGTTTCCATGCAATGTTGAGCACAGTGGAATTTCAGAGTTTGAGACTGCATCTAGAGGGATCTAGGCTGCTTTCTCTCCTTCTCTCTATCCCTTCTTTCAACAGACTGATATTCTGATCCCTATGACACCTTTGCATGGGATTATGTGGACTGCAAGAAACAGAATTTGACCAATGGTTTTTAAGGTGTGCATTACATCTGCCAAAGGCTGGAAACAAGTATAATATCCTAGACCAAGGGAAGATAACAGCATTTGAAATATTTTGTTCATTTTCAATTTCTAGACTGGTCAGCGACAATAAAATAAAAGTTACAGACTTTTATTTGGTGTGAATGAGTATTGGATGTGTGTGAAAGGATCATCAGTAAAGCATTATTTTAATGCAGAACAGATTCATAAGCCTGTGACACATTTTATGTGAAGAATTTGTTCAGTGGGAATGGACTATGGATATGGTACTAGGGGTGCTGCAGTGTTCGCAGAATACAGTAGAAGCTACTTCTTTTCTACCTTGCCTTCAAAAAGAAAATGCAGTCTCTATAGCAGTGTGTACCTTCCTGTTACAAAGCAAGAAGCCAGAAAGGCAGAACAGAATTTTCCCCTGAAAAATTCTTTTTACTACTTTTAACTACTTTTTTGCGCTTGGTTAAAGAGGTTTTGCTGTCATTGGACTTGCACACACGCTCATCCCACTTGGATTTCTCGTGTCCTCCACCCTGTCAACAGTCACATTTCTGTAGGGTGAAGATGAAGTGTGAAGAAAAATGATTTGTGTCTTCTCTTCCCATTTTTCCATTTTTTCTTCCTTTCATGTTTATACAAAGGCTGAATGAATTTTCAGTGTTTTTGCATGCCAGTTTCTTGCTTATTAGTTGTTTTCCAATGGCAGCCACAGGCCAGCACTGTGTGCACAGACATCAGATTGGCAAAGGGTGCAAGAAAAGACAATGCCCTCTGGGGAACTGAGGCAAAGAAAAGCAAAGTGGCTTTCCCACCATCAGGCAGAATTATGTCACAAAGCTGAAATTTGAGGTAAAAAAAATGAGTTTTTCTTAAGTGTCAGTGCAGACTGTCCTCTCTTGGTGTGCATTTGATTTTTGAAACTCAGATCGTTTTTACTAAACCTTGTCCTCTGTATCTTCCTCCCAGTCACAGGCAGTTAGAGATTGAAGTATATTCTGAAGTCACAGACAGTCACAAAGAAGTGAAATGTAAGGAAGTGAGAGAACAGAGGGTGTTTTAGTTAAATCATTCAATTGCTCACTGAGGAAGTGCTAGTGTCTAGTTGCTATTTGTGGGGGCATGTTGGTATACGTGCACCTATGCTATACGTACACCTATACTGATGGGAAGAGCATCTAGTACAGTAGCCTACTTTGATCTGATAAAGTGAAGTAAGCTATACTGAAGGAAAATAATTTTACCAGTGTTTCTACCTTTATGTTGCTGAACTGTTTCTCCCTTCTGTACTAGGCAGAGTCTGTTTGTTGTACGGAAATGGTCTGACAGTAGATGTTCTGTCACTGTAATAAACTTGCTGTGGTTGTCCCAGTGTCAAAATTAAGCAAAAGTGAAGTTGAGTTAAAAAAAAACTTGTTTCACATATTACTTCCTCGAAAAGGGACAAGAGAGCTTAGAAGTATGGGGCTCCTGTGGTGTTGGTTTGCTCTCTTCCACCTGGGTCAGATTTAGGTCTGCAGCCATTTTCTTTAACCAGTTATTGGCTTTGTTTTGACTGGGTCAGTCTCCACGCCGCTATGGTTGCCATTGTGGCGGGGGCACCAGCACCAGCACATGCTGCCTGCAGAAGGTTGGTGGCTTGGCTGCAGGTGTCCACGTTCTTCCTCACGTGGCATGAGCTCCAGCCATCTGAAACCCACCTGCTATGCTGGGGAAAAGTGCTGGAAACTGCAGGAAAAAACACAGCTGTCTGATGTCCCACCTAGAGCCAAAGTACAGGAGTCAAATTTGGCACTTGGTTGGTTTGTCAGTGCGACAGACTTGATTATAGCTGTCTTTGCTGTTTGTTGGTGATGAACAACAAGAAAAAACATTGGAGTGGTATATGATTATGGGAAAAGTTGCTGAGAAAATACTGTCAGACTGGAAGGGGTGCCTATTTATTCTTAGAAGTCTACTGACAGTATCTTGTAATGTTTTTATGCTTGAATGTACATCTGAGTATGCAGTTGTATGATCATCTGCATGACTTTTCTTTTTTCCTTTCTTACAGTGCATGCCAATTAAAGGCCTTGGATTTGTGCTCGGAGCCTACAAATGTATTTGCAAGGCTGGATTCTATCATCCCAACATCTTCTCAGTGGACAGCTTTCAGAGTAAGTGCCTTTGCTTGAGTTTAAAAAAAAAAAGAAAAAAGAAAACAGCTAGAATTAATAATGCAGGGCTCCTTTTTATCCTCATCAGGGTTATACAGTAAAATCCCAGTGGTCTGCAACTCTCGGATTATATAATCACTTAAGGAGTTCTAGCCCTTTGGTTTGTCATTCACGATACTCGTGAGGATCCTGTAAAACATACCCGCTTGAAGAATATTTGATTTGTAAATAAATTTAAAAACATGAAAAGAAGTCTTGCTATGGGGAATTAGAGATTTCTGGCATCTGTGCTCAAGCATAAGCATTGAGGGAATTAATCTAGTAATTTTCTCTTTGGTCAGGGCAAACTAGAATGCCCTAGCCTCTGGCTTTGTGCAGGCTTTAATTGTTTTCATTTTACTTCATTTGCAAAGGATAATCCAAAGGAGCATCCAAACTCTAATACTTGCTGATGAGGAATTAGAGATTGGTCAGGCTGCTGAGTCTGGTTGGCTGTATGATATGGATGACATATAGCCTACACTTGCCCAGAACACACAATGTATGGTACTCAGACGGTGTTGCTCACAGTAAGAGAACCAGAACTCTGTTGATACTCCGCAGGGAAAATATATAAACTGCATGCCCAAAGTTGATGTCTATTACTTTAATCATATGACCAAAGCATAATCTCTGCGCAGATTTTGTGCCAAAATTGTTGCAGTTATAGTAGTAGAGCTCATACTGCAGTCACAGGTGTAAAGCTGTTGCTTGAAGGTGTAACAGGGCATCCTTCTCTGCCTCCTACTTTCGAGTAAACACCATCCCCAGCTTTTTTGCACCATCCTTTAGCCAAAGGTTGATGTTGTCAGCTCCCTTCTGCGGGAGCAGTTTGTATGAGATGGGAATGACAATGAGTAGCTTTCACCAAGCTTGGTCCAGGACTGCGTGTATTATCTCCTGCCTTGTGTGAACATAGCTGTTCCTGTTTCACTATAAAAATACTTCTACTAGTATTCAACACTTCACGTGCACCTCTGTGATACTCACAGATACAGATTCAGGTGTTTTGTACTGGTAAATCGTGTGCAGGATTACATGACATGGTACTTGTAAAAGCATGCCCCCATGCTACAGAGCTGCAAATAAAGCTTCCAAGTTCCTTCCTATTCTAGTTACTCTTGAGCTCTGCTTTCTTACATAAAAAGTGATGGGGATTATAGATGAAAGGCGAGTAACTTTTAGTACTAGGAAAGCTTTAGAATTCCCTATTTGTTCACAGCCCTGAGTTCCGGATATTAAATCCTTTGACCTGTGTCATGGGTTGACCTGGTTTTTATTGTTTCAATCTGGTTTGCATATAGATTGGCCAAGATATCTTACCCCTAATTCAGTATATCTCATATATATATATATATAAGAGAGAGAGATTTTTTGTCTCCAGTATATATATGTAGCATAAATAGCACAGTGTCTTTGTTCAACAGTTTACCTGGTGAGTGTTTGTTTCCCTTCTCTTTTCATATTGCGGAGTGTCACCGAAGGCAGCCTTGTGATAGTGCTTTTTCTCTGGGCTGTGTGAATCTTTTGATAGAGTAGGGATGATGTTTAGTTGCTCCTGCAGTGCAGTGAGTTACAGTGGAGTTGGTATTTAACTCCTTGAATGAGCATATAGGAATAAGCATTCTTAGATTTTTGTCATGCCAAATGCCACAGAACACACAAAAATAATGTGGCTAGAGATCATAACAGCATTGATCATTAAGGATGAGATTCATATATCTCATATCAGCTGTCTAATATCTACATGCTTGGTATGTATTAGTCACCTAGGTTTCAACTGCATTCAGCATCAACAGCGTGGCTCCCCTGGAGGGTAATTCTGCTGCTTTAGAAAGGCAGAATTTGTCTTTAGATGGGAAAAGTAACTCTTCAGGCAAATAACCTTTTTTCTCCATTTACTATAGAAGCTATAGCTAACTATGTATCTACCTTAGGTTGGATATTTAGATTCTGAATTGCTAACATAGAGTGAAATCTGTCTCATGAAAGTGTTTGCATATGCTGATATTTTAGGGTGTGTAATTAAATGATCTGGGGCCACTTTGATTTGAGCACGTGTTACTGTGAGCTAACATAAACATGACTTTTGAAACAGTCAGTAATAAAGAACTGCTTTAATTTATCCAGGTGCAGCTCAATCTGCCAAGCTCTGTAGGTGATTTCAAAAAGTGAACAGTGAGACAGCTAGTGTGAGACTGGAAATGACTGTGAAGTAATGGGAGAAAAACCAGTGGTTCAAGGGAACTTAGCCCAGTCACCCAGCTGCATTCTGTAAAAAGAAAAAAGGAAAAGATGACATGGTTAAAACGGCTGTAATATGCATTTGGATGTTCAAAATGATGCTAATACAGGAATTCTAGACACGAATTCTGCAAGCAGTTTTAACAGAAACTGTCTGACCTGAAGATCTCTTTGTGGAAATAGGTTGGTGAAGTCTGGTGATAAAAGAGATGAAACCAAGTAAAATGTTACTCGTTTAGAAAGTATTCCTAGTGGAAGAAAATAGAGGCAGGAAAGATTTGCAGGTCTCAAGATGAGATGTAAGTAAGCAGATAGATAGATAGAAAAAATGACCAGTTTTGTACTTGTGTGGATTGAAAAATTGGATCAAGTGTGTTACGTCTTGAAATGGGAGCATTTCTCAATGATACTGGGATTCTGCACCGCAACAAAATATGGTTAACTACAGCTGCAGATTGTGCCTCAAGTGTCAGAGTTTTAAGCGGGGGCAAGGTTCTGCTTTAGGTCCACATGAAAGTTTTGGGTTGAGTCTGAAAGACAGCTGTATAAAATGCCTTTGCAGGGGTGTTGGACACTCTACATGGTTTGCTGGTGGGAAGGGTTAAAAGATTGCTTATCTGCCTCCTCTGCAAACTCAGCTGGGGCCCTGAATGCCAAGATGGAATTTTGCATAAACAGTGTCCTCTGTAGGAAAGACTCCGCAAATTGGTTGCTCTTCTGACTTAAAGCAGCGTGATGTTGCTGCTCCCAGGGGGGTTGCACATGTTGCAAGTTCCCAAAGTGTGTGGGGGTCAGGAGCACAGCTGAAATTTAGGCTGTTCTCTTACTGCATAGGAAGCTAGGTAGAAGAGCATTTCCCTCCCAAGGCTGAATTTGTTCTTCAGAACTGACAGTACCAAAATATGTAAAACCTTTCCATTTTTTCTGCATTAGTTAATGAGGACCCTGGGTACTAGTGGGGCACAGTTATTGCCATATTTCCAGGGCCTCTTTTGAGGATGGAAATTGATTTTAGAAGAAAATGTATTTCATGTATGCAAGTTGCATTAACCTGTAAGTGCTTGAGTACATGATTATGCACTTTCTCCTAATGGCTCATTTTTAGGTAGCACTATTAGTATAGGTAGAATAGACTAACTGCTGACTACATACATTTTAACATTTTTGTTACACCCTTCTCCAAAGCACTTGCGTTCTCTGCCTCACAGGGTAATCAGGTTTGCATTGGAAGGTTCTTAGTAGAACAGCAGTGCTTTGTTCAGCCTGAAAGTTCATTCTTTAGCAATGCATCATCCATATATTGCAGAGATTCTGCTCAGCTCTTGCTGTTCGGATGTGGAACCTGCCCTGTGCAAAAAGGTGTTTGCACCAGAAGTGTCTCTTTTGTCTGGATATGGGACTTTACTGTCTCTAACGGTGCTATGATCACATAAAAAGTCCCAAGAAGGGTTTCCACTTCAACGAGAATTCCTATTTTTTACACCTGCCCTTGCCTTTGGTTCTTCAACAGAACTTGCATGTGCAGATCTTTGCATGTATGAAGGCTGTCACTGACTTCAGTGATCTCTTTCTGGGGTGAGGATTATGACCATGGCTGATTACCAGGTTTTGATGCTGGCAGGGCCAGTTACATTCACACACACTGAGTTACTGCAGCATCGCTGATGCTACTGGTGTTGTTTCTAATTTACTCTATTATAGAACAGGAGCAGAATCAGTCATTTGTTCTGCTCAGCGCTCAGCGTGCACTGTGCTTTCTGTGTTTATCTGCTGAGTTTTGACTGGGGTCTGGGATGATTTTGTTTGGGGTGGTAGCAATCCCTGCCCTGGCACTTAGCAGTCTGTGGTGCCATTCTTACTTTGCAGAAAGATCTCAGCTGGCAATGTCACAGCTGCTGAGGCACCCCTTGCATAGCAAAGTCTGCTTAGGAGAACCAAAGCTGGTGAAGAGTTACCCTCAGACCATTTCAAAAACAGAGGGGCTGATCGGACGGAAAAATAAGACTAGGATAGAAGAGAGAAGAACTAGGAAAAGAATATAGTAGAGGGGACACAGCTGAAGCATTTAAGCTTTTTGTTTTATTTTTCCAGTACTCAAGCATTTTCCTTATTATACTTCATATTAGTTTGTGTCCCTGTTCCTGCTTTCCACCAATTCTTTGTTCTTTTTTCCTTCCATTTTATCCTTTTTTTTGTTACTGCATTTTATTTATTTTTTCTTTTCTTTTTTCCTTGAGGATGGTACTTTTTTACACCTTCCTCATCCTCAGTTTGAACTCCTGGAGCACAGTCTTTCAGTTTTTGCTTCCATCTTATTTGTGTCAGTGCTAAAACCGTGGCTGCCTTACATGGAGCAGAATTGGCTTCTTGTCCATCTACTTTACCAGTGTCTAAAATTTATTGTCATCTTTTGGGGAGGAAAAACTGATTTTCTTCACTGGAGGAGGCATATGTAACCCAAAAGAGCTGCTGAGATAGGAGAAGGCATGGCACAGTGAAATGTCTAGTGGTCTGTAAGAGGCAGTAACTTCATGCTTGGCTTGGACTGTCTATGGTTTGAGTTGACGTTACATTGACTTTGGTGAGGGGACAGGGCCAGGCATAAAGGGCAGAAATGTTCAACTGTGCAGTGGGCAGCAGTGCCCTGAGACATATAGTCAGGGCAAGGGTATGGGTGGACAAACAAGCTCCTAGTCAGTGGTAAATACAATGATCAGTTCTTTCCCAAGAACTTCCTGAAAAATGTTCTTTCTTTTTGGCAAGGAGGAAAAAAAAAATATGGGGATTACTAATAACTCTTTATCATATTGTGTAAAATCTCAAGTAGATCCAATTTTTTAGATCTTTCTTATGTTAGCTATAATGAAGAATCATCTCAAAGTCAAAAGATATTCACCAGATAATCAGTCATAGCTGGCAGTGCAGGAGATGCATATCGATGATCTTCCTTTGTATACAGCAGACAGCATGACACCAGACACATCTAAGCAAAGGCTTGCTGTTGTGTTATGAATTCATATCCTTGGGATATTTACTCCAACATGCAACTGTTTATTGGCTGTTATCCCTGTAGTATGTGATGAGCATACACATGAAGAAACTTCCGTGTATGACTCAGATAAGAAAATGCTTGATAAAATGGATTATAATGTACTTGCAACAACTTGCAAGGTTGAATATTTCAGAAATAAAGTAAGAATATCAAGTTTAGGACCATGCAAAATTATCAAGGCATATTCACATAATATTTGTGACTTAAGTAATCTCATAACTTTCGGTTTTAAGTGATATTTTTTCAGTGGTTATGTTTTTACACTGAAAATAATTTATTTAGTTACCACAATAAAAACATATTAACAAATGGCTCGTGTGGCTCAGAAATGTGAGGTTTTAAAGAGATTAAATAATCTTTTTGGAGATGGGCTAGTTGAAGGATGACTCTTTACAGAAATGATAAAGGAACAGGTGTGTGGTGGAAAAGCAGGTTGACGTGAGTGCACGTGTTGAGGAAATGAAGTGGAAGACTCGGACAGTAGGTGGTGCACTCTTGATTTGGGTATGGAGATGGCAGGTGGGAGAGTGTGACTTCTCTCTCTGACAGGACAGTGTGGGTCCATTGCTCTAGCTGTAATTTAGAAAACAGAGACATAATGTTAGATATGGAGAAGGTGGTTTCTGGCAAAGCTCTTGGAGTGATAATGGGCTGAGGTCCATGGCTGTTTGCTCTGAAAAGAAGTTCCAGTCCTAGGTTATCTTCAGGATTAGTGTTCCTTAGAGGTTCTCCACCTTCTTGGGATGCCCAGGCGTGGTTATTTTCCATCTCCGTTCCTGCCTCCCACAGACTGGGTCAGAAAGACGCAAGATCTCTTCTTGCTGTCTGCTTGTATCTAAGAAAATCTGGCTACCAGCATGAGTCAGCACTACTGTGCTATATTCAGGTTTCCAACATCTTTGTTTAGAATAAAGCCCCAAAGAGAAATCCACAGTCTTCATGAGAAATACCAGCCTGTTCTTTGCTCACTGCGGGATGCGGGAGTGAAGCATCCTACACTGAGGACGAGGAGCACAGGATTGCTGGAACTGCTTGCCAAGTAAACAGACTTGGATATACAGCTTCTTTGTCCCTTTCCCAGGCTTTGCCTCTCAGCAGATGTGTGCTCATGCGCATTCGTACATAGATTTGAGAAAGCAAGAAATAATTAACCTTGTAAATAACCTTCTGCTTCAAATGTTTCAAGCTAAAAGTCTGAAGACAGTTTTATAAGCCAATATGCATGTGCAACATCAGTGGAATAGGCTGTCTCTTGAGTTAAGACTAAACAGTGCATGATTTACTACTTTCACTGACAGAGGAGTATTTTGATCAAAGATATTTGAGCAATTCTCTAGTCTTGTAAAAAGTGAGAGAAGTTATTGCACATTTTAACACATCATTGATACACCATTGATTTGGCTTCAGCCACATTTTCTTGTTATATTAGTATATACAACATATATATTAACATTTAATAAACATATTATATATGTTTATTAAACATATATTAAACATTTCAGCAAATTCAATTTTCCTTCTTATTTAACAATATTCTTTTTTGCCCCCTTTTTCTTTCACCTTTTTATTCCATTAATTGCCTGTAGGGTAAGAAGTGTTAATGGATCAGAAAAAGTAGGAATCCTCCTGTAGTGGGTTCACTTTGATGGATGAGATGTCAGCTCAAGAATCATTGGTTTTTGTGGACAAAATATTAACTTGCCAATAGGTTTTCCTGGTTTCTTGGTGTGCATCTGTGAACAATGGAAAATTATACTTAGTGTTAAGTGCACTGGTTTTGCTTTGGGGACAGAGTAGTGCAATCATGCAACAGCATGCTGAACAAATGTTAATTAAGAAGGGGTTTATCTAATTTGAAGCTAATTAATTCACTAGATAGCATCTTTATGAAATTGAGGAATAATCTGAAATAGGATCAGAGCTTGTACTGTGAACATTAAGTAGTTAATGAGTCTGTTCATGTGTCTGTGTAAAATCCTTTCCTTATTCCCAAATCTTTGAGGTAATTTTTCTCCCCGTTCAGAATTCTCCTTCAAAGAATTTACCGTGCAGATTTAGCCCACATTAAATACAATGGGAAAGCATTTGACATTTAATAAGCTCACTTTCCCTCATGTCTAAATTGGTCTGCATTTTCTGAATGTGACAAAGGAGGGTGAAATGAGAAAAGCAACCCTGGCAAGTCATTTTGTAACTTAATGAGAGAGGCCAACAGGGAGGAAAAGGGAGTCAGCAGAGGACTGTTTTGCTCCTGTATGGATGAACTGCCCACGCTATACAACTAAAGGTGTCTCCCCTTACCCTTCTGATACTTTCAGGAAAGGATGCAGAAAATCGCTTTTCTGGCGGTGAATTGTCAGAGGAAGTCTACACCTGCCTACCCTGCAGGGAAGGATGTTCTTACTGTACAGATGATACTCCCTGCTATGCACAGGAGGACAAGTATTTACGGCTGGCTATCATCTCATTCCAAACGCTCTGTATGTTGCTGGACTTCATAAGCATGCTGGTAGTCTACCATTTTCGCAAGGCAAAGGTAAGCGGATGTGTTTTACTTTGATATTCCTGCCCATTGTGTGCTCCAGACTTATTTATGTTAGGTGTATAGCTTCTCATTTTGACAGTCGAGTACTTGGGTAAGGAGCTCAACTCAAGGAGAGGATGGGATTTCCAAACCAGAATGCTTTGCTTTAGGTGTGGACGTACCTAAATTGTTTATGTAGTTTTTGAAAAAAACACTGAGCAGTTTGTGTCTCCCAATGAAATCTGCTTACGTTTATAGATGGTCAGCAAAAATCAAGGAAACCTATTATGTTAGAAGTAATTTTGGAAAATCTGGCCAATTATGCAGGTATCTAAGGAGGCATGTGGGTATTTATAGTCTCGGAATCTTGAAAGTTTCTGTTTTACCTCTGCTGGGAAAGATGTTTGGTTTCAATATATTTACGAGACTAGCTGGAAAATAATTATATCAAAGAAAAATCTTTCCAAATAATTCTAGTTCCTAGACAGTTTAAACTTGATTCTATGGTTAAAGATTTTTTTTCTCTAAGTATGAATATATTAAGGAGTGTCTGTAAATTGCTGATGCAGGCTATGGATATGTTTTATGTACTAACCTAATGAACTTTCTGCTTTTACCTCACTCAAAATCTTTTAACATGTAAGAACTTGTGGAATCTCACTGTTGCCTCAGTAAACACAGGATATTCTCTGAAACTTCCAATTTACTAAAAAAAAATGAATTGAAGCTGGCACATATTCACTACTTACATTTGGGAGACGTAGGTGTGCACACAGTATGCTACATTGTTGAAATTAATAGCTTCATCCACTTTCCATAACTAGATGAGCATTTCCATTTTGGTTTTTGGAACACTTGATCCCACAGTCTTCCTAATCCTACAGTGTCTGTGTTACAAATGCATGGCTCATTTTGAAAGACTTTAATATCCTGGCAGGAAATCACAGAACGAGCAGTAACATTCTTTTTTTTTCTCTTCTGTTTCTGACAGAGTATTTGTATTTAATGATATTGCATAAAATGATTCAAATTACAGACTTAATCGTATTTATGAAGTTTTTCATTATGGAAGAAGTCTGTTGTAGGCATCTGTTTAGTTGCTTAACAGTAACTTAGCAGAAGAACTTTATTCCAATTTTGTGAGGTTTTAGTCCACATGGTAATGTTACTCGCTTTTAAAGTCATAGACAACATTATGAAAGAAGCATTCCTTGTGAGTAAAAACTTTACTCTCTAGACCTACAAAGTGAACAGAGTAGATTATCTCATATGCAGCTGTTGCAAGTTTGGCTTGATTGTTTTTTTCCACACTGAAATACCAATTGTTTTATAAGAAATTTCTATAATTTCTCATAAATAGTTTGAGATCAGAGATGTGTAAAATTGCATACACTCTTGCACTTGCACACTTACATATGTTCTGATATATGCATCCACTACAGTAAAAAAAAATAGATCTTTATTAAACATACTACAGAAATCTTGTATTTCACAAAACCTGCTAGTAATGAAAGGTGCATTTTTACTTTTGTGATGATTAGTCATTTCTCCAAAGTAGGCTATGAGTAAAGAACCAGATGGGATCTGAATATTTAATACCAAAGCAATACCAAAGAGGCATATACATATCTTTCCTTGTTTCTAAAAAACTTTTCACTCTTTATGAAAAAGTTTGAGCTCATTTTTTTCCAGATTACCTCTTACCATTAGACATCATGACATCTGAAGGAGTAAGAACCAGACATAAACCAAAACATTCTTTTTTCTGGAAAGAAAAGTGATGCCTTTGGTACATTGCATTTCATTCAGTTGGACAGAGATGTATTCAATCATAATTTTCCTACCTTAGAAGAGAGTTGACTTTGCTCTAAATATATCTCTCACAAGGAAAAGGTGAGGAAAAATGAGACAGAAAAGTAATATGGTGATTAACAATCCTTTCCTGTATGATCAATGTTTTCAGGGAGTAGAAACTGATAAATAGATGTTCCATTGCTTTTCATGTCATTCAGCTGAGTTTTTTCTTGGATTCCTTTTATGTTCTTTATCTTGTTGGTACAGCATGATTTTAAAAAGAAAAAGATCTTGTGTGATTACCATGAAATGAGAAGCTGTATGAAGGGCAAACATACTGAGAACAATGAGTATTTACGTAAGAAAACTGCTGGTTACATTGGATAATGACAGAAGTTTGGAGTGAAGGAAGAGAACTGGTAACTGACTGTGTACTCTCCACCAAGGGGGGAAAGTCAGGAAAATAAAAGAACAGATATTGAAATATATTCAGAATATCTGCATTTTGAGAATTTCCAACTGTTAGTGAAACAAACCTCAATTAGGTTAGTATATCTGTCTATGATTAAAGTTACCATGTTAAACTGCTCATTTCTATTGTGCTGGGTGGGTGTCAGAGAAGAGCATTTTTTGGATTCTCTCCCACGTATGACACTACAATATTCAAATAGTTAGAAAAAGTTGGTTTTAATATAGCATTTTAACAGAAAGAATTGTACTGCTACCATATCAAGGAACAATCTTCAAAGTCTTTAAAAGAGCAAAAGGTGGGGGTTAAGAATAAAAAATGCTACATTAAGGCCCCAGTGCAGAAAAGAATGAAGAGTAGATACGTGGCATTTGGGTACAGTTGTTGATCAGTAAAATGAGCTCAGTAAAATGGAAAGACAAATGGGATCAGGTTACCACTCTGGTAAAAGTGACTATGCAAAACACTACTTAATGCTTGTAGTTCATGGAGGCTCCTGGTAAATACTAACTTCAAAAAGCTAAGGTCCTGAAAACTTAAGGTCTACCAACAGAAAGCACCTTGGGAAGAAACACCCCTAACACCTTGACTGTGATATTGTGAGTATAATAATTCAGACAAAGAATGATAAAGGTCCATAAAGACCCTTTAGATTGTGATGGAAGTGACAACCTTGGTCTCAAAAAAATCAACGTATCACTAAGAGCAGATGCAGATCAGAAGTATTTTAGAGAAGAAGTATCTCAGCTATTCAGATCATAGTGGTTGCACATATTATGACCAAGCAGTACTTATAATGGAAACTGCTGTGGAAGAGTCACTCATCGGCTTAGTTTCATCAACAGTGCAGAATATATGCTAGATCCAAGCCAGTTACTAAAAGGTCAACCATTGGTAAAAGATCTACTGCTCCACTTCTAAAGAACATAGCAAAGAGAACAGAGATGTTTTCAACAATTACTGCCAAAGTGTTATTGACAGAATGTGACAACACGACTTTCATTTTGACATGATCTTTATTACTGACCTAGGATGTAATAATAATGATCTACAGGGAAACCTGGTAAATATCAACCAAAGTGGTTCCATGAGTGAAAGATCTTGACAAAATAAATGGTAATAAATAGGCAAAGCCTATAGCAAGCCAGATGACTGGCTTCTAAAAGCCAGGCTTCTCTTTAGAGGAACCTTTAGAAGTCTCTGAAGTTCTCAGTCTCTTCTTTTAGAACTTCTAAAGGTTCCTCTAAAGAGTCCTCTTCAGACTTCTGAAAGAACTCCTCTACAAAACTGCTGAATTATTTACTGTGGAGTAATCTACTGCTTACATTAGTAGCAGTAGAGGAGGAATGGAAAATAGGAAATGTGACATCTGTGTTTGTAAAGACTTCCTGTAATGGTGACAAGAACTAAAGATCAGTAGGTCCAGCTTACATGCTTGCAAATTCATAGAAATGGTAATAAAAATTAGAACTACTAGGTCCATGGATAAGTGTGGAAAGTGCTTTTGTCAGAATGTGATGCTGTACAAATGTATTTATAGCTCTGTGAAGGTGGATTATGAGCATGTGGGTATGAGAGTACTTTTTCCAAGGTCCACCACCAAAAGCTCTTAAAAATTATGATCTCAAGGGGCTAGGTGAGCTACACTTGTTGTAGGTGACCAAGAGATGACAGAGGAAAAGGCAGTGCAGGAAATATGGTATAAAATCATGTAAGACGGGGAGATGTTGACATGTGAACAAATATTCATGGTTCCTCTTAAGATATCACTAGATGGTGTTCAAGGGATCTCTCAAGTGGTTAAAAAAAACCAAGTAGGTGTTTTACACAACTTTTAGTTGCTTTATGTCACTCATTGGCAAAGAATATCATGGATCCCAAAGCATAAATCAATTCGAATAGAGTTTAGAAGGAATCATGAAGGATATTTCCATTATTGGCTGTTAAAACACAGCGGTTTTGGTGAAATATCTGGTGCAGGAAGTCCATAATTTTTATTGTTGGAAACTGGGAAGATAGACCAGGAAGGATCACTCTCCGGTGTTCTCCTTTAATAATGCAGCACAGGCCATGACCTGAGGTAGGACACTAGAGTCTGAATCAGAAAGCCATTCTTTTGTTCTCCTGGCAAAGAGTCGTTAAGTTAGATTTCATGCCTCTTCTTGAAAGCATTGTAGTTACTCATGTAGACTTGCATGTTCGATAGGTGGCAAAACAAAATTCAACTCATTTGTCTGAGACACAGTTACTCCAAACTATCACTGGTACCACTGACCAAAATTGTGGCATTGCCAGCCTGTAAATGAAACTGCAAATTAGTGACTTCAAGCAGTAGTCAGCATTGGCAAACAGCACAAAGTGAAACTGCAGAAAGATACTGTGAGAAAGCTCAGATCAATGCTGAGGAATTCATGTGAGGCTTTGTCAAACACAGGTGAAAGTGACTCAGCTGCCCCAAGATTAGCTCAGCAGCAATGTTATTAGACTGCAAGAGTCATAACTGGAGAAAATCACAGGCAGAAAATGTGGCCCTTTGCCAAGAGAAGGGAGAACTCCAAAATGGTAAGAATTAAAAAAATTAGGAAGAAGGTACAAAAGGAGTAGCAGAAGCTAAACCACTAGTGAAAAGCATTGTAGGGAAAGACAGAAAAAGATGACAGATAAAGCAGATGCCACTGCTATAGTGGGAAAAGACAAGGCATTTCAGCAGGAGAGTAAATGGATGAAATGTGCCAAACAAAGAAAAAAAGGAAAAAATATTAACAGCTAATACAGAAGGGAAAACAGATGTGCTGATCACTTCAAAGAAATTTTTAACTATTCTAGACAACCCTCATGCCAAGCAGTAGTGAACGCTGAAAACCCTGAGCCTGGCATTAACACAAGCTGCAGGAGGCTGAAAAACTCCTGGGAGATGGAAATGCATGAAATCCCATCAGAAAAGTTGATGGCACCTGACAGCACCAGTTTGACACTGAGGGAGTTGTGCAGTGAAGCCTGGGAAAATGAGTTTTCCTCAATAGTGGAAACATTGGAGTTTTATTAGACTACCCTGACAGGGTGATCTTGATCTTGCTGAATACTGCAGCTGGGGAGATGTTGAGGCTTCTGCAGTGTAAGAGAGGTAAAGGGACACTGGATGCAAAACAAGGAACAGGCTCAACTGAGTCTCTCAGCACTTTGGATGGACTAGATATGTGTCCTAGCAATTGTAGAGGAGTATACAAAGGAATAGGCTCCTCTTAGTTGTTTGATTTTCAAAAGGCTTTGACAAGACTATGAGAGGATCTTGCAGAACAACCTTCAGCCCTACAGAGTCAGATCTTCACAGCTGCATACAGAGGTGCAAAACATTGTCTAAGTTGAACAACTAAGAAACAAATCAGCTCAAGGTGAACACTAGCAAACATCCTTGTGTGCTGTGGCATTGTTATTGATTGGATAATGCAAACATTACTACTAAAAACACATCCAAAAAGTGTGAGGCTAAGCTAATAAAATTAGCTGGCTAGGCAATGACAGAAATCACTGATGCTAAAACAAATACTCTCAAAAATGAGAAGCTGAACAGTAATTTTGTAAGAAAAAGCATCAAGAAAATAGAAGAATTCATCTATGTGAGTAGTTTTATATGAGCCAATGGAGAGATCAAACAGGGAGTACTGATGAAACTGCAGTACTGATTACATGCTATGTAAGGGTAGCAAAGCTATATGGCACCAGAAAGAAACAGAATGTTTAAATAAATATAAATAAAAAACAGATTTTTTTTTATTTCAAAGTTAGCATAGGATCTCAAGGGCTAAATATCTACCACAGCCTTAGAGAGGAAACAAGCTGTGTTGTAAACACTTTCTTATAAAAGTACTGGACAGTGGAAGGACATCACCTGCAAAGAACCTAAAGAGTTCATCAGTTATCAGGCTGCCTTTTCAAATTAATCAGAAAGAAGACCTGAAAATAACTGACCTTTACATAGTGGCATACCAACTCAAACATGGAGCTGTCAGGTAGAATACAACTGCTGTGAGGAATCGTAAGTGCTCTTAAGAAATGCTAAGAACCACTACTGGCAAAAAGACCAGAGAAGTTGATCTCAGCCATAGCATGGAAGAGGCTAATTGCTACTTAGTAGAGTGATGAAGGAAGGAAGAGAATGTGGGTAGGGGAGCTGCAGGCACACGCAGGAGGAAACCTTTGGGGGATCTGGTCTTTCCATCTTCCTAATGTATCTGTGGCCAGCAGCTCTGGGTGTAAATCCAGCACATCAAGGTAAAACTGACAGCAACCAGCACACTTGGAAAAGGTTGTTTTCAGCTCTGAAAAATAATGGAAAAATTGCTTAGAGGAGAGTCTTCAAAACAGCAGTTTGGAATGATGTTGCCATATGGCATTAACAATGATGAAGGACTGTGATAGAGCCCATTTAAATGAAGGGCTTTGCCCCATTTGAGGCCATTTCCAATCCCAAATATTAGAAATTTATAACTAAATTACCTTTTATTGTACTTGTCTTCCCCCCTCCCCCCCATTTATGAACACTCAAGAACTGTTGGAAATACAGAAATACAAATACTTTTAATGAGAGGAGAAAAATATATGTCTGGAACACTGATCAAGGAAAAAACTCAGTTAACAAGACCACATGACTAATTATCAACAAGAATAAATAATTTTACCTCTCTTGAGGGAAATGTGGCAAATAACAACAACTAACTTTTTATATGGGTTTTACGCTCTCTTGAATACAGATTTCCAGTATTTGGAGTTCAGGGTAGCTAGATATTCTATGCCACCACTTTCCTATTTTTCCATTTAGTGTAAATACATTTAAGTGTTCTGCTAAATATGATTTCAAAACCGTGAAGATAGTCCCTAAACAATGGAATTTTAAACACTGCGCAAAACTGCACATAGATGGAAAGGCACCATGCAAATTAATGCTGTAGTTCCCCTTTCTAATACTGAGAAATCAAGAATGTCTTTTCTCCCGTACTGCAGCCATGATAGGATGCAGTAATTCAGAGTGAGATAATCACGGGCTATTGATGTGTGATACATCTTTAAATATTAAAGCATGCTGGCTTTGCAAACATACCTTTTTTGCTAATGTAAATCAGCCAATCCTTTCTTTTTTTTTTTAACTCTACAGTGGCATCTTGATGGGCTTATGCCTGGATGCCTTTCATCTTTGGTGCACATTCTGCCTTCTTCTCCCTAGACATCAATTTCTGACATTTCAGCTGAAGTGGAAACTTGATAGAGGGAAGAGATCTTGCGCCGATGGAGCAGCTGCCTTTACATGCTGTGCTGGTGGGCATACCTGACAGTTCACTCAGCATACACACATTCTGTGCGGTGCATTATACACCCTTTCTTCATCATGTCCTACAGTGAGAACCTAGTTTCTTGTGATTTCTTAGGGAAGTTTATTGCAGTCTTGAGGTGTGCAGCTTTTTGGCGATGTTGTTTTTTTAGTGGAATTCTCATTTCCTTTATTCATAAAACAGAACTCATAAAATGTCCTTTACCGTTTTTCTGCGTAGTTAAGATATGCCTTTAGGGATGCTCTACTTTTTTAACTCTCACATAAATAATTGCAGGTGCCATATTGAAAAGATAAGAAGTGCAGAGGCTGTTAGCCTCCGGCAGCAGTTGGGAATCAGAGATGACATACTGGCTGCTGGAGTTCCCAAAGACAGCAGATGTTGGTAGGCATGGCTGTGACGGTGGTATTGCCCTGTGTTTGCAGGGTGTTGTGGCATTCACTTCATAAGCCCAAAGGTTTCACATCTCTATATATTTGCATTCTAATACATGGTTTAGAGGAATTAAGTACTTGTGAATAGAAACATAAACCTAGTTCCACTGTAGACACTTTAGGCCTAATGAAAAACTGAAGTGTGAAGAAAATAAAGATCTAGATATAAAATATGTTGGTTGATTTCAGTTAGTCTCATTAACAAGAGATAATGATGTATACAGTGTTCACTGGACAGTCTACCCCCAATGTACAAGGTAGGTCTTAAAAATGTCTTTTCATCAGTACTCAACAGTAGCTCTAAGGATTCAAAAGCTACAATCTTCTCTATATAGCTTTATATTAAGCTGTTTTGTGTTTGTGTGGAGGGGTTTTGGTAGCGGGGGGGGGGGAGCTGCAGGGACGGCTCCTGTGAGAAGCTGCTAGAAGCTTCCCTGGCTCCAAGTCGGACCTGCCTCTAGCCAAGGCCGAGCCCATCAGCAAAGGCGGTAGCACCTCTGGGAGAACAGATTTAAGAAGGGGAACCGGTAGCGAGTGGGGGGATTGGAATGTGAGAGGAACCCCTCTGCAGATACGGAGGTCAGTGAGGAGGGAGGGGGAGGAGGTGCGCCGGAGGAGGGGATGCCCCTGCAGCCCGTGGTGAGAGGGCAGGCTGTCCCCCCCCAGCCCGTGGAGGGGAGCGGGGGAGTGGAGGCCCCCCAGGATGGTCCTGTCTCCATGGGAAAGCCCACGCTGGAGCAGTCTGTGACTGAAGATCAGCCCGCAGAAAGGACCCATGCCAGGGAAGTTCATGAAGGACTGCAGCCCATGGGAAAGACTCGGGTTGGAGAAGCTCGTGGCGGACTGTCTCCCGTGGGAGGGACCCCACGGTGGAGCAGGGGAAGGGTGAGGAGTCCTGCCCCTGAGGAGGAAGGAGCGGCAGAGACAAGGTGTGGCGAGCTGACCCCGACCCCCATCCCCTGTTCCCCTGCGCTGCCGGGGGGACGAGGTAGAGAGAACCGGGAGTGGAGTTGAGCTGGGAAGGAGGGAGGGGTGGGGGGAAGGTGTTTTAGGGTTTGGTTTTACTTCCTAATATCCTTGTTTTGTTTTGATTTGTACTAAATTAAATTGGTTTTGTTTCTTCCCCAAGTTGAGCCTGTCTTTTGCCTGTGACCATAAGTGGGGAGTGAGCCCCCCCTGTCCTTGTCTCGACCCACGAGCTTTTCTTTATATTTTCTCCTCATCCCACCAGGGCTAGGGTGGGGGAGTGAGCAAGTGGCTTCATGGTGCTTTGTTACCAGCTGGGCTTAAGCCACGACATAAGCCAACATTTGTCTCCACAGAGTTGAATTACACAGCACCTTAGGGACCATCTGGAAATCATACATGGTCTATCGGGGAGTGCAGTGCCTTTGAAGTGATGCGAATCAGCCATGGGCTATGACACATTTGCGCCACTTTGGCGTTGAGACTGATTCCTGGCCTTTACTTTCTTAACCTTGATGTCTTGCTATTTAAGACCCTGCAGTCTATGAATCATTGTCATCCGTTCCACCAATACTCCACAAAACTCTACAACATAGAGCCCCGAAGTTCAAATTAATGGAGCCGATAGTAGTACACTTGCAGTGTAGGGTGCTGGCCAGGAAGATAGCTGTCACCATAGACAAGGCTGTACTAGCCTTGAAGTCATATGTAAGTTTAACTGTATTACACTATGATTTCACTTTTAAAATAAATTATGTAAAATAAAGGTAATAGAATCCTTGAATTTCAGCATATATTTTCCAACAACGAGAACTATTACAGCATAGAATAATTTTTCCAAAGCTGTTTCAGAGCTAGAAATTAAACTGAGCAAACTGCTAAGATTTTTGGTTGTCTGTTACTCTCTGTCTTTGATTCTTGCTGAGTCTTGTATTTGTGGCCCTTGTAGGGAATAAGCTTTCCCCACTGATTCTTTGATGCAGCAACTTCAGGACAGTTGCATTTACCTGAAGTTTCATTTGGGTTTGTGAATGGGCATTTACAGATTTGCTGGGAGGGGACTTCCTATCATGTCAGCAGAATAACAGCGACATTATTTATTTATCCTGCTATTTGTCTTGGAGTTGTATGCTTCTGTGAACCTTCCTTGTACAATCAATAGCAATAGAAAAGTCCCTGGTGGCTTGCACAAGGTCTTTGGCATGCCTCCCTTTCCAAGAGCAGACTTCTGTCTGAAGTAGGCCTTTCTTTTTGTTTTAAGGGTCTAAGTGTATAGGCTCAGAAGAACTATTCCAAGCATGAGCCCAATTTGTGGAGGGACTTTTCAACCAGGAAGGCTTGCAGAATTTCGTAGTGCTTTCATAGTGCAAAATTTCATTTGCTTGATGAGCTCTTTGTCTCTGGGAAAAGCATTTGGCCAAGGTTTGGGGATTGAAATGTGGTTTTTGATGCAGCTGGGATTTGCATTCCAGGGTGCCAGTGTCTGGACCCCATTTTGACGCTGAAAACCAGTATAACTAAGCAGAAGCACATTTGAAGATGAGAAAATAATTTTTTTAAAAAGTTTCACTCAGAGAAGGAAGAAATAGTTTAAATTAAGAAACTGGGAAAACAAACAATATCAGAAAGAAATGTAGTATGAGAACTTTCAAATATCAGAAATAAAACTGTATTGGAAACCTTATTCTAGGAAAAGTCTTGCATTTTTTACTGAATTTTTTTTTATTGTAAAAGTTTTATTTAACATTAGCATCCTCAGAGAAACTTTATGTGCTGCTTTTTATGTGTTTTTTTGGCTGTATCACGTGGTGGAAGCTGAACACATCATTCAGACTAACAAATATGCCTGTTTTTCATTCTTTTCTTCATTTCTTTGAGTGAAAGGTGAAGGTTTATAGCTCACAAGCAGCAGCCTTTTGCTGTCAGCTTCTTTTTAGGACTTCGTGCTGTGAACAGTCAGATTGATTTCTGCCTTCCCTGTCCCAGCTGTGCCTCTTTCTGTCTGGAATAAAATCTTGACATTTTTCTGTGACATCTTCTCATCAGTATCTATATAGCTGAAAAGAAACCTTGATCTCCTCCTGCTTCACTCTAAGACATCCCAGCTACTGCTTTCTTAGTTACTGTAGCAACATGCTTGTTATCTAACATCGGTTTGGACTCTGGAGCTCACTTTGCCTCTGGCTATGTCTAAGCCTTACTGAACTCCTTCTGAGTTCCCTTTTAATACATGTTTTCTGCTGGTCCACAGACCTAAAATTCTTGTCTCGGCTTGTTATCTTGTCTCTTGACTACCACAGTGTCCTTGGAGCTGGCCTTGGCAAATGCAGTCATGGCCTGCTCCTACCTATTCAAAATGATGCTACAAATGATTTTCTGTCCTGCCACTTTGTGTTGTCCTCATTGCATCTCCTTGTTGACAACGTACGTGAGCTATACCTCTTGGTTTTTGAACTCCCACATGAGCTTTTCTCTCTTTTGATGGCATTTCTTTGATGCAGAAGTGTCAACATCAGCCTCCATCATCATCATCTTATTACATTTTTCAAAAACCACCCCTTGTTCCCTTCATACTTTCCTCGTGCTTGGTAGATGCTTTTTGAGAGCATCCCCTGCTCTCCATATCATGTCTTCAGATTCAAGTGCTGACAAAATATGTGACTACAGGTGGGATACTGATAGGCTGGGACTACTGATTGCTTGTTATGATATGTGATATTGCCTTGTTGTTCTGTTGTTCTTCCCATCTGTCCTTATCCGCCTGTTGTGCCTTATGTTAAACTCTTAACTTGGTGGAGGAAGGACAGTCTTTTTTACTTCTCCTTGTGCAGGGTCCATGATAACTTGAGGCTGATCTGGTGCTGGGGCTTTCAGCAATACAGTGGTAGCAAGAATAATTAAGTTATACATAGCAATATTTCCTTCAAAGGCAAATGTGCTTTTATTTGCAGTGAAACATACAATCCATGATCTAAACTTAATGAGAGATTACTTAGTGTAATAAATTCTGAAGAGCTGAAAAATCTCACCATTTGGGGCATCAGCATTTCTCAGATCCAATTATAAGCTATTAGTTTCGAGCAGTTTAGCCACTTGGCTCTTGTAAAGTAAAAGTGAATAAAATAAACTGGAGTTGGATTTAAAATCTTTAGAATTATGAGTTTTTGTTTGATTTGAAACTATACCATAATGATCTTCATCTATCGCTCATTTGCCTTCTCAGTCATGTGAATAATGAGATTTTTTTTCTCTTTATCAGATTTATTTTAACTCTTCTCTTCTTACATCATTCTTAGTTTGTTTCCTCTGAGATATCACAAATCTTGAGCTTTGCAGTCAGGTTGGTTTTTTCTCCTGTAATTTATCATAAACTATTTCTTTCTACATGGTTGAACTATGATTTATACAGACTGTTTTAGTGAGCTGTGGTATTATATTCTGTAATAGGTGATGTCATGTTGAATAAGAAAGCTGAAATTCAGTTCAGGTATTCTGAAGCTATTTGTAAACTAAATCAGGGGAACATGCTAACTGAGCCCCACCTCCTGCTCATGAAATTTGGTTTTGTATTCCATCAGATTTTTTGTATATTCCGTTTGATCTCTTGCTGATTAAACAACTATCAATATCAAAAGTGCATTTTATTCTTGAAGACCATAATGCCTTTGCATCTTCCTTTCATTTCATTTCTGCATTAATTGAATGCATAGCCTAGTGAAACAGGCACTTTAAGTCATCCAGAGTTTTGATGATTGTCGTTTTACATATTCAGCTTTTAAATTAACCGTAAGGATGTGAATAGACTGAAACTGAACTTAGGCATTATTTACCTCATTACTGATTTTCCTTCATCTACATATTCATCGCTATTTGGTGAGAACCAGGTATCTTGATCTAAGGGGTATGTCCCTGAGGAAGGCATTCCTGCTCTTATAAGAAAAGATGTCCCTGGGACATTAACCATTTTCACTGTGAGGGTTCTTCACCAACAAACACTGTTTTTTCAAGTATCTGTCTTGTAGTTGGTGTAGTGCAACTTATATGCAGCAGGGCCCATGTTTCAAAATGCAGAACACCTTATCTTCATTGTTATCATAATGGATTTTGTTACTTGTATAACAGAAAGGATCAAGGGCCACATGAATTGAAAAATAAAGTATTTGGGGATTTCTTGGATCCCTGACATCTTGTGCACTTTTAGTGAAATTGATTCATGATTGATGCCTGCTTGACCTTTGCTTTTCCTGATTTTTTTTTCAAATAAAAAATAAATTTAATAATTATATTCTCTTTGAGCTCAGCTATAACTAGTAATAGAAAAAAAAATTGACCTTTGTGTAAGTATTCATTAAAGGGAAATGAAAAAACATGAGGATTATATTTATTTGGTTTAGGAATACTGCACAAAACCTGCAAATACAAGAAAATTCTGACGATTTGCCAATATAGCTTAAGTGGCAGCACATAACTGTATCTTTGGAAAATTGGCCTTTGCTATGAATTGTACTGTGTTTGCAATACATATTCTATTATGAGGCTATTATTCAAATAGAACAATTATCATTAAAAGTATTTGTCAGTGTGGTAAGAGGTTGAACAGGACAGAGGATTTCATCTTGATTATTTTACAAATTTTCAAAAGAGGTACAACTCTTCCTCCCTTGAAGTGAAGAGTGTTTCCTGCAGTTACCTGGGAATGAGTTGCTTGAATTTTGCACATAAACCATCAATAATAAAATTAAAGTATAGCTTGTTACGGTATTTGAAATTTCCCTTTTCCTGGGTAGCAGTCCTAATCAGTCCCTGAGTTTGTTATCAAGAAAATAAAAAAACCATGACAGCACCATTCCAGGGTACCTAACAGGCTTCAGGGGACTCCTTCCAGTTGCTTTTGTGCCATTCTTTAGTCCCTAGTAGTCCTTGTCCAGGTGTGAACAGTGTTAACATAACCACCACAAAGAAATGCAGTTCCACTCTTATCTGCTCTCCTTAATGTCAGTGGCTGTCTGGCAACTGGCAGGTCCAGCTTTTGTCTCTTAACAGAGGAGTCAAACATCTTGCTCTCTGTAGTTCAACCTCAGGGACAGAAAGAAAGATCTCTATATTCTATTTCTTAAAGGTAAATTTCAAGTGAAATGAAATTTTTGAAAATTAGCACTTGAGTTTTTCCACAAAGCTTCTTCACTGAAAGAGGTAACAATGTGTTTGTAATTGGGAAAAGTTATATGGGATAAGAGGCAGGAAAAAGGTTCAATGGGCTTTAGAAAAACAGCATATGGAACTGAAAGCAAAAATATAGTCATACTGAAAAAATTTCTTTGCTGGGAAGGCATATTTTAGTAAGAAAAGGAACTGGTAATAAAACATTTCAACCAGCTCCACTTCAGAACTTGACAAAATCTCCTCTTCCTTCTGTTGTTTGATAGAAGTAAAGAACCACCTATACCAGGAAACGAGAATTTGAACAGGAAAGGTTTTCAGAGAAGTAAGAGACAGATTTGGGAATACAATCCAGTAACTTCCCATCACATCTCCTGTGTCATCATGTGTAGAGTAGAATGGATCTGCCAGACCTGTACTACAAGGGTCATGCCAGAGCTACCCCTCCTGGGAGCACCGGAGAGCGAGTGCACCGCCATCACATGTACATTTAGCTAAGCTTTTGTTTCGCTTGTTTTGAGGCACTTTTGTGTAGTAATTTATCTAGTCACTTCAAATGCATCAGCTTAGCACAGCAGAGCAAACCTGTATCTGTTCTCTGTTTCCTTGCTTCTGTATCATTCTGTCATGTATCCAAATGTGCTTTCCAGCTGTACATTGAGTGGTAGATATCCTTTACAGTTTAGTAAGTATGAATGTGTTGTATTCAAAGTTGAGATCAAAGACAAAATCTGTCTTCATTTTTTTCTAATAATTTCTTGTAGGCCTTGTTTATCTGTAAGGCAAGCTCACATTCTGGTGCTAAGCCACCTTTGCAAAAGGAAATTTTCTTGAAATCATAGCCCAACTAGGTTGTTCTTTATATTGTGAAAGTGGCAGAACTGTTTAATGAAAGTGAAAAAAAAGCAAAATATGCCAACCTTTTCCCCTTGCTAGGTTTCCATGGTACCATGCTCGTATAATACAGAGTGACATGTGGCCCTGGAGAAATCTGCAGTCTTCCTGGACTGACACCAAAAGTCTACAGTTCTGCTAATTCAGTAATATACAATGTAGCAGATATAGAATGACTTTAATTTTATTATGGCTTTTAATTTCTTCTCTTTTCTCTTCTCTGAAAATACTTTGACATTCATATCACTGACTTTGTGTGATGACATTCAGAAATCCAATGCTAATTAATGCTGCTGTATTTCCTGGATTGCTTAGAACCACAGAGAATTGAAATGCAGTATCTTCTATGCTTGTTTATCCATCTTTTTAGCTTTTTGTTTTGCTACACTTGATGCAACTTGGCCGGCTACGTTTTTTTTTAATTAAGCATTTATTTATGACCCTTTAGCAGTGCCCAAGAGGCACGTATGACTTTCCTTTCCTAATGTGATTTGCCACAGAAATGGTGTTACTTTCTGAGATCCAGGGATAAGGAATGACTGTCTTAAAGGGTACTAATGTGGTCTAGATCTTATGGATAGACTGAAGACTGAGCAAATTGCAAGGCATAAAGCAGCCCTTCACAAAAAATATTTTTTGCAGGCCTAGTCAAGTAAATGTGCTCCGCTAAGGCAATTGGTAGGGGGAAACAGAAAGTAAGATGGAGGATATTTGGCCTGTGCTACCTAGGAACTCCCCACCCCCTCATTAGTTTCACAGGCAATCAACAGTAAAGCTCTAAGCTGAGAGGTGGACTGGCAATGGCACGCATGGAGCTGAGGAATAGTTCCTTCCTGCCATGGAGAAAGCCTCAGGAGCAAACCAAACAGTGCAGTAACACTGAAATCCTGCTTTCAAAGTGTTGTGACATGAATGTGATCTGGCTTTACCTGTTCTTCTCCAGTGGCATCTGAGAGTTAGACTACATGTGCTTGCTCCTCACTTCTTGTAGTCACCATTTCAGTTTTCCTCCGGGAGCTGCCCTCTTGTTTTGGTCAGTTTCTTTATGAAGTAGCTGAAGGTAATACCAAGAATAGAGAATGAAATTCCATTTTTATGTTCCAGAAACATGCAGTTCCAGCTCCCTCAGATCCAAAACTGGAACCAGTAGTCAGATAGATAAAAAACTCTGGCTGAAACACAGTCTTGGAATGAGATGGGTGAGGAGGCTCTGTGAAAACCCCTTTCCTTGATACCATCATCTTAACAGCGGCATCTGTTCATATGTTGTATGTCTAGGTCTTTGTTTTATCCTGATCTTTTCATTAATCAGATGTCCTGGGTAGCAGCCTGGCTGAAGAAGACCAGGAAGCTCCAGTGGAATCAGGCTGAATATGAGCCAACAGTGAGCTCTCACCACAATCCAGGAAAAAAACGTATACTGGGCAACAGGAGGATGGCCAGCAGACAAAGGAAAGCTGTTATTCCTCTCTACTCAGTGCTAGTGAGGCTGCTCCTGAAATACTGGGTCCAGTTTTGAGCTCCGTGGTTCAAGAAGAGTGTGGAGAAACTGGGGAGAGTCCAGCGGATGTCTACGAGTGGGGACTAGAGCATATAACCTACTGGTAGAGCTTGAGGGAGCTAAGCTTGGATAGGAGGGCAAAGAGGAATCAAAGGGACAATTTAGTAGCAGCCTACTTGAAGGGTGATTGCAAAGACACATCCAAACTCTCCTTAGTAATGGCAAGTGGTGGAAGTAACAAGGGACAACAGTTACAAATTATGGCTTGGGAGGTTTAAGGTGGGCATTAGGAAAAACTTTCTCACTAAGGAGGGAAGGCCCAGACCAGAGTCAGCTGGGTAACACATCAGTTACCCAGCTCCATTCTTGGCGGTTTTCAAGATTTGGACAGACAAAACTGTGGCTGACCTGATCTAGTGTTGGCAGTACTCCTGCTTTGATCAGCTAATTGATGTTTTACCTGTGTCAGTAGTTCCAGCTTTAACTATCTGTGTGGTGTTATTTCGTCTTCTTTCAGTTTCTCCAAATCCATTCAGTAGATTAGTAAGTATTTTTGCTCTGCCACCCTACCTAGACATCTCCTTCTCTAATATATTCAAGAGAATAAAGGGTGGTGATCTTACTATGAAAAGCTTGACTTGTCATTTTTCCTGTCAAAAGACTTCGCAAATGAATGTTTGTTTGCAGATGTGACCCCTAGGATCCTTATTATTTCTAGCTTTACCTGCCCATTCCTTCTCACTTTTTTTTTTCTTTTCAGATTAATACATTTGTGTTTTCTCTCTGCATATTTCTTACATGCTAGCTCCTTGCCTAGAAAAGCTATAGACATCAAACTCATAACGGAAGCAGGATGATCTACATGTTAAACACCTGCATGGTATTGAAACAGCTGCACCTCAGTCATGTTACTTCTGTTCAAGCACTGATGAGTGGTCACACAGTCTTCTGTATTTTGCGGTAGTATGTTGGGGTTTTTATCCCTTTTCTAGTAAAGGTATATAAAAAGAATCTAACATATTCCACTTGGGCACACACTCTCTCTTTCATTGTTCTTTCTTCTGTTCGAGTCTTCAGTTTTCAAAGCAGGCAGTAGCCCCAGTCCTGCTGGTTTGGATGAGTCCAGTGAGTTACTCTGTGTTAAAGGGGTGCTTCTGTCTCAACTGGACTGCCCTTCACAGAACAGCACAGACCTACGGTGATTGGCTTCCCTCCTGTAATAGTGGTTTTAGTTGTTTTTTGTTAATGAGAAGAGATATATGATAAAGTTAGAAAATAGCTGTATTTCTCTGATAAACAGTGAATGAGGCTTTCCATAAAGGAATTGCTCCAGAGAGACTGCTATGTTTGCTTCACAGGAGGGCAGAAATAAGGAACCAGCCTCTACTTCCTTGTCTTCCTAATTCAGAATGGTTTTATGTGCTGAACTGAGATTTCAGTATTGAAAATGCAGTTAATAAGAAGAATGCCTCTGACTGTCTCTGTGTTTGGATGACACCAAAGTCTGGCAAGGTCTCCTTTCTCAGAGGGCTGCCTCGGATCCCAGCACCCTGATTTTGCTTTCCCTGCCCTTGCCCCAAGGCTCTGTCTCCTTTCCATCAGCACATCTTGCTTGACTGACCAAAAGAATATGCCATGGGGTTACTGTGACCCACTATTATGTCTTGTCTTCCAAGGGGAAGCCTACAAAAGCAATTTCAGTGTAGCTGCTCCTGAACTTGTTTACAGACTGAACATGCTACATCACATCATGTGTTGTCATGTGCCATGACTCTGACCCTATACCTGTGTGCAAAGTTGCAATCAAATCCTGAATCTCACATGGAGGTGATAACTAACCTCTGAGCCGGTAATGACTGTGAGTATTTCTTGACTTTGTGAATAGTTTTAACAGTTTACTTTAGATCACCAACACTCATTTAACTTTGAGTAGTCACTGAAACACAAAAAGGTCAGTAGCATCTCACAACTGTTAGTAGCTACATCCCAGCTGAGAGGAGTTACTGTGAATATTTCTAGTGTCTTCCTCCTTGAGTTGGAGTGCCAGTCCAGTCTGTAGTGGCTGTATATAACATGAGGGTATGTGCTCAGCTATGAGTCCTGTCCCACTGCCTAAGTCACACTAGTTTACTTGAACTCACCTTTCCCATAAATGCCTCTCGAAGTACATTACATACAGATGCAAGACATTTTACTCTTCTAGTGTGCTGATTTTTCTGTGTAGGTGTAGCATGACATACCCAGTGATTCAGAAGTTACTGAGCCCGCCAAACAGGGGCCTTTATGTCCTCTGTCCTCACACTACTTCATTATTTGCATTTGCTACTATGTACCTAAACCTATCTTGCATTTTGCTAGCTGTCCCTTTCGATAGCTTTGTATGAAGCACCTGATTGCAATTCACTTGAATTTCTCTCATGGCTGGCAACTTGCATCAGATTTGCTGGAATTGTCTTAGTGGACTTTATTGTTCACTGCAGAACTGAAGCTTGGTAGCTACTCTCTAATAACACGGGATTAGGATGAAGAAGATGGTAGAGACTAGCATATACCTGGTCTTGATCTTTAATGTAATACATGCCATACTATTTTAATTGCTTCCTTTTGGTTTGATTCCAGTATTTCTGGATGGAGACTGGATTGAAGCTAATGCCTAGTTCAATCATTATTTTTCCTCCTTTGACTTATCTGTAATAGTAATAAAATTATTTTTTAACCAAGATCACAGTTAATTAAAAAGTAAACAAACCGAGAGAATGTGGAAGATGTATGGTAGAGGTAGCTAAGCTAAGTATGAAAGTTAGTATGAAGCTAGAAGCAAAATAAATTGCGGTTATCACTTAGGTGTCAGCAGTGTGTAACGATTAAGTGAGACAGGGAAAACCAGAAAGGACAGTTTTACTGATACAAGTAAGTAAACATAGAAATAAAACCCAAAAGGGAAATGAGCACACAGACGAAGCAGCAATAAACAGACTGTACACAAGATGAACAGCCAGAGAAATAAATAAGCAAAAACCAAAATAAATGCCAACAAGCAAGGCAGATGCAAAAAACCAAGCAGCTGTTAAGGAAGAGAAGAAGAAATTGAGCAAATATTACATGCAAGTAGAAGAAAATCCCACTGTGTGGAATTTCAGGGCTATATCCTAAAATGCCCTGATTTCTGTGAATTCCATTGGAGAATTTTAATTGTGCAGACAGTGTAGGTGGACACCAGTTGGTGGAGGGTTTGGGTTATAATTTCTTTCCATTCTTTCATTTGTTTTCTTAAACCAGCAAAAGCTTTTTTCCTGAGGTATGGGTGCATATTCACTGCTGTGTATATTGCAGATTCCCATGAAGTCAAGCATTTGTGATGCTGCCCACAGCCATGCCTTAGGGGCCTGTATTTGCAAAGTCTGTACAGTGGAGGATTCAACTTTTAGTGGAAGACCTGGTGCTCAGAGACTGGTGGAAATACCATCTATCTAATATTGAATATTTTTATCTAATAAATTAATTTAAAAACATCCTGCTTTAATTTTGGTTTTCTTCTCTTTAGCTATTCCCTGTTATTAAAGCTTCAGTGCTGGATGAAGACTTTTCTTCCTGGACCTTACCTCTTGGGCTATCATGGGGGTTATTGGAAGACAAAAGTGTCCTATATTTTTTAAATCAATGTATGTGTTTTTTGCTAAACCAAAAGCTTTTGTGTTACTTTTTTGTAGTTAAAATACCTCTTTTTCTTTGCAGTAGAGAAAATGAACAATTAGAGTTTCAAAAATGTGTTTCGGGAGAATTCTGATATTTCCATTTCCATTTTATTTTTTTCTTTTCTCTACACTTATGCAAAAATAGTTCTTTGGTTGTACTATTTCTTATTTGAAGTTTTGTGCTTTTCTTCATTGCTGTGGATGGCATTCATCTCTGCCAGAATGTCTACTCCATTTGCTGAAGAATCCTGTTAAGAAAAGCGGTGCTATCAGTAAATATTGGGTTAAAACTCCCATTCACCAGGTATCAAAGACTGAGGTAAAAAGCACAGTCAAAACCTAGATTCAAGCTAATTTTGAATTCCAGTGTTGCTCTGCAAGTCACTCTTCTTTTAGGGCAGGAAACAGAAGTCCATAGACAGAATTCACAGAAAATGGTTCCTACTGGAACACGGGTGAGAAGAAAATCAGGGGTTAATTCATTGTTTTGGAAGAAGAGCTGGAAATGCTGAAGTTCTTTGCCCCTGCAGGTTATCTTATGATCATGCTGCCCAGAAAAAAGCTCAGTAAGAAAAGACTGATCAGGATGCGAAAGACTTGTTTAGAAAAGGATGTTCACACAAGCTGTTCGAAGACCAGCTTTTTTAGATCATTTCTGTCTTCCCTGTATGATACCCATTTCAGCTACTTTCTTGGCCATTCTGTCATATACAGATGCATTTAACAAAATAAGAAAAAAAAGATTCTTTAGTGGTTTGAGTATTGATCAGTCATGAGAGATGTGACTTCACTGACCTCTGCCAGTGTCTTGGATGGTGTTGGGCAGACCCCAGTGCATTAATTCCCAGTGAGTAAAGTGCTGTTGTCTTACAAAGATGTGAAGAAAAACTGTATCAAAATGTGTGGAGCTGCCAGCTACGGCAGAGTCAGGGCCACAAAAGGAATCTTGTGGACATGGTCCTATAATGCTTTTTTATAATTTATGATATAGTGCTGGCAACTTGACATCACAAGGTGTGAAACTTGTGTTATTGGAGGCAGATTTTAAGTTTTTCTAAGCTTTCTAAGCTTTTTTTTTTTCATCTGCTGCACACAAAATTTACATCTCGCTCAGGCTAAATTTATGTGTTCATTAGAAGTGTGAAATAACTCATACTGCCATTTATAATTTATAAAAATATTTGCACTTTCTATTATACATGTCGAAGTAGTATGCATGATCCATAGCTTCAGACATTTAAGCTATAAAATAATTGGGAGTCTAGTCACTTCTTAATTAAAATAACCTGGAAGTATTCCATTTAATGACTTCATAACCGGCATCTAAACATTTACTTTCAGCTTTTTGGTGTTATATTAGATCAGAACAGAAGTGTCTGCAGAAAGCAGTTTTGAAAAGTTGTCTATATGTATTGATTTTTATAGTGCCATTTGAAAAAGTTGAATGCATCTGAATACAGAAATATGGGTACATAATTTTATTACAGCAGCCATAAAAGATAGCATCGTCCCTTCAGGTCTTTGTTTGATGTTTAGGGTAGCTTATAACAAATGAATGTCTCACAAATACAGAATCAATGTGTTTGGGGCAATTTTTTGTCTGTTGATATATGTGCTTTGTGAGTGTCTCTCTGGAGCATCCTTCTAGATGAAGTGAGGCAGGGCTGTTACATTGGGAAATGCAGTATAGGAGTGCTGGACCATCTTTACACTAGCAGACTAGTGGGTGAGGCTGCTCATCTATCCAAGTGACAGAAATAATTTATATAAAGTACTGACTCAGGTGAATTTGATATGTCATTGAACAATGGGATCACTTGAGCCTAAAAAACCTGACACTGGCATTTCAGTTACCAGTTTCCCAGCTTTTTGCATTTGGGATTGTGTTTACGCTTTACCCAACATCGTAATAGAAAAAAAAAACCAAAACACTTAATTTGGGTTCTTGAAACAAATGCCTTGCATTGCAGAAACGCATTGTAAATATAAGCTGCACTTGTGGGTCAATATTCAAGTTTCAGCAATTGCTAAGGCAGGCATTGCATTCTATTCAGAAAGATAGGTACAGTATTTTAGCTATGTGTTGGTGTTGTGTTGTGTTTTGTTTTGTTTTGCCTTGCTTTTTAAGAAACATTTCACGGAAGCATGTAAGTTCCATGAGAATTTTGCTAGAAATATATATGTCTCAGTTTCAGGGTGCACTTTTAGAGAGAGGTAGCAGAACAGTTTTGCAATCCTTAATATGCAGGTTTAAGGTTAAGATCCAGGAGGAAAAGTGGAAGAATTCGAAAGGTCTAGAAAAGAGGAGCCATAATAATGATTCTCAAATACATGAAAAATTCTGGCCCAAAATTAAGGAAATAAGGTGTGGTCCCAAGATTTTCCTGGGAAAATCTTGCAGTGGTTGAACCAAATAGCCATCATTATCATCTTAAGACCAGTGGACAGCCATTCATAATCATCACTCCAGGCTTTAACTGTGACTAAAATAGCATCAGTAGCACCAAGATGCCCCTGGAGTTGTTATATTAGTGTTTTCCTCAAAACAGAAGCTTTGATGTGAATACCCATTGGAAGTAACTTCTTATGATAATTTTTGAGGTGGACACTTGTGTAGGATGTTGATGACGTCTCTGCTGATACACATGCTTTAGACAACCTTCGCTGCAAAATTTCACCATGGCTAGAAATTAGGTAGGTCCATAATTGCCTAATATTAAAAAGGCTTCCTGAGAATTTTCTCTATATCTTTCAACCTACATTCAGCACATTAGATGCTGTCAAAGTGACCACTTGAAAAAATGAATGATGAAATAGGAAATCTGAGTAAGATTACAGATGCACTGAAAAGGTGAATTTTTATCTAGAAAATTCCACCACTCTTTTGCCAGCAGAAACTGGACCCCAGGGCACCAGAAATTTGCCTGTAAATCCATTCAGATAGAGATTTTTTTTTTATGATTGCCTTGCTTCTGAAAGATAAACAACTCCCATTTAAAACCATTAGAGAGATTACCACAAACCATTGATTCTAGCCCACAGGAGGATTTTATGATGCGAAAGAAGGGGATTTTTCAAAAGATTTTTGGCAAAGCCTCTTTTGCTGTCCTATCTGCCTGCATTGCTTGCAGTTGGGAAAGCACTGTGTTCTTCCAGAACAGTGTATGAAACAGCATCTCAGGGGAAGGAGATGGTTAAAGAAATAGGAAGCAGTGTTGATGTTTTGTCTTTAAGGTAAGGTGCAGATGCACTGTACATAAATCGTCAAACTTATTGGAATACACTTTGTATTAGGAAAAAGAATTGTTTTTTTTTAATTTTATTTTAAAATGTAAGAAAACTATGATGGAGACACTGCATTAGAATCAGTGAGGAAATGGCATGATATTTTACAATCCTGACAAGTGAATGTCTGAATCAACATCTTTTTTCAAAATTTCAGGAAAAATAAAAGACTCTTTCAATCTAAGAGCACGCTCTGTATTCAGTAAAACTGTAGATTATTCATACATATTATAGAAGCCAAGTCATTAAGATTAAATAAGTCAAAGTGTTCGAAGGAATTCTTGAAATTGAAATAGTACAGAACAAATTCTACAGTTAAATTTGTATCTGTAATTCCCATGATCCATAATTTGTCACACTGGAGAGCAATTTTAGCAGTTTCAAAACGTCTCTAGGTAATGTGTGTTGAACAGTATTTAACATAGAAAAGAGTGATTCTTTTAAATTGGATTTTGTAAAACACAACCATTGTAATGGGTCTGTGAATTAAAGAATGTGGAGCATGCCAATATGACAGACAGCTTAATACTGTGCTTTAATAAGTGTTACTGTGCAAGCATTATACTGACAAAAGTGAAGGTGTCTTCTGCAAAGAACCCAGCATCTAAATGGCACACAGAGAGAATTTTCTAATATTTTGTATTGTTTTTTGTCTTCTAGAGTATCAGGGCTTCAGGGCTGGTGCTGTTGGAAACCATTCTTTTTGGATCACTTCTTCTGTATTTTCCGGTAAGTCAAACTATAAGTTTTCTGAAAAATTATATCCTTGCTGGCATTTTAAAACACTGTATGAATCACCTTGGTGAAAATATAAATGTCAAAACCATTTATGTAATGATTAGTTTAATCTGACTATAAAATGTGCTGTGTTCTGTAAATATTCTTAAGAACACTTGAATGTTTTACTATATTTGTAATAATTCTCCATTTTCAGTTTAGGGAACTTTCCAGTGGTTTTTTTGCTTGCAAGTTTTTAGGTGCTCTGGGTTAAGCTGGATTTTTGTGTTGAAAGGTGATACCTCTCTAAACTATGCTATTGGAAAAATATGCAAGGTGTGTTTCAAAAATCCCAGAAAACCTGAGTTTTTTAATTGCCACATAAACCTGATATAATGACTAGATAAAGCAAGACATCAAATTGTAAATTGAATGAAGCCGATAGAAAGAGTGTGGATCAGGAGACAGAAACCAAGATGGAGTTGTGGATTATTTTAAAATATGTTTATGTTCTCTTTTCCTCAGTAGTCAGAATGTTCTGTGCTTTTACAGACCATCATGTAGTTTCTGAGAGACTAGCTGGAAAACAAAACTCCTTAGCAGCTGCAGAACAAGTAGCAAATAAACTGTAGTAGAATGAGGTGTGAAGAATACTATAATAACACAAATCCCGATGGAATTTTTATACATTTTTCTTTAATTGTGGGCCTTTCAAGTTCTAAAGAAAAAGTGTGTGCATTTCTAGGATAGTTTATGTGTTTTTTTCATATTTCACTTTGCAGATGCCAGGAAGAAAGAAGTTTTGTTTTTTCCATATTGCACGAATGCTTTTTACAACTTGCAATACCTCTCCCCAGGGTTTTCAGAGCTTCTTTCATGTTCTTGTCCAGTGAGCAGAACAGAAAGCCCATGCACTGCTTCCTCAGCTGGTATAGAAATGCCGTGAAGCAGTTACAGAAATTCATAGTATAAAGCATAATGAGAGGGGTTTCCTTTCCATGGCTGTCTCCTCTCTGCTTTTCCAGAGAACCCTGGAGCCATGTAGTGGCTTCCCCAGGCAGAGGCTCCATAAGAACCAGTCAGTGTTTGTATAACCTCAACTCCAAAGTATGCCAGAAGCCTCATCATAGCTCTTGCTGTGTGTGCAGTCTGCTCACCTGTCACTGATTCATCAGTTTCTTTCCCAGTTCTTGTCTTGATCCTCTAATTGTTGTATTTCACAAAGGACAAACGTCCTTTGGTGGCTATCTTCAGGCTTCAGGTGCTCAGTGTCAGGGGTACTGAGATATTGTCATTGGAAAAAGACATCTCTCTCAGCAGTTGACTTGAAGAAGAACCATACTGTTAGATGCAAGAGATGGCCATCCACAACCTTTCAATGCAGAGGGAGAAGAGAGGAAAGGAAATGGAGCTGGGAGGGAGGGGTTCAACAACCAAAGCATCCCCTTAGCTTTTTGCCGGTGTTTAAACATTTCCTCCTTTTTTTTTCACTGATATTAATGGTGTTAAATGTACAGCAAGTACAAAATGACAATTTGGCGTATTCTGAGGAAAAATCTTCTGCTGAAAATTCCTGATTAGCCTGCCTCCCAGTTGGGATGTAGATACTTGACTAGAGCTTGTCCTTCTCTGCACATCTCATTTTCATACTATATAAAACTGTCCACTGAGAACACATTCTGTTAGAAACTAATATGCAAAGTGTACGACCTCACTTCTGTCTTATAGCAGTTTTATGCTCCCATACTCTTTGCTGGGGCTCTCTTTCTTTCTTACACAGGTAGTTACTAATCAGGCTGTTACTCCTACAAAAAAGAGAGAAATTTTATTGTTTCTGTTTTCAGGGTCTTAGGGGAGGGATTTAGAGAGTATGGTAGTGGGAGGTCATATTAATGTTTAGACAGAGAATTTAATCCTGATTTCACCAACTACAAGAATATGGTTTTGTAAAAAACAAGGAAGATTGGGACTGATACAGAAATATCAGGATTTCAATATCCCTGTCCCTCAATTCACTGCAAGGAAGATGTCATCAATTTCTGATCCAGGAAAAGAGAGTGGAACAACAAATGTGTGAAGGCTATAAAGCATAGCCAGAGAGATCTATTACATAACCTTAAAGAAAAGCCTGTGTTTCTGCAAGGTGTGAATTCTGGGGTGTGAGTCCTTGGAATGTGCGGTCTTGACTTTTTGCTGTACATGGACAGTATCTAAATGTGCTCACCTGCTTATTGTCTGGGAAAGGAGCACAAAGCAGAGCAGGATGGCATGAGAAAGGAAGAAAACCCGAGCTCTAAACAGAGAGTCTCTTTTGCACCAGCTGACATTCACACACATGTTCATTCATAGCAAGGTGTAGAGCATAGATTATCATTTATCATATTGGTTAGAAGTCACATACCTGCAAAGCAGATCTTCTTTTTCCTAGGTCATAGCCATTGTTTATTTACTTCTTCCTGTTATTTGGTGGTTTTATTTGTTTCTGAGAAGAATTGGGAATATTCTGCAACTCATTGTTGTGGTTAAAAACTTAGTAACGTGAGCACGGAGGCAGTTGTTTCAACTATTTGATTTGGTCCTCATTTTACGATAGAGGAGTACTTTAGATCTTTAAGACTAATTAATATAGATCTCACCTCTTATATACCCGAATTAGGCTATGTTTTCCACAGCTAGCATGAAATGCAAGTTAAAATATGGAACGGAATTCACCAGTTCGGGCCAGACAAGCATCACTGCAGTAAGATGTTCTCCTTTAACATAACGCTGTTTTCCTTTTTGTATCATCTCTTCTTCTATTGTGATTTGGAAGGTAAAACCAAAAAGCTTTACTTTCATGCTCAACTAAGTGCAGGATTACACAGCTTGCTTTAGTGCATGTACAATGTAAAGAGATAAAATGACAGCATTGCAGTTCTAAATAACTCAAATCTCTATTCATTTAAGGATTCAGTGCAAAATTACATTCTTATTTAAAAATCAAAATCCCCGTAGATTTTCTCAATACTGCTTTAAGTCTTTTGCATCTTTACTCTCTGTTCCTCTACACTTTCCTAATTCTCGCTTTTTCTAGATCCATTCACCCAGTCTGTCTTGGATTGTTTTGAGAGCCTTCAGCATACAAATTTCGCTATGTCCAGAAGGGCTTTATTGCATCTCTGACTTTCCCTACCCTCCAATTAAATGGAACCCAAAACCTACTTTGTTACATGACTTAATTTCTTTCACTAATTGTCATTGTTTTCATGTCTACATGCAGTAATCTATTCATAGTGTAGCATCATTAATTGAAAAATAGTATCACCAGCCAGCTGCTTTTGGTGAGAAAAACAGCTGTTACAATGCCCTTCTAACCAAACAGGAAGTGCAAATGATGGTGTCCACCAAAATTTATTACTCAAATTCTGCTATATTGATAACAACACAGTGATCTTCCCTGAATTATAAGCAGGTAGATGAGCTTTGTCTATTACAAATGCATAGATTTTATCCAGCAGTTGCTGGGTAGCTCTCATGTCTGAAGCTCTCATTTCTTGTATTTTCTTTAGTTCTCACAGTAACACTGATGGACCTCCTCCAAATGAATGCTGGGCTTTCTAATTGATTTTGCTTATATTTCCCTGTTCTTAGATTTTGAATAGGGAGCCAAAACCTGACTGTCCTATGGAGGAGTCTCTTAACTTCTATGCTTGGCATCTGAGGGGAGGATTCTCATTACTTTCCTCTTCCAGAAATACTGACTATGGTGGAGGTTTTAGACCTTTCCTAACTCCCTGTCTTGCTAATGCTTGGAACACATCTTGCATTAACACAAGTTTGAAAACTCTTTGCATGCTGCAAAGACCTTCAAATAAAGTGAGCACAAGCACAATATTGTAAAAGAGTAGCCTGTTAATTGCATTAGGGGTCAGATCTCAGCTGATTTTAGACATCTGTAATGGACACAAGTTGGAAAACAGGAAATTCTGGTTAGATACCAGGAGACTTTTTTTTACCATGAGGATGGTCAAATACTGGAACAGGTTGCCCAGAGTTTGTGCAATATCCATCCTTGGAGGTATCAGGACTTGACTGGATACAGGTCTGTGCGACCTGACCTGGTTAGACCTGCTTTGGGCTGGACTTTGGTGGGCTGGACTAGATGACCTCTGGAGCTCCCTTGCAAATGAAATTATTCTATGAGTCTGTGTTTCTTATATATGCATCCATAGTTGAAACAGTCATCTTGCACTCACCAAATAGTGAAGAGAAACTGGGCCATTTATGATTTGTTTTAGACTTGGAACTTGAAGATGAGGTGGATCATGGCCAAGGCTTCATTGACTATAAAGGAAGCCTGGGGTACTTGCCTCAAATGGTGATGAATTCCACCTTAGGCAACTTTGGGTTATCTGACATATTAAATATTTTCCATACTGCTAGTCTACTTTAACTGAAACTCCAAAATGCACTCCAAGATCCATGCAATATTATGATACAATTTCCATAGCCAGTGATAAAAGTTAGTGAGTACCATGATGCAAAGAGAAAGGGAATAATTTCTGCTCCATGTTCTTGACATAGCAGATAAGAAGGGTTTAAATTCCAGCAAGTGAAAGTTATGTTAGACAGTGGGGGAGGAACCTTTATAACAGTGAGGTCAGTTAGACCATAAGATGAACTAGCTTAGGAGGCTGTGGAGTATCTTTTTAAAGACTTATAGGATTTTTCAGTTCAGTCTTCTCTTCTCTTGGCTAAAGAATCCAAATTCTTTGTCTTTACTGCTATCCCTTGTTTTTCCAAACCTTTAATTATAACAAGGCAATATTGCTATCAGTTTAGAGAAATGGAGCTGCTGGATGGAAGTCCACTAACTTCCTAATGCTCATGAAGCAGTTCAGTAGCGAAGCCTGGAATAAACTTTGTACTCAGACATCTTGTTGCATGTAGTAGGTGTTAGGATCTGTTTCTGGGACTGTGTTACTCCCTCTTTCACAGTCAAGCTAGAATGACCTACCCTTTTGTGTTATAAGAAGGAATAGAAAGTGGGGAGTAGTGGAGCTTAAATGTGGATGTGGGCTTTTTTCCCTTAAATAATCTGTATGTACGTTAGCATGGAAGAAGTGAGCCATGAGTGTTGGGAGGATTAGGCTGTGGTAGCTCTATTAGTCACAGCCCTGAGCAGAGCAAGCAGGTCACTGGAAAGCTCTGGTTTTGGCATTAATGAATGTGAAAACAGAATAGTGCATAACGCTTTTATGCATTTGTCCCTCAAATATGCCTATAAGGGATGCATTACAAGAGCTCAGTCAGTTTATTCCTTACATGTTGATGTTCACTGAGGCCAGCTGAAAGATTTTGCTTTTTCCAACACATTTAGTGCTGCAAGCCCACTCTGATACCCCAGATGTTTTAGCTTGATTCTTTTTCAGCATATAACTACATCTTCTTTACTCATAAAATAGTTTTTAAAGCTTTTACAATGAACACCTGTCATTTTGTTGTTCTTTTTTCACAGTAGCTAAAGAACATGCCTGTCTTCAGTATAGTGTTCATGTCACTGAAGTCCAAGGACACAGTGTAACTATCTGCTCTGAGATAATCACTACATATAATTACTCTAGAAAAGGATCTTTCCATTTTATTTGGATCATAGTTCATTAGATGTCCAATCAATGGAAAAGCCAAATTTTAAATACCATGTTGCCAGAATTTTATATGTACATTGTCTTGCTTGGGCAAAGAGGTGAGGGAACCAGGCAGAAGGTTATGCAATGGTTTGTCTCTCTCAGTCAATGTCCTTGTCAGACGAACATACTTTTTGAAGTTAACATGCAACCAGTAAACCAGTAGCTTTTTTTGAGAGCCAGCTTGCTTTGAATGCAAAAGCCAAAACTAAGCTGGTGTAGCCTCTGTACTACAAGCTTGTGCTTCAAAGTACAGAAACCTCATAGGCACTGGGAACACTTGTGTCCTTGCCCTGAACCACACTAAGAAAAATGTTTATGACTGCTTTTATTAACAGGAGGCAGACACTGAAGAATTTCTGCTTTTTTAATAAGTGTATTTGAAATAGCAGAAAAACAAGATACACAGTGTGATAGTTCTTCATGGTTCTGTTGTCAATAATCTACATAGCTATCCTAAAAAATCTAGCAGCTGCTATCAAGGAGATAACTAGAAGCTGTTGTATATATGATTATCCACATCTAGATCTGTGATTAGCCGCAGCTATATGTCTCCTGACCTTGATTAGATACTAGTATCTCTGTGTATATGACAAATGTTTGGGATATTGGAAACTCAGTAGAGCTGTGACATCATCAATTCTAAGAAATTATACAGGCGGAATTTGGTGAGGAGATTGTTCTGTGTGTTTGTGTATGTCTGTGTGCTGTGTTCACAGGATACCTCAAGCTGGAAGGGACCTCAGGAGGCCTCTAGTCCAACCTCCTGCGCAAATGAGGGTCAGCTATAAGACTAGCTATAAGACAAGGTTACTAAGGGCTTTATCCAGATAGATCTTAAAAACCTGCAAGGATAGAGACTACCCAACCAGGCAGTGTGCAAGCACATAATCAAGTCACATGATTGTAGTTTTTGAATTGTGATTAAATATGTTATGTTGTTGGAACATGTGGGGTTTATAAATAACAGGCTGTAGATAGGTCTGTAAAGGTGCAGGTGCTGATGTTACTATCTTTTCACATCTTGGACTCCCACGCTTATACTTGTGACACTACTTGCGATACCAAGACAAAACCCAATCTCCTACTTCCACAGATCCAAAGGTGCAGTACAGGATTATAGGAGGGCAGTGTTACTTTTGCTACTCTGAAAGCTTTTTTGAGAACTGAGTTTGAAGGACACATTTGTCGGAATCTAGGTTCATATGTGTGTGTGCAGGGCTTGAGAGCTTGAGAGCTGAAGAGAAAAGGACAGCAGTTGGTGACCTGAACCAACTGCCACATTGGGTTTTCATTGACCTTTTTATTTTAAATGACTGTCTTGCACTGCTGGCTTGCAGGGACTTATGCAGTATAGTCTTGTCAGCCCTTCATTCAGTGAAATTAATCTTGTGGTGAGGGGAGCGGGGCAAGATCTTGTGGTCTTTCCTCTTTACTCATAATTCCACTGAAGTAACTCGCATGAATACACTTACTTGCATATATAAGAATTTGTAGATAAAGACCCTACATTAACATCTTCTTTTCAAAGTAGTATTATAAAACCAAACCACAATCCTGAAAAACAATGCACAATGTTTAGCCAGGGTTTTTAAAATTTTTTGTTACAGTGTGAGCAATAACATGTACACAAGTTAAAAACCTGCTACATTTGAAAAGTAAAAGTTGTGGGGAGCTCTTTTCTGATTATAGAAGGCATTGACACAAAAAATTATCAAAGGTTGAAATGTGGGTACATTCATATGGAGGAAAATAGTGCTGGGAATATTCATGGTGTGCTCCTTACCAATGCCTGGAACTGTGCTATAATAACTCATCCTCTTTGCTCTGCTCTCTAAAGCTAAACCATTAGGGGCTTGGCTAGCCCTTGAGCGGGAGACCGCAGCAGTGCCATAGGGCAAGCCACGGAATTACTGAAGAACACCTGGTAGAAACAAAAATCTAATTAGTGAAAGTCTTCACTTGGCCATGCTGTTTCTGCTGAATTAGAGTAACAAAACAGGAGAAAAGTCTTATTGAATGATTATGTACTTTATTTTATAGAACTCTTGTTGGATCTCTGTGGCATATAAGCTAGAAAGGATAGGAACATTTTTCTTGGCCAGACATGTTTTGATGATCACATTGACCACTGGGCAAGTGAACTGAGTCAATATGCACAATGTTTTAGAGTATGTTCGAATTCTACTGTAGTGACTTAAGTTTGTGAAAAAATCAACACATGAAAAAAGGCGCTCTCATGTATTAGTTCAAAATATAAATGTGATAGATCTTTTACAGGAAAGATAATGAAAAATTATATACCACATTTGTATTAAACTGTAAAACTAAAGAGGCAGGAGTTTTTGATAGTATAGATGAGCCAGGATTGAACGTGCCAGAAAGGAAAATATTAAAAGTTGTAGTCAACATTGACATATTCTCAGTAGGGCATAGTCCTGACATCAATGATTTACCATCACTAATTAGTTGAGCACCTGAGAGACTGCATGTTGGTAGGAGATAAATTTCAGTCATTCTTCACTTGTCCAAGTGTCTTTCAATGAAAGCTAGGGGCATGTTCATATTTTTCCACCAAATGTCTTTTCTCATTGTTTATTCATGCTTTCATATGTGAGACCCAAGGAGCAACAACTGTCATCAAGTGAAAGGCCTGTAGCTTGTCGTTAAATCTTGCTGAACTTGCTAGACTCAGCTGTTGCCCGCTTCCTTAGTTCAGACTTGTTGTGATCTGCATCAACAAGAATCTGAAGCAAAATGAAAGCAGAAGCAGTTCATGCCTAAGGAAGGCTTGACTTAGATAATCTGATACTACCAAGCTATTTCTGATATGAAATTGAGTGCAATTTTAAACCCATGCTGTCAGAGTGAAATGGGCGGTATGATAACTCACCATGCCTTGGAATATGAGGTTGAGATATTAAAGGTAAGACACAGATGGGTGTAGTATGTACAGCTGAGTGATAAAACATGGTATCTTACCTATCAACTTCTATGTCACTTGACAGAGTACTCTGCATCAACACAGAGAAAAAGGGAAAGACAGGATCTCCATCTCAAAGCCTGTTCACTGTGAATAATACAGGAACTGAAATATGCTTTTTTCCTCACTCGGTTTTTCTTCTCAGTCCCTCTTCTTTTATGTATGAATGCATTCAGTATTTCCTAACCATCTACTTAGAGTTTAAGTGTCACACCATGGAGGATGATTAATGGTTAATGATTAGGAGAGGGGAGAAGTTCAGTGCATTACAATGGAGAAAGAGAAAAGTTGATGTTTTTGGAAGAGATCCTTAAGAAAGGAGGTATCATCTGTCAGAGATGAGACTGCCCTTATTCAGTCATTCTACATGCTGAGAACCAAGAAGATGAAGGCAATGATATCTCTATGGTTTTTAATACCAACTGCTAGATGTTGTTAAGCAGTTTTCAGTTTACAGGCAAAATGATATGATAACTAGTGAAATCTTTGCACTGGAAAAGTCTTACAGAATTGTAATAGTGATAGTAGAAAGTTTTCATTACTGTGTAGCACTTTTAAACTTATTTCTAAACTCTGGAGTAAGAGTTTAGTGGGATTTCAATCAATGCTTTTACGCCAAAACCACTTATCACCTGATGTAAATAAGAAATTAGCTTTTTATTTGTAGAGAGGAACTGGAAAAAGTAATATAAATACTTCTGAAAGCAGAGACAATTTTACAACAGGAAATATAAGTTGCAATATAAAATTATCCAAACACATCAACAACAAGGACTAGTGTATAAGATACGCTGTATTTCCTCTGTTGTTGATAATAATAGAGTAATCTGACAGAAATTCAAAATTTTATTTTGACAGGGTTAAAAAATTGAAGAGTTGAGGGCCAGCAGGTAAAAAGTTTGCCATGAAACTAGCCAGATTGATTTCTGAAAATGAGGCATTCAGAAGAGTATCACCTGGGTCTAAATCTACAGCACATCAAGTAGGGAGGGATGAGATTTCTGTTTTTAGAAGTAACAGTAGTACTGGGGATGGAACAGAAGATGTTCACTAGAGCAAGCAATTAGTCTTCACAAAAAACCAGCTTTTTCCTATGTAGTATAGGCCTTCTGATTTATTGCATACAACTCTGTATATTAGGACCACATAGAAAAAGCAATAGTATTTTCAGCAAACTGTTTTATACAAACTGTTTGCTTTCTAGATCCTCTGCCTTTGTGGGACTAAGCACGGATCTGCAAATACATGCAAGTTTTGAGGAAGCTATTAAGGAATATCATGTCCTTCCAAGCCAATATACAGCATCCCTGTGCTGATCTCTCTTTGAAATCTGAATCCAAAGTAGATTTCTTGTAGTGTCATGATACAGTTTAGTAATTTCTGCAAATTCTTGAAAAAAAAAGAAGCAAAGAGAGAAATATGTCAATTCAGTCAAAACTCTTATTGGAAATGGATGGGAGGGTTTCAAAGCTAAAAAAAAATTTCAGCAATTCCAAGGTAATATATATGGACAAAAACCATAGAAAATAAGAGGATGAAATGAGACTTTCTTTCATCACACACAAAGTTGTAAGTGGAAGTACATAATATTTTTATACAGTTCTCTTACAGTGTATCATTTATCAAACTTAAATTATTTAAATCATTCACAATTTTCGTTATTTTTTGATGTTAATCTTTTAAATAAGCCAGGGTCCTAAGCCTTATTGCATATTGTTTAGTTAGTAAAAGCAATGTAAAGAGAAAAAGGAAAGGATGATAATGAGAAAAAAGAATAGAGAACTTTGCCCCTGAGAATTAAAACACAGCAAAAAGTCTAATATAGCAACAGGAAAATTAATCCAAAATTGAGCAACCAAACAGTATAGAAATGAAAACAAGACAGAAGTGACATCTTGTACCTTGATATAGTGCTGACTTTTCTCTCATTGTCACAATTACATGTTATAGAAGATACCTGTAAAACCACAGAATGTACATTCAGCGCTTGTTCTTTGCTTGCATACAGTTATTTCTCACTACTCCTTGCAAGCTTTCTTTTCCTAAATGACCACTTACATAACTGTAGAAGATAAATCTTTTGTTCTTTCCTTGTGCTTCCTCTGTATTGACGTGTGGTTTCTCATCTCATATTTAAATTATGAACTCTTTGGTACAGGCATGTTTGGCATAGCTGTGCCGTGCACAGCCGGGTCCTGATCAATGAGTAAGAATCACATTACAAATGGCTGTTACTAATAATAACAAAGAGAGTGTTTAAAAATATTTTATTAAAGGTGTGAGCAAGGACACATTTGACGGTTAATTTTTCATCTTCTCAAAAGTTTGGTAGCATGCAACTGTTTTTATACTGCTAGAGATGATAGGTACTCCGTGAGAATGATCTAAGAATATTTGATTTAGGCTTGAAAAAAGTAAGGTATAAAAATACTAACAGAAAAAAGCCTGATTCCAGTTCCACGTGGCCTGCATTTCAAAACTACTCTACTAATTTCTATGGAGCTGCACCCAACTTGCATGACAAGACATTAGATGATAAACAAAGCAGCAGGGAATAGTAAGAAGAAAATCCATCCCTCCCACTAGAAAGCCTCAATCTGCAGGATGTAAGATAGCAGGGGGAACAGTGGGAATGCTTGCAATGTCAAAGGGCAAGAGCAAGAAGATGTCCCAATTTTACTCAATATTTCAGTCTTCTACTGAATAGTCATGGAACCATGAATTTGTAACTCAGATTTGTCCGTTTTTAGGGGACTGACCTGAGCTCATAAGGTACAGACTGTCCTGGTGAATGCGTTCAAGTATTCCATGTAAACTGGAGCAGCTCTGCTAGCGTGGGTTGAGAACAGGCCAGCTTCAGATCACCCAGCTGCCTCACGGTTGGCATGCTGTGACAGATAAGGGTCTTTGAACTCTCTCAAACTGATCAGGGATTTAAAACTGCTTTTCCATGGCCTGAGTGAGGTTACTGGGTCTCCTGGTCTGGCCTCGCCTGCAAGACTGGCTCCTACATGCTAACAGCTGAAGAGGGCTCAGAAGGGAGTTAGACGCTGCATAGTTTGGCACTGGCATGAGTTAGGTGGGTTGGTTTGTGTGGGGCGCTAGTGCTGGAGGGTGTTCAGGTGCATGCTAGATTAGGCAAGGTTTTTGTGACTAACAGCATCCTTTAGATGCCTTAGTCCCCTTGGCAAGTAAGGACTACCAGTTAGCTGTCTTGTCTTCTTCTCATCTTATATATTGCAGACAATAGAAAGTCCTTGCTTTGTATGTCCAGTGTGAGATTGACTCAAGGCTATTGAGAAAGGCAGTAAGCCAAAAGCAGGCAACCGTAAGCCTAAGCAGTCATTTGGAATACCTGAAAACTTTATCAGTGTCAGGGTCATTGGTTTTAAAAGTAATCTGAAGGGCCAAATCCACTGGAAAATGCAAAACATAGTCATAGTGTACATACACATTAATTCTGACGTATTCCGCATGTGTCGGGCTGGTACAGATGGGCAGATCCGCCACGAAGGCAGAGCATGTTCCTTGGGTGTGCTGAAATCTGAGTGCTTTGTGGTGGAGTAAAGTTGTGTTACAAATTTCTCACAGGAAAGCATGCCCTCTGCTGCTGCCATGGCTGGGCTCCAGTCAGGCAGCAGCACATCGCCACTGCAGGCATTTGCTGTCTGAGAGCATATTACAAAGAGGTTTGGTTCTACTTCGTGCTGCGCGTACAAAGTTTGGTGAAGAAACATTTTGGGATAAAGGGAAATCTTTAATAGTCGTAAAGGGAAATCTTTAATAGTCTCCCCTCTAGGGAGTTAAATGCATATTGATACTGCTTTTCCTGTATGATCAAAACTTTTTTGGTCACTTTCACTGAAAGATGTTTTTAATTCCGTTACATGTATATCCAACAGGTATGTTTTTTATAGCATATGCTGGTACTTAATGCAGACTATAATGACATTCAGGAAGAAAAGTGAAGGAAGTTTTGTTGGCATAAGGAAGTTCCTTCCACTTTTCCTTAAAGTATTGTATCTTGTTCAAAGTTTTATCTTCCTTTTAAATGTGGGAATTTTCTATAGGAAATAGTTAAAATAACCACTGGTTTTAAACCTTGGAGCTATGATTAAGTCTTCAGAAGTCTTCTTCCATGTCAATCCAAGTGTGCAAGTTGTCACATTAGTCAGAGTCCAAAATAATTCTATATATTCCAGTAGTATGTAGTTAAATCTACTAATCTTGCTTGATTTGTTAGCTAGCCTAATCCTTCTCAAATATAGTACACATTGGGGTACAGAGCAAGTATTCTCAAAACTCCTAATCTGAAATCACCAGCATGCTGAACCATTGAAACGTTGTTTTGAAACTCTGGCAGAGCTTCCTGGCACATGGAGTCAGATCATCCTTTTTTCTGTCTTTATTGATAGCATTGCCTTGAAATCTGCAAAGAACTAATCTGTAAAAGTCTGTGTGCTGGGTTATTTAGTTAGATATTTATATCCATATTTATTAAACTTCTATCTACTTTCCAAGCCTCAAGGCATATTTATATCTTTGAAATCATAATCCAAATAAGTTACTGCAGTAGTAGCAGGCACTCTATGTTCAAGTAATCACCAGTCATTGCTACAAGAAGAGAAGGCAAAATGCTGTCATAACAAGTCTTTTAAAACCCCAAGGAACATCTATATCAACCATTAATTCAACATAAGGCTCTGTTAGACAATCATGTGCTCTGTTTTATGAAGACCCAGGAATTTTGGAAGATAGCTGAATCAGAAAATACCCTAAATACCTTCAATGTAAGTCTTAAGATTAATAGATTTAGTAACATAAGGGCATTTGCCAATTATATAGGTAATAATAAGGTATCTGCCAATTTCTGATGTCACCAAGAATATTAAAAAAATATAAATTAATTTTTTAGCTGCTTTTTATGTAACTTTTATGGAACTAAAAGACATGCAACACTACTAGGTTTACAGGAAAAGAAACTTGATCTGCTTTGGCCCCCACCTGAGATTACTTTCTTTGGGTTACATAGTTACTGCGGTTGTGGGACTAACACAAATAATAAGGAGCACTTCTTTTCTCAGGCAGGATATCTTTTCTGTTTAGGGTAAGTGCCATCAGCGCTTACTACATTTGGAAAAGAAACCTTTAGTATTTCAGGCTTTCCTCAAGGGTCTCTAAACCGAGCTAACCTGATAACATCAAAGGCTTTTCATATCAAATGATGTAGCTGTGAAAGGCACTCATTTCTGTTTTGACTCTCCAGTGTGTGTAGCAGACATCAGAGATGATCAAGAACTTGTAGACATGAAATTAATTTCATGATAGATAACTAATATTTTTATACCGTAATTAGCATGTATTATTGTTTATATTAATGACAAGGCCCCAGATATGGATCATATGAAACAAACAAGCAAGTTGACAGAGAATGAATTATTGAGAAGACAGTAAAGTTGAGAAAAGTCATTCTTTTATTTTCAACAGATGAAAAAAAAATTTGGAACCTTGATCTAACTTCAAGTAATGTTTAGTCTTAACTGATTAAGAAATAGGTTAGAGAACAGGAAAAAAAGAAAGTTGAAACCACTCAGAATGAAAGAGAGAAAAAGAAATAGAGCATAGAGAAGTCCCTGTTGCTAAGCACTGTCTGAGTACTCTGTTGGTCTAGAGAGCATGGCAGACATTCTTAAGATCTCGTAGTTATCTAAGCAAGTTCAAAGAAATGTGGTTTTTTTCCCCTCCATGTGTGTCTTTCATAAAGTATATGAAATTTTGTAGCATGATACACTGAATCTGCTAGGTTAATTTCCTTAGACCGTCTAAAGTAATGCATTTTTCTCAGACATGTCACAAGTAATCCTGTCAAAATTTGCCTGAATGGGTTTGTTTTAAATCATAAATAGTTGTGATATATATAGTAAGTGTTCAAGAACCTTGAAGAAAAAGAAGGTCATGGCCTTCTGAGTACTCCCAGCTCCTCATCTAAATGTGGGTCTTGAAGTGTTTGTTTTGGCCAGTTTCAGATATGGAGTCTCACTGCTTGGATGTTTTATCTCATTGCTGTTTGTTTTCTATCTATCTTACCAACCTGACTTCTCTTTTTAAAAATTGCTGTGTTTCTCCCTGGTCCCCTGGAGCTTGGTTATTTTGGTTTCCGTTTACCATCTCATTCTTACTTCTGGTGACAACTGTTCATTTTGCTCTTAAATACTTTGTCCTTCTGCTTTTATGCTGGTTTTATTGTACAGTTGTTTATCCAACACCCCAAGCAGCTTGGTAGGGAGGATGGAGAAGGAAGTTCTTATAAATAAATAATTGTTGTTAAATGCAGGGGACTGCCTAACAGCAAAATGCAGTAGAATATGTCTCTCCTGGTAGAGGGTAGGCCTCTTCTTTGCTAAATCTGTGAAATGTTTGGAGGATTCCCCATGTGCTCAGAAAGGAGTGGAAGATTTGAAGAAAGCCTCCTTCTGCCATTTTGATGATCTGTTAATGAACACATTTTGTGGACCATGCAAGTGAGACGTGTCAAGAATGCAAATGAGAGATCTTGCCCTGGAAGACTGGTATTTCTAATGCTTTATTTTTACAGCTGCAGCAACAGGAGGGAACCAGCAGGTACTGATTATAGCTATTTTGGTCAGTGTCTCTGAACAGAGGAGACCAAAGATGGTTGAATAGTTAAGCCATTAGCAGGGAACATGTTTCCTATCATAGCTTCAATTTTTACCATGCAAGTCTTTTAAGGACTCAACTTACCATAGGGTTAGGCATTGCAACTCCAGATTGCAGTGCCTAATTTTGGTGCCTTGAGGTCAGGTGAGGTACTCTTTACATTAGAGGGCTGTGTGCTCAGAGACACAGAAGCCATCACGCCTGCTTTGCTAGCTCAGGGAGTTGGAGGAGGTGCTGAAGAGAGAGGGGTTTGTGGTTTATGATCTGCCTAGTTTTTGTGGGGGGGAAAATGCCTTCCTTCACAAAGGGCTGCAGATTTGAACCCTCTCTTCAGATGCACCATGCAAGCCATACTTTCTTACCAAGAACAGGTGGTAAAAAAACCCAACCTAAAGATAGCTTTTGTATCCAATATTCCACTTGTTAATGTTTTCATTCTGAACGCGACACTCAGGTTCAGTTCCCCTCTCTGGCTCAGAAGATACAAACTTGTACCACCTTGAAGAAAGTTTTAGCACTTTGGCTCTAAGTTGCTGTAGCATGAGAAGTGTTCAGCCTCTTGTGTTGCTATTGTTCCATTTCACATTGCTTCGTTAAGCAGTAGTAAATGGGTATAAGCACAAATATTAATCTAACTCTACAGTGTAGTAGGGAAGGTATTTTACCTATTGGTTATGTTACCTGTTGGTTAGAAGGGGGAGACATGGCTTCTAATACCTGCTCCAAGGAATGCTTAAGTTATTTTTAGGTATGAGCAGTGAGTAGCATATGGACCTCAACTGTTATCACTGGAAAAACATAGCCTGAAGTTGGTTGTTTTCCAGGCTAAAGTATTAACTGTCAAGAACTTTCCTCAGAAACCTGCTAATTATTGCACTGAGGACAGGTGTGTTGTTTTGACTAATCCGACTAAATTTTCAAAATAATAAAAAATTGGCTCTTCTGAGTTTCTTTTCCTTATCTACAGTTTATTTCTCTACAGTTATTTTACATGTTTGAAATTAAAGGCAATTTTAATCACAAAAACCCAAACCCTAAGTTACAGAGAAAGCATAGTTCAGCAAAACAAACTGCAAGTCCTAATGCTGTTCTGGGTGTTAGAGTTCAACTCTTTAGGACCTGAAAAGACATCATATAATGTGAGAGAGAGGACTGAAGTTTTAATGACAACTGAAAAAGTCGTTAAAGATCAAAGATATGCCCATCAAGTACAACCTTACATCTCAAATGTTTTTGTGGTTTATCTGTTTCTTTTTGAAAAAGAAATTGCCCATGTCAGACAATTAAGAATTCATCAATTTGTCTACTTGTGCATTTGCCAATGCAGTTTTATGGAAAACCAGAATATATGCAAAGGTTAGCAAATGCGGTATTTGGAAGATGAGATGTACCTATTATGCCTTAGGGATTTTACTGTTGCTGATTTTTCAGGTGATGAGCAGCAATACAGATCACTGAGGTGTCATGAAACTTTGTTTTCCAGAGAAAGAGAATTTATTACCCTTAGTTTCCCCCAGTCAATGATTTCACATTGTGCAACTCCCCTTTCACCTGATGCCTCTCTTTCCTCCTGCACCGTTGTACATCAAACTTCTCACCAACTGCTCAGTGACCTCCACAGACTCTAAAGTTTTTCAAGCCCACACTCAGTTTCCTGAAGATCTGCTCCAAGATCCATCCTTCCTACTTTCCACTTCCATGCAGCATTTCCAAGGGGAGATTTCTGTTCTGATTTGTTGTTCTGTTTAGTTAGTTGCCACCTACACATGTTGAAGCTTTTGAACACTGCTCTTTCAGAGTTGAGTATGTTGTTCCTGTACTATTAAAGAAATATTCCTCCTGAGGTCTGTAAAGAAAAACTCTTCTCAGGCTTCTCTGAGTTCATCCAGCTATGTTGCTGATACATTGCTCGAGATTGCTTCTTGACAGCTTGTATTGAATATGGCTAGTCTGAGATCATTGCTTTTCATTTTAAGACTTTTGTATTTTTCTTCTGTAATGAAACTGACACCTGTCCGTTCAGAACATAGCCCTCAACAAGCTAGTGTCTGTTACTTTCACTGCCATCTTATTTCTGTGTTTGTGCATTCCCTAATAGTTACCTCGAAGTCCAGGAAACACGCCTCCTGTTCCAGGCCCATTTCTTTCCAAATCAGTTGAATTGTCCTAGAGTTCTTTGCTTCCTTTGAGACCCCCAGTTTAAAATAGTAGTAAATATTAAATTATGCTAAATAGTTCTGAAGCCTTTTCCAGCTTGTTCTCTTCTATAGTATTTCAGAGTTGAAGGATGGGCTTTACACGGTCTGCCAGGTTACTAGCTGCATGTGAGCTCATTTGAGAAGGAGAGTTGCTGAGAACTGTGAGTAAATCTTTGGAGTGGCTATTTGTGGTGCAGGGGGGGGAGGTATTAATTTTAACTCTGAACATCACATTTTACCCCAAGGCTCCCTTTATAGCCTGTGGAGAAAAGTAGGAACCTCTGAAGGACAGCGCTCGTAACCCACCTTAGGTGCCTGTAGAAGGACAATGTGAGTTGCTCTCTGCTTATGATGCTCCCCACTGAATACAGAGGGAGGTTAGGCTGACTGTCTTGGACTTAGGCGTTTCACTTGTATTCCCTAGCTCAGGTGTGTAGAAGCTCCACTCCAGATTTCTATTCCCTATAGAAATATAGGGATTATAGTATCGAATCACCCTAGCTGAATGTGGTGAAGGAGAGTGAATACAGAGAACATGACTTTCTCACATACCATGTGAAGGAGTGTTTTGTGGCTCATGGAGATGCCCTGTGAACCCTTCTGCACTAAAAGTGTATTTCAAGGTTCCTTAGGATTGCAGGAGACTTATACTGAGATTCTGTGTGCTTTTCATAAAGAAGAAAACGTCGGCACAGATATACTTAAATTGAATTATGCTGCTATTTTGGAATCAATGTGCTGTAGAATTGGTATGAAAAGTAGCTAACTTTTGAAAGAGAGTCATGATTTTGCAGGCAAAAAAGAAGTCACGAGGAAAGCACCAAATCTATTTCTGTATATAAATGCACAGGTATATAAATATTCATACACGCATGCGGTTAATGTTATATGTACAAACACACACATACATGCATGTCAATTGGAGAAGGGATTAGGAAATGTCTGTGTATGTAGAACTTCCACTTAAAAAAAAGGTTTGATGTTTTATTTACAACTATCCACTCATATGCACACATATACCCATAAACACAGAATAGAATTCTGCAGCACCATAGCGTCAAAATATGTCTATAGTCTATCGGATCTCAAAGTTTTGTGAAAGCATTCATTTTTGCACCATCCAAGTATCTATTCTGTACTGCTTTTATTTGTTTAAGAATATTTCCTCCTCTGAAGCTCTGTGACAGAAGAGGAATTCATATGTCTCCTGAGACCTAGTTGTTCACCTTAATGCAAAGACTTGAAAGGCTGGTGAGTCAGGCTTGTCCAGTTAAGGGTTAAGTGTGCTGGCTAAATTCCATGAGAGATAGGAAATCCTATCTCTAAAGGAGTAAAAATATTATTGATTAATTGATCCGGCAGTATCTTGCATGTGCATGGCAAGGAATGTGAGGGCCCAGCTACCTCTGAATTTGAATTCAGATGCCAAGAGCTGGGAGCTCCTACCTGAAAGAGATGCTTTTCTAAAGAGTCTTCAACTCCCAGCGCTTCTTAGGTAGCAAGTGATCAGAAATGTGGTGGATGCTTTACAAGCCTAGACAAATGGCAAACCTCATGACAACAAATGTGCAGTAGCAGAATTTGTTTCTAGTATGTTTTCAATGGCTGACTGACAATGAAAATAGGAAGACAGGAATTATGCTGTAATCTTCATTCACCTGCACCTTGGAGCCTAAATGCAGTGAGGAAATAAGAAGCATGTTTCCTTGTGTGTAGTCCTTCCAGTAATCTCTAGTTATAGAGGTGATTGATTTTTTTCTTTTCTGTCCATGCTTAAGAACCAGAATGGCAGAAATACATCACAAAATAAAAGTTCTGTGAAGAAAAAGTTGCTAATGAAAATCTGGAGGAAAAGAGTTGTCTTAGGAACATATAAGAAGAAAGGTCTCCTTCTTCACTGAGATCAGTCCCCTGCTCTTCCAGGCAACCGTGGTAGTAATCCCACACATACATTTATCACATTCACTTCACCGTTATTAGGCCATTATTGAACTACTGCTTTGCAGCATCCCTGAGCCATCTGTAGGTAAGTAGTGATTTACCTATGGATGTGTCTGTGTTTCCAGAGAAGAGGACCCATAGTGCATGTGCCTACACTCTGTGCAGAGGAGGGCTGGTTCTGCAGGTTGGCCTGCTCCAGTGCTACAGAGAGGAATGGAGCTGATTCATGCTGTTCTTTAAAAATCACCTAGAGATCATATGTGACACGGAGAAAATCTCCGAAGAGCCTGATCGTTTTGAATATAGAAATTTATTTTGCTAAATCTGTTGTAATTTATCTGTCACAATAATTTATCAATATCTACTCAACACTACATAAATATTTTTCTTGCCTGGATTTATATAAAGCAATTTTTTTCCCTTTTGACTAGAACCGGGAGCATGAGCACTCTGGCCATCTTAGCCAAGCAAACTGTTGACAGTTTTTTGGAAGGCAACAATGTTCATCATACCCATGTGATAGAAGAACTTTTAAGAATGGCAGTTGAAAGAGAAATAGTGTTTCTTTCCAATTTCTATAGTTTTTACTATGGAGTGAATTTTGAGTTTGCAGCTGTGGCTGGTTACTTGTGGACTTTGTTAATTACCCATAATCAATTATGCTAATACATAATTTGCTTAATATGGTTAATGTAGATTTAAGACCAGTGGGATCATAGATCATGTTATCAGAGTATGTCACCCATTTTCACAATTCACCCAATTACCTCTCTACTGAAGCCGATAGCTTCAGTTTACCTAAAACAGATTTCCCAGACGGGCATCCGTTCTTGATTTGGGAACATTAAGAGGTGGAGTGTTCCCACCACTTCCTCTGGAGGTTTGTCACACCGTGGCCTTTGGCTTGTCCCCACTGCTGTTGTTGCTACAGGGACATAAGCTGAAAATGAAAAGTCAATAGTTCCAGCAGTGATGTCTGCATTAAACTAATCAGCACTGGCTGGATTGAGATGTCCAGCTGGTATTTTGTGGAGAGAGGTTTTCTAAATTACTGGTTGTCAAAATAAATACCAACAAAACTTCCCTGCAGAGGGTAACAGCCAGTTCTGTCCTACTCTTTGCTGTGGTTTAATGGGGTATTTCAAAGACCTGGTCTGTCCCTATTATCTTTTCCAAGTAAGCACCTTAAAAGTTGGTGTCAATAAAATTCCTACGTTGGCTCCGGAACCTGCCCAACGTGTAGTTCAGAGAGAGCATGCAGCCAGGAAGGAGGTATTCCTGAAGAACCTAAACCATCAGGTAGTTTTTTCTCACAAACTTCACGTTAAATACTTCACTGGCTTTGTTAGATTAAGACCAGGAGGTAAGGTATTTTTGGAACTCTAAATAGCTGCATGTTTTCTTTTCCCAGGTAGAAGTCACTATTTGAAAATATTCACATAAAAACCACTCTCTGCTGTATATTTGTAGGGATTTCAGCCATATTGTAATGAAATGCAAAAGTCTCTGTGAGTCTGTTTTATGACCTGTGTCTTGCATTTAGTATATTTGACAAGTTGCTATGAATAATTTAAGTCTTATGTCTTGATTTAGCTGCAGCTCTTGCAAGATTTATTTTAATATAGACTACTCTCCCATTACGTTTTTAAAAGGTTCCTTTTTCTTAAAATCACGGACATGGTCTTAAAATGAATTGTTAGGTATTCCTTGTTTTTAATAAAATATGGTGTTGCATGGTGCACTTCATTATTCATAAAATGAAACTAGCATATTCTTAATCCTATTGTTAAAATATGTCAAGTATTTGGCAAATGACTGGGCTGAATAGATGTCTATCTTTTCCATTAGAGATGTTTCAGCTCCTTAAAATGTTTCTCTTTCTGCTTCGTAGGTGACCACATCTTTGTTAAGAAAAGATAGTAGGGCATCTAGTAAGAAAGTTTTTTATTTTTTTCACATATGAAGTAGGTAAACCAGGACATTCAGTTGACTGTTGTCATCTACCCAAGTGGCATGTCATACTGAAAAAAATGTATATGAACAGATGAAAGAAATCGTTCGATTATGAAAGTTAACTGGTAGAAGAAGCAGTTTATTATATTTTAGAAGATATTTTGACTTTACAACTTTCTTTGATTTTCCACTTTGATAATTTTGCATTGGTGTGAAAAATTTTTGAAGAGTGCCTATGCACACATACCTGTTGCCTAGAGAAAATGTTCTAATGAAATTACTTCTAGTAATTTTTAATTACATTTTTTGAATGTAATGCAGACTCTGAAAATAGAAGCACTGTATGGTTGAGGAGCTCAGCTCCTGTACACTTCACTTTTGCTTCTTTTCTCATCCTTAGCGTGCATGTGGCTGGAGCCCTGAATGTCCCACCTGCTCATGTTTGCTTTTAGTGTTGCTGCTGGCAGAGCATGTCTAATAATCTCCACTCAAAACCTGCCCATTTGCTTGATCAGGAAACCCACATTTTCACATATATTTCAATATTTAACTGGAAAGTAATCTAAGGCCTTTGTGTATAAGTTTAGGAAGAAGAAACATCAAATGAAAGAGTGCAGAGCATCAATGTGATTTACACTGCTCTCAACACTTGTAGCTCTTTTTGAAGACAGGGAGCCAGATATTTTTTAAATATTTGGGTAGTTGCCTTTTAGTGAAGTCAAAGGCACCTAACTGCCTGGCTAGCTCCTGAGTATCTTTAAAATCAGATCAATGACTATACATTAGTTTTGTGCTTCAAGGCTGAGGCTGGTGAGCTACATGAGTCAGGAAAAACATTTTTCCCCTGTGCACAGTTAGCTACATGGATTCTGGTGGGCTTTAAATTTTCAAACACAACAGTTGTTTCTGTTTTTAAAAATCTTGTTTAAACAGATTTTAAACCTTCTGTGGTAATGTGTTGATTTCAGTGGAAACTTCAGACATCCAGCCAAGTCCACATCTGGCCAGCTTGAAGTCTCTGAACTGCTGATATCAGCCAACTCTCAAGTCCTCAGGGACTGACTTCTGAGGCTGTTCAGGCTGCTGTTAGGGTAACTGTATTTAAAGAATGTGAAGCTGTCAGAAGTGAGCCAATATAGAGAGAGAGAGATACATACACACCAAAGATGGAGAAATAACTGGCACATCAAAGCAGATGGATAAGAAGATCCACTGGGCCAACCAAGACCATTCCTGTTTGGATTTCCTGAAAAGTATTTATTTGCTTCTTTTGCTCTATGGTGGTGGTGGAGCAGAAATAGATTTCAATGAGAACAAGGGAAGAGTAGTATACAATTCAGACTTTATTTTCTTTTCTCTTTTAATATGGGATGTGACTAGAGCTATTGTATAGATTTTTAGGGTTTTTTCAGTGTTGAGTTTTTCAGTGTTAGGTATTTTATTCATTGTGCTACACCTTGTCGTGGTCTCAAAGGAATGTCTGAGCTTCAGACCTTCTCCCTGTCTTGTACTGGATGCTGCAGAAGCATCCAATAACTCACAGTGGTCAGGAAGACACCTTTCCTGGGCAAACATCTGCCCCCAAGAAATTCAGTTTGCCACCTCCGGCAGCTCCATGCCTATAGCCCCTTAGGCTGGGAGACCTAATACTTCCTGAATGACCATGTTTTACTGTTTTAGGAGCACCACTCCCTGGGCCAGAGCCATTGAAATGTCTCTTTGTATTTGAGAAGCTTACAGTTAAAGATAAATAGTTTATTCTATTACAGTGAAAAGCTAGGCGTTAATTTCTGTGTTTGGAGATAGATACAGAGAATGTATGTGATAACTTGTCTCTTGATTTAGCTTGGTTTCAAGGTGATTTCTGTTTCTCCTCAGTTCCCCAGAAGGTTCCCACAGCTGCCTGGGGCAGGGGTCTAGTCCTTTTGCTAATACTAGTTCTTATACTTTTCTTTCCCCAAAGAGGATACAGAATTAGTGTCTTGTCTTTCTTTGTATCCCCTTTCTCTTGTTGGTTGTGAATTCACCCTTGGGGAACCCTGTAACCCTTTGCATTTATAGCTGATTCAGCCAGGCATCAACTGATGTCTCTCATAAGCTAAGGAAGTGTTTTCTGACAAAGTTTTAGCCTTTATTAGGAAAAAAACCTGGAAAGCCCTTCTCTACTGTGTGGACCTTGTTGGCCATAACACTTCATTTCTTGTGAACAAATCTGTTTACAGACTGCAAGCACGTCTCTTTTTAAAGACATTGTGGATTATATATTAACTTTTTATTACTTGACTTTCGAATACTATTCATTAGGCCAACATAAATAGGAACAGTGAAGCTGGATCATTAGTAACTCTAAGTAGAGGCTAGAATTTATAGCAAATGCATTTTCAGGCCATGTGTTCAAGTCACTTATAAATGAATATTTCCAGAGCTGGTATGATCTGTGACATATCACTTTTTCTCTTCAAATTGAAGGAAAGACATGATGGCATCTTGGAAGTCACATGGACATTTATTTTCCTCAAAATAACCTATTCAGAGGTACCCTGTCAAGCATTAGCTGAGATCTGCCTTATGAACAGGAAAAAAAAAGGGGGGGAAATAATTGAAGATGTATCAATAGAAAGGCATTCTAAGTATGCAGTCTTGTGTCAAACCAGAATGATCTTGAAGGTTCTGTTTGCTTAATCACCAGATAAATCTCTCAGGAGGCTAAATGAGCTCCACTGTATGTTCCATGAAGAGCTTTAGAGATCTGCTGTTACTGCCTTATGGGGATGAATCCAAAGTATAATAAAAACTTAGTGACAGCAAAGCATTCTGATGAATCAAGCTCTAGAAGTCTGTCCTTGTATTTTACACCAGTGCTGGTGGTTATGCACTATACTGTGTCATGGACTTCCAAAAGACTTTACAGGCAAGACATGCCTTTGCTGAAACACAGCCAGAGGTTTAATATAAGTTTTAAGACAGGCAATGGAGAAAACCTATCTACAGTTGAAAGTATAGTGGGAGGGAAAAGAGGATTTCAGTAGGCAGAATTTCAAGCTGGACTTTGTGTGGGCAGCTAGGAGAAACTTGTCTTCTTTTATGAAGAAACCCAAAAGATCTTAAATGGCTACAAGTATTTTGACTTTGACATACGTCTTATCTGAAATGCATTGCCCCCAGCAGCAGAATGCCTCCAATGCTGTGTACTGGGGAGTTGATTCAGTTCCAATTCAGAGGCAAGAATAAAACCTACTGAGTAGTTACTGTGGTCTCCTGCAGCAACTGCATGCTTTATAGAAGCATTGAGCTAATGATCCAGCACAGCTCTGCTTTAAAATTGTGAGATTTGCAAGGATAACAGGGTTTGATGGTACTGTGTGTCCATAGGCCTATTAGAATAAAATGTTATGGCTTAAAAAGCACATGTGGTTTAAAAAAATGGGATGGAGATAGAAGGAAGTGTTCTTATGTAATTAGCCTAAGTATATATTCAGCTGTTATCCTACGTCTGAAATGTTTTGTGTAGTTGCACCGGAAATATTTGTTGGTAGTACAGGATTGGATAATGAGTTGTGCATTCACTAATATTTAAGCAGATGCTTTGAGCTGTGAATCATGTTTTGAACAGTGGTATGTGGTGCCTGTAGTGTACACAGGCTCATGAATGCCTTCATTCATGCCCATCTGTTAAGATGGCAGTGTGCCCACATACAAGTGGATTGGTCCCTTTTCTAGAAAGCATAGTGCCAGACTGTTATGAGTTTGGATGGCAAGCTTATCTAACATTGCAAACAGCATCTCTGTTGCAGGAAATCCCTTCTCAGTATTAGGACTGAAGCATTAATAGGTGACTTGATGGACTAGGTTACCCTGGAGTGTATTTTATGTGTTGAAAGAAACTACTGAAACATGGCAGAAGAAGAGAAGGCTGCCCATCTCAAAGAACAGCAGGATACCGAGAGGAAGCGTCTGATGGCTTGTTCCGTAGCAGAATTGCCTAGAGACAGCCCAAGACAGCTATTGCAGTCAGGCAAGGGCAGATGGTGTTGGGCAGTGGAACAGATCGGATGGATCTCTTCACAATATCTCCTAGATGCTTGTTAATGGAATTAGCCCAAAAGGCATTATCTTAAATGGCTGCATCATGTCCTGCATTGAACTGTGCGGAGTACTTTCAGCAAATTCTGAAGTTAAATAAAAAAAGTAGGTAGTTTTCCTGTAAAGCTTTTTGGGTTAACTGGGCACAATTTTAAGAGAAATTTGGTTATTAGAAAATGAGAAAAAAAAAATATTTTTGCATCACTTTTATCTAAAGTAGGTGACTTTCACCTTGGATCCATAACCAGATGATGCTGATGCTCAAAATTCTAAGCTCTGTATCTCATTTCCATGTATCTAACATGGATAACATCCCTGCTCATGGCACTAGGAACTAGATGATCTTTAAAGGTCCCTTCCAACCCAAACCTTTCTATGATTCTACAACTGAGGACAAAAATAAGCAGAGTTCAAAAGTGAACACTTTGGGGCTTTTTGAGTTAAGGTCCTACTCAGAATTTTTCATGTTTAGGTTTAGGATTTGTAGCAGTGACAATTCCATGTATTTTTTAAAATATTTGTTCTTTGACTTCTGATATTTTGAGACATTATAGCACTGCCCATTCCCTCTCAATGTGGAGTGTAGAAATTTGATGATTAAAAAGGAAGTTTTGATCTATTCATGTGACTTTTATGGCTTAAGAATTGAAGTAAAAAGCAACTTGTCTTAAATACATTACAAAATTGTTACAGCTGGCTACAGAGTGTTTGGCTTAGTCCTCCTAATGCAGATTATTAATTGACATATAGTGAAGTAAATTCCCTAAAATAAATGCTGAAGTACCTTTCTAGTTGGTGGAGATGCATATTTAAAGACTGAAAGAGGCCAAGATTCTGTCCAAGTGGCTGAAGTCCTGAACTTCTTCAAGTTTATTCAAGGTACCTGCCTTTATCCGTGGGTTATCTATGGAACTCGCATTAGTAGGGCTGATTTACTAGATCCCTACAATGTAGGTAAAAATTACGTGCCTGATTTAGGCAGACTGAATCCCATTCAATGCACCCTGGGGAACTGCACAGTATTAATTAAAATGCTTTCACCCGGACCTGGTGCCCAAGGTGAAGGGCAAAATTAATCATCTTATAATGTGCGCAGTAAAGTTAATCTGAAAAACAAAAGAATATTTTGTGCTGCATGGAAGTATTGCTCACTATTAACATTATAGAGCTCTGATAGGGTGGTGGTTTTTTCTTTTTTCTTTTAAAGAATCTTTCTAAATGCTGTATATCTTTTAAGAAGCAATGGCACTGAGGCTATAAAACTCATTATTTGCTCATTTTTTGTGAGGACAATGTCTGTTATGCTTTTGAACATTAAATTGTTCAATGTTAGTTCTCTTTGCACTTTTACTGTCCTACCTGTCCTGATAACAAAAATTTGCTGTAGTGGGCGAGGTGCCTGTATCGACTTTAGCCGTTGTCTTTAGAGAGCGTGTGTGTCTGTTCATCATGTCAGCTGAATAACTGAGCTGGCTGATCGCTGTGTCAGCAAGCTAAGTCTCTCTTCCATGTCCGTAATTCTCCAGCTCTAAACATACTTGACAGTTAGCTGGTGACCTTAGAAAGTCTTTTCATCTCTGACTCCACAAGTGGTAGCGTGACTAGTGGGACAATGTTTTGGAAAGGGTAATAATAGCTTAAAACACGTTGAGGTTAAAAGCAAACATCTAAATGCGTTTGTCCAAATGACAAAGATGAGCCACAGTTTATGAAGTCTCACGCACAGCTGCAGTAGCTGGTATATGAACAGGTACTGTTTGACTTCTCTTTTTCTGGTTTCCAAATATTTTTTCCCCAGACCTTTGTTGTTTAAGGAACAGAAACTGATGTCTAGTATTTAAATGGATTTCAGGAGCTGGCGAAACAGGGGATATCACATTTCCTTACGTACAGTGACATCCATCAGCAAAACCTCTAAGCATTTTTAATGAGATTTATGCTGCTGTCATGGTCTAATGCATTATAAAAGCAAAAAGGGAAAATGAATTATTGTCAAATTTTTGGTGGGCAGACTAGTCTTTTAGAACTGCAGAGGGATTCCCTTGTTCTGCTGAGAGCAGCCTGGGTATGTGGGTGAATGCTGTGCTCATCCTACGCTCCTAGCTTGGAGCTCATCAACCCTTTGCTGCATATTTTTTGTCACTTTAAGAAAGCCTTATCTCTGGGAATAACAGTAGGAAATGGGGGTTTTGGTAACCAGAAGGTAGAAGAGGCTGATATGAAACAAAACCAAGACTTCTCTGTGTTATGTTTCTTTTTTTGTTTGTTTTTCAGCTAGGGAGAGTGACGGATGGAGTGCAGCAGCCATACTTTTCACTAGATGCATATTCTTTGCAAGAATGCGATTCCACTAAGATTAAAAACTTGAGCATGGCTTTTGGTGTACTGAGCTTCCAGGGCAGTGTTTCTGTAGCCCCTTGGCTCCAATCCATTAAAGATTATTCAATTTTAAAATTGTGCCACTAAAATTCACTGTGCTTATAAGAGACTTAATGCTGACAAGGGCTTAGAGAGGGCAGTCACCTGAACATCCTGGTGAGCCCTGATGGGAATGGGAATGATACATTCTTAGAATAACCTTCTGGAAAGCCTAAGAAGCAAGCAAAACATAAGTATAGCAATTCTTGCTGTTCAAAGCCTTGGTCCATGCCAGACCTCATGCAAGTTACAGAAGAATAGGTAGAAATGGATGTTGGCCCTTGGGAGGACATTGTAACTGTTCTCCATCATATAAACGCAGGAAGACCTAAAAGGGAGTCAAACTTGGATCAAGTCTTACTTCCACAATGTACTTGACCACCGGGCGAAGGAGTAGTTAAATGTGTCTACATTCAAATGGGAAAATGAGAATAGTTTTCACCAACAGAGCCTTGCCTCTGCAGCCTTCATGGTGAGCTGCCACATGCCAGCTCACACCATGCTGCATTTGAAGTGGTGTTTTCTTGGTTGATAACTAGCCAAATGCCTCAGCTGCTCATACAAATGGTTCAATGCAAATCAATGAGATTTTCTGGACACAAGCAGTTAATATTTCAACAAGCAACTGCAGATAAAATTGCTGTGTCAGATTGCGTGGCAAAGAGAGCTGTTGCCCTTGTTCAGAAAATTCTATGCCTGGAAAGTTTTCAGACCTTCCCATTTCAATCATCTGAAAAATTCTGCTTTCAGATCAACTTTGAAACGTTCAGAGTCTCTGTATGCCAGTTTTTTTTTGACATTGTTTTTCTAGTTTGGAAGAATTGAAGATGAAACAGAGTGTTTTCTACCCCCTGGCAAACCTCAGGAGGCAGGTTACTGCTACAGACTTTGCTCTGGTTCTGCAACTGTCCTAATGTGTATAACTGTGTATTAGGATAAGAGGTCATTACTGTCATTCAGTCCTTTCTTAGAAGCATCTTGCTGGATGCTCTATTTACCAAGCATGTTTATATGTGTGTGGATGCATTTCGGTTTTCCAGCTGATTTTCCAAGGACAAGTGGGCCTTTTGCTGCACACTGTTCCCTTCCTTACGTGCAGAATTTGTCAGATTCCCAGAAAATGTCTACCTTGAAACGTCAGTCCAACAACAGTGAAAAAAGCAGATTAAATTTTGCACCATGATTTGATTCAACAAACCATGTTTTTTGAAGAAATAGCTTGATTCTGCTGTAAAAAAACATGCCAGCGAAGCACAGCAGCTTCTTCTATCTCTCTCAGCCCACATGTCTGCCATTTTTGCCCCCACTCCTAAATATGTCTATGTCACCCAAAGGACGTAGTCCTGGGCTTTTGGCCAATATCCTGGGCTTGAATTCCCACACAGAAAAGCATTTACTTGGGAAAATAATACCATGTGGCAGCCGGTAGGCACAATACTACCTCAACTGCCAGAATGCACTGACTCTAAATGAAGCTGTGGCAGATGGCCTGAAATGTTTCAGTGCTTTCCTTCTCTAGACAGGATTACCCAATTAATTTGTGCTACGGTGCATTGGGGGTTTTATCAGGTTCTGGTCAGACGGGTGGGATGCACTGGATCTAGTTTTGCTGGACCAAGCAGGGTCTGCAGGTGGGATGAAGGCAGTGTACAGCCAAATCCCTGGAACAGCAGGCTCCTGGCAGGGCCGGACAAGTAGGAAAGAATATGGGGTCATCCCTCCGGACACCCGGCACAATGTCTGTTGGAATGAGAAGAAATGGACTCCTGGTTCAGATCATGACTGAGCCCACCATTTGAGCAGCCCTGTTTTAGATAAGGGTGGCATTTTACTTGGTAGTGATGCTTTTATATGCACTATACCTGCAGAAGTAGCTTTATGTTACTGTTTATTGAGTGTTGTCCTCATGCATGGTACTTGGTAGATAGAGCAAAAGGCCAGTAGGACCTTTCTGTTGTTGTGATTAGAGAAATCCGTACGTGAACAAAAAAGTTATTTTTGTTAAGACAGTGGTGATCTATAGGGAGATTTGGTATAGCTTAGGGAAAATATAAGGAGAAGAATAAGAAAGAGTCAAATAGGACATCAAGATTTTGGGGTTTTGGACAGAGAGAGGCTAGTGCAATCATTTTTAGTGCGGCAGAATAGTTGGCAGAAAAAAATGAGCAGCTATCATTTTGCTAGGTTTATTAGAAGGAGTGACTTTGAAGTGTAACCTAGTAAATACAGTCCATCAAACCAGAATTAGGCCAGCTGCACATTACTGAAATAGCTCAAGGAAAATGTCCTTGTCTCTTCTATCCTCTTCTCTGGGTACATGTTTTCACTTGGTTAAGAAAAGTCAGTGGAATTGCATTCAAAAGTGTTGTCACTTCACAGTCTGTCACAGGGCTTTTGCCAGCTCCCTTCAAAAGGAGTTGGTGCCTAGAACTGTGCCAGCTGGTTGATCTGATCATCCTATCACTTTACTAGAAAATCTAAATATACAGCAGTACGAGCTGAAATATGTCTGCTGTCCTGTTTTGCAACTATTCTGCATTTGAATGAAGAACTACTTTCACATTAAAGCAGTACTGAAGCTCTCTCTATCTTTCTGTTCTATAGGTTGTCATTTTGTATTTTGAGCCAAGTGTATTTCGCTGTGTTCTCCTAAGATGGGTTCGTCTTCTGGGCTTTGCTACTGTTTATGGAACTGTGACGCTCAAGCTGCACAGGTATTTCACATATTATTAATTTCCATCTCTGTGGGAGTATGTGCAATCTGTGTGGTTACTTAGATGAAAGAGCTGCAAATATTATAATCAAGCGCCGTTTGTGATTTTTAAAAACACTGTGTATTTCTTCTCACTATTCCTGCTCAAATTATATGCTACTAATCCCAGTAGAGAACTATGAATGCCGACAGGGTTTGATGAAAAATATATATATCAGCTGTAAAATTGTGCAAGAACCCCTTTTCACAGAAGGTGAATATATTTTCCTTGAATATAGGAAAATACAGAAGTGTTCATAGAGTGTTCAAAAGTGTTCAAAATTTTCCTTGTAAAGTGTTCATAGAGAGATGCTTTCTAAGTGTTTAGATACAGCTATGGTGAGTAAAACAATATGCTGTGGTGTATATTCTTACTATGTTTTCTTATGGCTCATAAGTCAAAGGCTGCTTTCTTCAGGCAATCACAGCAGGCAGGCTACACACTCACAAGAATCAGTGCCCACCAGCAAAAAGTGTGGAAAATTCTGGGTTCCATGGGGTTGTCAGTGCATTCACATGCGATTCAGAGATTAAGATTCAGAGACCCAACTTCAAATCCCACTTCTACAGTCCCCTTAAAAACTGAAGCCTTTTCTGGGTATACTGGATAAAATCCTAATGCTTCTTCCTCTTTAAACTTTAGTGAAAAAACTTAGTGATACATTCTGCAAGTATTTTTATTGAAGCAAAGAGACATGCAGTATGTGTATATTGGTACTTGAACATCTTGGATGAAGTAGGCTTGCTCATCTTTTTATCTTAGTTTCATTACTGTGTTGGCGTGTTAGATAGAGGAGGTTGGTATTATACTTGTAAACTGAATGAGGACTGAGAATATCTTGTGTTTCATGTTGCACTATTGGCTTGTCACATTTTCGGTGGAAAACCGTGCTTTCCCATTGAAATAGAGCCTCTTCTTGCAGCTCCCTTTTATTTGTGCCCTTGTTACAAGTGTACACTGTAGCTGGTAAACTCTGACTGTATAATGCTATGTCTGGCCACATCTTTGCATTGAAAATCATCCAGAAAATCCCACACCCTTTTTCTGGGATGAACAATTTCTGATGCAAAAAGAATAACAACTAGAGCACTGTAGAAAAGTTGTAGCAGAACTGGTGACTTTGCTTGAATGGTTTGTTATCTATAGCTCAGATATATAGAGAAACAGCCTAAGACTATGGAAGACTCATATTGTCATTGCAGTTCTGCTACCCTAACAGGCTGTTTATATGATTTTACATGATGTGAGGAAGCAATATCCTGACAGGGCAGTTGATCTTCCGTTTATATGAATTTCTACAAAATTGGGCAGAAAATCTTGCACTTCTGCTTTGCTCATTCAGCTGTTCAGTGTTACTTTGCACCTGTGCTGACAGGGTCAGCAAATGGGACAAGGATTGAATAAGAAACCAAGAGTGAACTACACCCTCAGCCTTGATCAGCATAAAACAATGAAGGCTAGCAGCAGACTGGACTGTATCAACAGGAGAGCAGCCAGAAGGTTGAGGGAAGTGATTATTCTCCCTTACGTGGCACACCTTAGACCATACCTGCAATGCTGTGTCCAGTTTTGGACTTTCCCAAGACATCACTGAACTTGAGTGAGTTCAGTGAAAGGACATCAGGATGGTCAGAGCTTGGAGCACTGGCGCTGCAAGGAGAGGTTGAGGCAACAGGGCTTGTTCAGCCTGGAGAAGAGATGTGTTGGAGGGACCTAACAGCAGCTATCCAACACCTATAAGGAGGTTACTGAGAAGACGGAGCCATGCTCTTTACAGTGGTGTGTATTGGGAGAACAAAAGACAATGACAGATTGAAATGGGAGATTTCAACTTTATACAATATATAAATTAGCATCAGTGTCAATGTCATACAAGGAAAACATTTTCACTATCAGGGTAATTAAGCAGTGGAGCTGGTTGCCCATGAGGTTATGAATTTCCATACTAGGAGGTTTTCAAGACCCAACTGGATAAAGCCCTGAGCAACCTGGTCTGGATTCAGTGTTAAGCCTGCTGTGAGTACTGGGTGACCTTCTAAGGTAATCCCAACCTGAATAATTCTATATTTCTTTGTGAAACATGAAGAGAAAAAAAAAACCTATTTAGTATATTAATCTAGAATTACTTTCTCTAGGAATCTATCCTTGGTTTCCACCCAGGTATCCTGACCATTCATTTCCTACATTCATGATACTGTGGTCTTTTTTTAGTACTGAATATTTCAGTCAGGGAGCGTGCCTTGCAGAAGACCGAGTCAAGTTAGATATATGTTTTATTATATACATTTGCAACAGTTATGGTAATTAGGAATAATATGATGCTAATAGAAATTTGGTAGACATTTTTGGGAGATCTAATTTAATCCACAGGCATTGCAGGGTTGAAGAATGGCTTACTGCAGACACCACAAATATTCATGACAAGCACTGGTTCCCTCCTGCAGGTAACCTGTGTCTTGCCTGGGGGAAGAACTGATTCCTAGCAAGGAACTTGTGATTTTTCTAAATTTAATGGGAAAACCAATATTGTGTAAAAGCAGCTGTTAATGATAACCAGAAAGTCTAAAGCTGTATTTCTCAACAAATGAGGTGCTTTGAGTAGCACTGGAGCATGAAGGTTATCCAAAGCCAGGTAGGAGGCACTGGAAACACTTCTTTTCTTTGTGGCTTTGTTTTCCGGTAGCTCCCCACTTCCTGAGGAGGTCTTTGAGGTTTCGTTAGGGTCAAGCATCAAGGAGAAATCAGAAAAGTAGCCCAAAGCAGATGCTTAAGGAAAAGTAAAAGAACAGGGAAGTCATGTACTGCTTCATTCTTTGAACACCCGTCACAGTCAATTTCTACAGTGCCTCATCTTAAATTGCCTCTTTCTCACTCATTGTGCATTTTTAAAATAATGAGCTGATGTTTCTGGGGGTGGAAGGATGGGGGTAAGGAAATGAGCTTAATTTAAGAAATCTAGCTATAGAGCTGTGAACATAAAACTCAATACTTTCCTCAACAGTGAATTCTTCAAAATAATTCTCTCAAGAAATAATGATGCTTCAAATTTAACCTTTTCGGTTTAAAAGAGCTGGTGATGTTGCATCTTTCAGTATATTTCTGTGACTGAAGACTGTGTCCTTTTTCAAGTCCTGTATTTTATGAACAGGTTATCTCATTATTTTTAATAATTTGTGAACTTCTACCATCTTGGTGTCAGGATCAGTACAGAATCCTTAATTCTGGATTAAAGCATAAGAATGGAAGAAAGCTATAGGTATATACATACAGATATACGTATATGTATATGTGCATGTGTATATACATAAGATAGCTTACACACATTTTAGGAGAATGAAACCCAGGAATGGGGTCTCTAGTTTTTAGAGTCTCCATTTCTTATATTAGTAAGAAAAAAAGGAGGAGAGTGAGGAAGTGAGGAGAATGAGAAGGTATGGAGAAAGTAATGATCCAGGTATGGAAAACAAGGCAATGACATACAATGGTCTTTTTTTAAGTAGCGATGGTGGGATGGGCATGTTGGGGGGGGGACAAGAAGATGTTAACACTATGAGGCCATTCTGCACTTCACCTAAATGCTGTGCTAAGATTGCCATTGCTGTGCCTTGCCATCTGGTACAGTCGGAGAAAGTAGTGGCGCTTCTTACAGGTCTTTGTAGGTGATAAAGAAAAGAGGAGAAGAGCAGTGTGGGTAGTGTGTGGTGCAGCATGTCATGTGTCGTGGCTCAGTGTCTTACAGAAGAGGAGACTTGTGCTAGCAGAGAAACCAAAGAAGATATAAGTTTGCTTCTTGAAGCACTTGAGTGGAGGTGAGCATTGACAGTGAGAACATAAAAGAGGAGGACATGGCGTAACCTCCTCTTGTAGCTAGGGGAGGGAAAGAACATACAGATGATCCCAGCTAGAAGTGGCTGTTGGGAACGTGGTGCAGAAAGGGGCAGAAGGTGCCTCAGCAGCTGGAGCCTGTACAGTTGGGTGGTCCCTAGGCCAATATTTCACAGTTCATAGTGCCAATAGATGATAGTTCCATAGTGCCAATACACCACTACCCGATGTTTCCATGAAAAGGGGCACTAGTGATGAAGTACCGCAGAGAGAAGTTTTGTCTCGGAGTAGTGGTTACTGTATAATCTCAGTAGGTGGGCAAGGACAGTGAGATGGGTATCGGCTGTAGCAGTGAGCTACCCTTTGTTTTTGAAATGAGTCAGGCCGTTGTGGTCATTTTGGTTGAACCCTCCAGAAAAGTGGGCGATTTAATTTCTATCAAATTACTTGCTTTTTTCTTCTGGAAAGCAAGTGTGAAGTGGCTTCAGGCAGAGGGATTTTGCTGTTGGATTTTGCCACTGGGTGTGGTCTGTAGCGGTTGTTATCCCATGTGAAAAAAAAAAGGGGAAAAATTGTTTTGGAGGCAGATGCTGCTGTTGCAGAAATGCAGTGTCGTGAGCTCTGGTCTGATACTGCATTGTGAAATTGTTTGGCTTTCTACTACTTTAACTTGACTGGCAGGATTAGGTGTTTGAGTCTGTTTGCAAGGCAGGAAAAGGGGTGGTTTAGTCAAGCTGTAGAGATGGTTACACCATAGGGCCTTACTATAACCATTCTGACCATTTGTCTTTCTCTTCCCTGGAAGTAGTGTATTTTAGCACCTGAGAAGTTTGATCTTTGTTATATTTATGCAGCTCTGTTCATTTTGTAAATACAGTTCCTGTGATGTTATGGTAAATGCTTGGGGGCAGCTATTCCTGTTTATTATATTCCCACAAAATAAATCACAGCATCAGCTGCAAGAAAGCCAAGTGACCTGTCGCTGTGAACTCCCCTCTAAAGACCAACGATCCCGAGAAAAACTTGCTGTGGACACTATGGATGTATTTTATAGGATCTATTCCATGGTTCTTTGTGCTGAAACTTGCTATAAATCTTGCCCAGGCCTTGGAAGGAGAATTTGTCTGCCTCTCCTTCTGAGGGATTTGTGGAACTGTCTACAAATGAGTGACTTCCCCTCTCTTCCTCCTGAAAGCAGGCAGGCCGCAACTTGAGTTAGGATTGACTGCAAGACTGATAAACTTTAAAGTACTCCTCTCTTGGGTGAGATGGCTTTTTGTAGGAATTGGGTTTGAATTAACAGATAAACCAGATAAAAACTGAGGTTAGTTTTGTGCAGTTACATAACAAAGCTGTAATCTCAAGTTTCCCCATTAACTTTAATTCCTGATAATGCAAACAAAGCTCAGTGACACCATGTTTCTGTATGTTCCATGCAACCTCACATAAGGAGGTTCAATGTGCAGTTTCCCTGGTCTCTGACTGCATTGTCTTAAGCAGGAGAAGAGAAGGGTATGTGGTCAGACATGAAGCTGCCATCAGAGAAGCAGTAAGTGCTGTGTCTGGCACACAAATCTGTGCAGATCCCTGGAGGGAGGGAGATGAAGACGTGAAGACATTTTTCTGGAGAGGGGAGAGACACCCAGTCCGAAGCCTTGGCTGAACATTGTTGCCTGAGCACTGCTTGTTATTGTTCCAGCTTCAGGAAGAAGGGCAGCTGGACTTTTGAAAATAAACATCCTGTGCTGAGAAGATACTTGTTTTGTACTGCCAGTTTCTCTTCTACAAGGAAAATTAACTCAAGAAGGTTCCAAAATTTGCCAGTGCTTGGCAGAGAAGGGCTCACAGCCATATATGTTTTGCTGTGGGCTGCTGGAGCTCCATGCCTTTTTGATGCTCTTGCAGCTGTAGCTCCCTGTTCTGCAATTTCTCTTCAATTTGTGTTCATGCGAGAGCTGCATGATGCTGCTTTGAATATCAGAGCCAGCAGCAGTGCAGAAACCATAAGGGTTAAAAAAGAGCCTTCCTTCATTACTGTCACCTCACTATCACCACTATTTTCTTGTAGTGATGACTCAGATGAGAGGGAGGTACCTAGTTTCAGCTAAAAGAGACATGGGGAAAAAAGAAAGGCATCAGGTCCTTTTTGTATTTATTATGAACTGAATTTAATTAAGAAAAAGTAAATCTTCTGTGAGAGCAAGGCATCCTTGTCCTCTTCCACTGCTTTTTCCACATGTAGCACATTTACCCATCTTTGTTTAAAGAAGAAGGAAAGCAGCACACGGAAAATGTGCGTGGATTCTTATGTCATTTGCATTATTTGAAGCTCACATCACTGATGCTTCTTTTTTATGAAAAGAGAGAGTTCAAAGGTAACAGTGAAGAAGAGGTTGTATACACTAAGTTCTACAAAGCTTTATGGAAAACAGTGTTGGGGTGGAAAACAAACCTTATGAATGTTCCTGCAGATTGAAGGCTGAAACCCACAGCATCAGCAGGTCCTTCTCCACCTGATGTGCCCTGGGTGGTCAGCAGGCACATGCTGCTGGCTGCTCCCACGCTGTGCCCTGTGCCTGGCTGCTGGAGGAAATGGCAGAGAAATGGGGGCTTTAAGGGCTGGGGGCAGAGTGGAAGGCTGGGAGATGCAGTTTAGGGAGGAAGGGAGTTGGACTTGCTGGAAAAGTGTATGCACATACAGTAGGAGTTCATAAGGAATGAAGTTTCACTAATTAGACTGGTCATGGAAAAATCTGTTTTCTTGTTAGCATGTCTTAACCTAATTAATTCATTTCCTGAGTATAATTCATTTCTCTTGCCTGCTGCAAACTTTTGCTTGTTTGTTTATTTATTTTTATGGTATACAAAACCCCAGGTCTTTAGACAACAACTTAGAGAGTTTAGTAAATTCCATATAGCATTCCTACATGATGCACATTCAGGATGAAATTCTCATTTTCGTAGTTCTTCTAGATTAAATAACAGTCATATTCCATTTTATTGTGGCTTTTTTCCCAATAAAATCTGCATTATTAAAACCCTATTTAGCTCTTTTGTATCCCTGCCATTCTCAAGCAATAACTACCCTTAACTAGACAGCATAACGTTTCTGTTTCATATTTCTGAATAAAATATCTACTTGCATATGTATAAACTAATAAAATGTAGCACAACTGTTATAAAGACACTCGGTGCAGAATTAATCTTGATGAAGCACAGTGTAGAAGTGGGACTAATAAACATAATCTTTAAGCAAAAAAATCAGTGGCATATAAAGTATGTAAGATTATTAGAGTACTGTGATCCTGAAAATATTCTCTTCCATATTCCTATTAATATTTAATTTATATAAAAATATTGTAGATACAGCTGTACAGTTCCATGGGCTGCTTTTTTTAATCACCTTAATATAGCACACATTCTGCTTTATCATAGTAGACTGAGTTTGACTAAGGAAAGTTCAAAGAGAAGATAAAGAAAGTATATGGTGTTTTAATATTAAATTATATTGCTATCATGATTTAAAAAAACCCACAACAGTGGGTTGGGAGGCCCTCTGCAATGATCCACAGGTATCACAAGACCTTTCAGATGTCTTGATGGCATGCAAGAGCACCATGTGCAATAATGGGAGAAAGGGCTGGTTTTGCACATCAGATTACATGATAGCAGAAGGACTTTGGAACTGGAGCTGGAACCATCCTCTCAGAGACCTTACCCAAGCCCAGGACCCCCTCAGGAGGCAAAACTTTGTGTTGTGGTGCAATACAGCAGCATCTTCCTTCCAGGTAGGCGTGCGTTTGTGCGTGCATTTGCGATACAAGTAATGTAGCTCTACAGACTGTTTTTTTTCTCGTTACATGGGAAGGACAGAAGTGGTCGGTGGAACAAGGTATCTGCTGCCCAGCTGTCTGCTGGGTGGGATTATGGCATGAAAGAGAAACCAGGCATTGCACTGCAATACATGAGTTATAGGCTATTTGTGGAGGAGTGTGAAGAGAAGTTAAGTATGTGACTCACACTGCATGCACAGGGGCTGATCACGGTTAAGAGGAAGCAGAGATTTGCAGATCACATACGCTGATTTTCAGTGAAAAGTCATGACTGAAGGGGAGGCTTCTGGTGGACTACTGTGAAGGGTCAGGAGTAAGCCTGATACTATTTAGCATTTTCAGTTGCAATGAAGAACCAAGCATAAAATGATTACTCATAAAATTTGTGAATAACACAAAGCTTGATGAAATGGTAAATTTTGTTTCAGAAAGGATAGTAATGAAAAGTAATCTTTATTGCTTGGTAATTTGGGCTTAGTCAAAGAGATACACTTGAATACAGCCAAAAGGCAAATTATAGTTAAGGACTAGTTAAAGACACAAAGTTGAGGAGGAGTTTTAAAGGTTATCAGTAGAGAATTGATTTCGCAGCAGGAGGTGACATCTTTGAGACTAATACAAATGCATTATGTCCTGTTCCTGAGATGCATTTTTAAAGGGGGTGTGCGATGGATGTGGTTCAGAAAGTATTTGAGGGCTGGGAAAAGTGCTTGATACTGTGAAACCTAATCTGTTTTTTAGATCAGCAAGAAGACTGAGAGATGAATTCTTGTGTGGTGTATAAACAAGCAAGGAGAGAAAAAGTAGTCACAAAAGGCTCTTTAATCTACTGGACTGAGGTTTAATAAGATCTGGTAGCTGGGAGCCAAAGCCAGAGAAATGCAAATGAGCAATCTGGCACAAATTCTTCTCAGAAGGGTGCTTAGCTATTGAAAAATCTAACAAGAAAAATGAGGAATTTTTTGTGGTGCTTTCAGATCAAAACTGAATCCCTTCTTGGAAGATATTCTATAGTTAAATACTACTACAAATTACAGGAGTTTCTATTTTAAAAGTCCTATATTTGGCCTTTATTTTATGAACATGCAATAGAAATGATAGCATTCATGTTAGTATGGGTCTATTGAAAAATTAAGCATATTTATAAACTGAAATGACATATTTATAGTTGTACTGTTTAATGGGATACACCAGTTGCTTTGAAATTGGTCCCGATCACTTACCTTAATGCACATCTTTAGTACTGGGAAAACTGGTGCCTGGACCAAATATTCTCAGATACTAGTTGCTCTTTTCTGGATTATTGTGAAGGCCAAAAATTGCCACTATGTTCTTGAAAATTGAGTCTTTATCTGACCAACAGTAACCAACCACTGGTGACATAAAACACTGTGTTGCCATGCTATAATATACACAGGGGTAAAGCTTGTCAGCATTGTACCAGTCTGCACATTGGTGGGTTATCCTCATATATGCTTTTCTGAAAGATGTCCAAGGTTCTATAAGAATTTTAGATGCCATATATTAGATCCATGATCTGAACTGGAAAGCTTAAGACAACACTGCCTTGGCTGCTTGAAGTTCAGGAATACATAGGCAGTAGGTCCTGAAGAAAGCTTCAGTATTTATTAATTCAGTCACAAGTATCAAGCTATACCTTTTAGAGTAATCTGTAATATTTTCAATTAAAAATTACTACCAAAAATTGTATTAAAAATTAAAATTCTTTTGCTATTGCAGAGCATTGCAGTACAGTGCACTGGTGGGCTTTACATGCAGCTGAGTTTGGGATTTTCTTGACTTGAGTCCTACCTCTTCCATGTGCACAATGTGAGCCTCTGTACATAATTGCAGTTAGTTGTATAACTTCAAGCTGGAGCCTCTGTTTCTGGGAAAATCGAAAAATACTAGCAGTTAATAATCAGTGTAAAATTTTGAATGCCTATTTCTAATAGGTGAATTAAGTTAGCTAGCAGCGCTGGGTTACTCAAGGGTCTCTGGGTCTCTTCCCAGCCATCACCACCATTGTGCTCTGGCAGTTCATAGCAGCGCAGTCGTCCTGGTGGAGCCATGTTCTGCACTTGGCCTCTGCAACAGCAACATCTATTATTTTCCTGAGATCTTCTGAGCAAAACAATCTCTCTCACCCCTGCTGGGATTTCAGGGAGGTGCCACCTGTTTCTCCCAGGCGTGCCTAGGGAAGGTTGCAACTTTGTGTGAGCGCAGGGCTGCTGTAGTGAAGCCCCTGCTGTTGGCAGCCTCGGCCTCCAGCATTGGCTTGCACAGAGTTGTTGGGAAGTGGCAGCCACTCTTGTGACCACAAATCTTCCTCAGCTTTTTGTTTCTCCTTGCCTATCTTTTAATATATCCATTAAGAGCCTCTGACTCTAGCATCAGTTTCCACCAGTGCAGGCGTTCTTGTTTTCAGCTTTCTATTCTAAAAACTGTCAGGCAGCGGCAGCCAGGGATTTGTTGGTGCTGCCTTGTTTCTGTATGTGGACCAGGGTCTTTCTCTGATATGTTTTTCAGCATTGCTTTGACATCATTTTCTACTCTTCAATTGTGAATGATGCAATTTGGCATTACGTGTCTGAAATCATACTTGAGCTCAAACTACGTAAATTCAAGGCCTCTAAACAAGGGCCAATGTCAGAAGGTACAGTGGCAGTTTCACCAGGGCTAGTAAAAAGAGAGTTGATGTGTATAAACGTGGAATTGTTTGGTACCATTGTCTCACTGAAGTAAAGCTAAAAATCTAGCAACTGTTTATTTCCAGATGTTGCAATCAAATTTGTGTGCACATTTTTGCAGATCTTCTGTTCTTCTGCTTGACTTGGCTTTCTAGTTTTGGTGTGTGGCAAGCTTTTAGAATTTTTTAATGCTACTGTTCATATTTGTTTTCTAAAGTTGTGTATTGAACTTCATATTTGAAATTATTTTTTTATTAAAATGTGTATTTTCTAGCTCTCCTATGGTTTCCTTCAGTCCATAAATGACCATCATATATTCCTTCTGACATATTTCTCTAGCACCTCAGAAATCACTCTCTTGTTGGCTTTGAACAAAACTCCATATAGTGCTGAGAGCCTTGAAACTGATAAAAGGGCTGGAATTACACTGTCCCAGCCATTCTTTAGTAACAGCCTTAATTACTTTATGCAGGATCTTTCCTCAGCAATAAGTCTGCCTTCTATCTTAGACTGGGCAGGCTTTTTTTTCTTTTAAATCGGATTAACATAATCCAGCTCTGGACTTCGCTCCTCTGCACTTTTTCAAATGCTTTGGAGAATGTGGCTGCAATGACCAAATCTCTTCCAAGTTTTTATTCAATTTGCAAGCCATACTTTGCTAGTTGAGAAAATAGCCTATGTATTGCTCTGGGAACCTTATAGGTGGTGACTGTCAAACTCTTTTTAGAAGCAGCAATTGATGGCTTCTGGTGAGTATCAGCTAGCATTGGCCTCTGATGAATAAAAACATATTATACCTGTGAAAAAGAGACATTGACCATTTTACCATTTGAATGTATTAAAATGTAGGGGTTTGCAAGGACATATGTAATGTTCAGTTTTGTCTGTGGCTCAGTCTCTTGTAAGGAAACTGTCGGAAATATTGGCTGGCTCTCAGTTCAGTTTGTTTGCTTCCTACAATGATACCTCAGGGCTGGAAGGCCATTGAATAAACACATACTGTTTTTTACATTCTTTATTGGGATTTGCACTCACATCTGCTGCACAGCTGCACCATCAGGATCGCTGATAAGGACAAGACACAAAATCCTTGTTGACCATTCTATGTGTTTTCACATCCTTTTCTCATTTCGGGAGGGAAACATGATGGTAGTGGCCACTGTCTATTTATACTCCTCTTTGAACTTTGTTCCTGTGCTCGCTGTTTCTCTCATGTGGCATTCTGGTATTTGTTTATCTTTGCCCAGAACCACTAGCTCTCATCAAAGATACTTAGACCCTTGAACAACTGTTCTAGAGTTCTTCCTGTACCAAAATGACACTTATATAGATTAATGGGGTTTGTGCTGACAGCTTTTGTGGTTCTGACTGAAAATTTAGGCATGCCCAAGGTAACCTATGTCTCACACAGAGGAGACAGTAGGCACGTGCCATGTATTGAAGCATGGTGCAGGAGTACCAAACAAGTGCTGACACTTGATTTTCTCCCACAAGGTACAATGTCATGCAGGTACCTGAAAGCAGTAGAGCCCTGCAACAGCCTGCCAATCATAGAATCATAGAACCATTTAGGTTGGAAAAGACCCTTAAGATCATCAAGTCCAACTGTTAACCTAACACTGCCAAGTCCACCGCTAAACCATGTCCCTAAGCACCACGTCTACATGTCTTTTAAATACCTCTGGGGATGGTGACTCAACTACTTCCCTGGGCAGCCTGTTCCAATGCTTGATAACCCTTTCTGTGAAGAAATTTTTCCTAATATCCAATCTACACCTCCCCCAGCACAACTTGAGGCCAACTTGAGCAAAAAACCAAACTCTTAACAAATAGCTGAGGCGCGCACCTCACTAATATAGACATGGTGCTTCCAGTCCTGATACTGTACAGCATGTCTGTGCCGTGTCTCCTGAAGATGAGAGTATTGCACAGTTGTCTCAGCATTTGGCCTAGTCCATGTCCTCCAGGTTTTCCCTGGCTAGGGCATCCAAATGTTTCTTTCACGTTCTTACTTATATTGTAGCCTCACAGGGGCAGGGTTGCACCTTTAGCTAGTCTTCATTTCCCTTCTGGAGAACCAGAACTACCTATTCCCTTGCTTGTTTGTCATAGCAGCAAGTGACTTTCACTCCACTTAAGCTGATGCCATGTGGTAAGCAGCATAAATCACTGATGTCATAAAACTATAGGTCATTTGGACTCTTATGCCACTGCTATGTTCTGCCAGGATGTTCCTCAGTTGCCTGTTCCTTGCCTCTCCAAAGAAGAGTATAGCTGAGTGAGACCAAGAGTGAGGCATACTTTTATCCTCTTAAATCATATGCATTTTTGTTGATAAAAGCTATAAACTGAGTCTTTTCAAATTATCTATTTATCCATATGTATATTTAACTTAACAGCTTACAGGGTATTTCCTTACCACTTAACTCCAAAACTACCCTTATTTTTCATTAGCTGTGCATTTACTTTGAGCACTAGGCATTATTTCAGGTGCCATTTTGACTTGTCTGCCTTGGACCGCCTTAAGGTTAATGGTATGATACTTTGTTGGTTCATTCATCACTGCTGTGGAGCCAGCAGCGTTGCTGGTTTAGTCCTGTGCAGGGTGTGAGTGCTTACCTGGGGCAGGCAGACTTGTGTCATTCTTCAGACTTTCTTTGAACACTGGGCATGGCACTAGACAAGGCATCTATGTTCTTCAAACACCTTGTCTAGTGCCATCAGGTGCAATGCAGTGTTTATTGTAGATTCCTCCACATGCCTTTTTGTCCCACAGGTCGTCTGATCTCAAGTTCTGTTTAGGTAATTTATTTGGTAGACAAATCCTAGCAACTTTTTAAAGGGCTAATTCTGGGATCCTAGTAATTCCCTTCTGAGTTTTTTCAATCAGATGTCAGCCACAACCAGGTGTGTTACTCAGCTGCTGCACTTCAAATGACAAGACCAATTCTTCACCATAGATATGTTACAAAACGTCTTTTGGGTGTCTGTTTAAAATACCACTTTTATGAAGGAAGTCCTGCATTTTCAAATTTCAGCGTAGCAGTTTCGTGGCTCGCTGTCATTGTCTGTGCCTGCTGCTCACTCCTCAGTGCTCCTGGTTGCATGTGCTCAGCTTGCCTGGGTTTGAAGGGTTTGCCAGTTCCAACTCCAGGCACCATGAAACACCTAAACTGCTTCTTGAGCTGAGAAGGATAGGCTGACTACAGAGAACTAAGAGTTGTCTGTATCTTGTTTGTTTTCCTTCTGTAGCGTTCAGAAATCGTGCAGAGCCAAAGTCTGCTTTATCCAGTGGGCACAATCCAGTCAGCATTGCACGACAGGAGGGGCACAGCCACCAGCTGCAGTTGCGTTCTGCCAGACCTTCCTTCCTAAAGGCGCAGTTCCCCACAGCTGGCAAGCGCATTCTTGTACGGAGTCGCATAGTGGCCAGAATGCAATGTGTCTGTTAAACCTGCAGTCCAGCCAGAGTGCACAGGCTTTCTGGAAAAAACAAACAAACAAACAAACAAAAAACCCAACCCAAATCCCTTTAGGCTTGAGATGTGAGTCTTTTTGTAAGAAAAAAGGTAGAATTTGTAAATCAAGTCAGTGAACTTTGTAGTTGTTTTCTGCATCTTGTTACTAGAAGTATAGTGACTGTATTAAAGCCACTGACAGAGATCATCCTGCAAACCAAACAATATGATTTATCCCAAATTCCAGAAGTGTTTCCTGGGTGGGCTCCCAGGCTTCTGGAATGAACACAAGACTGTCGAGAATAGCAAAATTGAGTAACCTGAAAGATAGTGGAAATCAAAATGAGTGAGACAGATCTTGTAACTATCTTCTTAGAAGGCAATGAACATTTAAGCTCAGCTGTTTCTTAGTTTGTTGCAGCCTGGATGCAGCCCTAGCAGGCTTGGATGTATGAAGAGCTGGCAGCATGCCCTGCCCTGGAAAGCCTCAGGTCTGTCATCATGCATCTGCATTAACATGCAAAGTCAGAGTCATCAATGTCATTTGCAAGACTTGTCAGATAGAATACAGAAACCAAATGATGTATCTCAAGACTATTTTCAGTAAAAACAAACCATGTTTTCCTTTCCCTTTTATGTCTGTGTTCAGTTAGGCTGCACTAATTTGTTTTATTTTTGTCTTCATGCTATATGAAACACCACATTTAAGCTGCTTGCTATATTCAAGAATCCAAATCTGTTTCTTGTGTGATTAACTCTTGTTGCATGGATGTCACCACGTCTGAATTTGGGTCAATGTCTGACTATTAATAAGGAAGGAGTCTTTTTAATTCCCCCTTTTTTCACTGTTTGTTTCTTTGGGTTATTTGGTTGTAAAGCAAGGTCATTGCCACTGCATTTTGGTTTCTCTCTGATTGGAATATTTCTGTTTAAATAACTACTCTTTAAAAAAAATTCATGGCTATCAACACTCTTCTGATGTGTATGTGACCTCAAAGTGGACCTGGGACCCTTTGTCCTTATTTCATCTTTGCAGATTCTATGGAGCTTTGAGCTTGTTGCATTTTTCTCTCATTCTGTTCAGTCCATTTCGTTGTCAGTAGGGTCTCATTGCTGTATGTGGGTAGATTGCCTGGGTCTGCATCTTTTACATCTTTTACATTTGACTTCAGTGAGAATCTCTGAGTGTTTTATCTATCTCATAGCAATAAAACTTTCCTCTTTCTTCCTGAAAATTGTGGCATTTAGATTAGCTCTCCTGTGTGCTTGCTTAATGCTCCTTCAGAACAGCAGAATAATTTTAATTCAGTTTATCTTTAAATAGACACATTATTCTTGTTTTTCTAGATTGGCTTAGAACCCTTGACAATTAAACCTTTGACCAAAATTTATATAGTCTTTTTTTTTTCATTGTTTTATGGTGAACACATAATGCGACACTTTTCAGAATTCAGCTTGTCAGATGATGCTATTTCTTCCTGTGCAGGAAAAGAAACACAGAAGATGAGAGCTAGTGTTTCTTGCAGTTGACTTTTTTAACTTGAATATTTTATTGCAGAATGAAAAATGAACAGAATGTTTCATTTATTTATTGAAGTTGTATGTTGCACTGATATATATAACTTTGCAGGGGACTATGAGTATTGCATTACCCTCTTCATTAGAATGGGTGACAGTGTTGTCTAGTAATAAATTTGGAAAATAAAAGTGAAAAGGTGTACTTTAGTGGGCCCCTGAGAGCAGAATTTGTGATACTTTGTGGAATATTCAGTGAAAGCTCTGAAGAAGTTCATAGAACAAGTTATATAAAAGAGCTTCTAATGCTAACTATACTTTTAATGCTAATACACTTCTAAAGCATATTAAATCTTAAGATTTAACGTCTGAATAAAAAGATTGTTGCAGAAAGCATACTAAGAAAATATTAGTGACTTCTGAGTTTCTTCCATCTATCTATACATCTGTATACTGACTACACAAAGATTACAGAATCACAGAAGAGTTGAGGTTGGCAAGGACGTCTGGAGATCATATAGTCTAACCCACATAGTCTGCCCAGAGCAGGCTCAGCCAGAGCAGGATGCTCAGAGCCATGTACAGTCAAGTTCTGAATTTCTCCAAGGACGGAGATCCACAACCTCTCTTGGCAACCTATTCTCGTGTCTGACCACATTCACAGAAAAAAAGGTTTTTCTTATGTTTAAATGGAATTTCCTGGATTTAATTTGTGCCCATGGCCTCTCATCTTGTCACAGGGCACCACGGAGAAGAGTCTGGCTCCATCTTTTTTACTCCCTCCCATCAGATATTGCTATACATTGATAAGATTCTCCCAGAACCTTCTCTTCTCCAGGCTGAACAGACCCAGCCCTCTCAGCCTTTCCCTTTATGAGAGTTGCTCAAGTCCTTTAATTATCTTTGTGGCCCTTCACTGGGCTCAGTATGTCCGTGTTTCTCTTGTACCAGGGAGCCCAGAACTGGACACAGCACCCCACGTGTGGACTCAACAATGCTGACTGGAGGGATAGGACCACCTCCCTCAACTTGCTGAACATAATCTGCCTCATATAGTCCATGAGGCTGCTGGCTGCCTTTGCCACAAGGGTACATTGCTGGCTCATGGTCAATTTGGTGTCCACCAGTATCCCCAAGTCCTCTTCTGCAAAGCTTCTTTCCAGCCAGTCGGCCCCAAGCACATACTGCTGCATGGGGTTATTCTTGCCCAGCTGCAGGACTCAGCATTTCCCTTTGTTGAACTTTGACATTCCTGTTTGCACATTTCTTCAGCCTGTTTCAGTCCCCCTGAATGGCAGGAAAACCATCTGGTCTCTCAGCCACTCCTCCCAGTTTGGTACCACCTGCAGACTTCTTGAGGGTGTACTCTGCTCCACTGTCTAGGTCATCAATGAAGAGGTTAAACTGTGTTGGCCCCAGTATTGACCCCTGGGGTACACAACTAGTGACTGGCCTCCAAATGGACTTCTTGCTGCTAATCCACAACCCTCTCAGCCTGACAGTTCAGCCAGTTTTCACACCAGCTCACTGTCATTTTCTCTCACCTGTATTTCATCAGCTTGCCTATGAAGATTTTATAGAAGACTCTGTCAAAAGTCTTCCTGTGTCAAGATAAACAACATCCACTGCTCTTCCCTCAGCAAGCCAGTCATCTCCTTGCAGAAAACTATCAGGTCAGTCAGGCATCATTTCGTCTTCATAAATCCATGCTGACTACTCCCAGTCACCTTGTCCTTCATGTGTTCGGAAAATATTTCCAGGAGGATTTATTTCTATAACCTTCCCAAGGACTGAGATGAGTTTGCCCAGCCTGTAATTCCTGGGATCCTCCTTCTTGTCTTTCTTGAAGGTCAGAGTGACACTTGCTTTCATCCAGTCAATAGGAACCTCCCTTGACCACCATGAAGTTTCAAAGAGTATTGGAAGTGGCCTTGCAATGACATTGGCCACATCTTGTCATGTCCCATGCATGGACTTCAGTATATCCAGTTCACTTAAGCATTCCCTAATGTGATTCTTTTCCATCAAGGTTAAATTTTCCTTGCTCTAGACTTTCCCGCTGGTCTTGGGGACCTGGGATTCCTGAAAGCAAGTCCTACTAGTAAAGACTGAGGTGAAGAAGGCATTGAGTATTTCAGTCCTTTCTGTGTCACTTGCTACCAGGTCTCTGCATCATTCAGCAGTGGGCCTGCATTTTCCCTAAGCTTTTTTTTTTTTTTTTTGCTGCTGCTGCTGCTGCTGTTACACCTGTAGAAGCCTTTCTTGTTGCCAGTTGAATCAGTCCTCACCAGACTGAACTACAGGTGGGTTTTGGTTTCCCTAAATCCATTGCTGTATGCTCAGACAGCGTCTCTATATGCCTCCTGGGTCACCTGGGTCCTCCTTCCACTTCTTGTATGCTTCCTTTTGATGTCTGAGTTTAGTCAGGAGCTCCCTGTTCAGCCATGCAGGCCTCTTGCCACCTTTGCTTGATTTCCTGCAAGTTCGTATGGTCCATTCCTGAGCTTGAAGCTTTTTTCTGTTCTCTCAGGATCCTGAACTCCACCATTCATGATCACTGCAGCCAAGGCTGTCCCTGACCTTCACAGTCCCAGCAGTTCTTCCTTCTCTGTAGACATGAGGTCCAGCAGAGTGTCTCCTTCCCTTGGCTTCTCAGTCATTTGCATCAAAAAGTTATCAGCACATTCCAGAGGCCTCCTGGACTGCCTGTGCCCTGCTGTGTTGCACTTCCAGCAGATGTTGGGGTTGCTGAAAACCCTCATGAGGACCAGGACCTGCAAGCATGAGGCTTCCACTAGTTGTCTGAAGAAGGTCTACCTCAGGACCTGCTGTCTTTGTATTCCTGATCAGGCAATCTGTAGCAGACACCCACCACAGTGTCACCATAACTCTCAGCTGGTTCAGCTGGTGTCCCAAGGCAGAGCTCCATGCATCCCAGCTGCCCTCTCACAAACAGAGCAACTTGCCCTTCCAGTCTGTCCTTGCAAAACTGCCTGTACCCATCCGTGGAGCACTCCAGTCTTGTGATCAGCAGTTATTTTTAAGGACACCATTAGTGCTGTCGCTTCAGGGTGTAGTCCTAGCTGTTAAGGCAGATTCCTAGCACTGTGGTATTATGCAGTGCAGGGGAGGGAACAGCAAGTGTTTGTCAAGACAAGCAACTTTAATTATTTTCACAAAATTTAAATTCAGACAGACATTCAGAAACTAGTTTCCAGGAAACTAGCTTCCTCAGAAGTGCTCATGATTAACATAATTAGCAGTTTTTTCTGATTACTACACATACTTAAACATATTGAGAGTAAACATAGTTGGATGAGCATTTACCTGGCAATAGAACATGGAAGCTTATGAAAGGATTAATTTTATTCAGATATTGCTGACACTCTACAATGATTCTGCACTATGATTCTTTAAATTTCCTTTAATTGTATGTTGTATTTTATACAAAAAATTGGAAGAAGAACATGCAGAATGCAATTTATCTCCTCCAGAGCACGAATGTAACTGATCTGTTTCAATGACAATAGTCAGTAGCATGCCAGATCCATGCAGAAATAGCATACGCAAAAACACAGGGCTGGTCTGCACTGCTGTGTGCCGTGCTGCTTGCATGAGCCAAGCTGAGGCTAATCAGAGCAAAAGAATCCATCCCTCTTTAACAGTTTATCAGATGTCAATTTCATACAGCTGGGGCTTTTTTGTTGCTTGATTTTTTATCTTATTTGTTCCTTTGCTATGGTATTATAAACAGAAGACATGCCTTCTTCTCATTCTTCTGTATTTGACTTTGCTCTGGCCAGAATTTGTTTTGTGCTTTAGCTGAGAAGCTGCTGTGCACATACTGATATTCATTTTCTTATACAGTCATTGCTCCACTTGTTCTTCCATCAGGAGAGGTCTTTGACATACTGGAGTATGAGTGAGATTTGACCTAAAAAATTCTATGTTTGTCTGTTTACTGTAGAATTTCCTTTTTTCTAAAGTTCTTAGTGAATGCTAAGAAGGAAGCATAAATAAGTTGGGCAATATGTCAGGGAATTTATGTGACTAGCAGCTTGGTTACCAACTAATGCCTGTTTGTCCTTTGCATCATCTGCATTCAGAAGAGACAGGAGTTTTCAATAATGAAGGCTTGGAACCTTTTGTCATTGTTGCTTTTGAGAATGGAGAATTTTAAAATGTAAAATAAGAAGACTACCAAAGCAAGGGGAGGTCTGTGGGTAGTACTGCAACCTTTAATAGCCACACCTGCACTTCTGTATTGATAGAGTAGAGGCATATTTATATGTGATGTTATTCCTGCATCTTAAGTATCTCCTTTGAGCCTGGAAGTTGCACTGAAAGACATGAAGCTTCTGTGGAAGCCTTTGGTATTTAACTTGCATGTTGGACTTTTTATTCTATGAGAGGGTCACTGCTCCTCCATGCAAGCAACTGGCCTCTTCCTTTCCCTACTGTAGGAGATGCTTAACATAGACAAGTAACTCAAAACCCAGCTGTACAAGGTCCTGAGTAACCTGCTGTCATTGATCCAGCTTTGATCAGGACGGTTGGGTTAGGCTATTTCTTAATCTCTCCCTTCTAACCTTGGCTATTCTGGCATTCTGTGAATTAATCGACCAGAGACACAATAATTCCCCAGATGCCTGATGAGCTTTAATACCCTTGCCAGGATTTTCATTCCCTTCAGTGTAATCTACTCGAGATGCACATTTGCAGAGGAATATTGTTAATAATAACAATATTTTATCATATGGAAATTTTATCCAAAGAAGTTAGCATTGTTTATGGTCTCAATTTCTATTGGTGGTAACACTGCTATATCTTGTGACAGGTGGAGATGTTCTGATTTTATCTGTTGTAAGAGTGGTTTGAATCTTATCTTTTGCAGACAAGCTGAAGAATAAACTTTCCTTTCAAATATACATGACGGTCTTAGCCATGATATCTGCATGCACAACCACAAGATAAAGTTAATATTTATTCCACAAGTGGAAGGAGAACACAATGCTGATAAAGAGTTTCTTTTTCAGTAGAGTTGATATAAAACACTGCTGCCAGTCAATCACATTATGAAGTGGTTAACATTTATTTTATTAAAATGGGCACAAAATCCTCAACAAATATTATAACTAAATATCACAGTAATATGTCTTTCTGCAGCTTTCTGTACCACATTACATTAACCCCTGTCATATTTGCATCGTATAATAAGGGTGTTGTCAACCCAGCACCTCTTCTTGAGCTCTGCTGAAGTACTGAAGTCTGCACTGTGGATCTGAGAGGATGATTGTGTCCAGTGCGTGTGATTACTCTTTCTTACACCTAAAGGAAGTAAAATAGTAGGACAAGTTCTTTCTGCTACATCTGTGCTATTTGATTATCTGCCATGGTAATGAATGCATGTAAATGAGAGCAGAACACATCAAAGACTGGACCTTTCAGTGCATCCTCCTCCTCGTTGTCTTCATGGTTGAAAAGAAATGCAGATTTGGATTGTTCTTGTTCATGAGTACTTAAGTCTTATTTTGTTAGAAAAAGGTAGATAACTTTGAGGGCTGCTATGTAAGAACTCTGCATGGTTAATTTATATGGACTAGTAGAGATTTTTGCACATATTAACTGTATTAATTTGAGGGGAAAAGCATAAATTTTGGAAATTCCACAATGTAAATTTCATCAGTGTTTGCTGAAATTCAGGAATTTTTTTTTTTAAATAAGGTTTCCATATCTGAGTATGATTAGCAATGAAGTGATAAGATTCAGAGGATGATGTGATTAAAAAAATGTGAATATTTGTATGGCTTTATTTGGATATGTAAAGGTGCACATGCTTCTGGTCATCCAATATGGAAGCAGCTGTATGAACCTCTCTTAACCAGTTCACAGTAACTTCCAGCACTGAAACATTCTGACAGAAGGAAAGTGAAAGGAAAAAAACACACTCCAAAAGACATGGAAGAAACAGAAGGGCATAAAAACGGTGATGTGTTAAAGTTTATAAAGGTGGGAGAGGTTTTTGTCCCTTTGATTGCTGATGTTTGCTTCCTGCATCTTTAATAATGGATTACCATTTTAAAGTAGTGTGTAGGAACGTCATTTCACGGCAGAAAAGGAAACAAGCACTTGCAAGTAAATTTGTGAGGAGATACTTTTGTGCCAAAAGATTTTGTGTGTAGTGCTTTAGTGAGTGCTTCACAGATACAGTACTTCTTCTGGTTTCTTTCTTTTCACTGGGATTTTTTCAAGGCAATATACTTAAACCAGTTTAATCTGAAAAATACTTCTCTTGAGTATCCTCTGACAATGCGGCTAGACCCACAGTCAGCGACAGCTTTGAGCTGTATGCACCTTGTCCTGCAGGAACCTCCTTCAAAAAGGGAAAGAGAAAACTCAGAAAATTAGGCATCTGTTTGACCAGTCAAGGTGACTGATTTTTTAATGGAAAAAACACAAGGCAACTAGATATATCAGACCAGAAATAACAGTGTTTGTGCCTCATTCTTCACTTGTGTACTATGCCCTTGCAGAGCAGGTCTTGATTTGATCCACCTTAATGAATTTTGAAGTTACATCAAGCTCTCCACAGTCTCCTCTGGTTCTTGGGAATTTTGTTTCCAGGCTCCTGGATCTGCTCCACATCTCCTACTGTCACCCAGTGATATCTCCCAGATCCTCTCCTAAGCTTGCTCAGCAGTCCATTGGCAGACAGGGCAATTTCACTTCTGTCAAAGAAGTCTACTGACCCCATCATTTCTTGAAGAATTGTATCTTTAGTATCTTACAAATATAGCCAATACCAGATGTCACATGGAGTTTGAAGATCCTCAAGAAAATCTCATCAGCATGAGAAACTGTGTAAGGAAAACACAATTCAACTCCTAAGGAGAAATGAGTTTTGTTCTGCTTTTCATCTTCTACAAGTGGAGTATTCAGAGAAATGATTTGGTCACTGAAGCTCCTGTGATGACAAACCCAAACTCAAACTTTGTGGTTAGATCTTGTAAATGAATGGCTTTGTTCCTTTACAGCAGGGATGGGGAACCTTCTCACTGCTGGGGCCATGGAAACTGTGCAAACACCTGTACTGGTCTGTGCATTAATGGGCTCCCAGGCATGTCAGCTAGTAACTGCCCGGCCTGGGTGAAATGAAGTGAAGAGCTGCATCTGGCCTACGAGCTGTAGGATCTCAGATCCTGCTCGAGAAAATTCAGTAGCAGAATTGTATGATACTATTATAAGAACACCTTTAATAGTTTTTAAGTTGTTAAAGCAGCTAACTAGATAAAAGAGATCACGTAACAGCACATTTCATTTTATGCTGCTTTAGTATAGAAACTTGCTGTGTAATTAGAGATAAAAAATAAGTAAATTAATGAGATCTTTTTAGTGAAATCTTTTTATCTTCTTCAATCCACAATGTAGCACACATGAACTAACAGTTACAATATCATATTAATCACATGTAATGGGATACAAAGGGGAAAACAATGAAGCATTCATCTATGAACATTAAGACATTTATCTGTGAAGTTATGGTTATGTTGTTTTCCTTCAGTTGCTGACTACTGTTTAGTGCCATTTCTCAAAAAGCAAAGTATAGTTGTCTGTAAATATGCTATGGATGTATAGTTCAGTCCTCACAATAAACAACAGCTAGCAGAGTGAGTTGTAATTCACTCAAGTCCACTAAATTTTTGTTCACTGCTTTTTGATCCAGAGAAAAGCCTTGCATTCTTCTTATATAGTATCTTAATAAATTAATCTAATAACTTAAATTTTTAAAACTGGTGAAACATGTAGTGCAGCTACTATGGATTTCTAAATCTTATGGTCCTGTTGAAAATTTCACGTTTTGTTTTTCTTAAAGCTGCAACTTGTCACATCGTGCAAATGGATCAGAATAACTGCTGTCTTTTAGCTTAAAAAGAAGGAGGTATTTTGGTTTTCTGGCCACATTAAAAGTGCTGAAAAGGTACTGTCTTTTTTAAGTGAGGCTTATCATTCTCTGATCAGAAGTACAATGCTTGCCAGTGAACTAAGGAGGAGAAGAAAGGAAAGAAAATCTTTCTATATCAAGATACATAGCCACCCCCAAATCTATTTTGGCCTGGATTTGGGCTTTATCCACGGCAAGACTTTCCCTATCTGTCGTACGATTATTTTGAGAACAAAAATACAAGCTTTGGCATAAGGTTTTGACCAAGCTACCTTATTGCTGATCACTAGAAAATGCCTCTGACATTTGAAAAGGTTGTTGAAATTGCCTGTGAATGTTTTCAGTGGGAGAGGATGCCTGTATGGAGCAGCACTAACAAGGAGGAGAATTTGTGTCATCCCGGCTGGTTTTACTCATCAGCCTTTGTTAAATGAAACGTTGTGAGCCGGGATCAGGAGGGGAGTTGGCTTTTGTACGTTCGACTCCAGAGCACTCTGTGAAGCAAATTTTGTAATGAAAGCCTTGGAAATGTTCTTGACCTATTGTAGGAAAGGATTACCAGGAGGGAGTTCCTGCATCTATTTTCACAGTGTAAGCTTCCCGATAAATAGTGACCTTGAGGTCTTTTGTATTGCCTGTTCTGAAAGTCTTTGATAAGGGTAAAGAACTGAATGGCTTTAGATTTACAAAAAGATAATAACCACCCGATGATTTTTAAGAAGCAAATAATTAGCTTAGCCAAAGCTTGTATAGGCTGAAGGATTTATAATCTTCAGTCTAAACTACTAGTGGCAGGAGTCTTAAGGATCTATGAATTAGGTTTCTGCCACAAAACCACCGCAAATTTGAATGAAGAAAAGAGCTCAGCAAGATTGGTTTGCTTATGGAGAAAAATGTCTGAGGAGCTGACCTCATTTTTACCAAGTGAGGGATGTAGTTATTTAAACATAGCTATCAGGAGGAAATTATTGAAATGGCTATGTTAACCATTCAGTAGCAAACCCAGAAAGAGATGGCTTTGTGCCTATCCCAAGGACCCAGAATTTTTAGAATTTTAGGAATCTAACATAGGATTCTGCGGTAGTGAGCTCTTGGTTTTGGTGCCACCAAAGCAACTGTGTGATGTAGCCTTAAACCCGAATAGTTAACAAACAGGAGACATGTCACTGCTAGTTGCCTGGGGACAGATTGATGGGGTTTTTATTTGATGGTTTACATAGTCACGGTGTGCTCTGTAAGAGCTCTGCCTGCTCAAGAGTTTGACAGCAGAGGGTCAGATGTTTCATTGACACTCTGTAGTTCTGCTAATCTCAGCAGGATTCACAGGGGTATTAGTGCAGTAAGTGGTTTATTAGAAGAGATAATTAGCACAAAGCAGATGAGGATTTCATAAATAAGGAGACTTGGTCTGCATCACTGAAACCTAGTTTAGGTGACATGGCAGGTCCCCTTGTTGAGCCTTCTTACCTCTCAGCTCCCCAGTGCTTGGTACGTCCAGCAGCACACACCCAGGATGGGCAAATCCGGTTGAGGAATGGCCATTTCACGTAAGACCTACCTGGATGATATGGTGATGTGAACAAAAGCACTTCAAAAAGCAACACACACGCACACAGTTTCAGTGTCTCCTGCAATGGGAGCTAGCAGGCAGGCGGAACAGATGCGGGCAGCAGGGCAGTGAGCTGGGGAGCGAGGAGGCACTGGGGAAAAGCAAACCTCAGCTGGTCTGTCAAAAGACTCCAGCTACAGTCCTTGGAACTGGCTGCAGGCAGAGAAAGCTTTTTGATCTATAGTCCACCAGGAAATTGAGCTTTTCTCAGGTGGGAATTTAGATTTGCAGGTGAAAGGAGAAAATAAAGCGTAGGTACAGCATGAAAAGTATCAGAATCTAGGCTACATTTAAAGAAATAACAAATAATTTTGTTTGTTCATTCCAGGCTTACCTACAGATTGACAGACAAAAGCTACTTCAAATCAATACATTTTCATCAAAGCAAGTCATATTCTTAGACTCTTTCCATGTTACTAAATATGCACAAGACTGAGAGTCCAGTGCTGCTCACATGGGAATGAGTGAGTGGTTCTGATTGCGATGGGAAACTATTAGACCCCTGTTGCCTTCCAATACCCAGAACCTTCCCTTGAACTGCATGTGATTTCCCTCCCACCTTCCTCCATCTGCTCGAACTCTTGGAAATTATGGCAGCACAGTTTATCTCCTATACATTGATCCAGAAGGGGAACTTTCATTTAAGCACTGTAGAATTACCTTTATATATGTGGTATTAAAACTAATCTAGGAAACTGCTGTATGGAGTAGGTTAGCACGAAGTCATGACCCATGTGTCTTTGCTTACAAATGGTAGTTTTTAACCAGGCACTGAGGTAAAACACATTTTTTAAGTCCTCTTCACAGCTTGCTTTTCTAACCATATATCTGATAAATTTGTATTACATTGGTTTTCCACAATAGAAAATCACTTTAAAACCTTAGGGAAGATATCAAGGAAACTGTACTTTCAAAATCACATTTTTGAAAGTAAATACAATTTGTTAAGGAAAAAGGGCACCACTGTTTCCCTGATCACTCAATACACAAGATTATCTCATCATAATTTGTTAATGTACTGTCAGGATATCCTCAGATATGAATATTACCATTTATTAACCACAGACCCCCAGGTGAAGATTTGAAGCCCTGCACGCTTCCAGTACAGAGGAAACAATCCTGCAGCACAATCTCCCTCCCCGTGTTTCCAGTACCATTGGTACCTAGGGTTTACCTTGTAACTATCTAGCAAGCTTATGATACCATTAGTGCTCTCCTGTGCAGACTAGCCTTCAGCCAGCTTGTGCTCTGTTGCCAATGACAAAATCCAGTGCATTTGGAAGGGTTAGTCAATTCTTCTAAGAATTTGTTGCCTTTCATGGCAATGGTCTATTACAAAATCCTTTCCTGAAATGGAAAATGTGGGAGATATCCTGTTATCTACACTTTGACTTATTGCAAGTGTGGTGCGAAGGAGTTGAGATATTTTGATGGCTATCAGTGATATGTGGCCAAGTTTGCTGGCTACACAGAGGATGGGGACTCTGAGGAGTATTCATACACCCAAATAATTGCCAGAACTTCTTTTTCTAGTTGTTGTACTTTTTCACTGGACAGGACGTGATGCGTATGATGCTGGTCTTGCCATGCCGTTGTCATGCTGTTGACATGGCACGGCTCTCAGCCCAGGTTTGCCCAGGTCGAAGATGATCAGACTCAATAAAGCAAAAGAACATCCTGATTTCAGTGAGTATCTTCTTCAGTGCTGGACTTAGTTCTGTTCTATGCTGAGGTCTTAAGAAGTCACTTGTAAAGTTGACAATGACTAATTTGGAGACTTTCAGCTGGCCTGTGGTTTAGAAAGCTGTTCATTTCTGTCTCTCAGTTGGGTTTTATCCTTTCCAGCAGAGAGCCAGTAACTGGTAGTACGAGTGCATCTAAATATGATTTGTGAGGTCTTGGGCCTTAAGTGTTGATGTTCTTTCTTCAGTCATCTTCCCTGATGTGGAAATAAAACCTGCACTCAGTATTTGTGTATGTGTGTGTGCCTGTGTGTCAAGTGTGAAGTGTAGGCTCTCTTTTGTATTGATATGGTGCCATACATGTGCCATCAGTACCTTTTCACTTTTAGTAGAATCACATCAGTTTACAAACTCAAAGTAACTAGTTGCATGTTCACTGTTACTCTGGAAAAAGCAAATAAGACATAATCCCTGCACCATAGGAGGGCAATATACTTCATAAGAGCTTGACCCGTTATCTTTCTGATGTAGCTTTCGTATCACAATAAAAATCATCAGTCTGGAACAGAACAGTTTGACAGGATGACTCAGTAGAGCCACAAAATGACAGATGCTAGAAATAAAAAATAAACAAACCGTGCCACGTCATTGCTGTCAAAGCAGGATCCTTCACCTGTTGTTTCTGCTACTTACGCAGTCAGCTGATAGTTTGGGGGACATGTTTTCTGTTCGCAGGACAGATCATTGATATGACATGAAAATTTGGTATGGTTTTATTTCTTTTCTAAGATTACACATTTCTTCTCAGGATGTAACTTCTACAGCAGCAGCAATGTGCTTCACTTGCTGTTTCCAAGCTGGTGATCCCAGCCAGTCCCATGAACCAGCATGCTCTGTCCCTCTGCTTTGGATCCACATGCAGCATCACTTCTCTTCCCGGCTACGGGGCTTCCCTTGGCCCTCAGCTCTCAGTATTTGCAACCAAGCCCTCTCCTTGTCCATTTATATGGAGCCAGGCCCCCCCAAAAACCCTCAGACCATATAGCTTAATTCTCCCCAGACCTGACAGTGCAGCCAGCAGAGTTGGGAGTTACCTGCAGTGGTCTCCAGGCAGTTCATTCAGCCTGAACTGTGCCTTCTGTTTACTCTGTAAAAAGGATGGCTATTGCATATCAGCTTTCATGCTGCCTGTAGCAGTCTGTAGGTCAAAGCTTTGCTTGAAGGCAGCTGTGTCTTCCAGCAAAGCAGGTAGAGCACATTGCAGTGTTCTGTCTGATCTGCCTGATGACATGTCACTGAAAATGAGGGTTTGATTATTCGACAACAGCACATAAAAGTGGATTTCATATGCTGAATGGTTTTACCTGGGAGAAGAGCTAGAAGATGCTGAGGAAGATGGTTAAGTTTCTTCTTCTGCCTTAGAGCAGAAGCTGTGCATCTCAAACAGTGCCCTAAGCTTCTACCAGGGCACTGCCTGGCGCTACCAGGTGTTTTGGGGGTAGATAGGACAGGATGAGGGGGCTTTACAGTTGACATTGCCTTACTTGATACTCATAATTAAACATTAATTTGCTCAGGGATTTGAATCCAAGGCTACATCTATATTCATAAATTAAGTAGCACCAGAGAACATTCCTGGGCACTGGAATTCCATCCTCTGTCCTGCTGAATTGTTTTAGCAGTCCCTGCCCTGCCCTTGGCCCATGCTAACCTGAATGCTCCCAAGTCGTTTCCCAGCGTGGTTCAGGAGCTGGCACAGGCCCTTGCAGTGGGCAGTTTGCATGCAGCTGCCCTGTGTTGGAGGGTAATAGTGTGGATGCTGGCTGTTCTGTGCTGGTTGGCATCAGTGCCAGGGACAACCCTGGGCATATTTAATTTCCTAGTATAGATGCAGCCCACCAGCTCCACTTCTTACCTCCCTGTGAGAAATCTCTCCCATTTGCTCAATAGCTAGTTCAACCCAATACATAGAGAACAGTGCGGAAAAGGAGGACTGAGCATTGTCTACCCAGAAGTCAGGGCAGGGATTTGAATCAAGAACTCCCAATTTTCTGATGGAGGGTACCAGTCATCAGACAGTATGTGTTTGCTGAGGCAATTTGGTCTCGTATTGCAGCAATTCAACTTTTTTTATGGTGAACTTTGATAGTATATAAGTCAGAGGTACAGGGAAGGAGAATGACCCTCCAGCCTGGTGACTAGGCATGCTCTCGGGAGGGGAAGCTCCTGGGCATTTGTCTCTGCTGTGATACATGTTCAGTAATACATAGAAGATGAGAGGAGACAGAGCCCATCAGCCAGTGTTGATGTGGTGAGCAATGCAGGTCTAGATTCACGTTGCATCAGGAAGATGAGGGAATTGCAACTCTGGAGCTCATGTTCTGGTTGAGTACTTTTATGCCACAGCCTCTGGAAAGGAGATTTTCAACATTACAAATCTAACCCAGCTTTCCTTACAGCTTCTCAGAAAAAGAATTTTTGAAAAAAGAAAGTGTAAAGGTTGGGTTACATGTAGGCCTACATGTCCAAGGTAGAAATGGTGGTGGTGGTGGATGCTTATTTTTGAGAAAAAAAGAAATGTGGTTTGATCCATATTGGAGGGGTTTTGACTGCTGTACTGCAAACTGTTACTTGTTTCGCTATGCTTAGATCAATAATGTAACAGCAGCCCACCCCTCTCCCTTAGAAAGCTGTCTCACAGTCAGCAGTTAATGAGCTAGTACTGGAAAAAATGTAAAGGGTCCTGCCTTGTTACGCCCAGAAAAGGCTCACATGTTGGCTTTCAGTAGAATGAGAAAAAATTTACTTTGGAGATCCGAAATGCAAAGGAAAGTTTCTAGTAGTTCTCAGCTGGTTTGTATGATTTCTCTAATTCTTAAACCTTCATAAACACGTATGATGAGATTTTTCTCAAATGGCAAACTATAGCTGTGAAAAGACAGTGTTTTCCAGTTCACTACAAAAAGAATACCTTTTCCTTCCCTTCAAAGAAGCTAAGTACTGATGGGCATTCACAACAGGGAGGAGGAAAGCCTTCACTTACTGATTTTTAATGTTCTAAAAATGAGGATTTACCAGTGCTGCCCTGGAACAATAGTGCTGCGGCTGAGCAATGCGGAGGGAAGTCGCTTGCCTTGCCTCTATGGACTTTTCTGTCTATCCTGCCTGAAGTCTTTGGGAAGCTGCTTCCAACATAAAACACTTAGCATCTGTAAAGGGAGAGCAGAACATCTATCAAACATGGAAAGATCAAGAACTGTGACTCCCTGCGGAGTAACTGTTGGGAGGGAAACAGCTGAATAATGTTGAACATATTCAGATCTCTGACTTCACCTAATGCACACTGTGAAGGCTGTGTTTGTAGTCAAACAATGATTCATTTTTATGGATGTGGAAAAGCTTTTGTGCTTCTGCCTTAAAAGACACTGCTCTGTTATTTGTTTGAGAGGCAATGCCAGTTGCTTCTGCCTTCTCTTAGACAAATATAAGCATAAATATTAATCTGGAGTGTGGAGGGTTTTTGCTGAAAAGGCGGGCCTGGCCGTGGAACAACTTGGAAGGTGGCTTGGTGCTTGGTACGCTGAAAAGACTTGAGAGATGACAAGGGCATTTAAAAACCCAACTTTCTGAAAAAATTCGAGTTCCCTAAACCTCAGTGATAATTTGTCCCTTCTTGGATATCAAGAGTACTCACTGGACATGCTCATGCTTAGGAATCAGGAACCACTGTGGTTTTAAGGACAAAATCACTGAAACAGCTCACCTCTTCACTTTGAAAGGCTCCTCACCCCAATCTCTAAAACAGCATTTAAACTTCAGCCCATCCACTTCTGAAGGTTTGGGTACAGGAAGACTTCTCTGATAGCCTTTCCTCACTGCCCAGCCTTGGTAGCTTGGCAGGGTCAAGGCAGAGCACTGCAGTGGGATATTCTGTGCTACTACTCTTTCTTCCCGAGGCAATTTCCTCAAATTTTGGTTGCCCTAATGCTCCCAGCAGGACCTTTTTCTGCTTTAGCAGGTGATGATGGGTAGAAAATGCAGGTGACATTTCCTTGAACAGTTCTTGGAAGGAGTAAACCTATCCTAATAGTAAGTGCAAATATTTTTAAAGTGAGTGTTACATGTTCAGTGGCTGTTACATGGTATATGTGCCTGACATATGATATGGCTTTTCTTATGATGCTTCTGTCCCATCTCAGAAAACATGTTGTTGCCTCTAAACAACTCAGAAACCACTTAATTAGCAAAGTGCCTTCCACAGTTATTTCTATGCAGAGTAGGTTATTGTCTCGGAAGCATCAAACTCAATGGGAACAATATCCAAGAAGTGCTAATTTTTTCTCTGGAAATAGCACCATTGGGGTGAGCAGACAGCCAGCGTCAAAATGAAATGAAATCTCATACACGTGGTTGCTATTTTATGGAAATTACCTTCCCTTTTCCAAAGACAGAAGTCTTCCACTGGGAGCTGGAAGGTACAAAACAGCTTGACAACACAGCATGTGAATGCATGTCTCTAACATAAGCATAGCTCATATTTTCTACTGTTGTTGTGTAGCACTCTCTGGGCAGCAATCAGTTCCATTTAAATACGATGAATATGAAAGTAATAATGTTTCAAATTTCACTTTTGTACGTATTGTCAGGGGAAAGAATGTTGATAATTTGTTTTAATAATCTGATAGTGAAATAAACTGAAAATCTAATTCCTGTGACACTGCTAGTGCTTTTCTTAATTCTGCACTGTCTGAATTTCTCAGGGTTTTGAAGGTATTCCTGTCCCGAACTGCTCAGCGTATTCCATACATGACAGGTGGGCGAGTGATGAGGATGCTGGCTGTTATTCTCCTGATAGTCTTTTGGTTCCTCATTGGCTGGACTTCTGCAATAACCCAAAATTTGGAGAGAAACATTCCACTCATTGGCCAAGGGCAAACATCTGACCACCTGATCTTCAATATGTGCCTCATAGACCGCTGGGATTACATGATGGCTGTTGGTATGTTCATTTTCTAGCTTATCTTTAATTTCTAAAATAAAGGTTGATTGCCTTTTCATTTTTCTTCTTCTAGAATATCTTAAAGTTTTGTCAGACTGCCTAATACCATGTGAAAAGCTTCTGGGGAAATAAAATATCAGCATACATGGTTTTTAAATGGGCTGAGAAGTAAAACATAATTAAAATATACTGAGACTTTTATCACTTTCAAAGGTTTATAACTTGGATTGTAGTAACAAAGCGATGGGTGCTGAAGAAATTTCATCTTTGAAGGCAGAAGGTATCTAGCTCTTCTACACTACTAAAGTGAGAAATTGTGGCTAGATTAGTGGAGGCTTTTTGCTTCTGCACCACAGAACTGAGCAGAGCTCTCATGTGTGAGGAGGGAAAGAACTTGCAAGACCACTTCTTCATAACCTTAAAGAAATTACTATCAAAGTAATGGGAAATGCACATCAAACGTTCCAGCTTAATGTATTTGTTAGATGTGCTCTCAGTGCTTGGCATAGGCAGGAGCTGAAAAATGACACCCTGCAGAACTCATATCAAGGAAAAAAATGACAAAAAATAACAAACAGTAGATTCCCCATGCCAGGGTTCAGTTATATAGTATAATGTGCTTCCTCCTAATGGCCAGACAGCTTCGGTGCTTCTGCACCTAGAGCTGTTGTTTCTAGTACAGCCCAGGTGTGCCACCTACTATCTCAAATACATCAGTGTTTTGAAATCTGAAATAAGTTCTTACCCCTCTGCCCTTTCCCCGCTTCCCCCATGGACATCCCACTGACACAGCCCTGCTGCTGAGGTTTAGGGAGAGGTAATGGTGGCTGGTCCACATGAGAGTGCAGACGAGATGGATAGGAGCAGCCTGGGGGTATGAGGAGTGTTTTCTCTGAGAGTGGTGTACAGAAAGCCAGCTCATGGTAATGCACAGCAGTTTTAAAGGGCAAAACACTGCCGCCAGCTTCACCAAGGACTTTCAACGGCTCTAAGGTGCTCTGTGCACCTCTGTGCATTACACAGCTCACACAGCTCTGTGCTCTGCCCTTCTCTCCTTTGTGTAAGATCTTGGAGGTAGTCAGGCACACTGGTACCCCATGTGTCAATATGCTTACTGGTGAACTATGCAAAGAGGAGTATAAAGGAGTACGTTTTGAAATGCATCTCGATTTGTGCCCTTTTGGAGGGGTGTACTGAGAAAATATAACTATACTTTGCAGTAATGGAATAGTACTATCACCAGAGATGATGTAAAAATCAATAAAAAAAGAGAATTATACATGTGGAACACTTGATGATGTCATCTGCACTAACGCATTTTGCATCAAAATTTTACTGCATTTCACAGCCAGTAATACAGTGAAGTTTTAATAAAACTTTGATAGTGGTGGTTGTTGCATAATGGTAAAAAAATGTTTTTATTATCTGGATTTTATAGCTGTGGTAGTGTAGTGATTAATAACTCAGCTCTTAATACCTAATTATGATCAATAGTCCCTTTTTGGTAATAAATTGCCTAACTTGCTGTCTGCCTAGTGTTGGAAAAAACAAGGATCATTTTTAAGGTATATTTACATTTAGAGGGGTTTTTAATGTTTTTCAAAATACACTCAAGGGCAGTAGAGGCAAAGCTAGCTCTTGAACCTGAACAAAATTGGGCAGAATTTCTTATGTTCTGTCATTTTGGCTTCTTACCCAAACTACCTTATAAACAGAGTTATGTTTGTGCAAGTCTTCAGTAAACTATGCAGCCATGTTAGTGGTACCAGGAGATGTATGCCTACAAGTCTGTACTAACATGTGTGTGTCTATATATATATATATATATTTTTATATATATAGGTGTGTGTATGTGGGTGTATATGCACTTCAAGATTTTTATTGGTAATAGCAGTCTGAAAAGCTTACAGCGAGTAGAAACTAGTCCAAGATTAGATACTTCATCTCAAGGGGTATGTCAGGAGAAATACCCATAATGCAGAACACCTTTTATTCCTATAACTGACTGAGAGCAGCCTTTCAAAAGATTCTATGTGATAAATTAATTGATAGATTATGATATTTGATTTAAAATGCTAAAATAAAAATGGCAGATGATAATTTATGAAAGGCTTGTTATTTAATGTAGTCAGGCACAGTATTTTATATAAAACTAGTGAGTGTTTTGGAATATATTCTGTCACCTGTAGCCCTTGCTAGAATACTTTCCTGTTTCACTGGGCTGTCAATGCTTTGCTGAAATGCAGAGAGGGAACTTTCAAGGTCGCAGATTAGTGAAGTGGGAATTAACAAGGCTCTGTTAGAAAGTTGTAATGAGGTGAATCCTTTATGCTACCAGAGATTATTGGAGTTAGGATTTATGAAGCATTTTCCATACTAATCATGCTACTTAGGCTCTATCTCCGGAGACTTTTATTGCAGTGAATGTTTTATATTTACATTTCCATTAAGTTTAAGAGGATGCTCTGTGAGAGATGTAGGGACCTAGACACAAAGGTTGTCACCATTTCTAGTATTGCCTCTGTGATACGCTGATGAGAAAAACTAGCATTCAGTAAATCTTATTTTGTCTACATAACATAATGTAAGTTAGTATGCATTTTGCTTGAGGTTGGATATTTGTGGGTAGCTTATTTGTTACTTGCCTAGATTCTTTTATTTCCTTTGTGTTCATTTCTGCATCACTTTCAAGGTTGGGGCATCTGTCTCACTGACAAGCCATGGCATCGTGGTTGACAATCTGAGATTTTACAGAAATACCTGAGGGCTTGAAAATGCTCACCCACAAAGCCTTTTTCCTATGGCCTGAATATATTCTATACCTCTACCTGTCACAGCCAGATTCCAAGTTAGAAAAAAAACCAAGCGATAAACTTTTGGTACCTAAGGGCTCGCAGTGTCACAAATCAAACTATTATTCTTTATCCTAAGGGAAAAATCCTATAAGTGAAACGGATAGCAGCACAGGGTTTAAAAGAACTTCCCAGAAACTAGAGAAAAAAAAGCAATAGTAAGTTTAATGAACAAAGCCCCAGGCAGGAGAGAAAGGCAGGCAGAGAGATAAACATGCATGCACAAACACAAATAAAAAGCAGAGGTGAAATCTTGGCAGATGAATGTTCCTGATTTCAGCAGGGCCAGGGTTTCACCCAGCATAGATAGGATCTGAGCAGTAGTTTTTAAAAATACCCCCATGCATTCCATTTATGGTTTTCAATGTTTTATTTAAATCAGAAGCAAATGAAAGGTATTAACTAAGCACAGGGAGGTATTTTTCCCCAGCACCTGTTTGATTCCCAGTGGCAGGAGCTGTGCTGCTCCTATGCAGCTGGCCTGAGCTGCTGCCATAGCCCACTAATTGGTGGGTCATGCTTTGGGTCTTGGGCTTCAAGAGGATTTAAAACACAAGGCTGCATCATGATTACTGCGTGCCCTCAGCCAGGAAAAGCAACAAAGTGAGTATTTCAGGCTGTTCCCAAAAGAACTCCCTCCCACTGTTCATTTGTTGATATTTAACATATATAATCTTTGCATCTAAAGAGGGCATGAGTTGCCAGGACAGGCTCTGACAGATTGGGCATTAAGACTGCCTGTACAGTTTTGAGCTAGGGCATTGTAATACAGCCTTACGAGGCCCTTTATTAAATTTTCTACAGACCCTCTGCTGCATTCAGTGAATGAGTGATTATTATTTCTTTTTGTTATCCCCATTTGATGTGGCCCTATGCCATATTCCGGGTGTGTTGTTCAGAACATGCAGTGAATAAAGAACTGTTCGTTTCCAAATGGGCGTTTTTAAGCCATGTTCTCCTTAGCATCGATGTACAAAGATTAAAGCCAAAATTGTCAACAGTAGCTATCCATTTTGAGTGTCTGTCTTGAGACATCTAGGGACTGGTTTTTCAGAGTACTGTTTATAGCCTCCTCTGTGGGGATAACACAACCAGGAGGCACTTGTTAGAATTCAGCACTGATGAGGATCTGGCTTCAGTTCTCACATTAGATACTCAGAAAATGTATCATGTAAAAATAGTGATCACTTGTGAAAAGCTTACTCTAGGTGATAAGACCAGGGCTGTATAAACTGTTTGCAGCAGAAATAGGAAAAGAATCCTGTTTTACAAAGGAGCCTTCAGCTCTGTCCCTTTCCTGCTTGTAACCCACTACTCCTGCCACCATGTACACCTCTCCCACAGTCCTCATCACCATCACCGTGCGGTTTATGTCCCTCATCTCTAGGATATGATAAATCTGGAAAAGGTATGGGGAAGAGCAACAAAGATGATGAGTGGTGCTGGAACCCTCGGGTTGAACAGTTTGGGTTGCATTACCCCCTGCAGTAACATTGCTTTTTCTTGTTATCTGTTACATCACAGGTGAAATCCTGCAGCTTTTGTTTAGGCACCATTTCTACAAAGTATTTCTGCTAAGGAAACCACATTTGGGTTGCCTTAGCCACATGTTTCTGTATTGGTAAATGCCATATTCGGATGCTTCTGCAAGCCACCCGCCGGAGGAGATGGCTTTGGGAGAGGCTGGAAGATGCTCTGACTGCCTCTTGTCTTTGCACCACCCTTTTTGGAATCCACTTCTTGTACTGCTCCAAGTCTTTCCGGCCCTCCAAGTACTTTGGATACCATTGGCATTTGCTTGCATCCTCTTTAAGACGTGAGAGAAGAGGTCCCACACTCAGGTGGTGTTCAGCTGCTGTTGGTAGATCTTTCTGATCCTGTTCTCCCTCTTTCATCCACACACAAGCGAAGAGGATAATGGCACACAGGGAGACAGAAGAGTGGCCAGCTGACTTTAATAACAACAGTAGGCTGTGGAAGGAATGAGGCAGGACAGCACAACTGTATAGAGGAAGGAATAAAATACATAAGTATAAGGGCTAAGAGAAGTGGAGAAATGAGGGATGTTCCTAGAGATTGTAGACCTGAGCAGGGGCATATCTTTCATGCAGTGAGACTCCTAGGCATGTTGCTCTTGCTCACATCAGTGGATATGTCTCCATTGCCAGCAAAAGCCATCTCTAGGTCACCCTCAAGCCATGGGGCCCACAGACCATGGGTCAGCATGTCCCTTGCGTTACTTTGAGTGGACCTGCAAGGCAGTCTTGTGGCTGTGTGGGGGATGGAGTGTGCTGTGCCCCCACCAGCCCATGGGCCCCTGCTCTTCTTTCTCAGCCTTGCAGCTACAGGCCATGGTAGTTCTGGTAGAAAAAAAAGTCAGGATTTGACACCATTAATTCTTTCTTCATACATAGGTCTCTGTCTTGCTGTGCCTAGCTAATTAAAACGATGCTGAGATATGGTGAGAGAGACAGATAAACCTCTGGTAATTTATAATTTTCTAGGAATAACTCAACACTAAAGACTTATACATGTAATCACAGTTCATTGAAATATGCGAAAATTCTGTCAGTTGAAGAAAAAAACTTCTCCTATGACATGGTGCAGCTCTCCAGGTAGGAGATTGGACGCAGTGAAGCAGAAAGAGACTGCGCTGGCTGGCAACACAGGAGCAATCGAGGACAAAATTTTTTTCACATTTTAAAATGGTGCATGCTCAGCTCCAGCTGGCACCCTGAGTGAATGAATGGATGGAAGAGCCATGCTTCCAGATCTGTAGCTCACTTTGATTCAGTGAAGGGGATTTAAAATGTAGACATCAGTCTGATGAAATGAAGTGTGATGGAGAAGTGGATGTGTTGTTGTAGCTGTGTTATGGATGCAAGTAGAGCTGCAATCAGTAATTTGTGTCCAAAACCTGACGAAAAAATGGTGTAACTGTTGGAACGGTACTGTTTTGCCAACAGTGCAAAGTTCAGAATACCAAATGAACTTAGTCAAGTCGCAGCTGTAATGGGCTTTCCCTTGTTAGTGTAAAAGGAAAGGATGCAGAGCATGTCACCCACCGGCTCTGGAGAGCAGCGGCCTGTGCTTGGCCTGCAATGGAGCTTTTTAAGCAGTCATGAAAATGGGCTTTAATCCTGCAGGGGTGTCTTCTTTTTGCAGGTAGCTTTTGGACAGCAGAGTGCAACCGAGCACAGGAATGGGTATCCTGGCTCCAGGGAGCTCCTTTCAGCAGCTCTAGCCCATAGCCATCTCCACCAAGAGGCTGGCCTGAAGAAGCACAAGAGAAGGGCATTCCCGGCAGGATAGGAGGGCTGAGAAGCAACCGGGACAGCCTGAAATAACTCATTTTCCTTTCCCAACCATGGCAGAAAGGAAACTCACAGTTTAGGATTTAAGCTCTTCTCAAGTATGGGTAAATTTATTTCTACTGTCATCTTGCAGTGACAGGGTAGCATTATCCCCATTTTACACAGCCAGAGCTGAGGCACAATAAGATTAGGGTTATATGGCCCATTTAATCTGGGTACCCATTTTGCAATGCCTTTGGCTCAGTTACAGAGCTTAGTCAAATCTATATATAACATGTTATGTATAGTCTCACTGGCTACAAAAACAGCCCTGTGTGCTTAGTTCTGCTGCAAATTGCAGCAAAAATGCCAAACTTGGCACCCAAATAGCAAGAGAAATGCTCTCTGTGATCATCTCTGCAAAGTTTGGCTTGAACGGGGACTTCTTTCACATGCACAGGAGCTTGAGGTACTAACAAAGTTAGAGTTCAGTTGTGCATGTGCACAAGACCACTTTTTTTCCCCTGCAGTCTTTTCTCTCATTCACTAGACATCTAAATGTCATTTGCAACAAATTACAGAGCTTACTTCCGTAGCCAACCTTGATTTATCTCTGGAATTGCTCTGTCACATGCGTTAAATGAGTCTGGTCTCTTAAGAAATGATATAGTTAACTGAAGATTATATATGCAAAAGAGAGCAAGTTCCGGCTGCAGCAAAGAATATAACTAAGTAGGTTGATTAGATAGTGCAAAGACCAGATAAAAGGTTATGTGGATAAGAAATAGGTAGTGACTAGGAAGAGAGATATTTAAAGATTAATTAATTTGTGCACATGACATATTGAGGTCACATTACATTTTCATCTCTTATCTTCCATTCATATCTACATCCATTTATGCCTTTAAAGCAATTGTGCCTTTTCTTACTCTCTTATCTATCAGAGATTTGCACCGGAAATCTTAATGCCTGGTTTGGATTGTTATAGAGTAGCTACTGCAAGTTTATTCAGAGCTCTTTTATGCTTTATTTTTTTGACTTCACATTTTCTGTCCAGATGGCTGTTGAGAGCCCTCTCTCCTAGGAATTTCCATCATTGCTCAGAAGGGGAAAAGAAGTCATTTCTTGTTCTTGTGCTTAATATGTAAAATGGGCTAATTTATAAACCTTATGATAAATCATACCTAAAGGAACAAGGTCATGTGTTTTGAGCTTTGAGTTTGGTCTTGGCAGGTTTGCAATATACAGAGATACTCCTTTAGTGGTCAGGAAGTCACTCTTCTACACCAGGATTTTAGTGGAAAATTATTCAGCAAGCCATATAGAAATTTCATATCACATCTCACAGATTTTAATCATTAAAGATATTTGGCGCAAAACAGTCACTAGTGTGCCATAGACAGAACTAATAAGGCCTTGGAGATGAGTGGTACATAAGAACCTTGCAGCATGGTAGCCAGATGTGCTCCATTATCTATCTGTCTAATCTGTCTGTTTTAAATTAGTTATATCTGTGTTTTTTACTGGTGTAATAAATACATTAATATGTCACCTTATTTTATATTGAGAAACCAAAAAGGTCATATAGAAAAGCAATACAGCAAAATGTTATAACACCTTCAGATTTTTGTTACAAATTGCACTAATAGTCTGTTGCTAATTATATGAACGTGATTTCCCCCCTCAAGCACAGCTTCTACATGATACATTTAAGCCATGTAATTAGTGGTTTAGATAATAAATTGGTTTTCTATCAGTCTGTTTTGTTTGTTATTGCTAATGAAATTATTGCAACGTTGGGCTTAGCAATATAGGAACTCTGTTATTTTACCTTGTGTTTTAAAAGCTATTCCCTATTTGTGTTGCATACCAGATGTCACACTAATTATCATCTGTGGACTCTGCTCTAAATGTAAAGCTTTTATAAAAGCATTATGCATTAAATGATGCAAACTACTGTTATGCTCCAGTATATTAATACTTTGAAGTCTCCTCATGTTGTCTTAGGAACTCCTTGTAAATATGATTGTGAAACTGGAAACTGTAGAATTTTCAGAATTAATCAGATCCTGGAGATCACATGCTACCTTCACTCCTATTTACCCCAGCTCATTGAAACCGGTTTTTACTATGGAGCTGTGGCTTTTTCACTTTCATTTGCTCTCTGAGATACCTGTATATGAGTCTGTATACAAAAAAAAACCCTAATTCATGTAAATCTTCAAACTTAGAACAGATTTTTTTTTCTTGTAAAAATAAGCAAAATTTGGCCCACAATCTTTAGTTTAAGTAGGAATACCTTCAGCACATGCAGTTTTATACATGTATTTTCATCCCTTTCAAAGCCAAACTTTTTCAAACTTTCAGCCTCTGTTAGCACTTGTAACTGATCTTTTCAATCAGTAAGAGACTTGGGGCTCTTCTCTCTTCAGTTGAGGAGGAGAAGGAAGAATGGACCATGGGTAGTTTTGTGGAGTATGCCTGTTATTTCACAGTTAGCTCATCTATTCAGGCTCTGCTGCTAATGTTGGGTTTTTCACTGCAGGGGGACTTTGGATGAAAGGCAAAATTAGAGGAAATAGGCTCTCTGGCATGTTCTGGGGAATACCTGCTAAACTTAATAAGAAGAGTTTTCACAGAACATAGGACAGTAAGATCTAGTGATTTGGCTTTAGCAACCTAATTCTAACCATTTTCTCCTTTTCAATTTCTTCTAAATCAATACGGAACAATTAAAGCAATAAATGTCAGTGCTTTGAAGAGCAATACATTTCAGTGCCATGATTCTGCATATGCGAGTCAAGAGAACTTAAAGAGAAAAAATGAAACTGCTAACATTTGTAAAGGAGCCTTTAATCTTATTTCATTGAAGTAAAATTTGTATTTCACTTGCTCAGAGAAGACTTCAGAAGCAAGATGGCTTGGCAGGTGATTCCTGTGTAGGTGTTTTTAAGAAACCAGTGTAATAGACTTCACTGGTAGCATAGCTAATTATCTAGGAATGAAATGGAAGTAGCAGCCAGTTTGCCCAAGTGGTGAGTGTATGGGGGATGTGGGAAAGACACTTGCATACGTGCTTTTGTAGAGCTCAAAACCAGGGTGGGACACGTAGTCTCAGAAGATTCATACCATACTTTTTTCATATTGACACTCAGTAAGGTCCCAAGTCAAACTATTGAACTTCAAATGTTTATTATTGTTGGGATTTTGGTGAGGAAGAACACAAAAATAGCAGCATGTGTGGACTATGCCTTTTTAGATGTTTGTTTTAACGTAACTGGTAAAACTGATGGGTTTAGGTAGGATATGGTCCTACATAAAACGATGGTTTTAAAGCTAGGCCATCTATTTTTGATAAAAGTAAGAAACATGCAAGTGTTATTTCAATCTGTTGCTAATGGCAGGGTTCACAAGCATTTGTGTCCTTATCCAAACCAGACCAGTAATGATTTGCTGATCACTACCATAGGGTGATGTCACTGATCACCAGTTCTAATTACAGTATAGTAACATGTATTGGCAAAAATAAGCACGACGAAGAACTCATTTTCTATTATACTACATTTGCAGTTTTTACTGCAAAAATCCCACAAGGCAAAAGCAGTGTATAACAAAGGTATCACACTCAATTTCTGAAGCTGCTCCGGATCAGTGCCAGCATTGCAGGGGTCTGTCATGGAATTGTACATTGCAGGATAGGTTCAACCACTTCCAGCCATCGTCAACCCAGTCTGCAAGGCAAGAGGCACAGGCACCAGCTCTGTGTGGCAGCACTTGGGGGGGAACAGTTCTGGAAGGAGAGGTTTTTCAAGATGGGTATGAAATGATTTCATTTGTATCAAAAGCAAAATGATGTCACAGCAGACTGTCCACTGGAAACTGAAGTCAGAGTACTGCTGGGTGCAGATGAGTAAGCTCTAACAGGATAGTTTAAACTGATCCTGACCCTTTACTCCTCTTTTCTTCCTTTACTCATTTTTCTCCTAACTGAGAGAAACACATCATTTGTTATAATTACATTAGGCCCTCAGAAATGACTCGTCATATTACGGGCACCAGCAGAATTAACTATCATGAACAGAGGAAGTTTTTTTTAACCCAAAATATATTGTTATATCTGAGTTATAAACCTTTGAAATGAAACTGATATTTTAAAAACTTGTAGTCTAGTAGTAACAGTGGTATCTGCCTCTATAACAAGAACCAGAGCTACAAATAAAAATACTTGTTATTTTAAGTGATGTCAAACTTCTATAGTACCAATTTGAAAAACAAGCAAGACATTATTAGACATTGTCTTAAAGTTTGTCAGTTGAAAAACTCAAACACCATGAATGCAAAGGCTCCTCATCTGGAAAAAAGAAGTGTGTAAAATGAAAACCAAGTGTATCATGTGCAGTGACAATATCTGAAAGACTTTGAATGGCTATGTGTGTACATATATACATGCATGAGTGTATACTGTCTTTGCATAGATACTCACACATACAGAAGATACTATAGTACTTCAAATTTCCTTCCTTTTTCATACATAAAACTAATTGCAAATTATTTCTTTTTGTTCTTCTCACAGCTGAATTTTTATTCCTCTTGTGGGGTGTTTATCTCTGCTATGCAGTGCGGACAGTCCCATCAGCATTTCATGAGCCACGTTATATGGCTGTTGCAGTTCACAATGAGCTCATTATCTCTGCTATATTCCATACAATTAGGCAAGTGATCTGTAGATCTAGTAATTAACTATTTATCTTTCAGGTTTCATATGGTGCAACTTAAAATGGGTGACTGGGGTAGGATGCATAATGGAAGGTCTCATAAATATTTAATTCTGCAAATTAAGTGATTACTAAACTTAAAACTGTTCCCGTAGGATTCAAGAATATGTACAACTTGGTAATTGTATAATTAGGGTTTTTTTCAGTATAGCTAGCTGATATGTTCTTGGATCAAAGTTCAGTATGTATGATAAATCAGATATAGCAAAACTATTGTCCGTCTTCAGTCATCTGCATACGGCTCACTGGTTTGTATCCCTAAAAAACCAGCAGGTAAGAATGTTGGTTTACATGACTTTTCCCAGTGTGTAACAGACTGGCAAGGTGCAGCTGTATGTTAAGATAATTGTACTGGTTTGTGCATGAAGCATACTGTTTTATATGCTGACATAAAAAATTCTTATGCATATGATTCTGTAACAGTAATATAAAGCATGTGTTTCTTATAAAGTTTATAATGAGCTCTATCTTTCATACTTGTAAATTATTAGAATAGTAACAAATAAATAAAGGTCTTTGCCAGAGCTACATGAAAATTACTATATATGCCTTTCCTACAGAGTATCCTGTAAAAATGAATTGGTCCTAGAAAATTCAAAATAGCAAGATAGCATGAATTTCATCTCATGCTGCAAGAGGTTCTTATGACTTTCTTATGACATTCTTATGCCTTCCTTGACCTCCTGACAGACCGTATCTACTAAGATTTTTTTTTTTTTACATCGCTCCATTGACAGTTTTCAAATACTCTTCTCTGTTCCTTGGTCTGTCTCTTGAAACTCACATTTCTCTCTGCCTTCTTGATGTTTGCTTCCATGAGGCATCATTTTTTCTGAGTAAACATCAGCAAAGCAAATCTTTCATCTCTATTCCTTCCAGGTGCTCTTTTCCCCTATCATTGTTATAAAGTTCTATATTCATTGTTATAAAGTATTATAAAGCACTTTTGAGGCTTGCAACTTTTTGTTTCCTTCACCTTCTCCTAACCCCATATCTCAACATCCACATACTCTCAAAATCTTCTTCTTTACTCCTTAACACAAACATCTGCAAAAAATGTTTAAAATCTGTATTTGATGGAAGCATTTTTCTTTTCATTCCTGATAGACAAAAAATTCAGTTACAATACTTTCGAATTGATTATAACCAATATGATAGCCTCCCAGTCAAAATTTCCCCCCATTAATTAATGTTCCTAAACCATATTTTGGGGCACGTTAGAAGATACAGTTCAGTGCATTAGGAGAGCTATTATGTGGGCTGCAAGTTTCTTTTAACACTAGGACAGGATGAAAGTAATCTTGGATTAAAGAGAGGGGGAAAGGGGAAAATGTGACATTTTAATACATGCCTTATGAAGGAGACACAAAAGGGTTAGGTCTTTCAGTTTATCCTAGTGAGGATCCTGTTCCTTCAGCCTAAGGTCTGCTGATTTTGTTCTTCCTTCTTTTTAAAAAAGAATGTACATTTTGTATTGATTCTTTTCCCTCTGTCTGATACGTGCTGGTTTGTTGAAGAAATATTGTGTACTGTTTATGGATAGGAATGAATAAAATGCACTGGAAATACATGATCCCTTCTGAGATTATGTGCATTTCTGTGTATACAAGTCTTAATCCAGTCTCTTTGAAGTTCACATTTCCTTACTTTTTTTTTTGCTTCTGTCTTCCCTGCCAAGTTCTGGATGTAACTGAAAGAGTGGAAGTGGAAGGCTTAGATTTATATGACATATCTGAGTTGTCATGAAGTTGAAAGCACTGGAGCCTTGAAGGACACCCACTATTACAAGGCAGCCATCCAGTCTGAAAAATCCCAAAGCTCATATAAGATTGATGTGAGCACTAAATAAAACCTTGAACTGTTTGCATTTTGTTTTCCTTTCAAGGTATTATTCCCAGTTCAGAAACAGAGGATTCTTGATTGTCTTCAGATCAGCATAGCATTAAATTTCTGCATTGCTCTTTCTCTTGTATTACTGAGAAAAACAAAATTTATATGGAAAAAATATCATTCAGATAGAAACCCCATCTCTGCTAGGTCTGAATGGCTACTACAAATGCTATTTTGCTTTCAGTGGTATGGCGTGGATACCTTAATCAGTCATGGTTTCATGCATAAAACAAGCAAAAAGCCTTCACAGAATTTGAGGATTGGAGCTGTTAAGGGTTAACCAAATCTGGTGGGCATCAGGACCTGCGAGCTTTCTCCTGTCTCTGTCTGATGGAGGTGGCTGCTGCTGTTTCCATTTGCAGGCCTAGCGTGACTGAGCACATCCATCCACTACGTGCAGTCACACGCAACACATGGTTGGCCGCGTGGACCAGCGCAGGTCCAACACGTACAGCCTGGTCCTGTTCCTCCTCTGCAGCTGATGATGCTCACTAATGAAACATGCACCCTGTGTAGGTTCACCAGCACGCTACATTCACGGGTCCTTCCAATATGAGCACAGTCCTTAAGCCAATCTAATATCCATCTTTGGGTTTGGGGCCCTGTAGCCAGTCATGGGCTGAGACCTTTGGGTCTTCCCAGGTGCGGGTTTCCCACGTGCTGGCTAGTCCAGCCTGAAGTTTGCTCGTGAATTGCACATACACACATGGACAACGTAGAAAGTGAGATCACACAGATGTTAGGAGAAGGATCTAATGAGAAGATAGGAGATATTGCAGTGATCAGGTGCAGGGCTCAGTCACTAACAACTTGCTTACATGTCACTAGCCCCTTTTATCCCCCCTTCTTTCCATGCTTATTCTTCCCCCATCTACCTTAGCCCCTCTCTGTCTCTATCTTGTCTTATCCCAAATAAACAACAAACCCCACATTACTTTTTTCCTATTGGTCTCAGTTTTGCTACAGCTGTACTCAAATTTGGTATTTCTGATATCATTAGCTAGGTGATCACAGCCTTATATGCTGTTACTGATTTGGTTACATCAGTACCACTGACCTTGCAAGTTCTGCTCCCCCAAAGGCCCCCAGTGCTCCTTTCAATTACCTGTGAAGTTTGTCCATCTTTCAGATGACTTCCTATTAACCACCTGTGAAATCTTGCCATCCCTCACAGCATTGTCTGTAAATTTTGTTCGCTTTTCACTCTGTTATTTGGTATATCCAGCAGTTTCTCATGTCATCTTCAATAGTTCTCATGTTGTGTTCAGTTAGCTAAACCTCAGGCCCGAGCCACCTCATATCCCTGCACACCTCAACAGCAATGTCTCTGTAAGAAATAATTATAATATTTTATTGTGTTCATGAAACATTTAATTTACAAAGTGTTAAACAAGAAATGATGACTGTATTATTAAGGCATCTAAGCCAGTGTTTCATGCCAGACTATTTCTGTTAACAAAAGCTTCTGCAAAATGTACATCTGTGGACTTGGATAAGTTGCAAATGTCATTTCTATCTGAATGATTTTTGTAAACCTGCAAATTACAAGCCAGTGGTACATCCATTCATCCATTGCACTGCTTACCATTTCTATCTTTGGGAGCTCACTAAAGCAGATAAGCCAAGCATGCTCCAGCTAGCTTTAACTGCAGCACTTGTTCTACCACTCTTTTAGAAAGCTCAGCAAGGATTTGCTTCATTTGGGAGGTTCAGCCACTTATTTTCTAGCATTCACAGGGCTCTTGGGCCCTGCAGTATCGAGCTGGGCGGTCCTGCAATCAAGACCGTTTCTCTGCTCCCTGCTAAAATGCATTTCAGTTCAGTTCTCTCTTTGATGGCTTATCAGCCACACTCTGTAGCTGTGATCTATGGACATCCTGTATTTTTGAAGTGCGCTACAATTTATCATAGTACATGTGCTTACTTAACCTAAAATCATCCGTTCGGATCCTTAATGTATGTAAACTTCCATAACTCAGTTCAGGCCAAAGAAGCTGTGACAATATAAACCATCCAAAAAAACCCAGCTAAATAGAGTGAGAATGATGGAATAAGCAATATCCTTTAAGGTCTGTTGTTTCTTCTTATATTTTGTTTTGGCTTGTTTTGTTGGGGTTTTTTTTTCTGAGTTGTTTTGAAATTGTGGTGTGTAAGTAAAGCATGTGGATATAATTTTTAGTCTGTATGAAAGCAGTACAGAACAAAACCAGTTGCATTTGGCCTTTCAATTAAAAGAATCCTAAGGAATACTAAAAATGTTAAATGTAATGCACTGGAGAAAAGGCAGTGAATTGCAACCCTGAATTCTATTTTCAGATTCATTCTTGCTTCAAGACTTCAGTCTGACTGGATGCTGATGCTGTTTTTTGCACACACACACTTGACTGTGACAGTCACTGTTGGGCTACTTCTGATCCCTAAGGTATTCGAATCTCCTGTCTCTTCTCTTTTGCCAAGACCGAGGAAGATAAATGTTGTCACACAGAAGCAATGCTGTATAAAATTAGCAAGCAACTGATAGAAAAGGAAGATATAAAATTTGGCTATGTTGCCTAAAAAGCTGTATATTTTTTTATTTTAAAAACTCTTATACATTTTCAAAGATTCTTTCAGCTTTCCAAATTCCAGGGGTTTAAAGTACTTAAAATGTTGATGTGATTAATACAAGAAGGAAAGGAACCTGCCTAACGATGCTTATTTCAGGTATTTGGTTGACGATGCTGCTGCCAGAGTTAGCTGAGATCAGGCAAAGAGTTTAGGTGAGGGGATAGAAAGACTAGGATGGACTGCTAAATAAAACTGGAATGAGGAGCTTGGACTAGCCATGAGATAGAGAGGTTAGGATTTAAACCAGGCAGTTGTTACGGGCTGAAAAAGAAAAGCCCTTTGCGAGACAGAGCCTGGGACAGACAGATGCTGTATACCAGGACAGGTGTGGCCTATGGTACGGAGCCAGGTACGGTGCTGGGTAAGAAGATGAGTGTGTGTGGGACACGAGAAGATGGAGGACGACAGGAGGCAAGGAAGAGGAGATACAGAGCTCGGAGCACTGCGGCACGCCTCCCGTCAGGCGCTGGGAGCGAAGCGACAATATGTCAGTCTCACCAGGGGCAGGAGAACCACCGGCAGCTCCACCTGTCTCTAGCAGCAGTCCACAGGATTTGAAGGGAGCGCTCTTCTTAGACAGTACCTCAGCAAAGCAAATGATTTTATAATGGCTTTTGAAAGGACCAATAATATTAATCAAGAAGTCAAGAGAACAGTATAGGTGAAAGCTACATATGAAGGAAGGACACTAAGCAGTTCAAGCTGATACCACTTTCAGGTTAATGAAGCTGCTATTCCTATCTTTTGCCTATGTGTCAGAACAGGATATGCTGGTAACTGTCAAATATACATACATTAAGTAGTCATAACAAGGGGACACACTGATGCAGCCTTAATACTGAATAACCTTGGTTTATTTTCAATTACTTTTCTGGTCTTTAGCACTAATCTTACTATTTTCTATTTTATATTCATATACTTTATCGCATATCTTCAAAGATGTCTTTCTAGACTATTCTAGAAAATTTGTTGACCTTTCTGAAGCTGACTCATAACTACCGATCAACATTTCCATTTTTAGCTTATTAACTGTGTAACACTACACAGACTTTTCTTCCAGCATGACAAAGAATTCAGGGAATTAAGAGAAGATTCACAAGGTTTAGTTCCATTCAGAAGGTTCTGAGGCCAGATGACTGTGTGGACAATAGTAACTACAGATGAGTGAATCAATATGGACAAATAAATAGCTGACAACCTCTCTCTCCAACTCTTGATCTAAGCATTTGCTAAAACTTAGAGAGATTAACTTGTCTCCTTTTTTATTTGTTTCCTTCTTTTTTTTCTCTTCTTTTTTGCTACCTCATCTCTTCCTTTTCAGTGTTAGGATCTAAAATGGGAGAATTGCTTTCTGCAGGATTATTCAACAGTATGGAATATAAAATACAGTCTTACAGTTTTAGCAGCATAATTGGGAATACTGGCTGAAAGTCTATTTCCGTACTAGCTTAATTTAAATGCAATTTAAAGAGGTTCAAATAAGCATCAAAATAAGTGGGGTTTTTTTCCTTATGCAAATCTCTAAGATTTACCAAGTTAAGCCATCATTAATAAGAATTCCTGCCATACAATACTGATATTCTATAGGACACTACTTATGCCAATGATGCCTATAGCTAGTATTTTGAGTTCAGAAAATCACATGAAATCCATAGAAGGATCATTGTGCCATAAAAACTGTTGATGTAAACTCTTACAGTGATGTTGATGTAAACTTTTGCACTGATGGCAACATCTTTTTTATGAATACTTATTGCAGTTTTCACATTCAAGCAATAACCCAAGAGATGATATAGCTACAGAAGCTTATGAAGATGAGCTTGATATGGGTCGATCTGGATCCTATCTGAACAGCAGTATCAATTCAGCATGGAGTGAACATAGTTTGGATCCTGAAGATATTCGGGTATATATAACTCATTTAAATAGCATTTATTTTCAAGAACAACACTTTTTCCTACAAGTAAACTCTGAATTGCATCCATTTGACTTTTTTTGCAGATATCAGCTGAAACAGGCCAGCTTAGGTCTCTCAATGATTGTGATATCAGGTCATGTAAAATCTCGTGGAAAATATTCACTAGTGTGAAGAGAAGCTGCATTACTAGTTGTAGTAAAAGTCATACTGGAGGCTAAAGAGGAGGAATCGTCCACAGCAAGAGCTGTTTATCAGTTTACATAGGCTCTTTGAATTATCTTGAAGAGCAAACAGGATTTGCTGTCACTGCGATTAGTCATTTGTATGTAACATACACATAACTATATAACATCAAATTTTAAAAACACATGATTAACAGAAAAAAATACTTTATTCCTATCTTACATGATAAAAGGGCTTGTGTTCCCAGAATAAAGAATAGCTATAGAGTTCAGCAGGAAAGCATACACCACAGCATTGTGAAATCTGAAACATACAGCATGAATGTATATGAATTGTGCATGCTGTATGATGCACAGCTGTGGAAGGTAAAATGTTTGTGCATGAGCGTTGAACTTATTTTTGAAGTGGAAAAAAATGTCATCCAAGTTGATGGAGAAATGGCATATTCAAAAATTAGAAAAAACAGTAAAGTAAGTTTAATGCCATTTTTAGAGCAATGGGTAATGCATTCATCAGGCTGCTTGTTAGACCAGACTTGCTCTGTACATACTAGTTTTGCCATTCACTTTGCTTTGCAGGATGAGTTGAAGAAACTATATGCCCAGCTTGAAATCTATAAAAGGAAAAAGATGATTGCTAATAACCCACATCTCCAGAAAAAAAGGTGCTCTAAAAAGGGCTTGGGGCGCTCGATAATGCGACGTATTACAGAAATCCCCGAGACCGTCACCAGGCAGTGCTCCAGGGACGAGAAGGACCTGATGGAGCACAGTGCTGTGAAGAATATGGCCACACTGAGGAAAAACCCACAGGATTCCACGAGTTCTGCAAAGCCAAAAGAAGAGACTTTGAAAAACAGAGTCTTTTCCTTAAAAAAGTCCCACAGCACTTATGATCATGTTAGGGATCAAACAGAAGAACCAAATAGCTTAACTACAGAAAGCACAGAAGCTATAGCTACTGAGAATTCGCTTCTGGACTCCTTGAATGGTAACAAATTAACCAAAAACGCTCCTGAAAAAGTTGAAGCTGTCTCTACTGAATCGGTCCCTTTGGTGTGCAAATCAGTAAGTGCACATAACTTAAGTGCCGACAAGAAGCCTCTGCATCCAAGAACATCTGTGTTACAAAAATCCCTCAGTGTTATTGCTAGTGCCAAGGAAAAGACTCTGGGACTAACGGGTAAAACACAAAGTCTAGAAGAAAGCACTAAATCTCATAAATCTCAGCAGAAGGGTAAGGAGGCCAGCAAAAAGCACTCAGCCTCCGATAAAGGGGAACATAAGGATTCCCACCGGAAAAACTCTACCCACTCTGAGGAAACAAAGAAAACCCATAAATCTGGAATTATGAAACAGCAAAGGGTTAGTCAAACACCTGCAAATCCAGACACAGGCCCAGGTAAGTCTCTGCACAAGGACAATTTCAACATAGGAGAAGTTTGTCCTTGGGAGATATATGACCAAACTCCTGGTCCTGTGCCTTCCGACTCTAAAGTTCAAAAACATGTGTCTATTGCTTCCTCAGAGCCAGAGAAAAACCACCCTTCCCAGCCAAAGGCGAAGACTCATCATAAGCTGAAGACACCTGAGGGGTGTCAACAGTCAAATCAAAAGAGCCCAGAGAAGGTGGAGGCACCCACTCGGGAGACACAGGAGCAGCAGGTCTTTGAAAATGAGAAAAAACAGTCAAATTCAAAGTCCCAGGTTTCTCCTGGGCTGAAGTGTGAGAATGTTAATAGATATACACCTAATACCTGTGCTGGGGAGCGGGAGGAGCTACCCCAGAAAGCACCAGAAAAGGAAAACCTCAATAAATTGGCAGAACAGAAAAAAAATGCCTCTTCCGAGGGAAATGTGCTTTCATCTGACTCCCATAAGCCAAGTAGTTACTTACAGCAACCTTTAGCATCTCGAGCTGAAGTCTGCCCTTGGGAGTATGATACACCAGATTTACCAAATGCAGAAAGAAGTGTAGCTTTATCAAACACCTCTGCTATAAGTGCAAATAAAACAGCAACACCTCGAAAATAAGAGGCTTTTGGACTGAGGAGAGTAGCAACATTGAGAAGAAAGACAACAGGAAAGACAGAGGGGACTTAGGCCAAAAGGATCTGAAAATTCCTAAGGAGCATCACTTAAATTAAGGGAATCAGCACTACAAATAAGTAGGAGTTAAGCAAAGCAAATTATCATTAATGTTGTTGTTATTTATTTGTTGAGTGCCAACAATGTCATTAGCAGTGCCCAGAATATGGTCCCTGCTCCAAGGATTTTACTGTGTCAATGAAAGAAACCTGCCTTTGTGAAATCACTTCTCTTTTAAAAGAAAAAAAATATGGTGGTAACAAACGCACAGTGTAGATCTTAACTGAATTATTTCTGAATGCCACAACCTGCTTTAGCTTGCCCTTGGGACTTCAAAGATCCAGCAGAAGTAGGGCACAGAAAATGTCCTGATGGCAAAAAGGGGTATCAATGAGCAGCTTATTAAAATGACGACTTTTCACTTTACGTATTTAATCTAGATAGCACTGCTAACTCAATGCATCCCAAAAATACATTTTATATAATGATTGCTCTCATTTTCTTATTACTGTGTGTTTAAGTACATTGTTGTGTCTCATATTAAAGCATTCCAGATTGTATAATTTTTGCAAATAACTTTGATATTATGTGACACAACAACACATTTATGCAATCTGCAGATACTTTCTTCTAATTGCAAGTTAAAATACCTGCTGTAGACTTTTTTGTTTATATATAGAATTGCAGTAATCTTTCACTGGCTATGGAAGCCGTAATTCATATTGGGAAATTCCTTTGGGCTTTGGAGATTTTTTTTTTTTCCTTTCCTGTGATTTATATAGTGAATTTTTTGGTTTACTCTCTGTTATTTAAATTTATAGTTTGATACTGTATTATTCAGGGGTTTTATACGCCGTAAGTTACTTGTTATGCACTTCCCTGTTAATGCTCATAGACTTTGTTAATAGTGGAAATTCGGTCGTCTTAGCTGCATATTCTGGTAAATCTTAGGACAACTTATCTGTTGTTTGTTACTAATCAGAAAATATCATCTAGCAAACCAGAATTCTTACTTTAAACATCGATGGTGATGATCTTGTTCAGTATTGCATACTGAGCATATCCTGCTAAATAAGACAAGCAAGAATGACAACAAATATACCCCAGAAATGATCACCTGTTTTACTAAAACCAGACAGCTCTGGGAAATGTATTAGCTAGCTCTTATAGAACAACAGTGTACCATTTATCCCTGTTGGCAAGCCTCCAAAATTTGGCCTCTGGAGTGAAGAGAGAAGTCCAAAATACTACTCTTCCCCCATATATGCAATTGTAAGAGATAGTGGGAATGGAAATAATGGCATCTCTCTCCCACTCTCCAAAATGCTTTGATTTTTTTTTAATTTATTTATACGTACATTTACAGTGAAAGTGTTTAATACAGTGCTAATTTTCAGTAATAGCTACAGTCCTCATCGTGCATATAAGCTTTATTCATAGATGGCCCATTCACAACTATGAGTCTTAGTGATGGTTCACCATCCGGGCCTGAGGACATATTGTAAAGATTCTGAGGAGTATCACTAATAATAAAAAACCCTCAGCCATCTAAATGCAGTACCAGTAAAGTGCTATTCACTAGAATTGGCTATACATACAGTACTCCAAAACAAAGACAGCTCAGTCCTAAAGAACTTGTGCAATTTGAGAGAAGTGATGGGATTCAGTGGAAGAACATGAAATGAGGATGATTGAATAGAATGTGTTGTTTAATATATATATAATATATATAAAAATAGATATTTATATATGTTTAATATATATATAAAATATCATATCTAATACACACATGCACATACACGTATGTAGTATAAACTGATTTTTGTGGCATCATAGAAAAAGTGGCTTAAGATAAAACGCAATGAGCAGGGGGACTTGACAAGCTGGGCACGAGGAGGACTTCTTTTGTCCTTTAAAAAGGACAGGAGTCTATGGGCATGTCTACACTGGCAGATCAAGATGGATCTGATCTTCGTACTGCCTCTGCTAAGCCCAAACCTGAAACATGCCGACATCTGAGCCAGCTGGGGACAAGTTGGCTCAGGTCTTAGTGCTGTCTAAACACATTGGCCTCACTCATAAATTCTGCTCATTAGCTCCAGATTAAAGTGGCCGAACTGCCCCAGCCAACATGGTTAGCCTGGATGGTGCTCAGTTCCACCATGGGGTCATGCTGACTTAGGTCTTTGCTACCCTGGGCTTGTCTGACTCTCCCACCCCTCTTTTGTAGGGTGTAGTTATGGCCTAGGAGATAACGGTCTTTGCCTTCAACACACATCTTCTGGCCGGGACCCTTGCAACCCAGAATCCCTGTTCATCTGTGAAAGGGAGTCAGGCATCTGAGCCTGGGTGCTTTGGACATCTGTGCACCCACTTTGCACACACAGTGCCAGTGGCATCCTACGTCCAGCCCAAATCCAGCTCTCTGCTTAGTGTGGAGAATAGCTGAGGTTAGACCTGGTGTGCCCAGATTCTCCCCTGCCAGCCCCAGACACTCATGGGATTTGTCAGGATTTGATCAGCTCTTCAGAGAGAAAGTAACCCTAAATTTCCCTGCATGGGAAGAAGTCCATCCTGGGCACAGAGCTTGCTGGGAGTGTTCCAGGAGCACACTGACCCTGTGTGCAGAGAGATGCACAACTTTAAACCTGCTGAGTATGGTGACCACCTCGTGCCTCTCCTACTCCTCAAGGGAGGTTCTGCAGCCCATCTCAGCAGTGGTTTGTGTGAACAGGGGACGGGGGGACAACCTGTGGCAGGTTGCCCTGACTCACTAATGGGAGTCAGCGCTTTGTTGGAGCCAGGCGCTGAGGTTAGAAGTGGGCATCCATGGAGTAGTCATGAGAGGAGATGTTTGTATGTACTCACTGCCTCTTGGGAGACAGACGGTCACAAGGAGCAGGTGCCAGCCCTGGTGCCCTCGCTCATCTTGCCCTCCATCCTTTACTTCAGGGCCGAGCGAGAACACGCTGCCCCTGCCTTGCTCTGCAGCAGCCATGTCGGGGTGCAACGTGCACCAAGGGTGAGGGGATCCACATCAGCAAAGTGTCCGCACAGTACCACTGCCCCTTGCATCACTGGCAGGATGAAGCCCTTCATGCATGACTGTATCTGTGCTACCGCTATCTATCTACAATTCCTTGCTCGTTTTCTTTTCCCTTTCTTTCTTTTTTAAGGATAACTTCATTAGAAACACGGAAACAAAGCCCATTCCTTGGCTGGTGTAAAACAGCCCAGCTGCACAGCAAGCAAAAGAATGATGGCTGATTTACCAGGGAAGGTACTGGCTTGTGTATTCTTGTTTGGTTTTGTTTTCTTTCATCCTGACCCTTTCCCTCACTTCTTAAAAAATGTCTGTTATGGTTCTTTAGGCTTCTTGTAGTCACATCTCCTAAGACTGATAAAATTGGAGAACTTTCATTTAGAAAGCAACAAAGCTTTCCCCAGTTTATTTAGCAACCGATATTTGGGCTACAGATTCAACTGGGACTTTAAATTATTTCACACCTAAGAAAATGAGGGGCCAAACTTCACACAACTCTTCTATTTCACTATGATGCTGCTAGAAACATTGCTTAATGAAGACATACTAAGTTAGACATAAATAATGTTCTGTATTTCATAGATTTTTCTCCACCAGCATATATTGGCTAGATTGCTTAGTTGTCTTTTTCTGGAGTTTCATTGTCATTATTCAGCCAAGAGAAGTGCAACTCTAGAATTAAGATGTTTTCTAGCAGATCTGTTAAGAGAAAGATAATAAACACTAAGGTCACAAACATTTGCTAGGTTGTCCTTTTAAATGCATGTGCAAGCTGCATTTCTCCTTTATTTCTAAGCCATTGTTTATAAATTAGATTTATACCAATCTTATTAGACTTGTATAATTTATGCAAGATTATATGCTTTAAAATATAAATCAGTACACACCTATCATCAGCTTTGGTGGCATCATAGACCTGAAACTGGACAATACTTTTATATTTGCTCTCCTTAGGCTTTTGCATGCATATGACAACAGGCAGGCCTGAGAAAACACTGCCTTTTGACTTTTAACATTTTAGCTACTCCAAGTTGTAGAGTATATAAAGCTGTAAGTCTCTTCACTTTACAATGTGGTTCTTATAACAATGTTATCTGGCAACCGACAGCATCCACCATGAAATACTTGATAGATTTATGTTGTAATGTGTTGCAGCATGTAAATAATGTAACTTCTCTGCAATAAAGCACATTTATATGAAATCTGTCTGCAGGCTTTTGTGTTGTGATTTTCTGAAGTCATTGCTGATCCAAACTAAACAGGTTTCTCGTTAAACTTGTAAAATAACTAATAATGAGTTTTACAGCTTATATGATCTTATCACGTCAGCATTTTCCGAATTTTCCTCATATTTTCCTGACATCAACCTTTAGACTAGATGTGTACTGTGTTCAGGATTTCAGGTTAAGGAAATAGCTGTAGTGGCTGCAATTCTGAGATCAAAACTGTAGGGCCCATGCTATATTCTCCTGAATTTAATGGCAAATAGAATGTTAGAACATATTAGGAAATAAATAGATAGCATGTCATGATGTAATTGTAAAATCCTATAGCTCATCTGTACTATACGTGTGCGTGCCTGGATTCCTCATCTGGAATATGTCTAACAGACATAGAAAAGGTACAAAGAATGGTAACAAAGATGATCAGAGACAGAAAATGGCTGCTATGTACAGGGTGACTAAATGAACTGCAACCTGTTTAGCTTGGGAGAGAGATGACTGAGAGAGGGGTGAGACCTATATAAAATTACAAATGGTCTGAAGGTAATTAGGAAATTGGTATTTGCTGGGTTTTGTCATGCGGGAACTACAGAACACTCAGGGTGGCCATTATGCAGCAGTTTAAAACAAATGAAGTTTTCTGCTACATACGGCATAAATAAATTGTGGAGCTCATTTTCACAGATTGCTGTGGATATCATGAGTTCAAAAACCATTGGAGAGGCCATGGAAGAGAAATCCATCAAGATCCCTGAACATGGAGGATACAAAACTCTTAAATCCCTAATCTGTAGATGGCTGATAAGTAGGAGAATTGTCTTTGCATAATTACCCAGTTTTCTTTCCATAATTGCCCACTGCTGGTTCTGGTGCTAGATGAGCATTTCCAGCACAACCTTTGTATGTTCTTATGTCAGCATGAATACAGATAGTTAGGCTCTATTAGTTTATTTTCTGTTGTTATCCCTCGTTTTTTAATGACCCATTTTGATGTAGGAGTTCTGGTAGGTTCTTGCACAGGCAATATATATATATATATATATATATATATATACACACACACACATATATTCACTTGTACCTTTCCCAGTGCCTCCTGGGTTGAAACACTGCCGTCTGGGTACCAGTCTGAGTCATGGTATCAGGTATAATGGGGACATGAGGGGGAGAGAAGGGGAAGGGAATTAATTACGTTCAGTAAATGAACTATGTACAAGTCCTTTGCAAGCAAGAAGTCCAGATATCAGTAAAATAAGGCCTGGAGATTTTCCCCTGAACGACTTCATGGGGCTCAGCTCAAACCTAGGGCAGCTTTGCTCTCTCAGGCACAGGATGTCAAAAGTAATAGTGGCCTTCTGAGCTCCACTTCTGACATTTTCACAGCTTTTAAGAAGCAAGGGAATGATTTCCAAAGTTCTGTGGCTTTGGAAATCATCAACAGATGTATTTTCCAATACCCTCTTGCTTCTCCTATTATAAAATATATTTCAGCCGAGAGGCAACTGTGGCTGCGCCTGCCCACCCATGAGAAGCTGGAGGGGTGGGGTCCCACCAGCAGCCTGCTGGCACTCACGGGGAGGGTATCAAGAAGACAGACATGGGCTCTTCACAGTGGTGCATGGTTGGAGGAAGAGAGACAAGGGGCATAAATTAAAACAAGAGAAGCTCAGATGGAATATTCAGAAAACTTTTTCACCATGAGAAGTCAAGCAGTGGAGAAGGTTACCCAGAGGCTGTGCAGTTCCCATCCTTGGAGCTTTTCATGCACCAACTGGATAAAGCCCTGATCTTGTAGCTGAACTTGCTTTGAGCAGCAGGTTGGACTGGAGACCTCCCGAGGTCCTGCCTGAATGATGCTATCATCCTATCAACAGTGTTCACTGCTAGAACATGCTCTTCACATCATCCATTTGAAAGCCTGCAGATGGATACCCCAGGTAGCTTTGACTCCTGCCTAAGAGTACAGGACATGTAGTCATTTATACGATATGTAACTGTGGGCAAGCCCTCTTAACAAACACCAGCTGCTGTAATAGAAAGGCATTTTGCTTTTGTTATGATCCCCACAGTCCAGAGAGATCACAGTGACAAAGTGAAGAAGGAAATTACTTTGTTTAGAGCTGGTTGGGAAGAACAGTTTTAGCTGTCTATGCTGAGTGAGTGCTTGAGCTGGTGAAGAGTTGAAAGAATGTCTTCTGCAAAAAAAAACCAAATCCTGAAAAAAGGATAATGTTTTTCTCTAACATTTTGAGGATTTTTTAAACCAGTACTGGATTCTGAAGGAACCATTAAAGAAATTCTAAATTTGGGGCGTTTTGTGAGTGCAATTCTTCAAAATGGCAATTGATTTGGTTCAGGGTTACAGGGCTGCATGCCTCCCTGCAGAGAAGTTATTTCAAGGTGAACGCTTCTTTTTTGTCTTAATAAAATAGTATTTCAGACAGGTTGGAGCGAACTTTTTCCAACTCTAAAGGAGCTTTTTTCATCAACTTGAAATTAGCTTTAGCAATGCTAGAAATTTAGTAAAAGATATTGATTGTTTCACTTGGTTTGGCAGGCTGCCATCATGTTGCAATAGTCGATCTTCTGGTTCTTTAATACTTGGAAAATTGAACATTATCTCTCCATTTATGCAGGTGATTTTTCTTTTTTTTTTCATTTATTTATGAGTTAGCTCTTTTAGTCATTGAAAGTGTACAAACAAATCAAACACTGGACACTTTACCATCAAATTACTGGATTTTAGATTCCTGGATATTTGAGTTGGGTCCAATTTTTCATTGTGTCAAAGCATGGAAAAACATTACATTGGACCCAAAATAGCCATATATTTTTGAAATGTGAATTTATGATCTTCTGTGTAATATAGATATACATATCAATATACAAGTGTACAGAATCATTATTACATCTCTGTAGCTGCAGAAGGCAAGGTTTTTCAGTAGATGGGTAACAGCCTCTAAAAGCAATTAAAAGAGAACATTGCTAAGCCTGCTCAATGGAAGTCTTCTAATGAAATTCAAACCACTGGGTGTCTTTCAGGTCTACCAGCATAAAATGTGTGCTAAATTAGGGCTTGCCTGCATGTTTGCTTCTTGGCTGTTGGGGAGATGTTCTGAGGCAGAGCAAATGCAGATGCCTCTCCAGTCCCACCATGGCATGGGCTGTCATGCCCACATGTGCAACCTCTTGCTTTTCTGCTTGCTGTTGGCCTCCTGTGCCCCTACTTCATGATGGGGAATCATGGAGTAAATTTGAAAACCTGTATTTTGTTGATCTGCTTGGCAAACACCCATAATGGTGGCTTTCTGCTGTACCTTTTCCCCTGCTGCTGCACAAAAGTTGACAAGAGCAGTGGCAATGAGATGGGTTTGGATGTTGCAGGGTTGCCGGAGCAGGGCAGAGTGAGTCTTTTGGAGGCTGCCTGGATCTGTTTGGAGTTGAACACTATTAGCTGTACTGCTTGACAGATGATGTTGACAGGGAATTTAGACTGGCTGCAGTACTACAGATGAAAAACAGGTTGAGTTGACATACCTCAGTGCTAAAAATAGTATCATATAATGATGTCTTTGTTCCATGAAGATTTTTTTGAAGCTGCAGGGTGGCAAGAACTGTGTGGTTCCAAGGACACTTCACTAAGGAAAAATCACAGCAGCACTGGAGAAGACACCTGTCCAGCTCTGTTCCCACATCATGTTTTATGAGGTACTTGGCAAATGCACATGATTTGTGTAAGCTAGCAAAATTGGCTAGTGCTCCTTTGTAGGCAGTGTATTTTAATAGTTACGTTTCTACTCATTTTAATGCTTTTGTTTTATAATATTTCAATTTCCCTTTGTTGACAGCAGTTTTGTTATTTCTGTGATGGGTTTTTTCGATTGTTTTACAGGAACTTGCTACAAAACTTTGATTTGCATCTCAGCTGCTCCATTGCAAGGCCAGCATTATCCTCACAAATTTTTTTTGTGTTTGAAGTCAGAAGGCAATGGTTTCACAATGTATGGAATTTTCCTTCAGAAATAGTTAAATATTTTAAAATACAACTTTGACAATTTTTTTTCTGATTACTTTAATTATATATTCTAATGACCAACGAAATTGCAATAAGTAAGAACTGCTAGCAAGATGCTACATTCATTACTTTCTAAGTGTTATTTAGATGTATTTTTGCTTCTAGGATTCATGATTAATTGTAGATTGCAGTTGTGCACTGCATGACCTTTCCATTCCACTGTTTGTTGTCTACATTACAACTGAACTGCAAAGTCATGTGACAAAAATACAGTGCCTAGGCAGGGTTTGGGTTTTTTGGATTTGCCATCTCATCAGTGTATGACAAGCATTTTTACACACAAGCTAAACTACTTGCTAAACCACTTGTTTTGATGTTTTATGCATTACCTTGTAAATTTAGATATTATTCTTCATTCCTTGGGAACAACTTTATAATTCAATATAATGGACTAGCAGATAATAATAGAAAATCAATGAGATAAAACTGCATATTCTTTTTCTTTGTTAAACACATGATAGTGAAAATGTGAAAACCCTGGCATTTCTGGGGAAGAAAACAGAACAAAACAAAGAGGATTTTGTTTATTTCCCATTCAGAACTGTTATTTTTAGTATTAAGGAGCTTAGAGAAAACTTTACTACATTTCTGATTGAGCACATACTGCCCTGTACATTCCATCTATTTAAAATACTTGTGATTTCAGCTGAAACAAGTATGTATCTTGTAGTTCTTGCTCCAAACTCAATTGTTACTAGGGGTGCATTTGACCCAGTGGGGATGGATTTCAACAGAAGGTGCAGAAACCACGTCTGCCTATATTAAAGGTCCATGCCCGCGGATGACTGTGTTTATATTAAGGCACCATTTTATGCTTTTCCTGCTTTTACCTCACAGTAAATTGCCTTTCTGTGGAAGTAAATTATTTGGATATTGTTACTTCAAAAGTGTGTGCAGGTTTAGAGTATCAGACAGGTAGGTTATAAAAGGAAATACATTTACACAAAACAAACAATGCAGCTTTTAGGGGCTATTCATGCAGAGTTCCTCCTTTCCTCTGTTTCTTGTCTCCTCACGTGGGAAACACATTTTCTAGTGTAACTTAATAAGACCCAAAGGAAGACTTAGAGGACAGGAGGTATCAAGTTACTGAATGAGAGGCAAACTATTAGTTGGTTAATTCTTAGCATAGAAATTACTGATTTTCAAAGCCACCAGAAAAGGAATTTAGTCTCCAGTCCTCTTTGAATTCCATGACTTCTTTGAAAACTCCAATCTGAGAGACTAGATTATTGTTTTTGATGGTGTGATGAATCTTTACCAATGGCAGTAGCAAATCTGCAAAGTCAGCAAAGAGTCCATGCGCTTGTACAACCGCTTGGAGAAACAGACTGATGCTAAGCCAGGTGGACTCTTGGCGTGGGAAACTGTTTTGAACAGCACACAGGACTACACATTGACTATATCCAGAATAAATGCATTTTGGACTACAAGGAATGAGTTATTAGAGCCAAACGGGAGAGAGAATGTGTTTGACAGCATAGACACCTTTTCACCAAGACTGGGATGCAGAGACCACAAGCTCATTTTAACTAGGCCACCGAACAAGCTGGCCCATGTTAAGTCAGGATCTGGTTCACATTCCTACCAGGAAAACAGAAACCTACTGTCAGCAATCCACCTGACACAAAACAAAGCATTCATCTTCCCAAGAGCTGCCACTGCCCGTTCACCTCCCTGCTTTGCAGCTGGTGGTCCTACCAGGTGCTTACTGCCCTTTGCCACCCTGCAGGTAGTACAAAAGTTTCGCCTTTTCATTGGAAATGTCCCAGTGGCTTATGCTTGGTTTTGCTGTCTTTTCAGCCAGAGGCCACAAGCATTGTGGTGCAAACTAAAGTGCTTTTCAGCTTTTTCTCCCTGCTGTTCAGCTTCCTTTGATCACCCAGAGTTACTTTCCCGAGCTCAAGTCCTGGGCAGATGGCAGCACTATTATCCTCATCTTCTCCAAACATCCCACTTTATTTTTAAATCACATGCTACCACACAGACTAGAGCCTTCTTGGTAGAATACCTCCCCCCACCCCAAACCAGAGGTAGCTAGGACAAAGCCACACTCATTCATTTTTCTGCCTAGCTGTAAATTTCCAGTGTAATATTTGGCAAATCATTTAGGGGCAGATTTTTTTACATAGGCCTTAGCCTGGCTCCCAGGCTCCCTGTGCCTTAATTTTTCATCATTGTGTGGGGATGACCTGACTACTTCCAAAAGATGGTAGGGAGAAGGATGCGGTCAAAATCTTACTCCTCATAGCACTAAGAAACAGAAGCATGATAGTGCTCCTCACCTTTTATATGACAAGAAATTATATAGTGTTCAATGGCAGTAAAATGCGTATTGATTCACAAAGTAGGTGATTATCAGCTTGCAAGTTATGGAAGCTTGGTTAATGTAAGCAATTTTTATACTATGTGAAATTTCCTCTTGGCTGTTTTATAATTTGCAGTTTTTCTTAGCAAAACAGATAAAACCCAGACAAACATGAAGTTGAAATGACCTGACCTTTTCCTACATTAAAGTTCTTGTAGTCTCCTGAGCTTTTCAAACGTTGGAAATGATTACTTGCTGGTTTTTAGCATGGGCAGCAGGAGTTCTCCAGAATTTCCCTTGCCCACCTGCACAGCTTCCTGGTGCTATCGCAGCATTGCTGTGTACACATGAAGAGCACATCAAAAATCCTCCTACCTTCTCCAAATACTATCCAAATGTCATAGGGAAGGTCTTGGGTATTTGCGTCTCTAGTACGTCTGGTACAGTTTTCTATGTCTGTTTAATTTCAGCAGCTCTTCATCTCTGTTCAATTCCATGGAGCCAGGTAAATTCAAAGAAATAATATCAAAGTCTGTTCCTCTTTACATCCTTAACTAAAATAGCTGGGATCTGTAAACAGACTCAGAGGAAAGGTAAGTTGTGGCATAATGTGGAGATCAAATCTGTCGTGAGCAACCAGTTTATTTGTATTTAATGTCACTGTCACAATCTTCATTCATAGTAAACCCAGATCTTGAAGAAAGCTATAAGTGCCTTTCCTGATCCTCCTTTCTGGTGTTCTCAACTGATCTCCTTCAAGGACTGCATTTTCTCCCCCTCTCTTCTCTTACAAAGAGTGATTGAAATGAGCTCATTTACTAACATAGGCTCAGATGCACAGATGTTTCCTGGACTTGCCACTTTATGTCTATAACCCATGGCTGCAGATTTCTTTTATAATCCCTTTTGCATGCCTGATGTCCAGCTCTTGCTCAGCCTGATTAGAGCTCTTCTCCTTTAGTGGGATTTTTCAGCTCTGTCTGTTGCTTCCAAGTAGAACACTGAAAACAAGAGAGACTTAGAAGTACTAAGAATTTAGGTGTTTTCAAAAATCCTATTTACCCTGTCTCTCCTGTATGTTTCCTTGTCTTTGATTCTTAGCTTCTCCATCTTTGTCTCAGACACAGAAACTTTGTGTTACAGTTTTCCTCTGCCTTTTCCACTAGGCCTGCGCTTGAGCCTTTGCTAAACCCTTCTGGTTTTCCTAAACTTGCAGCTTCAAAACCATCTCAGTTAGCAAAGAATCATAGAATCATAGAAACGTTTAGGTTGGAAAAGACCTTTAAGATCATCGAGTCCAACTGTCAACCCAACACCACCATGTCCGCTAAGACCACATGCTCCATCCTCACATCCCAAACATTCATCACCCCTCACCTTGACTTCGGCTCTGAATTCTCTTCTTCCCACTGACACGTGTATTTTGCTCCAGACACTGCTGCCCACTTGACTGAACCACCTGCTCTGCCTCGTCCCCCCCAGCCTTTCTGGATTCTCTGAGCAGCACAAGGCAGGAGTGGCAGTATCATTGCGTCAATTTAGGTTGTGCCAGGCACTGTAAAAAAATGCACATACAAAAATAAGTGCTTCTATTTTTGTTTAGTCCTTACAGCCTAGGATTATGGGAAGACAAAGAAAAAAGTGAAAGAGAAAGAGGGGTGACTGTCACGTGAGTATAATGAACACAGCACTGACAATAAAAAAATTTATTCACCATTTCTCCAGCTATATTTGCCTATTAAGATATTGTTTAAGATTTGTTAAGAGTGTTTTCAGGCAAAAATAAAAGATAAGAGAGATCGACATAATTTTAAAAGATGAAAATAATTCTGTTGACTAAACTAAAGTCTGCGTGTATCCGTAGTGTTTCAGGAACCACTTGCTCTACAGTAATGTAGGAAGACTCCATGCTTGTTTACATAAACTGCAAATTCTTAAGAGAATTTTATAGCTCCATTTTCTAGCTGCTTTGCTGACAGCATTCTAACGGTGTGCACGGACTGCTGCTTCTTTCTGGTCCATCTCCCAAAACCTTGATTTTCCTTTCTTAGGACCATGCTGGATTAGGATTTGCTTTGTTTAGAAAAAGCTGTTTCGGTGGCAGCTGGCTGTAAGCAGGGGCTGTAGTGCTAACAAATGAATCGCACTAAAGGACAAAGTCTTTGCTGCTGTTCTGTTGTACCTCCTGGATACATCTTTCAAGTGTCTTGGATTTTGAATTAAATGCTCCCTTATTATTATTACTACCAAGAGGAGGAGTCCTTTCACCTTGCTGCTGTTGTCCCTCTGCTGTGTGACACTGATGATACTGTTCATACAGTCTGTTTTTTCCAGCTCCATCTAATGACAAAGACTTCACTGTCTTGCTGATCCTAACCAGGCCAGGTTGGATGGGGCTTTGAGCAACCTGATCCAGTGGAAGGTGTCCCTGCCCATGGCAGGGGGGTTGGAACTAGATGATCTTTAAGGTCCCTTCCAACCTGAACCATTCTATCATTCAATCTGTCATTCTATCAGATCAGCTTTCTGGCTGAGGCACTACCTGTCCCCCACTACTTTCTAGTGTATTGAATGCCTCACTCTCTGGAGTCTGTAGACAGCTTACATACACGTTGTGTAAGTTAAGTTTTTGTTTAGCAAGTTGTCCATTTAACTGGACGTTTTCTCTTGTATGCAGTCCCTTGCTTCTACATGGGACTGCAGTGGACAGTCTCCTCATAGAGGATTTCCATGCTCCCTGAGTCTCTGTGGTAGACTTTGCTTCCTAAGGGGTGTATTGCAGTGGTTCAGCATTGCCAGGGAGGGATTCTGACCATTTTGGTGGCTATATGTACTGGCAACTTGGTCTTTCTGTTGCTTTGTGGTACCCAGCAGCAGATACTTTTGGGTGGGACTGTCTTGAATGAATCTCACTATGTGGAAATGTACATATGAGTCTTCTTTGGACCCTTGTATGGTTGATGTAGATTTATTCAGTATATTCACTGGAGTCGATGGTGTAATTCATTTCACACTAAAGACAATGCCTGTAGGAGGTCATTTAAATGGCACCTTAAAGTTGCCATCTTTCCATTTTCCAAGGGAGATTAGGATGACTAGCTCAGATTTAGAAGTATCCAGGATGTCTCATACTAGGTGAAATGTGGGATCCCACGAAGGACGTGATTCATCCTATATTGTACATATTGGCACTGACAATGCCTTAGTCTTCTTTCCAGCCTCCCAACTTTTCATCTGGCAAGGATCATTCAAATACCTAATCTTACAGCATGGATGACTGTCTGAGTAAGGCAGAGCAGGCACGAGCCAGACAAAATCCTTCACTTTTAAGAATACGTAGTACTCATTAGTATTCAGTATAGAGTGGTAATGTATACAGAAATAATGTACTCCTTATCACTAAAAGGGAGCTGATCTGTTTTGATCTCTCCCAGGAGCGGAGCGGAGATTTCATTAAATTGAAGTGTCTCTTTGGTTATTGATCACTCTGTTTACTGTACGCTTCGTATCATTGCATGTTGTGTGTATACTCTCATTTGGTCCCTTGCACACAGCAAATGAATAACAGCCTACCATTGGGGGAATCAACAAACCCTCATCAAGTCCAAACAATAATTATTCCACGCTCTCTGCAGCAGGGAAATTCTGTGCTTTCTGCAGTAAGAGATGTCTGAAGGAATGAAATGTAATTACAGTTCCACCTAGAGCTTGGTCAAGCTCCATCTGTTTTGCTGAGATGAACATTACAGCTACGAACTGTGCCAGGAGCTGATATGCAGGAGTCTGCCTGAGTTATCAACCTGTTGTCTGCTCCTTTCATGAGTGTGGTTCTCTTATTTAGTGGCAGTCTGATACGAAGCCCAGTGAAGCCACAGGGAGTTTTTCCACTGACTTAAGTAGGTTTAAATCAGGCCTTAAAATAAAAATCCTCTCTTTAGAAGACAGGATGTAACAGAATGGTGAGGAGCTGTGAGTGGCTTAATCATTACATTTACTCAGCTTTATGACTAATGCCTGTGTCAGTTAACAAGTTTTATTAACAATGTAGTGACCTTGAAAACTCTGTACATCTGACTAACTCATTCTCTTTTATGAGTAAGTAAGTGCTCTATATATTGAGCAAGGCTGTAATTGAAATGATGTCATATAAAGTGACTTGAAGCTTAAAATGACTTAAATAATATATGGATTGCAATTTCACTTGAAAATGATATAGTTTTTAAACATTGAAAGAATACCTTAAATTACTGAAATTAAGGGTGGCAGCATAGTATCAGTATCAGGTGAAAGATATGTGTATAGTGAGGTGAATATTGAGGTTATTAATCATAGGTATAAAGACTTAGGTAGTACAGAATTATTCCAGCACTGGAAACTATTAAATGTGGATATGATGAATTTGGGGTCTATAATTTGCCAAGTTTGAAAATCCGTGTGACAGTGAAAATGGATATCCATGAAGTGTAGGGATCGTAATGCTAATGTTGTGGCAGGTCATGCTTAATATGAAGTGGGGCTTGAAAGATGCTCCATACACAGGCAAGTGCAGAGAGCTGGACATAACTGCTGTACAGTTATGGGAAGTGGATGAGATTCACTGTATCAATGGTGAGGGTGCAAATGGTACATCACACGCCAACCCACTCAGAAATCTAACCACCCCTTCTTTCTGCCCCCAAAATGACACTTCTCACTGAGCTAAATCGGCACATCTACTTGGCCATTTAAGTTCTTTCTCTTCCTCAAAAACTTATATACCATAGCACAGGTGTGATATATGCAGCGTGATCACACCTCCTGAGATACATAGCTGGCCTGCCTGCTGTTGAAGCCAATCTTTTACACCACTCAGCTAAATATCATACCCTTTCTTTGAGAAATGAATATCCATACATTTCTCAGTGCATGCATGTTGTGTTTTGCCCTGCATTATAACTGTGCAGGCCATAGCAACCATCCATGTAGTAAACTACATGCATCAGTAATGCACCGTTGAGCACCATGATTCCATATTCCCCTTGATGGCCTCATTAACTCAAGAAACAGGTACCAGGACCCATGTGCAGGTGAGACCTGACCTTCTTCCAAATGCTTTCTTAGTTAAACCCTTTCTTTAACCCTGCTTAAATGTGCAAAGACAGTACTCCTGTGTCAGTTTCCTCATTCAGGAGCACAGTAATGGCACAGCATTTCCAAACGGCAACACGACTCCACAGCCTTGGGATATGCTCTTTCACCACAGTGCTCAGCTGCAACTGCCCAGGCTCCTCTCGTTGGTTTTGGAGATCTAGCACAGGGCTGTTGGCATCATGTCCTGGTGAAAGGGCTGAGCCCAGTTCAGGCAGGTGAAATAGTCCCTGTGAGCACTTCTGTCAAACCTGCTGTACAGATCACAATGGTTCACTGAGATGACCGCCCTTCATACCACGTTCCAGCCAAATCCTGTACTGTGAACTGAGAGGAGTCATGATTCTCCTGTGCTGCAAGGGTTGGGGGGAAAAGCAGCAAGAGAGACAACTCCACCATGAAAGGTGTGTGGGAGGGATGAGGGAGGGAACTAAGGAAACCTGGGAAGTATCAGGAACTTTCTTTGCAATGACTACCCAAAATAGTATCCATCTGACTAAGAGCCAATATCGCTATCCATTAGTCTTCTTAGGTCCCCTTTACAAACAGAGATCGAATCAATACAGTTGATGGAGTGTCATGATTTAACCGCAGCCAGCAACTAAGCACCATGCAGATGCTCGCTCACTCTCCCCACAGTGAACAGGGGAGAGGATTGGAAGAGTAGAAGTGAGAAAACTTATGGGTTGAGATAAAGACAGTTAATAGGTAAAGCAAAAGCTGCACGTGCAAGCAAAGCAAAACAAGGAATTCATTCTCCACTTCCCACCAACAGGCAGGTGTTCAGCCATCTCCAGGAAAGCAGGGCTCCATCACGCCTAACGGTGACTTGGGAAGACAAACGCCATCATTCCGAACATTCCCTGCTTCCTTCTTCTTCCCCCACTTTTATATGCTGAACATGACATCATATGGTCTGGAATATCCCTTTGGTCAGTTGGGGTCAGCTGTCCCGGCTGTGTCCCCTCCCAACTCCTTGTGCCCCCCCAGCCTCCTCGCTGGTGGGGTGGGGTGAGAAGCAGAGAAGGCCTTGACTCTGGGTAAGCACTGCTCAGCAGTAATGAAAACATCCCTGGGTTATCAACACTGTTTTCAGCACAAATCCAAAACAGAGCCCCATACTAACTACTATGAAGAAAATTAACTCTATCCCAGCCAAAACCAGTACATGGAGTCTGGGACACAATTAGTCTCCTGCTAAACTCCACATCTAAGAGATCAAATAAAACACATCTTGTCAGCACTGGCACAAGCTGCCCAGGGAAGTGTTGGAGTCACCATCCTGGAGGTATTTAAAAGATGTGTAGATGTGGCACTTAAAGACATGGTTTAGTGGTGGACCTGGCAGTGTTAGCTTAACACTTGGACTCAATGATCTTAAGGGTCTATTCCAACCTAAATGATTCTATGATTTTATACTAATTTCTCTCTTGAACATGAAGGAAGTTAAGGTTCAAGTTCAAACATCAATGCTGACCATGTACATGTCTAAAGTATAACCAGGGTAAGAGCCACCACTGTTGTCTTTACTGAGAAAGCCACATTTCCTTCCCAGAATACTGTTAAGCAGGATTACTACTTAATTATGAGTAACAAAACCTGTTTATGTCAGGTTTGTCAATAACTATAATTGTTAAGCTCTCATTTAACTTCTGTGGGTATACTGTAATTTTTTCCCCCTAATATTCCATAATTATAATTATCCATTTTAATCTTACCTTGAATAGGCTTGAAGCGTTTAATAGAAGTTTGGGGGAATCTCAAGTTTGCACCAATGCAGTTAGTTTGCTGTCAGGAGGCGAGTGAAGTCTTTATTCTTAACTCTGCCCCTGTGCCTACAGTTCCTGCACCACCTGCCTGCCAGCCACCCTGGGCTCTTTGCTACGACATGCTCTCTTGCCCCATGAAAGCCTCTTTGACTTCAGCCAGAATCCCTCTGGGAGCATCAATGGTAGGCAGCTGGCAGTGTACCACAACTCTCTGCTACAAGCCTTCGAGTGCTGTCTTGTACCATACTTTCATGAATAGCCAACCAAAGTAATTTATGTAGAAAAATAGTTTGTGCATGTATATGTATATATATTTAATGTATATGTATAGAAATGTATGTATGTGTGAGTGTGTGGTGTGTGTGCATATATATATATATATATAATGCATTTAAATACACACATAGACACACATACACATCTATATCCAAATATCCCTGATTTATGTCCTAGGTGCTGCCTAAAGACCCTGACATATAAAAGCAATTATTTAAAAAATACAAACAAAATCTCTAAAAGTAGGAGGCTAGTACTGTATCCTAACTTTATTGTTATGCAGATGTATTCCATCACCATTGTAGCTGCAAATCCATTAGGCTATACCTTTCCTCCAGTAATGTTTATGCAATGCTCCAGATTTTAATTGATCAAGTAAGAAGACAGTCAGTCCATGTACATTGAATAGATGCTACTTTGGAGAAATGTGACTCAGAATAAAGTGCCGTTGGGGAGGTTTTCTGTGTTATATCTACTAAAGTGAGTCACTATGGAGTGAACTGCTGCTTTTTGCAGGCAGACCTTTAGACAAGAGACTGTGAAACATCAAGAAGTTCTGAAACATCAGCCTTGTTCTAGAAATCCTTTTATGTAAAAGGAAGCCAATCTACTCCAGCCTACTCTGACAGGGGATGCTATTCCATGTCTTCTTCTGTCTCGGTTTATTGGGGTTTACTATCTGGCAGTGTTTCTCCCAGAGTGGAGGAATGCTCTGGTGGTGTTAACATTCCCATTCAGAGTTTTCCAATGTTCAAAATGCTTCTACATTCTGTACCTGAGTGTTATAAATCACAATGCTATTGCAGCTGTAGTCTTCAGTGATGCTGGCAGTATACTGTGTTCTTAAGATCTTACTGAACACGGTTAAGGTTAAACATATATGGCAGCAGCCTGAAGAGAACTAAAATGTTTAAGTTACAAGAAAACCTATAGCAACTTATGAATTCAGCCTCAATTTTAAATGTAAAAGAAATAGGAGCATTTTTGAAAGTAAGGAAGTGCATAGCTAAAATATCTTGGAAACCCCAGTTCTGCCCCTCTAGCAACAGCAATCCAACCTCCTTCCTCCTGGCAGAGCTTCTCCGAGACATATGTTCTTTGAGCCGACACACAGTGTGTTGCCATTAGGGGAGGACTAAGGAGAGCTGGAAAAATAAAAACCCTGCTCTGTGGAGAGTGTCATTGCTTTCTTATCTTTTCAAGTTTAATTATAAAATCTAGGAAGAGTGACTGTAGCTTGGAGATCATGGCAACGTTGGTGCATCATGGAGAGTTATCTTCTCTTTGTTTGACCAGATGTACGTGATGAATTAAAGAAGCTCTTACTGAGGAAAGTTACATCAGTACATTGCCATGAAAAGTTTCAATGGGCTGGCATTTTCTGACAGCAATATGAAAGGCTTAATGAAAAAAAATCTTAACCAGCGCCAGTGAGGGTATCTGTGCTATTGTCCTGGCACAGTAAGCATCCTCTGTAGCTTAGTTTTTGCCCTTTGATATGTTGCTTTCAGAAAGGTTTAAAAAAGCTTCCTGTAGCTATTGCTGCTGTCTCCCACTAAGCCAGACCGCTGCACGGCATTACTTCTCTTCCTCAAAGTTAATGCTGAGGAATTCATCAATAAAATGAAAAAGGGATCTTAAGCTGCATCTAAGAACCATTGTTTGCTAGAAAGGGAGCTGGAGGAGCGGCTTCACTCATGGTTTACACCTCTGTGGTTAAATCAGACAGAAACGCATTTCTTCCCTCTCCGCCTCCTCCTACACCCTCAAATAATAATGCAGGAAAACATTTGAAATAAATGTTAGTTCTTTGATAGAAATGTGTATCTTTAGTTTCCTTACTTAAATGCAGGGACTTAATTAGGTGGAAAAATCAGCTTTTGTTTATATGAATTTATATGAATTAAATAGCTGCAAAGAGGGTCACAAAAACACGAATCCTAAAGGCTCAAACATCAGAAGGCAATTAAAACTTGAGGCTTTGCACATACTGAGAGAAAGAGCGGCTATACAAAAATAACTTTGAGGAGGATACTTTCATGGCAGAGGAGCAGCTAACTCCTACATGCAGCAACACATACATGCAGCCTACTTTTTGTCAGGAATGAATTCAAGGGTCCCCAAGGGTGAACACTGTCACTCTGCGTTCACAGCTTCAGGTGCAAGAAAATCCACTGCAGCGTGCGCTCAATCCTTTAGAGGAGCCTGGGAAACCCAGCCTGGACTTTGTTACACTCTTCATTTCAGAAATCTTCTTGCCAATCCATACCCACCCCACTGCAGGTTTCACAGAGAGAGCCCTTCACTGAGCAGGTGAGTTAATTCTCATCATCTCCTTCTCCTTTTCCAGCAGCACTGGTCTCTGGGGAGCAAGGATCCAGGCAATCATCACAATTTCTCCTTCATGCAGAGGTGGATATACCTGGGTGAGTATCTAGGCCACCTAACGATACGAAACTGCACTGTCCCAGCCCTTTCCCCTTCATTGCTGGTGTTCACTGCTGGATTTACAGGGTCTCTGAAATAATCTTTTTACAACACTGCTTCAGAAAAAAACACAATAAGCACTTCAAATTCCATGTCTGATTTAGGTATTCCTTTGCACTCTTTAGATCAGGTGCAAAACGACAACATCTCCAACACCACTGGCCATATCAATTAGTAAAAGATGATATTTTAAGCAGAATTCCCTGTGGGAGGCTCCATTTTCCCATTAGAAACTTCCTTCTCTTTCTTGATTATTTCTCTGTCATCACTGGTATTTGTAATTCCTCTCATTTTCTGAGAACATCATTAATATTATGCACCAGATATGTAATGAAGTGACTAAAAAGGGGTAAACTAGTTCACAGTAGGAAGCCAGAAGCGCACCAGGCTGTGGACTAGCCTGTAAAAAGGCGCTCCAAGTATGAGGCCAGAACCTCACAGCTATATATGTGGATATCTGTTTCATACAACTGCCTCTTACTAATTTATTTATTCTTTCTCTGAGCCTCAAGTAATGTTACTCCACTGGGAGGCTGTGAATGCATCGTGTGGGCATAGACTAGGAAAAAAAATTCGGCCCAGCATGTTTCCATCCAAAGATGTGGAAAACTTTGATCATTCATTAGGCAAGAAAGAGCAACATTAAAATCCTTTTCCTGGCACTAAAATTAAATCAAAAGTGCAGAAACGAGTTCTGCAGCCTGCCACCAGCCTGATCCTACTGAGGGCTGCAGTTTAGGCTAACATTGTGGCAACTGTATTTACCCAATTCTGATAGGAGACTGTCGGTCCCTCAGGGCTTGAGAAGTTAGTCTCCTCTACATTGTGTTTTCTTTTTTCTTTTCTCTGTAAACTTGTTACATTTGGGTTTGGATCTGAAAGCTTTTCCTGTCTCTGTGTTTGTGTATATTTCAGGTGGCTTTGTTAAATGAATCTTCCTAGGGTACCATGGTACTTGCAGCATTGCAAAGAAGCACTTGATGCTGTGAGAAATTTGGGGTAGAAGCAGATCCTTCTTATCCTTGGGCCTTCCACTTCATGTGTTATTGTGTCCTTCCTCCCCTGCAATAGGGAGCACTGAAATCCTATGAATACCATGTTTGGGCCATTAGCTGGAGAAAGACAACCTGGAAATGTGAAGTATCTCTTTACTGTGGCAACTTCTGTAAGCAAAACATGACTGGCAAAAGATGTGAGAGACCATATTTCTGGCTAAAGGTAAATACAATTCTTAATAACTGAAAAGGCTTTACAGACAGGAATAAAAATATAATGCATCTCTGATTTGCAATTTTCTCTTTAAGTCCTCCTAAATAAACTATCTGTATAGACAAAGTATATTGCATACATGAGGTCAGTGAAAACATACAAAACAGGTTGGTGAAGTTCGTTCTATTTTGTGATTCCCTGATAGTTAACATGGATATTATCTTCAGAAAATAGAACATAAGACATATGTCAGTCAAAACTATAACAGTGGTTGGAATAATGTTGTTAAACATGTGAGTGAATCTTAATATAGGAGCACAAGTATTGTCATACGGGCTTCCATCTATCTCTGGCTCCCATACACCTCTCACCCAGTAGGCTGGCTCAGTAAAGAAGCAAGTGGAGGATCCTCAAAGGAGGATGCAAGTATTGCTTTAATAGGTCATTACAGAGTCAGCAGCCTATTGGGAGGTAGCCCACTCACTCAGAATAACTGTATCACTGATGTCGCTCTCCCGTTGTTAAATCCTGCTTTGTTGTGGTGACGGGATTTAGAATCCTTTTTCTGGTCACAGACTGATTGCTGATTTGTGATCTGCAACAATGAACCCTCAGTGTAATCTCTTTTATGCCATTTCTTCTTAATCTAATTCTCCCTGATCGTTTCCCCGCTGCTGATGCTGAGCGGAGGGGAGGGTGCGGGTGGTGGTTCAACCCAACACCACCAAGGTTGGGGCCCTGCTGGTCCTGGGAGGTGGTGGAGCTCTGAGGGCCACTTGGAGCACATAGGAGAGGAGCAACCACAGGCCACTAACCATCGACCTTGGGCATCTGAACTACATACCTGTTTTTTAACTGGCGGTACTAATTTAGACTGCCGTTATCTCTAATTATTCCTTCCAGCCACCACTCTGCATGCCACCTCCCACCTCACTGCTTACCCAGCTTCACTGTAGTAAGTCTTCCTGAACTCTTCTCCATTTCTCATCTTTTAATGCAAATTTGGCAGGGGGAAGGGGCAGTGTTAGCTGCAAATTATCTCATTTTACTGGACTTTTCCCACAGTAATTAGTAAGCAGGTTACATACCATTCCTGCAGTGAATATTGTAGGCTCACCTTGTGCTGTGCTGAAAACATATTTATCCTGATTGTTTGCTTCATTAACTGCAATTGAGTCCGGTAAAAAAAAAAATCTTAGGGAAGAGATTAGTGAGGCACAATTTTTCTTTGGCAAAGTTCTGGCAAGAACATCATGATATCATGGTTACCTAACAGTTTCACCATTTCACATTTTAAATTATTGTTACAGCCAGTTATATACTACTGAAAATAATCCTGGGTGATGTACGTTTTTCCTGAGTTATCCCTATTTTTTAATGATAAGAGGACAAACACCTATTGCTTTCTGTTTCTCTCTTACAGCCATTGCATTTTAAGAGCTGAAAAGAGCAGACTGTGAGAAGTAGGAAATCCCAACAGCGTGGAGGTGTTTAAGCCAATAGCCCATTCCAACTGAGGAGTGTCCAAAGTGAGTCTATGAGAGCACATCTGGTGCAGAAGTTGCAGATGATGATTCAGACCTTGGTGATGTAGGTTGCAGTAGTGAGCATAACACAAGGGTATAAAGGAACCATCATAATGCCATAGATTTACCTTACCCCTACTAGATATGGCATTAGGTAGCCAAAATTTAATCTTAGGCTATACAAAATGAATTGGCGACACTTGATTAAAAACATGGCAAGATTTACAAAATGGGACTTTTTCATCATTCTGTTTGTTCTGCATTTATTGCTAGTTGAATAAAGCAAGCCTAAAGGGATATCCTGCATGAAAAATGCTTGTTTTCTTGAAGGTTAAGTTCATTAAATCAAATTCTGACCTTTCAGAGTTTACACTGGCTGAGCCTTTCTGCTCCCTGGACCTCCAAGCAAAACTGTCGGTCCACAGATCTCACTTTTTCACAAACATTCCCCACCTTTCCAACCATTAAATGCCCCTCCTTGTTCTTAAAGTGTTTGCTGCCATTCATCAAAATGCAAAAAACTAAAGGGCATCTATGAAGCAACTGTTAAAACAACATGGCTCCAGTTCTAAGGGAAATACTTTGCAAAATAAAACCATTTCTGCAATCACAGGTTTATCAGCACAAATGTATAGTCATAAGAACATCTGCACGCGTTTATACACACACATATAATATATATAAATATATATGTACACAGACGCACACTTAAGCAGGTAAGATACTTTTTAGCTTGCTGTGATGTCTCTACTGTGGCCCTCACCTGAATACATCATGTTCCTTCAACTCTGGCCCGAGATGAATAGATTGCCAGCTGAATTGAGTCTTTTTATAGCGCTAGTCCGTGGGGAAATTCTTCAACAAAAATGCTTTTCTGATCACATTTGCAATTCATATATGCTATGAACAGGATTCTATTAATTGAACACTGAAAAAAAAAATCCTAATTATTGCATATATTATTAATGAACTTCATGCCTCTACAATAAGCAAAACAGCAATGTTCAGTACCAATGCACGTTCTGAGAGTTTTCTCACTGCGGTTTTTGTACAACTGCTCTTCAAATGGTTATTTTTTCCTAAGGATTTCTACATTTAGATGACAAATCAAGCTTCTCTAATTGCCAAATTGTATCTGCTCCTTCACCAAGAGACACCTCACAGAGCTTCTGAGTCAGAGTAACCAGGCAACCCTAAGCCTCTAGACTACGAGGCAAAGAAAAACGTGTACTCCTACAGAAAGAAGAAAAATTATCATTTCAATCTCTGTTCAAAAATTTGTCATAATAGATATAATGTTTGCTGTGACTCAAACATTTTATAGGTTGATATAAATCCTCAGGCTCCCAAGATGTCCCAGCCAGGAGCTGAGGCGTTTCTTGCCAGTTGTCCCAATGCTGCTGGGCAAACTGCAGCCCTGACAAGAGGTGGTTGGGCAGTGCTGGGCCTCTGAGCTCTAGCATGGTGATTCCTGTTGACTGTGTAAAGTCACACCAGGGAGATACCAAACACCAATCTATTGTTTTCCCTTGGGAGAAATCCCCTGATGGTCTGGTCAAAGCCAAGCCTTTATAGTGCAAATTCCTGCAAGTCCCAATGATGACCTTCCACCGAGGGTAGGTGCATAAGCCCAGCTGTACTTTGAGTCTCTGAGGTTTATCCAATGACCTGACAAAGACCACAACATCATATTTTATTACAAGAAAACAACCTTACTATTACAACCAACTATTTATACATTTCCAAGCTCTCCGTTTGTCCTCTGTCATCTGAAAAAGGAAATCTCCTCACTTCATGTTTGTCACACCTTCTCCTGGGACTATCTCTGTTCTAAGCTTAGTGGGTAACATTTTCTACAACTGTCATACACATTGGTCCAGAAACCCTTTGCTGTACCAGGCCAGACCAGACTGTTGTTTCCTCTGCAGAGCAGTTGGCAACACGCCTGCTATCAGGCCCATGAGGACATATCCTGTGGAAAGCCACCTTTCCATGGCATTGTAGCTGTCCCATGATTCTCCAAAAGCACAGTTCCCATGGTAAAACATGGCAGGTAAAAAATAGATAAAATGTTAAATTAGGCATAATTCCTGTCTAAACTACCATGTGAAAGGATAGAGGTGAGAAACTGAATGTTAAGAGTCAGTGATGCCAAAAAAAAGAAAAAAAAGAAGCAGCCAGAGGAAAGGGCCATCAGCACTGGTCATGATTTGGGAGGTGGCTAAATGGGGACTCAGGGCATGTCTTGGGGTGCTCTCGCATCCTGGGAAGTGCTGCCCTACACTGTGGGCAGCACCAAGGAGGAGTGCTGCCATGGCTTCAGCAAGGAAAGCAGCAGGCTGGAGGGCCAAATATTCAATGGTGATTCTGTGCTTGGCCCTCTCTCAGAGGTAGGCATCTCTCATAGCTAGGCAGTTGGGAGGCATAGGTGAAATCCGCTTTCCACAGAAGTAGGAGTTTGGGCCATGAAATCCCTGTCCTGATTGCTTTTGGTCAGCTTGGCTTCTGGATGCAGAGTGCTAAAATAGCAGCAAAAAGTGACAGATACTCCTCCTCTGAGCTCTCTAACCTTCCCTTCTCTTCAAGGACATGTCTGTTTGCTGATGCCCAGCCTCCTCCCTGCTCACTTTGGGGAGCTTTTGCCCCACTCGTGGTTGTTAGTGGGTGACCCAGGGGCTAGCGAGTCTCTTTTCCATCGGTGGCTGTGGTTTAGAAATTTTCATCACAGTCCAAAGGGATGGTCTCCTGCCTTTAACAAGCTGACACCCCCAGATTATTCAGCAGCACTCAGCCACCATGAGGTGCCTCAGGTTCAATTACACAAGACCATGAAGGTCTCAGCTACACTGCGGGTACACAGTTCCCAGGGGAGCAATGATTTCTGCAGGTTAATATCAGGATTTCCTTGTGTTTAACTAGGAAGAAGAATGAAATCTAAATACTGGAATTATCTTTGCATATATGTGTGGCATTTACTGTCCTGTTTTTAATGCTAGAGAGTTACCTTATGGCAGATACTTCTAACAAAATCCTCTGGGACTATTGCTCCTCGCACGTATTTGCTTCCCTTTTGTCTCCTCAGGGACTGCAGCAGCGGGGAGCAACAGACCTCTGCTTTGCTGGTCCCTCTGGCTTCCTCTGACCAGGCTCTTTGAGGATGTTCTTAGGATCTTGGAAGAGCAGGACTCTTCTTTTTTCTTTTCTTTTCTTTTCTCTTTTCTTTTCTCTCTTCTCTTCTCTTCTCTTCTCTTCTCTTCTCTTCTCTTCTCTTCTCTTCTCTTCTCTTCTCTTCTCTTCTCTTCTCTTCTCTTCTCTTCTCTTCTCTTCTCTTCTCTTCTCTTCTCTTCTCTTCTCTTCTCTTCTCTTCTCTTCCCTTCCCTTCCCTTCCCTTCCCTTCCCTTCCCTTCCCTTCCCTTCCCTTCCCTTCCCTTCCCTTCCCTTCCCTTCCCTTCCCTTCCCTTCCTTTCCCTTCCCTTCCCTTCTCTCTTCCTTTTTTTTTTTTCTCACACCAGTCCATTGGTTTCTTCCAGCCACTTGCACTTTGGACCCTGCCCCCAGGGACTGACACTGGGGCCTTTGCCACAGAATTCAACAGCCTCACAAAGAAAAATGCTTCTGCTCAGAGCATTTCCCCTTGGCCCCACTAGGTGACAAGGAAGAGGAAGAGGAGGAGAAGGAGAAGGAGGAGGAGAAGGAGGAGAAGGAGGAGGTGGAGCGGGACAGAGCAGTGTTCACTGGCCCTGGTCCTAGACAGCAACCAGCTGCATGCTGAACTTCAGCTGTGCATCTTAGCTCAATTGATTTCGCTGGAACATATGTGGATGTTTCCATGATTTGCCTTGGGAAAAGGGATTTAGGTATTTGTTAAAATGCATAAATTAAGGCTTTAATAGTCCATTTGTTTTAAGTAAAGCTGCTTCTGGAGTTCGATGTAGTTTGAGGCATTAAGGGATGTGACTGGGCCCCACACTGGGTAATTTTTCATTTCTGCCATTCTTAGAAGCATATTGGATTACTGCGTTGGTGTTTTGTGAAAAATCACGGCATGAGAAATGCTGTAATCCTGGTATCTGAAGTGGTCTGGGCAGCCTGGCCGGAGAAGGGTGCGCACACCGGCAGGCCGGGCAGGAGAGGGGAGAGCATCCAAGGGGCAAAACTAATCGATGGGCAAAAGGTGCTGGGACAGTGCTGGGTGCCAGGCTGGAAACGGCTTCAGCAGTGAAACTGGGAGCAGTCAGCAGAGTCACAGGGCTGTAAGTGAGAGAGGCACAGGACCCTTCCCCACGGCCTTGTCACCTGTCGGAGCTGTCTGGATGTGCTGCTGTCTCCTGGCCCCCAGGAGACCACCAGTGCTGGTGGCTCCCCCATGGCTGGGGCTGCCGTGTGCCTGCACTGGGGCGGGACAGCTGGATCAGCCCCCTGAAAACATCCGCTGCAGATAATGAAAGTGTCTAATGAAATCTACGGCTCCTTCAGGGTAAGGAAAACCTACCTGCAACCCCTCCAATGCCCATCACAGACGTCCCCATGCCTCCCACCCGTGAGCCTCCCCCAGTCCCCCTTCCCAAAACAACCTCCCTGCAAACTACCCCTCTCGCGGGCCCCGTACCACTCACTGCACATCCCATGCGTGGGCACAACGGCACCGCCCAGCAGCACAATGTTATTTAGCATTGAAAATTGAATTCAAAGAACATTCCTTAAAAACTGTATTTTGTAAAATGTATGGCCTTACATATGGAGACGTATGGCCTCACATTTATAGGGAGTATTTTCAAGGCGAGCAGAGGCGCAGAGCTCCACCTGGTGATGCTGCGGCGTCTCTGCCACACCTGGGTGGGACTAGGACACGGTCTTTTGCAGCTCTTCGCTGTCGCTGAAGGCTCTTGGTGCTCGTTCCAGCTTCCACTCGTAGCTTCTGCTTATGAGGGGCCAAACAATATTTTAAACGAAGGAATTGTAAGAGGGAAAAGCCCTAGAAGATTAACACTGGTATATGTTGAACCATTTCTAGCATGACGTCAATCTAAGTGTTCACAATAGTTATCTTACAGCACTACAAAATCCTAAATAACATTTCCCCATTATTGTAGGTCCCAATACAGTTCAAGACTTAAAAAAAGTTATTTCAGTGCTGGTTCAATGCTTAATTAGGCACTCGCTCAAACCCAAACTTTCCCAAACTATACAGAGTGGGGAATATAAAGAGTGCTTTATTTGCAAGCGTCCTAAGCATTTGACATTTCTTAGTGAAATCTGCTGGATTTCTATGATATTCAGTGCTCATAAAAGCTGCTGAGTCAGATCAGTAGGTATTTGTGACAACACAATTTCTTTATCTATATTTAACTGCAATGGAAAAAAGTTCCCCCAAGTGGTTTCTAAGCCCGTTGCAACGTAAAGGAAAAGATGTGGAAGGCTGTGGAAGGAAAAATGCCTTTATTTATGTGATGGTTACAGAATAATAGAAAAGAGAGGTGCAAGGTAAGTGAGTGAAGATATAAGGATGCTACACAGTATTTATGCCTCTCCTCTTTACTATACTGCCCAGTTTCTCACTGCCAGGTACTGGTTTGGTAATCAGAATAAAAGGAACTGCCTGTGCTTCCAGCAAGGTGTTTCACACCTTGGTTTTAGGAGATGAGAGTGCAAGGGAAACACACTGCACCAGGGGGCTGCCCCGTGGCCCAGGCTGCAGTAGGTAGGCATGGGCACCAAGAGCCAAACGCTCAGCCCCACTGCAGAGCACTGTGTGGACAGGCACTTCGTCACACCCATGTGGCAGCCTCCTCCAAGCAGGCATGGGAGGGGAACAGCAAATTGCCACTGCATACTTCTGGATTTGTAAGCACTGAAGAGCAAAGGATAAAGAACAGAGTAAAAAATGAAGGTGGTTGCTTAAAAGACTCTTATTAGCTTCAGCATGCTTTGCTGCAGGCGCTGCCTGCTGCTTCTTTTGCTCCTGTGAGCAACTCTGTGGAGTTCCAGGGCGCTAGTTGGGTGTGAGGCTTGAGGGAGCTCATCACATGGAACAAACCAGCAGCATCTACAGCTCATGTCCTTGTGCTTTTTGAGTCCCTGCAAGTAAAGAATGCTAGCAAAAAAGTTTGACATCCATGATAACATGTCTGCAAACATGAAAAAGTCACATTGGTTGTAGGCAGTGGGAGGAAGGACTTATTTAACTGTATCTGTCTAAGGTATCGGCTAACGAGCACCACATTTCACACCCCCATAAAATCATCTTCCCAAACAAGGGTGGATGTAGAGAGAAAAGGAAAAGCATCTATCTGAGCATCACATATGGCTCTGGGGGTCTCATCATAAAGGCAAAGCTGGCCTTCGGCAAAACGCACAGGCTAAAGGAATGAAAAGTAGAGCAGAGACAGCGGGGATGTCACACCTGGAACACGTCAGCTCCTCATGACTTCAATACCACATTACCCTCTTGTGACCAGAGGGCATTTACTCTACAAGTTAGTGAGGGCAAATGTGGGATTGAAAAATGGAGGATTTAATTTTCAACAAATAGCCAAACTTGTGATGCCAAGTTGCTGATAGCAGTAAGGTGCCAGACCTCGCAGGGGCCCACATAATCCTCGCAGATGGTGCAGGTGGTCATACACTACTCATGCAGCAGGGATGGAAGATGAGCAGGAGACAAAATACAAGCTGCAAATGTAAAATGGCCCCTGAATAAGTGAGAAAAAGGTCCCAGAGTCCTAGAAAAACCTCAGCCCTGTTCTTGATAGCAGCCAAAGAGGAAAACTGAATATTCAGGAATTAACAGCAGCATAGTGACTAATGCAGGCAATGTCATGTGCCACAGTGTAAGTACTGTAGAGTTATTATTTGGAGCTACCTTCTTTCTCCACACAATAAAAGCATAAAATAGGCCTAAAAAAGTAGTGTTTAAGATGATCGGTGTATCTAACAGCTACTATTTGAAAAGAGAGTAAACAGCCTGAAAAAGTGACATCCAAAGGGAGATACCCAAGAATTTTTTTTAAATGAGAGATTCTACAAGGCAAGTGGTTATTTGGTATGGCTCCATGTACAAGAGCTGGGCATCATCCTGCAAAACTTATGGACAAAGGACTTAAAACAAAATGAAGGCTCTTTTTAAATTTTGTTATTCCCCCACTGCAGGAATGGCAGCACAGGCGAGCAGAGGAGCGGCCCTCGTTCCTTCCTGTGGCCAAAGCTGTCAGAGCCACACACGTTCTTTGTATTTGAAATTCAACCTGTGGATTCAGTGCTGTGTCTTCCACAGTAGCTGCTGTTTCTCTCATAGCTATTATATCCTCTTTTTGTATTAGTTTTAAAAACTGCACTTTATATGAAATTAGCAAAATTAGAATATTTTTAATGCCATATAAGATGCAGATGGGCAGGTTTGGGTGGCAGAAGTGGCCCTGGCAGAGCCGCAGGGATGCCAGCCACTGAGCCGTGCACAAGGAACAACTGAAAAGCGTGGTGAATGGGAATGGCGTGGGAGGTGATGGGGAAGCCCACGACCCCAGCAGTGTGGGTTTCAGTACCCCCGGGGAGGCAAAGGGAACTGGAGGGGTCAGTGAGGTTTCAGGTGACCGGGAGAGTATATTGGTTTGGACTTCAAGGTTTGGTCTTTGAGCAAAGGGCATGAGACCATGTGCATTTCAGTCATGTTTTGAGGGAGAGATGTGGGCTTAGGACAAGTGCATCCAGTCACCTCTGAAGTTGGGTTTCCACAGAAAATTCATGGCGAATATTCGCTTTCCTTTAGTCTGCCCTCAAAATCATGCTCCAAATCTGCTTTGTTGCAAAGCAAAATGTTCTCAGCAGATCAATTCTCCTTTCTCCATGGGATCACTGAGGGAAGACTATTATTTAAAGCTGGCACAGTGACAACTGCCCTCTTCTGTGAATAAAAAATTGTTTATTCCCAACCAAATGCTTGCAAAGAGCTAGTTGCTCTGTGACACCGTCCTAATTTTTAATTTCTTCAACTCTCTATTTATGAACAGCTCCAGTTCATTTGATTTACTTCAATGTCTGTGGTTTATTGAATAGCATTCACAGTATGGTTTGTTTTGTTGATTATCCCTAAGTATCTAAATTACTATGACTTGCAATTAATTGTGCATTACTTTCTATTCCTTTCTGAGAATAGGCTTAAAAAACATGTTCTCTTTTTGTAAAACTGGTTTATTAACCAGTGAAGCCCACGCTGTACAGAAAGGTTTAGAAATTCATGGCTATGCAAAGGCTGATACTTACTCTGGGAACATTTCCATCACTGGGTGACGGTGGGATGGAGACACGGGGTTGGCCTCATTCCCTCTCTGACAGGTCAGAGGAGGAAGCAGGAAGGGAAAGGTATGTGAAGAGGGGCTGGAGCATATTTTCTGCAGAGTCCCTACCTCCAAGGGAAATTTGTATCTGTCTAAGGTATCGGCTTTGGGAGATGGCTGCATAAGACAGAGCTAGCAGGTTCCCTTCTCTGCTCCAAGATGCCACAGGGTCATCAGGGGCTCCAATCCATCATGCACATAGTAGTTCTTCATGGACGTCACTGTCTTTCCTCATTGAGATGATAAATATTCCCTGAAGGACTAATATTTGGAAAATGCTCTTTGGAAGGGAGAAAAATTTGGAACAGTTTTACCACAAGAACAAGTTTGTGAACAGATTTTTTTCAACATGTATGTTGAATAACCTGCATGTCATCATTTGCTAGTGAAATAAAACTTCTGAATTAAAACATCTTTATTTATTGAAATGACCCAAAAGCGTGTGGTGTCAGCCCGTTGCCTCCCAGGATGTGTAGTTCTGGTGCACTATGGGGCCGGCTGCGTGGCAGGGCAGCAGCTGCCATGGGGCACCTTCATCCACGTCACTCCCACCAGGTACCACAGTGGCTGCGGCCACCAAATTAGTCATGACTGGTATCTTGTTTATCTACAACTGTGTGTAATTTTGTTTTAGGAAATGGGCATTTGCTTGAGCCTGATTCCTCCAGTAGGATTGCCTCCCTACGGAAAATTCTGCCCCGCCACCCTGAGTTGTTGTAAACTATATAATGGAAAAGAGGCACCAAAAATGTATTAAAATTACAGTAGTTGTTATTTTATACTGGGGAAAGAGTAAAAGAGCAACGGAAATACCGAAGATATGTTAGTTTCCAGGAAGAAAGGAATGAAAACACTGAGGGGCAAAGAAGGTCTCTAAATTTTCCATGCACATGTAATGTAGAAGGTAACATGGTGATAAATTAAATATAAAAAACTTTTTAGAGTTAATTTCAATATACATAAGAGGAAATGTACTAAGCGTTGCTCCGCATTTTCCCATACAGAATGCCTCTTTTCACGCATCTCAGAAAAAGACAGGCATGAATCTTTTATATGACTAGAATAAAGGTTGTGGGATACTTTATTCAAGGAAACATCTCTGAAGAGAAATCTAAAACCATCAACATACCTCAAAAGGACATGTTGTTTAACAAATGCCCTCATTACATGTAACTCAGTTCAAGCTGCAGAACTGTGTATAAAAGCTCGAGCAGCCATAAAATCAGAGCCTCACTTAGGCTGGAAAGGACCTCCAGAGGTCCACCGTGTGGTGGCAGGAGGGCTGGAGTGAGCAAATGTCGTAGGCTTGCAGCACAGAAAAGGAAATCGCAGCACGGCTGTTGATCTTGTTTCTATCTTGTTCCCAGCATCCTAATAAGATGTTGTCAAGGCAGATCACAGCATCTTTAAATAATTTTAAATAAAGATTTTGCTAAGAGACGTTCAGCTGAGAAGTTCAGTGAGAGGCCAGTGAGAATAACCCAAAATGCAATTTCTCATCTTCATCTTTCACCCGTATAAATTCTGACGCTAAACAATAATACCTGGAAGAAAGCAGTTTTAAAAGACACTAAACTCCAGGTCATAACGGCCACAGAGACAAGCAGTTACGTGAAGGCGAAGTGCTGGAAATGTGTGTGACTGCCCAGGAGGGTGCAAGGTGTTTCCCTAAAGCCAGTCTCCATGGGTCCATGGGGTGAGAGGTGAGTAAAACAAGTCGTGCTCTGAAGCATATGCCAGACAGCAAATGCTGGCTGGGGTGCCCGGTGCAGGTTTCCTCTCTCCTCTGGTACGGGACAGCATCGCAGGGTGTCCCCCAGGGGAAGGAGCATGGATGCCAGGGCTGGCTCTGCTTTCGTAGCTGCTGCCTCTCCCCATTCCCCCTTTAGTTTACATTTGACATTTGAATTGTCCCTGATCTGGATCTGGGGAAAATTATGCCCCCCACAGTTACGTGCCCATCTTCTGCCCCTTCCCAGTTCAGTAGCGAAGAAAAGACAGAATTCAAATAGCAAAAAGTTCTACTTTAGAAGGTGAAGTCTGGCCAAATCTGACACGGTTTTGCCATAATAACACGTGAACTTGCCTCATTCACTCTTGTCACCACAGGTGGACATCACCCTCATGAGGTGACGACAATGAGCTGTGGTAGCACATCCGCCACATTCTTTCTCCCGGAGGGAACATTTACTTTTGTCTCCTGCTGCTGTGAAGCAGTTAAATGACAAAGAGGCTGTCTGGGCCCCCAGACATGCTGTGGCTCTGGGCTCACTACCCCAAGGTGGCACGCAGCCCCAGGTCTCCCAGCAGCTGAGGGGGACTGGCAGGCAGCAGTCCCTTGTCTCCCCCCTTCCCTCCCCAGAGCTCTCCTAAGGAACTAAAATTCAGGTGCAGTTGCCCTTTCTGGTTTCTTCTTTTTGCAGGGGGAGGATGAGTGGGTTAGCAGAGAAAGTTGCAGAGGAGGGGGTGAACCTTATTTGGACAGTGAGCGGCATCTGACCTGATGCTAGTCCTCAAAACATGAAACCTTTGTAGTGAGGGGTTAGCTACCTGTCTTCTGCAAATGCCTACCTTGGGTGGGAGTGAACTGCCTTTTTTAAGTCCTGTCTTGATCCACTGATTTTTCACTTAGGTGATTATTTCAGATGAAATCTTTGCATTTTGATTTTCCTAAGTTAGACAAGAGAAATCTCAGGGATAGGCTGCGAACGACATGGACATGGACACGACAGAAATACCGAGGATGACTGGACAGACACGGACAACATCTTAAAGTACACATAAGTCTAGAATATTTCCTGCCTTCCTTTAATGTAGGTTTTTCAAAACAGGTTGCAGTATTACTGTAACTGTAGCAGTGGAGGAATACTCTTTACTGACACTGACTCGATTCAATTTTTTTTTTTAATTCCTGAAAAGATTAACACTGGGCCCATCAGAAACTAGACTTTCCCAAAAGGATGCAACCATTCACATTTCGACCTACTCAAAGAAAGACCTATCCTAAGATTCGACAAAACGTGAATGATCTTTTATCTGCGAGGCAAGGGCAGAGCGAGGAGGGAAGGCGGAGGAGCCTGGGTGGCCATGGAGGGGGACGAGGGCTCAGGCCACTCTGCCTGCCACTGCTGCCCATGCTGCCAATTCGCAGAGCTAGTCCTGTCAGGGATTGGAAAGAAAACACAGCCAGTTCCCTCACTTGCATAGCAAACCCCATCAAATCCAACTCCTGGGCTTTCTCACAGGAGCTAACAAACGGATGGCAATGTAAGCTTTGAAAGACATAGAAACAAGTGGATCATGATGCATCCACGAGCCACAGTACAACACAGCATTTGCTATCGCTGCTGGAGCTCACTGGTAGCCCCAGCACAGAAATCCTTCCTGCACCCACACTGTTGTCAGCAGCGTTAAAGATCTCAAGCTTCTGTGCATTTTCTGACTTAATCTTTTTGAGGTGTAAATGTGGATGGAGATGCAAGGTTATCTTTTTGTTTGAAAGGCAGACCTTTGTGACTGCATCCATCTGAGATACATATCACATCTCTCTTTCTTTTATGATCAGATCACCAATTTCTGCACCTGAGACCTAGATCTCAGAGCCCAAATCTCTCATTAAACATTAAAAATTTTCAGGGAGACTGGTAAAACAACTCCAGTTTCCCAGTGGTGTAAATGAGAGCAGAATTTAGTCCCCTTTCTGCTGAAAACTGGCATGACCATTGAGCTGAAGTGCACATCAGGAAAGATGTCTGCTTAACCTCCATGCCCTCCTGCAGGCTGCTCTCAGTAATGTGGGTTGCTATGGTGAGTCCGAGCGCTCAGGGGTATCTTTGGCCAAGCACTAGTGCAAAGCTCCTGGCGCTGATACAGTTGATGTGGTCCTGTTTGGGGAAGCACAAGGTTGATGATAGATTAATGGAGTCTGACTTTGCTATGGTGGATACAGTTGGAAAGGGACAGAATAAACTCAGAAACTTCCACCATTGAGACAGAAGTGTTTGTTTACAGCTAAGAAAAACAGAAAAGTCAAATTTAAAGTTACCTCTGGAAGAGCTCTGTGGAAAAAACCCTAAATTTTTGGTGTAGTTTCTGCCTGAGTTAGTAAAAAGGAGCAGTAGTGTCAACTGTGGTTTATACCATTCATTCACTTATTCCAGGCAGTTTTATCTGCCTTGAAATGGGCAGTAGGGACAGTGGATTTACCTACCTCCCAGGATTTTCTTCTTCCCCTTCACTCGTTCCCCTCTAGCTCCTCCCCAAGCCTACCTCTTGCCAGCCCACACACTGCAGGATTCTTGGCAGCACCACAGCCACTGCCTTCGCCCTTGCTGGGTGCCTATTGCAGAAAATACAGACATGGGCCCTCTCTATTTCCTTGTGTGTAAAGCACTTTTCTCCTTTGTGTATGCATTTTCCTCCGGTTTTTCATTAAGATTTGCTGTAGGAGGTGGTTTGTGGGCTTCACACTTTGATGTATAGGTTTGCCCACAGGGGCAGGCTAGCTCCCTCCACCTGCCAGTCATGTTTGCTCTTCGTTAGGAACTGTATATCAGGCTCCTCCTGGAGATTGCTGGCACAGCCACAACCTCATGGATATTGTAATTATGGCTGATTAAGATGAAGCAGCACTCCGTGGAGCTTATTTTGTCTTTATTTGCTTATGTGTCATTTGGTGTACTCTGCCAGACTGCAGTGTATTGAACGTGTAAAGGCAGAGTCACCTGAGTTAGCACCTTGGCTTTGCTCTGCTGTGGCAGAGCTTCGTGCCCTGCCTGTTCCCAGCTCACTGTGAATGCTGAGGTCCCAGGCTCCTGCCGGTTTCATGTTGCTTCTTTTGAAGTCCTCTCTTTGTTGTCATCTTGTCTGGCACAGATTTTGATGCCCAGTTAAAGTTGACTTTTCAGGTAGGGATGGCTGTCCCATTGTGTGTGGGACATGCACGCATTTCCCTGTGTCAATACACTGGCACCATGGATATCTGCAGCACCCACTGGTCTAGCCATGCATCGCTCATTTCATAATATCTAGGAGAATCATAGAATCATAGATGGTGCCAGAACACAGTTGCCAAGTGAGTGTAAGTGATCCCAGCTGCAAAATTTACTATGGCACCAAATGCTCAACAAACAAGGCTGGATTCTGAAGGGCTGCACAGGGCTAATGGGACAGAGCAGGAGTCATCAGGGCCGATGTACTTTGGCTTCAAAAGGGGATTGTGCTAGCTAGTTAAGTCATCATTTTGAAGTTGCCCCTAGAGAAATTAAACTCCATCTTGTATCTTAAATATTTTCTGTGCTACCAGTAAGATGGAGTCAGCCTAGCTAGATTTTCCTTTTGACAGCCCATGGCCTTTTCTGCAATGCCCAAAACACAAATACAGTCTGCTGTGCTGTGCCTCATATAAAAATAGTAATTAAAGAAAACTTCACCTTAAATGTTTGCTCCTAAAATTGGTGAATCTCTGTACAAGTATAAAGTAGGTGACTAAATGTTCTAGGACATGTGGCATGGTGACAGTGTAAATCAGATGCTGTAATCGCCAATTTGCTTATCCTTATGGGTATTCAGTATAAGAGATTCAACATCCTGAAATGTGCCAGCTGTCAACATGGGTGCCTTGCAGCACTAAAATACAGATTTATGATGCATTTGTGTTTCCTTCCTGTACTATACCGCCCAGGTATATGAGCTCTGCCCTTGCCGGCTGCCCTCTCAATATTTTGATACCATTTACCCTTTTACTCTTTGGCTGAAGATAAACCACAGCAAACATTTTAGAGCTCTGTCACATTATACATGTGTTTGGATTCCTGAGCAGGTGAAATTGGTGATAAAATTGCAAAGCTCATGAGCCTCCTGTTCTTACACCAGGCAGCATCTGCTGATATTTAAGCAGCATCTACCTGTCCACCATACTGAGGGCATTTTGCTTCAGGCTTATGTATGTAAAAGGAGGAAAGCAGAGCCATCAGCAGATGTAACCACTCATGAAGGTGCCAGTTCTCCTTCCCCTCTGGCTGGGGAAGAGATGTGAACTGTGAGGTTTGAAAGACCAGACCCAATGGGCAGCTCTTGTTCTTCAGACCTAGATGGCTTGATAAAAGCGTTACACTTCTTGTCACCTGTTTGAAGCTAGGTAACATCTATTCTTTTGTTCATCCATATCTGCGGCAATTGAGTTAGAGTTACCTAAACCTCCCGGCGTAAACTGGTGTGTGCTTCTGAAAGGTGGCCCTGGGTGGGGAGGAGCAAGGCAAGGGGTGATGGAGCAGGGCAAGGGAGGCAGGACCTGCTGTCGCACCCGCTGCAGCGCTCAGCAGAGCTGACAGAGGGACACCGTCCCCCCGAGCCGTGGCCGTGTCCCCCGGGGCGAGGGGCAGCACTGCCTCTGGGCAGTGGTGAGACCATCCGGCCAGCACAGGGGCACTTACAGTTACGGGGTAACTTACAGTTACCTAATGATATGATTTTTATAAGTTGTGGATTTCCTCTCAGCTACTGCTACAGGCTGGTCTTGACTTACTGAACTCTGGATAAGATATAAAAATTGTCAGTTATTGGTGTACTTGAGGGTACTCTCAGATTTATTGGCTTCATTCAAATGCTGAGTAGACTTAATGGATGTCTTCCAAATGACCAGAACTTTAGGATAATTAGAAACTGCAAAGGGAGGAAAGTTATCAATGGTATTGCAAATATTTGCAGCAGGCTAGTTAGATACAGACTAATACTTGCACAGGGCTGTGTATGCCAGTCATAGCATTTGACCATTTCAGCCCTTTCTGCAGTATCAATACAATATTTTGAAAGTTAAGTACTGGAAAATATGATGTCATCCTCCAAAGTATGAGAATGCATTTCAAATATTGCAGTTGAGGATTTTTGAAATTATTTTTGGCTAAGATTTATAAAATAAAGCAGAAACTAAAATGCTGAGGATGCCCCTTATCTCCAGTAATTGAGATTTTAGAAGAACACAAAATTTTAAAACAAACTTGAAAAAATTCTGAAAGTTGACAGTGTACAGGTAGGACACCATGGCAACATCCACATAAAGTTGTACTAACTTTGTCATGCTGAGCAAAGTGCTGTTTTGACAGGATAAGAAGCTAAAACAAATTGCGCAAAGCAGTTAAAAATCTTTTCTTTTAGGCTGCGATATCACTCTTGTGTCCTGGAAATGTAAAAATGAGGTAATCTATTAGCTCACCACACACTGTGACATCAGTTTCCAGTTCCTGCCAGCAGCTCCAGCATCCCACACGTGTCTCCCTCTCAGCCTTTCACTGTCCTCAGACACTTCACTCTTGACAACATTTCTTCTAACTGTCAGTTTATTACACAGTTGCCATGGAAATTTGTGCTGAAATACCAGTTTCTTCTTGAAGAGGTTGGGGGTTTGGTTTATCCCCCCACTCTGCAGTGGCCTGGTAGCCCCCTCAAGGACCTCCCAGGATCACGCACTGCCAAAGCCAAGTACTTTGTGGATGCAAAGCTGCTTGGATAACATGGCATCTCCCTCTGGGAAGTTTCCTTCTGGTCAGTAGTGTAAAGAAAAGCCCTGTTGGCGTCATTCCACCTGGCACATTATTTGTATACCAGTTGAACAGATTCGTAATGTCAAAAGTGCTGTTTCTGTGTGTTTTGAGTCAGGTGGACAGGGAAGAGGGGCTCCTACCTCGGGCTTTTGCATCTGTAAGCAGTAATAGCAGCATATCCCCTCCATTGTACAGCTGCGTGAGGGTGATGTACTGGTATCTTACACTTTAATTAAAGTCAAAGTCCCAGAAGACTTAAGCTACAAGGTCTGATCCACTTTTCTTCTAACACTGAAGGGAGACTTTGAAGACTTACTTGCACTGGGCCTGCCATTTGCTTACAGCCGTAGCTCTGCGAGGAAATCTGCCTGCCACTATATTTTTCCTAGGGGGTATTCATGATAAATAAATCGTAAGTGAGCACCAGAGGTGGGACACACACACACACAGGCAGATTTCCTCACAGAGCTACGGCTGTTTATGAGTAGAGAGGTCACCCATGCAGTCTCTGGTGCGGATGAAACCCAAACTTCCTGAGGCTGCCTCTCCCACTGGGCGTGGTTCCTGTAGGCATTCAGGAAAAAGAGGCAATGGAGCAAACATGAGCTGGGATGGGGAAAACATGAGCTGGGATGTGACTTTGGTGGCAGGGTGTGCACTACGCGGCCACCCACCTGTTCATGACCCCCTGTCCCACACCAGGTCTGGTGGCCTGGATGAGTAAATAGTGAAGCTCGGAGCATCCTCCCACCCCAAACTTACCACTCACAACAACTGAGCTGATTTTGGCTGGAGACAGTTGCATGAAATGTCTTCATTTTCTGCTAATACTGTTCAACGCCCCCTGACATGAGTTTGAAGGGAACTGTATCTTTCAATCATCTCTTTGAAATGTCTGGGAGAGGTGTGATCTATTTAGCACTGCTTCCTTAGGACTACATATAATGGCATGAACATTCCTATAGCTGTGTGGCCGGTCTTTACCACGAGCCTTGTGACATGCAGCATGCTTCTTCCAGCTCTTGGAGCCATAGGATATATGAACATCTCAGCTTTCACCTTTTAAAAAATTACTACAGTTGTGAAGACAGACATAAAAACATGATGCAAGAACAGTCTGTAGGTATAAAATTGAAAATACGCATCATGCTTCCATTGTAAAGGGAATAAGGTGGTTCATTTTAATTTTTGTCTGTTAATGATATGGTTTGGCAGCAGCCCCGTTTGCAGGCTTGGAACAGCTGGGAGGGGACTCTGTTCCAGGAACGCCTGGACTGCTGGAGTGATGCTGATGAACTCAGTGGTATAAATGAAGGTGAAGGTTTGCAAAATCAAACTTTTAAAATGCATATAATCAAAACAAGTGAGATTTGTCATCTCTTCAGGGTCTCTCTAAGTGGTTGCCTTTTCTGTGGTGAATGTCATCTATCCGGAAATCTGTTTTCTTTCTACAAGAAACAACTGGGGTTTTGACCCTTGCCTTTTCCCTGCTGGCATCTGATCATACTGCTTTTTTTACAGATCAGCAGCTCTGCTGTAGGTAATAGCATTCACTGTACCTCATGTAGTTTCTGAGCCAGACAAAGACAATAATTAAAGGGAATACAGAGCATGAAGCCTATTTCTCTTGGCACTGCTATCAAAATTGAGTGTCTTCATTTTACTTCACCTTAGTTGCATTGATTGAAATGTGAAATTGTGTTAGTAAGTGGCTCTCTCCTGCCTATTTATTAGGGTTCATCTGTTCATTCAGGCAGGCGATGGCCCATATCTAATGCTGAATCCTCTGTTGCTTCATACAAGCTCCTCCTTTGACAAAAGAAGGATTTTTACCCTTAGAAATCATTTTGAGACCTGAAGTAAAGCAGTGCAGTACAATGAAAAATCCAATTAAGCTAATTAAATACTACAATTAGATTAATATGTTCACCTGAATGCAGGAAGCCACCATGACTATGACATCTTGACTCTTGCCTAGCTTTTGGGCCACATTTTTGAAATTGCCAAGTTCATTTTCCGCTGTGAAAAAGGTGTAAAATTCATCTGACACCAGCTGACATGTGGACATGAGAACTTGCCTGCATGTGTTAGGTTCACTACAGGAGGGGAAGGAGCTTATGCCGAGGGACAAAGAGCTGTATCAGAGGTAGGAATGGGAAAGAAGGTGAGTGACTTTCTACCTGGATCCCTTCAGCTAAGGAGAGAGTATGCCACTAAAGACATTGCAATAGAGTATCTGCTAGATAAGTCTCTACGAGGTCCAGGAAGCCCTGAAGACACAGACCCAGGTGGCAGGCAGCAGTGTCAGCTCAAGGCTGCAGCCTGTGCTGCTGCCTGAAATGAGGATTACCACTGACCATGTTGTGTCAGCAGCTAACAGCAAAACCCACGCAGAGCTGCTTTCATGTCCCACAGCTGGACCTTTGAAGTAGAAGTGCGCTCAGGGTTTTTCAGCTACAGCTCAGAAAGAGCTCTGGTGGAGCTCTGGTGGCTTCCAGAGCCAAGGAGACAGAGCACTAGAAGTCTAAGCACCCAGGGACTGCACATCACAACTTCCACCCCAGCATTGCTCTTCTCTGGTTGAGTGCAGAGATGGAGTTTCTAGGTACCACAACCTTTTGGCACCAGATGTCACCTTGACTGCATTAAGCTGAAGATTATGGGTTACTTCTAATAATGACTGCACATACAGACACTTGTGATGCAGAGCAGTGGGCATGTGGCAGGTGTACGGAGGCATGGGGCTCCCATCTGCACCAGGAGCACACACCCTGGTGTTGCCCATCCCCATAACTGGAGCCCAGATCCCCACCCGCCCATTGGAGCGGATGTTGTTGCACCTTTGGCTTAGCCTGTACTTACAGCTCGTACTTTTAGAAAGTTATATTTTGCTTTTTTAGCAACTGGTTTCAAGGTGGGTTGCCTGCATTTCCATGATAATAACTACTATCAATTGTTTGTGTACTGCTGTATCCTGTTTCTAACACAGAACCCAATTACATTTATGAAAACTAGTGTGTCAGAAAGTACCAGCAAATTATACCAAAGAAATCTCAAGATGGTTTCACAAGTCATTATTATCATCATATGAGGTCAGGAGGAAACTGGTTTGTTTAGTGACACATTGTTTGATTTAGCAGCTGAGTGACTCACACCAAATTGAAGATTTGTTGCTACACTGAATGCCTAATTGCAAAGATAAGCCGTGTTGTTAGTTCAAAGATAATGTGTAGGCTGGGATGAGCAGATGCCAAAATCGTGAAGACAATTACTGAAGTTTAAATTATAAAGTCTGAATTGAAAGCTGTGATTAAATATGGACTGTTCTTCATTAATCACTATTTAGGATTTTCCCTCTTTGTCTCATTCTTCACTTTGACAGAAGTAACCCTATAGAGAGGACCTGAAGCAGAGCTAAATACCAGTGTCTGATTTGAATCTTGCTTACAGGGATCCTCCATTTCCATTTCCACAACTTAATTAACACCAGTGAAGCTACGCAGGTGCAAAAGTAATCAGAATTTTGGCCTCATCCATTCTGTCTGAGATGAGATGACAGCATGCAGACCTCTCCCATCATGGCTGTGCTCTGTGCTTGTCCCAAAAGGCATGTATGTGAGCCTCACGTAAGCTGTTCCATGTAATTACTGATGCTCACTCCTTCCTCACTTGCTGTCTCCAGTGCGAACAGGAGCACCTCAGCTGAGCGCCCAGTGTGAGCGTGGGCTCCGTGGTGGCAGAGAGTCTGTGGGACCTGGAAAAATGGGGTGCTGAGGCAAGTGCGGCTGGAGCCCCTCTCCCTGGGGCTGGACGGGGGAGAGCTGGGAGGGGGAAGAGCCACTTTTCATCTCCAAGCTGTCAGTTTTAAAAGTGCTAGCAGAGGCACTACCTGTTTCTTAACTGGGAGCTGGAAGTCTTGTCTCAGTGCCCAGACAACCCTGGGGGATTTAAAAGAGAGGCAGCAGAGATGAAGCTCTCTCTGACTGGAGGATCAACTATGTACATTTAATCTGATAATCTTAATTTTTCGGCTGGTAAGCCCATGAATGCCATAAACCATGGAGGCAGGAAAAGTGTCTTTGGTTAAAACTGAAGCTCCTGGCCTCGTGGCCCCGACAGCCGAGGGGTGAGCACCAGCTGTAGCCCAGCATTGCTGTTACAACACCCCACAAAGAGCAGCCTCATCTCCCACCACGGGTCCCCTGCAAGGGCCACCTCTCTCAGGTCACCTGCCCACCCTTGTCCTGTGGTGTCTTCCCCAACTCTTCACTTCGGGATCTCGCAGCAAGGCCATCATCATGGCATCACAGTGCCTTCATTGCATGGGTCGGTGGTGGTCCCCCCAGCACATTCGGGGGTGTGTTTGGGTTTGGCCCCTCTCCAGTGCAGTGGGGGGAGGCACAGGGATCCTCCGCAGCGGGCTGACAGGGTGAGGGGCTCCCAGTTTCCCCAGGGAGCCCCAGGCACCAGAAATGGCCGAGACAGCCCTGCAACACCTCCTTCCTGCGGGAGAGGATAGGATGGCAGAGATCCTCCCTCCCTCGCTGCTGTGCGCTTCTTTGCTTAGCTCACCAGCAGATGGTGTAGTCCCTGACACCAGCAGCGGCTCAAGGTATAAAAGAGGAAAAGCTTAATTATTCCTGCAAGAGAGCCCGTATGCTCCCCGCTCCCCCCCTGCTCTGAAGGATTGCCGCTGGCTGCTGCCTTCTTGGACACAGGCAGGCAGGTGTATTTGTTGTGCATGCACATAGCAGAAATGACTGTGGCTGACAGAAGCAAAGGCAGAAGGTCTGATGCAACGATGTGGTAATTCCCGTCGCTGCAAGCAGTGCCGCGTTTGCCAGTGACACTGCTTGTGCTCATTACTGGAGCATAAACTCCAGCGCAGGGTGGCGGTTCCCCAGTCAGGTGCCTCCACCACTCCAGTGCCCTTGTGTGGTGGCAGTGGGATAACGCCACCCTGCCCGTGAGGAAACATGTCTGTCGGAGCACTGCCCATTTGTTTTCCTAGGTGGACGCCGGCTTAAAAATGCCCTCTGCACTTTCCCCAGCCCAGGGGAGAGGGTATTAATTCCCGTGGCTCCTCAAGGAGCTACAGCGGGGCTGTCTGGCTGCCTGGGTGTCTTTGGCAGGGCGGCTCGCCTGCTGAACCCGCAGCACACATTTGTGTATTTTGCTGGGGGGAAGCTACAGGATGTATTTGAACAGGGTAAGCACACAGGGAAAGCTAAGAACAGAAATCATCAATAAAATAAACCCCAAAGCTGTTGGCTGAAATCCCACAAAATGGGCACCGTGAAAGGCACAGGCGTGGGTTTGTGATGCTCTCGGCACAGCACTCCGCGGTTCATGCCACAAGCCAGGATGACATACCGAGCGGAGGCAAGGCGGTGCTCCACGTGCCTGCACAGCTCTCCTGGCTGCGTCCACAGAACCAAACCTGCACAGAGGAGATGACAGAGCCCTTCATCTGCAGAGGGCACCCCGAGCACACCGCCTTTGCTCTCATCACACCCACATTCAGATCTCAGCAGCTGCAATAGTTTTATGGGAGTTACGGAAAAAAATATTTATTATCAACACAAAGCTGACAGCCATCTTTTCCCATTGCTTTGGGGAAGATTAAAGAAGGACCCAAGAGCTTATGGAGGTAAAGAAGCAAAGTGATAACTGGTTTGATTCAGAAATCATGGATTTGGGGGGCAAGTTACAAAGCAAAGCAAAGCTTTTCCTTTCTCTGAGAGGGGGGTACAACTGCACCGAGTGAATCATCACTCCCAGGGGAAAAATAGCTGGGTGAAAGCCTCCCCACTGTGCCTATGAAAGTGCTGTCTGTGCCCAATTGTTCCCGTGGAATAACAATGTTGGCTGCAGGGCTTGTTCTCTCTTGCAAATAGATTAGGCTGCTGCCTCTTAAGCTTATTGGAGATATTGCCCCTCAGCCCACAGGATTACCTTATCAGCAGCAACCAGATGGAGCGTATCAGGGCCGTGCCAGTCATTCCACACCTGTTGAGCCTATGTGGAAGCCAAAAAATTAATTGCTTAGAAATGTAAAAGCAAAAGCCTAAAATCATGAAAAAAAAAGATTAAAGGAAAATAGTGGGGAGGGCTGGGAACTTCTTCCCTGATATTGGTATCCGTGTCAGCACATTTTGGAGAATGACTTATGCGGCATCTGATGCAGTTTGCAAATGCAAGAGAGGTGGAGACCCCAGAGAGCAGATATTTTTGGCAAGAAATACCTATTTAGCGGCTACCAGCCATGTTTAATTTGCATACATTTAACTCGTGGAGATAACAGCAAATGCAAAAAGCTTTCTGAAAGGATACCACACAGAGATGCTGTTAGCTTCCCACTCCTGCTCGGAGTGTCACTCCCCCCCCCCAAAACACTCCCAACAGGGCTCCGTGCTCAGAGCCGCGAGGAGGAGCTCCCGTGTCGGCGTGAGTCCTCTCACCGGGACAGGCTGCGTCTGTCTCCAAGCCTCCCTGGGCTATGGAGCGTGAAAGAACAATGTTTCTCAGCTCCCTGCCCATGACAATCTCCAAGTGGCAGAGCCACGAGCGTGAAGCGGAGCAGATCTCCACGGCCACCACAGGGACACGTACCATGAAACAGCTCAGGAAGTGAATATATGCAAGCTCTCCCGGGCAGGATCAGGCTTGCTCCATCTTCTGTAAATCGCTAGTCATGCTTTGGGTGATGGGAATAATGGCAACAAATTAGGAAAAAAATGCATATAAAGATGCATATGGAAAACCTGACATTTTTAGCCTTGCCTTCTGCCCTGAGGAGCCCTGGACCTGAGGAAGAAGTGAGGGCGCGGGGATGTCACTCAGCTCCCTGCACCAGTGGGTTCTCGTGCAACCACCGCAGCACTGGAAGAGGCAGAGGGCTGTAATCTCAGCCTGCCCCACACTTCGCAGCATCTCTGCATGCTGCTTAATTTTATACACATAATTGATATGCAGCTCTGCCTGTCAGGCACACGGGCTGCGGCTTGGCAGGCAGCACAGCAGTCTCACCTCGACAGCAGCCATGACTGGCAACATGCCGGCGGGGTGAGCAGGGCACGCTCAGCTGCCCTGAGGCTGTGCCTATGGGGAACATGGGCTGGAGCCCCAGAGCACCACACACCTCCAAGGAGTGCCCTAGGCCTCCTGGCAGATACAAGCCTACCGATGGCAATCAAAATAAGACGCAGAAGATGCAACTAGACTGTCTGTGCAGACACTGGGGAGATGCGTTTCCTTCCTCTGTCTCTGTAGGTACCAGTAGCCCAAAGATGCAGGTGATGGCAGATGTTTGTACTATGGAGAAATGGGGGGATCGCCTGTCACATCCCAGAGGAGTCCCACTCCAAGCAGTTACTCCTAGAAGCCTTATTTTTGGAAATGTCTTATCATTTTGATTCCCTGAAACTAACTTTGCATGATTCACACATTTTGCTGTGACCTATTAAATGACGGCAGTCGTTCCACAATCCTTTATTTACGGATACAGAAGGAAAACAGCACTGCTAAAACCAGCAGGGACTGAGGAGTGCTCCTATTCAATTTGTGCAGCATGTATTATTCCACCTAGTGGTTTTGGCATCATTTTTAATTAAAAGTGGCAAATCTCTTAGGCCAGCCTGCATTCGTGACCTTTAGCCCCAAATTTGTTAACTCCTCGCTGGAATAATTAGGCTTTAATTCTCAAGCTTCGCCTCTACTTTTAGTTCTCTCCCATGAAGTGATACAGGCAACTATTAGAAATTTCTTATTCTCCTTATTTACGCTGTTCAGACTTGTCTGACCTCTTAAAAGGAGCTGGATTCTGATACACTGCTTCTCTACAGAAGTAAGTCCACAGCTGCTATCTCATTGCATGGACCATTCGTGCTGTGTGAGGTCACTGAAATCTTAAAGTCTACAACAGCATTGCTTGCAATTCATATGGGGGTGAGATGGAGAACAGCTAACAGAGCCAGTCTATTTTCATGAAAATAGAGGACCACTTCCTTAGCATTGTATTTCATGTCCTGTTGTAGGTAACAACAGTTTTGTTGTCCTCAATATACCAGATAAGCCTTTGGGAGCTGAGGACCATGCTGAAACTGGGTTTTATGTACCTGCCACCAACAGGAAATATTTTTTTACACCTAGGCTGCAGCACTGATAATGAAATGGTGCTGGGAGCCTTGCTGGGCATGGGAATGCCTTGCTGTCTGTCGTGGTTTAACCCCAGCCAGCAACTAAACACCACGCAGCCGCTCACTCACTCCCCCCCCACACCCAGTGGGATGGGGGAGAAAATCGGGAAAAGAAGCAAAACCCATGGGTTGAGATAAGAACGGTTTAATAGAACAGAAAAGAAGAAACTAATAATGATAATGATAACACTAATAAAATGACAACAGCAATAATGAAAGGATTGGAATGTACAAATGATACGCAGTGCAATTGCTCACCACCTGCCGACCGACACCCAGCCAGTCCCCGAGCGGCGATTCCCCGCCCCCACTTCCCCATTCCTATACTAGATGGGACGTCCCATGGTATGGAATACACCGTTGGCCAGTTTGGGTCAGCTGCCCTGGCTGTGTCCTGTGCCAAGTTCTTGTGCCCCTCCAGCTTTCTCGCTGGCTGGGCATGAGAAGCTGAAAAATCCTTGACTTTAGTCTAAACACTACTGAGCAACAACTGAAGACATCAGTGTTATCAACATTCTTCGCATACTGAACTCAAAACATAGCACTGTACCAGCTACTAGGAAGACAGTTAACTCTATCCCAGCTGAAACCAGGACACTGTCCATACTGTCAAATTGTCAGATCAGCTCCCAGTGTGTTTTCAACAGGGGCTAACAAGGGTTATCTTGGAGCACTGTCAGTCCCAGGGTGGGGGGATAGCACAGGCTAGGGCCGTTCCTGGTGGGCAGCTTGGGGTGGGTCACATGCCTTTTCTGGCATGTTTAGCATTAGAGAAATATGTAGAAAGGTGGCTCAAAGATCGTTAATAGTGGAGTGATGTTTATGTAGGAAAGATCTACATACTGTTTCAAAAAAAATGTGCTGTAGAGGCACCTATACCTGGTAAAATGAGTAGGATACTTCTTGTCTGACTGGTCTACCCTTCAGCTGGTCACTGAAGGCTCCTGCAGTGTCAGTCAGCAGAAATAGGTGCCTGTAAGCCTTTACCTACCTGACCTATCTGCTAGAAGTGTTTTTTCAGATGGGATGAATCGCTTTCCTGGAATTGCCTGTTCCTCTTCACTGACTTTAAAAAGAGAGTTGTATGTCTTCATTTGGCCGGCCGAATACCACCTCACGCAACTGGCAGGGAAAAAAGCCTTTTCCCTTTGTAAGAAACGGGGTCTGAGTTTCTCACTGCCTTTTAGTACAGGAGGTGCTTGATTTAGGGGCAGAGTCTCTGCACACTCCTCTGTAATGGTGGAGAGAAGCAGACACCTCCAGGGTAACCCTGCAATGCCTGGCTTTCCAGGGCTGCAGACACCAGCGGATGCTGCTGCTCCGGCAGGGAGCTCACTCCTCCACTCAAAACACAGCTGCAATCAGTCCAGCTGAGGTGAGTGAAAATATTTCCCAGGAAATAATAGCAATGGAAGCAAAAAAATCAAAAATACAATTGAAATGCATCATGGCAGCTCTGCCACACTCTACATCTACCACAGCAGAAAGCTATGCTTTATGGAAAAGGTGCCTCTTAGGGTGCCACAAAAGGACCTACAAACACAATCACTGTAAAATGGTCATCAAAAACATGAGTGAGAGCCGGGGGGGTTGCACAGTCGTTCTGTAATTTCGAGCCTTGTGCAGAACAGTTGCGGGGAGGGGAATATAAATACATATATATTTATTTACTAAACATCTGCCAAAACGCTAGCAGCAAGATTTGTCTTTCATGAAACAACAGTGACATCCAGCGGTACTGAAGGTGTAGCCGAGGAAAGGTAAAGCCTTCCCTGGGACAGGCTCCCTCACCCTGGGACAGGCCCCCTGCGCCCTGGCCCCTTGGAGGAGTCTGGCAGGGCGCAGGCAGCTCCAGCTGCCCGCAGCCTGGGACAGCACTTCTGTAATGGATGAACCTGTAAAAGAGTAAGGGGGGGGGAGGCTTTTCAGAGCATAGAGTGAGAACACATGCATTTCAGAGATTTTGTAACTGCACATACAGGGCACCCCCCCACACCCCCCCCCCCCCGTTTTCTGAAAAACAATATTTGCATGTCAATCAAAGTCTACTTCTATGTAAACAAATGCATGGTATAAAAAAATTATTCCCGGGCACTTAATTTCACTTGTTCTAACACATAATTAAAATTGCCTCTTTCTTCCCCCCCCCCCCCTTTTCTGTTTTGCATACTGATTTATAATCTTCTCAAAAATATTTTCCTTGGGCTTTCTCTCTAATCTCTCCAATTTCCCTTTCTTTTTCTTCCATTTAGATTTGGATTGGCTCAGTTAAATTTTCTTTTCTACTTCTGACCAGTTCTCTTGAATAAGCCCTCAGAGAGCGCCTGTCTCATTCTGCTGTCATTTTGACTTACTTCCTTATCGCTTTCCATTGATTTTCTTGTAGGACTTAATTTTAATCCAATTTACAGTGCCGGTAATCTGGGTAGCTTCTTTTAGGTAGATTTAGATTCCAACTCATTTCCTTTCCATTGACAACTGTCTGACTTTCTCCATTTAAATCATTGTACTCACTCTGTCTCCGCCAGGCTGTTCCCTTTCCATCTGGGGCTTGCTGGCTCTTGCCTGCTGCTGGCTGGAAAGCCGAGTGAGGGACTGGATGGCTGGGAGATCAGGTGGCAGGAGGCAGAGCATTGGAGGCAGACACCCTCCCCACCGTGGGTTTCAGTTATTTCGTTGTGGCAAGAGCAAGCAGAAGGAATGCAAATCTTTCCCCTGTGCCAGCTCCCCCAGCAATCATGGCACAGAGTCTCGTTGAATGTGGGAGCACGGTGCCAGAGGTGATCAGTTCTGCAAGGTCCCAGGGGATGTCAGGTCCAGCTTCCCAAGGACATCGATAGGACCCATGGACATCGATGGGAGTCGGGCTCTGTCTGGCACGGGTCTATTGCTCCCTGGGTTTGGCAAGGAAGAGTTGTTTGCCAGGGGCACACGTAGAGGCATTAACTGGCGGTGTGAAGCCAACACTCAGTAATTAAAGCATTAGAAACCCTCCCCCTCAACCCCCAAACACACAATGCATGCTCTTGTTCCTGTAATAAAAGGGTCAAAAATTGTTGCATTTTAATTGCCCTTAGTCAGTCACGAAGCTACAGTGAGCTGTGAACATTCTTCTTTCCAGGGTAACTCTAGGAGGTATTTGTAGCTGTATGATGCTTTTCTTTCTTTGGTTTCTTTATTTTTCTTCTCTCTTTTCTTTTCTTGCATGATTCACCCATCCAATTCCTTCTTTGAAATGTAAATGAAAAAGCTATTCCATCAGATATCTATATAGAAAATCATCAATGCTCTTATCTCTCATAGCCTAACCACACATTTGGGGATAAAAAACCCCACACTACAATATGAGCACATTTTTCTCTCGGAAATGTACTTCTTTATAATAGTTAATTAAAGATAGAAAAATAATCTTTCTGGTTATTTTCTGATAGGTCTGTCTTTCATTTCTTCTGTAGGAATAGCAGGCAAACTCTTAAAAAGTAGCTGTGCTTGACAGGAAAGGAGCAAAGCTGCAGTATTTTCTGCTGCTTACATTGAACACCACTGCCACAAACTTGGCTACTTCTATTAGGAAACATTATGTGCTCTTTCCCTGCCATATACCATCTTTTGTCCAGTTGCCAACTGGCTTAATCTTTCATCAGCAAATAATTTTCACTTAATGAGAATTTATTCCTAAGTACCTTCTCCGTCAAGAGCACAGGTTGCCTCTTTGTCCAGCACGAGTCTTTCTATGCAGATTGCAGCAGTTATTGGAGCATGATGAGCCTTATTACAGGTATTGATTTGTCTTGGGCTGCTGTCTAGACAACTATTTGCACTGAACTACCACACACACACACACACAAAGATCTACCTTCATTTTTCAGTGGCTACTTGTGTTATTTGTCGGGGTGTAGGCAGGCTTAGTCTGATCAGCTCGGGTGATACTCTGAAGCTCTGCTGCTCCATAACTTATGAGGATGCAGCAAGCAAAGGCAAGGTGGAGACTGTAAAGGACTGTCACAGCTCACAGACTGCACAGGTTTATTTTTAGATCAGTACATCAGACACGCATTTGAGTAATGGGAACCTGCTCTCAGCTGCTCCTTCTCTGAGTGACTTTTTGAAGTAGCTCAGCACTTCTCTCAATGCCTGCTCTAGGCTTCTCACTCCTGAGAGGCAGGAGAGGGATGGCTGCCTGAGCACTGCAGGAGGAAACAAGGGAGGTACAAGAAGGGTACTGAAGACAGTGAGGGTAGCACCTACCGTAAACATAGGCAGGGTTGAAAGTCATTACAAATATCGTCAAGATGTCCTATAATATTCTTATCTTGACATGGGCCCACTTCTTGCTACACTCCTTGCATTTGCTTAACTTTTAGCAAATGAAAAGTCCCACCAGGGTCTTGGAGCTCAAATTTTGTTCTCTAATAACATGCAAAAACACTTGAAGGAAGTTGCATGAGCAACATCCTATTATTGTCTTGCATCTCTGCATTGATACTTGCTGTGTTGCGGCTCGAATGTTTTGCTTTCAAATTGAATTGCTTTCAAACTGTGTTTCACTTCTGAGGAAAGCGCTGCCATGATACCCTAAGTACTACTGCTGAACACAGGCCTAGTCAAAGCTTTTCAAGGATCAATTTGCAAACAAAAAGAGATTAATTTCCTTCAAAGAACTTCTCTGAAAAAGACTAATCCCATTTCTTTACTGTCTCCAATATTATGCTGGGACTGGTTTTCATGTACTTCGAGATCTTTACTGAAGTGCTGTTACATCTGTTCAATATTTATGTCTTCATTTTTTTTAAGGGCCATAGTATTATTTGCAGTCTCCATTTGGCTTCTTCTTTTAAAGGGGAAAAATGACCACCACAATCATTATCTTGTCTGGCAAAAGATGAAAGAAGGCTTGCTCTAGAGCAATTTTAAAATCATGAGGCTGTAAGTTTCTCTTTAACAAGGTGTGTTAAAACAACAATAAAGTTACACTTTATACCCTGCTCACCTCTGCTGGGCTTCTGGTCCCAGCTTCCCAGATTGCATGGGACCATGAATGAATGAAAAGCAAGCCAGGCTGGTGGTGTGGTTTAACCCCAGCTGGCAACTAAGCACCACACAGTCACTCGTTCACATCCCCGTGCCTCGGTGGGATGGGGGAGAGAATCAGAAGAGTAAAAGTGAGAAAACTCGTGGGATGAGATAAAGACAGTTAAATAAGTAAAGCAAAAGCTGTGTGCACAAGCAAAGCAAAACAAGGAATTCATTCTCCACTTCCCACCAACAGGCAGGTGTTCAGCCATCTCCAGGAAAGCAGGGCTCCATCACGCCTAACAGTGACTTGGGAAGACAAACGCCATCACTCCGAACGTTCCCTGCTTCCTTCTTCTTCCCCCCACTTTTATATGCTGAGCATGACATCATATGGTCTGGAATATCCCTTTGGTCAGTTGGGGTCAGCTGTCCAGGCTGTGTCCCCTCCCAACTCCTTGTGCCCCCCCAGCCTCCTCGCTGGTGGGGTGGGGTGAGAAGCAGAAAAGGCCTTGGCTCTGTGCAAGCACTGCTCAGCAGTAATGAAAACATCCCTGTGTTATCATCAACACTGTTTTCAGCACAAATCCGAAACATAGCCCCATACTAGCTACTCTGAAGAAAATTAACTCAACCCCAGCCAAAACCAGCACAGCTGGGAACAGGGCCCAACCACCTGCCTCAGGCAGCCAATGTCCTCAACCAGGCATTCTTCTCTGTGGGCCTCATTGGGCTACATGGCTCATGGGTTTCCATGCAGGGGATCGCACTCAAAAGAAAAGTCATTTCATCAGCGCATCCCTTGTTCTGATGGGTTCAACGCTCTCCTAAAATGTGGGAGACAGAGTTTGATCCCTCCCAAGCTGAGCAAGTCCTGCAGCCCTGGAGAAGTGCCCTAACTAGCGCACAGCCCTCATAAGAGGTCCAGGCAGACCAAACCCATGGTGGGTTATGGCACCTACCATACCTCTCCGGCTATTTGAGTTGGTGGAAGGGGTGACCCCCCCACTGCAATGGCCTGGAGGACCCCTGCGGTCCCTCAGACCTCCCCAACCAGTCCATGCAGGGAGCGAGGCTCCCACGCGGGGTGGGCTGGGTGTCTACCTACAGTAACTTTCTCCATGGGTATACAGAAGTTAGGAAGATTTGGCAATCCCTCCCCTAAAATACTGGGGACACAGTGCCCAAATTAAATTCCTAAAGTAAAGACTAAGTCTCACCTCACACTCACCCTAGAAACACTGAGCTGCCAGATATGCTTCCCCTTCTCTGCCGTGACCCATTTATCGAATTATGACATTAGCCATGATTAGTTGTACTGCTGCATTTGCAATCAGTTTAAAATTAGCAACTTCAGTTTGTTTGTTTTCAGTAAAACTATCTCAGGGTCTGAAAGTAAGCGCAGACTGAGAAATAATTGAAGAGATCTATAGTTCAAGTCAGGCAATCTCCTTAAGGATTTGGGGGCTGTTCAGAAGGTATCTGTTGTCAGTCACCACTGGACCCTGATCCCACCAGCACTTCCGTGCACGCAGTCAGCAGCTTACATTTTCAGAAATGACTAGTGATCATTGAAGCTTAATATGAAGGAATTGCTCTCTGCCTGTACATACCTATTACAGTGCCTGAAATCAAACCTTGAAAATGCAGACTCGGGAGGCCACTGGCCACTTGGTAAATACAGGGCAAGGTGTGTATGTCTTTTTCAGATCTTTGGCATACATATTTATTTCCTTACATTTCATGTACTATTTGCAAAGTAGGGTAATAGAACCATAAGTAAATCTAAGATGCAGCTGAAGCAGAAGTAGGTATCTGGGTGCTCAACCCTGAACAAAGGAAGTCTTTTCAAAGTCATTTTAACATATAGCTTTTGTATACATGCTCCCTTAAAAATTTTACCTTGAAGGGAAATTATTTGGAGAAAGACTATCTTGCAGTGACGTAGAAACAAAAGGAGTGATTTCAAGACACTTGAAATCACGGAGGCTCTTCTCATTGAACTCAATGCGAGCAAAGCCAATGTTTCAGGGCTCTCACATCAGTGTGACTCACACGGGCATGCAGCTCTGTTACCATAGCATCAGGGCTCCTCTTGCAGCACATTTCCCATCAAGTGCTGGTTAAGATTTTTTTTCTTAAATCCAAGGATCCAAAGCAAGTAACGTTAATGAAATGTCTTAAAAAGAAAAGCTATGCTCTGCTAGTATTATATTGTAATAAGGATGCTGAAACTGCAAGTTTCCCTTTGATTTTTCTGTCTCCTCTTTTGCAAGATGTTGAATTATCATCTTCCATCAATATACTATAATTTCCATTAGCTGGAATGGAAATTTGCCATGAACTATGGAAAATGGATGGGAGAATAAATGTAGGTACTCCATCTTAGCACAGCACTCTGGATTTTGTTTCTTATTGTTATATGTATTATAGATACTGCACAAACAGATAGATAGTAAGGGAAAAATCCCTGTCCAGTCTTGGTTCAAGACCCAGTTAAACAGATAAAATAAGAAAGGAATGGCAGGATGGCAGTGACACCTCCTTGTATTTTCAGCCTACGGCCTGGATTTAGGAACTTCAGGTAATTTTCTGGGTTGCAAAAAATTAGAAGCCTCATCAACCAGGATCCCTCAGTCCTGCCTAAAGAAATGGTCACCTTCAGAGCACTTTTGATCCCATTGCTCCGAGAGGTAGCCTGGGTTGATGATGGTCAGCCCGTTGTCATAATTAAATAAGATAACTTCAGCCCCTTGTTCACAGTTTGTAAGTATAGAGAGATTTTTAAAAATGCTCAATTTGTGTCTCCAGGTCCAGGTTATAATTCATCATTTACAAATATCTAAAATCATATTCTTCAGCTCCATCAAAGTACTTTTGACTCTACCTATACATTTTTATTGGCTTCTCTGCTCTCATAAAACAGCGTGCTCTCATTAAGCGACAGGAAGGCCTACCACTGCTGTCTTTCTATAAATCTAGTACCTTTTAATCAAAGAAGGAAGCTTTGTATTGTAGCAGGCAGCTTATAAAGTGGCTTTTACCAAGCTGAGCCACTTACTTATTTGTAAGCCTCTCTATTAGGGAGCTACAGATAAGCCATTCGTGAACTGAGCAAGGTCTGAGGGCGGGAGAGCAGGGTCTGCTCTCAGCAACACCGATGCACATTTGAAACAACCTCCCTGAAGCTGATAGCTGGTTGTATAAAAGTTGAAAAGCCCTCCAGCCACACTCTCGTCCACCCCAATGTGCAGGCATTTCTTCTCTAGAGCTTCCTGTTGTTATCGAATGAAATATTTCATTCAGAGGGAAACAGGAACACCACTTTGTTTTTCAGCACCTTTTTAATCTTGCAGCAGGATTAAAATGCTTTTTGGTTTAATACTAATCATATGCCCCCTGATTTTAGAGTGGCCTGGAGTTCGTCTAAATTGTTTGTGTGGCATGACAAGGGTGCTTCTGAGCGCATTAGAGAATTGTGTATGTCATTTAAGGTCAAAAAGGCCTCCCATTCATTGTCAAAATACCAAAACTTCTTTTCCTAAAAATTCAGTTTCCCTGCAAATACAACCATATGCGTAATGTTAAAAATTAAGATACCTTTTGTCCACTTCAGAGGCCAATCTGGTAAGGGAAGCATCCCGCATGTGATCAGCAGTGATTGCTCTGTGCTCTCACCTCCCAAGGGGATGTCCTGAGGTACCCCCAGCCTTCAGCTCATGAGTGAAAATCCCCTTTGGCACCCTGGTCTCACGCCAGCAGGACATATCCCAGGCTTGTGCTAGTTTCTTACTAGACTTCTCCTTTTGCCAGTTTGGGATAGTGGTGTTTCTTTGTAATATTACTATATTTCCTTTACCTCTTTTCCCTCCTCAGGCAAGGCCACTGGGAAGCTTGGGTTCGGGATTGTGCAAACATAGATTAAAATCTCCATAAGGGTCAAAACATCTGTCTGCAGATCCACTGTGCATTTTGAAAAGAGCTATTTTGCTTACGTAGCCTGCTAAGTTCTTAGACACAGTGATAAAAGGCAGAGAGACTAAATCACCTTGGAGAATTAAATTATTTTCTTATAATTTATAAGAAAAGCCATTACCACTTTTCTAGTCAATAGATTTAGCAATGTTTTACAGTATGTCTTCCTAATCCTCTGTTGCATTTAAGTGCAAATTTTTAGTTCGTGTAAGAGTGTGAGGCAAGACATTTGAAGGTTTGGGGTCTTTGTCAGCAGAGCTGATTGGCAGCCTGAGGCAAAAATTACTCATTATAGTGGAAAATATATAGAATAGATTAATTTCTTATTGTGTTCAAATGATTTTGGGCAGGGAATTTTCTATGCTAGTTTAAACTCCTTCTCCCTTTCCTCCTGCCTCTTCTCACTTCTCCCACACATACTTAGGTGGTTCCTGCTGATATTTTTACTGCTTCTTTATTGCAATATATTCATTTTCAAATCTTTGAGTGTTTAAATTTGTTCCAAGAGCAGATGACTAAACAGTGAAAATAATTTTACCCATCTCAGCACTATCTGAACTGATCTCCGTCTTCAAATAGTTATTCTTCTTAGGCATATTAGCTTTATTTTAAAACATTTCATTAAGTTACTTCATTCGCAAATCAGTCATTTAACATTCAAATCTTGTCTATGGGAATATGTTCCATATAAGAGCAGCTTAAAAAAACTTGACTTGGGAGAGAGAAGATAGAGAAGTACAGAGAAGGTGAAAAAATAGTGACTGTTTCTCACATGCAGCAACTAAAGGGCATTAAATGACATTTCCAGTAAGTCTCAAAAAATGAAGCAATTTGACAGAGAATGCATAATTAAACTGTGGAACTCAGTTGCTACCACAAAATGCCAAATGTGGATACCCACACAATGCTGGGCACTGGAGATAAGATAATGAGCTAACCTGAGCTTTTGTCCAGCTCAGTCTGTTGGGTCTTACACTCTCAGGTTCTTGTTGTGTTTCTTATCCTGCATCTAGAAAAATGTAGAAATTCATCTATTCTTAGAATATTAGACAACAAGTAAGTCCATGTTAATCCATGGATGTAGTGGGAATTCTTATTGTATACGCTGAAAGCATAACTCCCTCATCCCATGGGGGCAGGACTCATATGGTTCAGGATGACTTCCCAGCTCTAGCCTCATGGCCCATTCAGCATGTGGAACAGATGCACCGTTTTGTTTCTTAGCCCACAAGGAGACTGATCACATTCAGATGGTAGACGGCTTTTTGAAAATAAGAAAACAGAATTTGAATAGACATGACAAGCCATGATGCATCGACACTGGCAGGGAAAAATGTTTTCTTTCTGTGCCAGTCTTTCATTGTCCACTCAGGTAAATCCATTGCCTGCCAAGGAGATCTACTGTTTGCATATACACAGACATATGCAAATCTTCAACACTGTGTTTCAGGGAAGGCAATAGGAATGAGGCAGCCTGGACTCAAAGAGTCTGATCATGGTCAGACTTCAGCTCCATGTCTTTTTCTCTCCCTTTAAAAGAGAAAGAATACATCTGTATTGCTTGGAAAGTTGTGCCTGAAAGCTGCTGGCAACAAGCTTTTTGTATCATCCGCTGTCACACACAAGCCAAAACCTTGGCAAGGGGAGCGCTGCACAGCCCTGGGATGCGGCTCAGTGCAGAAGCCCTGGTCAGGGCTGCTCCTCCCAGGGCTCTGCTCCCGTGCTCTGGGGGTAGGGGGACTCCTGATGCTGCTGGATGGCACTTTTTGGAAGAACTTGAATGCATTTAAATAGCCACTGCCTATTCTTGGGGGGTCAGCTGTGAAAGGTACCTCACAAGATGCTGCACTCTTCTACATAACCTATGCCTTGTTTTTCTTTTGTAAGCTGTGCACCTCTGGATTAGCTAAACTGAGGACCTGACCTGAACTCCATGGTCAAGGTGACCTGAACTCCTCCACGGTCCTGACCTGAACTCCGTGGTCAAGCTAGGCTAGCAAATACATGGCATTTTCTGTAAAACAAGGGAAATTATGTGGCTTGTTGGCCTGTTTTAAGAGGAAGAGAAATTTGGTCTAACTCTTTGAGTCCTTGTGCCCTAATGATTTAGAAACATCAGCCTTTTCAGGTGGGTCCCTCTTTCTTTGGGGTCAGAGTGTGCTGTGATCCTCTCCTCCCTCCTAATTATGAGAGGTTTAAAAAAAAGTATTGATAGCTTTTTGTAGGTACAGCTTATTTGTGCATGTGTTTTTGGCAAGGTTGGAAGAACATTTGACAGCTCACAGGATGAAGCACCCCTGTCACTCTGTCTCTGCCCATGTTGTCAATGCCCATTGCACAGCAAACGGGCAGGACTCCCTCTTGTAGAAAAGGTCAGACGATGCAGCGTAGAAGCTCCACAGCATTTCCCCAACCCTTCAACCTTTAGGACTCCCTGAAGGATTAGTATGCATCTGTTTGGTGTGACACTGGGGAAGACACAATCCTCATTTATAGTCGCCGTAACGCTGTTTTTCTATGCTGATGCAGTATTTTAAAATCATGGCTCCTTTACTATTTCTGCTTGAGTTTTTTGTTTCTTCCATCTTTGCAGCTCAACAGATCAGCTCCATTTAATTTGAAATAAAGACAATGGATCTCAGCACAGAAAATTTCCACTCTTCAAGAGGAGAAGAAGGAGTCAATAAGCAGCTGCCACATGCACAAGCTTTCTGTGAGGGCTTTTCTCAGACTCAGCAGGGGAAATGAGATTCAGGCAGACTGTGTAATCAGTGATTCTCTCCAGCTCCTGAAAGAGGGCAAATAGACTTAAACATCCAAATTAAAAAATGCAGCTGAATGGGCCATGAAATACAGTATCTACAAAACTAGCCTTCTCTGAATGGTGTTCTTTGCTTTGCAGAGAATGCGGCTCCTGTGTATGAGTAGCTGTGGGGGAAAAAGGAAGAAAATAGAAGACAGCTGTGCAAAATAAATATTACTTTACTGCTGTTTTAAGCATAAAATATCTCTAAGCTCATCAGGGTTTGTAATAGAGGGGTATTATTTTTCGTAAATGAAAATGTCACAAGTCCAATGTATGGGTTCGTGAGTTTAATAGAAATGGTCTCTGTTGTAACGGTACGCTTTATATTCTAGTCACGATACATCAGCAGTTTATTCTGGAGTTCATTCTGAGGAGGTAATGACTAGGAAAATGACAAAGAAAACTGTTACTGACCATTAGTGAGCAATCACTCTGTCATATTACCAAGATAATTTAGATAAATGTGGGGTTTAGCTGTCTCCAAGGGAGACGGGATGCTGATATCTTAGATAGTGCTGCTTTTTAAAGCTTTTCCATTTGATGAATATATATTTTCACCTCAAAGACACAGACTAGTTCCCCATATCTTCCTGATGGAAATAGTAATAGCTCATTTCAGTGCTGTCATCTTTGCTTGGTTGTGTAGAGCATGAAGCTACATAGTTTTGCAGCAAATATGGAAAGCTCTGTTTGGAAACATAAGGTATTTAATAAATGAATGTAGAGCATACCATGTTTTTCTTCAATTGGCTTCTATTATTTTAGCAGCTGCTAATTATGCAATGTTGATATTTAGAGAAAGAGTAACAGATTTATCTGTTCCATCTGGATAATCAGGCTTTTAGAGCATGTCCTTCTACCAACATTGGACTTAACTCTTCCTGTTTCTTTTTTCCTCCTGAGGCCGTATCAGGTTAAATTAAAAGGTGCGAAATTTCAGTTGAGATAACTAGACAATTTTGTTCTAGTTTTTAAAAGTAGTTTCCCTGTAGTCATCACTGGAATAAGAAGGCTTACAAGGAGCTAAGTTGGATCATCTTGGTGTTAAGGCATGGATTCATAGCACACAGGCCAAAGACTTTCAAGATCCATCTGCCAGCACTAGATTTAGGCATCCTGTATAATATGGGCTTTTCCATGTTGTACATCAAATACCACATCCTTCTCCAAAAGTACATAGTTCTGCAGAAAGGTTTTGCAGCATTCAGATGATTGCCCACATCTAAAACCAGATATTCAGGTGCAGGGTACCCAGAAAAGCAACATTTGCACATTGTACATACAATTGAGCTATACATGCACAGGGCAATCCTGCATAGTATGTGGAAGTGCTGTAAAGTCAATTCTGTAAGGAACTCAGTTACCATTGTACCCACAATCTCCATATGTCCACGAACAGCCCTAAAATGGATGTGCATCTATTCATCTTGCTTGGCAGGAGCCACTCAGCCCTAGTTCCCCAACCTAAGCTTTCATCTTTAAATTGACTCCACATACTTGAGCATTGCCAAAGTGGTGACACCTACCTGAAATGGAAAATATCCTGAGTCAGGACCAGAGAGAGGTTCAAATCACTCTGACTTACCTCCAAAGCCATTAACTCTCCAGGCCCAAATGACAATTCAGTAATCTTTTAACTAGAGATCAAACTAAACAGAAGGAGGGCTATTACAGTCTCAAGAATTGATGTGATGATAGATTTAGGATTAGACCCTGTTACTCGTGAACTTGTGGTCAATTTTTGCAGCACAGCATGGTGCTTTTGCCTCAATGTAAGTGGCATAGCAGTTGAATATTAGAAGGCCAAAATTAAGTGAATGGATGGGACGTGGGGGAGCTGAGAGGACAAAACTGGTGCAGGGGGCTTGTCAGACGGGCAGGCTGGAAAGGCAGGCTACTGTGTCTTGGACTTTGATGGGATAGAGATGATACCTGGACAGTGTGTCAGGATTAATTTGGGATGTAGAATAAACTGCCATAGGCTTTCTGTGGGGCTGAGATTTTGTGGGGCTGTGATTTTGTGGGGCCCTGCCAGTTTGTGAGAATAATTGGCAGCCCTGACTGCAGCCTGCATGCACACACTCCCCTAGAGCAGGGTGCGTTTGCTCTCTGAAAACTACTTAATTTTTGCAGAATTAAGTCATGATCTCTCAACCCTTGGTGTCAGCACTGCCGAACGAGAGAGTAGATACAACCACCCCAACTAAACATATACTCAGCAAAATAGCAAACTCATTTTGGGTGCTTGGGTGCAAGTAATTCCTCTCTGCTCAATTCCCCTGCCTGGGGAGGCAGTCCCTCTGCCTGCAGGTAAAAAGAACCAATGAAAGCATAATTAATAAATGCTAAATTTTCACCATTAACGTATTGTTGATATAATTCACTCGATTGGTTTACTCTGTTGATTTATTTTATTCAGGCCAGAGTTTTCTGGTTTTTTCAGCCTCTTTTTAAGGCAGCAGAAGTCGTATTGAACACATGATACCACGGCTATTTCCATAGCAACAGGATCTTCTAAATCTTGATTGGGATTTCTTGGCAATGCTGTTTTTTTCAATGCCTGGTATTTGAAGGAGAAAGCCTTAGTCAAACACAAACCTTTAAAGAAGACATATACAAAGAAAACAACTGGGAGAGAAAGATATTTATTTTATGGAAAAGCTCTTCAGAATTTAGTAGGATGTGTTTCTATAAGGTTTTTGAACCCACAGCAATTGTGAGATAAGATATATGCTAAATATACCACATAGCATGTGGTGCCAAAAGATGAGTAAAAGTATCAGCCTTGGGAGAACACTTATTTCTTCATATCTAAAACACACATCTTTTTCCCCCAAAAGGTGTGTTGCAACACCTCCTTTCTTTCTTTACAACAGATTTTTCTCAGTGTGCAGGTTGCTCTTTCAAGTCATATGTGTTTTCACCAAGACTGCCTCGTCTTTAACCTGGGACAAAAGGGAGATTATATGCTTCTGAAGTCACTTAGCAGGTACTCATTTTTGTTTGTTTTCTTTTTTCCCCTAATACATCTCTACTTTTCTGAACTTTTCAGTCTCCATGTGTTTAACTCACTGAAAGTGCAGTTCCCGGAGGGGAAAGTGAAAGGATATATACTTGTTATGCAGTCAGAAAACTCAGACTAAAGATGCTGATGAACTGGCATAATCTCTCTAATACTAAGTAAAGGTTTCAGGAGCTTTCTGATTAATCTGAATCACTCCTAAGAAATAACAGAAGAATAATGAAGCCCCAGCGTACTTTCTGCAAACAGTAGCATAAAGGCCAGCAATGATTTAATTTGGTAATCTTATATAAGCAAAATTTTTTTATTTATCCTAGCTGGTAAATTAATGTGAGCATGGTGGTCCTCCAGCCTCCCATCAGTTCTGTACCTGGAGATGGAGTCATGGAGCTGGGTCAGTTATAAAATACAAATTTGCATTCCTTTGCCAGGCTGAAGAGTGCAGGTTTACTCCACAGAAAGTCCCTGTTTTTTCAGTCTGATCATTGGTGAAAATGTTCAAGTCTACTATAGATGGACAGACATACAGAAATGTATAGAAACGTATCTCCCAGATAGACCCTAGCAGGACAGCAACTACCATGGGATCCATTACTGCACTGAGACATTTGTCAGTTTACCACTTTTTCAATTCTTTTCTATATTTGTATTGAATAATTATTGTAAAATGTGGAAAAGTGTATTTATTGTTTGATACTTTTTCTCACAAAAGCAGTAATAGTGGCCAGCCCACAACCACCGGCAGCCCCAGACTTTGCCCTGAGCAGCGCCCAGCAGCTAGAGAGCAGTAAAACCATAAGGCAAACTTGGAATGAGGCATCCTGGCTGTACCATTCCAGCCTCTGAAATTTGCACCTCAGAAACTTCCTGAGGCAGAAATAACTTTATATTTAATATCTTTCAGTGGATTTTTCTCCCTGGAATTTGTCTTCTTGGTCCTATGGAAACAATGCTTAGAAGCCACAATTCTGCATGCAAGGAGTAACACAGTTTTACTGTACATCATGGGAAAAACAACCTCATCTGATTTGCTTTGAGCCTATGATTTTTTTGATCTGAAGTCCATCTACTCTTTCCTCACTGTTACATTTACCCTGTCCAGGTCACTCGTGCTTTTAGAGAGTACCTTTTTCATTTATTGCTACTTCAAGCAAAAGCATCCTAGTGTACTTAGTACTTAAATGGAAGCTGCACTATACCAATAACCATGCTACTCCCTTTCTCTGAAGTTCTTCTAGTTCCAGTATGTCCCCTGTGGGCTGGGCTCTGAGGACCAGAACTACATAAACAAGTCAAGATGCAAATGCATCATGCATTTATAGAGAGGCACAACCATGTTCTCTGATTTGTTCTCTGTTCCTTTCCTGTAACTCCTCATGCTTGATGCATTTCTTTGACTGCTATTGAATTTTGAGCCGACAGTTTTAATGGGATACTTATAGCCCAAGTTTTTGCTCAAGTCAGTTCAAACTTTTTTCATTGTGCTTTACATTTATCTACATTCAACCTCATTCCCTAGTTTTTTGCCCAGTCCCACAGCACTTGCAGGTTCTTCTCCTGCTCTTAACAATCAGCCCTTGCCTTTTTCTCCCTGAATAACTTTGTCTCACCAGCAGGCCATGTCACCTCCCTGCTCACCCCTTTTCCAGATTGTCTATGACTATGCTGCACCACTCAGGCCCCACTGGTAACCACCTCTACTGTTAAAACTGACAATTTGTTCTCATCCCCTTTTTCCTATCTTTTAACCAATTAATTTATTCAGGCCAGGGCCATCTCTCTTCCTCCCTGACAGCTGAACTACTTGACAAGCCCCTGATAAGGGACCTTGTCAAATAACTTTTGGATATCTAAATACATGACATCATGTATGTTGTTGTCTAGATCTATTGATGCTGGCTGGAAATCACCAGGTCTCAGCAAGTTGTTGCAGTTCAGTTTGTCTGTATTTGCTCCATAACTATTCCCACTGACCTTTCATGATAGTTTTTTGCACATGTATTTGGTACTAGATGTCCCTAGTACAGTCTGATGGTTCATAACCAGCATGTGGAGCACAGGCTGTATGGGGCACATGCTGTACAGAAGCACTGAAGGTAAAATAACCTGAGCATTACCAAGGCTCTTGTTTCGCATCTTCTCACTTCTGAAAGTAATTCTAACACTTGTCCTTTCATGCACAATATGGATACACTTCCTAACACACACTTGTTCTTTGTTAACGATTTGATATGTTATTTAACGAGTACAGTAACTGTCATGTTGAAAAAAAGAAAAAAAATAGTGTGAGGAAAATGGTACAAATCCTCCTGTCCTGCAAATGGGGTAGAAAAAGGTCCAATAATGTGGTGTGTCTGCTGATACCCCACACCAATAAATCAGTTTGACAGAACGTTGGTGGGATGGAAAAACTGTGAGGTGCCGAAGTGACGGTTGGCAGTGCCTTGCTGAGAGCACGTCAGTGGTGGTCTCCTGGCTCCTGCTAAGACCCACCGGGCTGAACCCCACCAGCCGCTGAGACACCGTCACATAACGTTCCACAGGCCCCAGGGCTGTAGACTGCGTGTCTTACGCCTGGTTTGGAGACCTCTTCCAGAGTCTTGTTGCCCATCGTGCCTCTGACACCCCCAGGTGTCTGCCTTTCTGCCCCCTCTTCAGCAGCATCAGGAGAGGGTGCTGGCCCTCCACCTTTATCACTCACTGCTCTTCTTCAATGCTGTGCATCAGAGCAGGAGCCGTGTGATAACAACAGCCCCAGCAAAAGCAAACCACAGGATCTCCTGTCTGTCCTGTAGCTGGAAATGGGCTCGCCCTGACTTCCCCAGTGGTCACGCAGCCACCCCTACAGCCACCCCTACAGCCTTCGTACGCTCCTGCGTCCCCTGCAGCCCCGCACATCTGAACAGCCGGTACGTTTTAATAAGGAAGGAGGGAAAACACAGACTGAAACGCCGAAGCTGCCGGTCAAATTACCTTCCAAGATGTTATGTTTCCCTGAAATGGTGATGCTCTTATACAGCCTAGGGAGATTTTTAAATTGCTGTTTCTCACAATACCATCATTCAGGTTGTGGATACCCGATAGTGCGAGGGGAGGCAAACTGTGCCACTGATGGAGGAAGGTAGGCTGTCTGCCTGCGGCTGGAGAGAGACATGACCTAGTGTTGCAAGACAAAAACTAGAGTCTTTATTTTCTTCTATTTTTAATGATGAAAGCCATTCTATCTTCTATGTACTAAGTGACACTACAATATTATTTAGGTTCTCTGCCAACACACCTCCCCTTGCAAAATCTTAATTTTCCAAAAACATGAGGAAAAAAATCAGCTTTCAGTCACAATTTTCTAACGTTTTGTAGTCAGCTGCTCGAGGACACCATTATGTGCCAGCCATTTTTTGAGCAGGGATTTCAGTATATCATACCAAGTGGTTATATGCTTGGGTTAGTCTAGCTGAGAATAGAAAATCTGTGCAAGATATATGAAGTAAAAGGATCTGTGGGAAGTAAATGAGTTCCCATTCTTGCTGGATCATGCATAAGATAAGGTCACAGCAAGACAAAATAGGATCACTTTCAGATAAAATATATGTAATACTATCAGCAAAGAGTTTCTTTGATTAAAGATAACTTCTAAAGGAATTAAGTGATGTTACGAAAGCTATTTCCAAATATAGTTGCAAGATAACCTTTACTGCACTGCCTTTATGGTTATCAATTAAAATACATATCCCCATGAAATTTAATCTGTCAGTTATAATAGCTTTGTAAATCTTAATGTTCTTCTACGTGTAGTTCAAGAGGTAAATTCACTTCACAAAAAGAGGACATATTCTTTCCTTCAGGAGGTATCTAGTACTCCACAGGCACACCAGGTATAAATAAATACAAGCTCTTACACATACTACACACACATATGCATACACATACATGAAAGTAAGTTATTCAAACCCTTTTATTTCTTTTAAATGTGCTGCTTCCATGGTGCTTTATGTTGAACTAGGTGATTAACTCCTTTATTTGGGGGAATGTGGCTTCAACATTGATCACATTTTCCTTTGGCCACCATCAATAAAAATGAAATAATTCAGCATAAACTAGACAGCCATGGATTCCTGATGTCTAGTCCGCTGGAAACAAGAGAGAGAAATGAATAAAGAAATAGATGTCATTATTTGCTGAGGTTTATTCTCGGGCAGCAGAGTCCTGAGCCAGCCAAGAGATTATTTTTGCAGTACTGCTCAGGGGCCAGCACAGTTTTGATGGTGTTGGTCTCTAATTTCCTTTTGCCTACCTAAGACATTTCAGCCCTTAGGGGCTAAGCATGGCTTCCTAGCCCCATGTGTTTCAGATCAGGCTATACTACATCTACTTCTTCAGAGCTGCTTTTGTCCACCGTATTCACTAGTAGGAGGGTAGGGTGACATGGTGGTATGCTTCTGCGCTGTCTTCATAAGCCTCCCTGTCTCACACTACCCCAGGGAATTACCATCAATTTTCCAAAGCTAACAAAAGGCAATCCTGAAAAGGACCTCACTGGCAAAACTTCAGGAAAATTCAGCGTACTACAGAAAATATGCTTCACGAGACAGACACAATGTAGCCTGCCTAACTGTATTGCTTTGCTCTCCAATAGACTCCTTTTATTATTGTATTATGGTAACCTGAATAGGACTACACGTCCTCTTTACGCTTAACGATCCCATGCATTTAACTAATTTTGCCTTCAAAATACTGGTGGGGACATTTGTTTTCCGTGAGTTGTGTCATGGACATGCCATAGCCTTGATTAAAGCAATATATATTATTCAAGCATAATCAAACATGTTTTGGGCTTGGTGAGTTGCTGAACATCACAACCATAAATTGTATGTGAACATTTCTCCAAAATAATGCAGATACCTCAGATAAATGCTGCCACTGTGTTATTACAGAACCTTTTATACTCATACAGCCTTAGCAGATTTATTAGTAAGTTTTCTTCCCTCAAACCTCCTCAGCCTGCTGTAGGTGACAGGTATAAACCCAGAATACTGACCCTCCACAAATGCCAAGCAAATATAAAACAATTGCAGTGCCTTTTGCAACACATCAGTCACTCACCTCCCAGCACATCAGTCACTCACCTCCCAAGGCTGCAAGTTTTTGATTTGACTCATTGCAGCCTTTCTTACTTCTTGTTCTCTGTGTCCTTTGTCAGGTTCAGGAATGTGTCAAGCCCCTACTGAGCATGCTGCTGCTTGCCCCCCTCCTCCAAAAATCAGCTGGTTCACTTCCAAAGGGAAAAGATTATTTGGCTTTAGTACAGTTATCCTGCTTCCCTCAGAAGGTGTCCTGGCGCAGCCCAACATACCTTGACTAGGCAATAGTGAACTAAGAGGGTGCATTTTTTTTACATTTTGCTTGCTAACCTCAGACGCCAGGTACTTGCCTCACGTGTCTGGTTTTCAGAGTATTCCCCCCCATTGTAAGAACTTACTTTCTACTAAAAGAAAATCTCAGCAAATTATGTCCAGCCTCTGCTTTTATATTCACATTATATAAACATATTTATATTTACAATTCAGCAAAATTTTCACAACAAAGTATCTTTTTAGTCCTAAAGCTGGTCCCCTTCAGTCTGGTGGAAATGTAAGGAGTTTATGGCACATGTTTTAGAATAAAACAGGGCACAAATCCATCTGCTCAGTGTCGTGCTTGACTCTTGGATCCTGATCTCTCAGATGACATTGATTACTCTGCATCCAGCAATTTAGTGTCAATTTTCTTACATTCTGGGGTCTCCATAGATAGAGATCTCGGTGCTTTAATTTATTAGATTGACATTTTGTTCTGCTATTAAACAAAAAGAAAAGGAAGAGTTGAATGCCAGGGTTCATCAGAATAGTTATTTCTGATTCAGTCGTTGACTATCTGGAGCATAAATATGGTTGTTTTATGTAGGAGCAAGATGTATTGCTTTCAGTTTTGCATTTAGGGAACATATCATTCACTTCCCATTGCATTTAATTTTACCATAGGGAAAAACTTAATGTGACTTATGAATAAAATCATTATAATCATGATTATTGAGCAAGATGAGAAGAAAGTTTGCCAGGGACTGAGCAATTTCTATTCCTTGGCTTCATATTCTATTTAGTGAATAATAATGTCATTTGGAAAACAAATGAAGGCTAAGATTAGGCTTGCTAAAGAGAAGACAAGAACTGCTATTAGGCAACATTTTCTCTCAGGTTGTTAGAAATAACGTTCCATATGTTTCAGCATTTCTAGTTTTGCTGATGTAAATATTTTTCTTTTTACATAACTGACTTAAACCATATGTCCTAGAGATCCAAAAAGACACATGTCCCTCATTCAGGTAGCCAGATCCTGCTATCATGTCAAGGCTGATTAAGCGCAATTCCTTATTAAAGTGTTAAACTATTGGCCATGGGAATCATAAGATGTGATTTTTTTTTCCTGCTTCTTGAGGACCCAGAACTGATGATTATTGTCATAGGCAGGGCTTCTCCTTGACTGGATCATTTCTGTACCATGTTAGTGGCTGTGTGTCCACATCACCACCAGGGTTCTGATGAGGAGAGCACTGTTTAATGCAAACCATCACCACCTATCATGTGGTATAATCCAAGAGTGTGCAAAGTGTCTTCCTTGTGGGTGAAGCCAAGCAGAAGCTGGGCTCTGCAGGCACACCCTGGGTGCTTCAGCCAGCCCTGGGTGTTTGGGGGTGGCCCAAAGCAGCCCCCAGGTGCAGGCAGTGTGGACATCTGGCCCTTGGCACCAACAGCTTCACTCATCGGTTCTGCCGCTGCTGTGCCGTTCCTCCTGCCAACACAGACAGCGGTTATCCACTCATTCCTCATGTCAGGAAAAATCATGTTAGATGAGAAACTGACAGGTCTGTTTGAGATGTGGCCGGTAACTGATGGGTGTCACGGGACTGACAGATCAGTCTATTGTAACGGCAGAAGGAGGCTGCTGTGCTCGCTGTTGTGTGACTGTGGATATTGCAAAGCAGAAAGATCCCCCCCTTCATTAGTATCTGTACTACCCAGGCATAACACCTGCAATAGCTGGAGGAAGCAGGGCAAATATTTCTAAAAGAAACCCAAGATTTGTTTACATTTTCAAGTGGTGGCAGCAAGGACACTTCATCTGTAACAATTTGTTCTCATGGCTTATTACTCTCCCTATTTAAAAAAGGCCTCATTTCAAATCTGTTCAGTTTGCTGAACAGTTCAGCTGCTCACCTTTGCATCCCTGTAGCAGCCAGCTAGCACTGGCTTGCTGCAGGGCTGTCTTGATGCGGGTGCCCCATCCATGTCCCATCGCTGCCCCAAGCAGCTCCTCTCCATGGCCTCCAGTCATGTCTGTACAGCTCATGCACAGGCTGTTGCTGCAACCCTGGCCTTCGCCATCCCTGCCGCATGCAACACATGAAATTTTGGGGGAGGAAGGAAGTAGTCTGAGGATTAAGCTCCTTGCCATGAGCACCACAGCAAGAGCAAAGGCGGTGTGTTAACTCTGCAGGCGATCAGATGATTTCCTGTCTGCATCGCCAGCGGGCATCCTTGTGGCATCATCTGGCTAGATGCCCAGAGAAAAGCAATGCATATAGTCAAGAAAGTGTTACCACCATGCTCTGAGACATGGGTGTAGACACAGACCCATCTCTCACCCTTGGAGCTGGGGACTGCCTGTGTGAAGAGCTGCTACCTAACATGAATAACCCCTCTGGACTTCAGCATCAGTGCCCACACATATTTCTAATGTAAAGCTGATGGCAGCTGTGTATTTAAGAAGTAAAAAAAGAGAAAACACAAGAAGTTAGACAATTGCATGTCATACTGGTTTCAAAAAGTGTGTCTTTCTTATTTGGCATTTTCTCCCATAAAGTGTCCTTTGAATGAGGCGGGGGGGGGGGCCGTGTGGAGGGAGGATAGTGTCTTTCTCATGCTCTCTCTTTCAAAAAACTTGTATCCGGATAAGGTAAAATTTAATAATCTCACCCAGGACAATTACTTGGATTCTAATAAAACATGTAAATATAGTAAAGATTAAAATCCTCCTGTCAATAAAGAACTTGCATCTTTAAAAGTTCACACTAAACCAGAGGGAATGTCTCCTGACAAAGGCCCTTCAGTTCAGCAGGATGCTGTGACTGTGGCTTTGCAGTGGAAGTCTGGCCAAGAAACAAACTACTGTTTTGCTGTTCCCCCTCCATCCTCCTGGACACACAATAATGTCAATTAGCTGAAGGGCTTGCAAGGCTTTCACTGCTTGTGTGCCCTCGTTTCAGTTCTGCAGGCACATCTGGCAGTGTCACGCTTCACTAACACTAAGTGGTAGCATATAAATGGGTGAGAAACAAATCAAGGAATATTATTAGCCAACATGAAACTGCATCAGTCATGTTAAGATAGTTTTAAAGTAATAGCTACTGTCATTTTAATTAGAAGAAAATGCATACCATTATCAGTATCTAGCAGGAAACTGTAAATAGTTCATCACCAGGAATATGCTATGCCTATTGATTTCGTATAATATCACTGAATGAAGTCATAACTCTGAACTGTTTTAACAAGTCATAACCCCATTTTTGTAAGATGTTTATTTTCAAGAGGTGGTTTTAATCCTTTTGGTGTGTTTGGGAGAATGTGGGATATTTTACCTTCTTTAGTTCATTTGTATGTTACGAAAGACCAAATATATCTGTCTTTTTACAAACAGGATGATGCCAATTGCTGGACAAGAGCTCTGTGAAACCACCTGGTACATGGCATCTATTTTAGCTCTTGTATTGCCCTAGCACATTTGAAGTGAAAGCTTTGCAAGATACAAAGCTCATAGGCCTTCACATACAGTAGCTGCTGCCTGATTTCCACAGTCTACAGAATATAACTGAGCAACAAGGCTTTTCCATGCAAATAAGCTGCTTCCCAAGTTCAGTATGACATTAGTGCCACTTAGCTGCTAGCACGGCTGAAGCTGCACAGTGTCACTGGGATCGATGAATTGACTCTTTATGAATGGTTGTATTTTAGTAAACGGTAAAGCATTTATTTAAGGAGAAGTTTGTGAGGGAAATGCACCGGAATTTTATTGTGATGTATCTGGCTTTGGGGGAGTCACATAGTTAAATCACTGAAAGATGAGGAAATGAATCTCGGCTGACTGTAAATGCAAAGTGGTGGGGTGCTATCAACAGCAATCTGTACATACATCGGTACTTACTTCCCTTCTCTTTCTCAGCTTTAACTAAAGTACCTGTTTCCCTACTAAAGAGAACAAGATAGAAGTATAACTACTGCTGCTAGTAACATATAATCAACATTTTTTATCTTTGAAGTGTTTGCAAAGATTTGACTAAATAATCTTCAGAACTTCCCATCATGCATAGCCAAATGGTTTCTAGACCTTCAAGGCAGCATTTTCATGTATTTTGGCAAGAGTTCAGGGTCTCTGCAACAGCTCAGATTTTTAGAAAAAACTCTATTAAGATGAGGGATTTCTCTGTACACACAAGTTCCAGTTTGATCTTGTGAACTGTCTGTGTCCTTAGGAGTAACTTTCAGGACCCCCAAAGACAAGGTGAATAATTGCCTGGGTCGCTGTGAGGCTGTCAGACAGCCACAGCCCTGCTGCCTGCTCTGCCCATGCCGGGCCCTAGGACCCAGACTGGTAACAGCTGGTGTGGAGGAAGGAAGGGGTGAAGACTGGCAGAGAAGCAATTACTTTCAAAAGAGTTTTGCTACATTTTCCCAAAAGCTCTTACTACCCCCTTTCACATACCTACAGCAGCAGAGCAATTGCATTAATGACCTTTCACTGTTCCTCTTTCCTCATTCCCAAACCCAGCCATACCTTCATCCTAGTTCAGCTGCTTCTCCAACACCTTCACCAGCCCCTCTCCCTTAGAGGGATATTAAATAATTAAATTTGCCTGCACTGCAATTGTCAGCTATGCTGTATTTTATTCTATACGCCCCCTGTGCTTGTGTTAACAAGACAGAGAAATTGCATACTACAAATAGATCTTGTTTGGAAAGAAAAAGGACACTGGCAGGGCAGCAGCAGGAATGGAGCATAGAAAAAGTTCAGTGGAGAAATTGCATTTTGGTGTAGGACTCCAGGTACAGAGTCCCCTGGTCATATACCAGAGCAATCAGGGCAGTGAGACATGGATCACATATTTGTGTCTTACCTCTTTGGTAGAGCTATACATTTTTAATGTAAACCAAACTGAAGAAAGGGCTTTCTGCAAAGGCTGGAGCCATTCAGTTCCCAAAGTGCTCCTGAATTGCTCAGCTGTATCCCACAGCGGCTCCAAGTTTGGAGGACCAAAAACTACATATGAGCAACTCGCATCTAAGGAGGGCACCTGCACTGGGCTGGAGCATCCCATTTTCCAAGAAATGAGAGAGGACAGCCAGTACATTACCCAGGAGGGATGCCAGAGAAGTAATTTGAAACATGAGATAATTCTGGAAAATTTCCCCAAAATCTGGAGCTAATTCAAAGCAAAATGAGGCAGCTGCCTTGTGTAATGGCTGTGATATCTTGACTGCAAGCAGCTATCACTCCTGCATAGCTAGCTGTGTAACCAAGGGAAGGACCTTTTCACTCAAGGGTGTTATCTATTTAAAAACAAAATTCAAGAGATTAAATTTCTGCAGTGTGAAGCCAGTGGTCCCTTTCTTTAAGCAAAGAAGGGCACCACCCTGTACCAGTGCTATTGAACTGAACATCAGGCAGCCAGTGCCCTGGAGCAGTACACCTTCACCAAGCGTTTGGCCTTGTACTGTTGTAACTAGAGAATCCTGAAAAGCTTGCACCTGCTTTGCTGCAAAATGTTCCCTTTGGTTCAGAGTGAAACCATCTTGTTTGGGTACATATGAGAAAACAGGAGCCTTCTGGAAGGGCAGCAGCACAGAGCAGCTGAGGGAAGAGGTGTGACACCAGGAGAACAGACATGCAGTGGAGGTGAGTGAGGTTTGGTGCTCTTCTCTGCATGGATTCAAGCCCAGGACACCTCTCAGGAGACTGCTCTCTAAAGTATTCATGACTAGGGAAGGAGTGATAGCAGGAAGCCCATTTCTTATAGATTATTTTTTTTAACATTTACATTTCCTCCCACCCACACAGAAATAGAGTGAGAATGATGCTCTCACCTGCTGAGCCATAAACCCTTTTCAGTCATTTGGTTTTTGTCTCAATGAATCTTCAAGTATTTTAAAGAGCAAGGAGGACAAAAGCACCTTTCACAAGGATAATTACCTAATGCACCTGCATCAGAAGAGGGCCTCATATTTTATTGCTTTAAAGAAGAAAAAGAATCCCATGGCAAACAATGGAATTATAAATCTATTATTTGGGATTACTCCATGACAATAAATCAATGACTGCATCCCTTAGTTCCATTTTCAGCCTCTGTAAACTTCTTGGTACCCCTTAATTGGTTTGATTCTCTTATTGATTTTTACAGCTTGCAGGGGTCACCAAGGTTACAGAGAAGCTGTCTCTCTCCTTAGCCCACTCTGTGTTTCCACTCATTGTATAATAAGCCTCCTGCTACCTTTTAAAATGCTAACTTACTCTCTTTCAATATTTGAAACAAAGTACCAAAAATCAGCACTAAGCATATAAGGAATTCATTGTCTGTAAAATGCTAGATTTTTAAATAGTTTTGAATGTAGTAAAATATTGCAGAACCTTATTATAGGGATTGTAGCATGACTGAGTTTACTTACATATTTCAATATTTATGTCTGGAAAAGAGACAAAGAAAAAGGGAAAAAGACAGACAAAAAAAAAGGAGCAATTATTCAGAACTCAGTTGCCTGAATTTCTGCTCACAGTAGATATATGATGGTGTCCCTCCCCTCCATCATTGCTGTCACCTGCAAGGGTTGCTAATAGACATTATGAGGGTCTCTCAACTATAGAAGTGCTAATAGATGCTATTCTAATGCTGTCCATCATAACAAATTATAATAATTTACAGCATGTCCATAGAGAGATAGGAACAAAGCAGAGATTAGTAATTGAAATAGTGCAGTGGCAATTAAAACGCTTGTGGTTAGCAGCTGCTTCTAAATTGCTAGAAATGGGTATTTACATAAACAAGGGCTTTCCTTTACTGAAAGGGGCTTGTGTGTCATGTAGGGTTTGCTGTTCTCTTTTCTAGTTTCTGGGCATCCAGCAGCAAATGTAGAAGTTCAGCTGCATGATCATATTTACTCCTTCCTCCTGTAAAGAGCTGCTTTAGGCCATTTGTATGACTGGGTGTCCCCTGGTAACAAAGCAATTAAATTACCCTGAGGAATAAACCATATTCTTAACTTGTAATCCAAATGCAGACATGTAGTTTCTCATACACTTTTTGAAAGGTCTTTCTTAGGTATTTTGAGATTCAGTCTGAGACTGTCTTCTAAAGAAATCTGTTCGATCTTTAGACCTTCAAGGTAATTCCTGTCTGAAGGATAGGATTTGTCTGAACTCCCCCTCTATGGCATTGCCTTCTATCCCTGAGAGCATGCAGAGGGGTAGCCTTGCCGGCTAAGGATGTATCATGGGCAGGTTTTCTTTTCTGATTGTTCTAGATATTTTCCAAATAAATAAGACAAAATTAATAGGGAGAAGATATCATTTTAACCCACTTAGTTATGTTTGTACCTATTATTAATCAACAAAATTCTTCTTTGGTTGCAGAACCAGTACTTTCAAGAGAGATTTCAGTACCAAGTGGCCCAGAAGCAGCCTGTGCCGAGGTGTGACAGGGGCTGGGGTTGGCTGCTGGTGCAGGGCACTGCAAGATGGGCAAGAAAGTGGGAAGGAGAAGGGTGATGCTGGCTGTGAAGGAAGGGATGTTTCAGCACTCACGTACCAGTGGGAGGATGCGATGGCAGGGCAGGTATATTTGAGAGGCACGGCAGGGGCACACTTGGCACCTGTGCGAGACAGGGCAGTCAGGGAAGGTTGGTATAGGGTCCTCCTGTATAATATAATTAAGTCAGTTTCTGTGGTTGATGCTTCTAAGGAGACAAAGACAGCTTAAGGCAGAGAATCTATTTCAAAGATGATTTAAGGTAATCAGTGAGCAAAGATGCTTGCTGGCTTGTTTGTTTTTGTCTCTAATGGATTCAACAAGCTCAAGCTCAGGAGAAGGGGATGTTTCTAGGAAAAGCAAAAAGAATAGTATTAGAGAACATACTAGTTTACTTTATAATGACATACCCCCCTTTACCCTCTGTCCACAGGAAATGTTCTCGTAACATGCATCCTAGGTAGCAAAGCTTTGCTAGTGGACTGTTACAAACTAAGAAGGAAATATCACCCAGAAACTTCCTGACAAAAGGCAATTTTCAATGTCTGCTGACAGGATGATGTACTAATAATCTACCTTTACCTTTTTTTCTATAGGGAAATTCTGTATAGGAGGCAAAAAGAGAACTTTTATAAGAGACAAAGAAGAAATAAGAGAGAAAAGCTATTTTATCTCTGGGAATTGAACACTGTCAATTAAGTTATCAGATACAACAACGTGGAACAGTAATATATTAGAGATGGGTTTTTTTACCTTTTATAGACCACTGACTATGACTTGACTGCCATCTGTAAGCATCTGGAGGGAATGAAGATTTCTCACAGCTCAAGGTTCATTTTTTTCAGAAAATAAAGATATCTAGTCCAAATGTCATATTACAGACAGGCAATGCAATCTAATAGTGAGAAATTAAAACTGGACAGTATCAACTTGATAAGGTATGTATCCTTCATGGTATGTGGCATTTAATGATTCAAATTTATGCATTAGAAAGGTAGTGGTTTCTCCGTTATTTGAAGTCTTTAGACTGCATGTTTTTCTAAAAAAAATTCTCTTGGATGAAAGTTTGCAGCTATATTATGCAGGAAGTCATAACCAAAGGAAGATCATGATCCCTTTCTGCCTTTAAAACACATAGTTCTATTAGCAATCTGCCATCTAGGCAGAAATATCCATTTGTTGGAAACTTCTTCACAGGCGTCGGGGGATTCTGACACACACCTTTCGTTCGTTTTAGTTCCCTTGCACAACTTTGCAAAGTCTTGACTAAGCCACGCATCATTTCAGTTTGATCTCTAGGCTGGCAATGATTACACTATGGAAAATATAGAACAATAGTTACTAGTATGGATTTCTGTATCACTGTCTATCATGGGTATTACACCACTGATGAAACCTGCATGTGCTGAGAGCTTTCCACTGTTGCCCACCCAGACAGCTCTAACAGCTCCATTTTCCTGTTGCAGGAACAGTCCTTGTTCACTCCTCACAGTTTATGATGGAGGAAGTCAACTGTGCTAGTATGATCCTTTTCTTTTTCTTTTTTTTCCTTTTTTCTATTAAGTGATATACCGGTCTTATGTGATAGTGTCAAAGTCATTATTCTGTGCTTCTTGATTTGTCTTATATCTTTCTGTTCCTTATCATTGATTAATGATTCTCATAGACTTCTCCCTTTGACTTAATTTTTCACCATTTTTCATATTTTATGATGCATGCAGATGTGTGCGCGATAAAGACTTATCAATGTCAGCATCATTCTACATCTGTTTCTTTCCCAGAGATCACCCTCTTTGGCTAGATCTCTGTTTGCCCCTTTCAGAGGTGGGGTACTCAGGCTGTCTCTCACTGATGCCCTGCTTCAAGTTGGCTGTAACTTTTGTAGCCAAAAAATCTAAAATCTAGCATTTGGTGTTTGGGGCTTTTGAGGATTGTTTGCTTTGTTGGTAGGATATGTCTCAAACTGAAGGTGAAGTGATGTTCCATTACAGCTGGCACAGCATTAAGGTTTGGAAAATTTCAGTGGAAAAAAGTTCTGAATAACTGTCTGTGTTTATTACTGAGTGCACAAATCCTCACTGCATTTATATCCTGCTCACCTACTGGCATTTATGGCTTCCTCAGACAATGTCAGGGAGGCTGACTAGACATCTCTCAAACCTTACAGTTGACTATATGGTACCTGTACCTCGGTCACTGGTAACTGATGGTGGCTGCTTTTCTAACTGGCTTTACATCTTCCAACCCTACAGTTTTCTCTGTCCATTTCCTTCCTTTTCTGGATGGCAACTAAAATTTTCTTCTTCTCAGTGAAGGTCTCCTTTGTTGTGTGACTTACCCGTTACCCATTTTACTCATTCAGACCTATTTTGTATCTTCACTGTAATATCAGCTCTTACTGTGCCTGCTGTGCCGGTGTTACCTGCCACTTGGCAAGACCTGCATCACCAGGTGACAAAAGCTTGCTTGAGGAACCAGCCAAACCAGGGCACAGGCTTCCACCCATGAGTCCCAGTGCCTTGACAGTTTGTATTGCCTGGGTTTCTTCCCCAAAATTATTAAAGAAATTAAACTTCCATAAGATTGGAGTAAAGGTCCTTTTACAGGTTGAAAGCTGAGTGAGGAGCAAGAAGCACGTGGTAGTATTTAAAAATCACTTTTCAGGATGGGGAGAAGTCAGCAGTGTGGACCAGTCCTGGGACAAGTTTTGTTCAACATCTTCATCAATCATGGTGAAATCTCCAGGTTTGCAGATGGACAAAGCTTTACTGGGTAGTGATATACAATCTAAACCATGCCAGATGCTGGTGAATGGAACTGACAGGCGCAACACAGGAGGGAGATCTTTGATCTTCAGGTGCCCTGAAGTCATTGGCTCAACATGCAGTGGCAAGCAAGAAAGCCAACAAAAAGTTGCACTTCAGCAGAAACAATACTGAGAACAAGACGGAGTTTTGGTACTACATGTTTCACTTGTTGGCACACCTGCATCTTCAGTGGCACATGCGATGCTGGTGTGCACATCTCAGGAGAGACATGTGGAAGGGGCAGGGGCAGCCCAGGGGACACAGGGGTGGGACAACTGCCCTGCAAGGAGAGGTGAGAACACCACCGCTCTTTGAACAGGGCACTGGAGGAGAGCCCAGCCTTTTAGTCTGTCCTCGTAAAGCAACTGTAATTCCCCCACTGAGGATGTGCTTAACATTTACAAGATTGTGAAGATCATGGGAAAAATGAATGCAGACATGTTATTCACAAAATCCCACAATCTGAGAACTGTGGAGCTTCATGAAATGAGTAGGAGGTGAGTTTAAAGCAGACGAAAGCAAGTACTTCCTTACACAGCAGGCAGTGACCAGCTGCAGACACCTGCTGCCATGGGAGGTTTCAGAGGCAAACAGTGTCAGTAGGTTCAAAAGCACTTATGCCAATTTTTTTACAAGTCTATAGGGAGTTCTTAAAAGGCTTAAGCTGGGATAGTCCTTCTAACATCCCTAATCCAACAGTCATGGATGCTGGGAAGGTGTGAGAGGATGGACCACAGAATGTGGCCAGGCTCATGTGTGCTCCCCAGACAGCAGCTCAGGCTGATGCTGGCAGAGACACAGAGCTGGTCGTTTGGCTGTGACCCAGCAGGGCACCTCTTCTGTCCCAATACGAGCATGTCTGATGCAGTAGGGCAGCCCCAGCCACTACAGCAGCCAGGACCTTCCCCTCCCATCCACCAGCAATTCCAATCCCCTCATCATCCTGTGTCAGACACGGCGGGGCAGACTCGCTTGTAGAGCAAGAGAAAACATAGCCTATCTTCCATGAGATCTTCATGCACTAATGTACTCTGGCAAACTGAAGATAGATGCTCAGATCTGTCTGTTCTGAATTTCTGTTACCTGGAGAGTTAGGACAGCAATTTTTTTTTTTTTTTTTTTTTTTCATACAGCCAGGTCCTATCTGGCACAGGCAGATCATGGTCATATCTAACAGACCTTCTGGATTCAACCTAATTCTTACTGAGCAACTTCAGCGTTTCTCCACTGTACTCCTCCGAGCCCCAAGTTGCTGATTAATAACTCATATAATGAAGAGTTAACAGTAAAAGAATTTCCCATGAGGCTGATGTTCCATTTTCTGTGAGGCTGAGATGTGGCTGATTCTGAATAAAATAGTGAAAGATTTTGTATGGTCTTTATCACTTTAAAGGAGTAGGAACATTAAAGAATAGGAAAGTAAATCTCAAGGTCAAAAGCACTGTTATCACACAGTCAATGCTATTTTCATTCACAATATTTCTGGTAAGAATGCACTTCATGTGATGCTGCAGGAGTGACACAGATTGTTCTTCATACCCTTGAAAATCCTGCCCTGCACTGCTCGGAAGAGGATCGGGTAACTTACGGGATGAATGGAGTCAGGAACCACGTCAGAGTCAGGATGTGTCTCAGGAAACAGATTTGAACCAGGAGCAATATGCAAAAGCCCTTCAGAGGCCACACTGGAAGAATCATAAAAGATTCCTCCTCTTTTTTTAATAGTCCAGGGAAAGTATTCTGAGCCCAGACGGCTAAGGGGAACTCCCATAATAAAGCCCACGGTTTTAGTGTTCAAACACCTGTGGCTTCAGGAAGGAAGATCTCAATGCTGATTTAACTCTTAGATGTTCCAGATTTTCTCTTGTGTCTCAAAACTTACATTTTTAAACCTGCCAGCAAAAACTTATGTAGTAACATGGAGCAAGAACCTGAAGGACAGAAAGCCCAAATGTGAGTTGAACATATCTGACATGGAAGTAAATTGACACAGGCAGGAAGACTGCTGTGTCTGCCATGTCTATGCAGGAGAAAGCAGAGAGCAACATCTAATCAGAGGACAGATATCTTGAATCTTCTATACATGGTCCCCAGGGTCCAGCTGTGGTACTTGGAAATACCTGTTCCTTTATATGCCACAATAGACAACTGTGATATATAGCTATCACTGTTGTTTTTCCCAATTGCCAATCAAGGAAATCTTGTGATTCATAGGACTCTGAGGAATAACTGCTTCCTGTATTGTGAGATGGACTGGACTGATTGTAACTTGTTTTCTTCTCTGTTTCAGTCATTGCAGCTGAATATCAGATAGGGAGATCCGAAATTCAAGATTGAACAGTGCTCTAAAAATTCAAAAAATGAAAAAAACCCCAAAAGCCAAAAATGCAAAATCATTGGCATTGCTTTTGCTTAAAGCCAGGCAGGCTGCCAGTTCCTACAGAAAAGGAGATTAAGAGATGAGAGAATTACCAAGTTCAAAGGTAGAACACAACCGCAAAACACTGAGCCTGATTCACTGCCCGTGGGTAGGTCCTGTGTGACAACCGGGCAGTCAACCAGCTTCTAGAAGAGACTTTAGGTATTTGACTGTATAAAACTAACAGAGATTTCTGCCTAAATGTTTCTGTGCTTGGTCCAGAGTACTGCAAGAGCTATTCCCAGGCTTGGCGGCAGTATGAAATACCCTGTGTGTTTCCTTCCAATGAAAAGAGACATTCGTAACAAAAGTGACATCATCACGTGATTCAAAGCATTGAACTGCTTATTCTGCCCAAAGTTGCCCCCCCATTCAATTTTTTTTTTTAATTATTATCTGGACCAGATAGCACATTTCCACACCACATGGGAAAGTCAGTGTTTTCACTCACGTCATTTCACTTACCTTTTTTCCCCCTCCTTTCTCCCTACAATGGTCCAAACTCACCATTCCTTGTTGTTCACATACTCCTTTCTGAACAGGCATTACCACCCTCACCATGTTTGGACCCTTCCTCCCTGATGCCAAGTACCTCTGCTCCAGTACAGATGACCTGAACTGTGGCATGAGTCTGTTGCTCATCCAGTGACTGCCCTGATGGCAGAGCTGGCCCATGTGGAGGAGGCGTTTGCACTCCCCATTGGATGTGATCCCAGCTGAACTGGGGTGGAGGATCTGATCTGCCTGGATTTTGAGGACATGTGGACCTATCAGAGCAGGTCATACTTGGAAATAAAGCGTAATGATCACCCTCTTAGTAAGTACCCAGTAGACACCACATGAAGAGGGGCAAGCCTTTAAAATAGACCACAGAAAGACGACAGAGGAGGATGGAAGTGCTGGGACTGACACTGTCTGCCCTACATATGAGGGGCTGAATTCTCTTGAGGGACTTTTAAGAGAAACATCAAAGATGTTTCTTTGTTTGAAGACAATTTGCCACTTCAGAGGCAGAGGACAAAATAGAGGGTAATGACCAAAGTTTGTGGAAGGAGAGGACACCCAAGTGTGTAAAACGAAAGGCTCTCAGAAGCCAGGGTATCTTTAAATTGCAAACACCATGGCAAGATATTCCCAGAGAACTGAGCAGATTGCTACCACAGTCCACAAATTAACTTTGCTCTTGGTGATCTGCCACATCTTAATCTGTCAACAGTGTGGGCTATTGCTTCAGGCCGTATTTGCTGCTGGGCCAGTCTGTCCATCCATGCAGCATGGGCCACAGCCTTATCCTGGCTGGTCTGGCAAAAGGAAGTACAGAGGGGCAAGCTGAGAAACCAAAGGCAGGCATAAATGCAGATTCAGTCATTTTTTCTTCTAAAGAGTATTTTGTGCAATAACCTGAAGCACTTCAGGGTCAACCCCAGATGTCCATCTGTATTAAAGCAGCCAACCTCTCCACTGACACAGCACAGACACAGCTCATGTCCAAGACTCAGCCCATCCACAAGACCTGTGTATCACACAAGACATACATGACTTGATGGCAAGGAGTTTCTTCTGGCCTGGCATGACAAGAATCACTGTCACATGCCCCACTGATTAATATGAAGGAGCTGAGGACACATCAGAAAACAAGAGCGCTATGAATATGCTGGCCTGGGGACAGGGCAATTCCACATGAGGAGGGGGCATGCAGATGCCAGTCTTCAATTCTGTGAGTATGTAATGGCTGGATGCAACCCAGCACATTTGTACCTTTTTTTTGGAAAACAAACATAACCCTGAAAAAAACATTCCAGATATTGACCCAAAACTTTTTTTTTCAGTTCTTCACTTTTGCAGCGGTATCAGAACAACAATTATTCACACAATTATAATTTTAATATCTGATTTGTAAATGCAACTCTAACAGTAGAAATAATCCACCTCTGCCATTCTCTGTGAATCTTCCCATCATGGCATTTCCAGTCATCTGTCTGCTTCTGATCTGTTCTTTCCATCCCTTTCCTTCCAATGAGAAAATGACAGTATTTTCCTGCCTTGTTCCTTCAGTAGAGCAAGATAGAAGGTACCAAAATATTGGTGTATATTTCCATGACTGTATAGGTGGCCAAAATCTTTTCTTGCTACAGTCTAAAGCCCTCAGCAAAAGTCACTGTACACAGCAAAATGGCATACACAGTGCATAACTACAAATGGTTCAAAATGGCATGTTTGTATTATATTCGTACTTCAAAATGATGCGGTCTTTTCATTTGTATCAGTGACAATATTAGACATTTCTTTGTGTCTCTTCTAACTAAGAGAAAGCCAAGTAATGACACATTGTGACCTGAAGCAAAAACATTTGTTTCATTGGTTTAACAAAATGTTGTGAAGAAGTCTTCAAATGTTTAGTATTCTTGGAATAAAAATTACAGTGCAAGAGTTTATGAAACCAAGCTTCCTGTATACGATCAATGTATTAGTGGTATTATTGATTTCTGTTATTTCTAGTAGAAATTTGATACTCATCTTTCTTGTTCTACTAACTAATTCAATAGCCAACTGATATCAAATAGGTTCTCTAGTGATTATTTCCTTCTCTGTAGGTTTTATGAGATGGGCTTGATGATCTGATATGATTTCCTACCTCACATTAGGCTGACTGCAAAATGAAGGAGTATTGCTGAATGAGCCAGCAAAGTACCTAATCATGAACTCAGTTTTAAGTAATTCTTAAATCTCATTAACATTGGAATTGTCTGTGAATTGATGAACATAGATATGACATAGTACACCAGGATGCTTTGTGAAATGGTATCGAATACATACATTTTTATATATATACACACATATAAATATTTTTATATATATACATACATACATACATATTTGTAGGAGGGCTGGGGTAAATCATTACTTGAAGACTTGCATTTTAGTAGATTTTCTCCTAAGATGGGGTGAAGAGAAGAGTTCAACAATTGCACTCCTTCGTTGAGGGCTCTTGTGGATCCTATCTTGTCACTGTAGGTCAGAGATAAAATATCAGATGTACCTCAAAGATCATTGAATATTCCCTCCTGAACCCATTGGTGCTGTGGGATAAGTGATGGTCTGTGTGATAATCACAAGGAATCACAGGCAATTGCTTCCTTCTTGCATGGAACAAGGGATGTCAATAGAAGAGAGCCCTGTCCTAATGTTACAGATCTCCACTTAATGGTGCTTCCTGGAATCATCTCTGCCCTGTCCAGCCTGCTTTTCTGCAGCAGCTTTCAAGGAACAGTACACAAGTCTGTGTTGCTGTTAATCACCTTTGGCTGGCCAAGAGACTGCAGACCTCACAGCATTCATCCATGACTGTCTCCGCCAGGGCTTTCTGCTGTAGTGCAACTATTTTAAGTTGTTCGCTGAGCAGTGCTGTTGATGGAGGGAACGTCAAATGCCTTCTTGCAAGATTACCTCAAATAGGTATGGTTTTTTTCAGTGATTTGTCATGTATATTTATACTGCTAAGAACAATTCATTTTCCTTCTATGTAGAAAAGTGATATAGTGAGATTTGGTATTGCATGGTTTCTATGCTATCTCTGCCTTTCAGTGCTAATTGACTGCCTAGAATAACAAACAAACAAATACCTATGTAGATGAGCAGGGGGTTGCACACATTCCATTGAATTATAGACAAAAAAGCTTACGACGAGCTAACATGCTTTATGGTAAAAATGTTTGCTGATACCAGAGTGCGCGGGAAATGTACTCTCAGTGTACTTGGAGGCTTAGAAGTGAGTCACTTGATTTAGTAGAGGAAATAAGCACCCCGAAATTGTCTGACTACTAAGCTGCTCTGATTTTCTTTTACTTGCAAAGATTCTTCCAGGCAGGCCTAGAAAAGATTTGAAGCCATACAAGTGAGGTGTGCAAAAAAGAGAGACATTAACGAGGTTTAACTTACGGTCCTCCCAGGATGAATCTTTCCATATTCCCATGTCTGCAGAATCTGGCTGCTTTTCAGGACTCTTCTTTCCAGCAGGGCTTGATCCCATCAACCCTCCAAACCCCGACAAACCTTTGAAAGGGGCAGAGCTCCTGAGGTCACAAGCTGACCCAAAATGGGTAGAAAGAGGGTCATTCCCCCACATTCCTTGCTCCCAGCTCCCACCTCACACTCACTCACAGGGCTGGTGCAGGCAGCAGGGGTCACAGGGAGGTGCAAGCGGCTGGGTGGCTGTGGCTTTATTACTTTTTCAACCTTTCCCTTTTGCAGGGGAATTGAACCCCAGCACCAGCACTGATTTCCTGAGCTATTTGCTGGGATTGCCCCCTGCTGGGACAGGGCAGGCTGGGCTCCTGCCGCCGTGCTGCCAGCCAGGGCAGGCACCAAAGAACCGACAAAATCACTGCTCCTTACTCACTGCTGGCTGTTGCCTCCCTCATATCTTGATGGTCCCGGTCTGAAAAGTGACTCCTAATGGCACCAGTGGTTTCTAAAGCAGGGCTGCCTTTCTCTGTAGGAAAGGCTCTTTAGGTCTTGGCTCTTCTCTCTCCCAGTCACTGGGAAAAGAGCAGAGAGAGGGTTTGATGTAGAGGAAGCCCAGTCACTTGTAGCCTGCCATGCCCCCTGCGAATTTTTGTTCTCTTCATTTAGAGGCTGCAGGTTGAAACTGCACCCATGCCTCACGGGTCTGGAAATGCTACTGATTCAGTTGATAATGTCTTCTAGTAGTCATCTGTCACTGCAGGCCTTTCAGTGCACCTCACACCAGCCAGGGCAGACCCCATCTACAAACTCCATCTTAAATGGGGGAACGGTTGGCACAGCTGTTTAAAATGCTTCCTTGGCTATCATGTGTTAGAATGTTCCTGTGAAAGGGCACGAGGGAGAGGGCAGCAGGGTGGAAGGCTGCTCTTCATCCTGATGGCTCCCCTCCTGGTCTGAGGAAACCCTCTAGAGAAGAGGAGACTGTGCCAACCCTTGGAGGCACGCAGACAGCTCAGGGGATGGAGGTGTATGAGAAGCAGGGCATGGGGGCATAATGGCTGAGAAGAATCAAAAAGGCCTGCAAGGAAGTAGAGTATTGTCCTGGTTTCAGCTGGGATAGAGTTAACTGTCTTCCTAGTAGCTGGTACAGTGCTATGTTTTGAGTTCAGAGCGAAGAATGTTGATAACACTGATGTTTTCAGTTGTTGCTCAGTAGTGTTTAGACTAATGTCAAGGATTTTTCAGCTTCTCATGCCCAGCCAGCGAGAAAGCTGGAGGGGCACAAGAAGTTGGCACAGGACACAGCCAGGGCACCTGACCCAAACTGGCCAACGGTGTATTCCATACCATGTGACGTCCCATCCAGTACAGAAACGGGGAAGTGGGGGGCAGGGAATCGCCGCTCGGGGGACTGGCTGGGTGTCGGTCGGCGGGTGGTGAGCAATTGCACTGCGTATCATTTGTACATTCCAATCCTTTCATTATTGCTGTTGTCATTTTATTAGTGTTATCATTATCATTATTAGTTTCTTCTTTTCTGTTCTATTAAACCGTTCTTATCTCAACCCACGGGTTTTGCTTCTTTTCCCGATTTTCTCCCCCATCCCACTGGGTGGGGGGGAGTGAGTGAGCGGCTGCGTGGTGTTTAGTTGCTGGCTGGGGTTAAACCACGACAGTCCTTTTTGGCGCCCAACGTGGGGCACGAAGGGTTGAGATAACGACAAACCTGACCAGAGCTTGTTAAAACAAATTTGTTATAAGCATTCATTATATCGGTCTAATAGTTGCTGGTCATTATGTTGATTTATGTGTTCTTAGAGTTGTTGCTCTGGTTTTTAAAGTTCTGTTATGTATCACCTCGCTTGCTGTATGTAGTCCCTCTTCTGCTGCTTATCATCCGTGGGAGGTGGATTAAGGTTTTCGCTTTGATGTATTGTATAACACTGGTTTATGGTATGATAAAGTCGTCGGCTGTGGGATTAATCCGGTACTTGCACCCAGCATTGTCACCTTTATACTGTGGAAGCCATCTGTGGGAAACTATTAATAATTATACCATTTACCTTTCCTCCTTGGAAAACCAGTCTATGGGTGGGATACCTTTCTTCCCCTCTCCTTTCTCCTTCAGTCCAGTTACAATGGTGTTTGAGAATTTTGAAAAATTTGAATACTCTTGGGATGTTGGGACCAGCACGGTCCTAGCCCTACTGCTAGGAATTAGCATGCTTCTGAATGTGGTTCAGCTCTCATTTAAGGTTAAACAACTATTTAAGAAAATCACCCAGAGATCTGCCCCAAGGCTGGATAATTATGAGTGGCAGGGTGTGTGGGGTAGTATGGGCAAGTACCTAGAAAAGTGGGCACCTCCAGTGTTTTGGAAATTCACCCCTGAACAAGTGCAGAATCCAGAAGAACTAGTAAAATATTTGGAAAAGGTATGCTGTCACCCCGGCAGCTCCAGAGAGATACAAATTACTGCAACGTGCTGGGGCCTGGCCCATGCCTATCGAGCCCTGTTCGACACCACTCAGTACCCTCAAGGGGAAGAGAAGGTCTCTGGACCTAACAACAAAACGATGAGCACTGTGGCTATCCAAACCTCAGCGACAGGCACTGCAGCCCCTCCAGCCTCGGCAATGAGCATGGCAGCTACCCAAACCTCGGCAACGGGCACTGAGGTCCCTCCAGCCCCAGCAACGAGCACAGCAGCTACCCAAACCTTGGCAACAGGCACTGCGGTTATCCAAGACCCGGCGAGCGGTACTGCAACTGAACCAGCAGACCAACCTGCACCAGTATCAGTTGCCCCCGTACAGAAAAAGAAATATACAAAAAAATCAGTTCGCTTAGCGAAGGATGAAGGCGAACCAGGGTCATCACGGGAACAGGAGGAAGAGGCAGAACCAGAGGTAATAACCCAGTCCCTATCCTTGAGTGAGCTGCGGGATATGCGAAAAGATTTTGGCCGCCGTATAGGTGAGCATATTATCACCTGGCTCCTCCGATGCTGGGACAATGGGGCTAATAGCTTGGAATTAGAAGGTAGGGAAGCCAAGCAGCTGGGATCGCTTGCCAGGGAAGGTGGCATTGACAAGGCAATTGGAAGAGGGACACAAGCCATCAGCCTCTGGAGGCGACTCCTGTCAAGTGTGAAGGAAAGGTACCCCTTTAAGGAAGATGTTATATGTCAATCAAGCAAGTGGACAACCATGGAAAAAGGTATCCAGTATCTGAGGGAATTAGCTGTGCTAGAGACAATTCATCATGATCCGGACAACCCACAATTACCCAAAGATCCAGACGAAGTCCAATGCACACGACCCATGTGGCGGAAGTTTGTACGGAGCGCACCATCGTCCTATGCCAACTCACTGGCAATAATGACCTGGAAAGACGAAGAGGCACCGACAGTGGATGAAGTGGCTCGCCAACTCCGTCAATACGAAGAAAATCTCTCCTCCTCCCTACAAGCCTGCATTTCGGCTGTGGAGAAGCTGTCCGAGGATTTCCAGCAATTCAAAGAGGAGATGTCCTGTTGCCCACCTGTAAGGACCAATGTCTCAGCTATTAGGAGTGAGCGCTCCTCTGCCCAAGAGAGAGAATATAGAAGGTACACACCGCGAGGTGCCCTGTGGTTTTACTTATGTGATCATGGAGAGGACATGAGGAAATGGGATGGAAAACCTACCTCGGTCCTAAATGCACGGGTACGTGAGCTGCGAGGAAAAAACACCACAAAAGGGGATTCTACCAGGAAAAATGCCGCTCCGGTTTCCAAACAGAGTAGAAGGGCTGATCTTATTTCTGATCCTCTTGAAGGGACTTCTGAGCCAATTTTACGAGAAGTGAATACTGGATACTCTGACCAGAATTAGAGGGGCCCTGCCTCCAGCCAGGTGGAGGAAAGGGATAACCGGGTCTATTGGACTGTGTGGATTCGATGGCCTGGCACGTTAGACCCACAGGAGTATAAGGCTCTAGTAGACACCGGCGCACAGTGTACTTTAATGCCATCAAGTTATGAAGGGGCAGAACCCATTTGTATTTCTGGTGTGACAGGGGGATCCCAAGAGTTAACTGTATTGGAAGCTGAAGTAAGCCTAACTGGGAATGAATGGCAGAAACACCCCATTGTGACTGGTCCAGAGGCTCCGTGCATCCTTGGCATAGACTATCTCAGGAGAGGGTATTTTAAGGACCCAAAGGGGTATCGATGGGCTTTTGGTATAGCTGCCTTGGAGACGGAGGGCACGGAACAGCTGTCTACCCTGCCTGGTCTCTCTCAAGACCCTTCGATTGTGGGGTTGCTGAGGGTTGAAGAACAACAAGTACCAATTGCTACCACGACGGTGCACCGGCGGCAATATCGCACCAACCGAGACTCTCTGATTCCCATCCACAAGTTGATTCGCCAAATGGAGAGCCAAGGAGTGATCAGCAAAACTCGCTCACCTTTTAATAGTCCCATATGGCCCGTGCGAAAGTCTAATGGGGAGTGGAGACTAACAGTTGACTATTGCGGCCTGAATGAAGTTACGCCACCACTGAGTGCTGCCGTTCCAGATATGCTAGAACTTCAATACGAACTAGAGTCAAAGGCAGCCAAGTGGTATGCTACAATTGACATTGCTAATGCGTTTTTCTCAATCCCTCTGGCAGCAGAGTGTCGTCCACAATTTGCCTTTACTTGGAGGGGTGTCCCTTGGAATCGATTGCCCCAGGGGTGGAAACACAGCCCCACCATTTGCCATGGACTAATCCAGACTGCACTGGAAAAAGGTGAAGCTCCGGAACACCTGCAATACATTGATGACATCATCGTACGGGGCAACACGGCAGAAGAAGTCTTTGAGAAAGGGAAGAAAATAATCCAAATCCTTCTGAAAGCCGGTTTTGCCATAAAAGAAAGTAAGGTCAAGGGACCTGCACGGGAGATCCAGTTTTTAGGAATAAAATGGCAAGATGGGCGTCGTCAGATCCCAATGGATGTGATTAACAAAATAGCAGCTATGTCTCCACCAACTAATAAAAAGGAAACACAGGCCTTCTTAGGTGTCGTGGGGTTTTGGAGAATGCATATTCCAAATTACAGTCTGATTGTAAGCCCTCTCTATCAAGTGACCCGAAAGAAGAATGATTTTCAATGGGGCCCTGAGCAACAACAAGCCTTTGAACAAATTAAACGGGAGATTGTTCACGCAGTAGCCCTTGGACCAGTCCGGACAGGACAAGATGTTAAAAATGTGCTCTATACTGCAGCTGGGGAGAATGGCCCTACCTGGAGCCTCTGGCAGAAAGCACCTGGGGAGACCCGAGGCCGACCCCTGGGGTTTTGGAGTCGGGGATACAGAGGATCCGAGGCTCGCTATACTCCAACTGAAAAGGAGATATTGGCAGCATATGAAGGAGTTCAAGCTGCCTCAGAAGTTGTTGGTACTGAAACACAGCTCCTCTTAGCACCCCGACTGCCAGTGCTGGGCTGGATGTTCAAAGGGAGGGTCTCCTCTACACATCACGCGACCGATGCCACGTGGAGTAAGTGGATTGCACTCATCACACAACGGGCTCGCATAGGAAACCCCAGTCGCCCAGGAATTTTGGAAGTGATCACGGACTGGCCAGAAGGCAAAGATTTTGGAATGTCGCCAGAGGAGGAGGTGGCACGTGCTGAAGAGGCCCCGCTGTATAATAAACTGCCAGAAAATGAGAGGCAATATGCCCTGTTCACTGACGGATCCTGTCGCATCGTGGGAAAGCATCGGAGGTGGAAAGCTGCCGTATGGAGTCCTACACGACAAGTTGCAGAAACTGCTGAAGGAGAAGGTGAATCGAGTCAGTTTGCAGAGGTGAAAGCCATCCAGCTAGCATTAGATATTGCTGAAAGAGAAAAGTGGCCAGTGCTCTATCTCTATACTGACTCATGGATGGTGGCAAATGCCCTGTGGGGGTGGCTACAGCAATGGAAGCAGAGCAACTGGCAGCGCAGAGGTAAACCCATCTGGGCTGCCGCACTGTGGCAAGATATTGCATCCCGGCTAGAGAATCTGGTTGTAAAAGTACGTCATGTAGATGCTCACATACCCAAGAGTCGGGCCACTGAAGAACATCAAAACAACCAACAGGTGGATCAGGCTGCCAAGATTGAAGTGGCTCAGGTGGACCTGGACTGGCAACATAAGGGTGAGCTATTTATGGCTCGGTGGGCCCATGATACTTCAGGCCATCAGGGAAGAGATGCAACATATAGATGGGCTCGTGACCGAGGGGTGGACTTGACCATGGGCACTATTGCACAGGTTATCCATGAATGTGAAACATGTGCTGCAATTAAGCAAGCCAAGCGGTTAAAGCCCCTGTGGTATGGAGGGCGATGGCTGAAATATAAATATGGAGAAGCCTGGCAGATTGACTATATCACACTCCCACAAACTCGCCAAGGCAAGCGCTATGTGCTCACGATGGTGGAAGCAACCACTGGATGGCTGGAAACATATTCTGTGCCCCATGCCACCGCCCGGAACACTATCCTGGGCCTAGAAAAGCAAGTCTTGTGGCGACATGGCACCCCAGAACGAATTGAGTCAGACAACGGGACTCATTTCCGAAACAACCTCATAGACACCTGGGCCAAAGAGCATGGCATTGAGTGGGTGTATCATATCCCCTATCACGCACCAGCCTCTGGGAAAATTGAGCGATACAATGGACTGTTAAAGACTACATTGAGAGCAATGGGGGGTGGAACTTTCAAACATTGGGATACACATTTAGCAAAAGCCACCTGGTTAGTCAACACCAGAGGATCTGCCAATCGGGGTGGCCCTGCCCAGTCGGAATTTTTACATACTGTAGAAGGGGATAAAGTCCCTGTAGTGCACATAAAAAATATGTTAGGGAAGACAGTCTGGGTTACTCCTGCCTCAGGCAAAGGTAAACCCATTCGTGGGATTGCTTTTGCTCAAGGGCCTGGGTGCACTTGGTGGGTGATGCGAAAAGATGGGGAAGTCCGATGTGTGCCTCAAGGGGATTTAATTTTAGGTGAGAACAGCCAGAATTAAACTGTATATTAGTTGCTATATAACCCTGCTACTGTATATTATCCTTACTATAATTATGTGCTATATCCATAGTACTATAGTAAGAATCACTTAGATCAAGCAAGAAAAGAACTGTGATAAAACTGAGCAAAGCGCAGTAGTGATGGAACCAGAACTGACTCCAGCATGCAACAATCCAACGGTGCACACCATCCTCCTGCTGCGCCAAATGTCACCTGCTTGTCACACTGCACTGAAGCCCAATTCTGCTCTACCGACTGAGAGGACTTTGCACCATCCCTCCTGCCCAGAAAGACTGGTATGACAGATGGAGCCCAGAGTCGGAAACTAAATGAACTCAATGAACATTTTATGAACATGACCCATGAACTAAAGGAATGATATCTCTGTGTGTGTATACATATATATATATCATTGCTCATATGTCTTAAAGGGATGGAAAGGTGATGATTGATCAGGATGTAACTAAAGGTATGGGAACTGTGCATGACGTCAATGGTATAGAATAAGGGGTGGATACTGTCCTGGTTTCAGCTGGGATAGAGTTAACTGTCTTCCTAGTAGCTGGTACAGTGCTATGTTTTGAGTTCAGAGCGAAGAATGTTGATAACACTGATGTTTTCAGTTGTTGCTCAGTAGTGTTTAGACTAATGTCAAGGATTTTTCAGCTTCTCATGCCCAGCCAGTGAGAAAGCTGGAGGGGCACAAGAAGTTGGCACAGGACACAGCCAGGGCACCTGACCCAAACTGGCCAACGGTGTATTCCATACCATGTGACGTCCCATCCAGTACAGAAACGGGGAAGTGGGGGGCAGGGATTCGCCGCTCAGGGGACTGGCTGGGTGTCGGTCGGCGGGTGGTGAGCAATTGCACTGCGTATCATTTGTACATTCCAATCCTTTCATTATTGCTGTTGTCATTTTATTAGTGTTATCATTATTAGTTTCTTCTTTTCTGTTCTATTAAACCGTTCTTATCTCAACCCACGGGTTTTGCTTCTTTTCCCGATTTTCTCCCCCATACCACTGGGTGGGGGGGAGTGAGTGAGCGGCTGCGTGGTGTTTAGTTGCTGGCTGGGGTTAAACCACGACAGTATTAAGAAAAGTAGGATTCAGACACAAAAGCATTTGCTGTACCGCAGGAAGCCACTGAAAGGGTGTTAGATGGAGAGCGAGCCGCTACGTGTCAGACCTACTGCTTCTGTGTCTACTACTGCCCACATGTTTGGGGTGAAGAGAGTTTCTTCCAGAGTGGGGAACTAAGCAAAGTGCTGTGTGATGCTTTCAGTTTAAAGGCTCAGATGCTTGGGCTGATAACTCCTGTCCTGGATACATAAAGTTCTTCCTTCCTTTCACTGCGGGTGAACGTAATGGGCATAACTTGCAGGAAACCGCAAGTGAAAAGTGACCTGAGACCAACACGCAAGAAATGAGTTTCTAGAAATGATGCTATATATATTGTGTGATCAGTAAGTACCTCACTTTTCTGCGGAATAATTGTCCTGGTTTCAGCTGGGATAGAGTTAATTGTCTTCCTAGTAGCTGGTATAGTGCTATGTTTTGAGTTTGGTATGAGATGAATGTTGATACCACTGATGTTTTCAGTTGTTGCTAAATAATGTTTACTCTAAAGTCAAGGATTTTTCAGCTTCTCATGCCCAGCCAGCAAGAAGGCTGGAGGGGCACAAGAAACTGGGAGGGGACACAGCCAGGACAGCTGACCCAAAGTAGTGAACGGGGTATTCCATACCATGTGACATCACATCTAGTATATAAACTGGGGGGAGTGGGGGGATCGGCACTCGGGGACTAAATGGGCGTCGATCGGCATGTAGTGAGCAATTGCATTGTGCATCACTTGCATATTCCAATCCTTTTATTATTATTATTGTCATTTTATTAGTGTTTCCATTATCATTATTAGTTTCTTCTTTTCTGTTCTATTAAACTGTTCTTATCTCAACCCATGAGTTTTACTTCTTTTTCCCGATTCTCTCCCCCATCCCACTGGGTGAGGGGGAAGTGAGTGAGCGGCTGTGTGGTGCTTAGTTGCTGGCTGGGGTTAAACCATGACAATAATACAACTACAAAAGGAAACAGTAAATATACAGAGAAGATCATATGCCTCTGGTGACCATAAAGCCTAAATGGTCACAGCCACTTTTTACTTAAGTGTACATAAGAAAAAGGTGCCTTCAGATACATTATATAAATAATAATGTTATTATTTAGGAACTGTGGCACCGGCTGTGCTGTGCATGCTGGATCTCCAGACCTGCCTGCATAGGCTGTGACTGTATCAGTTCTAACATAAATATGGCCAGGCTGGGTTAGTGATTGAGTGAAGGAGATCTGGAACCTGCAGAGAGGCAGAAGGTAGTGTTCTTCCTTCCCTGTCTGTCTGATGTGGCACCTCAGAATGGTTTAGGGACATTATGTTACTGCCCCTTTAGTTTTCTAAAACAATTAAAGGTACTCTGGGCACTGAAGAACCCTGGCTTTGCCTGTCTGTCATTTCCCACCACATATACATTTGGCATAAGAAAGGATCATTAGGCTCAACTTCCCATTTTCTCTTTGCATAATTATGCCCTGTTGTAGTGAAATGCCCCCTGCAATTTCATCTGGCCGTCATAATCCTCTATGTATCTCGGTGTGAACTGTAAGATGTGGGGCGCATTATTAATCAACTGCCAGGAATTACACTAACAAACTCTATTTCAGATGTGGCTAAAGCAATTTCTCTTGTATGTATGTGCATGTAACTTGGTATTACTCTTGCCTCATCTGGAACATTTAGACTGTTTAAGTATTTTGCATAAGTCTGTTGAACTATGGCTTCATTTAGTACTTCACTTAAAAAAATATTGCAGATGGCTAGAAGGAATTTCTTGAAATACAAGACACATGCTAGCTTATGATCATTACAGCTTGTTTCACATTGTTTGCCAGGTGTTAGCTGTAACCGGCCCCTAATGCAGAGCATTTTACTGGAGCAGTTTACTGCACAGAGCTTCACAGTCAAGTCCCTTAGGATACTCTTTGCAAATGTTTGTGCAGTGGGTAATCTGATAGAGCTGATCAGAACATTTGCAGTTCTGTTTTATTTTATTATTGATTGGAATTTCAGGTTGAGTCTTAATAGGGGAAAATGAATCATTGAACAAGTGTGTACACTGCCCCAGGTATGAACCACAAAACTCCAGGAAGCTGATCAATGCCCAAACAAACCCAGTGACTGTTCTGAAGGACAACCTGCGTACATACCAGAAAACATCTATATTTGTAGATGCAGATATAATTTGGAAAAATGCATCTCTTACTCACAGGAGAATTATTATTTTATTTATAAGCAGTAGATAAAAAGAAGTTCTGATGAGCTTACAAAGTTGTTTAGAGTCATAGACTTTTGATTCCAGAATGGGGTTTGAGCAGACTGAAGCAAAAGTTTAGCTGAGCACTTAGAGAAAGGGCAGAGCTAACAGATCCCCTGGACTTCTTCCTTTTGTATCCTGACACTTCAGCAAGTAATTACAAGCTAAGTATGACAGGAATCAAGAGACATATTGGTCCCTTAAATGTGATCTTTCATCCTTATGCCAAATGATGATATCCTTTCATATAGCCTCTCTTCATGAATTACTTTCTGCAAGACTTGCAGGACAAGGTCCATTGGAATTTAATCCCAGAGTGGAGGAGTTATGATCCAGTGATAGAGATGCTGTGTGTGCTGTATGCAGACTCTTTACTGATGTACTTAGCTTGATTCTTCAAGCCTGGAAACCTGAATAAGCGCTTAAAGAGTGTGTTAACAACTCACATTTATCTTGGCTCATAAAAATGCAGCTCGAACTAATACAGAAAATCCCTTTCTTTTAAGGAAAAGAGACATTTACAGAAGGTTTAGATTAGTTCAGTGGATAGTTAATGTAGGCAGAAAAGATGATTCAGCAAGACGGGAGTGAGATCAAAGCTATTGTGGTTCCTCTTGGATACAAAGATATGTTAGCAGTGGTCAGACCTTTGACAACATATTAATTCATTGTTAAATAGCTGATACTTGGCTTTTCTGTCCTTTGGTATCCCAGAGAGCCTTGGCTTGCTCAAGAGCACTCTGTGGTACTCTGTTGCTCTGGAATATTTCTTCTTATGGTTCACTATGTATGATTTTTCCTGAACAGAAGGTACTGCTTTAGTTCATGCCATCCAGAGTTATAAACCACCTCCTAGCCACCTGCAGTATATGTACACACATGTGCATTTAAATGCAAAGTTTGGTTTAAAAAAACCTGTATTGTTATGCTTGGGATGTTAAAATAAATAATATTTGGAATCCTGCCTGAAGAGACGGCACAATGTACACACAAGTGCTGGTAAACCCCCAAGTTTTGTTTGCTAGCTAGTTAGCTGGAGTGATGTGGGAATGGAGACCATAGGTAGATGGCTTTATCCTTGACAGGGCAGAGACTGTTCTGTATTTTTATTGAATGTCCATTAGTAGCCTGGCCACTCATTGACTTGTGACTCATTAACACAGCTCATCAAAATTTTTTAAATTTGGTAAAAGTCAATTGTCTGAAAATCAGTTAGTCAATCATCCAAGAATCCAACAGCACAGAGTAAAGGGGGGATGCTGTGCATATTAGGTACTAACACTGGGTGTCAAGTTCAATTTTAAATGCTTGTTTTTATTCACAAAACAGAAAGACCAAAGAGCCTGTTCTGCCACACAGAGCCTGTTACTTCAGTGGCTATTTCACAGTCATAGACTGGCTGGGTAAGCCTGCACTGCTCCTGTTAGAATACAAGCATTGCCAGATAGGATCAAGCAGCTGTTTTCTGTTTTTCCTGCAGGCCTAGTGCTCTCTCCTGTTTGTAGCTTTGGTGCAGCTCTCCGTCTTGTCTCCACAGCCCAATTTTCTTTCTCATTTGCAGCGCGATGTCTGTTGGGCAGTCTCATAGCAGTCCTTGCTGTCTTAGTTTCCTGACATATCATGGCTCTTTTTAACTACCCCAGGGCCTATTGTCTTTCACCCAAAAAGCATGTGAAAGTTTGGCCCTTTGCCTGTGATGATTTCACTTAAAAATTGCCATGTGTATTTCTGACATTGCCCAATATATGGATCTCTCATATCTGTCGGTCTGCCTTGGTTGTCAAATACACTTTACCGCTTTGGTCTTGACTTTCTGCAGTCCTGTATGACTGCACATGGGCAGGCATAGATACACGTTTTCAGCTGATGTAGCAAAGGAAATTGTAGTAATGAGGAGCCACAGTCGTTACGTGGTTTTCATTGATCTGGAAAGCTGTGCTGAGCGAGTACCCTGCGGATCAAGCTCCATCGCAGCACTGCTGGTCTGTGGTGTGTGACTGTCCAAACCCATGTGGTTAGTTAGTCTCTACTCAGGAGAAGTTTCTGGTAATTCAAAAAGGAACGTAGGTATGCTTGGACAATTCTTATACACTTTGCCTTCTGTATTTCCTCTGGATTCCATTCATGGATATCTCCATTTCCAGCAGCTACATTTCTTACCTGGTGACACACATGAATCTTCCAGACTCATCCCCTGGCTGCAATGCTGCACTGCCTTGGGACTCCCAAATACAACATTTTTCACCTAGAGTATCACCCTTTCCATTCATTTTGTTTTGGTATTCTTAAGCGGATAAGTCGCTATTTAGTCCAGCATTGAATAGAGCTCTCTACAGGACATTGTTGAAGATGGTCATGGCCATGGCACCCGTCACGACAGGGGCTGAGCTTCAGCCAAGTGTATCCTCCCATGCTTTGCTGTTTCCTGACTTACCTGGCTCACTTCATACTGAAGACAGAGTGCTAAAACTGGGGCAGCAGGATAAATTGGGAGGTTGGTCTCACGTGCAAGTTAAAGCCCAAGGCTAATGTGACAAAACAGATCTGAGACAATTACAAAGTCCTCTTCCCATTTCTGCAGTTTGATTGAAACAATCTTAGGAGCTCATACTGACAGAGTGCAGCTCCAAGGCAGAAGTAAGAAAGTGAAGTTTCTTATCCAGGTTGTACTTAAATTCTAGACCTTCTATAGGCCATAGATTAAAGGGGAAGAAAATAAATTACTGAACTTCAAGCCTGAGTGACGGATGAAGCACCCAGCAGCAGCCTCCTTCCTCCTTCCAAATTCACAGGCCCTGATCCTGCCAGCAGTCTGTGAGGTGCTTGGCGAGGAAATCCAAGGTGATAGACGAAGCACCTAGCTGCAGCCACTAGCTAGCTGCATATGCCTGTATTTTCTGTACACACGAAATGAACTTAGACCTTTATAAGGAGAGTTAGTAAGGCAAACCAGACTAATGTAGCTAACCCACAGACATGGTATTGAATCCATATGCATGACCAGCCATTTTTTATAGTGAAAAAACTCACTGTGAGGCATCAGATCAGCTCCAGAAAGACAGGTGGTAGTTCAAGGATAGCTTTATGTAGCCAAAATCTAGAAATCCCATTTTGGATCTTTCAAACCAAGAAGGTAGTCTATGAATTTAGCCCCAGAAGCTGCCCTGCTCTTGGCTCTAGAATGGGCAAGCACAGCAGGATTATGGTAAACCACAAGACTCCTGAGATTTTACCTTGCCAGAAGGAGAAAAATTAAGGTCTAGCAAAAGAACTGCATGATGGATGTTGCTTGAATTGCTGGCCAGAAGACAAATTGGGGGAGTCAAACTGGAGCCAACAAAAAGTTCAGTATAAATCGCAAGAAAAATATATTTACATGTTTGAAAACTATAGCAAATGAACTGGATGTAGGTAAGCTGACAGATGAACTGTCATTTTGGAATTATTTTTGGAAAGAGTTCACAAGTGTTTCTCATTCCTTCAATGGGGCCAGACTGGACTTTTTGGGGTTTGTATGTTAAAATGTCGAAACAGAAATACATTTCATGCAGCTGTAGCAGTGACAAGAAATGGATGATTGCTAGCTTATTCTAGTGCCTGAAGAGCTTCTTCAAGTGTGGTTGGCCAGCTCTTCCTTTCTGCACTGTCTCTGCTTTCATTTCCTCAAGAAATGCCTTGATTTTTCTGTCTGGGATCCTCAGCATTTTGAAAGACCTCCAAGGCATCCACAGGCTGCATGAGGTAAGTCCTCAAACACTGAGGAGCCACTCTGAGCTTCACCCCCATTGGCATTGTTCTCAGTTCAGACAGCAGGACAGAACTCTTCAGGCGCTTCATGACTCAACACCATGCCAGCATCAAAGCAGACCACCAAGGCACCCACTGATTTCCACAGGGGTGACTTTTATTTCAGTGCACCAAGGAGGCTTTTTCTTAGCTGGTGTCTTTTGTAGTGCCTTTTTGATTGGCTTTGAATTAGGTGAAAGCAGTAAGTCATTATTTATATATTTAGCAAATGCTGTTGCATCAGCACTATTTTTGACATTTAAATGCATGCAGCAAAATTAGCTGAGTCGGTTAACTCCCCATTTCAAATGAGAAGCGCTGCCAGTATGTCAATCAGGCAAGGTTGCGTCCCCACTGGGAGGCCAGCTACGGCTTTGAGGAGGCTGACCTGACAGAGAGAGCGATCCAGACAGGGCCCTTGAAGGGCATTCCCAAGTCCGGCTGTCTAGTCAATAGGGCTGCCTCTGGGATGTCTTATAAGCGCTCCCACTGCACTGGCAGGGAGAGAGCGGAGGAGCGGTTGGTCCTTGCAGTGCCCTCAGCCCGTCCGGGCCCTCTGGGAGCCTGTTCAACCCCACGTCCCGCCCGTGAACAGCAAGGCATTGCCAGGGACGCTCCCGGCAGGACACCCTGCTGCCCTTCACTGGGCAGGTATGTCCAGGAGGGGATGGCCTTCCTGAAGCCAGCCAGCACCACTGCACGTGCTGCGTCTCAGAGAGGTTTGTGTTGGCTCACCATGCACCGGACACATTCTCATAATATGGTAATTTACTCATGAATATACAGGGGGCAGAACAGGACAATAAACCTTTTGCCTTTTAAGGGCAGATATGAAACATTTAAACGTCCATGACCCAGAATCTCACCTATCCTTGCAGCATATTCAGATGTCTCCCAACATTTGATTTTACTGTCTTTTTCCTGGTTTAGATACCTATGTGTCCTGTACTAACCAGTTAAGAGATTTGAATCTTTCCCACACTTGTCCCTATGATGTTCCCTTTTACTGTTACCATTTTTAAACAGTGGAGCAAGAAATTTGAAAAACATACTGGCAGGACTGGTTCCCAGATAATAGTAAATATGCAGGATTTCAGAAGAACCTTTGCTTTATTTGGACTGAAGGTATGCAACAGTAAACAAATAATATTTATTGGGAAGAAGCTATGAAATCACACTATAAAAACAGGAAATAGATGAAGAGTAACTCGTTGAGTACTATGAATAAGCATGCATGCATTTATGATGGAAATACCTGCTTATACTTTAAATAAAGTGTAAACAAGTGAATATAAAATTTACTCGTTTTACCAAAGCAAATATAATCAATGCTTTTATTTTTTTCCCTTGATTTTTTTTCTTTCTCTGTTTTTATATTGTCTTCTTTTCAGTTCTGCCCTTACAATGTGGATTTCAGGCTAAATATTTATGTTACTCGGGTTTTCTTAGAAGCTGGAATAATACTGTTGCAATTTACCAATATGATACAACAAAGAAAAATCCCAGCAGAGGTGGAAGAGTGGAGGGACACACCGCATTATCTTTGTACCTGTACTGATTTTAGACTTAGTGGTACTAACAAGCCAAAAGTATTATTCTGTTGGTTGTTGCTGTTGTTGTTATATGGTTCAGGATTCTGTAGTTCCTCAAACATTGTTGGTATTTTTGTTCTGCAACTGAATGGATTTGTTCTCTCATCTGTACATGAGAGATTAATTTGTCACATTCCCATTAGCATTAATAGGACCTACTTGCAGAAATCTCTTGACGAATCTGAGCCACGTCATTCAATAGCAATGCAGGCCTCATTCTGCTCCGGAGGCAGCCATACGCTGTCTACAGACCTGTGTGAAATGAATGAAAACGGGGGTGTGGACTCAGTGTGCTGTGTTTCATTCTTTGCAAGTCAGTCTCTTGAAGAACTGGGAGTGAAGCTGTCCTGGCATTGAGGACCATTCTCTCAAATAATGAGCCTTGAATTTTATCATCCACATTTTTGTCTTTGTTCTACTGTTGTAAAGCAAAAAAGAAATCCAACTCAGAGATACGGAAAAATAGTAAATACAGAGAATAGTATAGTAAACATGGAGAAAATAGTAAATAAAAATGTTCCATTACCACTTTAGTGAAACTTTCTCTTTTGAGAAAGATTTCATGGAACATAAAAAGACAGCAAAATAAAAAAAAAAAATCTCAGTGTTACATATAACTGGGCAAAGGTTTCTGCTGCCTATCTAATGTAACAACTTCTTTGTTTCTATTCTTGAATAAGAAGCTGCTCAAGGTAAGTTGTACAGGCAAAGTTATAATCAATGTCAATTCACCTAGTTGGATTTAGAAACTGCAGAACATTTGATACATGAGAAGAGAAAGTACTTTGAGCTACCTAGAGAACAAAAGCACAGGCCCTGACCCTGCTAGCAGTCTGTGAGGTGCTGGCGAGGAAATCCAAAGCAACCGACCTGGATTACAACAAATCTGAGACTCTGACCCAGGGTGACAAACGTGAAGGAGACTCAGAGAAGACTGACAGAAGCTGGAATGAGTTTTTTTAGCAGCTCCAGACGGAATCTTAAGAAAGCTACTGCCGGTGATGTTTGCCTGGAAGCCACATGAATCACATTGACTTCCCAGAAGCTGTTTGAAGGCTGGAGGTTGGACATAATTCTAATTTGTCACTATGCCTTTGACTGTAAGCACTTCAATCTGTGTTGGGGGACTTCACCACCAGGTGCTTCAGCACTGAAGGTTTTTACAGACTGCCACATCATCCACTTCGCAAGCTAAACAGGCTTTGTTTAGTTCTCAGTTTTCTGTAGGATGAATTACACATCTCTCATCTCAGAGGATACAGCCTCCTCTCTGTGGAAGAAAGCATGATTACTTCAACTAGAAAACAGACAACATGTCTGCAGTTTGATCTGAATCTTTCAGTCCTGAATCTCATGGTAAAACTGAGATTGAACCTCAGCATGCTGTGAAATAATCTTTACAGACTGGGGATGTGTCTTTGAACTAGTGAAGACAGAACTGCCTATTTTGAAAAGAGAGGAAGAGATAATGCATCTACTAAGAAGAGGCAGGACAGTGGTTTATTGTTCTAACTGATCATAACTCCACTGGTTCTTTGATAAATCCATCTTAGCATACCTGCACAAGAAGACTACAAATCAGGAGATGCATAATCACCTGAGCTTAGGTACAGGCCTTCCAACTGACAGGCACGATAAATAAGGTATAAACTAGAACTAGTTAAAAAACCAGTTCTTTGAAGAATATTAACTCAGCATTGATTCATTTTTAAATGCCCTTTTGCAGAAAAATGTTACCACTTCTAGAGCAGCCAGTACCTCAATAAGCCCTCTGCCTCTAAGTGAAAAAAAAATAAGACCCTCTGTCTTAGTTAAACTGCACCTGGCATGAGAGCAAGCATTGTAAGATGGTACTGCCATCTTCATGAATAAGGAACATTTGATTTATTTATTAGTTTGAAAGTGAGAAGATTCTGGGAATTTGCTGTCAAGCCAAAAGACTTTCTATTGTATTACCTGTTCTTCCAATTTGTATTAATGAAGCTGCAGAGAGAAAGAAACTAACAACTGACTTAGTCTTTTATAAGTTATTTCCTCAGTTATTTCCTAAGTAAACACAAAAAGTAATGGAGTCCTCTATATTCATATTCCCTCAGCAGTGGTTTAGGACCTACATCACTTCAGGTTGTCATCTAGGTCCTAGGACACAATCCCAGGTAAGAAGTGCTTAGGAAATGAAAGTCTCCTGTCACCTATGTGCTAGGAGAAAGTGATGGAAAGGTTATTTCCTACCTTGTTTTCTCATGGCTGGTCACTGTAAAGAAAAAGAGGGGTAAGAAATGAGTAAATACTCACCCTGTGTACCTTGTTGTTTATCATTTTGCACATCAGGGATTACAGTTTAAAGGTAAGGTAGAACATTTATTTGAATAGTCCATCAGAGATGCTCTTTATGCAAGGTCTGCATCAGTTACCAATACTTTGCCATTATGAAAGACAGTATTTTTCTATTATATCAGAAACTGTAGACCTCCTGCGGGCTGATGAAATACTTCTTATTAGACCCAAGGGCCTAGCTGTTCAATAAATTACGAGCAGGAAATCCAAGACATGTTATCTCTTCTCTCTAACGCTACCTGAATTAATTGGCAAATTGTTCTCTGTTGCATAACAGGTGCAAAACACATCATATCCCGCGCCTTGCTCCTTCTGAGACAGCCATCTGAGGTGCCCTGTTGCTTTCTGTGCAGCAGGTCTTCTGTATCAGATTTCAAAATTGAAATCTTGCCTGCTGTCTGTGAGCACGGAGATCTTTACTGCCTACTGCAACACATTTGGCAATGTGCTGATGATGTGTGTTGACTGTGGCATATTCAGAAATCCTAGGAATAAAAAGTGCCAGAAAATGTAAAGTATTGCTCCTTATTTTTGTCATGTATCTAAACAGGCAGTAAGGGAAATAACTGAATTTCATTTAAAGATATTGCTTGTCAAGGGTCAATCCCTAGCCCATTCCAAACCAACACAAGTTCTACTGTTACCTCGAATGAGATCAGGGTTAGGAATGTAAATCTTAATAGGTGCATCTGATACTTAGAAACCCGCATCTGCTCCCCAGCTAGCAAATAGTGCCATATTGAACTCCCTCATACAAATATAGTAATTAGCTCTTAGTTACTTGCAAGCAGTAGCGTTCTGAACATTAAGCCAGATGAGGTAGCTTTCACATAATGAATTTGGGAGTTCCTTCTCGAGTCAGACAGATACTGGTAGCAGAGAATCAGGCTCACTGTCCTTTGAGCACTTACAAATGGAGCAGTCAGGAGGTTTGTATTGCGTGGCAAGATATGGGGATAAGATTTTGAATCTCTCCTAAGCTACAGTCCCTTCTAAAAAAAAAAAAAAAATTGTTTGTATTTGCAGAAAATTTGTAGGCAATTTTCTGTTTGCCACACGCAGCTCCTTCCTTTGGATTCAAGTAGAACTGAAGGTAGAAATCCGAGCTCAATTGTCAGATGCAAGCAGGGCAGGCAGTGGGTGGCCCTGCTCCTGGCTGTGCCTCTGCGGTGAGCACTAGCCTCCCTCCGCTGTTCTGATTTCTCTTTCCCTCTGCGTCCTGTGGTGCCTGCTAAGTAAGGCAGTTGCCACAATCAAAGCTAGAACCTCAGGACACAAAACCATCTCCGGGAAAAAACAACCTCTTGTGCACTAGACAGGCCGATTGAGGATGGCAGTGCACACAGAATAGCAGCAGCAGCCCTGACCTCCACATGGCTTAGCAAAACAATCAAAAATTGCATTGTTGTCTCAATTGTGTGTGAAAGCAATGATTAACAAGTGTGTTTTAGCAAAAAGGGAAAAAGGAGACAGTGGCTTGTGCTGAGGATGTTCTCCACAGGAGACCGTGGCAGGCAACAACAGTGTAGGAAAACACCCTAATCCTGAGGCCAAGTGGCTGCAGCGGGGACACCAAATTTCCGTAGCTGTGAACAAGACCTATGGGCTACCCAGTCCAGCATGAGGTCTCCAGCAGTAAGCAATTTCAGCTCCATCAAAGAAGGAATTACAAAGTACAGGAAGCACTGTAACAGGCAAAGAGATAAGCCAACCTCATCCTAATTCTTAATTTGGGACTGGCTTGACATCTGAAATAAGAAATCATCTGGTCTTTCCAAATAGTGTGTTTGTGGGTTCACAATTGTGCAAGGACAGGTGAGGGAGGTGGAAATAGCATTAGTTATTATAAATGATTATATATAGTACATACAGCTTAGATGAAGAGAACATTATTATGGCTGCAAAGTCAAGAGCAGTCATTAGGACAGCCTGTGCTTGAGACTGCCCAGGAGTAAGGCCAGATCACATCTTCGTAAAAGCTGCTCTTCTCAGTGCCTAGCTTTGTAGTAGTGGGTGAAACAGCCTACCTCTACTTCCAGTAACACATTTCCACCCCCATTTTCTCATCCCTTAAGACACTGTGCTCTGGTGTGAAAACTAGTTCAAAGTCCAGTTCATACAGGACTCTGTAAGGGAAAGCCTGTCACCTACGTGATGCTCATAATTTAGGGTGGATTGAAGTTAAATTTCACTTGCATGAGCCATTCCTCAAAGACAGTTGAGCATTAGCAGCTGCAAAGGCTGCTGAGTGTGAGGAGCAGTTTATGCCACTCAAACTGTATCTTAGAACACCTTCATAAAGACCATTTTCATCTTCAAGGACTGAAAACTTCCACATGGTTAGATCCATTATGGCTCCTCTGCAGGTTTGCTTAGCAATCCTTCTTAAAAAGCAATTTTAAAAGGCAAACTAAAGATCTAATTCTGGCACTGAAGAGCAGCTAGACACAGTAACTGCTGGACCATTACACTAATTGCAACTTTAATGTTTTAAAGAACAGCCAGGTAAGTTTACCTCAGCTTTGCAAAGGTATATTATTTAACAAATACACACACTACAGTCTCCTTTTCTATCTAGATAATGTAAAGGAGAAAACAAGCTTTTTTTGACTGTTGGCTCTGAGGTTTTGAATGTTGGCTTTTTGATTTAATTTAAATCTTGTTTATTGAAACCTTCAGAGCTTATTCAGTAATTTTCTTTACTCCAGACAATTTACATTGCCACGTTGTTGTGACTTACAGATCATATTGAACCATGTCAGATACCATCTGAGGCGTAAGTGTATATGAGGAACAAAAACAGTACTACCTGATGTAGAACTTACATATAAACTTATAGAAAGCATTCTGTGACATCTATTTTAATTTTTTTAATGCCAAACATAACATAGCACAGATAAGACACATTGGAGAACTGGGACTCTAGTTAGAAAAATGTGGGGGGTTCTTAAGTTTATCTTGATTGTCTTATCAGTATTTTTGACAGAATACATTTCAGGCATCTTCTTAAATGTGGACCCTTGCTAACTATAGCAGCTTATATGAAATATGAAAGCCAGTCATTCTAGATAGCTTATATTAGACCTAAGAATCTATAAAATCAGTCCTTCACCATTGGACAGACTGGACACTGGCTACTTGTAGGTCTCAAAATCTAACATGAAATTAAAAACCATTCTAAATGAGGTATGTTTCTAATGGAAGTTTGTATCAATTGGTCTTGGCCCTAAAGAATTTTTTCCTGACAATAGCTGGGAAGCAAACATATTTTCTGATAAAGTTTGCAGCTAATGGGAGAAATTGGAAGAGTTAAAATAATGGAGAGAGATGGTCATGGATAGAGCAATTGGGACCATTTAGCACACCAGCTGCCATGATCAATATGCAATTAATACTTCCAGGAACACAGAATTCTTGATGTTTTAACAGCCTTTCATTGTTTTAAATTCTTTGCCTTGATTTGAAGGTATTCTGAGATGTATAATATACTGGTGCCTTTCATACTTCACTTCAGTGTTTAAATTACCCTCAGTGTTTAAACATCAGTGCTTTTATTTCAAAAAGTGCTTGTTACCTGGAAAAGTCCTAATGACAGTTTGGCTCTAAAGAAACCGCCACCACAGAAATGCTGGAAGTACTCTGCAGGAGTGGAGAAGAATTGCCTCCGTTCCTGCTAGCAGCTGAGATGACAAGACTGTCCCGTCATACAGAATGAAGTGTTGGAAATGCTACATAAGGTTAACTGGTAGAGCACTGGGACACAAGTACGGTAATAAAGACAGATAAGAGGCTAAAAATCAGGATGGCACACAGCTTCCCTCCTTCTTCTTCTTCTTTTTTTTTTAAAAATCTATAATTTTTCCAAAATAAGTATGTTTTTTCAAATGCGTTTCCAGTCAACCAGAAAAGAGGAGGAGGAGCAGTCGGGAAAAGAGCAAACTGCAGAGCAGGAAACCAGAGCTCAGCCTGTCTGTGTGCCACTCACATAACCAGGTATGGGCCCCTTCAAAATGTAATCCTGTTTGTGTCACTGTTTGCTATACTCCCTAACTGGATTAAAAAGAAAAAGAAGACGACAAATCCAAATCCTCCGAGGGCTATCTTTGGAACATCCTCAGAGATTAATGGCAGGCTCACAAATAGGAAACTGTTTATAAGATTCATTTGTGGCGTGCCTCTGGATTAGGAGGCTGAGGAATTCATAACAGTACCGGCAGAATAATGGAGAAAAACTTCAAAACAAACTTTTCAGATTCTCAGATTACGCTGTCATTCTTCATTTGGGGCTAGTGTGATACAACCAACCTGTATCTTTTTTGCCTGAAAGAAAAAGAGAATTTTCTAGGGTTTATTTATTTGTTTGATATTTTGCAACTGTTTGGGATTAATGAAGTGTGGATTTGTGAAGTGTGCGAAGTCTGGCAACGTGCTGTTTACCTCTGGCTCCAAGAGGAGGATGATCTAGACTGACAGGAGGCTCCTGCTATGTCTGAAACAGTGTAAAATAGGAAGAAAAAGAGCAGAACAAAGAATGCTTGAGACATTCTGTGTCCATTGGAAGTATTCTGTATATTATGTGATATTCCAAACTTGAAACTGTCCAAGAATAGTAATTTGAGTACTTCCAGCCTCAAATTTACAAACCTCACAACTCATATCCCTTCAAAATCATGGTACTGGCTTCAAAAAAATAAGGTATTAAAAAAAAAGGCATAGCAAAATAAAACTCATTAAATTTCTTAGGTTATTATTTTTCTCCATCTTGTTACTGAATATTTAGATTAAATTTTACAGTTCCTTACATATTATGAGGATTAGAAGCTTAATTTTTCCAAATGGTAACCTCAACCTCCAGTTAATCCACAGATTAAGGAGCTGGTGCCCTGTGACTCTTGCCAAGGCTACTGAAACTGATTCAGTCTTGAGAGAAGTTGGTCTTACATAAACCATAATGTCTCCAGTGCCTGAAATTTAACTTTGAAGAATTGTGATGGGTGTTTGTGGGAACTGTGAACATGGAGAATCTTCTGCACTAGCCAAGGCTGATTGATTGAAAAATCATGTCAGGTAGAAAAAAAGTGAGCAAGTGATTTGGAGACCTACTGGTCAGGCAGATCCCATGTGCTACTTTCTATACAGAAATGTGTGTGCTCTGGCTACTGATTAAGACTGATTCCCTCTCCTTTTCACTCATACAAAATATCATTTATCATTCCTGGCTGACACTTCCATTTGTGCACTGTGACCCCTTCAGAGGCAGAAGAAAAGACACACTTGCCTAACACTGAGCCTTCTTTTATCACCTGATATGAAAAGACTTCTATTTGCCCCATTAATAAACATGGTTAAATGGCAGCACCTGGAATGCAATGAACTCAAGAGACTGGATGCTAGATGTGGTACAGGTATATGTTATGTAGGAGCCTCTACACCGAACAGCTTCTGGGTTTTAGGTCTTATTTTAACTCAGGGTCTTACGGAAAGACCCTGGGTCTTATAGAATCTTATAGGAAGGTTCTGGTGGGTCTTTTTTTTTAGTTAAAGGTCTTTTCAACTCTCCTGTAAGTACATACCAGAACAGCACAGATAACTAGATGTATATACCAAACATCAATTTAACTGCTTGAATCATCAATGCATTGATGCTGCTTATACTTCATTAGTTCACAATCCTATTTATATAACAAAGTACATTTGTGTTTAGTAATGATAATGGTGATATTTGTTTAATGAGTTTTTTTCTTAAGGCCAGACTGCTGATTACCTAAACCTTCAGGGGCTATGGAGAAATACAGCTGTAAAGAAACAGACAGTTTATATGTTACATATTTTTATTCATTTGGAGTGTCCATAACATAGGCACTGCTACTCCAGGACATAAATGAGACCCCCCATACAACTGATTAAAAAATATTTTGCAAAAAAAATATAAAGTGCCAAACCTGAAATCTCTAAGCAGTTAGTAGGCAAACTGCTGTATTAACAAGATGACCCACATGACCAATATTACCATGTGACTGGTGTTTATTGCTTAATTTAGTTTTTTAAACTCACAATTTTCAAGCCAGCTTCATGACTCTGAGGGATCTGTTGTGCACACTTGGAAATGGCAGTACTACAACCCCAAATCTTTACCTGCACTTTTTCAAGATTGGCACTTTATGTTACAGCCCAGTATGCAGAAAGCAGCAATCCTCAGATGTCCTACCACCTTCTTACTAGTTCACATCACTGCACGTAAGCAAAATCCTTTAAGGTTATTTTGGTGATCAGTGCGTTCCAAGGAAGGGATAAGTGTACTCTCTAAGTAACTGCTGACACTAGAAGGCATTTTGTAGCATAGATCTTCTCTGCAGTTATCACTTGGCCCCTGACCTTCTCTCCTGTGATTTTTTAGAACTGTGGAAGGTTTTATATTCCAAATTTTCCAATACCTCTTTTCCTGATATTTTATTAAAAAAAAAAAATTAAGAGCATTTTTTTTAAATTCACTTTGAGACAAGTTCAAGTTGGATCTGACTTACGACTTGCTTAGATGGAAAACAATACCTACAAAACCCTAAAACTTTGCTACCTCAAACCCTGTGAAGTAAAAACAGCTGTGAAATTTCAACACAATGCTTTGCATATATTTGCTTGTATTTTTTTTTTTTTTCCCTACTGGGAATCAATCAACAAGTGTGAATTAGGCTATCACCATTTGAAGGGAATACTTCTGTGCTAGATGTGCAGCTCCTGGGCCTACTGACAAGGGCTGATACAGGGGAATTTTAGTGAAGAACTGTCAGTTTTCTAAATCATTCCTATTTTCCAGCAATTCCTGCTTTTTTATTACTATAACCCCCACCTGTGCTTATGGGCTTGTTGAGACTGTGGAGATAGTTTTGGAGTGGGAATTTTCAAAATTCTTTTGATTGCAGTTTTAATTGGATTCATTAATTACCACTGAGCTTTTAAATTATTTTCCTGTTTGTCAAGTGTTCTGTATCACACGTGCAGCTAAAAAAGCCTGAAAACCACATTCTGTAAATTCAAAGTAATACAAACATTTCTCCTTTAGGAACTGGGTTAGGTCACAGGACATGAAAGAGCTGTTGAATAGTCACAACTTTTCATCTGCACTGATCTGGGTTGGATGTGAAGGGTTTTGTATCCTATTAACAATCTCCTCAGCTAACCAGCCCCTTAAATGTGATTACAAGGATCATGCATCTAAGACCTTCAAAAGGGGTTACGGAGCTCTTTTGATCAACTAAAGAAAATATCTGGCAAAGCTCACAGTTGCTTCAGAGAAATGTATGTATTCAATAAATAACTCATGCTTTTGGGCATGCTTGGTAATTCATTATGGTGGATGGTATTTATGATCAAAGGAATAACAAGATAGCTGTAGACAAACTCTGTGGTGGTTTTCCTAGAGGATATTTACTCAGGTGTCACAGGAAGTATTGTTTCTCTGTAATAAACACCAAAAGGGGAGGAGTTCCTCATATTTGCTACAGGCTGTGCTCAGTTAAGCAGCCAGAGAGGTCAAAAAGCAGTTCCCCAGAGAGGTAAGTTCTTTAATTCTTATAGTGGTGGTCTCTCTTCTGCTAGTTAAACATGCTTGTTTATTTTCTTAAGTTACCATTTATATATCTGCTGATCTTTTTGTACATCACTTGTTATTTGCGTATGTACGTAATTAGCCAACAAAACATCTCCTCATGGGTAGAATACTATTAAAAGCTCAATTATAAAGAAAAGAAAATAGATGAAAAGAGGGAATGCATGCCTTAGGTCCCACAAGCCCCCTATGGCTGAGCTTTGCCCAGGATTCAGAGCACAGCAGCAGGCGGACCTCCTTTTGTAGGGTGGTCCGCAGCATCCAGCACAGCAGGATCCTGACTTTATTTGGATGTAGTAAGGATTTTCACAATACAGGAAATAGTTTATTAAATAAATTACAGTCTTAATTTGGTGCCTTACTTATGAGAGCACCTTTTTTTCTTTTTGTCATTAGAAGCTTCTAGGAATGTGAAAGTCTGAGTTTATCAGCTCTGAAGTAAAAGAGGTCCATTCTACTTATGTACGCTTCTGGTGCATTATATTACAATGAAGAGTAAGACTTATTCTCTAAGCAACTGTCTAGTGTCATCTAATGTTGAAGATGCTCTGAAAGGGTATCTGTTCATACTTCTTTCATATTTCTCACATAGTAATTTAAAAATAGTTTTCAGACTTACACCCACAATATTTCTAATGAAGTTAAAAACTATGTTGAAAGGCAAGGAGAGTCTGAAACCAATCTAATCGCAACCTGCTAAAAAGATAGTGTAGTATAGATGCTGTCTCGTGGCATTAAGCACAACTTAACTTCATACCAGGTTCTAGCTGGAGATGATCACACTTAATTTATCTTTTAATATGTATCTAGATATTGTCAATACATAATACTTGTCCTTAATTATTTCAAATTTATTTTGGGGGAGAGGGAGCCTATACCCACATTCACTCAGGAACTTTGAAATCTCACCTGGAAGGCTTCCTAGATAAAAGCAGAGCCATAAATTTTTGGGAAAGAGGGGCAAAGCCAAGGCATGTTGAGATGGAAAAAGAAGAACATGAAGGAGTGAAAATAAAGGGAAAGGAGAAATGTGGCTAGGCTGCATGACACTGCATGTCACTTAATCACTTCATGCCTAGGTTTTCCAACACAATCAGTGTCTATTTGACACAAAGATTGTCGTTCGCTAAGGGCTGAAACTCCCCGTTTGTTTGCACAGTGCCTACCTTCATAGGCCTCAGAGGATGGTTGTGACTTTTACTGGTTTAAACTAGGATCTTTCCTGCAGCAACGGACTGTCATTACTTACACATCATTCGGGATCATTTAAATGAAACAGATACTAGTTTGGGGGAGTTTTGCAGACCAGTTCACCTGAATAATTAATTAATGCAGAAGACCAAAGTGTGTACAATATTTCACTCCAAATGGACTCAGTTAGCTGAGTCGCATAACGGATTTTTGCCTTTGAGGACCCTTTGACAGAAGAAGGAGCAGTCACAGGGAATTTCAGGTCTTCAGAGCTGAGGGACAGTGACTTTGGTACACAGATACTGAGAAGCAGACAAGGTGGGCAGCAGTGGTTTTAAGACAGCACTGCTAGGAGTGGAAGGGGATGTGTGAACCAATCGCTGAAGTTATTGTCTTTTCTGGCTCCTAAGATTGTGCCTAATCACTTTTCAGCTCCTTGCTCCAGGCCTCCTTGCTGGGAGGAGAGGTATGAGCGTCTACTATCCCCTTTTTCTACCTGGGTTTCCACTGAGAGGCTTCTAGCCTTTTTTCATGGTGCACTCTGGTCAAGCTTCTGCATGATCAGAGGATTAGACTGTCATGCTTCTGCATGTGACCTGCCATCCAGCCACACACGGGGCCTAAAGGCAGTGGGTGCGAGGCACTCGTAAGCACAACTAAAATCAATGAGAGCTTTGCTCAGGGGGGAGGAAGCTTTGCACAAGTAGCAATTCAAGCTTAAAAGATATGGATGTTTTTACAGCTGAGGCCCTATTCTGCTAGTGTTTCCAACCCCAATTAGTAAAATGGGATTACAAAACTAGGGAGCTCATTTTGTGTTTTTATAGGGTCTCAACCAGGGGAGGAGGAATGGTTATGAAGGGACAGAGCAGCCAGCAATGAAAGGAGTTAATAGAGACTATATGGCACCTTAAACTTTCCCTCATAAATTCCTATGTGCATAATGCTGCGCACAGTCTAAAAATGCTAACAATTTTTATACAGTAAAGAAGTAGTGCTTTGCTGAAGGGAATTAAGGAAGTCTCTTGTCCTTACAAATATCTGGCTTGTGGCTGTTTAGCTTTGGGGTTTAAGAATATAGAAGTTTTTATTGATGATTTTCCCACAGTGAGGGATTTCATAAGGCTTCTTGTCCATGTGACTTCTGTGATATCTGGGATGGGATAAGCAGCCTTTCCCATCACGGATATATTCACATGGAAAGGCCATCCGTGAACTACCTAGCCTCTACTCTGCTTTTGTGAAAGACGTAGAACATAGCTCTGAAACAACTCCCCTACTGTCAGACCTGTCTGAAAACAAAAACCAGGTTCAAATTAGAAAAATGGAAGGAGACAAACTCAACACAACAGCAGAAGTCTCCAATGGAGGCACACGTTCCCCGGTGCTGATTAAGTTTGGCTGCTTCTTTGCAGTGGATGTGGCAGGGGTCCTCCAAAGGAAACCTAAGAAGCATAATTAAAGCCTGGCTCACACATCACATAGGAGCTGTATAAAATTAATCCATTTCCCAATTTTTGAGTACGTTGTCTTGCAACTTCACCCTGCTACCATGTATTATGCTTATGTTGTGCTGCCCGCCGTGTAGCCACCTCTCTGCAACGGGTAATAACGCGAGCTCTGTGCACACACCAGATCTCCATTATTTTTAGCGGACCAGGTAAGTCCATCAGGTTTACGCAGGGCAGCGCGGCCATCGGCAGCCCCAGGGCCGCGATTCGCAGCTCTCCTGTACTAGGTCAGCGGCCTCCCTGGACCCTCCGCGGCCGGCAGGTGCGACGCAATCTCCCGTGGGGTGGATCAGGCCCCGGGGGCTGTGACCCCGCTCCGGAGGCGGTCGGCCCGGGACCCCGGGTTGGCTGTGGCCCAGCCGGGCCGGCGCGGCTCGGCCGCACGCTCGGCAACCGCTCGCTTCCCCGCCGGGAGGGGAGGCCGGGCCGCCCCGGCGCCCCTCGCCGCGCCCTGCCCGGGGCGGGCCGAGCCCTCCCGGCTTTGCCGGCCCTTGCGGGGGATTAGCGGGGCAAACCGCTCATCCGCCGCTGACCCCGAGGCGGGACTGCGGACGGGCCGGGGCCGTCCGGAGGAGGAGGGCGAGTCCGAGGCACAGTCGCCGGAGGTGGCGCGGCCCCAGCCCCCTCGGCGGGGCTGGCTCTGCGGGGACCGGAGGTTTCGCTGCGGGTAATCCCCGGCCCGGGAGCGGCGGGCAGGACTGAAGCGGGGTGGGGGGGTCCCGGGACCGGTGACCGACTGCCGGCTCCGCCGCCAGTGTGTAACCCCCCCCGCCCTCGGCAGGGAGCCGCCGCGGCGGGATCCGCGCTGCCCGGCGGCCACGCCTCACCGAGGGGCTGCGGGGCGGCCCGGCCCCCCCGACATGGCGGCCCGGCCCCCGCAGGGTGGCGCGGCGGGCAGGACGGGCCGAGACGGCACCTCCCGCCGCCGGCGGCAGCCCCCGCGTCGGGACGGGCGCTCCAGGCAGCTGCGGAGCGGGCAGGCGTGGCCGGGGTGCGCGGCCTGCGAGCGGGGCTGCTCGGGGCCCGGCAGGTCCCGGCCCCGGGAGGCGTGTGGAGGGTGCGGGTTGGCACTGGCCCTGGCCTCGGCCCCTGGGCTCTCTCGTTCAGCCCCCCTGGTTGTTTCTACTTATGTGTTTGTTTGTTTATTTGTTTGTTTTCTGTGAGCGAGTTTCTGGGTAAGGAAGGTGTGGTGGAACCGGTCAGGGCGCTGGGGCTGGCAGCAGGCGCTCGCAGAGCAGAGCAAGCGCTGCCCGCCCTGCCGTGCAGTGTGACGCGCAGGCCTGCAGCGTGACCGTCGGCCTCGGCAAGACACGTGTGAAATCTTACTGGGCCCCAACGTACACTCATACCCCGAAATGTCTTGCCTGGTAGTGTTAAGTGCTAGCAAATTTGCCTGTTGTCTGTAATGCCTTCCTTATCTTGCTGTCAAATGACTTCATCGCCTTAATTTCAAGCCCTGCCAAAGCACATTGATACAGCTGCTAAATTAATTTTGAGTTGCCACTTTGCTGCTTTTAGAAGTTCTGAGAAATAGGGAGTGAGTGAGATCGCACCATATTGATTTTTATGGCCTCGTAAAGTTTTACGGTGTTAAAATAGGAAAATTAAGTGACGCTTTAGCTTTGAAAGCTAAGTTCTTTGCTAATATATTGATCTAGTGTGTAGTCATTGAAAAATTATTCTCATCGCTTGCAGTGCCTCTCTTCTGGGAGCCACAAAATGAGCTGGATATGATTCGGTTCATGGATTGCCAGTGTCAGTTCATTACTTCTGGTGGCACAAGGTCCAAATACAATTTGATAATGAACCATTCCCCCTTCCGTTATTAATCTTGTTTTCATGATTGTAATGCCCCTGCATAAATATTTTATGTTGGATGACAATTGCCACAAAAATCTTTAGCTTTCATTTGTTTTCAAAATATCAGAGCTTTTAGAACAATAATTAAACTTAGCATTTTGTTTTCCTGTTCTTTTCATACCCTCTTCCTATAACTAAAGGTTATATATAAAAAAATTGTGATCCTGTACTGAAGGATTGTCATCCAGTGGGTAGCCCCTATGCACGAGATTAGATTGAATGCTTACAGCCCTTGCTGATTCTTTAACCTGTTGCTTAAAAAACCCCCTCCACCGATGAAGTTTCCTGAGAACTGTAAACCTCAGCATGCAGTAGGACTTTTACTGTTGTGGGGCATGGCGGGGAATGGAAGAAAACCAAGGTGGAACCTAACACTGCTGCAGATCTCTTCCAGCTGTGCTCTCTGAGAACATTTAGAGAGTAAAGTGCTGGAGTCTCCCATGAGTGGGGCTGGTCAGTTCAATCTGCAGCAAGTAGAAATGTCAAGATCAGCTGAATAATAATCAGCAGATGAAATGTCAGTGTGGACACCCAATATGCATTTATCAGTAGAAGGAGATCAGGTACTGATACCACACAGTACTGTTTCTCTACTCCGTGTAGAAGTTTTGCAAAGGTCAAGGAGTCCAGAGGCATCAAGTTTCTCTGAAAGCTGTCTTGCTTGTTGGGAAAGTTGTTGCTGGATAACAGTCAGCAAAGAGGAAAAGTGTTTTTTAGAAACAGAAGCAGCAGTTACCCAGCCCTTCAGAGAGTGAACACTAAAAAGTACCCTCAAAAATAGATCAATTTTTTCCTTGACCAGCCCTAAGATTAACATATAGACTTTGAATTGTGCCCAGGAAATACATTGTCTGAGATTAAGCTAAATTTATCACCACTCCTTGCCTCCAAATGCTTTAAAGTAACCATTTATTTCTACATTTACATTAATTCAGGGTTCGGTTGTTGGGTTCAAAGTTTGCTTGGCAATGTCATTGCATGGTTCTTGCCTTTTCTGTGCATCATCAGACAATGTCCAAGCTGCCTCCCAGCTTTCAGGTGATGAGATGTGGCTGGCTTGCAGTTTCGCTGACTGTAGCATGGAGCCGATACTCATTTGTCAGTTGTCAAGCTATAACTCTTTGTTTCTAGCAGTTAAGTAGGATGGGATTCGTTTCACCTAACATGTCTACGTCTGAAGCTGTATAACTGGGTTCCTGTTGTAGTCAATGGAAACTTAGCCAGTATAATCAATAGAGTCTGGAGAGCAAGTCCTCTTATGCTAAGGTAGATGCTAACCAGGTCAGGTAAATCAATTTTTGATTGCTTTGACTGCCTAAAATAGGGTTATATTATCTAGCTTAGGTTCCAGTAGGTAATAGGTATATTGTACATTTATCAAGTTAGGTGAATCCCAGCTCTTGTGTCTTTCTCACTTGTGTAAGCACACAACAGTGAAAGAAGTGGACTGACTGGTAGAGAAGGTTGTTGATTTTGATTCTTCATCTTCTTCACCGTAGCTGGGGCTAAAGAGGTTGGGTTTTTTTTCCTCTGGAAAGTTTCTTGCAGATGGGAAAGACAATTGTTCAGTTCTGGGAAAACACTGGGGGATGTACAGAATGTAAAGTAGTAAGCAAACTGATGTACATTCAAGAGAATAATTCAGGTAGACAAATCGATAGTACAAAAATTATGTAATCATGCAAAATTATACTTTTGTTGTTGTTTTAGAGTGAGATTATAATGTTAAGTGTATTCAGCTTTTGACAAATGAAGTAATAAAACCAGTTGTGTTCCAAACACTTGTTTTTAACTAATAGCCAAACTAGATAATCTATTCACGCTAAGCTTAGATTTGACTGTAGTTCCCATTCAGATATAGGTTGTATCATCATCAAAATCAGAGGCCAAATATCCTCCAGAATTAAGTAGGGGTGGTATTGGAATTTCCAGAGCAAAACTTATTCTTTGAATGATGGATGAGATAGTATGCTGCATAAGTGGCTCATTACAGCTACAATTATACTAGCTCAGGATCTGAGCTGCAATCCATGTTCATAGTTGAACAATCAAATTATTTGGACATTTGTCCAGGAAGTGCTAGGTGTGAGTATGTTGAATGGCACATTGTAGCATCATGCTCTTGGCTTGTCTTAAGAATTCCATGCAGCAACCTTGAACTTTCTTATTAAATACTTGTCAGTGTGTCATAAACTCATGAAATAAGAGGAAATGTGTTGTAGGATTTTACTGTGCTATTACATTAAGTATTTCAAGGCCCCACTGTGCCTTGTGATCGGTACCAGACCAAAGAGCTTATAAACTAGATATTGGATAAAGGCATCGGGTGGCAAAAAAAGTGAGGTAAGAAAGGTTTTATTTTTCTTTAATATAACAAGCCTCAGCAGTCTCTACACGAACATTGCCTACAATTTCTTTTTCTTTCTTTCCTTTTTTTTTTTAAGGTTGATTATTTTTCTGGCATCCATTAGGCAAGAGGTTTAAGTTTCAGAAGCTGAAGGAGTGCGAGTGTCACCTCCACAGAGGTAACAGACCCAATAGGCAATGTAAGCTAGTGTTGCTGGCTCCTGACATCCACCTCCTGTGACACAAGTGAAGATGTCTGGCAAATTACAGGGTAGATATGTGCAGGAGCTGTCTGGTTAAACACAAGTAGTGTTGTAACACTGTGTGGTGTGTAACACCACAAGTAGTAGTGTTTGCAATGGGAAAGGGGGGGAGTGGGCAAATAAAAGAGATCAAAGAAGACCTCAGTAGGTGTGATTTGAACTGAACCAACGAGGTCCTGGTTCTAATTTTCAAGACCAGAAGATTGTGGTAGCCAGGAGACAAGATGCTCATGGGAACCTAAAGGCCAGATTCATTTTAGTCATGTATGAATAGGTGTCTGCTTTGCTAATCATGTAGGCTCCCTTTATGGAGAAGGATGAATGACATGAGGCAAGGTGCCTCTCGTTTTATCAGCTCCTTATGGAGGAAATGGATATGCTTTCATCCAAGTGAGATGGAGGTCGATTCAGAAGCTATTGAGGGGGAAGGTTTAGAAAGAAGCTGCAAACTTAGGTGGTATGAAACAGTAGTAAAAATATTGGATTAACATGTAATATTCTATGTGAAATTCAGGCTCTATTGTGCTTGCAACCCAGCCTGCAGAAGGAAAACCTATTGCTTATCACCACTTGATTCTGTTGTCTGTAACACTCTGTGGCCTTGACCATAAAGCCCTCGACAGTGCAATTGGTATGTGTCTTAAGTTTTGGGTGCAATAAATGTGCTTCATTGAATTGCCTTTGCAGCAATCATACAGTCCACAGGAGATACACTGTGTTCTTCATGAGGCTGCCCCTTCCCTTTCCCTTCCCTTTCCAAACTAGCTGGATACTGAAAACGATGGAGAATGCAGTGATCTGCCAGTATTGATGCTGAGCAGGGTATCTCTGGATCTCTCTAGTACACAACCTGAGGTCTCCTGCATAGGGTGTGTATGTTTGATGTGACCTGGGAAGCAAAAAGTCTCATAGGGCTGGCTCATAAGAATTCTCACCCAGTTTGTTCTTATAACTGTGACAGCCAGATCACTGACACCTTATCCCCCTCTTAGAGCCAAAAACCCCCTGCAAACAAACCAAAAAACCCAACCACATTGGCTTGTTGTCTTAGAACTCCAAACCTATTTTGTCCCCACCCCAAATACCCTGAATTTAGTCACTGTGTCACAGTCCATTTGGATCTCTCAAATTTACGGGACAATGTACTCTGTGGTTTAAACTTTATTTCATAAGCTCATTAAGAAATACAACAAACAAACACAACAAACAGGGGCTCAATCCCCTTTTGCCCAGACTGATCTGTCACATGGATTCACTTATTCACCATTCAAGTCATAAGGTTTCATAACTTATAAACCATAACTCTTAATTCGTGCGCTTATGAGCAAAAAAAAAAAACCCCCAAAACCCACTTAGTTAGTTATCTAGCTGGCAGCGAAAGTGGTCATCGTTCCACCTCTGTCACGGTGCAGGCATCCCCTTTATCACACCGGGAAGCAGGAAAGCTTCAGCAGTCCAGCTGCTGTTGATCTGCTTCAAAATCTTTTGCGGTGAGCTGATGCTTTATACCTTCCATCTTGGAGTTTGGTCTATACCATTTTCCCAAGTTAGCAGGTTCTGAGGAAACTGCCAGACAAAAGATACTGGCTGCAGGAGACAGCGATTTGCAGGTGACAATGGTGCATAATGACCCTTTAGCACTTTCTGGCTGCCTGTCCTGCCTACGTGGTGCTCTCCTTTGACTTAATTGTGCTGTTCCCAGCACGCATCAGGCCTTAACAGGAGCTGGGTTAGCCAAAATCTGAGCAGAAGTTGAGTGAACTGTCACGCTGAGCACGCCGGAAGTATTTTAAAGGGGTTTTATAGAGGTTCAAGGGTACATTCCTAGCTCAGAATTTTGGATCAAGTTGTAAGTTGTGGTTTTTTAAAGTAATTTTTTAATGGTGAGGGGTATGATAAATTACCCAGTTGTTTGGGCATCCAGACGTATTCCAGAGACAGTCCAATTTATTCCTGAAATATGAGGTTAAATCATCGTCAGCTTTCTGAACTTCACTGACATGTAATAAAACATGATTCATCACCCAGAACAGAACACTTGAAATCATTCTATTTAATATATTTTTAATAATAGTGGAAGCTAAACAATTTATTTGCAGGGGCAGTTCTTAAACATGGTGGAAGTGAGGAAATATGATGTTCAATATAACTTATTCAAGTTATGATTTTGAAGCTGTAAATCAAAAGACAAAGGATTAGGGTGAATAATTCCTTCTGGAATAGCACTCAAATTATTGAACTATGACAGTTATAGAATGCATTATTGTTAAGTATGTGGTGACTTTTCTTAAGACAAGGTGATGTGCAACCTGTGTGATTTGCAGAGGAAATCTTGCGAGTCTAGCACTCTCCTCTGGTAGCTGAATAGCACCTGCAGGACCATTTTTCCTCAGCCCTTTAACAGTTCTTCTTGTGCCAGTCTCTGCAGACAAATAAGGAATTGGTACTGGGAGTCAGTGAATTTCAGCTGCATTCTGTTAATGTGTAGGAAGTTAATGAAGCCTGGGAAGCTGTCTGAAGCTGTAGGTTTTGATGTACATGTTTTTTCTTAGAGTGTTCTACTTGCTGTAAAACTTCTGTGCAGAGTGGTGAACCTTTGCTTAAGGGTATGTTTGGAGATTCAAGGTATCAAGAGTTCCCTGCTTGGCTCTGGCATGGGCTAAATATGAGAAGCTGGTCTTTGCATTCCTGCATCTTAAGTACTTGTCTTTGAAGGGGAGGAAATGAGTCTTCCTTTCTTCAAGTTCTGCATTTCTCCTACTGTCAGCTGCCTGGGTCAGAGGCTCTTACTGTGTATTCTTGTAATGTGGGACATAGCAGACCCTAGATTTTGATGGGAAACTACATTTTCTGTAGAAAATAATTTATATGCAGGCAGGCTCCAATATGATTTAGCAATCTCAGTTCTTATGAAGGAGCCCATTGATAGCACTCTACCTTTTTTTCTCCCCAAAACTCACTAGTTATGGATGGAGTATCCAGTAAAACTTTAAAAAAATAGTTAACCTCAATTCTAAAAACTAAAGCTCAGATAGAGAAATTTTGAAATTCCATCCTTGTTGAATCCCTCAAAGCAAGGGTTTGGGATTATGAATCCTAATCCCTTTATCATCCCCGATTAGGTTATTATTTTGTGTAGTCCCAATTATGAGCTAATTACAAAGCATTTATATATACACATATAAAGTGATCAAAAAAAAAAAAGGAACAATTGTATTTGAGCACTATTTTATAGGCAAAAGAAAAAGAAAGTTCCAAAAAAAATGTTGTAACTCGTTTGTGTTCATTCTCTGGGGAAGAGATGGCTTTGCCTGGAAGCGGTGAAGCTCCCAAGGCATGGATAAATACTAGGCATGAGGTGGAAACGCAATGCCTTAGAAAGAGACTGCAGTCAATGTCCTGGCTGAGTTGTGTCTATATGAATCCCAGGGGGAGGGTTGGACAGAAGGAAAAAGCAAATTTTGATTCTGGAATGGTAGTTTGAGATTTTACATGTTACAACTACATGTCTCCGGATCTTGATCCTTTATCTTTACTTTGACCTCACCCTGGATTTGTGTTAAGGGAGATTTCATTGTAGCAGGTTAAATTGGGTCATTTTGTTCCCACAGCCCTTGAAATCAAGGTGCAGGGCCAGTACTTGTTGCAGTCCTCAGTGTGCAACAGACTGCTGCAGGTTTCCTGGTGATAAGAGGATATTTCACCACTTTGCTTCATGAGTGGGTATAGAAGTTGGTAACAGTCATGTATATATTAAAAAAAGGGGGGGGAGGTGGGGGAAAGGGAGAAGAAAACCCTGTCTTCTCACTCACCAGTGAACTAATCAACCAAGAGCAATATGATGGGAAGAATCCTGAGCCCTGTGTTCCCCAGGCAAGATCGTATTATCCAGTAGAAAATCAGTCTGAATAGACGTGACATGCCACTATGCATATCAGATAATTGAAAGAGCTGGTACAATGCATGTTTGTATAGCAGTCGATTTCAGTTGCTTCTAGTTGGTATACATACTGTATGTATAGTCGATATACATGCTGCATGTATAGTGGGATATACACGGTTATATGAATAAGCGGATGAATAAAGACAGTATGTCTAGTATGCTGGAAGCCATAGATGAAACTGAAATTGAATCCATTCTCTTCATTACCAAAAAAAGTAGTATGGTGTCACGGTGCAATTTCTGTCACTGGAGTAATATTACTTAAAATGCTTTATGTGTGTAGACTTGTGCTGTTGACATAAAAAAATCCAAGAATAAATACACTGTAGTCTGTTTATAAAGTATTGTATAAAAATTTTAAAAACGGGTATATGAAAATGTCTATCCAAACCTGGCTCGTTTACTGCATATTGTGCTCAGGAAGAGCTTAAGCGCTCAGTAGCTGGCTTGCCTACTTAATAAGGGCTTGAGTCTGTCCTCTTCCCTGCCCCTTTTTCAGTCTTGGCTCTACAATTAAGAATATGAGAATGTAATTTTTAACACATTTCTACTGAGTTTTGGGCTGTTCTTAACAACAGGTAAAAGTGGGTTTCTGTTCTGTTGTTTTTTGTCTGGGGGGGGGGTGTGTGCTTTGTTTTTACCATTGTAGCTGCTGGATAGTCAGTCACTATGAAGGCTTGTGTAAGTAAGTGAGTTGTATCCATCATTGACCAGGACATAGGTGTAACCTGGTCAGTGATGGATACAATTCCATCATTGTAAAAGGTGTTTCCTTTACACTATGTAAGACAGTTATTAATGAATGTACATCAGTAAACACGTTTTCCATGACTGTTAATGCTTGGCTGTCAGAAGACCATAATATTCTGAAAAGATCTGCCACTTTGATCTGCTTGGCCTTACAAGATCTACATCAAATTAAAATGGTAAGAGTAGGATTATAAAACTGACCATTTGCTCTAAAAGTTCGAGTGAACCTAATGCTACTATTTAACATGTTTTGGTTTGTGGTTTTTTTTTTTTCCCCTTCTCGCCTGATTCTTGGTAATGGAGCCAAATTCTTTTGGATTTTATGAACTTGACTCCCATTCCCCTGCCCCTTAAAAAATCCAGGAGTGACATTATAGTTTCATTGAAGTGCATGGGAAAGCTTCTACTGACTTCACTCAAGCCTGAAATTAGTTCAAATTATTATTTGAGTTTCCTTTCATTTGATATTGTGTTGACTGCAAGTACCTGTATTAAGTGCAGCATTTCTTGTTCATTATGCTCTCAGTGCATGCACACTACATGCAAAAACATTTCTAGCATTTGAGACTGGAATGTGTATTTCTCCTGGCATTTATAGGAAACCAATTGCTATTAACCATTTGTTGAGGGAACGTTGAAATCTCTTTTTCCTAGGAGCCATCATTTGAGATGCTTCCGTTGACTGGGAAAACAATAATATTTGATAGCTTTCCTGATCCTTCAGATACCTGGGAAATAATTGAGACTATTGGCAAAGGAACATACGGAAAAGTTTTCAAGGTGTTAAATAAGAAAAATGGCAGCAAAGCAGCAGTCAAAATTTTGGATCCTGTTCACGTAAGCTACTTAAATTACTTGGTTTGTGCTTATTTAATTGTAAGTGAATTTATGTAGTCTTTTTCTTTTAATCTATGTAGATCATTTGCATTAGAAGTGATAGTGAAATAAACTGCTTCAACCTGCTGAGTATCAGGCTAGCTATCGATGCATTTTTCATATCGTGAGTGATCTTGGAAGTGGTTGTGTATGGTAGAAGTCAGAAGTATATCTAAACTTTACTTTTACTTTTGGTTCCCCCTTGTTTATCTCTTACTTTCAGAAGCAGAGCCGATTATTTTCCTTTTCAGTACCAGGAGTCCTAGTTTCCTCTACTTTACTGTTGTTCCCTTTCCTTTTTTTTTTTTTTTTTTTTTCTTTTAAGATACTAGCCAGTTACATACTTTTAAGTACTTTAGATGTACCTTCAAGCATCTAATTTAAGTACATACTTCTAGCTGAGTTACATGCTATGAGTGATACTTTAAAAATAAAATAGCATACTTTCTTTTTATTGTTACTGTTGGTTCTGTGTTTTCAGAATGTGCCAAAATATGTAGGTATCACAGAGGGATCCATCTTTTCAAATGGAAAATACAAAGCCAATAGCTCATACACACAAAGCACCAGGTGACTGGGAGGTGGAATTATTATGTTGTAGAGTATGTTTTTGTTCTCAATAGCTGACATTTATTGGGTGGCGGATTAATGCTCAAAGGGTAAGGAAGAACATTAGTCTGGTTTGTAAAGGCATACCCCACTGACTTCAGTGGTGCTGCATGTGGCTTGGGATTTTTCTCGAGAACAGTAACCTGCAAAACATGGACAAGGAGCTGTTCCTGTTTCAGGTGGCCCCTTTGAGCTCATCTTTTGCACTTCCAGTATAGGGTTGTGAGGCATGTGCTTCCATTTCACAGCCTCTGGGCAGGAAGGGAAGAGCACACCACGCCACGTGAAACACTGCAGGTCTGGAGCTGCACAGCTACACAGGGCTCTGTCTATCCCTGCATATCACACAGTGTCAAATTATGATCCTGTGGCCTGTAAGTCCATGAAATGTGCTTGTGAAAACATAGCATTATCTTTGCTGTATTTCTTGCTGATCTGCTTTTTATTTCAGCGTGCTTTCAAGGCAACAAAAGGAGGCTCATCTCAATTCAATATCACGTACCTCTCCCAAAGTAAACATGATTTGCAGCCAAGCGATAAGGATCTTGATTAATTCAAATGCATTGGAAACTATTTTTGGCTCTGTTGCTTTCTGTAAACAAGGTTCTTGTGCTTACAATGAATAGGCAGGACTTTCTTGCAGTTGGTGTTCATCTAAATGCCTGTATGGCAGGAAATGCTTCTGCTTTCATCTATTTCACAAGTGTTCAACAATGATTCGTAAGTGGCAACTGGCTATGGCAGGGATTACTGAAGGCATCGGGGAAACTTTCAATGTTGTGTACACTTTGGAGGTTGTAGGAAAAGGATAAAGGATGATGACAGGAAGAAAGAAGAGGTAGTAATGCTGATGCTAGAGGAAAGAGAAATAGATTAAGTAGGAGATAAGGGAGTAGAATATAAAGAAGACAGAAAAATACAATGAATAAAGATGCAACATAAGAAATTGAAGAAGAGAAAAGGTATAACTGATGAAAACAGATTCCTTATTTTAATGAAAAAAAAATGGAAGTCAGTAATGCAGTCAACATCACACTCCAAGACTTGAATCTTTTAACTGAATATATTCTTTTTATTCTAAGAATACTATTCTTCTTTTCCCCCTCCTATTTACAGGATGTCTGGAGTAGCTGCTGTACCTCCATGTTACTGTTAAAATGGCAGTCCTATATTAGAAATAGGGTGAAAGCAATAAACTAGTTCTTTTTGTTTAAACTGAAAGTATTATTAATGGCTGCAGAGGGAGCCATTGCAGTGAAGAAAAGGATACTTTCTGTATTCTTTAAATTTTACAATTTTTTTCTTTGAAGATGCTTTCAGAATTGTGCCACTTGACTGAAAAAAACAAGAAGAAATGTGTTTTTATATCACTTGGTCTAACTGATATTTCCAAATTAAACTGGGAAACTACGTTATCATGGGTGATGTGAGACTGAAATAAGCATTTCATGTTTAATCCTTTAGAGCTCTCAGATTATTTGTGTTGAATAACAGCTCAGCTTTTTGAAACTGAAAAGGGAAAGTGGAGGTGTTGAAATGAGAGTATATGAAGATGGAACTGAGAATGCTCTTAGTCTTGTCCTCAGGGCTATAAGTAAATACCATTGTACTTTAGGGCTCTTAGCCAAATTATCCTATGTCTTAAGTTCACATGAAAATATTCCCTCTACCATTTCTAAAAGAGGTACTGTTATGCAGGTAAATATGTTAAATTCAACCAAATATTTCAGGTTTTCTTCCTTCATAAAATACAGAGGAAGATTTCTGGTTTTAGTGTGCACAGAATGAATATTGTATTAATTTCATTCTCTCTCTTTTCATTTCTCCTTATAATAGTAAAAATCTCATAAAATCTGAGTACCGCTCAAGAGACAGAAACCTCTGTTAAATCACCCCAAGGCAGCCAGGGATATTGTATGTTCTCTGCGTAGTTTTTTGGCTTCCGACTCTTTGGGTTTTTAGTGGGTTTTTTTTGCTTTATGATCTGTCCTTTTGTTTTTGCTGGATGTGTTTTCTCTCTTCATCCCTTCTTATCTTCCACTCTTTCCCTTTCCCTCCTCTGCCACCTTCAGTACCTTGGTTCATTCTTCCTTCCTTGCATCTCTTTTTTTTTTTTTTTTTTTTTATTGGCTGTATTCTTTGTTGTGCTTATGGGAAAATTAACTTAAAGTGAGTTCCTCCTTTTTTTGAAAGAGGAAAATTTCTGCTGTTTTTCAGCTACTCCAATAAAAAAATCTCTAAAACCCTTCCTTGTGAGAAGACTTATTCATGTAAATTCAATATGAAAGTTTAATGGCCTAATTCCTCACGATCCTAGTGACAGTCAAAGTTCTTTGAGACCAGTCAAGCTGGTCTCAAGACAAAAGGCTAATATGAGGAACTTGAGTTGGATTTAGCATTGGAGAGATCTGTATAAGAAACAAGTGAGCAAAGTCCTCTTAGGGGCAGATGCCTTTGGTGGTGAACAAAATGAGGAGTGTCATTCATTGGGAAGATGAAGCATCCCTTTTCTCTGCCATGGTCACTTCTATTTGGCAGTGGTGAGACAGGTTTTCAGCGCCGAGTAGGTGCTTTTCATTGATATGAAATCCATTCATATGGATAGCAGAGTTTATAGGTAGCGTTCCTCTAGAACTGATTTTTCATTTCTATTTCTTTTTTGGTGGGTATAAATAGCAAATGGTATTAAAAATGTTTTAAATCTGGAAACGAGTATGTTAACATTTTTTTTTGAGATCTAAACAATGGGGGAAAGCGACTGCAGCTATTCTGCCTCTACCTGTGGCTAGTATGGATTGAATATTTTTTCAGCATGACTGAAAGACAGCCTGATAGTGTCCCTCAATAAGCAATTCCACTGCATAGGTGGAAGGGGTTACCTGAGTCATCCAGTCCCCACCATTGCTAGCATCCATGGTTGGTCTGAAAGGGCTTGCACAGCTCCTGGTGCATGTGTAGGCAAAATTTGTCCTCATCTCTCACCTCCAAATGGATTTCCCTTGCTGTGTAAGAAACCCGAGGTCTGTAACAAAAGACTGACAAAAAGCCACAACTCCTATGGCTCAGTAGGAGAAGCCAGAGAGATCACGGATGTCACCAATTTCTATGATAGTAGAAAATGAGAAAAATTCCCAGATTATTCTAGAAAGTGGGATGATAAATGAGTAAGGTGTGGCTGCGGTCATATTTGTTTGTGCACAGAGGGGCAGAGAGGTAATTCCAGCAGCACCATCTCTAGCTGGGGCACCCTTGAGACGAGAGAAGTAACGTGACTTCCCGAGGCATCTGCATAGCTACCCACTTGTGGATTGCACTGGCTTTGTCTTGAAATGCTCCTTCCCCATTCTCCTGAGGGCTGCTGTGTCATACCCCATGTGTTCATTAGTTGAAATTGATAAAGTCCAAATAAAAAAACAGGTGACTGTTTTGTACTGAGTAAACAGAACCAAGCTTTGTAGCCCTGCAAATGCTACATTCGTGTTCTGTTTGGGTTTTTTTCTTTGTATTATTTCAAACTACATTTGAATAGCCAAAAAAATGCTATATGCTGGTTTTTAAAATGGCTATCACTATTTATTTATTAACCTCTATGTATTTCTCATTTGACACTAGGATATTGATGAAGAAATTGAAGCCGAGTACAACATTTTGAAAGCTCTCTCTGATCATCCCAATGTAGTCAAATTCTATGGCATGTACTATAAGAAAGATGTGAAAAATGGAGACCAGCTTTGGCTAGTTCTTGAGGTAAATAATTCAGAAAAATAAGAGTTTTCTCTCAGTTGGCATTCCAATGTTGAGTGTAAACTCAGTGAATGAGATGCAAGTCATTTGTTTGATGTTTTTCTTTAGAGTGGTTGCATGTGAATGGATAAATGCTGCTGTTTAGTCTTTTCAGTGTTCTGAATTAATGGTCTGCTCTGAGTTCAGCATTCTTACTTTGATATTATGCTGATAGTGCTGTGCCTTCAGAATTAGGATATAAATTCTAATACAACTTCATAGGATTTGCTACCTAAAATCTTTCTTTGGTGAAAGGCTTGTCATGGGAATCTTCCTCTGGTAGCATTTCTTTAAATATGACTAAGATATGACATAACAATTAAAGAAACCACTATGATGACTTTTTTTCTAAATGAAATGATAGAAGTTAATTGAATTGCTTTTTTTGGGCAAGTAAATGCACAAATAGATAAATAAGCCAATAAAAACAGGCTACTGCCCAAACACTCTTGAAAGCAACAGGATTTCCTCAAATGGAGTCAGAGCAAGGTAAGGCCTGTGATTTGTGTGTTTCAGTCTTTAGTTTTGACTAATCTAGGAGCAAAGAACTTGATCATTACTGTTTTCATAGATTCACTATAACCTGTTCTGCAAAAACTTCCTCCTCTCGCCAGAGGAAAATGAAGAATGACTCTGACAGGAATAGTGTGCCTTTCATAACAATCAAGGCTCTTGCTGATGTTTGATCAGTGTTTGATAAGGTTGAGATTGAAGAATTGGTTGTATTTCATGATTTGTCAGCTGAGTGAATACAAATCTCCTGCCAAATACCTCAATGATACAATGGTATCTAATCCTGGAAACAAGCTCTAAAAAATGTTTAAGTTCTAAAAGCTTTTCCAAATTCTTCTGACTTGCATTGGGAAGATGTTTTTAAGAATAGTTTGCATTGGAAATCATAATAAATTATTAGGTTAGACTGACATCAGAAGATGTCAGCTCTTTGTGCAGTGAGCATCTTTGAAAACCTAGCTTCTGTTGTGTCTGCTGGGCATTTGAAACTCCATCTGTGAAACTTCTGGCCTGTAAAGGGTGGATGCCAAACAACTAGGATGGAACAGACTGTGAGGAAACAGTCAAGTGTTTATATTTTAACTTTTATATTTCACATGGATTAATTTTCTTAATGTGAAAAACACAAGCCTACATCTGGAGTATAAATTTTATATTTACTCTTCGCATGCCGAGCTGTACATGTGCAAGGGTGTTGTGGTTTAACCCCAGCCAGCAACTAGGCACCACGCAGCTGCTCGCTCACTTCCTCCCCACCCAATGGGATGGGGGAGAGAATAGGAAAAAAAAAACAGTAAAACTCGTGGGTTGAGATAAGAACAGTTTAATAGGACAGAAAAGAAGAAAATAATGATAATAACAACAACAATAAAACGACAATAATAATAATAATAGAATTGGAATATACAAAACAAGTGATGCACAATGCAATTGCATATCACTCGCTGACCAATGCCCAGTTAGTCCCTGAACAGCAATCTGCGCCCCCCTGACCAGCTCCCAGCAGTTTATATACTGGGCATGACATCATATGGTATGGAATATTCCTTTGGCCATTTTGGGTCAGCTGTCCTGCCTGCGTCCCCTCCCAACTTCTTGCGCCCCTCCAGCCTTCTTGCTGGCTGGGCATGAGAAGCTGAAAAATCCTTGACTAAGTGGCAACAATCGAAAACATCAGTGTGTTATCAACATTATTCTCATACTAAATCCAAAACATAACACTATACCAGCTACTAGAAAGAAAATTAACTCTATCCCAGCCAAAACCACGACAAGGGTCTAGTATGGAGTGTGTGGAATAGTCTTGGATGCTTTCTGTCACTGCACATGTAGATCCATGAATACAGTGGATTTCAGCTGGTGTGTGTACGTGTAGATATGCATAAGTAGAAAAATGAATTCTAGTGGTGACTTTGGTGAAGCTTTCCTTTTAATAAAAATACCTGTGAAAGAAAACTGTCATGGAACAGATTCCTCTGTTGAAGTGTCACCTTCCTTTCAGCTTGTATGCAGCTTTACAGGGCCGTTGCAGTTTGTTTTTCACAGTAGCTATTTAGGTGTCCTACAGTTTATAACAATGAAGATATCTTCATCATCTCCCTTCTGGTTTGGGGTTTTTTTTTTAACAATATATTTCTGTCTAAATTCATAAAGGTAGGTGATTAGTCTTTACTTTAGCTTTCAGAGACCTCTGTTTCCATTGCTTTGGGTTGTGGGTTTTGGGGTTTTTTTAATTTATTTTATTATAAAAGAGCATTTTTACTTCAGAACTGTTGCTTCCCCTGAAGATGGGAATCCAGTCTTGAAATTTAGATTTGCAGAGTTTGATACCAAGGAGATCTTTCTCATCTCCTTCTCTCAGAAAAGTTATCAACTAATCCCTGCAAATTCTGTGTGATGCTCTGAAATGAAGATGGACCTTTTGCAGTCAGCACCTAGCCTGTAGATATATTCCCAAAGACTGGAAGGCCAAACAGTGTAGACCACTGCAGTTTTTCTGAAGCCGCTTCCATAGTATCTGAATGCAAAATGATGTCAAGGAGGAAAAGTAGAGAATCAAATGCAGACTATTGTGCACTGTAGTATTCTGGATTCCTGCAAAGCTGCAGCTGCCAGGGAGAGCTTACAGGAGCAGCGGGGCATTGAAAGCAGAGCTTGTTGCTCTGCTCTGCTTTTGTGTTCTGTGATGGGATCTGCGAGCAAGAGGTTTTGGAGGAAAAGTTTCTCAAATTCCGCTATGAATGAGCTTAGAGCCACCACTGTAGTTTACCAACAAAGTTACTCTCTGGAGTGTTTGAATCCGTATATGTAGATGTTATTAAATCATTTTTTCCTAGAGCAAAAAAATCCTCAGCTCTTTAAGGCACATCCCATGCAATGTATCAACAGCAAGCCAGTCTGGAAAGGAAGATTGTTGCCAGGTTTCTTTTCTACTAATTCCATCTTCAATATTAGTTATATGTACTGTACTGTTCAATTCTTATACCTTTGTTAGTATATACAGTGTGATGATTTTTGACGTATCCCGTAGGTTTTGGTAGCTGTTTTGTATTGCATTTGATCATGTTTGGGTTTGGGGAAAAGAGGCTAATCAGGTTTGAACTAGGCTAAGGTAAGTGGCTGAGGTACAGTTTTGAGGCCCAAACTGACCAAGTAGCTAAAAAGACTATCCTACAATATTGTTAAGGGTTCTTAAGAGATTTTAGTCCCGAATACTTGAATTATCATAAAATCATCAGACCTCATAACCTTGGATGGGTTTATAATGAGACTATTGCAGTCTTGGTATGAAATATTCCACCCCACCTTCCATCTCTGTTTTACAGAATGAATCTATTCTTACATGATTTGGTACCTGTTGAACCTGTACTCTCAAATTCTAGGACAAGATAGTTGAACATTCCATTTTTAACTAAAATTGGCACTTTCATTTGCTTCTCACTCTAAGGCATATGTGAACAATGAGGCACTGGATGTTCACAATCCAGGTTGGAGGTATTGTCCTCTGACTAGAAATCATTAAACCAGATGACTATCAAGAATTATTTACCTACAACTAAATGGAATTTGGAGCTGACCTGTTAGTGTGGGTCATCTGATAGTTTCTATGTCTACAGAAGCCAAAACTAGTTGCTTCAGAATGATGGAAATGATCTGTTACAGAATAATCCTGGGTAAACATGACATTTCTTCTGAATCTCTTCACTTAACAATTGCCTAATAGCATGTGCCTTCATAGAAAGTTTTCCAATTTCAAGTGAAATTCCTCATTTTCTACTGAACACTTGGATTTCATTTTCTTTGCTGTATTTCTCTGTCTCTGTGCTAATGTGCAGATTACCTAACTGATCTTGTAAAACATTTTGAAGTTGCAGTGCTGTAAGCTAGAAAAAGGCTTCTGAGAGAGTAGGACCTATTGTTCATTAATTTTTTTCTATTAAAATAAACACATACTTTTTTGATATAATAAAGTATCAAGAGATGTGTAGTCAATCTCATACTTTGATTTAACCTTTCAGTGTAGATCTAATCAGTTAAAAAACATGCATAATGATTACCTGGAAAAATAAACAACCTTTTTGCATAACACGGTTCTGCATGTGACACACTAATACAGTATTTGTAGAAGTGTAAAGTTACTATGTTGTCTTCATCTTAACACATAAGGACCTAAATCTGAGACTAGTATAGAATATGAATTTTAACAAATTATTAAAAACTAGAGGAAAACTAATAATATGAGAGCTTCTAGCATCATTAGCGTTTTTTGGTAAAAGTAACCTAACTTTCTCAGTTCAGCATTTTTAAGGAAACCGCCTACAGGAATGAATGTGAAACAGGAATACATCCATACATAATAACAGTACTCTTGACTCTCAGTTCAGAAATGCCCTTCTCTCTGTAGGCTGCACTCAGATAGGCTGAACAACTGCCCAGTGTGGATGCTGTTCTAATCACGTTTATAATAAAGAATATTGCTGGAGAGAGGATTCTTGCCAGGTGTATTAAGCCTTGTCACATGTGTCCAGAGATGCAGGCAGAAGAAATTGGCCTATTGAGTCTGTGTTGAAAAGAAACCACTTGAGTATTATACTTGGGATGAATCAGCTTAGCGGTTTCATGTCAGCAGACATCAGCATGATGACATAGCTAAGGCAGAGTGTGCTATAGCCCATTTCTTTCTGCTCTGGATGTTAGTTCAGAAGGGAGTAGAACTGACATAGTTGGAAATCACATGATGGAAGATGGAGCAGGGAGGTAAATTGTATCAGGCCCTACAGGCGAGCATGTAGGTCAACAGCAGGTGGGGAGAACAAGTGGCACAGCCCTTGCCTGAGATCTGGTGCAAAGAACAACCTAGTCAAGGCTGAGTGAAGGCTGAAAATACCACAGCAAGATAAATGGTAGGTCTTACACAGCTTTTACTCACTACTGTAAGCCAGAGTCCAAGAATCATGATGCAACATATTTCTGTAGTTCATTTCTTACACTGATCAGGTAGAACTTTAAGAAGCATCTCAGTCCATTTTCAAAAGACGCATATGCATGCCATATTTGAGATGGATTTGGGGTTGTGAGTCAAATAAGTAAGCTAGTATATTTTATAATTCTCAATACATTTTTATGCTTAGGAAATAGAGGGAATATCCATTTTTTTTATAGTAAAAAAAAAAAAAAGATTTTGTTTTCATGAGTTAAAACTTAGCTTGGTAGGGTAAAAAAGTTTGGATGAAGTGACCTCCCACCTAAAAACACAGTTTTGTAATATCAAAGCATTTTGTAGAAACCTCTCCCTTTTTGGAGAGGTGTATGTCTATTTCTGGCGAGGTAGAGGGAATTGCCAGGAAGTTCTAGAAATAAATCCCTTTGTGCTGAATGTCAAGATGACTGTCAAAGCATTCTTTTTAGGTGTTTTGGTTCTCCTAGCATGTACGTGAACGTTTCAAGAACATTTGCAATGCCCTGCTGAGTTAGACCAGTGGTCCATGTAGCACAGAATTCTGCCTCCTGTGGTGGCACTAGAAGATGCTATTTAGGAAGAGTCTGTCCAATTTTTGCAGTCCATTTCCCTCATGCTTTCCAGCAACCATGATTGTTGTGCTAAGGATGTCTCAGACTATTCTATTTAGTATCCATTTATGGACACAGTAAACCTGATGATAATACTGTCATGCTATACAGTCTCCTCTTAGAGCACGCAATTTTAATTTTTGTGTCACTATTATATACTTATTACTGCATATAATATTCCACATACTAGAGTATAATGTTTTAAACATTATGAAAACATTTCCAAATCAAAATATTTTTCAATGTGGTAAGAGATTTAGAATCCTGTTAATTTGAAAAGAAGGAATATGTTACAATTTGCAGTGGACTGCAAGCTCTGTTTTCTGATTAGGTACTTAAAAAGTACCTTCACAAACAATATTTGAGTAGCTAGTGCAATCTGTACAGGTGCTGGCTGTGCACAATCCAGACTGAAATGAATCTGATTCATCTTTGTTCTCATGTAGAACCTTTTCTTATTCTAGTGTAATCTTCATTAGAGAAGTCATGTGAAAGTGTAGAACAGCTTGTGCTTGCAACCTGCTTCTCTAAAGAAGTGGCATGTTAGCCTTTTCCATTCCCTCAACCTTATAACGTGGGAAAATAAATGCATTAAATAAATCAGTAACTTGTATCATCCTACATTGTTGCAGGCAAAGTGGTATACTTTGAGTTCAATCTTCTGGATGTTTCTTGATGGTAATTGAACCTGCTTACCAGACACTGGTAACTCAAAAGTATTACAGAAAGATTATCACGAAGGGTTATTGTGATCCAGTTGGCAGCTATTTTTGCTAATTTAAAATTTGCCTGAAGTGATTCAAATCTGTTCCTTAACTTTGATCTTTTAAAGTTAACATCAAGAGGAAAAAATTTAAATGTACAAATATTTAAATCATCTTTTTAAATTCTTGGGACGCTTCTATTTGTGTTGCTTTTTTCAGAAAGAACAAAACCATTAAACCCAGTAAATAGAAGCTCTCAGGAGTTTGATTTAAACTAGAACGCAGAAAATTGTAGTGCTTCAGTTCTCCTGGTCCTCTTTTTGCAAGCATAGACAAAGTACAAACCCATGGTGTGGATTCCAGTTAATCTGAGTGAGGACACTGTAGCCCCATATGGAAAAAAGGGATAAAGTGCCAGTATACCAAACTGCCAGCCTGCTGTAATGGCAGTCCGTTGCTACTGGATTACTTCTAGTGGCTTGCCTGGCCTGGGAAAGCTTGCACATCTAGCCAAAATGCTTGTAACAGGGTAAGAACTGTGGGAGGACCTAGCTGACAAAGGCTGATGCTGTGTGATAAGCACAGGGTGGCAAACTAGTGTAGTTCCTACTGAGTTACCAATTATAAGGGCAGTTGCGATTGTCTGGCAAGTCACTTACATATACTGAGTATATAACAAGCTGAGATCCCCTGATATAAGTCCTTTCTGGTTTTGTGCAGATCCTTTAGAAGAATTACTGTTCTTGAAGTTGCCCAGAGATGGAGAGCCCAGCACAATGCATAGATCATCAATTACTAATTGATCAATTACTTTCCAATCCTAAAAGTGAGCCTTCATAGCAGGGAGCTTACTTCAAAGCTTTAAGCCAAATAGAACAAATGGATTTGGAAATGGAGAACCAAAGGGATAACAGAAGTCAGTTGTGATCTCAAGCAGCTGCAAGCATTTGTCAGCATTGCAGCACAGGAGAGTTATTAAGGAGGATTTGAAGGAGGATAGCGGTGTGGTTTCTGTTTGTTTTGGCTGCTCCTTCAAAGCAGAAAGGAAAACATGTTATGCCTCCAGTCAGCTGGTGATGGATGCCAGCACTGCGAGTTGATCAAGGATGGAAGTCAATCTGTTGCTGCCTAAGGAAAGGTATTAGGACTGCTACGGGTCCTGACAGTAAAAGCAACTAGCTCATATCTGATCTGATTGAGAAGAGGCAGCCAGCACGAGGGTTCAAGGGAAGAGGGGCATGGTCAGAGTTCGCTGGTTAGGGATAAGAACTCACCAAGGCCAAGAAAAGGTGTTGCAGTAACTCCTAGGTAAAATGAAGAATACTGAACAATAATACATCTGCACTGCTGCATCTGGCCTGGAGTGAGTCTGCTGTGCTGTTGCACTGTTGTATCTGGTGTTTGGAGAGAGAATTTTAGTAAATCAGATGCTTCTAGATGCTTGCAAATGTTAACTGTGGTCACAGAGAGAGCCCTAGAATTCATGAAATATGTATAAATTTTCCTTAGAGATTCATAAATGAACAGTGACAACACAATTTACATATGTGTCAGAGAAAAATTAGTATAATTAATGCCTAAATCTTGTGTGGCTAATACTTTTGGATCCTTCACTGACCTACTATACATGGAAGAGTTTCTGATCATGTCGCTTTTTTGACATTGCATGTAATGTATGGTATAATTCACTGAAGTGCATCCTTTTTTTTATTTTTTCTTTTTTTTTTAAATAAGAAGAAATCACCTGCTTTATTATATAATGTCCTATCTGTGAAGTATAGTTATGCATCTAAAGAAGTATCAGTCTCAGCAGGTCCAGTTGTGCTGGGGAAGGGAGATTTTTTTTCAGCTGGGGAGTTGAGATACTAACAGTGTTATTCTAGGTTGTAGTGTGGTTTGCTACAAAAGAGGAGCAACCACTGTCCAAAGTAAGATCTAGGTATTGGTATTTTTAAAAAATTGAGGCTAAAATAGCCAGAAGCATAAGATGAACTTCTAGGATCAGGACAATCATAACAATGTATTATGAAATTCAGATCCTTTTCCTACCTACACACACACAAAGAAAGGCAGAGATCTATAATGCAAATATTTCTGCTGCTGTTGTGTGGCTTAACATCAGTAAGGCTTCAGCTGTTTGAGAGCTGGGAGACTGGGTGATGTAAAACATGAAAAGAGACAAGAAAATGTAAAAAAAACCCAAATATCCACCCCCCCCCCAAAAATCCTACAAACAACTGAGATAAATTCTTCAACTTCTACACTCATCTCAAATTTTGCTGAAGGTGACAATATATTTACTTCTGACTCATTAAGTTTGATTTTATAAGCTCTGTAGGAGGACTGATAAATTCTGTGTGCTAGGTAAATAGATCAATATTTTAAAATATCTGTTTGTTTAGATAATCTTCCTTGACCTGGGATGCAACGCCTTTACCTCGGTCCCATATGCCCATTTAAAAGGGGAAGGAGTCCTGTAACATGTATGGGGCAGGGGACGGGTATGGTTCTTGCAGTGAGAATATGCTGTCACCCCCACATGGGCAACATAATGAGACTCTTCACAAGACACTGCTCCTTTTCTGCTTCCAGGCGTAGACTACCGCTTCAGAGTGCTGTTTGTGCCAAAGCAGCCTGGGCACAGAAAAGAAGAGCTCAGAGTAAGGCAGGTAGTTCTGTCCTTCTCTCTTGCTGAGCTTTCCAGCACCATGTAAGAATCCCAATGGCCGGCAGTAAAGCATTTTTCTCTCCGTTAGCTTGATCTCTTTCCTTTCTCAGCTAATGGCATTGTCACTCTTCATGGCCCCTCTCAGTGTGTAGAAGAGGGAGGGAGGAGCTGCTGTCAGTGTTGCAAAGCAACTACTGCTTGTTCTTGATGTGGAAAGATGTTTGGCTGAAACAATCTGCAGCCTCAGAGCCTGCAGCCTGCAGGAAGGCTCAGAGCCTGGGGAGACGCTGATCATGCGATCTCCTTTTGGGACATTGCATGGTAGGAGTGACTTAGACTACTGTATCTGAATTTTAGCAGGCAATTTCATGTCATTGAAGCTGTTAGGACTTCAATTGTTGAACTCCAGTCACATGAAGATTTTGTCTTAAAAAAATAAAACAATTGTAAGGAATGGGTAGGAATATGGAAACTGGAGTTGTTCTTACTGCTGTGATAGTTTTGGCAAGAGCGGGAAAATCCAAATTCAGTGACATGCATTTTTCTGTGAGGCCCCTCTGAGTAACAAGTGCTGTCTGGAGTGAGTCCCACAAGAATCCGTGGGAATGCCTTAGAAGCAGGACCCAACGGTCTCACTTTGGCTTTCGAAGAGATGAGCCTACCTGAGATAAACTAGAGACATCACTATATCGGTTACTTCTCTTTTACATGAAATAGAGGAACTTGTGGTATGTACAGATGAATAATATATTTAGGATTTTCCTTTGGCATGTTTACAGTATGCTTTTGTTAGCTACAGCAGTTACTATATGCAGATATGTTTCCATCTAAGGGAATAAAGGCAAATTTGTGGAGTTTAAAAAAAACTTTGGATGGAAGTTGTTCTGTATAATGGAATATATAATAAGAGTTATAATAAGAAAGCAGATATGCACCTTTTTTGATATGGGAGATTTACTATAAAACAGTGATCTTTCAGGAAATTAGCATAGTGGAAAATAACTAGTCCATTTGGGTTTCGGGGTGGGGCGCGGGGAAAGGGGACTTGTCACTTGTCTACATATTAGCAGTTATTTCCAAATGACATATATGGAAGAGAAATTAAACAATTGAAAATTGCTTGTTCATATTTCTCAGCATGGGTCATTTTTCAGTAATGTCTTTGGTTATAATTGCTCCATTCAGACCAGCACTGAATATTTTGATCCATTACATGTCTGAATCTGCCTTGATTTCTCCATTTCTGATGTGTCCCTCTTTGCTTCCCAATTATAGCAATTTTTCACTCTTGAATTATATCCTATTTTCTCAAGATCAAAGATGTGTGGCTACAACTATCATTTGATGCTTCAAAGTTTTAGTAAATACTCGTAATTTCTCTGTGTAATGAGTATTTCATATTACATTGTGGTTTGCACAGTCTGCATCTTTTAAACAACTGGTGAGCATACGTTATGGCCCACCTTGCTGGAGAGTACTGCACACAGAAAAAGCTGATTCTGAGTAACCTCTAACAATTTTTGTCACCATGGAGTAAAGCAAAAGCCCAGAAAAAACCCCACTGAGTTTTACCATTCCACTATGTAATTAAATAGCATGTGAATACTATGCCTCTCACATTCCAATATTTAACATCACTTTGCTTTCTGTACATTTATTTTTGATCATATCTTTACTAAAGATGTGAGGTTATTAAAAAAAAAAAAAGAAGACCAAAACCAAACCCCACATTTACGTAGCTTTTGGTTAAATCCCTGATTATCAAACCTCCTTTAGCTTTAGTGGGGGGTGGCATCAATCATCATAAGAATGCTTGGGCTAAGGCTTGTCTCTTTTTGCTTCAGACACCTGAGGGTTAAATGCTTAAATTCAAGTGTGATAGACAAAATAATTTTGCTGTGTTTGTTCTCTGTTTACATGCTGGGTCCCTTTATAAAGGGAGTGACTGGAGCAAATGGGCTTATCTATACAGAGAGAGGTCTCCTCGTCCTTGTTCTCTGTCGGGCAGAGAGGGCTGGAGGTTGCAACTTATGCAAGAAGAGTACTATAGCAAGGAACAAGGAGCCGGGATGTGCAGAAAGCAGGCAGCCAGGTGTCAGTGGTGACAAAAAGAAAAGTTTCCAGAAAGGTTGTCAGCGTTTGTTGCAGTTCAGAAAGCTGCTGACTTTGCTGAAACCAAACCCTGGAAGCAAGGACTGCCTTGCACAGACACAGTGAGCAGGGAGAGATTGGTTTACAAAGCACTTTAATTTCAATTCTGTCTGATCTAGTCTCTCTGAATTAATCATTCCAGTAGTTTATTTAAAAAAGAAAAAATAATTTTTAAAAAGGGTCTTTTGAATTTAGCATCCTTTTGGTTCTTACAAAATTCTCTGTAAGAATGTCTTGGTATGTCCGTTGGGATGTTCTTGCTGCTTTAGGGTCCCATGACAGTTACTGAGTCACTGTAGCTCCTTTTGTAGTCACCAGAGAGAAGCAGGCAACTTCTAGAGCACTTAAGCTCTGCACACTCCTGAGAGGAGAGGAATTGCCTTTTGGCTGAGTCTGTTTCAGCTTCACTCCTTTTGTAAAAGGAGACTTTAGACAAGCCCCACTATTTGGATCTGTGCTTCCCCAGCCATGCTTTCAAACTCAATAGGGAAGATTGCTATGGCAGTCATTTAAATTACAGTGAATTATACTAAATTATTGTCTTCATTTAGGAACACAGGCATAAAATGAATTATGTGTAGTGTGGACATGATAGTACTTGGACTACTGTCTGAAACCTGAATCATATAGAAATGATGGTACAAAAGAGGAATACGCTTTGAAATGTTTCCCAGTTGGTGAAGAGTGAACAAAAGCAACGTGGTTCTGAGCAGGCAATAATAAAAGCTGTGAAGTGCTCACTGTTACAGCAAGCTACCCTATTTGCTTACGAGATTTTGTGGGTTTTCCAGAGCCCCAGCTCTGTTTGTAGTAGTCAGTAGAAATACTTCTGTTACCCATTATTGATCCCAAACTTAGGCCCTGCTTTTTCTCCCTAGCCAAGTGAATGGTTTTGCATTCTAAATGGTTTTTTTTCGTACAGCTCCTTGTGTATAATAAAATGATGAATTGTACTAAGTTTTCTGTATCAAAATGTTATGTCTTGGTAAGCTGCCTCTTGCATTTGCTCAAAGACCTGGGCTCTTTACTAACCAGTGCCTTTCAGGTTTATAGTTAGGTTAGCTCTGATTTTGTAAAATGATCCATCCATTTCTTTGATTAAAAAAAAAATTACAGCTGTGTTATGCTGCTGCCAGGCTGTGAAGATATATAGTTAAAGCTCCTTCAGAATTTCTCTTGTAAATATTTTATCAGGTGACTTAGACCTCACTTGCTTTACACTGCACTATTCCAAATCATAGCCTGATACCAATTCAGCTGTATACTGTTTTGGGGGAGATGTGGACAGGCGATACATTATTTTCTTCATTAGTGAATTCATGGGGCTGTAAATGTATTATATCATAACATAAAGAAAGAATGTGAATTATGGGATGATGCAATATGAAGTTTGCATCAGGAAGAGCTAGCAGTGGAATTCAGCTGGGCTGTGCCCAGTGAACCTTTTGTACAGCACTGTCACCTACTTGACTTTTTTCATTCGGTTAGAGACAAAATGCTACTCCAAATGTTTTAGAACAGATAAAATCCTCCTTTGAGGGCATTACTTCTTTTTTTTCTTGTGTATGTAAAGCCTGGTGGTTTCAATTACACTGAGTTTGAACAAAGAGCTTTCAAGGGTAGAGCATATTTTGAATACTGGAAATGTGATGGAAAACAGGATTCTTGTACACAGTAACGGTCATAATGTTATGTTTGGATGACTTAATGTGGCCCAAAAGTACAAACGAGCCCTGAAAACTATCACTTAAAATAAGAAACCTCCCTTTTTGGTGTTTCTACAGCTGAAAAGTGGTATTATGAAATGCTGTATTTTTAAAGCCACAAGCTTTTGTATATAGGAGAACACAATATTGATATAGACGTGGCCTTTTCCATTTTGGCCATGGTGTGAGGTAGAGATATCTATGTCCTGACTGAAAGATAAGAGGCTGTGAAGGACAGTATTACTTAAGATGGAGCAGGCAAACTTTTCCTCTGGCTGGCTGTCTTGTCAGTGCATGCATGTGACAAAGAAAATAAGTTAAAAGCCAAACTGAAAGTAAAGAAATCAGAAGCAACAAACAAACACCCATGGGCCTGTGACTAACACAGCCCTGGAGGTGCTAGATGATGTAAGAGAGCAAAATTATGAATACCACATGGTTTGTGATCACTGAAGCTAAATAAGTCGGGAAAGATGTCTGTTTCAGTGATACGTTTCATTCATGCTAAATTGAAAGCAATCAACTCTACCTGAAAGCACAGAGCACTGCTATGGTTTCTTTTGGTTATGGGTTATCTTGTACTGTTGTTAGGAAAAATAGGAGCCATAGTGCACATCTTTCTTCCATTTGAGGTGAAATTAAAACTACGCTGCACAGACAGGAGCTGCATATTGAACCACTTGGCCTGTTGAAGAAACTGATTTAGTTCCCTGTAAGTCTTCACAAGGACGTTCAATTATTTGTGGTAGGCGTTAGGTGCTGTCAGTGGAATGTGCTCTTTGGTGGTAATAGTTGTGAAGACATGTCACACTGTCGGCGGAGAATAGGAGTTAATCTGGTCACAGCTGACCCTGTGTGACAGCCAGGATTGTAAGATGGATGGTCCATCAAGTTCCGTCTTGGAGACAGAAGGCAAAGAAAGTGACTCTGGAGATGGCTGTATCAGGTTGATTCTGTTCTAATAGAGAAGATCTCTTTTGAAAAGTTGAATATGGAAGGAAATTTGACTGAAAAAGGCCCCAAAATAATTGTGTTCACTTTCCCGAGAAAAGAAAGAATGGTGGAGCAGCAGGGTAAGGATAATGGGCTTTAGGAGAGTATGCTTCACCCAGCTTGGGGAACCAGTAGGTACCTGTGCTTAGGAAAAATAGTGTAAAAATGAAGGAAAGCAGGATAGCTGGCAGTTATTGAAAGACGTTCAACACACAATAGTGTATTAGCTGATGCAGAGAAAAGATAAAAGCACAATAAGAGACGAGTAAGAATGCATTAGGGTTTGCTTGTTTTAATATTTCACAATGCCTTCAAATAGGAGAAACAAAAATGCACAGCTAAGGTACAAGCATTTAAGGATAAGCTCAGAGAGACTAATGTGAAGAGTGGTAAAGACAAGATTATGTTACTAAGACAAGAGAGAAATGAGGTACAAGAATGTTTAATATATGTCTTTACAAAGTGAGGAAAAATAATGACCTAGGGAAATACAGACCAGCCTGTTTAACTTTGATACCCACAATGATTCCAGAACAAATTAATAGAAACCACTGTCAAAATACCCAGAACCCAGTAACGTGATAAGTGGTCAACCTGGATTGGGCCAGAACAAATCACATTAATAAAATCTCTTCTTTTAACAGGATAAGTGGTGTAGCAAGGGGAAAGCAATAGATGTGTCTTCTGTAAGGATTTTGTATGGTCCCATGTGACACTCTTGTGAGGCAAATGTGGAAGTACAGAAACTTCATATAAACAATAAAGCAGATGATAACCTCTTCTTCATAAAACTGGACTCACTAGTTCACTTTTGGACTGGGAGAATCTCAAATGGGCATCTGCTTTTGGTCTGTTTCTGTTCATTAATAACTTGGGTGATGAAACAAAGTCCACATAAAAAGTCAGGAGTGGACACCTAGTTTAATTACAGGCATGTTGGAGAATAGCATCAGATTCACAGTTGTGAATATCAGAGGGATTTTTTTGAGTCACAGGGAAAAAAAATCAGTAGACACATGCAAAGTACTGCTATCCATAGGAAGAAGCAATGGGACTGCAGAAAGGGATTCTTTGCAAAGTGGAGATTGTTCTGTTCTGTTCAGCTTTTCCCCGCTAAGACAAGACTTCCAAAGGAATTCTGTATGCAGTTTGGGGCAAAACATGTCACAAACATCAGTGGCAAATTGCAGGGAGTCTAAATTTAGAAAATATGGATGATTTCAAAAGGTTACAGCAACTAAGTTTGTACAGCCTAAAAAAGAGAAAAATGACATGTCGTGACAGTAGTCTGACAGAGATGATGTTAAATAGAGAATAATGATAATTTATTATCAAAGACTACTGGAGGGAAGGGCAAAAATAAAGCAGTTTTCCTGGAAGCAAAAAAGATTCAGGTTCGATAGTAGGAAAAATGCTCTATCAGGCTAGTGAAACACAGAAACAGGCTACTTAGAAAGACTGGAGTCTCCCTCAGTGGGAGATTTTTAGGAGCAGGTTAGACAAATATCTGTCAAGGACCACCTGAAAGTACCAGATCTCTACACAGTGCAAATGCAGTGGACTAAAGTATTTCTTGAGGTCCTTTTTACTCCTATGTTTCTGTAGTTCTATGACAACAAAACAGCAACAAATAAGAATCTTCTGTTCTTACAGCAGTCAGTACTAAAGGGAAGGTACAGTCAGCTCAGAGGCTGGCAGCGCTGCTGTGCTGCATGCTTGGTGGAACAGGTCAGATTATTGATCTATTCTAAGAACAGAAAAAAAACAGAGATTAGCGCCTGGGATGCTTTTAGCATTCTTATGTGTGACAACATTAAAGCAAGGTTGGACAATGTGACTTTTTCATAACTATCATTCGTGCATGCCATAAGTTGTGCATATGTGATGTGCTACCCAGTCATTTATGTCTGTGCAGCCTGTAAAGATAGGGAAGGTAGTAACTGTAGTTGCCCCGCTGTTTGCATTCAAGATACTGAAATTAGATTAAAGCACCTTGACAACTGCAGGATGCAAGCAAATGTTACCTGACAGCTTAGTACAGATGCATAAATCAGGAGCAGCTGGATGATTAAAGGCTGTAATAGCCCTAACAAAAGTGCAACTGATAGTTTTCTTAAAAGCAAAGCTGATACTGAATCCGTATTCATCAGAATCAAGAAGAGCTGAACAGAGAGAAGTGTATCGGCTGGGTCAGATGAAGAGTGAGTAAGACCTACAAAGAACACCTGCATGACTGTGATGCAATGGCAATTTAAACTGACATTTCATGTGTTAGGATCATGCTATTTTATAAATCTATTGCTGAAGATAGCTTTGCATACTAATAGCTCAATTATAGTAGCACAGGGTTGTGGCAGGTGGGTGGGTAGAGGACTCTATGTCATCCCAGTATGAGTCTTTGCCTTTTGAGTGCCAGAAAATCATAAGGGAGGAGCCCTTCGCTACCACTGTCGAAGAGTCATAAGCACCTCTTCTGATACAGCTATCAGCTGAGGCCATCAGAGCTACAGCCTTTGCAGGCAGGTTCACGTGGATCAAGCCTTCTATCAAATTATTCTTTTCCTTGGTCTGAGTGTGCAACACTCAGTCTATTTCCTTAGTCCTTTCCCCCTTTTTCTGCTGTCTGAATATCCAAACTAGGGACTGAATATTTTTAAATCCAAATGTTATGAATCATAGAAAATTATAGCTTGGAAGGGACTGTTGGAAGTTATTTGGTCTAGGCCCGTGCTCAAAGGTGGTTAACTTCAATGTTACAGGTTTGCACAGGGTCTTTTCCATTCAAGTTTTTAATATCTCCAGGGATGGAGATAACACAGACTTGTTGGGTAATCTGCTCCAGTGCTTACCTACTGTCAGTGGGAAAATTGTTCCTTTATGTCCAGTAGGAATCTACTGTCTTGCAGTTGGGGATTGTTGCCTTTCATCCTTTGTTGTGTGCCTCTGGGAAGCATCTGTCTGTCTTCTCCACCCCCTTTTAGGTAGCCCAAAGGGTTCAGTTTACCCCCTTTTAGTTCTTGTATTTGAGGTATATTTGTGTTCTATCAGTGCAGGCACTGAAAATACTGGTGGTAAAGAAAATACCTGTAAATCACAAGGGAACAATACAAGAAGTGACTAACAAATTGATGAAAATTGCTCAGGTACAAAGTTATCAGGATGACATTTGTAAATAACATCCTGGTGGGAGGATCACTAATATCTTCCCTTACCATGTCTCATAGGCTGGACATTTATAAGAGTCTCTCTGTTTAAATTAAGTTTATTCAAAGCTTAAAAGAGGATTTCTATCCTTTGTTTGGGAAAATGCAGCCTTTGGAGACTTCCTAAAAACAGTTCAGACTGAAAGGCTTTGGTTTTGCATGTGTTTCACATACAAGAGCATGTGGTATCTGAGAACCAAACTGAGAAAGTCCATTCAGTTTACATCATCTACTGCTTGAGCTACCAAACCTGAGCTAACAGATGCCACCACAACTTCTCCCATACCCAATTTTTGTCCTGGGATTACTAGTTGTTTAAAACAGGTATTGTAAAGCTGATACAAACAACCAGAAATGCGTCTGTGCGTGGAAGAGAGAATGCGTGTGCGTGTGTGTGTGTTTTGGAGCGTGGGAGAGAGAAATAGAATTATTACTCTCTCTTCCCAGAAGAGCCCATATCTCATGACAGGTTGAAGGACATTTGCGTTTGGTGAGTTACTTTGACCTTTAGGGTAGGAAGCAGCCCTGTGGCACAGCTCAGATAGACACACAGCTTCTACTGATGTCTGTGTCCTGAGTTCTCCATGCGTTTCTTGTTTTCTGCTTATAGTGCCCTTCATCAAGGTATTCTGAGGAGATTTTGCCAAATGTTGTGGAGTAATGACACAGACTGATTAGCTATTTGGCCGTGTGAGTTCACAATGCTTGAAACAAAATAATAGCTACTAGCATCTCTCTCCTATAGATGCTTCACTGGAAACTAGAAAGATCTTTTTAAAAAATTATCTCTGTTGCCTTCATGATTTCTTGTCATCCAAGCATTACGGTTAGCTTAACTCAAACATAGAAACTTTGGTAAGAGGCTACACAGGTTTTTTTGCTGTGGACAGCATGCTATGAAGAAGCAGCAGAGATCATAATTATAAGCTGCAATATTTAACAACACCCCAGGAAACTTCCAGTCCAGCAGTACTGCTAAATAATGTTTATCCCATAATCTCTTATTGAAGGACTGTATGAATTAAGGAAATGTGGGTTTTTTTAATTTTTTTTTTTATGGTTTAGAGGTTTTTTCCCCTTTAAGTTTTTATGTCATGAACTAGATCCTGGTCAACATCCCCAAGGATAATTTATCTCCTGTCTACTCCGATTCCCAAGCAAGCATGGTCCAGCACCTCATCGGGCACAAATATCGTAGTTTTCTGTAACAACTTCTTTTGAGAGGGAAGAGAAGAGCATGACTCATTATGAGAGGGACTTTTTGAGGTGTTTATGATAAGCTTGCATTGAACACACATGCAATTTAATAGTCTGAGTCAGGAGAAAGAATCACTGTTTGAACTTTAGTTATGTGCATGGTTATAGGGACATGCGGGAGCTTTGCCTGCAAAAAAAAGACAGTAGAAGTAGGAAATGAGACCAGATGCAACGTTTTACCTATGAAGACTTGTTTAGCCTGTAGAAAAATAGAACAAGGTTAATACTAACCTGTGTCATTGTTGTCGTCATTATTCCCTCCTCCTGCCCCATGCAGCTCAGAGCGCACACATACAGTGTCTGCCATAATCTCCTTTTCTAATTGTAGTTGTATTCCAATAATCCCTTTTCCTCCTTATAGCTGCTTGCATTCTAATATGTAGGCTTTTCTCCCCTCTGCCTCCTGTGGTGGTGGTCTCAAAAAAATACAAATCGTCTAATGTAAGTAAAAGTACAAATCTTTGAGACAGAAGTGGCAAAAGAAAAATTGCCCTTTGCATGAAAGAACCCGTGTTTATGACATCCTCAGCTGAACTCTGCCTAGCTCTGAACTCTTCCATGGTGGTGCAGGTGACTTTCTGCTTCTTCCTTCAAGACTTGCTCACCTGACCTTTTACATACCCAGGTTCAGTTTTGGTTTGGTCTAAAATAATCACAGTTTTAGTATCTTACTTTGCCTGATATTTTAGATGTTTTATCTTATAATACAGATATTTATCTCGTAATGGGGATTTATATCTTATGAGAGGGGTAGAAAAATTAGTTAAAGTGACATGTTTAAGAAAGTAAAAATTAGCATTGCTGACCCAGGCAAATAAACTCAGTCTTGGCTTTACAGCCTAAACATGGAAGAAGGTGATTTCTGAGGTACAGTTTCTTCCTTCTCCCACCTACAAAAAGAATATATTCCCTTCTGGGTTAATTTTCTTTACCTTGAACAGAAAGACTAACAGATATCCAGCTCTGTAAAGAAAACAGAAGAAGATCCATCTATAAGAAGCAAAATTGTAATACTAGATAATGAAGAAAAAGAGTTTGAAGAATATTGTATGTGTAATTTATTTCACAATTGGTTTGTCACTTGTCAGACAGTTTCAGTGCCCTGAAATGCAAGTGCATTAAATTAACCAGAATTGTCATCATTCATTTGCTTTGATTAAACATGTTGGTGATGTGGCAAAGTTAAAACAATAGAGACTCTGGAAAGATAATATAATTTAAAAAAAAATAAGTAACTAGAAAAAGTCAGTGGAGAAGGCAGACCAGCATGGCTAAAGACAGTAAATGAAATCCTGCTTGGGACTCTGACCCTGATCCAGCAAAGCACTTAATCTCATCATTGAAGCATATGAGTTCTTCCCTCTCTAAGCATGCATATTGTCCCACTGAAGTAAGGGTGAGGTTAAGTGAGTTCCAAAATTGTTGCCATAGAGCTCAGCATCTATGAGACCAGAGCCTTCATTGACCTGATAGGGGACGTATCTTGCAACAAGACTTACGTATTGAATGGTATTTCTGTAGGCATTCATGTGGTACAAGTTCAATGCAACCCTGGGGTTCCAACGGTAGTCAGAAAACTATTGTTGTGTTTGGGTGCAAAGGGCTATAAAATGTTTTATACTGTAAGGTGCAAGTCTTTTTGTAATTGCAGCACAGAAAAAGTGTAGAGGTATAGAAGAACAGATTAAAAAATCATATACAAAAGTATTTGATGTCTGAAATTCTGCAATTGAAAGGTTTTATTGATAAATTATGCTCTCAATTTGAATAGATTTCAAAATCTGTAGTCAAAAGGAATTTACTGTTCTGCACTACATTGGTAAAATGTCCTATGTGGGTATTTATTTTCATACGAAAAGCTACTGGATGATACAGTACAAAACTTACCATTTGTTTCACTGTTTTATTGGAAGCAGCTACTCCTTTACAGAGCCGATGGTTCTTCAATCAATGAGTATTGTTAGGTGGGTTATGGATAGTTTAAGGGCTTAAGTACCAATTTCATCTTTGCAGGTATGTAACTGCTACAGGCTTAGTCACTAAAGTTACCTTGTTGCTTCTTCCTGCAGAAAAATTGTAAGTGATAAAAATAAACATATGAAATATTGCAGGTCTAAACTAATCTGCTGGTAATGTGTGCTCACTAATCTTTTTAGAGAGCAAGGCCAAACCTCTGCTTCCCATGTATACAGGACAGGACAGGGGTTTGCAGGAGTCTAACTCCTTAGATCTTAGACAGGAGAAAGGATTGTCCAGAGTAGATTGTGGCTCTGCATCTGGAACAAGAAGATGACAGGGTTGATGCTACAAGGGCTATAATTAGTCTTACACCCGTGGCCCACTTTGTTTGTGTGGGAGATGAGACCTTTCCATGGTGGTTTCATTATCTTCCATAATGCCCATCCCTTGTGTTTAACACCCTTCTACACTAGGAATTAAGTGCTGCTTGGCAAAGAGGGCAGCTTTCCCCTTGGAAGATTTTCTTCTTGGGGGAATTTCTCTGCCACCTGTCTTATGATGCCTTAAACCCATTTTATGTTGTATGTAGCTTTTGTACCTGAGAATTAGTGCTGTAATAATTTGCATTGCTGGTAAGTTGCACATGATGAATGTAAGAAGCAATTAGCGTGCCCCACAGAACATGCCTTCACAGCAAATTTATTGCACTATAAGCTGCTTCTGTTCCATGAAAAGCAATCATGTATATAGGAAAACAGAGATAGACTGCTGTACTTGTGTTGGGGCAAGAAGAATTAAATGCAGAAAGCAGTGAAAAAAATTGGCACAAGTTGCTGTGTATGTTGTTTGTATAAATGGTAGACATAAGGACAAATTTGTGGTTTGCCAGTTTAGGAGCTCATTTGGCTACAAATATGAAAACTACTGAAAACTAAAACCAGGTGGCTACTCCAACACTTCTTAATTCCTTTTTATATTCCCCTGATGTTTTGCAGCTGTGCAATGGTGGATCTGTGACTGATCTTGTGAAAGGATTTCTGAAGAGAGGCGAAAGGATGAATGAACTTATAATTGCTTACATTTTACGTGAAGCTCTGATGGTAAGATAAGGTCTCAGTGAAAGGACAGTCAATATTCACCTCATATTTTTTTCTTTGAATAAAGATCATGTCCCCGCTAACACGGCTCACTGTCTTGTATTGTAGCAGTGTGTAATGAAATCAAGGTAATGTGTAAATTCAGACATTTCTTTTTGAACAAGCAAGGTAAAGAACAATTCATCTGTTTGTTTCATTATTAAGAGAATTAAAATTGATTTCTGACCATTGATTAATTTCCTTAGTAAATACAGTTCTGCATCAAAATCGCTTTTCTTTGAGAAATAGCAGAAATACACCCCAAATACTGTTCAACTTTTTATATCTGGATCCCAAATATTTTTATAGCAAAATGATCAACAGATCTAGTGAATTCAAACACCACTACAAGAATTTTTTTTTTTTTTTTTGGCTAATCAGGATCATGTGTCTTTATTTTTCATTTTCTTTGAAACAGAATTTGATTTTCTGCAGTGGAATTTAGGCCTTAGCAGTTTTCTTTGAGTTTATACTCTAAAGGTAAATATATAATGTAGATTTATAGTGCTTTTTTTTCTGCTTTTATCTGAATATTTCTATTTGACATGAAGTGGGACAATTAAAAAATATCTATTCTTCATGGTGTGCCAAGTGTTTTTCCAGTGAGAATGACACCTCTGTGGTTTTGAGTTTTAAACTGTTTTAAGTTTTTTCATACTTTTCTACCTTTTTGTTTCTGCAAGTGTCATACAAAGGACAGAGCTGTAAGTAAAAAGTTCATGTTTACATGTCACCTTCCAGGGACTTCAGCATTTGCATGAAAACAAAACTATCCACCGTGATATTAAGGGAAATAATATCCTTCTGACCACTGAAGGAGGAGTCAAGCTTGTGGATTTTGGTATGTTATGTTTACTTATATATACAACAAATGTTGCACATCTGAAGTATGGAAAATAAAACAAACTAATCAGAAAAGATTAATTACATTAATTTTTTGTTAAGTTTTTGAGTTCTTCATTAAAAATCACTTGGATAATCAAAGTTACTTTTTAACTTGATTGCTAGAAATAAAATATTCACAGACTTGGTGTTTTTATAACTTTGGGTTTTCCAGCAATTTTGCTAATGTGGTTTTGATAGCATGGCTAACAAATAGAACTTACAATACGGTGGTAGTAAGTGCCAAATGCTTTGGGGCATACACAGTAAGTGAAGTGGCAAAGCGAGTTAATAGGGTTCAAAATAAGGTTGGTGTTTAGTTCCTCTAGGACTGTGTGCTGGTTCAGTGAAATTAGGAGCTGATAGGCAAAAGCTTCATGTTTTATATGAGAGGACTTAAAACTTCCTAGATATTGTGAAGAATAAGAGAGCTCCACCTCAGTCACATATACTTCATTAGTTTGATTAGAAACAAAACAAGAGATACTACCTGAAGGCAGTAGAGGGGGAGATATTCTATAGGTAATCCCCACTTTCCAAAGTCTGGGAAGACTAACAGCATACTTTTGGCAAGTCTAAACCTAAGAATTGGCATTTAATGAAAAGCACCTGTTCAAGTCTGTTAGGCCTAAAGTGATTGTTGAATGCTGTCATTTGGTTTCACCACCAAAAGGGAAAAGCAGAGACACAGGTAAGTGGATGCAACCTGTTATTTATCAGCCATACCACAGTGGTTTGCCTTAAAAGTGTATTGACTCTTGTTTTACATAAGGGAGGTATAAAAATTTGCAGTGCTAGTTATTACGAACTATTATCCTCTGGTAGCACACCATCTTCTAATGTTTAAATTCAGTTTATTGGTCACTACTTCACAGCATAGCAGACAATTGTAAATATCATGATTCCATTCAGCAGATTGAAAAATCTTTATTTTTCCTTTACCGTACTATTTTGTTATGAGATTTATTCAATTGATACATAACAGTTGTTTAAACTAATCATGGAATTAGTCTCAATAGTCCCAATATTAGTCCCAGTAGTCCCAGTAGTCTTCTTGCCAGTAGATTGTATTTATGCAACTCTCGTTGCTTCACATACAAAACCCCACAACTATTAGGGTTACTAATTCTTCCGAAAATTCATATATTAAAATGAAAATTCATGTTCATTATTTTATTCTTCAGATAAAATCTTCCATTGAAAAGCCTTCAGACTTCCTAAATTATCTACTGTACACTTACTAGTATTTTCTGATAGTCTGGAAGTTTAATGTGAGGCAAAATCAATATTTTTGCCCACAAGTTTTTAATGTGTTGTGGATACTAATTTTTTTAAGGTGCTGAAGGCAATTAGAGCTGTGGAGGATCGATGCTTCTGAAAATTAATTCACTTATGCAGATGTCAAAACATACAAGCTGTAGGGATGAGGACCTGAATTCTTTATTCTCCAGTTACTGCAATCTACTGCTAAGGCTGTAATTGAAAAATAATCTTGAAATCTTGTGGGAAAAATTGTGATGTCAAAGCGCAGATGAGAACGTGCGCAAGAAACAAACATACATACGCACACATTTATGTGGGTCGAAGAGGGGCCTGTAATATATGCAGTCCTTCCTCTCAAAGGAATATAGGAACTGCACCTTAACTTAGGAATAGATAGAAATTTTCTCTGGCTTTTTCACCCCCCCCCCCCCCCCCCCCAATCTGAAGCCAGTAATAAGTAGTTTCAAATGGGAAAAATTTATAGTCTTCACAAAATCATCATGGAAGCCATACCATTCACCCTTCAGGCTGATGTTTAAGGTATTCAGCTGGGATTTGGGAGATTTGTGTCTTCTACTTAAGAGGATTTAAACCCACATTAATCAGATTCCAAGAGTATTTTTTAGCCAGGAATGTGAGTTGATCAAAATCTCTCATGTTGGCACTGCTACAGACTGTTGTACATAAACGTTTTATTGGATCAGGGACTGAAACTCATAGCCATCTTTCATTATATAAGCCTATGAATCTGCAGGCTACAGAATGAGATAGACATGCAGGCACAGTCTCCTTTTCTCCCAGTAAATACTCAGTGGAAGCAAAATTTTTGGTTTAGGTTGAGCCAATTACTACATGAGGCCAAACAAACAAACAAAAACAACCCAAATAATCACACAGCCCTTTCTAGCATGCACACAGCTTTTCTGTTGTGGATAGGGGAACAGAGACAGTAGATCAACCACCAAACACACTTGACAGAGGAAGTGAGTCTTTCCCAAGGTAATTTTGTCTGTGGCATTCTCCTGCATGCTCGCTGATGATGAGATGTTCCTGAAGAACCCTTTGCTCTCCTCCCCTGATACTCTTTATAGTGGTTTTCATGTAAACAGGTGCATAAAACCTGTATCTGAAAGATGGACCTGTGAAGTCCCCTACGGAGCACAATACTAGAAAAGGACCTATTCTCAGTCTGTATGTGTTGTGTGGTCATATAACTTGGAACTTGTGTCTTTTTTTTTCCTTTTTTTTTTAAAGTACAGTTAGGAAATTTTTAAGAGCCATTAAGTGAAAAAAACAGTTAACTTTCAGTGAATTAAATCACCTCTGAGAATGGCTTTTCTTTCCTGTGTTCTTTTTCTGCTCTTTGAACTTGGTGTATAGTGTACCACCATTGTCAGTCCTTTCTTGCACAGCAGTACTGACTTTCCAGAAGCTTCATTTTGTGACACCATTTATACACGTTGCCTTATGGTTGTTGTGTCATAGGCATTTATGTATGCTGTGACCATAGTTTCTAAACACTGCAGAGTCTATAATGGATGACCTTCACAACACTCTTATGAGGAAGTAAATTACTATAATTCCCAGTTAACAGCTGGGGATCTGAAACTTTGAGAGACTGAGTTGCTTGAGGTGACACAGAAAGTGTGTGGAAGAGCTCTCCCAAAATCCAGGCTAACAGTCTGAACTGTTTGCCTTTCATAGAGGTATTGATAGTTAAAGAGATGAGAATGACTTTGAAAGAATACCATGGCAGTTCGTCACCCAAATTGCTCTGAAGAGTGAAATTTTTGCTTTCTCTTAAAATTCTGCTGTAATATTCTGCTTAATCACCCCAGTAATATTCTTGTATCTAAGAAACACCCAATCCCAGTTGATAGATTAATGATCAAATCAAGTAAATGAGTTTATAACATCTCCACACCAATGCTTCTGGAGCTCAATTGCTTATCAAGGAGCTGCAAGATAGAAGTTTTAGTTTAAACTGTCCAAGCCACAAGAATTTTGATATACTGTTACCAGGGAAGCATCCTCTCTCCTCACATCCATCCAGTATGATAATTTAGATCAGCAGAGATAAATAAAATCCTTCTTTTTTACTACAGATAATGAGTAGCAGCCAAGGGGATCTACTGTAAGCACATCCCATGATCACACATTCAGTCCCTGAATTCATTAAACTTCTAGATACATTAAAAGTCCATATTTTCCTTGTAAGAGAATAAGGTTGACTGAAGGCAGTTTTGCTACCTGAACATTTGTGGGAATTAGCTGTTAAGCTGTTCTGGTAGAAAACCTTTGGGGAAGGATCTTACGGCTGAGAAATGCAGCAATTATGCTCTTAAGCAAGGAGCATCCTCTACTGCATCAATACAAATAATAAATAGCTATACTCAAGTGTAGCTGCTATGTTTTCAGTATAGGATAGATATTTGATAGAAAAATATATGTTTACATTAAATTCCCTGCAGCACTTTAAAAGGTGACAGCTATATAATGTATTGTATAAAAAGAGTTGGAGGCAAGCAAGGTGTGAACCAAATTCCCTTTTTATAAATATTCTTAATTATATTCACAGTTGCTTATTAGTGATCAGGGAAGGAAATGTTTTACATCTGTTTCTCAGAATTCTGGTTGTATGCAGTGGATTGATGTTAGAGCGCCAGATTTCAAAAGAAATTTTAGCCACTAAAGGTGCAGAAAAGCACCTAATAAACTTTTCAAAAACTTCTAGCATGTAAATCCAAATTAATTTAATGCTAGGTACCTTTTGAAAGTCTTGTGACAAATTTATCTGCATCCTTTACTTCCTAAATATCTTTCAGTGTCTGACCTTGTTACATCAGTTAAAAAACTGGCCTGAAGTCTCTTGCACACATAGCACACCTCATCTGTAATAAAAATTCATATATTCATCTGCATCTTACAATGTGTAACAAATTTCATAGGGAGCTGAGTGTATAACATCTGCTTATGCTGACAAATACTTGCTTCTTTGAATAGTACCTCTCAATTCAATTTATTTTCTTTAAATCAGGATGCTGCACAGGGCCTTTCATGCATTAAATAATGTTAGTCTAAGACACAATTCCCGTTTAGAAATTCTGAGATGTTAAATAATGTGCTGTTCCAAAATGGGAGAAAAGAAACTTAGCTGTATTATTGTCGTTGTTATTTTAACTTTGGTCTGAAAAAGTCCAAGTGACATTTCATTTTGAAAGATTTGATGTGTTTCTGAAATCCCCTGCCATTGCAGTGAGTCTGGGAGCTTGAAAGCCAGAGCTTTTCACGCTTATATGTTATTGAAAGAAGAGGATCCTATTGGAGGAAAGAACCGTTTTTCCACTAAAAGTTTTGAAACATCTACAGTCACATGACAAGTGATTCTTTTAGCTAAAAAGGGAAGAGTGTAATGCTGATGGAAAATTCCTCTTCAGCTATGTTTTTGAGGGTTGACCTTGTAGGCTGGTAGTCTTGAACAAGAGTATAGGTAGCTCATACTTTTATGGGACTGCTGAAGCCTACTGTCACAGACTAGAAATATCTCAGGATGAGCAGCTGTTGCCTTGGAAATGTCCAGAAAAAATGTAAATATAAATTGTACTCCATCACTTAGGCAAATGCATAGTTTTCCAGCAGCACTATTCCTTGCTGAAGGCCATGTCCTTCTATGCATCAAATGAAAACATACTTTCATACCACATGTAATTAGACTGTTGACATTATTACCATGAAAGATCATTGGAAAAAAAAAAAACCAACCTCAGACATCTAGATGGATATTAGAAATATTCAAGTTCACATAATGAAAATAAAATGTTGGAGGACTCATTAAATCTTTGGAATTCAAGTCTATTTCTAACTACAAGAGATCCCATGATTCCCCCCAGTTTGCCTAGTACTGTCACTGTGGGTGGGAAAGGGGATATTGAAAAGGATTGGCACTGTCCATTTTCAGTTTCATCTTAGGCATTTCATTAATGGTATCTAAAACTCTCCATCATTAGAGTCCCTGGATAAGCAATACATAGGAAAGATCTAAGGTTTTTTTATAGGTAAAGCAGGTTCCAGTGGAAGACATGGAAAGAAGGTAATGCAACCTCACTGCTGCTGGCAGATGGTGGAAAATTACAAGCTGTTCTGCATGCAGTTAATAGAATAATGACTTCAAGGGTTCCTTTAGTACTGTGGATAAAGGGATTGCATAATTAAAACATGTATTGTAACAGTAATGGAATATATAATGAAGGTAAGGTGATTTTTGTACTTCAAACATGCTTACTTTGCATTTTTCTGCTTTTGTTTCAAATGTTACAAGTGTTGGATTTAAAAGTTGTGTGTGACTATTGTCTTGGCATTCCAAATGCAGTTTCAGATAGCACAGTTTTATCCTGGATGTATAGTAGCCTGAGTCAACTAGAGATTTCTCCTGAGTATGACTCATTGGGGAAAAAACGGATTGGGGGGGGAGTACTGTATTGCTTTATTTACACATACTGAAAACTGACATTACTTTGTTTAATACTTGAACTGTTTCTTCCATGTAGTTTGGAAACTGCAGGTAAACAGAGGTCAGCTTTTGTGTTTGGAATATAATAGGGTTATTATTTTGTTATGGAGAGGATGGTCATTCTTCTTTTAAAGCTAATATTTAAAGTCATCCAAAGTTAAGAGCCAAGGAAATCTTAATGCTGGCATTTCTGTATTGCAATTTTACCAAATTGCAATTTGGTGAAACAAGCCAATTGTAAGACAATCTTTGTGGTAGAGTATTTTTAGATTAACTCTATTTTTACTTTAAAATGCATACATAATTTCATTTAGGCAATACTAAATGAAAGTATTAAGTTCATTTCATAATTCAGTTGAGTTCATAAAATACATTTCTTGGGGTTTTTTTTCCCCAAGAGTGTGTAGTAATTCTGCCGATATTCTCTTTTGTGACTTAGTAGTGGTGTGCTACTTCTTTCTTACAAATTATGGAATATTAGTAATGCTTTACAACTACTAGTGATCAGTAACAATTGATCAACGTAAGTTAGAATGCATAGGTGTTTTTGTTATGTTTTATTACATCATATTCATGCCTATTCTGATACAGAAATACAGGCCAAAATATTTAAAATTCTGTGATTATACTAAACAAGTTGAGTTTTTGAAGTGTAGATGAGCCAGCAGCTGCTATAATGACAAAGCAAGAGTAGTAAAATCAGTTACACTGTACAGCACGTCCAAAGTAATAGGGACAATCTCAAAGTAATTAATGAGTCCATGATAAGACTCCATCTTAATAGTTCCATCTGCTTAATTGCTCACCTCTCCTGGATTTCTGATGCATGAGGGAGCTTTCTGCTGGTCTTGTGGGGAAAGCATCTGAAACCTTGGGTTAGAGGTTGGGGAGGGAACCACAGCACTGATCTTCATCCTTTCATCGTGACACCTCACCAACTGTCATGTTCCCTTGCTGTGACACAGTGCTATGGCCTCTCCCTACCACGAACAGGCTTGATAGGTGCAGTTTGTTGACTGATCACAGATCAGTTTAGCAACCCTTGTGTGGCACGTGGCATTGCAGAGGGAGAGAAGGCTCACAGGACTATGCTGCAAATGCATGCAGTACAGGTCGGGCTGCAACGGATTGGGAGTCTAGAGCCACCTTGTGCTCAGTGAATAGTTTGAGAAGTCAATTGTGAGTGATCCAAATTGGAGTATTCGGGCATTTTGGGGAAGGACATTTTAATCTCTGTCCCTTTTAATATATATCATGGTTCCCAGCCTCGCATGTACTGCTGACATTGAAGAGGAGCTCAGCATGACCTTGAGTAGTTTTCCAAACTTTTGTAGATTTCTTATTCTGGAGTAGTCAGAATATCCAATTGCGTCTCTTTCTTCTTGCACTGCATTAGCTATAAATGCGGTCTGAATCATTCTGCAAAAATGAAACAATTAATTAAAATAATTTAATCTGAAAGTATTCAAAAATAAAATATTTTTTTCTGCCCTTAGCTTACTTTAAGCAATGAATCATAGCAAGACTTGTATTTGCCTTAGTCATTCTAGCATGCATCCATAATAAAGCTGTCTGCTTCACTGATTCAGATCAAAACTAGACTATTATTGTGTTGTCATTTCTGCATACCGTATAGCATGACATTCACATGTTGCTTCTAAAAAGCATTTACTAGGGAACTATGGCAGAAGCCAATAAAAGTAAAAGACTTTGAAGAACGCTTTCTTCATGAGCAGTTTGTCAAACTGCTTTGAACCCAATCAAAGTATTAATTCCAAATTTTTCAAACCAGGGTTAGCAGGGATAAGATGGATTGCATTGACTTGAGCTGTGGAGTATTTTCATTGTTGAATGTTTGATTCTTTGTTGAAGGCTTAGTCCTTAAAAACTTATTTTATGGGCCATGTGTGAATGAAAACCTTTGTGCTGTCCAGTGACAAAAAAAAGAAATCATGTGGCCAAATGCTGTATCCAGGATAAGCTGTTCACTTGGTCTTTCAAATATTTTCTTCTACTAATTCACATAAAGATGTCACTGGTGGCTTAAACATTAAAGAAGCTTGACACAGAAAGCTGGTGTCATATGCCAGACGCATGAAGTGAGAAAATAGCCCTTTCTGGCCAGCAAAGACTTCCTCTTGGTTTTCTCATGGGTTGAAAAATAGTAATCTCTTGAGATTATTAGAAGCCCTCTGGTCTCACCTGTGTATACTAAACCCCATTCATTTTTACCTGAAAGTTGATCCCAATGACTCATTTGTACTGAAGTATTCCAGTCCTTAGGTATTTTAAATATTCTGTCTCATCAGCATAGATGTTGCCAGTAACCCAGATAGTCTTAACAGGAAAACCATGTCATATAAAAAGGAGAAAAATCTCCAGGGTTTTCCCAGTCATACAGGGAAAAAAGTCCTTTTTGGGTCTCAAAAGTGGCAGTCAGTTTGAAATCTAATATGTGAGGAAGGCATCATCTAAGAAGGAGGACTTTCCTCACCAGCATAATGCACCAGATTGTGTGTAGCTGCACAAAACCCTGAGGCTCCAGAGAAGACTGGTTCTCCTATCTAAATACATCTGGCCAATTGTGTGTCAGGAAAACAAATGTGCATCCCTTTCAGGAAGCCAGCTGAAGCCCCGAAGCATGAGATTTGTTAAGAATCATTGGCCTCGTGCTGCACTGAACTGTCAGGAGCATGTGGAGGGCAGCCCGTGGTCACCTGCTCTACTGGAGGCCATGGAGAAAGGGTGCAACCAGAATCGTAGACTAAGGGAAGCTAGAGTACATTGCCACACCATCCTGCCCAATCCCCTGCAATACAAAAGTTCTCGTGTTTCTTAAAGAAGCTGTATTAAAACCTTTTGTTTAAAAAGATTATAAATCTCACAGATGCAGTGAACGTTCTGCTTTTTTTAAGGTCACTGTTTCCTCTTTTATTATCAGTATGTACCTTGTAATGATTCTGTATCTGATTTAGGATTTTCATTTTGTTCCTTATATGCCTAAAAATGCCTTTTCTTTGTCTTTAATCCTCGTGGTGAGTTTGCTGTGAAAGTCACTGGACTTTGATTCCTTTAGTTTCCATTTATATCACCCTATATTTCATAGTACAGATTAACTATTTTAATCCCCTTTTTACTCCATGCCTCTTGGTTTTGTAGTAAACACCATGGATTTTTCATCTCCCAGGCAGTTCATATACATGGTCTTCTTGGATACTAAGCTTTTGATCTGCCTGGAGTTGTAAAGGGCCGTTTGGTTATTTTTTGGGTATGCCCTATTTCAGTTAAAGATTTGCATCTGTGGTGTGTGTTTTCCTGAGTGTTTGGGAAACTCTCATTTTCATCGTTAAAACACCACGTGCATTAAAATAATACATAAAGACAGGGGACGTGGTGACAAAGGACACAGAAAAGGCTGAGGCACTCAATGTTGTCTTTGCCACAGTCTTTACTTGTAAGACTGGCCCTCAGGAATCCCAGATCCCTGAGACCAGTGGGAAGGTCTGGAGCAAGGAAAACTTACCCTCAGTAGAGCAGGATCAGGTTAGGGAGGATTTAACGAATTGGATGTACACAAGTCCGTGGGACCTGATGGAATGCACCCAAGAGTGCTGAGGGAGCTGGCCAATGTCATTGGAAGGCCACTGTTGATAATCTTTGAAAGGTCTTAGAGACTGGGGGATGTTCCCGAGGACTGGAAGAAACCTATTGTCACTCCTATCTTCAGGAAGGAGGATTCAGAGAACTACAGGCTGGTCAGCCCCACTTTGATCCCTGGGAGGGTGATGGAGCAAATAATCCTGGTAATCATTTCTAAACATATGAGGGACAAGAAGATGATTGGGAGTAGGCAGGATGGATTTATGAAAAGGAAGTCATACTTCATTGTAACATAACGTAACACCTTTCAACATAAAATGCTGCTGGAAATTCTAATTTTTTGGCTCCTCATTTCAACTTTGTTTCCTATTTCTTTATTTCCATCTTATGGGCCAGAACCCAATTTTAGTTCTAGATTTAATTTGAGCACTTATCACTGCGCAGAAGTTCTCAAGCATGCTTTTCTGTCAACAGCTCACCCAAGGAAACAATATTGCCTCTGTGCTTTTTTCATTTAAAACTTTGGTTTTGAGATCAGCTGATAGTCTATAAGGATTTCTGAGTATTGACATTGTTTCAAAAAGGTTCTGAAACATCTCCTGTAAAGTGATCAACCACTTGTGTCCTTATGGCATGTTAGTAACATATTCTATGAAATATCTTTTTGCTTTCTATCCATGCTAAGTAATTAAACTTGGGAGAAGATCTCTGATCTCCCTTTGCAGTCTTAGTGGGGATGCCATCATACTTACAATACAGTTGCATGTGGTTACTACACACCTGGTGTGTTGTGACATTTGCCATTTGGACTATCAGAAGTGCTTTGTTTTAATCTTGTTCTTTCCCTGTTGTCTTCTGTCATTATGGAGTATGAAGGAGTTATGTGTATTATTTTTTAAGCATTTTGTATGCATTTCAGCTGATCTGTCTGAAATTATCCTGTCTGTATATGTACCATTACACCAATACAACCTGAAAGAAGCAAACAAAAAATGAGACAGTGTCAAAGATAATAGCAATTACAGAGAAGTTGAGTTATGATCCCACCATTGTTGGGTGGGAAGTAGCTACTTTCCTGTCTGCATCCTGACAAGAATAGTGGCTTCTTCGCAAAGTGAAGCTTAGGGTGCTAAAGGAAAACCTTAAACTGTTAGGACCTGTTGCCTCCAGATCTAGTAAAAAGGTGGGCTTGAATGATTTATGAGGGACTGACTGCCTTCACACCATTGGACAGAGGGGCAAGGAAGGAGAGGCAACTTTTTGCAGCAAACAGCATGGAACAGGAATGCCAAAATATATCTGCAGCGGGCTTAAGGGGAATGTGGTGTAAGATGCTGCTGCTGTTTTACATCTGTTTCTCTAGGAGATTAAAAAAATGTTGGGAAATAATTCAAAGCATTTCAGCCTGTTTAGGTCTGCAAGGTTAACAGTGTGAGCAGTTTTTGGTGCAGAGACTAGCTTGAGGAATGATCGAGTTGCAGGTTCTTAATCCAAAGAAGGTCACAAAGAGGATGCTTAGGTAGGAAAGTGGACACTGAAGGCACAAATGAAGAAGGGTTACGGAAGAGGTAGCCAGAGGCAGTGTGATAGCTAGAATGTAAGCCCTTTGGAGTAGGGTCTGTGTTTTTATGTATGAATAACAGTGGCTAGCATGTTGGGAATGCAGTCTCCCTGCTGTGTGCCAAATGTGAATCTAGTAGAATTCGGTAGGGCTCGACATTCCCCCATGAGCATCAACTAGTAAAATGTGCATACTTCTGTCACAGGATGTAATCATAAAACGATGTTGTACAGCCTCCCAATTTAGATCAGAACAGTGTCTGCTCAGATTGGGCACTACTATGAGGCAAATCTTTCCTAATAAGAGGGAGCTTATTTTTGCACTGTTTTTCTTTTATTGAGTGCTAAAGTTATAAGTAGGTGGCTTTACTTTCAATGTTATTCCAATATGCCAGTTTTTGCAATGAAAAGCTTGAATAATACTCGTGGTGTCAGTCTGCTAATTTCCAGTCTTTATTAGTAAACTAATGCCTGAAAAAAAAGAAAAAAAAAAGCCTTTTTCCAACTGTATGCACAATATTTTGTTTTGGGTATGGTGTGCATTGGTACTATTAATGCACTTACTTATTAAGCTCTTCACTTTCATAAGATTTACAATTTGTGTATCATAAAACACTGCTTTATGAGATATTTTTAGATTTTCTTAGGAGAATACTTGATTCATTTTGCAACAAAGCAGTAGTAAAGGGGAAGCGGGAGGAGCAAGATGTTTTCATTAGAAAATATACAAGTTAAAAAAAGCTGGCCAGCTGTATGCTTGACTGGTTACTGAAATGCTGGAAGAAATGTTACTAAGTGTGGAATTACATACTCTTCCTCTATACACAGAAAAAGCCCAAGGAAATATCATTTGTCATGAGACCTACACTCCATAATCTGAAATGCCACTTTACTGCTAAGAGCAAAAGGATAAAAAACCAAACAAACAAAAAGCACACAAAAACCCCAAGAACCTAAAGAAAGTAGGGGTGAACAATTCAAATTAAATCAGTTTTTTACTGAAGTAAAAAAGGGGGGATAGGGAAAAAACCTTTCAGTTTATTTAATAATTACAGTTCAAAGAGAAAAAAACCACAACAGTGCATAGACAGAGAAGATTGTAATGTCCCTTTTATATTTTGTTCCTTATCTCTACCGAAAGTTATGATGATTTATAAAATGTGACACTGGAATCATAAAAATTTAGTTAGTGCATTTCTTTGCCTGCAGATATGAATCCCATTTCCTTGTCCGAGACTGCAAAAAAGAGCTTAGCACAGGGGACTCCTACAACATGTAGAAAGGGAAAGGGGAGAGTAGCCTCCTCTCCCTCCAAAACCAAGGATCATGTAATGATGTCTGTTGGCATCACTGCAACAGTGACAGACCTGTGGTGATGTGTGCTTACTCCTTGTTTTCTGAATGACGTGTTTTGCTGAGGGCTTGAACAGCCACAGACTGTGAGCCGGATGCTGGACCTCAGACAACTTGAGGCAGCAAAAACAAAGCCCCTGCTTAGCTGAGCCAAAGCAGGATTGATGGACTTTGTGCTAAGACTCACATTGTCCAGCTTTCCATGGTGCAAACACTGTGTATTGGACTTTCTGCAGGCATGGAGAGAGAAAGATTCAACTTTCTCAAGCCTGGAGTAGACTAGAGGGAGGCAGCCACAAAAGCAGTGGTTGTGTTTCTCTCAAAGAACAGGTGGGATCTTTCTTGCTGCCTTATTTTCAGCAGTTATCTACATTTCTGTGACAGACAAATGCAAATATTTTGTGAATCAGAGCTGAACACACAGCTTTAGAGTGCAAAAACAGATCAAGCCCTCTATGGTTTCTTGACCACCACTGAAAAAAACCAAAACGATCAAATTCTATCTAGACAGAGGTTTAGTTACTATTTCCACTGGGCAGTTAATGTGAATTGCTCCTGTTATGAACCATCTGCAGGGTATTCAGGAAGACAAGGTTAAGCGTGTTCAAACCAGACAATACAGAGTTGAAACTGGCCAGTGGTACTTACTGGAGCTTCTTGTATTTCAGAATATTGAAATGGCACTCACAGAGAAAAACTGAGGCTTTTTACTTTTTTAAAGAGAAAGCAGATGTATGTATGAAGGCAAAATAAGTGAGCTTCAGTGTCAATCAGACTGAGGTTGGAAAAAGAGTAGAACACAACACCTTTCTTGCCATCCAGATACCTACCAGGCACTTCCAGAATATGCCTCTGATGGACCTCACAGTTGGCTATTACTCAAATTCGTAGTCGTTCAGGTCTTGCTAGCGGAGGGGCTGTTTTTCTCCACATGTGGACCTCACAGTTGATTGTGACTCACAAATCCATAATAGTTCAGGACATGCTAGCTGAGGGGCTGTTTTTCTCCATGTGTTGTACTCTACCCTTTGCACACACTAGAGATATTTCCAACCGATACACCCTTGTTTTGTAAGGAAGGAAATTGGTGGCAGGCTGGTCAGAAGTGTGCTGCAGTCCACTCGAATTCCTGATATTTCAGTGTCTTTTAATTTAAAATCATAAGGAATCTTTAGACCTCTGAGTTCACTTTCCAGTTCTTGGCCTCAAATAGTTAACGCCTTAAACTACAGCTCATGTTACAAAGCTGATTTGCAGGCATTTGATGTTGCTTTGAGAGTGTGCTTTGAGCATGGAGCGACTTCTGTTTTTGTAAGAATTTTTGAGGTTTCACTGTTTTATTGTTTCTTTTTTATGGCAGAGCAGCTAAGAGATGAGGATAAGTATCTTTTATAGTGTTCAACCTGAAATATATAAATAATGAAACAGAGGTCTAGTGTCAGTACTGAGCATTAAAAGAAAAAAAGAATCTGTGGAAGGTACAGTACTTTTTTTTTTTTCCCCTAAAGTGCTTTACTGCTCTCCTGAAACAGGATATAGAAAAACCATAATGAGCCAGTCAAAATATATGGAGTCAGATTACTAATGAAACACTCATTTAGGACTAAATCCCAGTCCTGCTGAAGTCACTGGAAACAAAGGATGTGGAGAACCTCCCCTGAAGTGCTGAGTACCTTTGAAGGCTGGGCCTCCCTTTCCAGAGAACGGGAAAGATGTATTTGAGATTCGCCTGCAGAGGAAGTTGTAGCATGACAAGACAAGGATGTCACCGTTCAGAAGGGCTGTCTTGGATGGAAATAGCAGTTGCTCTGATTATAGCTTCCCTTTGTTCCTCCAGGTGTGTCTGCTCAGCTGACCAGCACTCGTCTCCGTCGGAACACCTCCGTGGGCACCCCATTCTGGATGGCTCCAGAGGTTAGATTCATGTTTCAAAACATTTTGTCATTGGTATTCAAGCTGCCACATTCTGCGTTTCTGCTCTTTCTTTCTCTTTCTTCCTGACCACTGGTCCTTTCACCAAATGAAATAGCAATGTCCTTTAAAAAAGTGTTTTAAACCTTTTTTCTTCTACGTTTGCAAGGATCAAGTTAAAATGGAGTTTGTTTTTGAAATTACAAGGTTAGAGCCAGAGAGCAGGATGTTGAATTGCTTACTAAAATGTTAGAGGAGAGAGTACTACCGTTGATCCTTGCCAGCCTTCCAAGTCCTGAAACTGTAGGTATCTCATCTTCCCATGGATGGAAGAAGCCCAGGGTGGTAGTGTGATACATTATAGCTTTTATTTTTTTATTTCTACACCTGGAAAGTTTTTAATACTATATATCCGTAGCCGACAGCAAGAAATGGAAGAGGTTATTATGAATGAATAAGATGTACTATGTACCTTTGGAGATTTTTCCGGCCTGAAATTGAAGCATATAAAGATACATTTTAAGCTGAGGCAGGAAAAATATTTCGTTATAAATAAGCCTATGTATTTACTCTATTTGTGCATACACAAACACGTGCATATACATCTATTTATAGCACATGAAACTATTCTGTTTATACACATGTATTTTTATAAATATACTCTGTTTATACACATTGGTCTAGCCATGTAGCTAACAGCACAAACGTTGGTTTAGAGCTGTAGCTAATGGGATGAAAAATTCTAGATTCATCCAGCATTCTGGATGAGCTGAAATGTATATGAAGTTAAATTCATTTGCTGTAATACAGTGGCAAACACATTGTTGAGAAATTTGCTTGATCTTAAAATTGGCTGATTTGGCTGAATAAGGACCTAGTAGGAGATAGTGAATTCAACTTCTGCTTTCTTGCTTGTTTCACTTCATAGAGCGAGCAGTATAGCTCCATTAGTTATTTTGCAGTAATAATCCGTAGAAAAGAGATTCAGGGTTGCTGAGTTTCCTTCTACTTCCCTCAGCCATGGGATGCAGTTTACCACCTTCAGCTGAAAAAGCCAAGGATTTGCACCCTTTTGTCAGATCAGGGAACATCTGGTCAGAGAACCTGGTGTTCACGGACACCTGCTGTCTCTATTTTAAGCATTGCTTTTTTTCAGCAACAGAATACTTTAGCTTGCTGAATGTGTGCAGGTCTGTGTATTTCACCGAGTATCTCCATCCTGTAAGAGATTCCCCCAACTGTGGGTGTACTCTTAAATTCAGACATTTGACCATCCAGTGACAATCCCAGTCTTTTACTCCAACAGGTGATTGCCTGTGAGCAGCAGCTAGATAGCTCCTATGATGCCAGATGTGATGCATGGTCACTGGGTATTACTGCAATAGAGTTGGGAGATGGAGATCCACCCCTTGCTGATTTGCACCCTATGAGGGCACTCTTCAAAATACCAAGGTAATATCTTGATGTGTTTATTTCTTGCCGGGTTAGACTGAACTTTTTCGTTAACTGTTACTTTCTTCAAACTTAGACTGTATAAGTTTGTGGAGTTTCTTCATATTATTTTTAGGAGGAGGAGGTTAGAAAAACTTTGTCCAGCTGTATTTTCTGCAGGCTCTGCTTCTGCTGAGTCCCATATATTGTGTTTCAAACAATGACTTATGATAAAAATACAGAGTCTGAGTATGCCACCGTGGTGAACAGGCCCCACACCTGTTCTCAAGAGTTATCTCATGTCCTTTGAAGCAAAGTATTGTTCCACCACTCACATACATTTAGGCTACCACTTTTCATCAGCTTTTGCTGCTCCTGGCAGTTCCAGTGTTGCTGTCCTTGGGCAGTGCAAATAGCAACTTCTTTCGTGGTTTCTTTGAAGCTGGAGATAAAAGTACCCAAAGTGCCACTTACAGCGTTTCAAAGAACATCAATCTTGAAGTCTGTAGGGGATGATCATACAGCAGTTTGTGGGTTTCATTCTAACAGTTGGAGTAGTACCACAACAGTTGAGACCACATAGTATACATGAGTGCTTCAAGTCCTTTTCAGCCAAGTCACCCAGATTAGTTTAAATTACCTTGAGGTTTAAGAAATCTTGGCTGACTTGGCACTGAAGCAGGGCGTGAATGCTCTTCTTACCTTTACTTGCTATGGGAAAAGCAGTTACAAACTGCTGTAGTCAGTCATTTCAGCTAGGCCTTCAAAAAACCATCTGGCTTATACCCTTACAAATACTGGGCACCTTTCTGCCCTGCAGCAAATATAAGATCAATACCCTTTCATTCTATTAAGTAAAAGCTGAAAGTGATAGTGTAAACATTAAGCAGCACTTAAAGAAAAGCAGTTATGACGATTGATTGAAAGTAGACAGAAAAGCCACCTTGTCTATAGGTCATTCCTTTTGTCTTCATGACTATACTCAGTGAAAATGGCACCTCTGTTTGAATGGAAGACAACTGTTAAAACAATTTGAACCAAATTAACACCTAGAATGAACAGCTCTAACAACAGAAAAGAAAGTAGTAGTATTTATTTATAATAGAACTGTATTTAGTCCTTCACTTGAATTCTGATTATCTTCTGATAAATGAGAAATAGTTAATAAAGAGCTAGTTCTTTCTGACACTTTATTCAGCAAGTTGATTAATTTAGTCCTTCTGGGAAGACTTAAAATAGAATTTCTTTTAAAAAAATCTCTTAAGAAAGTATGTTGTTTCAGGCTTGAAAAGAGAAACTTGCCATTACAAGTGAATAGTGATTAATGCATTGTTACTTTCATTTCTGTTTATTGATTTGATTGAAAAAATTATAGTGATTCTTAGCTACGCTTGGTAGATCATCTCCATGCTATTTCTCCTTATTAGTTATGTAAAGCAGGAGAACCAGTGAGGCATTGTATCATCTACCCATGCTCCTATTACCAGTGGAAATCAATATCTTTTTTCAGGGGCCTTCTAAAACTCATTACTCAGCCTGCCTTCACACATTGTTTTTGTCAAGTGAGTAGCTTATTAACTTATCATCACACTGACCTTTGCAGGAATCCTCCTCCAACGCTACAGCAGCCTGAACTGTGGTCACCTGAATTCAATGACTTCATTAACAAGTGAGTAACAACTGAGACCACTGTAGCTGAATATGGAACATGTGTAAATGTCATGTGTAAAATATCTTTGTAATCTCTGTGGAAATCTGTTGCTACTAATACTTTTCCTTAAAAACCTAGTCTGTAAATCCAGTTTGACTTCCAAGTGAGGCTCCAGATTTAAAACACGAAATAACAATGTTTTAACACGCTTGATGTTTCTTTTTTTCTTAATTTAAAGAATATTTAGTTTTTAAATCCAGTAGTTGAACTTCTTGGACTCATTAATTCTGTGAAATCTTAACAATTTTCAGTACAGAGCTGTTGTGATTAAGATGGATGTATTTATTATGGACGCATGAATGAGCTACAGACAAGCATTTCAAAACTTAACAGTGATCCCTCAATGATCATATGCTTTTTCTGCCAGCACAGGTGCTTGACTAAGGATTATGAGAAGCGTCCGACAGTATCTCGTCTTTTGCAGCATGATTTTATTAAGCAAATTGAAGGAAGAGAAAACGTGCTACAAAGGCAACTCATGGAGTTTATTGATGTTCATCAACAAATGGGAGTCACTGAAAAGGCAAGGTAAAAGTAGCTAAAAAGTAGACCAGTTGGGACAATTTTGATACTTTCACTGTTTCAGAATGGCTAGCGCTCAGAGAATGATTCACCTCTCATAACTTTAGCTGGCCAAAAAATAGAGAGCTGAATCTTTGGGGTCCCCTATAGAGCCGGTGGAAAGAGAGGGACATCATGATGTACTTTGTACATTGATGTACTACTGGTGTGACTGCTCCTGTGCTTCAAGGTAAAGGATGACAATTTTTTCTTTTTTTTTAAATGGAACATAAAATTTTAAAGACATTTTGGCATTATCCTCTGTATAGAAAAAGCTGACTAAAATTTGCCACATTTCCTTTCACACATATTTCTAGTAACAATATATACAGCAGTCTTCAGTTCTAATTTTGGAGAATTTTCTATTTACTCAGTGCTTTGAAGATAATAATAAAAAATATATTTCTAAATAACCTATAATTTTCAAGTTTTCCTGAACTTTAAGTGGATGTGGGATGAGTAGTAGTTTCTCTTTTCTGGCATTTCAGTAAAAAACTATGCAGTTGGCTTAAATTTAAGTCTCAGACAGGATTTGTATGTTCTATATGGTGAAGTCTTGACATTTGCTTAATCCAGAAAGATTCTGGAATTGAAATAAGCTTATCGGATGTTAGTGCTGAGCACTAAACCAGCAACATACTCCAGACTTCAAGAAGTATTTATTAATAAAACACAGGGAAACAATATGTGGCAAAATAAGTCCAAAACACTAAATTATATGAATTGAAATCCTGATAACACTTGTGACACTGGTCCTTTCAAAGCCTAAATAATTTTTGAAAATCAAGCTTCTAAGTCAATTACGTATCATGAGCTTTTTTACCCATTTTATAGAACTCATATGTTTGTTTTCTATCAAGTCCTATTCTTTTTTTTCCAAATACTTTCATTTTTTTCATGTAAATGCTGCATAAAGCAAATTACATGAACTTTCTTTTCCTATACAATACAAACATAAAGAAAGCGGCCCAATTGGCACGTGCATAGAGCAGTCAAATGGCACAGGAACGGGACTATCTATTGGTACTTTCTCCATCCTGTTTACACTGTGTTTTATTAACCAATCACTCTTCACATGAGCCAGAGTTTAAGAGAATGTATTACTATGTGATGAAGTTACCTATGCTTTTACAGTTGATCGAGTGTAATTTCTACATAAATTTTCCCAAAGGAAGATGGAATTTTCTCTCTGAAAATAATAAGTTGTTCTCTGAAACTGTGCAAAAAAATTTACTTATTTAACTAAGGGTGTAATTTAAATGGCATGGTGTCATGGTTTAACCCCAGCCAGCAACTAAGCACCACACAGCCGCTCACTCACTCCCCACCCACCCAGTGGGATGGGGGAGAAAATCAGGAAAAGAAGTAAAACCTGTGGGTTGAGATAAGAACAGTTTAATAGAACAGAAAAGAAGAAACTAATAATGATAATGATAACACTAATAAAATGACAACAGCAATAATGAAAGGATTGGAATGTACAAATAATGCGCAGTGCAATTGTTCACCACCCGCCGACCGACACCCAGCCAGTCCCCGAGCGGCGATCCCCCCCGCCCCCACTCCCCCCAGTTCCTATACTAGATGGGACGTCCCATGGTATGGAATACACCGTTGGCCAGTTTGGGTCAGCTGCCCTGGCGGTGTCCCCTCCCAACTTCTTGTGCCCCTCCAGCCTTCTCGCTGGCTGGGCATGAGAAGCTGAAAAATCGTTGACTTTAGACTAAACACTACTTAGCAACAACTGAAAACATCAGTGTTATCAACATTCTTCACATACTAAACTCAAAACATAGCACTGTACCAGCTACTAGGAAGACAGTTAGCTCTATCCCAGCTGAAACCAGGACACATGGTTAAACCAATAGCTTGGTCCATATTTCAGTTTAGCAGTTTAAAATACTAACAAGTAGGCTGATACTAGTTTAAATCTCATTTGCATTGATTTAACCAAATCTTTTCATACCTGAGATCGGTGAAGGTAGTATGAAAGACCGCAAGTAAAAAAATCACATTTTACAGTCACTGTACCTATAATCACTTCAGCTTTAACATGTTTATTGACTACATTTGCTGGAAGATTGCCTTTCATAACAGTGCATGCATTAAAAGATTAGCCTTTTACTAGAAACAGTAAGAATACCCAGCTTAATATCTGTTGCAATCTCTGTACAAGCAAGAAAAGCAGACATTATTTTCCCGTAGCTGAAACTGTAGTAAAGTATGTACATCATTTCACTGTAGAAGAAATTAGAATTTCAGGCCTGTAAAGGATGTTACTACAGAATAACATTTGGTTTTTCTGCTGTTGAATGATACAAAGATTACACAAAGATCTTTGAATTCGGTAGTCATACTTTTTTTAAAGTCTTTAAATACTAATCATATGTATCTTCTGACCTTCATTCTGCACAGAGCAAATGGTGTTAAATGCGGTGTCTGTACAGAAGTACAATGTAAATCTGCTTCAGAGTAAAGACATAGGCTGTGTAGTGACAAGTCACCTGGAAAAGTCTCATCTTAAAATCTCCTGGGTTTCTTTTCTTGATTATCCTGTTCTGGGACTGTTTTTACACTGGCGTGTTAGGGCCCTACTGTGGAATTCCTGAACTTTGACCAGTTGCTGGCAACTTTCCTTGTAAAGCTCCCTCCTGATCTCCAGCTCACGCTTTCTTGGTCCATAATTTGAAGGCACAGCTCTCCTGCTTCTTGGCACTGGGAGGCAGGTAGTTTAAGGAACTCTTCCTTGCACCAAGGGAAGAAATCCTCCTACCTGTGTCGTGTTGTATAAACAGGCATGGCATATAAACTCAAGAAATTTGGTAATGTTAACTTAACGCTGAAAGTAAGGAATCCAGTTATTTTCTCAGTATGTGTTTACTCTCCTCTTCAAATTTGACTTTATAAAGTCTTTTATAAAAGTTTTCTATTTCAAAAGAAAAAAGAAAAATGCCTGGAAGTTAATAGCTGAGGTCCAGCCACTGGGTCTTTCTGTGTGCACTGTTCCTGTTTTCACTCAGAATCAAATCACCCTCTGCCCAGCATACTGAGGTGTAATTTGGTTCTGGCTGCCTTCTGCAGTGGTAGTCTGTTGATGTGCTTGTGATCTTACCTTGTTGTTTGCTGAATGCGCAGTTGATACAGTTCAAAAAGAAGAGATCATGTTAGGTTATGTCTCATTCTCAGAGGTTTTTGCAGAAGGCCAGATCTTCAGATCCAATCTTTGTGCACTATGTCTGCTTCAGGAAGAGTGTGTGATCTCTAAGCACAGAGTGGGGCCACCCTACAGTCACTCCCATTAGCACCATTGTTCCTGAGGTATTTTCTAACATCGACAAGTCACTGAGTTATTAGGGCATTGCACTGGGCCCTCTGAACCTTCCTGTTATTGTTATTCCAGTGAAGAGGAACCTAGTTTTAGGTTCTGCATTGTACTGCATCCTTTCTAAACACCTAGCAAGAGGAACAGAGCCCACCAACCTCCCAAGTAACCAGAGAAATCTCAACTTACGCTGATAAAACTTTAAATGGCAATATGCCATAGACCTGCTCCAGACTTAATGAAGGTGATGGAAGATTGTATTGGTTTTTCAGCAGCCTCTGAACAATCTTATAACACTAGCATATCTTGTGCTACTTGAGGCTCAAAAAAGCATGAATACTAGCAATGAGCTTCATTACAAATTCCACTTTTTTACTTTGAGCAAATGCAATGCATTTTTCTCTAAAGTCATCACTTCTTTATGCTAAAAGTATCTGTTTGCAACTTAACCTTTCCTAGCTTAGCTCTCAGGCTGAAATTACAATGGGAAGAGCATGAGAAAATATCCTTTGATATGTTAACGCTTTCCTGTAGCATCTTGACTGAAACATCTCTAAAATCTGCTGTTTGGAATGATGAAGTAAGCTACAGGAGATAAATCGACGTTAGGGAGGAGGTGAAGCAGGTGAAGTTGCATACTAAGTGCAATTAATTTGGGGGTTTTTGTTTAGCATTTGGGTTCTCACTGAACTGTGAATTCCTGGTGAAGAGAGTCACTTTCAGGACAAGGTCCCTGGGCTTCTGCAAGAGTTTCCTTTGTCATGGCTATGGCAAGAAAAGCCTATTTCATTGTGCAGCTTTGTAATGTGGTATTTGCATCTTTTCAGAGGGGTTCATGACTCATAATCATCTTGATACTTCTTTTCGCTCAGTCTTTTCAAATTGATGAACTTTCAACTAATAGAAAAAAATCTGGTACATTCTAGTAGTATGATCTTGAGGTTTTATACAAATAAACTTCATCCCATATCTGTTACTTCAGTCCTCAGGACCACCTAACTCTTTAAATACTGTATTCCAATTCTTTTCTGTGTTGATAGTGACACAAAAAGCATGATAATGGAATTTATTGTGCAATCTTTAATGAAAATAAGACAAATTCTCTAATGAAGAAACAATAACCTCATTTGAGCCTGATCATACACCTTTGGACACTGCTTATGTTTCCCCTCATTTTTAGCAAATCCTTCAATCACATACTTCTTGTGAGTCACATTATAGCTGTTAAAATCTATAATTGGTGATGAAAATAATTATTAGAAATGAGTGCTGCAGCATATACCCCAAAACTGTTCTAAAAATACACTTCTTGCTAGGCCAAATGAGGGAAAAAAAACTGCCTTGTAAAGAGTTTTACTTTGCAACAGAAATAGCTGTCTTTGAAATGGCCTTCAGAACTGTCGCATCTACACCTGACAGTCAGGCTCGTAAGACTTTTATCTTGAGTTGTTTGGCTGTGTTAATCTTGACTGCTTTTACAATAATCTCTGCAGAAATATGCAATGATTAGTACAACATGTATTTCCTGGGAATTATGACTCATTCCAGAATGAGCTGCATATGTGAGGGATATTTACTGCACCTAGATTTCAGCAACTGACTCTGGTCCCCAAGTTAAGAGCCTCATCTTTGTATGCCCTCTAAATAAATATGGGAAGGAGACCCATTCTACTGCAAAGTGATTCAGAGAAAGGGCTTTTGAGTGAGCTGAATTACTCCCCTAAGATTTTGTCCTTCTGTATTTACCATGTAGGGATAGCACTGAAATCCAGTGACAGGGTGCTAAACAGTTGCTCTGTTTAACTATTTGGAAAATTCAGGGAGGTAAGTTCATAGAAGTTCATGTACAACATGCACAAAGGTGGTTGTCAATTTACTCACCCCTGTTAAAAGCAGGGAGCACCATATAGTTTCCTTCCATGACTTTCCCTGATTGTGCAGACTTGCATCACTTATTTTCTGGGTGTTCTCTCTCTCTGTCTCTCTGACTCATCCTGCCAGTGGAAAGCAGCTGATAGCAATCCTTCAAGCCCAACTCTGAAGGGCAGGCTGTAGCAGAGGGTGGGAGATCACCACACTAGCTTGACAAAGGCAGTATGAGGAGCAGAGTAAGATAGCTCACAGAGTCCGGTGCTGACTTGGTCAAGGTCTCCACATGAAATCTGTATCTGAGTAGGGGCTTAAACCTGAGGCTTTGGAGTTCCAGACTAATCCTTGAGCACTTCAAGCCACTTCTTCCTCTCCTGTAACTCAGTGTGGGCTTTGTTGTACCAACAAGGAGTGTGTATTCTTGCATTGAGGACACTCCTGTGTAGGATGGCTATGCTGAAAACTGCTCTCAGGCTGTAGATATGGTGAGTTTCTGGCAACACAGGCCTTAGAATAAGCAGATCTCTGGTCCCATATGCTTCTAGCTAATACACATCTCTACAGCAGAATAAGAATATCCTTCCATACAATACACTGGACAGCAGCAATGCCTGAATGAAGAATAGTTTACCTCCTGAAGCACAACAGAAAGAAGTTCCTCCTGCATTCAGGACTCCCTGGCAGTAATGCTCTGCAACTGCTACTGTACTGTTGTGTCAGTCCACTTGCTCAGCAACTTATTTCTCCTGAAGGCGGGATACGTCACCAGGCATCACTTACTTTCGAAGCTTTTCCTTCATCTTCTCAGTATGGTTCTGACCCCAGAGCATGGGCCTGACTCATGAGGGCAATAAAGAACTAATCCCCAAGAGTCCTTTTAGAGATCTCTTATTTGCTCAGTTAAGAACACATATTTTTCCCTGAAATTTGTTAGGGATACAGCCATTTCTTGCAGCTATTATGAAGGACCAATAATCTGCTTTTTTGCAGGGCATGGTAAACCAGCACAGACTTTGGCAAACAGATTGTGCAGAGCAGGACATGACCCAATTGGCCACCTCTGAATCAAAAGCCCCGTAGCTCTGCTGGGCAGCACTGTGCTCTCAGCAGCATTGCACAAGCTTGAGCACAGCTCCCGGAGACTGCAGCTGGTGCTGTGCAATCATTTAAACATAGAGGGAGCGCAGGTTTGTCTGCAAAGCATTGGCAGATGCAGCTGCAGTCTTATCAATACGCTTTCCTAAATTCAGGTACAGATTTTGCATAGATATAAGGCTATAGTTTCATTTAAGCATATTTCACCAGATACATCTGTTGAAGATGAGATTTTGATTATAAGTTTGAATTAATATTGCTCTGTGCAGCCTCCAGAGAAGTAGAATCACCAGCAATGACAGATCCTGTACAGGTTTCTCTGAGTTGCTTCTTTTCCATTTGTCACTTTTAATGCTATTTGTAACTGCTGGGAGGTATACAGCTGTTCCCACCTTCACCTTACAGAAAACTTAATTATTTTTAGTTTCTTCTTTATACCCAGACTAAGGCCAGCCCTTTTCCTGTCACTTTTTAGTCTGTAGGTGATTCTCCAACCAGTTTAGGCAGAGAGTTCAGCAGGGCATCGTGAGTCACACTTCCCTTTTCATGCTATTTTTGGAACTATCAGAAATCTTTTAAATACATTCTGACAATTTGAAGAAGAAAAAGCTGCAGTTGCCTCATTTTGATTTAACTGAGCCTTGAAAGATAAGCAGGGGGGTGTGAAGGAGGATGCACAGAAACAATGCTGCCTTGACTCATTTTCTTGTCCATACTGGGTTGATGTTTCTGGCCTTTAGCTGCTTGAATTTCTTGTTGAGCATGGCTGTAAGATCTAATGCCTCCAACAAATAATTTCTGAACAGAACGGAGAAACATGGTTATTTCAGTTCACAATGTCTATGTGCATGACGATAATGAAATTTCAGCATTGATGTCAACAGCACTGATGTGGGGTTTTTTAAGTGGTTGGAGTTTTAGCAAGTGAAGCAGTATAACTGCCCTTGAGGGGTCTGTGCCCTTTGACAGCAAAGCAGAAAAATATTGTGTTCTGCAAATCTGCCACTCGGCTGTACTCTGGAGAATGGAGAATATAATCTGGTTTAACAAGCACTACCGTTCTCATAATGTCAGCTGAAGAGGATTATAGGAGAATCAATTTTATGTAATTAAACTTCCCTGGCATAAATAGAGATTGTTTCCTTAAAAAAAAAAAAAAAAAAAAAAAAGAAAAAGAAACATCTCCATGACTGGAGCATTCCCCCCCTTTCTGCAAGGCAGTTGTTAACTTCCTACAATAAACAAAAAATGGTAATTGAAAGAAATCTTGGGAAATGGCACTCTCTCACTGATATGCAGTAACAATTGGGGGGGGGGGGGGGGGAGTGTATTCAATGTGTAACAATTCCACCAGAAATGGAAAGCATAATTTGACAGATGTCTTGTTTTGGGTCTTCCTTCAGCAATGGAAAAAATAGAACAGCAGAGCTTGACATAGTCCTGCAGTTCCTGCATCTTTCCCTCATGTACATGTTGATAGTCTTTCTCAAAGTCATACTGATATTAGATGCATCGTCTGGACACAAAATCACCTTCACGCAGGAAAAAAAGAGAAATTGTTTCAACTGTCCAAACTTAGATTTTCAACTGAAACTGTTAAAAAGAGGTATAAATAGGAATGTGGGTTATAGAGGGGTTAGATTTCTATTGAGGAGGTAGGGTTTTGCTTGCACTTCTGGCTTTGAATGCAGTAATATCCTTTAGCTGGTAAATGCAAATCAAGCACCAGCAGACCACGCAAGGCTGAAGAGCCAATTTAAATCTTAATATTACCACATCCTTTTTAATACAACCTGGGGATGCATACAACCAAAAATTGTCTCACAGTGTTATTGCGAGGACCATACTACCAGGACAGCTCTCACGGTACAAATGGGTTCCAAAGGAAAGGGAAGAAGAGGTCGGACCTAGGAGAGGTGTGATTGCTTTACACCAGGCCCATCCCTTTTGATGTGCCTGCTTGTGTTCCTGTGTGTTTTCTGCTTCAACATATTTAAATACATATCAAATTACAGCCCAGTTATGGATTTATTGCAGCAAAAGCTGCCTTTTTTCCCCCCCCACAGACACGCACTCCTCCTGCATCTCTTTTTGTCTGTTTGTGCTGCTCATGTTGGTATAGGCCCGTGCGTTCCATGTTCTGTGCTGCATGGCAGTAATAAGGCTCTGGTACTGTGCTGTGTAGTATTCCCTCTGCTTTTCACCTCCATGTAATTCAGCCTCACCATCATCCTTACAACTGTATTTACACAGTCTTTTTTTGGCCTGTAGTAAATACTGAAAGAAAGAAAACATTTGAAGTGGGTTGCTTTCCCGTGCAGCTCCAGGGTCCTAACAACAGTTTGAGAGTAGTCTGCAAAATAGCTGGGTGTAAAACTGGCAAAACTTGGTCCCTCTCTTCCATCAGGGCAATGTAGATCCTGTTGATCCGTACTGTTCATTGTGCTTCCTGGTCACTTAGCCTCCACACTGGGTATTGGGCTGTGATATTGGCACAGAGACTGTGAAACTATGCTAGCTCTTGCAGTGTAGTCTTAGATGTTTGTGTCTTGATATTAAGGTTGTGGAATTAGTCAGCTGTGGGTGCGAAACTCTTGCCTTTGCACTAAGGACAATGGAAAGACTCCAGTGGTAGCTGGCACCTGCCTAAGGGAGGAAGAAACTGCTCCATTACTGGCACCTGGATGAGGACAGGCCATTCTGTCACCCTCAGGCAATGATAGTTAGAGACAAGAGAAATTGAAAGCAGTGCTAGATGAGGTGCACTCATGCCTGCACTTCCATCATTCAGATCTTGATTGCGCTCACAGGTTGGGAGGGCATTATTTGGCCATTTCTTCCAGCCCCCTTTTCAGTCCTGGGAATCAGTAACTGATGCCAAGTGGGTTTCTGCTTGACTTTCTGCACCTGCATCCCACATCAGTGCACAGCATGTATGACCTGAAGTAGCACCCATGAAGTAGGTGATGTTCGTGGAACAGGTGCAGCCCATTAAACTCTGCAGTAAATTTTACTGTGGGAGTTCAGAAGTCTCCTAGCTTGCCCCATCAGTGTGATGTTCATTCAGTCTAACTTTCCATCTTGGTGCAACTGCCCTCTCTCTCCTGTTGTCTCTTCACTGTATATTAAAGTTCTTGCCTAGGTAGAAAACACCTGTCTGCTTTTACTCATGCCATATACCCAAATGTCAAAATTAAATAAAGGATTTCCCTGATCTTGTCTGGAATCAAGGTAAAGAGTGAGTGTGTTTCACACAACAGTTTCCCTGCTGTCTCAGATTACCAGGGTGTATGTTCCATGTGTTTGAGAGGTGCCTTCCTACCTACAGTATTAAGGGGAGTGAGGTCATATCAGGAGATCAGATTTACTTGATAGTCTTTCTGTGCTTGTGCTGTATTGCACATCTGAGCTTGATTTAGTTTGTGAACTCTGCTGTTACTTATCTAGTTTCCCTTTCCCTGATTTTCCCCTATCTCATAAAGCAAGTATAACTAATGTGAATTGTAAACCTTGCGTTTTCTGCTGCTTTTGCTTTCTTTAGCAATGCCTTTACTCTTGGGTAGAGAATGATCCAACTCTTCCAGAATTTTCTTGCTAATTTCTATAAGACTGCATAAAGTTTTCTTTGGTTTGATTAAAAGAGAAAAGAAATTCCACTTTAAAACTTAATTGAAGTTTAACCCTGATAGGAAAAAGATTTGAAATTTTGTTTCCTTATTTTGTGTATTTTTTTTTTCTGTAGAGTCCAAGAAAATTCTTCTTGGTCAGGATGTATTTCACATACCCCAGTGGTTCTGTAGCACTTTGCTCTACAGTGCAGTCATCTCAGCCAGGCTTTAGAGCATTGTCATTACTAAGCTAGCAATGTTTCCATCCTGAATGCTTTGTCTGCATCATCCTTGCCATATTATTTCATCATACACCCCTGGTTTTGTCCTATCCATAATTTTTATATGGGTCATTTTTCTTTTTGCAGGTAGGTGCCAGAGTTTGACTGTTATATGCTTTATAAATATGTTCTTTTTTTCCCTGTACTGCATAACTCCAGTCTTGCAGCTGATGTAAGGGTGTGATCAAGCAGGGATCTGTACAGTGAAGAAGCTTCATGGTATCAGCTGTGGGACCAAACCATAGATTTTGAATTGTCAAGTACAGGTGTGCTGCACTAAGAAGTTATATCCTGTCCTGTTATTCATTCATGTGTTTGAATTCAGAACAATGGAAAGCTGGAATGTTTTGGCTGAACTGCCATCAAGACATTTACGTATGCAAGATCTGCTCTGTGTTTCCTTACATCAGGAAATTGCATGTCTTTCTCTTCTAGATTTGAACGTATTCATACAAAGAAAGGGAACTACAGTAAGTCACTAGTTTCAAACCAGGAAGAGGTAGATGATTTAGCAACCTTGGAGGTACTGGATGAGGTAAGAACCTCTTTTTTTCATGTTTTCCTGAAGAGGGGTAATCACATGTTAAAACACAATGGTGTGCTGTTGATTTTCAAGTTCAACTATATTGTCACACTTCAACTGTGTAAGTGTACAATGGCATTTTACCAGTTTATGCCAAATATTTTAGATTAGATTTATGTGTCAGGAATGGTTCCATTTCAAAGATAAAACACCCTCTGCAGTTACAGCCTGAGACCGAGCAGAGTTGTAGCACCATTTCCTTAACAGTATTTATATCGCTGGATTGTATTATAGCTAAATATCTAGTTTGCAATGATGGGTTAACCTGAAATTGGTCCGTCCAAGAACAAGCACCTTCTCCTCTGTTGCTTGGACATCTCGAGTTGTCTTAAACTAGCTTACCATATTCTCCTAGGCTGGGTTCTCACTGAGTTACTTTGGTGTGGAGATGCATTGAGATCAATTTATGTCAGCTGAGGCTCTGACCTGTCAATGCCTTCTGGTGAACTTTTGACAAAATTACTGATACAAATCTCACTGGTTTGTCAAAGTTCAAAAATGAGTCCACTAGGAGCAGCAGAACATGCATAAGGGAGGGGGGAAGTCTGTTGTGTTTAAGCTTCAAACCAGAAAGAAGAATAGGGCCACAGCACGTTATCTGCAGGTCTTAGAGGCCATCAGTGGTTGTAAACAAACTGTCATTCTTCCTCTACCAGGCTGTGCATAGACTATAATTCACATTCTCTTATCTGTAAAACTTCTCTCGCATATTGTATCTTCATCTGTGCAGAATACTAAATGCAGCTTTTGAGCTGGGAAACTATATAATGCTAACAGCCCACAGAACATCTTCCATCATCCAAGACCTTGGTTATAGTAGCATAATGTTTAGTTAATACTAATTGAGCTAATTCAAACTTTATCTACTGCACAAAGCTCAGATTTAAGCATTTTTTTAATATTGGGAATAGCCATATGCTAGCAAGACTGTTTTTTATCTTTCGCCGTGAATCATATAAACAATCTGAGCTAAAGAGAAGACACACAAAAAACCATACGAGTCGGAAGTATATCCCATCTCCTCAGAGGTGGAGAATTCTCAAGAAAGTCCTCAGGAAGCCTCTACATAAAGGCATCATTTGACTGTGTGACATTTTACTAAATCCAATCCAGTTTAAAATCTCTTTCACCTATGAATGGCAGCTTCTCAGAACTGTCTCCTTTCTTCCATTCCAACTTTTCTTCCAGTTTAGATAGCCCCATCAGAAGAGCAAAACAGGAGGCCTTCTCTCAGTGCAAGAAATAATTTCAAAAAGGGCAGAAGTTCCCCTAAAAAATTCTGTTAATGTGAATCTGGTTATGGCCAAAAGCAAGGTAGCATTCAAAACCAAAAAGGGAAGAGCTTATCAAGGCAATGGAAAACCAAGGTTTTCTCCTTATGTTTTCCTGTGAAGGAAATGTAACCTCTTCAGTTGTTGAGAATTCAGGTTTTAAGTGCATTAACCAGAACACAGTGCACAACACTGTAAGCAGATGGATGTGGAGGGAAAGCAATTCCTTCTGTAGTCCTCTGCTGTCGGTCGTTCTGTTCCAGTGGGAATAGGGCCTAAATATTTTCGCATGTACCTCAGAATAGTCTCAAGGCTGGTTTGAGTTTCTCCATCCAGCTCTATGTCCTGTTTTAATTGGAAACCTAACCAGGCACTGTACATACCCAGGTCTGTATGCAGAAGAAGCTGAGGGAAATTATGTCAGGAAATTGGGTATGCCACTAATGGGCCCTTTTTTTTTTTGGTGCAGGGAGAACTGGCTCTCCAGCAGCAAAGAACAATCACAGCAGAGACTGGTTGTTAATACAGAAAGATGCCTGATTGTTTACATTAATAGGATCCAAACAGTTGAACATCTGTGTCTTGTCTTGTAACTGAGAGTAATGTTAGAGCAGCTGTAATGGCAGTTACTAATTCAAACATATGGCTCTTGCTTGATAAGTTACATGGAGCTGTAGTGTTAGAAATGAAGACAGGACTGTCTCATGGAAACCTTTGATTAGTTGAATTAAAGCAGTACTTATTAACTCATTTGTCTACAGCCACTTGGGGATCTGTCAGTATATATTGTTCAAAGTGAGTTTGGACACAAGAAATTAGGAATGCCAGTGTGTTTGAAAGCGTTACTTACTTTTGATCATGATCAGTTGTATTCCTGACTATCAATACCTTCTGTCTCTATCCTCACTCATTGTAACTACATAAATATTTTATACATTTTCCTAATATTCTTTTTTCCCCCATGTGATTCAATGTTCCTATTCTTTCTCCATCAGAATACAGTAACAGAGCAGTTGCAGAAGGGTTACGCCAAGGATCAGATCTACGCATATGTTGGGGACATTCTCATTGCTGTCAATCCATTTCGGAACATAGATATTTATTCTTCACAGGTGTGAAAATCTAGGTTTGGTTCTTTTAAACTTTCACTTATTTCCATTAAAATATGAATATTTGTGTTAAGTATAAGTAAGACTATTCTTGAGATATACTTCAGTTCACTGAACAACAGAATTACCAATACAGTTGTCCCTTCAACTGCATGTTGACACACATCCTCATCGTGGGCTGAATTTCAGCACAGAAATGAGAAACTCCAGAAAATTTAATTTCTGATATCTTTTTAGTGTAGATCATGTCTATATCACGTCTAAAGTGCAAACAGCTATATCTGATCAAGTCATCCATTTTAATCAATGGATAGAAATAGGATTTTTAAGGTTATTGTTCTTCTAGTGACTTTCAACATTCATTCTAGGATGAGATAAATTGTGCTAAACTTAATGAGATTTGTTGACTAGAATCCCACGGAGTGTAAAGGCGCTAGCTGCCCATAGCAGCTAGTTCAGAAGTGTTATCTGTACAGGTAAGTGCATTTATTCAGGTGAATCTTGCCCCTCTCTGTGGGAGGGAGCATTCCTTCTCCCCCACTTCCCACAGAGAACTTCCGTGAATGGGTGGAGGTAGGAGCTGGGGGCATTTCCTCCCAAGAAAGCTGGGAAAGCCATAGCTGTTTAATTGATCAGAGGGTTCACAAAGCAACCCTGTAAAATTTTAACTTTTGTGAATTTGCCTCCCCATTATACAAAAGGGGACAGATATGAAATTCTGGTCATACAATAATTTGGCATTATCAATTATCAGATACTACAGTACAGAAAAGATCTTACGTTTTGACATCAATATCATGCAGAAATACTAAGAGGATGTGAAGTACAAATAAAATGAAATTATAAATTGGTCCTTGATATCTGGCAGTATTAAATTTTCTTCTAATAATTGGAGTTTCATAGCATAATCAGGGCTGACATCATACAAAATTGTGCTGCTTTTTTAGCAGTTCTTGTAGTACTGAGTACATACAGATTCATGGTATAGTGAGTGCAGTAACAGCTCACTCAGAAAACATCACTGCTGGTAACCTCAGCATGCTGTACACTAATCTGAAAATAAAACTGAACCCTGATAAAAAAAAATTGTTAAAGTACACTGATAATGTTTTCATTTTTTCTTACACTTAGCACTCCAAACTGTATATTGGAGCCAAACGGACTGCCAACCCTCCTCATATTTTTGCTGTTGCTGACATAGGGTATCAGTCCATGGTGACATACAATTCCGATCAGGTAAAGATGAGGTGTCTTAATTATATCCTTTGCTAGGCTGAGAGATATGTAATGAGCTCAGAGTCATGCTCTTGTTCTCTGCAGTGTATCGTTATTTCTGGAGAAAGTGGAGCTGGCAAGACACAAAGTGCCCATCTTCTGGTTCAGCAGCTCACTGTCCTGGGCAAGGTATGTTTCAAAGGGGATGCCTCTGGAAGGCTTTGCTATCTTAGGCCTAATTGACTGAACCTATGGACAAGGCATTGGTAGGGGGGCAAGGCTGTGATACGTTTTCCAAAGAACTTCTGTAAGGTCAGATTGGAACCTGATGCTGATCTATCTACCCCTTCCTCCCTCCTGAACTAGGGTCACTTGAAAATATTTTGGGGATTCTGCAAGAAAGTACCCACTGCAGTGAGGGCCGTGACTTTTAATCTATCCCTTGTTTAATTGAGTGTCTTCAAATCACCCAAACTGTACTAAATAAAATCCTCTTCTAGCTTTTCACCTCGTTCCACAACCAGATTGCTGTCGATAGGAGATGGTCATTCTGGGAAGTGACCACCGTAATTGTCTAAATAAAATGCCATTTTTGCATGTCCCAGGTGAGATGCAAGCAAACTGATTCATTGGTATGGTGTGGTGCAGCAGTAAGCAGATGCTAAGAAAGATCCTAAAAGCAAGCTGGCCATCTCAGAGTGCTGGACCACAGAAATCGATTAGTTCTGGTGTTGTCATTATCATTATGTGTGTTATCTCTTCCAGCCAGCCATTAGTTCTGCAGATTGCTGTATTCTGACAGGTCTCATGATATATACATGCCTTTCTTTCCTTATGATTCAATAGGAATGGCTGCCCTGACGATGTCACACTTCACAACACCAACTAGAAGAGGAAAGAAACACTTAAGAATTAATGTATTTGGATGATTACTGATAATTTTAAGCAATATCTTTTCATATCCAGGCTAATAACAGGACTCTACAGGAAAAGATCCTCCAGGTGAATAACCTTGTAGAAGCATTTGGGAATGCAGGCACTATCATCAATGATAACTCCAGCAGATTTGGGAAATATTTGGAAATGAAATTCACTTGTGGTGGCACTGTAGTAGGAGCTCAGATTTCAGAGTATCTCCTTGAAAAATCCAGAGTTGTCCACCAGGCAGTGTAAGTATAAAAATTATATTTGACCTAATTTGGGGGTTACAGAGTAGGCCTACAATGCAGGAAATTACCTTGGATCAAAACAGGAAAATGAATAAGGTACTGGGATTTTTTCTTATAAATTATATATGAATAGCTTATAAATCTGTAAGCTAGCTGAAAACTACTCCTGATTTTTCTTTTTCATTGCCTCCTGGGTTATTTAAACAAATCTCATAAAAATGCATATGTGATATATAAAGTATATCAGAATGTGTAAAGAATTAAAAACTTTCTAACATTTCAGTTCTATATTTCTTTGTGGAAGTTTGAAATATTGTGTTAAGTGTATCACTTGGATTTAATTCCTCTGCATTTCCTCTAGTATTGTAGCTTTTTTGTTTGTTTGTTTGCAAAGTGCTCATTTTCCATTTTGGAGCATCTAGTAGGATTCGGTTATAAAGGGTTATGGACCAAATGCAGAACAGATCCATCTCTGTCGTGTGTATCTCATAATATAAAATGACAGAAGAATTAAATGGCATTTCCAATTAATTTAAATTATTGATATGTATTTTCTATCCTAATATGTAGCACATCCAGGTAAAAATATTTTGGCAACTGTATTTCTGCCATAATAACAATAGGAAAAACAGAGTTTGAGACAAAGAATGTTGTCACTGATTGATATTTTTCCCCTTGCTGATCTCTTACTCATTTTTACTCTTTTTGTAGTTCTGCCTGACCTTGTTGCCTGTTGTAGATTTGTGACATGAAGAACATCTAAGTATCACTTGGAATGTTTCAATAAACAATTTAAACTTAGAGGCAATGTTATGAAATTATGTTTTTTCCCCAGTTGAACATAAGCATAGAAACTGCTTTTTCAGAATAAAATCAGCTTTTTCCTTAAAATGCCACTTTTTTTTTTCATAACTTTTCATGGGTTTGTTCTGTGGCTGTCAGTTTGTATTTATATTTAGCCACATGCTGAAACAGGAAGTCAGCAAAGCATTTACATGCCTCAAATGCTATTTAGTAAGTGTTCAGATGTGTGAATTCACAAGAAAATGCCACCGAAGAGTTTAGCGTGAGAGCCACTGTGGGAGGTTAAATTTTGAGGCATGAACTTCCAAGGGCGCCTGAAGCTGTTTGTGTCGAACATGTTCTCCTCTTCACTGAGGTCTCTGTGTGGCTGGTCCATACAGCTGTGCCAGGGCAGAGAACTGGCATTCAGGTACCTGCATTGCAAGGGCAGTCTGTTCTGCTCTTCTGGGAGAACATGACTACCAAACTCACATGGAGAGCTAGGAATGACTTTTTGCAGAAAACCACTGACTGATTACCCAGAAAATGGGAGACCCAAGTTCCAGACCCACTTCAAGCCAAGAGATTTTGAACCTACAGGTATCCCCTACCTTTCCAAGAGAACACACAAACCATCAGGACACAGTGAGGTTTCAGAGAGCATGCAAAGCATGGCTATGCAACCTAATGGTTAAGACATGGAGTGGGAAGGTAAGGGATCTGCTTCTACTCCTTAAATTGATCTTGTTTTCTACAACTGACTGTCCACAGTAAAATACGCACACTAAGTTGGCACTGGACTCTGATCTAGGCACCCCACATGCAGAGAGGAGTGCACTGGACTCTGATCCTGCTTCACAGACCCATGTAATGGTGCTCCTGAGACACACGCCTCAGCTCATGCAGAAACCCGGGGTTTGAACACAATTCCTTTTTGCCATTTCATAGTGACTGACTTGGCCATCTCGGGGTTCAGTGGTGGTTGCAAATTTCCACCTAAGCATCCAGTTCTTCCTCATAAGGTGCACAGGAACCTTGGATGTGCGATAAACCTTCTGTCCTGGGTTTGGGCACCTAACTTCTAGGCAAAGCATGCCAAGTCATAAGGCCCTTTGCTGAATATCTGCTTATGTGCTTTCTTGGTTCACTGCTAAAGGATGCAGCAAACATACTGGATTCAGTGAATCAAGAGTGTATAGCTTTCCCATGGTCAGAAGATTTTTTAAAATAACTGGAGGTTAAGCAGCCCATTTAATGCAGGTGGCTGAGCAACATGCAAGATCTCACCCAGCACTTACCAACTTCATCAAAGGCAGAGCAGCATTTAGCTGCTTGTGGCACTGAGCAGCTGCCCTGGCAGCTTCAGAACAAACACACAGTGGCACAGAAAATGGTGTTCACTTCACAGGAACTTGTGTAATAAAGCTTCATTCAGTTTGCATGAGCCTTGCCTGTTATTAAAACAACATTTAATAATAGCACGTATGTCATCAATAAATGTAACGTAGTTACATTACTAAATCAGTTTGTTGTTTCTATTGTTTCAGAGGAGAGAAAAATTTCCATATTTTTTATTATATTTATGCTGGTCTGGCAGAAAAGAAAAAACTGGCACATTATAAACTGCCAGAATATAGACCTCCCAGGTAATGCAGTTTATTTTTACATAAATTGATTACTAAGAAATGCAGTGTTGAATTCTCAACCTTATTTACATTCTAACTCTGTATCCATCAACTTTTTCAGATATCTGCAAAATGATCATTTCCGAATAGTGCAAGATTTCATGAACAATAGCTTTTATAAGTCTCAGTTTGAATTAATTGAACAGTGCTTCAAAGTCATAGGTTTTACACTGGAGGTGAGTGCCAATAACCCCCCTTTTTTTTTGGTGAACTTTAATGACTACCTTAAGCAGGAAAATCTGATATAAAGCATTCAAATAATCTCCCTTGTTATTTTCTTCCTTTAGCAGTAATGCATTTATGTTTTAGGATATTGCATGGTCAACTTACTGTTATATTACCACATTTAAATTTTTAAGGTTTCAAGGTATTGATAAAATAATAAAATGGTATTAGTCAACAAGACTTTGAAATCAGTGAACACAGCACAGCTGAGTAATTGGGAAGAAAGGCCTTTTGCAAATTAAATGCATAGAAAATGATATTGTAACTATTTATTAGCCTATAATTTTAGGCCTGTGAATATGAGCCTCATCTCTGTTTGAAGATGAAGTCCATGGTGAGAGTTCTAAAAATTCATTGAGTTGATCTGAGTTTTGATGAACTCAATACATTTTCACAGCTCAGGGGTAAAGTTGAAGTTTTTACATCCCTTTCGAGTGAATCTCATCACTAAACATTAACTGAACCCATTCTTTCTTTATGATCTCATATCATTGCTCTGCTGGCCATTAAACCCGTCTCCTCAGGCTGTCTTTGGTATAATTAAAATAAAAACAGGCCTCTGAATTTATAAAATAGGATGCAAGGGAAGGAAACCCCATCCTACACCCTAGTTCTCTCTTCTTAGAAGTGGTGCATTACAGCTGTAGTTTACCTCTGACTTTATTTATCACAAACGATAGTAGGAGTATGATGCGTATAGTATCTGTGAAATATAGTGCTAGTGCTGCAGAATGGATGTATGTTTTAATTTCTTTGACAAAACTGCATGTTTTAAGGAGCTTTTCACAGAAAATTACTCACTTCAATTGAATATTTCTGGTTTCCCTCAACGTAAATACTTGAATAGCTAGCAGAACAGATTTATTCACCTATTCTGTTCCTCCATACTCGTTTTGCATTAAGTCATATTAGCAGTAGAGTTCACAGTCTCTTTCTCCTCTACAAGCTTATTCACAACTGCTCTTAGTAATATCCACACCTGTACTATCACATCCTTTCACACCTGTACTTTCACCTTTCCAGAAGCAGCGCGGAAGGATATGCACTGTTCAGCACTGATAGCAGTTTTGTCACAGCACCAGAGACCTTGATAAGTTCTAATTTATACCATGAAAAGCAGCAAGTCTGGTTTTGTTCCTGGTTCTTTTGTTCACTTGGATGTATGGAAACAATAATCCTGATAATCCAAGAGAGACCTTCCTTACATATTGAAGATCCAGTTAGAACTATGTCACTGGCCACATCGTGCAGTTCTAGCATGGATCTTCACTTGATTAACTCAGCAAGCCACCGTGAGCTGAATCGGTAAAGAATTACCTACCTGTAGAACCCCCCCAGTTTCAGAAGCAGGTTGGGTACCACAGGCAATCTAACTGTGGTTACACGTGAGCCCCATCCACGTTAGCCTGTCTTACATTCTCCACAGGGTCAGTTAGCCTGTCTGAGGCTGTGTTTGCAAGAGTGAAGGAACAGAGAAGTCTTCTTCCCACACTGAGGTTCTGATCTAGGATACATGTGCAGAGACAATTTATTTTCAGTGAGAAAAAGATAGTGGAAGACAATCAGTTTCTTTTCTAAATTCACTTTTTAGTAATGCAGCCTTAAGCTTTGACATTCATCGCAGTGCCCAGAGGAGGTTCTATATAAGCATGTTCCATGTTTTATTAGCAGAAGAAGACCTTTGACAGAATATCTTCTCCTCTTCAATTAAAACTGAGACCTAAATAAGGCTTTATTTCTTAGAAATCTGTTTTTAACTGACTGGCAGGCTTTAATAGTACCTACTGTCAGTACGCCCTGTCTTAAAATCACACTGTTTTATTTCAGGCTGCGTGGCAAAATTAATAGGAAAGGACTGCCTGAGGTGAACAATAATCATGCTGTATGAGACAGATCAAGCTAGAATTCAAACACACTGGAAAAGGGCACAAAAATGTCAGCAGCTATACATACTGTACAGCACAATGGCAGAGGTTAAGCTATCCATTTCTTTGCATTTCATCTGTGTCCCTAAGCTTAAAATGAAAATGATTGCTTAAAACCTAGGTAAACTGTGTGGCAATTACCCATAGCATAATTTTTTAGAGTGAGCTTATCTAGTAAGTCTTGCTGTCACTGGAATAATTAATTTATTAACTGCTAGATTAATTTCTGAAAGTGTTGAAAACAAGATCAAGTATTCTAAAGCAATTAAGGATTTTATCTGAGTAAATGATACCTGACATGGTACCAGCAAACTATTGAATATTAGGGATAAAATGCTGTGCAATTATGAAAAGTCTGTCTATAAAATACCAATCAAATTTACAAAACTGCTTCTTATAAAACTACTATAAAACTTATAAACCTGCTATTTATAAAATACACTATTACTACATGCCTCAAAATACATAGTATCACAGATTCCTAACTTAAAACCTAGTCTGCTTTACAGGAACACCTCAGCATTTCTGAGTAGAAAATACTCAGAGATCATCAAGTATACTTATAAACGTTCACAGTTCAGATGAAAATTCACAGTTCAAATCTCAGTCAAACCTGCAATGAAAGCATTACTTAATTAATTACAAATATGATTTTATCTGTCATATATAAGTACTTTAATTTACTGTACATATCACTTCACTGTCCAGACTAATACTAGCCTTCTTCAAGGCAAAATCCCTCTTCAGAACATACTAAACCATTTGAAATTTAAATATGTTTAACTAAAGTCCATACTAAAGTGCTTTGGTGAGTACGCAGTTCCTAACTGACATTTTGAAAGGTAAAGTGCTTTGCCAAATCAGAGATGTGAGGTCTCACTCTTCTCACAGTGAAACTTTTTCTGATGACATCAGTGGGAGCCATTGCAGACTTCTTATTTGGAGTACCTTTGTTTCCGTGGTCCAAGAAACATAGATGCAGATTTTTTTTTTTTTTTTTTTGGATCTAGGTATTACATTTTTAGACACAGTTGTGCCTGCAGGCACAGTGAAGGGTGGCTATAAATAACCTCTGAATTCTTTCTGTGTAAGAGGATTATGTTCACCACTATTTTGTGCTTCCCCTACTCGATGTCAATCCTGTCCTGTTGACAAGTATGGAAGAGATATTAGGCTACAGTTTGTCTTGCCCTCGTTGGGTGACTTACACCTGAAAGACTATGCTGAGTACAGAACAGGGAATAACTGCTGAGAACAGTATTCCTAAAAGTTGTGGGCACGTGGCAGGCAACAGGAAACAACACACACATGTGCCCGTCATACAAACCAAAGTAAGTGACAAATCTATCTGGCTATTAAGTATTGCATTTTTTTTAATATACTTTTCAGGAACTTGGAAGTGTGTACAGTGTCCTGGCTGCCATTTTAAATGTGGGTAACATTGAATTTTCTACAGTGGTATCTGAACATATGATTGACAAGAGCAACATTTCCAATCCAGTAGCCCTTGAGAATTGTGAGTGTTTTTTCTTGATTTAAGATCGCTTTCCTTTAGTGTTTTGATAGTGAATGTATGTCTTTTATTGCACGAGAGTTATCAATGAAAACTGTATTCACATGGAAATTTTGCAAGAATAATTAAATGCTAAAGATAGATTAATTCCAAGCCCACCTGAATTCAAATGTAAAAAGAAAAAATTTTCCATGTTCCGCACTGTCGTGGTTTAACCCCAGCCAGCAACTAAACACCACGCAGCCGCTCACTCACTCCCCCCCACCCAGTGGGATGGGGGAGAAAATCGGGAAAAGAAGCAAAACCCGTGGGTTGAGATAAGAACGGTTTAATAGAACAGAAAAGAAGAAACTAATAATGATAATGATAACACTAATAAAATGACAACAGCAATAATGAAAGGATTGGAATGTACAAATGATGCACAGTGCAATTGCTCACCACCCGCCGACCGACACCCAGCCAGTCCCCGAGCGGTGAATCCCTGCCCCCCCCCCCACTTCCCCGTTCCTAAACTGGATGGGACGTCACATGGTATGGAATACACCGTTGGCCAGTTTGGGTCAGGTGCCCTGGTTGTGTCCTGTGCCAACTTCTTGTGCCCCTCCAGCTTTCTCACTGGCTGGGCATGAGAAGCTGAAAAATCCTTGACGTTAGTCTAAACACTACTGAGCAACAACTGAAAACATCAGTGTTATCAACATTCTTCACATACTGAACTCAAAACATAGCACTGTACCAGCTACTAGGAAGACAGTTAACTCTATCCCAGCTGAAACCAGGACACGCACCTTATTTGACTAACCAGTTCACTGGCATTCAGGAAACATGACTAATACTGCAGATGCCTGCAAAGGAAATCTTTGGAATTTGAAGGTTATTTAAACATTTGATGGAGAACCTCATTAGCACATTGAATAGTTTTTTTTCCAGTTTCCTTCTCAGATACTCATTACATGTGCCTGTTGAAATACATCTCACTAATTCTTTGGAAGGGATACCTTACATTATAGGCTGCCGGGAGGAGCAGAGGAAGGAAAGAGGCAAAATTCTCAAGAAAGTTGCTACTCTTTCTCAGTAATTACAGGTGGGGAGATAATGAAGTCTTCATGCTATCTTCTTAGATGTTTTCCTGCCATGGATAGAAAAACACTGTGGAACTGGGAAAGAAGCACCCCTTTCCTGGACTAAAAGGAGGACAGCAGTGGCTTATATGGATGGATTATAACTGAGAGGGATATTCACACCTCACAATTTACATACTCCAGACATAGTCACGTAGATTCCCTAGCATTTCTCCATAGGCAGTTTGGAGAAATAGCCTCCTTGATAAAGCAGTTTAGAACCTAAAGGCCTCTGTTTTGAATCACTTACTCATTGACTGCAGTGGAAGCTAGGAAGGCTAGTGACTAAATTAAATACTGCCAGTTGTTTGGTGTGAACACCCTCATTAGTCATAGTTCAAGACTTTGATTTGGGCCTTATTCATAATACATCGCACTTGCAGCTTTGATTGCAAAAATGCATATTTTTCCTTTCAAAATCTGGCTCTGAGCTATACCTGTGACCAACCTTCCTAGGTGCATCCTTGCTGTGTATTCAGGCAGATGAACTGCAAGAGGCCCTCACCTCTCACTGTGTAGTGACTCGAGGAGAAACAATTATTCGTCCCAACACTGTGGAAAAAGCCACTGATGTCAGAGATGCCATGGCCAAAGCACTGTATGGGCGCCTCTTCAGCTGGATAGTCAATCGCATCAACACTTTACTCAAACCTGACAAACATTTAAGGTAAAAGAAGCTTTTCCAGACTAAAGAGAGAACAATATCGTCTACAGTAAAGCATTTAGTTTTCTCATCTACTTTTTCTCTGCTACCATTTTGTTTATGACACCACCATGTTAAAAAAAGGTTTTATCCTTTTCATAGTATGCAGTGAAAATACAGTAGATATGGATAGCACGGGTGTCTGGTGTTTTCCTGTTTGACCTTTACTCATTTAACCCTTTGTAAATTACATACTAACTACTTTTTCCTTCATATTTTTTCAGGCCCAACTTTTGACATTCATCTATTGATTACATAGGTCAAATTCTGCTCTTATTTACACTGATGCTGTTGCTTCTGTTGCTGTTGTTATGAGCGTGGTTTCATATATGTGTGAGAGTAGTTTCCAAATGCATTTACCGAGGTTAAATGTCCATCCTACCTTTACAAGGTGACATTTGAAACACAAAGACAAGAAAGATATTGGGAATGAGGTTATAACACATTTTGCAAATTAATCAGAGAAGAAATGATGTGGCTTGCATTGTAGATCCTGTAGGTCAGGGCCCTCTATGGCTGATAATAGCAGTGAAAAAGGGGAAACTTATAACTACCTGAAGAGGAATATCAGTAGTAAATAGCTTTCGTTTGCAAATCTGGATTTTCTGGATTTTTTTAATTTTTTTTTTTTTAACATCAGAGGGAAGCCAAGGCTGCAATCCTAAAATTTGTCTAAACTTTCAAATATTTGGTTACAGCAGAGCAGCAATAAACAGAACTTTAATCAGTAAGTGATAAGATAAAATTCATGATAGATGGGGCAGCACTGCTAGCCTGGGTACCTCTCTCACGTGCCTGTTAAAGAGCCCTTTTCAAATTGAATACTTATTATGCTGGTGAGGAGGCAGAAAGTTCAACCTGAAATGTTCACTATTAAAAGAAAAAACCCCAGAAGTCTGCTTTGGTTTTGTGGTAGTAAAATAATTTGTATTTGCTATTTTTATGTAATTAGGTCTGAGAAAGAATGGGGCAGAGAAATTTCAGCGGTCTATTCACCAAAAATGTAATTTCCAGATAGATAAAATAGTCACCAAATTCAGGTCAAAATCAACAAATAGCTTTGATCTCTCCACAGTGAAACACTTCCATTTTTGAGATGGACTTCACAAAGAGGTTCAAGTGCTATTCATGAGTATCTTGAGGCTGTTTCTTCATATCCAATTTCCTAAATTTTTATGAAAAAAAAAAAAAAATTGGTTACAGATAGCCTGTCAAAGGGGTTTTATAGATAGAATGATTTATTTTTTTAATTTAGCTAGGAAAAGACACTAATGTCAACTTCAGTTTGATATAAAATTATATCCTCTTAATTTTTTGTTTCAGCAAATAAATACAAATATTAGAGCTTTTTTCCGGTTGCAGAAATGACCACTTATCTCTCAAAATGCCTTAGCTAAAATTTCAAACTGAAATTTTTACTAGGAGTACTTCTCTGGAACTTAATTGGTAATTTAAATTCATACCACACTCCAGTACTTAAAGTAGTTATTTAGATGTATAAAAAGTCTAGCTATTCATTCTTTTGACTTTCATGTTAAAATAAGCAGTTTTAATTGTTGTGAATAAATAATATGAAGAAATAATATTTAATGACAGCAATCTTTAATTTCAAGATGCTGGTGAGTAAAGCCTGTTTTATTACAAGAGAAACAAAAAGAACTGCATGTTGTTTCTCTACTGTGGTCAGCTTTTTACAATAGAATAATAACTAGCAAATGTTAGTTTAAAAACAAAATTGTAATCCTCTATACGCTTATCGGTTGACTCGATCATTATGTGATTCAGTGTATCTGGTCTGCAAATACAGTCATCTTTGAATTGATGTGCATTTATTGTATTTCAAACAAATATTGATTGTTATTTTAAGAGATATCTGGTTTAGCAAAAATTATCCTATTTAACTGGCATACAGATTTGGCCCATTATTTCCTTTTGTGAAATAATAATGAAGCTAGTCAGCGTAAACTAAAGATACAACAATAGAAAGTTTATTTAATCTTTGCAGTGGAAATGATGATGGTTTGAACATTGGAATTCTTGATATCTTTGGCTTTGAGAATTTCAAAAAAAATTCTTTTGAACAACTCTGTATCAACATTGCCAATGAACAAATTCAGTTCTACTTCAATCAACATGTCTTTGCCTGGGAACAGGTATGTGTTCAATATTTTGATAAAGCTTTAATATTGCTGAACATATAAAACCTTGTCTCAAGAAAACTACATTGTTCCTTCTCCATAATAGGTTGTAAATTGCAGATTATAACAAATGTTTCCTGAGTATGTATTCTGTGAAGCAGTGCTTGCTATTTGCAAGTGAAATGCCTACAAAAAACACATTAAAGTTGAAATTTACAGTATCTAAGCAACATAACACAGCGATAATCGGTTTGATGCAAATGCAGTGTTGTTTTCTTGAGGAATAACATAAGTGATGTAATGTATGATTCTACAGTAAAAAAATAAATGAGTGGTAACATAATTTTTGAAGTGCAGCGTTCATAACAGCTTACTAATAAGCTTAATGAACACTGAAGTTCCATATTAAAGACTGAAAATCTTGCAATTATTTTGTTCTTATTCAGGAACTAGATCATCTAAGCTAAATAATGATAGATTTAATCTAAATAATTTGATGTAAAACAGAGAAAAGGAATAGAGTTGTAATTATAAAAGTTTATGAAATTTAAGAGGAGAGTGGAAAACCTCAAAAAAGGTGATCTCAACTTTGTAAATAATTCCATGAGAATTAAATTAACCATCTTAAAATCATTATTCAGTATTGCTATTTGAAGAAATAACATGTCCAGGAAAAAAAAAATATTAATCTTGCTGAAGGTAGAAATATTCCAGAATTCTGTATGAGCAGAACAGTCGACATTCAAATTTTAGGTGAAATAATACTTTCTCTGTTTTACTGAAATTATTGGGTTTTATGATACATAGATGAAAATCCTCCTGAATACTAATTTTAATTATTAGTAGAAAAAGAGTATTTTGTCAGTGTTAATCACTGCTTGTTTTAAGAATGAGACAGATACAAGTTTGGAATGTGTCTATGTATGCAGGTGTGTACTGCATGTGTCAGTCTAGAGGTGTATATGTGTAAAATGGCTTTTTTTTTTAATATGGATCAATGTTTTATCCTGTTTCCAGTTATTTCAGGAAATTCTGTCTTGCAGTCTTAGACCTTGTTGTTGTTTTTATAGATTTATGTGGGAGATTCTCAGTCACAAGTATTTCCTTGTCTTTAATACCGTCTAAAAGTCAGAGAGAAATTAGCCTGAAAAACTATAATTACTTAGGCATCTTCTTCCCAAAGTGCATAAATTCACACAAAAAGAGCACTTGGCTACTGCTGTTTCTAACAGCTGAAAGATGGAAATAGCACAGGCTGCAGCACTGTTATTTATTCCCATCAAATCCAGGCACTGACCAGGTCCCCTGGCCTTGCATACGTCCACTTTGCTCAAATGTTCCCTAACTTGATCCTCCCCCACTGAGGGTAAGTCTTCTTTGCTCCAGACTTTCCTTCTGGTCTCAGGGACCTGGGATTATCAGTCAAGACCAAGGCAAAGAAGGCATCGAGTATCTCAGCCTTTTCCAGCTCATCCACACCTGTTAAGCAGCAGGCCCACATTTTCCCTAGTTGCCTTTTTGCTGCTGATGGACCTGCCTTGGCTTTCCTAACCCTATCCCTGTACACCCAAATATTGTCTTAATATTCCTTCTCTTTTTTAATTAGACTTGGGTCCTGTTCAGTGTAATCTGCCTTTACTTGTTTCTAGATATCCTAATACAGAACATTTTGGCCAGACCTATATCAGTGCAGAGGTTTGTGGTGTCACAATCTAGTAGGAATAGTTTGCTCTCCTGCACGTGCCCTACTGCAGAGAGGTCAGGGTGGTTATTTTGCCACTGAGCAAATGAGGGAAAAAATGAACTTCTGATTTTGACGACATACAGTTTACCCATTTCTCCCTGTAGGAAATTAGTATGACAATTACAGACCTTATGGAAGGGGAAGGTGATCTTTGTTTACAGAATCTCTAAGTGTGTCCATTTTACCCACTCCCACTCATTCTCTCAAAGATTTCATTGACTCACACCCACATAGAAAGCACCAGGATGTGTGTGTTCAAGTGTCTGGCCGGGATCATCTGTGAGCGACACAGAGAATAAGGGACACCAGCTAGCAAGTCTTCATCATGTCTCTTAGGTTCTTCTTGCTGAAATAGGTTTTGGACAGATCTTTTACACCCTTTAGCAGTCATAAGTTGTTACAGGGCAGTTCTTCGCCTCAGAAGATTATTTACTTCAGCCTCCATAATCTTTAGGGAAGGTCATTATTTGGTTTTGCTTGTTCGGAATATATACATCTTTAAGCCTACAGTCTGTTTCCTTGGTGGGCTCACAGGAAAAGAAAAGGCACATGTGATGTGCTGTAACCTTGCCATCATCCTCCTGTTGTCAGATTCAGAGGGTGTTCCACTCTCTAGCTGTCTGCGCTGTGTTTTTATGTGAGTGAGGGCCTTCTGGTCTTGATATAAACAACACTTTCCTCAATTTTATTGCTGTGAACAAATGTTCATTCAAATCACAGGCCATACTTCTAAGACTCTTTCTTCTGGTGCTTATACGCACATTTCCATTCATATTTCGTTTATACCAGTCCCAATATTCCTATTACGAGCGTCCACATCCTGCCGGTAATACCAACCAAGTAAGATGTCTACTTTAATTTACATAACACCACTACACTGGATTATATCAAACTTCATTATATTATCTTGTAGCAGTCTCCAAAGATATTACTATGGCAGTGCAGAATGAGCTATATAAAGTTCATGCAAGTCTGGGTGTAAATCCCCCCCTTTCAGAGCCAGGAAATGACAAACATATTATTCTGCATTACAACCCAATGGCACAGGATGATTTGCAGTATGATTCATAGTCGTTACAAGACATCACTTTTTACTTATTAATAACGTGGTTGTTCCAGTTTTACATCACATGAACAGTCTTTGAGAAAGCAGGTGGCTTCAGAATCTTTTCTGTTCACCGTAAGGTCTCTCCTGTGTTAACATCAGTAATGTACTTTAATTGTAAATATAGGCCCTCCCCGCAGACAAATGAGAGAAAGCTATTTGCAGGGAAATAGAAAATACAATTACAAAATTTTCTGTACATGGAAAAAAAGGAAATATTTTCAAAATCGTGTGACTGAAATTGTTCTTGTTAATGATACGAAGTATCACCCTTGCCCTTTGCTGATGTGTCTGCCTGACTTTACATACATGTAAGGGTTTGTGTCTTTGATACTGAAAGACAGGAGTTATGTTTAGGAGAAGGCTGATGCCAGCAGTCACCAAGACCTTTGCATTGACTTTTCATTAGCCCAAGCTGACCGTCATGCTGATGGAGCTATCCTTTTGCTGGAGACCCAGGCTAGTATCTCTCCACAGCCCTGTGCAATGCCAGACAGACATGTTGGATTGCTCTATGTTACCTCAGAAATCTCTAGCACAGCACTGCATTGCACCCTGTCAATCTACCCAGGGAAGACTGCAGAATTTAATTTCTTTCACAATTCCCTTGAGAGAAGTAAAACTTATAGGTACTTTACTTCATTTCTTTCCTTGTTTTGTCCTGTTCAATTCCATACCACATGCAATTAGATTAAATTTGACATATCTAGTGGGAAGTCTTCTTTAGGAAGGCCTAAATCAGTTGATTATAGTCTAGTTCTCAATCAACCCATGTCAACCTAATAAGTCACGATTATATAACTTGGGAAGGTGAATCATTTTTTGGCAACTTGAGCAATGAAGCCAAATAATAAATGAACTCATAAGGCTGAATTGTACTTTCAGTGTTGCAGGTGACATGGTTTTAGCATTGTCAGTGGTTTCTTTTCTGTATCTGCATCTGAAAAGTGTTCACAGTTTTGCTTTCCTCGGAAGTGTGGCCTACAAAAATATGGCCTCAGAAATGATAGGAATAGTAGGAAGGAACCGTGATACTATCACCACCCAAGGCTCAGGGTGTCTGCTAGAGCAGAGTCTGTGTGCCAACTTGGAGAACTCAAGTCAGAATTAAGGGAGTTTATTCTTCATTGTTGACTTAATATTTTTGCTTTTGGGCCTGAATGCAATCTCCTTTCCCTAATTTAACAGAAAGGCTGAAGTGGGGAGTATAGTTTAAGATAAAGATAGTTTAGATTCCCAATAGTCAGTGGAGACAAGTAGATACATCTCTGTCTCCACTGACTGGGGAGGGAATGTGGGCTCTCAACCTAACCACTTATTTTATGTGTCTATAGTTCAGTGGAATGAATGCTGGCACAAGCTTTTTTTAGGTTAATACCAAGCAAAACACAACTTTTTCACCTTCAGTCCTGTCCTTCAAGGTGTTTCCTTTACATCTAAGGTACTGATGTAAGTTAATTCTGTTAGCTCCATGATCTGCAGGTAACATTGTCCAGCAAGACAACCTTTGCATTTCTTTCTCATTTGTGATTCTTCTGTAAAAAGTAAAAGGTATAATGTCAAATACCTAAAACATTTTGGAAAGTGGCAAGGTTACTATCAGTTGGGAGGATGCTACTTTTTGCATTAAATATATGCAATGTTTATTTTACATTCATATGACAATTTAATCTTCTACTTTAAGCTGGAAAAGGTTCATTCTGAGTAAGTATCCGGTGTTCCCATTTACACCAAAGCGTACTCAGCAAAATGCCATTACTTTTTTTTTATTAAACATGAAGACCATTTCCTAATGCATTTAATTATTCTTTTGTTACTAAGTGAAACCAGGCTGCACAAGCTAATATTACCTAGTTTTGATCACAGAAAAGATACAGTGCAATACTGAGATGAGACAGGAGCCCAAGTATTAGTGTAACTCAGTCATTCCTTTTGACATCACATCCATAGGAATACTTTCTAGTGCATTATGCTTTAGAATTTCAATGAGCAGCTGCTATTTTAAGGAGCTTTCCTGTCATAAAACATCGTGGGGGATTACAGAATCCTGTAGCCAATTCAGCTTATTAATTCAAATAAGATATATTTCATTACAGTTTTATGATGTGCATCGTTAAGGCTTTTATCCTTGCTGCTTATATCCTAATAATATGGTTGAAGACCAGCATTGCATAAGAAAATATAATATGGTATCTTATTTCTGAGCCATCTGTCACACTGGTGCCTGGAAGACTTGGTTATCAGCCATCATCCAGGAGCCCATTGGGAAGTGATGGAGTGAACTCCTTCCATATCCTACTGGGCAGACGGCAGCATTACCAAAACTATCAGCTCTGACACTCGTTCAGTTGTCATGGTGCAGACACAAAAGACCAAATGGTCACATATGCTGCAGGCTTGGAGGTCAGGCCCCACGCACTGGCCGGGCAGGGAGGGGAGCAGATGTTGCTGTTAGGGTGTAGTAGTACAGCTATTATGGACCTCCTTTCAGTTTCAAGAATCTTTTATCAGCTCTCTAAACCAGTCTCTCTCACAAGCATTTGAAGTTAGAAAAAGTTAATCATTAGATAGGTTGTCTGACAGAGCTTGTTTGACGATGTCTGAGTGTCACAGAAACACTCTTCGCTGATAGATTCCTCCTGAGCAATCTCTTCCCTTTTTCCCCTTGATAAGTGTACTTTTGATAATCCTAAGCAGTAACAGCTGGTTTCATGAACGTAACATCTATGTGTCAGTACAGCCTTCGTTAAGCTGCCCCTACTCTGGTGTTATCTTTGGGAGATAACACGGACTCGTTCCCTTCCTGCCACTAGCTCCTACAGGTATATAATTAACTTCTTGCCTATATCAGTGATACATTTATTACTCTCCTGTCTTGTCCTGCTGTTCAGGTCATTGATTAAAATAAAAAGCAAAACTCCACCTGTCCACAGCTCCAGGGGAGACAGTTAATGTTATGTGTCTGAGAGGAGGAGCCCTCATGGGACTGCAGGAGAGGTTCTTACTGCTTACACCCTTGTACAGGCATATAAACTGAGCCATAACCTAACCTTGGAGTGAAGAGTGTCCTGGGAAATTAGATCAATCTGGATACTGGAAGGGTTTAGGTATATATTCTGTGTTCTCTTTCAAATGGATCAGCAGATTTATTAATTTGGGCCTGTATTTCCAGGACAATGACACTGATTTTATTCATTTTGCTGTTTCTCTCTGGCTTAGAGATTAAGAGGTATGAAGTCTAATAACCTGTGCTTTTCCTTGTGTATGGCAGTTAACTCCTTTTCAAAATGCTCAATATATTGCCTTCTTCACTCATTCAGGCTCAAGTGAATGACACATAAGGAGAGGTCTCTCAGGGTTAGAGGTCTTTGAACTCATTAATATTAGCCATCATTCATGTTTATGACACTCTTCTCACAATGACTTCAGGATGGCACAACTGTGATGTTAACGCCATGCATTAATGCAACACTTTTATAAAGTCCTATCCTTTGGAAGAGAGATGATTTTTGAAGTAGATCAAAAGGCTTAATTATGTTTTTTCATAGTACAGCCTGTACAGGACTGAAGGCAGCCCTGGTATATATGGGAGCGCTGTGCAGTGGATAACTGCTATTGCATTACATAATGCAGGCAAAAATAATGGAGGGGTGGCAGTCCCTAGAGCATCCTTCTCTTGGTAAATCTACGGCTGTCTTCTGCCTTGCTGAAGGATTAAAGAAAGTCATTCTTGTATTCGTCAGCTATAATTTAAAATATTTTCAAGATAAAATCATTGCAACACACTGTGGATGCAGCATTTGTTACCAGGTTTTTCTCAGTCTGGTAGGAATCCAGAGATATTTTCAGTTTTCAGGAGAAAAAAAACGCAGAAAACCTCCATCAGCTTTTCTGTTGTTTTTTAATCTGGCTGAATACCTTTCCCTAGTTCCTTAAAAGGAGTAAAAATGTTGTAAAGGCCAACCTGAGACAATTTATTCAATTTTTAGAAAGTATGTACACCATTCTTTAATTATTAGAAAGTGTGTGCACCATTCTTCTCTACCTAAGAGCTTTTCCAGGTGTTTGAGGAGGGGGATCAAACAAGTGAGGCCTCTGTTGTCTGTAGTCACTTTTGCAAATCCTGGTCACTGTACATCACATAGGTCTGAGCTACAAATTGGGAATGTAAATATAGCTCTAAATGATTAAGAAATACTTTTTACATTGCAGACCAGGGAAGTAAATAGACACTGAGGTCTCCACCTGCAAACACTAGACTTTATCTTCTTCAAGATATGGCATATTTACCAAATATGCCATAGGAAGCACTTACATATCCAAAGGCAAATTAAAATATATAGCCTGACAGTGTGATACATCCCAAATGACATTTGTTCCTGCAAAACCTTGATGTCTTTAGCCCCAGGACATACTTTTTCAATGTAGCTTTAATTCGTTACAACTGACAGTTTGTGAATTATTTTCCCAAGTGGTTCTATATACATAGACAAAACATGCCTTCTGTTGTTTGTTACAGAATGAATACCTATATGAAGGTGTTGATGCAAGAGTTATAGAATATGAGGACAACAGACCCCTCTTAGATATGTTCCTGCAGAAACCAATGGGTTTATTGTCCCTGCTGGATGAGGAAAGTCGATTCCCACAAGCAACAGATCAGACACTTGTAGGTAAGTGTATTGTTTATTTCACAATTTTGCAGGATGTCTCCCTGTCAGATTTCTGTTTGGTGCATCCAGTTTAGGCTGTATGCTAGTTATGTTTTTAGTGAGCCCACATTCCAGTGTCACAGTGTGTTTGAGGAAGGCATGCATGCAGGGATGGATGTGTCTTTGAAGTTCATAGAGAGAGAAACATTAAGAGTACAAATGAACCTAAACTGCTGATCCAGGCTTTGAATTGTACTGCCTTCAGGAATTTTTAGCTGCAGGGCTTGAAAGATAAATATCAAACTGAGTTAAAACTCAGGGTTCCTGTGCCAGGAACACTGTTTTCAAAGTTGAGTCATGTTCAGCTCTAAGATTTTTGATGAGCTGTATCTGAACAAGAATTTTTGTACTTTTTAAGGGTAACGGCTGCAAACCTGCCTCGGTGCCTTTCGGCAAATTATGCTTCCTGTTTTCTTCTACTCAGAAATTAAAACACCTAAATACATTATAATTCAGATCCTGAATATTTCAGTGCTGCTGAGTAGTTGCAGTTAAGGTTGATTTATTTATTTCAGTGGGGTTTCTGTGCAGATAAATCCTCGTTTCATTCATTTTTGACTGTGCAAAGTGTCACGTGAGAGTTTTAACCAACAGCCAATCACAAAACCTAATAACATCTGGTGACAATGCCCATGCTAAAGCAATTATATGAGCTTGCTGTCTTTCTATCCTCATACTTTTTAGTCTACAGTACAGAGGCTCTCAATCAATTGGTAAATGTTTCCTCACAATTCCCCAAGGAATCCTTAGGAAGGATTACTACCTTGTTTCGTATATGAAGATCAAAAGCTTAGAAAGGCAAACAATTTTCTGAGGTCACACAGAAAAAAATTGGTACAAAGTAAGTAACTGACACAAGAGCTCCCATATTCTCTATCCAGTGCCAGTTTTGTTACAGGACCATTATGGTATCTTTGTCCTTAAAAACATCAGAGTCTGTTCTGTGCCTCTGCATTGTCTGAGAAGTCAGGCAATACCCTTACAGGGATACAGCTTTGGAAGACCGTTATTGCACAGTAACTCCAGTAAGATAAGCTATGTGTTTCTTTTCAGAAAAATTTGAAGATAATTTGAAATCAAAATATTTTTGGAGACCTAAAAGAGTAGATCTAACCTTTGGGATTTATCATTATGCAGGAAAGGTAAGAGACCTAATGATATTAGTTGGGGACTGTGGAATGGTAGGGCTGGAAGGAAACAGAAGAGGTCAGCTGGGTTGGTTCTCAACCTTCACCTATTCAGGCCTGACATGGAAACATTGGCAGTGCCTTACACATCAAAAGTAAATGAAAAAGTTATTTTCCCTCATAAAAAAAAGCAATAGCAGGAGTGTATTTTTCCTAAATGTCACCAGGTAAATGAACTGACTGTATTATAGAAGAACCAAAACATAACAATTATGTAATGCAACTTGGTGCTCTTCCCCTTAGTTCCTCAAAGTCCTGTGCCATGCTTGTTCCCACAGGATCCAGCTCCATTCTTTCCACTACCTCCTACACCCCATCAGCCTTACTTAGTTCTGTACTTTGTCATCAGCCAGGTAGACAGAGCAGGCCCTGCTTTCTGCTTCATTTGATGAGCAGCATCTTGCCCTCCTGTACAAGGTGACTTGCTGCACAAGCCTTTCAAACTCAGGAGGAGTTTCTGATGCACTGCAGCAAGATGGCACTGGTCACCTGAACCTTGCCTTGTGAAAGCAGGAGCTCCCACCTCCTTTTGAGCTCTTTTAAAGGGTATGGAGTGGGCATTGCTATCTCACGTAGGAAACTATGTTGGGTCTGTGCAGTGCTGGAGCAGCTGGCCAGGAAAGAGGCAACATACTGCCCATCAGCTGATGGAAGATAACGTGCCCCTTGTGTAAGACAGCCAGCTACAAAAGGCCTGCAGCAACTCCTCTGAACCTCATCTCCAGCTGAATTACACTTTACCAGCATAGCATATCTCACTGCTGAGGAGCAGAGAGCCAGCTCTCTCTGTGCCAGCCACTGAAGATGGGGATTCCACCAGTGCCCCATCAGCCCTCCCCACTGTTCAACAAGCTTTTTTGTTAGGAAGTTTCTCCTACTGTCTAACTTATGTCTCCGTTGCTGTTATGTAAGTTCATTACTCCTAGTCCTGTTTACTATGGAACTGGAGAACAATTTCCTGTTTCTTTACAAGCCTTTTTTGTAATTTAAGACTGTTACTTGGTTGTTTTGTGAGGGTTTTTTTTCTAAATTAAATATGCCAGTATCTTCTACCTTTCTTCACAGGCCAGGTTTTCTTGTGGGTCCTTTACAGCATCATTGAGATAGAGCCCTGGAGGTACATTTTGAGTTAGGTACACCATTCCTGGAATTTTTAGAGAGATTTCAATTGCCAATATGCAGTTTGTGATTTTGCAGACTTCCTCTACAATTAATACAGAGATCTCTAGGAAGAGTGGTAAGTCCCGGGTCCAGTACAGCACGATATGAATGGGACAGAAAGTTTGTACAGTCATTTGGGTAATCCTGTGTGATAGGGTTGAAATCAAGTGCATTGTTAATTGTGCCTTTACACAGGTACTGGTGTAAAGGAGGACTACAATACACTTGTCCTAGTGATAAATCCACACTGACTAAAACTAATATTAACATATCTGCATTAGGGAAAATAAATTCAAGCTACTTTGGAATGATGGATTTGCTTTTAGTGATCTGCATCATAATGGTTCTCAGTATTGAGAAGTTAGAACTTTCAGTGATCAAAAGAAAGAATGTAAGCAAGAGCGAGCCTGATGGCTGAAAAACTATTTGTGTATCTTGATATATTAAAAGCCACATGCCAGAGTGCTTAAATTTACAATTACTTTTCAAAAGCCCAGAAGATGCATAAATGCACTTTTTAAACAGGTTCTATATAATGCAAGTGGATTTCTAGCCAAAAATAGAGATACTCTGCCAGCTGATATTGTGCTGCTACTGCGATCATCTGAAAACAATCTGACACGACAGTTGGTAACCCATCCTCTTACAAAAACAGGTATTGCTATTGCGCTAATATTTTTATTCTTCTCTAGCCTTCGTGATGACCACTGCTAGGTTTCATATGACCCTTTGTTGATGACATTATACGATTTGTGGCTTAACTTTCCAACCCTAGAATCTATACAGAATGGAGCCCCAGCCATCTCAAGCTGCAGGGTAGGGATTGGTCTGGTCAGTGCCAAGGAAGTGGTAGAGGCTTCTTTCAGGGTCCTCTCTTCAGGGTAGGGGAGCAAGACAGGGAGTGGAGTGCATCCCTTTGGTTGAGGACTGAACAGAAAGGATCAGGTAAGTCACTGGACTTTTTTGGACAGGGCATATATAAATTGCCTGTTTTGTCTCAGTGCAATTTTTCTCTAAAGTAGTAGAGAACCAAGGCTGAGGCTCCTAACATCTGCTGCAAAGAGTGAGGAGACACTCCTCTGTTTCCCCCATCTTTTAGTCCTTTACAATAGGTAATTGATGGGGTCCTAGTAGTGAGCCCTTCCTCAGGGACTTCATAAGTTGGGGTAAAGAAATATGACTGGCTCTACAGAAATTACTCCTAAGTTGCACCTTAGTTGAACCAGGTCCTTGCACAGTGTCCTACCTGCTATTTTAGGATGATGGGTAAGTCTCCTTACAATCAGTTTGCTATCATGTTGTATTACTCTCTGTGTGATGGCATTGATGCCATACAGTAAGTACTTTACAACATTACTTTCTTGTACAACTACGTGGGAGATGTACTTGTAGTAGAACAGAAAAGCTAAATGGGAAGAGCCTAATGGAAGTTTCTCTAAAATGTTATCATAGCTTACAGAAACCGAGGTTTTGGCAAGGTTCCTATTCTTCACAAAGGGAGCTATGCTGGTGGAATGCAAAATTTGGTCTTGAAGGTCTATTTTAAGTCAGTTTTCCGGGGAAAACACTGAGCTCAATGTCCTTGCCTGAACTTTTTCACTTGTCGATATCTGCTAAGATGCTAAACTATAATTTCTGTAGAGCCAAAGGCAGGGCGCAAATGGTCCCAAGAACGGATCCCAAGTCTTATGTAATGTTTTGCAAGATAACTCTGAAGGTTGTTTTAGTTGTCTTGTTAAATATTATGAAACACTGTGTGTAGCCTTTTGAAACTGACCCAAACCATCCAGCTATAGCCAACTAAAAGTTAGATTTCTGATCTAAGTTATTCATCTAGAGCAGTGGAAATGTAGAGGTTTACCCAGAGTCCAACCCATCTTGCCTATCATCTCAGGTGTTTCTCTTAGGATGACATAAATCTCCCCTGAAGGTGCCTCTCTCCACTGAGTACTGGGGTGATCCTGTAGACACCTCACTTTCAGATAGCTAAAGTTAGGTGTGAGTAATCCTCCCTCTTTCCTTCCCACTCTGTGATATTCAGCTAAGCCCAAGGGAGGTTTAGCATTTGATAGCATCACATAATACATGACGCATTAGCTTGGCATGCTGTGTATTTGCAGCTGTTTATCCAGCTCTTGTCCACCTCTTACTGATAGTAGCAAAGCACAGAGAGATTACAGGCTCTCCCAGTGGAAAGTGAGATTCCAGAGGTGTTATGTTATTAGCAGAAGCAATGGCAGCATGCAGCAATGGTTGGGGTTTATCAACATAGCATGACATGATGCTCAGCAAAATTTTCATTATTCCTTTAGAAGACCAGTGTCTATGTAAACAACTCCAATGCGCCTAGTCCTTCAAGTCATCATAATAAAGGTATTACTTGATTGAGAATTCCGAGGTTAGAGTCTTAAGACTAGGTCTATGCTAGTAAACCAAACAGGGCCACTGAACGGTAGCTCAAACGCTCCCATGGGATTGCCCATTCTGATTAATTGTTAGCATGCCTCCCTGGGACAGTTTTGGACCATGTCAGCTAGCAGTATCCCAGATACCCAGGCATACTTCAAGAGAAAGCACAGGCCAGTGATGGTTTCCAACAAGCTCCGTGGAAAGATACCATCTTATTTTTACCAGGAGGTTAAAAGAGTAGTGAAGTGTAGAGTTTAGCTGTATAGATTTGAGTCATGCCATGTCACTTGCCCTCAGGGCCAGAGAAGGGTGCTAGCACCTTTTTTTTTTTGACTAATATATATGTAGCCTTAGAACTAGAATAGTACAATAACATCCTTAGGGTAAAACCACATGGATGCTCTAAGATGTATCTTTCTTACCTTCTGCAGCAGTCTGTTTATTTTTTTTGGTCTAGTAGGTGGCATAAGTGCTGAAGGAGGAAAATTCAGCCCATGTTCCATCTTCATGCAACTTCTTCAGAGCTTGTTCCATCCCAAGGGTGAAAGGGGAAATGAGGACATACTCCGAAAACGTCAATGACCTTTATAATTATATGGTTACACTGGGGGCATGAATAAGGTGGTTCAGCATAGTTTTTAGTTTAGATGAGATGGAAGCATTTTGGTAGGTTGCTTTCTTTCATCTTCCCATAGGTAACCTGGCACACACTAAAAGCAAAACTACAATCAATTACCAAATGTGGACCCCCCAGAAATCAATCAGTCATACAAAGGTAAGAAGACTGATTCCGTGATTCTGCATTGAACCCTAATTTAAACTAGAAAGGCAATACTGTTATTGGTACTAAAAGTAAGCAAGTAACCCCTTCCTTGGTTTTTCTCCCTCTCCTATTTTCTTTTCTGTTTAGCTGGATATCTTTGTGTTGTGCAATTCATATTCCTTCCGTGAGGTAAAAACCTAACATTTCCCTTCTTTCTGGCTATAGTTTTGTAACAACTTCAGGGGAAAAAAATATTGTTTCCTAGCTGTATTGTAGCAAAAAGAGAAATTAAAATATTGGTGTGGAGTATAGTCAAGTTCCTTAGAGAACTACCAAAATAACAGTGATGATGAAATAACAGACAGGACCTCAGACATTGTCAGGTTATTTGTGGCAATTATTTAGATGCTGCACTATCAAATCGTGTCCTCTGTGTGTGAACGTTTGTGTATTGTGTAGCAAAGTAATGTAAAGTACTTGTGTAACTGATTTGTGCTAGTGATCATGCTGTAACTTTTTCTGTTTAGAATACATTTTTTTAAATTAATTATGTTCTCTGAGAGGTGCTTTGTTGTGGAGTTGGAAAGGGCACTACAGGCTCAACAGAGATAAAAAGTGTCATTTTCTTTCTTCATCTTTATAGAATGAAGCAGGAGATACCGGACATCATCCAAGAGAGACAACCAGCATGAAAACACAGACAGTCGCTTCTTATTTTAGAGTAAGATATCAGATCTTTCAATAAATTTTTCTAGAGTAGAATGAATGTTTATTCTTTCACCTTTTGAAATGCACCTGTTGACTTAGAGTCAACAGTGATCCATTTAGAGTTTGTGAACTGCACATATGATGCAGTGGTCTGTGCAGTACAAAGATCTAGAGGAGATTGTGATGTTTCATCTTTAATTGTACTTGATTACACAGCCACGTTTCTGTCATGATGATGTATGATGATCAATATTGATTTTTCACTTGCTTGTTTTTCCACCAAGGGAGATAAGGGGAGGTTGGACATTAGTGGTGTAGCATTTCTTTAAGAGTTTAAGAAGCAAGAGGGCAAAGTTAATTTGAAGCATGAGCTCCAGAGAAAGATCTTGATGGTCATTGCTCAGAGGCTGTCCTGAGTCCACCCTTGTGGCTCCTTCAGCAGTGCTCTTGACCTTCCCAAGCACTGGCTATGCTGCAAGTCCTGCAATAGAAAATAGCTGTGAAGAGCATTTTTTCCTCCAAAGTGGTGCACAGAGTTGGTTCACTTGGGCTCAGCTCTGAATTTCCAACTCTTATTTAGTCATCTCTCCCAGCAAAAACATAAAGATGGTAGAGGTGATCTACCCTTAAGACCCTTAAAAGTTCACTTACGTCTATGACAGAGAACAGTAAGAAGCAAGATCACTGTTTATTAGATAAAATTGCACAGCTTTGTGGACTGCAAAGGATAATTTCAGCCTAGGTAACATGGTGGTCCAAGGCTGCATGGTGTTTTAAAGTTCCAGATGGAAAAATTTATTGAATCTCATTCAAACCTAATGTCTGTGATTCAGTGCATTACCAGCACATCTAGCATCAGAGGCTGCAAATGAGTTAATTATATTTACACTTTTCTGTTACTATTTTCTGAGTGGAAATCCCTGCTCCGATCATGCTAGCTAATGCTCTTAAATGAAGATTCAGCTTCAGCCCCACTGGTTTACTCATATGCAGAAATCTATGGGTGACTGAGAAAAGCATCTGCCACCTCAGACTGAGTGGAAAAAAAAATTATCCATTAGCCTGTCATACTTGTTTGTCTTCGATTGGCACACTAGTGATGAAGCTAATTAAGCACTTTGCTGCATGGTGCAGCATCTGTCCAGAATGGAATTGCACATTTTAATAGGAAACATATGGGTTTTGACGTCCTACGCTAGTTTCATGTATCCAACCTACTGCTGAACTGCATTACCTCCTGGCTGCCTCTTTCTGTTGAGTCAGGTTGAATCTTGAGGAATGAGCCTCTTCATTTGTGTTTTAATAAGATCCTCCCATGAAGTAATTTTACTAAACACCAGTCAAGGTTCTTTACAGCCTGGTTCACCTCAGTTGGCATGGGGAGCTACAAACTGCATCCCCTCTGCTAGCCTGGTAGCCTGGTGAGGTAGAAAAGTGCAACTTTGCAATTGTGATTTTGTGTACTTCTGGTTTTGCCCTACTCAAAAGTTTCCTCTTGGCAGGGCAGCTATAGTATCACCATCAGCCTATACAATGAACAGGACATGCTAGATCAGAGCAGTTTAAGCAGCCCCTCTTCTGGGGTAGCCTTAGTTTCCTCCAGTCTAAGGAAGGGATGGCAATATTTACTGGCTTGCTGCTCTTCTACTTCCCATCTGTAGACAGATGATTTACTCTCTGGGTGAATAAGGATCTTCAAATAGGTGACAACAGGAGAAAGAAAAAGTGGGCTGTAATTACCTAACAAGGCTCCAGGAGAGGCAAATAAGTCTAAGGAGAGTTTCTATCATATGTTAGACTTTATGGCAGTTGGTGAGAATGTTCTGGGTGGAATTTGGTACATCCATTTGGAATCAGTGTTTCTCTAAAGTAGTATATGCTAGTAACTTAGATATATCAAAGCTAGAATTGTTGTTGGGTCATTTACTTCATCTACCATTAAAGTGCCAGCTTGCTGAAATGTAATTGGGTTTAGACACGATTCTGATCATATGAAATAAAATTTCAGCTACACGTGGACCTATACAAAAGTTTTATAAATATCCTGGTGGCAGATATCTTGTTACTTTCTTGCAGTATTCTCTGATGGATTTGTTATCCAAAATGGTCGTCGGCCAGCCTCATTTTGTTAGGTGCATCAAGCCAAACAACGACCGGCAGGCAAACAAGTTTGATAAAGAAAAAGTGTTGGTTCAGCTGCGTTACACGGGAATTCTGGAGACAGCAAGAATTCGAAGACAGGGTTATTCACACCGTATACTGTTCGCTAACTTCATAAAACGGTAACATTGATGTGAAGAAGCTCTTTTCCCTCCTATTGTTGCTGCCCAGTGTTTGCTAAACATCAGCAGTGTCTTTGGCATGGTCTTTAAATTAAAAATACAAAGACATTTCCTGTGGCAAAGAAGATTACAGACTGGATGACAAAGAGTAGTTCAGGCACAAGATTAGTCACCTGTTTTGGATTGGTAGGGGAAGATGATGCATCTCAGGATAATTGTTTCAGGCTCCCTGCGCATTTGGGTAAAAATTATCTTGCGTATAATCTGCAAGTTTTCTTCAAAGACCCGAGATTTAGAAACGTAGTGCTTCAAATTAAAGCTGAGAATTTGGAGCATAGCATCCAAGGAGCACCACAGTTTCTTTAGCTCCTGACATTCAGCGCTGTGCAGCATCTGCTTGTACAGGGCGGATGATAATTTGGTATTGCTAATCTAGGGCTGAGAAATTCATTAAGTGCACAGTTTTGTTTAAAATATAATTTCTAAGTATTATTCACTTGTTAAAAAGAAGAGTAATGAACTCACTGTGATTTTGTAATGCCTTTAACTATCTCTTCTTCCTCCACCCCAAAAAATTAATCCTGAGCATTTAATCTGTAGTTCTCTCTTACAAATAAAGACACTGAGTATTTGCCTCAATCAGAACTGAGATTTGTGGAATGGAGATCAAAACTGGGAAGAAGCAAGCAACACCCATTCAGACAGAAGCACTTAAAAGTAATAGTGCACTAGAAACAGAGAGCTAGCAGCAGAGTGCTGCAGGTGCATGAGGAGAGAGAGGAAGGACAAACTGATGTTTTTATAGCACTGTTTCTGGAAAGATAATCCTGGAACTATTACTGTTTTGGAGGAGTGCAGCATCTCTGCACCAAGTTATCACTGCACCAAGATGTGCTGTGGCTTTTGGTCACACAGTGCTGCTGCTTTTTATTCAAAATTTTACTATTCAGGTAAAGGAGAGGAAAGCAGTGAACATAACAGGGTAGCTCTCCAGAGACCGTGCCCCTGATTGCAGTGAGGCTCTGATCCTCAGACAAAAGGGGATTTTTATTAAGTATCTATCATCTCCTTGTCTTTTTTTTTTTTTTTTCAGTCATTGAGAGTTACAGGTAGACCTGGGGTAATGGCAAAATTATTTTATTCAAATAAAAATAAGCCAATTCATTGTGTAGTAAAAAGAAAAAAAAAAGGAGTTGTAGGAATTGGTGATAATGCAGGAATCAACATTACCGCTTTTTTTATTATTCCATGAGGAAATTGTCACTGTTATTTAAAGCTAGTGCCACCCAAGCTTTGTGTATAAAGGCTGAATAACAAGAAAAAAGCAGAATGTACTGTCAGGAAGCACACATAATTAATGTAATTTTCCTGAATTAAAAAAAACAAGATAGGTATGATTCATTTTGTTATGGAGCACTTTGGAAAGTCCTGGAACACACAAGAACTGTCCTACCTAGCAGCTGAGCTGGTACATTACAGGTAGTTTTTATGCATGAGCATCCTGACCTCTTTTCCTAGTCAGAATTAATTCTGAGTAATGAGTTTGCCAGATTAAATGCTTACATATGATATGTCATAATGGCACATATATGTTCCAGAAGTATCTGCAAAGCTGAATCCAAGGAGGTAACAAGAGCTGGGATGTATCTCACATCATATTAACTATCTCAAAGATAGATGGCCTAGCACATGAGAGAAGATACAAAATTTTCATGACATTTCTAGATATGAAAGAAGCTAATTTAGGCAGAGAAACTTTAAAAATATTTTTATTTTGCCACTGAAATTACTTTCACAGAATGCAGAGAGACAGAGCAGCAAAGAACTGATGCACAATTCTGCTTGGGTTGCACACTTTTTAAAAGCCTTCTGGTGTTGATACAGAATTAAACAACCCTCCAGGGTGTGCAATATGTCACTCACCCACTTTTGATTGAGTTTCTCAGTACTGCATATAAATCACAGCAATCTTTCATATGCTGTTTTGTTTTTTTCAGTGCTATGTTTTCTTTCATGCAACTGTTTTTATTATTTAAATGAATGGTTTAAGTGTATTTGCATCTATTGCTCGCTATTAATGGAATAAAAAAATCATGTATTTGTCTTTAGGTATTACCTCATCTGTTACAAAACAAATGATGATCCTCCAGTCAGCCCAGAAACCTGTGCTGCCATCTTGGAAAAAGCCCGCCTTGACAACTGGGTTCTTGGAAAAACTAAAGTAATTTTTTAATATATTGTATCTGCATTATTGCAGCATGTCATTGTTAACGTATTAAGCAATTTGTTTTCTCACCTATTTGGTTGGGGTAGCTCTTGGTCTCTATTGGTTTAAAAAAAACACCCTTTGCTGGGTACTGTTCCCTGATACCTGGCTGAAATCCTGACCCTGTAAAGTGTTAAAATTCTGATCAGCTTTAGTGAGGCCACAGTGCAAAGCAGTATGTGACAACAACACTGCTTGCATTTTCTTTCAAAAAATGTGGTAGTAAGGTTCCCAGTGAGTTTAGTCGAAGCTTTCTTAAGGAAAAAACTTACACTTCTTCCCTGGAGCAATCAGACTCACAAAGGGAGAGGAAGACTTTGCTGAGCGCGGGGCGGGGGGGGGGGGGGGGGGGGCGGGGGGCGGGGGGCGTTTAGCAGGATGATCCACTATATATCAAGTGGGGAGAAGACTTTATTGTAAGAGAAACACATGTCTGCTCCCATACTCTTCTTTTGGTTCCAGTTCAGTTCAGTAGTCATCTCAGTGTGCCAGAGGGAGACACCCCCCCCCCCCCAATTGACAGATCTCAGGAGGTCTGCCAGAGAAAAGAAGCGTCAGACAAGTACTGCACCAAGTCTCTCTATTTGCTAACGTAGCAGACATGCCCAGGAAGGATATGGAGAGAGAGAGAGAGAGAGAGGTGGATCCTAAACTATTTGAAATCACCTCAGTGTAGAAGAAACAACTGTTCTTCTGAGACATCTTCGTGGATAGGTGGGACAGAAGCCATGAAATTACCTCCTCCTCAACCTTCATTTCCCCCTGCTGTCTTAGTGAGGCTAATGGACAACATGCAGGCAAAGGAAGCATATCTTGAGATGTGAGATCTATAGCTTACGTTTACTTTAATTAGGTTTAACCTGCATCTGTACCATCAAGTGATCTAAGATCGGGGGAGTTCAGCAAAATAAGCATAATTATTGTCTTAATTGCACAAGCTCTTTCTACACTTTTTATTTTATCCTAATATACACTAGGAGTGTGTTTGTATCCCTTGTGCTGGACTAGTTTTTCAGGGGTTATATGAGCTTCATGCTTGATAAAAGCAATTTACTAAATAAACAATGCCTTAGGTTTAAAATTGGAAAGCAGAGAGATTGAAGGTTCCAGATTTGGATCACATTTAGGTAACATGTATCAGATCTGTCAGGTTAGCAAAACTGTCAGCCTCGTAGTTTTGAAAACAGATTTATGGTTACAGACTGAAGTTTTGCACTGGGACTTTAAAACATCTTCCCATGAAAGCATGAATAAGCAGGGACTGACAAAAGATGTTGAAGGGCAGAGTAAGGTAAACTAACACCCCAAACAATGAAAATGCTATCTTTAACAAGAATGATCCTTTAGGTACTACAGCTAAAGAGTCTGTTCATCATTTGAAACCAACTTGTAACTCTTGATGTTAAATGGATTGAGTGAATACAGGACCTGGGAGGGTAACTGAAACTTTTGCTTGTCTGCCTACTTTTTTTAAGGTATTCCTCAAATACTATCATGTGGAACAGCTAAATTTAATGCGGAAGGAGACAGTCGACATGATTATTTTGATTCAAGCTTGTGTCAGAGGGTGGCTGGGTTCAAGGAGATACAAAAAGATAAAGGAACAAAGGGAACAAAGTGCTATTAAAATACAGTCAGGTAATAGCTTTAAAACATTTAACATTTTGCTTAAAGCTAGTGCATGTGTACAGTTGATAGATGGATGTGCATGCTGGATGTGGATTTTGCTGTTCTCCTGCTGTTACATTTGACAAAATATCTTATACTTGGTGATATCTGTTCTTATGAAGAAAAACTTCTTTTAACCAGGTCATGACAATCTCCTTTACTGAAGTTATGTTTATCAATGTTACATTTAAAAGGCAATTTTAAAAATGGAAGGACGTGATTGCACAGATGATACTGTTATTAATAATATTCTGGCATGCTCTGACAAGGTTATATAATATAATAATGAAAATAAAATGTATTAACCATCCTAGATAATAAGACCAATTACACTGTTGATGGAGACATCAACTGAAATTTTTAATACGTTTCAAACATCATCGTATTTTACATTCTGATTCTCTTGTGCTCTGTATTGATTCATAATAACTTTACTCACCAGAAAACGTAGGGGTTTTGTAGATTTGCTGCTTGTGCTTATTCGCCTTTTTTTTTTGAAAGATAAAGCCTGCAAAATATTTATGAATATTTTAATGAGGGTCTGTAATTCCTTCCAGACTTTTTTCTTTTTTGTGTACCTAATGGATTATTTAATTTTTGACATCTCTTTTCAGCTTACAGGGGTTTTGTTGCTCGTAAAGAATACACAAATGCAAAACGTAATAAAAAAGTGGAAGAATCTATTACTAGACTTCAAGCAAGTAAGAATTGTTTGCTTTTGTGGCTTTTAATGTGCTGTCCATACGCAATATGTTGATCCAGATTCTTTGCTATTACCTAGCTACACTGATTGACTGTGCTCATTTACACATTCTGAGGTATCATTTATCTATTATATATCTATATACAGTGGTTGAAACGGGTCAATGTATTCTGTTACCTGTACCTCAAAGTGGCTTAGAGGCACTTTCCGCAGCTGTGAAGTGGGCTGGTTAAATGCCATAGCAAGCTTTTCACTCCTAGTCTGATATGTCTTAAGTATTACAGCTGGTATTGTTGAAGCTCCATATGACCCTGTCTGCATATAATGTGTGTGTACATGCTCTTCTATTAGCAATAGGTTTTGTTACATATCAGTAATAGTTATGTTTGAGAAGACTGGAACCTGTAATTTCACTCATGTCTCCGATTCTTTTTTGCCATCGCTGAATCCAACCTAGCAAAATATTCCTCCTCTTCTGCAGCAATAATCACCTTAGGCCCAGATGTATGCTATGTGACATCCCTTTTTCCTCCCTATATTTCTGTCTTCCCCCATCCTTGCAGAGATGTCCCTGAGCCAAATGTATTCTGGGCAGCTCTGAAACCAGCAGCAGTACAACTAGAGGCACAGGTCTGAAAACAGCTGGCACAAATCTGCACAGCACTTTCAGTAATTACAAAGGTGGTAACCCCAAATATAAGCTAGTGCTGCCAGTACCCAGGCTATCTCGATTTAAACTACCTCAGATATGCCTTCATGACTATATACCAACACCAGTGCTACTTTTAAATCATTGTCTGATGCATCTGTTAATTGCACTGAGACAATGTTAGTGTGTACTGAAGAGCGCTTCACTGCAGTTGGTAGAACTTCATCAGTGTAGAAAACAATCTAAAACCAGAAAAAAATCCAGTGATGTGCCAAAAATAATTACACATCTGAAAGTTGCCGATTATATTAGGATATTTAGCAAATGCAAAAGTATGAATTTACCACTTTGCTCTGTTTCTTTATCTCCCCAATGTTTCTTCTTGTCCACCTTCTCTGTCCTATGTGCAGTTTCATTTCAACTTTTTTCAATGCACAAGAAACCAGAACAAAATGGAAGTCCATTTTTACTTAGCTCTCTCAGGTTTTTTTCCCCCATTTATTTCTAAAGCAATAAAAAACTCCTTTACCAGTTTGAAAACAAAGCTTAGACAGCTACTATCTCATAACAGAATTCTCAGGAAACTTCAAAGATGAATCAGAATAAGTCTAAAAAGACCAGACTTAGCTTATATTGGCATGTCCATTGACATGTAACTTGATTTATTTCAAAGTAACACCTGTTGAGTTGCTTTTGTATGAAAATGGAATGAGGATTGGCTCAGAAGTCCAAGAGATTCTAGAAGTATTCCAATCCAAGTGCTTTACAATTTGCACTTTTCTATAGGCCTGTCAGACTGCAGTATAAAAACCAATTGTGCCAATTCTAATAACTATTTGGGTTCCTTTACCCTATATCCAATTATCAAGATGTAATTTATGTCCCTTTTATAGAATGCTTCTTACACTGAACCACTGCATCTAGTGGAGCCCAAGTTGGTCTAAATTGTGAGTAGGGAATGCTAAAGCAAATAAAACCTATCACCAAGTTATATGAATGTGTTACAATAGACTGCTTATGCTCCCTTCCCATTCTTAAGTGAGCTTGACCTTTCCCTGTGCTGCAAAACACTCAGCAGAGTTGGAGTAAGAGCTCCCATATCTACCATCTCCTCAGGGTATTTAAATCACCTGAATCCTCTATCCCCATAGTCTTGATACTTCATTTGGAATTAGAGTTCAACAGAAATATTTTGACAAAACACTATGTTCTTTTCATTTTGCCAGGGATTAGTGGATTTGTGCTGAATCCCTGGAATTGCAGACTTGTCCAAGTCACAGCACTGTGGAGACTGTGCCAGTTCCCATTAGGAAATCATTTGCAAGTTCAGGAATTTTTGAAGCAGCATTCTGAATGCAATTCACTTTCTGATTAAGACACTTCAGTGTAGATGTCTAAAAGTGACCTAGGTGTCTAAACTCCTCTTATAGTCAGCAGAGGCTAGAGTTTGATTCATTTTATTCAAACCTACCAAATGCTCAGTTCATTTGCCCCCGTATTGGTATCTAGTGTCATTTTAGATACCCTAGGTTATCTTGCCTGGCCTCCAGCTTCATTTCATGTGGTATACCCAACTTTCTCCAGAAAGTCCCATCTGTCTTGTTCTTTCTGTCTGCTCATTGTAGATGCCTTGGCTATTCTGGAGCACTTCAGATGGCACTAGATACCTATGTGCCGGCAACTGCATTAAGCCCCCAGTGACAAGTCAGCACCTACATGTCTCAGGGAAGACGCATGTTTGAGTCCTTACTCATCCTGGTTCAGACCAGAAGCTTGAACTTGTGCCTTCTACAAAGCACAAGTAGTGAGTACCCTTGCCACAGTGCACCTGGTTACTGTGGAGCTTAGCACATCCTTCATGCTGAGCTTTTTCATTTTGAATAATGAGTCTTTGCAAAAGGAGCATGAGCTAAGTCTTCTGTAACTGCTGAGCTATAGAATTTTCGGTTTTTCTCTGATCTATTGACTGTTCAGCTAATTCCAAGCCTGTGCCAGAAGAGAGCCTGGTAATCTCTACAGCCTGATAATCAGGTGTTTCCCAGGGAAATGAAAGACTGAGTCAAATCAATTGCCTAAATCAGGCAAAGCAGGTACCTGAAACTGAGAGCACTGTGTTCTAGCGACACTTCTATGGCACTATGCTTCTGCTTCATTCTGCATCTTCCTATATTTTCTTTAGTCCAATAAAATACAAAGAAAGAGCTTGTTTATATCCTCATGTAGAATGGGTACAGCTTTCTGAAATCTCGAAAAAGTTTTGTGGGACAGAATAATTTCAGATGAAGTGTAATCATAATAAACACCCCGATCCATATTTCGTTATTGGTTTTTGTTTAATGCTGTTATCATTTGACTCTCTGAAATGTGTGGGACATGCATTGCTTGTTGCCTAAGGTTGGTTTGTATTACAATTTGTGTCAGTTGCCAGAGGATACTTACTCAGGAAGAAAAGAAAAGAACTAACTGAGACAAGAAACAAAGCAGCAATAACAATTCAGTCTCACTACAGGAGATATAAGGAGAGGAAGATCTTCAAAAGGAGGAGGTAGTGTTATTTTCTCTCTCTTATGTCACTCAAATGTGTCACTTTTCAGTAACTACACTGCTGAAGAACAGCGATGTAAGCTAAAAGTGAAGCAAATTAGGATTATTCTATATATGTCTGCAGAGGTAATGTACATTTATGTGGAGGTTTTTAATGTCAGTAGCCAATTTTCTTATATTTTTAAGCCCAGGGCATAAAGGCATATTTAGGGGAAAGGTTAACAATATCGTGCTTACCTGTAATGTTAACGTAATCTGTAGATGAGTCTCTTTTTGGAACTAGCTCATCATAAAAAATGCTCAGACAAAAGTGAGAAATAGGCATCTGCAAGGAACTGTTCTTCTCATCTTAAGTCACTGAGATAAGCATAGGTGATGACAGCGGGAACCCAGATGTCTTGCTCAGATCAAACAGCTAGAAGTCAGGTGAGGTGAATCACATTCTAAATACCCCTGCAATGTGATTGTGGTCCCAATCACTGAAATGGAGCTAGTAGCACTTTGCTTATCACCACTGTTTTTTCAGTGATAGCATTTAAGTAGGTGGAGACTAGTCCAGAGAGGTGGAAAACAGCTGTGAAAGAGTCCAGATTCTTTCAGAGGGAAGGAACAGGGTGGCAGATTTCAGATTTAAAGACAGTTTAGGAAATGTTAGGTCTTTTAAATTTGACCTGGACCTACGCCCAGGATCATTCTTTTTGCATTCCTAGTGAGACTTGAGGCACTTTTCTTTATGAATACATTTAGGTTTGTGTGTATTTATACATATTTGAAGTGGTAAAAAGTTTCTGCCTTATGTTTTTATTAACATTTAAATTAATTCTTTACTGTTTTATCAGGCCTCATGCAGCCTAGGTTGTCCCCCTAGCAATTTTCTGTGAAGAGTTTAACAAGGATGTCCCTTTTCACTTTAAGAAATAATCATCAGAAAGACAGAGATTAGTTTGCTGCCTTTAATTCCAGCTATATGCACTCAATCTTTCCCAGGTTGCAATGTACCAAATTGCCATTTAGTACACAAACACCACCAAAGGTAGTTGTAAAGTTGTCACTATCCTTCATCTCCTTCAGCTATAATTTTTGCCCAAAACTCTATTTCATTCAGGGAATCACTTAGAAAGAAACAAACTGAAAATGTAGCATCCATTACTGAAAAGGAAAAGGATGAAGAACTTCAAGATAATGAGGAAAGTCCAGCCAGAGTGAAGAGTACCCTTCCTAAAACAGAAGAAGAAGCAGTTGTCATTGTTCAGAGCCATTACAGAGGCTATAAAGTCCGTAAAAAAATAAAGGAACAGCATGAAAAAATAGCAGAGGAAGAATTATCTGCTGTGGAATTCCTTGAAGCACAACTGCAGCCGGCTCAAAATGATACACTGGAAGAAGCAGCAAACGAGGAGACTCAAGATGAAGCTGATGCTGTTACTGACAGCAAGTGCTCTGGGTGCAGTGACACAGGGAATGTCCAGGAGCAACAGAAAACATCTACTGAAGGAGAGGGAGCTTCTGTGAAGCAGAACCCTGCAGTAAAACATATTGGTAAAGGTGAAGAACAGGCCTTTTTGGACGAGTTGTCCAGCAAATCTACTGTCAAAATCGCAGTTAAACCTAGTCCCCAGCAAGAGCAAAATAATCAAGATAAGCTCAGTGCAGATGGGCAAAATCAAGAATCTGCTGTGGTCCAGCCCAGGACTGACAGGGATATGGAAAGAAACCACCTGAAACATGAAGCAGTGATGCCTACAGGATGTAAAGGAATTACAAGAAAAGAGTCACTAAGAGGCTCACTGAAGCAAGTTGAGGCAGAAAAACAAGGTTCAGAAGACAAAGAGAAGGCAGCAGTGGTTATTCAGAGCAGTTACCGGGGTTACAGAAGGAGGGGACAACTCAGAAAAGAAGGGAAACTACCTTGCAAAAGTCAAGAGAAAACTACAAAGGAGCCAACAGAAGCAGTACATGTTCAAAAAAATGATCCCCAAACAACAGAAGACAGGGAAAGCACCAGTAAGGAGACTGAAGACTCTAAGACACTGAAGGGAGACTCGGAGAAAGACGCTTGTGATTTGGCAGCTTTTTCACGGCAGGTAAGAAGCTCATAAGCTGTGCATGTTGAGCATAATACTCTGAGCAATAACAGAATGGCAAAGTTATTTTACTGGCTTCAGTGGCACCAAGGTTTTAGTCTCTAAACTAAGACTGAGATTTTGTAATGAGTGTTCTGTAAAAATGCATATTTTGGGCTGCAACAGAAAATACCCTTTTCAGGAAGAAGGGGAAGACAAAGTTAGAGCACTGGCAAAAAATTATGTTAGTTTTAACCTGGTTCAGGCTAAATGCAGAAGCTTTGCCTTTGTTTGTTGAAATGTGCGTTTACCAGGCAAGGACCTTAATTCAGTAAACTTGTGAAATGTCTCTGCAAATGAAACTAAAGGTGGCTGTGTCAATGTCAGGGACTCACACATGTGCAGAGAAGTACGCCTACAGCTGTAGAAGCTATTTTGCATTAGCAAGGCACCATCCACTCACATGTGTGAACCACTATGAAGTAGCTGCAGGACTGGGCTGCAGTGTGGAGTTTCCTACGTGTCTTTTTTTTCTTCATCTTTTTTTCTTTCTTTTTTAAGGGGTATGGGAGTTAAATGTGGTAGGGGTCTACACTGCAGTAGGCAGAGCAATACCTTTTAAATTCATTCTCTAGTCCACTATTTTACCTTTGATTACCTTGGAGCATGTATACTTATATATATAATAATGTAAAATCCTGTGTTATATTTTTCAGATATCAAAATTATCCGAAGACTACTTAGCATTGCAGCAAAAATTGAATGAAATGATATTGTCACATCAGCTGAAACCCGTGAAGCTGTCCAAAGATAAGCAACCTAATGGCCGACTTTCTTCTCATGTTTGTCAGTCAGGTAATGTTGAAACTTACTGTTAGCAGAATTTTCATTTGTAAACAGGACTGTCAAGAATTGACTCCTAGTCATGTTTTTAAAGGCCAGGGAACTAGTAGATGAGTTAGCTCTGGCTTCTAATATAACTCAGGCTGTACATTTTTGTACTATGCCCTGTATCAGTACATGTCTGGAACATAGTTTCCAGAGAAATATCCAAGCCTGGTTGGGATTTGCATATTTACCATTTTTTGTGGTATTTTGTTTCAGTGCTTCTTAAGATTGGTGAATGAATCATTGTGAAGCCTAGGCATAGCATCTCTAGCAATACTTTCATTTGGTAAAAATTCCACATTGGCTCTTTTTCACTCATATGTTGCTCAACTGTGTGTGCTATTGGTAAGGTATGGGACTATGTTTTAAAAACAAAATATTTTTTTAGATACTATGTCAAACAATTTACCAAAGTTTGTCACATATGCTGAGTAAAGTTTAGCTATCCACAAATACAACTGAGGCTATTAGAACTTGTAACTTCTACCCATATTGGTGGGTATGTCCTTAAAATTACAAGTAAAGTTTTATTAATAATTGGCACCTATTTAACTCACGCACTTAAGAGGACATTACCTCTGAAGGCACACTCCGAAGTTATTTATATTCCAGTTAACATGGTCAGTGGGGGTTCCCAAAATGCAAGCATGCTTGGAGCCGGTTCGGTGGCAGTGGGGAGGAGTACTGGGAGAATAAAGGTGGAAAACACGCGATTCAGAGCATGCAGATCATTAAGACCTGTGCCCCACGGGGAGATCCACAAAGAGCTGACTGAGCTGCTCAAGCCTCTTCAGTTGGGATAGATGTAACGGGATTTCCTCAGCTTGTGTCTTGGGCTGCAGATGTGGAGGAAGATGAGGGCAAACGTTGCAGATCACTGGGTAGGTCTCCATTTCTGCAGGGACCTTGTGCCAGCCCATGCCACTGCACTGCCTCTGGGGAAGATCTCTGCTCGCCTCTGCACGGCTGGGATCATATCCAGGACTGTCCCTCGCTGCCCAGAGCTAATTGTACTATTGTCGTGGTTTAACCCCAGCCAGCAACTAGGCACAACGCAGCCGCTCACTCACTTCCCCCCACCCAGTGGGATGGGGGAGAGAATCAGGAAGAAAAAGTAAAACTCGTGCTTTGAGATAAAGACAGCTTAATTGGACAGAAAGGAAGAAAATGATGATGATGTTAATAATAATAAAAGAATTGGACTATACAAAACAAGTGATGCACAATGCAATTGCTCACCACTCCCCAACCAATACCCAGTTAGTCCCCAAGCAGCGATCCGCCCCCCAGGCGAACACCCCCCAGTTTATATACTGGGCATGACGTCACATGGTATGGAATACCCTATTGGCCAGTTTGGATCAGCTGCCCTGGCTGTGTCCCCTCCCAACTTCTTGTGCCCCTCCAGCCTTCTTGCTGGCTGGGCATCAGAAGCTGAAAAATCCTTGACTTAGTATAATCATTACTTGGCAACAACTGAAAACATCAGTGTGTTATCGACATTATTCTCATACTGAACCCAAAACATAGCACTATACCAGCTACTAGAAAGAAAATTAACTCTATCCCAGCCAAAACCAGGACAGCTTTTTTCACTATAACATTGTGGATTTAGTTTCATGTATGCCAATACTTCCTTCTGTTCCCATGGCTTCATTGAAGAGATCCTAGAAGCACTTCAGCCCTGCTTTGCAGTCCTCTCAAATGGGCAAGCTGGTGAAATGAGGGCTTGGTGTTTACAAAAGCTAAACCTCTAAGTGTAAACTGGCTGCTGATAGATAATCTATGTAGTTCAGCATGTTTCCAAGATGAAAGTCTGCAAGAGAAAAGAAATGTGAAATGGAAGACTAAGTGCAATGATCTTTCATTAAAGACAGAGCAATGTTTGTGATTGTCGTTAATGGGTTTGTACTGAGTGCTTGATTAAGTATTGCTGATTTTTGACAAGGTAAACTTGAGGAATCAAAAATGCATGCTTTGGAAAATAACTCTTGGTTCTTAGACATTTTCCTACAGAAACTAGAGAAGATAGGTAGAGGGAAAAGGAATACAAAAATCCCTGGTTTATCAGTTAAAGATCTCATTACTTACACAAATGAACCAGGTGAAAATGTACCAGTATTTCCATGACGTGCAAAATGGAGCAAAGTCTAGCCTTCACATTGCTATAAATTTAAGTAGCTCTACAGGATGCAAAAGGATGCCAGGGTTTCTCACCTGTGCATGAACCCTGCTTAAAGTGGTGACCAGTCAGCCACTTCACTTCCCTTTATCTCTGAATATGTCCCACTGCTTTAAAATTCTGTGGTGTCATAATACAGCAGTTTTCCAGTGGTAAGGTGTGTGGAAGTACTGTGTTGTATCCTTTTGAACACTGACATGAAAAAAGTCATACATTTCTTTGAACCAAGTCAAAATGCTTTTTAAGACAACACTGAAACAGTTGTTGAGTTGCGCAAGAGACCAGGTCTTTGGCCTCATTTTAATAAATAAAAGGAAATAAAATGTTTTTACCAGGTAATGTTGGGTGGGCTTAACAAAAGGAGGATTTATTTTCTTTATGTTTTTTCCTGACAAATGTCTGTATGTGTGATGTGACAGCACTTAGCTCTTTTGTGCATCGGGCAAAATCTGTAAGAAAATTCTGATGAATTACAAGCCTCCCCTTTTCTTCTCTTTATCTTATGCATGCAAAAATTGAACGTTTGCTATTTTGACTAATTGTCTTTTACAAAAAATGTCAGCAATAGCAATCATAACTTTAAAACAGTAGGAAGCATCAAAAAGAGAATCCTGAATGCTCATATTCATATAGATTAAAACATACTTTTCAGTCAAGGCATGCTCATTTCAAGATGGCTCCTGCAGAATTTTAACAAAATTTTTTTTCAAAATAAATATGGTGGACACATGCTTTTAGTTTTGATTAAATTGCTGCAAGTTGGCATGTAGACAAGGTGAGTACAGGGCTCAGAAGGAGTTACCCTTTCCAAAGCTGAATGCATTTAAAATGAAATAGTGGGTGCTATTTGACTAAGAGGCAATGACTGAACTCACTATAGAGAAATGTGTCACTAAAGCACAGGCCAGCTAAAGTTGTCCTACCAGCCCTTAAACGCTGTGAAGCATGAGTTGGCCCCTTCTATCTCAAACCAAACTAGCCCCTCCAGCCTATTTACTGCTGTCCAGCTAGTCACTTACTGAACGCTCTGCTCCAGGAAGTCAAACCACCCCAAAACCAGTCCTCCTCCAGTTCTTGACAGAACTCTTGTTCCCAGTCTTTCTGTAGCAAACTTTCCCTTGATACAAGAGGCAGTATTATACTTTGAGCTGGGTCTGGCTCCTTGGGCCTTCTTGCCCAGCTGGTCTGAGCTGAGCAGCCATAGTTTGTGTTTGCTGTGTTCTCTTGTTGACCCAAGTGCCTCGTACAATGTGTGTGGCTACTCATGATAAATGTAATGAAGGTGACTTTTGCTAGACGTTGAACTTTAAAAAAGTGCAAAGGAAGGCCAGCCGGGTTCTGGTTAAGTGCTGTGTTCTGCCAGCCTTCCCGGCCATGATGTGAAGTTTCACTCTCTGCAACACAGTGGGTTTGACAGTGGACGCCAGGCTCAGCTGCTCACCTAGGGTATGGAGCGATGGCAGCAGGGACCTGAGCCATGATTTCTCACATTCCCACGGCCATATTTATAAATTCTGACCAGTCCACTTGAAAGACCTGTCTTGGTGTGGAATGTGAACTTTCTTTTTCTACATTTGAACATAATTCACACAACAGGAAAACTGTTTCCGTTCCAGCTATGACCAATGCACAGTATACTGAAGTAAGAGAATACATTGCAGTAATTCCCTAGCTTGCCTCTGAGCCGGTTGGAGCCTAAACATTACAGAACTCAGTCACAAAGCTGCATTGTCTTAAGTAAATGTTTATTACAGCAAACATGATCTAACTAGATGTAGAGAATATTTAAGTAAAAATACGGCTGTGTGCAGTTCATTTAGGTTGTGCTGTCTACAACACAGAAGTTATCAGCATTCTGGATATCGTACTTTCTTCCTGTATGCAATATAGTAAGATAACTACATAAAACAAAGACTTGAGGTAATGTACTGCAGACTGTCATGCTAAAGTGAAGCAGGTAGACGTGGTGAGTGATCCACTGTCTATTAAACAGGGAGCAGCATTCCTGTCCTTTTGCCTACATTATGTGTTACAGTACAATTTATATACACACATTTACTGAAAGATATGCTTTTACTGCAGGCTTCCCTCTAGGGCTACCTTTGCTGTCCTACCCTTATGAAGGCAAGGATTGTTGAGCTTTAGCTGTTCTTTAAATCATGTAGTATTTACCTATTTGTAATTACTTTGGTCATTTACATTTATTTATGCTTCTTCCTCAGCTTCACTAGTTTTATATGTCTTTTTACATCTATAACACCTGAATTGTATTTTGTAGCTCTGTGCCAGATAGGAATACCTGTCCGCTTTCATCTGTGGGTAGGTGGCCATTGTTCAGTTTGAGAACTTACCAGCTCCCCTGATAAAATGTTTTATTACGTTGCTACCCACAGAAGGGAAGGAACTGTGGGACAGCTGGATGGCATACTGTGACAAATGTTCAGATTTTCAAAACTGTTTATTTTAATAAAAATGCAAAGCCTGCAGTTTAAATAACATATGAGCAAAAAGGTTAAATGAATCTTAAATCCACAAGGTTAAGTTGTTCTTAAGTGAATTTATTTGTATTTATAAAAATGCATAAAGTAAGCTGCACAAGGTTCCTGGAATAAACAGTATTCCCTGTGGCTTGAATTTCTGAGTAGGTTATATTTGCTTGCTAAATGCTTTCAGCTAAACTTAATGGCTGCATCCCAGAACTGCACCTTTGGACTGCTAGTGAGCCTTGGGTTACTGTGGTGTCAGAATAGATGCACAAATGGCCACTGTCAAGTTTTTTGAGGTCAAAGCCTGAAGTGAGGGGAATTTGATCATTATGGGAGCAAATTTTTTCTTTTTTCTCCAGATGAATAATGGTGCCCATCCTTCTAAGTATTAAATGACAGTTCAAGTACAAAATCTCAGGAAGAGAATTTTCTATATTGAGAATGAAATTCACATGGTACGAGGAACGCCGGTGCAGCTGAGGACCTTTCCAGCTACACGAAGCAGTGAGACAGGCAGGGTTTTCACCCAGGATTCCTCCTGCTGTAGGCTGCCACAGCACTATTTATGGGGGTTTCATGGGCAGCCTTTGCAAGAAAAAGGGAGCCTGTGTAGCAGTGGGTGAGGAGAGCAGTATTCACTGGCTGGTCTGTCTTCTTCGCAAGCGAGTGGCCAGCCAGGGAGCACTGAGGTGTTGACTACCCTGGAGAAAAGCAGGCTACTCAAGCGCTTCTGCTGTCTGGTTGTTCTCAGCCACTGGAGTGGCCCTTTGGACATGATGCAGCCAGGACGTACAAGATCTGGTTTGGAAGTTGGTCAGATCCATGGCAGAGCATAAGATTTGGGAGGTCACGGAAACGGAGTACAGCCCATTTTCCTTAAACATCCTCTTTTAAATAGCAATAATCCCAGGTCACCAGACTCTCAGAAATGAGAGCATTAGTGTCAGTCAGAGACTGAAACTGCTTCCCTCAATGGGGCTGGCGGGACTTAGGCATGAGAGATCAAACACTCAACTCCTGTTGGATGCAATCGGGGAGTTCTCAGTCTCTCGCAGTTCCTAGTCCTAGGTCTGTGCCAGAATAATCCCTCTGTTTTTTCCAGATTTCTAAGAATTTGCACCCATCAACCGTAATTTCCAAATCTGACTGTGGTAAACATCCCATGAATAAACAATACCTAAGAATTACTAACCAGAGCAGTGTTTTTCTATATGCAAATCCCAAACTTGAGTGATTACATCCTCACACTGTGTATAATTAGGACAGTAAAAAGGTATGCACGTAAATGTTGTAAGCAGTAATAGCTGTTCACTTCTCATCCTGGAATTCCGGTTGCATTTTTCTGATTACTTCCAAGCCCCTCTACAAAACCCATACAATTACTGCTCTTACTCTTGTTTTTCTTCATGCTTTATTCTGAGCCTGGCTTTATACTTCTGTCCTTGTAAGATGTGGAACAGCGCTGAATCAAACATGTAACATTTCACTTAAATGACCTGAAGACGGGTTTATCTGTTTCTCCAGGTGGCCTAATAAATAGAGACCTTTCATCACTTAGATGCTTATCACAGCTTTAACCACACTATTTCTCCAGTCTTCAGTATAAGATCTGTTGTAAGTCATACATTAATTTACATTAGCATCCATGGATGTTGATTCCTCGAGATTGTTGTCTTCCAAGCTTATCATTGTATGTCAGAATGTGCAGACAGTTCAACCTAAAGGGCTGTTGATACCGACTCATCTTTATTCAAGTATTTCTTGCTCATACTTGAATGTTTCAAGCACATGCAGATCTCCACAGTTTCCATAGTTTGTGGTGGTGTTCAGGATACACATACATTAAATGAGCTGGTCCTAAATTTCCTTTTCTTATTTTTTTCAGTGTATTTGGAGCTTTCAGTGAGGGCTGAGTATGAAAGTATTAATACCTTGTAACTGAACACCATAGAGTCAGAGTGCGTGTGTAACTTGGGTAGGAACCTTTGAGGTAAACGAGCTAGCTGAGATACTGATAGGAATAAGGACTTTTCCTTAGATTTGCTAGACCTTCTTTAATGTTACTTGGCAGCCACACTGTTCACATGCCTTCGCTGACCCTTAACTCTGTAATTCGTTCATTCTCATGGAGAATGACCTTAACTTTTATTAAACTTTCCATCATCACTTGATCAAATGTATGTTTTGACAGTCTGCTTCAGGTGTGGGCAGGAGAGAGATCTAACTTCCTGGCCATGTGTTACAGGATGGCTGACATTCGCTGTTGAGGTTCAAAAGCAAAGCATCCAGGTCACAAGAGCGAAACCTCTTTCTTTTGACTGATTGAGTACTGACTGCGTGCACTTAGGCGGTTTGAGGAAAATCCTTCTCCCTTTCAACTTGTTCAACCTGTCTTCCTCTTGGTAAAACCTTTAAAAAGGAATGGCTGTGTAGCATCAATTGTTTTTGTTTCCAGTTTTTCCTACGCGTTGCTTCTAAGGCATGTGAATGTGTCACAGCACTGACAGCACCCGTTCAGGTAGATAGGACCGCAGGGCATGGGCTGGCTGCAGAGCTGGGAGTCTCAGCACAGTCCTTCAGTCCAGCACCTTGGCTGTGCTAACGACTAAGTGGGACATAACCATAAGCAAGTCTCGGTGTGTCTTGCCTTCTGCATCTCATTTACCCTGCTAGTAGGATAAGGGTGATAGTGCCAACCTGACATTTCCGAAGTGCTTTGACAGCTACTGTTGTGAATGGTTTTCATATCAATGTGCATTATTTAAATGTTTCTTAAATAGAAAGCATCAGTTTTCCTTTTACACATAAAGCACAAAGCCAGGTCTTGCTACAGATACTTGAAGTCTTAAACTAGGCTATAGGTTATTTTACTATGGAGAGACTGGGCTTCAATAAAAAGCTTTTCCTTGTAATGGACTCTAGAAGCAACATAATTGGCTTATTAATAAGTGAATGATTTTACTCCTTCTTTCTGCTTCATTGCCTACTGCAGAAAGATATAGGCCATCTGGAAAACAAGCGCATCAAACTCACCATTCATCAGGCTTGGGTGTTTAATTTGCCTTCCACCTTTAACTCTACTAAGTAAATGGTTTCCGGAATTATCAGCAACTAATAAAAAAGCAAATTTTACTTTGTACAGTGAGTTATCCAATACAAGCAACTAACACCACTTTATTTCAGTAGCAATGAACACACAAATCTAAGTGCAGAAGGAAATCACAGGTTCACTTTCTGGTGAAACAAATCAAGCTAAACCCATCAAACTATTTTTTACTTACTGTGTAATTTGGAAACAGAACTGTGAATTGCATTTTCAGCCCTCTATGTAATTTTTAAAAGGAACGATGGAGGTCCAAGCTTAGAAGGCTGCCTTCCCCAACATGGTATTTTTATTCCCTCAGTTCTTTTGCATAGCTTATACATATGTACAACGCACAAGCTGAGATGAAAAGCTATTTTTTACAGAAACCCTTATCACTGTCAAAATGATGTTTTCTGAATGTAAGAGGAGTCTTCTTTGCATAGCACATATGCAAGAAGTATACAAGTAATTTCTGTTGGAATAATTGTAATCTAGAATACGATAGTGCTTTATGTGTTTGACAGTGATGAATTAAATAACGTAACAGCATACATAGTGATGAATTCTGAGGGGACAGCAAAAAATCTTTAGGTATTATGAGAGCTTTTTCCCTGGGTTTTTCCTAAAGCCATCAATTTGGCTTCATTTTTTTTTTTCTCGATTTTCATGCAGTCATGATCTTTGACACAATTTTTTAAAATGTGCTACAGAGAGGGGTTAGGTGTTTCTATTCAACTACACTGAATTTTAAGGGTTTTTTTTAAGGTATTGTTTCCAGTTTAGGCTCCTGTTGTGTTTAAAAATAAAATAGGGAAGATATGCCTCTACTCTCTCACAAATGGAAACTCGGATCACTCCAGGTGGCCCATTTGAAATCCAGCAGGTTTACAACAGCCCACATACGAGCACAGTCAGGCCTGCTATACCTATTCAAATCAAAGAATGTAATTTATATTTAATACAGGTTACTGAAATGAATTTATTGCATCTAAATTTCATTGTTTAACATGAATTATCTGTACCCTGGCTTAGAAAAAGACCATTGTTCTTTTAAGTGCAAAATGTTAAAAAGATACTTGTTCATTCATTACATGAGGAGCAGTCTGCATTTCAGATAAGAAACTAAAACAATAAATGTAGTCATTATCCAGCTACGATTTAAATTAACATTATTCGTTCTGGCTCCTCTGTATATCCATGACCTTTACAAGCCTTTATTTATCACACATAACAAAAAACTTACACAGCTAATTTTGCAGGAGTCAACACTGATGTATTACTGATAGTTTCTCATTTTAAATGATCGTGCTACCTCCTTAATTAAAAAGATGTCTGATGTACATGGGAGAGTTTTTATTTTTATCATGTAAAAGGGTTTCTGATGGTCATTAGAGAACAAAATACATTCTTCCTTCTAAGACTCAGTCACATGTACTTAGCACATCTATATGGAGTTATGGAGTTAAAGTTGCCTCATGTGAAAGAGGATTACGTCAGCAGAACACACTTCAGTAATTCACTGGGGGCTCGATCTGCATTCCACCCTCACACTGTATTAATTTATGAGTAAGGAGATGTTTTTTCTCATGGACTGTCCTCTGAATGCTTCTGTGATGGGACAAGGACAATATAAAACCTCACTGGATAATGCAAAATACCTGGATACATGGTTCACCGTGCCTAGACCTTGTGCTGTGACTTCATTCATCACCCTGTATGTGTCCCTGTGACCCATCTCTATTGTCGGTGTTCTGCTGCCATGCAACCCCCTCCTCCTTCATCATGAAGGAATTGCTGTAGCAAACTTTTCCTATAGCTGAAGCCAAATGTAAGGTGATCATGCTCACCATGCTGTACATTTGTGGTCCCTCAGCCTGCCAGAGTCAGTTCTGTGGTCTCCAAGAATAAGGCATTGGGAGCCCTGCATTCTATGTTGGCTCTGTGACAAACGGCCTATGAACCCTTAGCAGCCCTATATCTTAGCACCGTCAGAACTGCATATAGATTTTTAACAAGCAAATAGCCAAGACATTTTTCTAGTTCCCCATGTGCCAGCCAATGTAACCCACAAGTCAGTGCCTAACTCTGAGTTTGGAGACTGCCAGAGGACAGCAGTTCCATTTTGTGACAAAATCTTGGGTTTGTTTCCATTACAATGAAAACATTTTTTGCATGTTTGCAGAAAGCTTTTGTAGAAATAGACCAGAAGTTGAGTACACTAAACTAGATTGCACTGGATGCGATGGACATGGTCAGGCTGTGTTGCCCAGTGGTACATGATTTGGCTTGAAACAGAACAGCCTCAGCAGGAGACCTTGGGGAAGAACTACACCATGATTATGTAGAGGACTAACCTCTGAACCAGAGGTCTAATGCTAGTTCCCTCATTCGACACCTTCATGATTGACTCGAGTTTGAAAAGATACCATCCTCACCGCCCAGGTCCCTGTTACGAGATGGTAGCCTTCCAGTGTCCGTTACCCTTCAGAGCCCTTTTTTGAATGTGGAGGATTAGCCCTTTTCAGAAGGAGAAGCCTGTGCCAGGCAGACTGCTGGGCTGTTCCAACCTGACATTCGTTACGTGGCATGTGTCCACGTGGGTAGTCAGGACTCAAATGGATAAACCAGTTCTGCTTTCCGGTCTGGTCATGGAAATGCCCAAAACACTTGCTTTCTTGAGTTACAGCAAGCAGTAGAAGTGGCTATGTGGATTTTTTTGCTCTCTTTAGTGAAATGCTCTCCTGTTTTTGTAAAAGCCTGCCATGCTGCAAAGAAATAAGCATTGCTATCTTCTGCTTTTTCACAGTTGCGGCCAAAGTAGAAGACTCTCGCCCAATGCAGAGACCTCCAAGGAGGCCACGGAAGCCCAAGACATTAAATAATCCAGAAGACTCTACCTACTACACTCTAATACATGTGAGTTTAGCAAGTTTTTGTGGGCTAAAAATGCCAGAAAATTCCCACCTAAACTTTCTTTCTGATTGCCCAATTCCCTATATTAATTTCTAATGCAGCGTAAAAGCTGTGCCCTGCTGAAAGGAGGCAGGCCACAAACTTCACATTTCAAACTAGACTTGAAATTGAGGTTCAGAGTTACCCTGATTAGGGACCTAGGTCAGGCCAATTCTTACTTTTGTACCTAAACATATGTACATTCATTATATGCATAAGCAGCATTTGCACTTCAATACCCAAATTAAGTGCCCGGTCTCCGTAGTTAGTTTCTTTTTAAGTCATGGGAGAGAAACAGGTTTGTTCGGAGAGCTATTTTGAACATCTAAATTAGTGCTCAATCTTGCAGAGGGAGCAAATATTAAAATAGGCTGTATTAGTATGCACACTGTAACTTCCTTTACAAATGTGTCAGATTGTGATTATGAAGGAATTGGCAAATACCAATAGCTCAGGAGACTAATGGATTTGAGTGTCTCATATATAGCCTTTGGTCCAAGTTCAGCTGCCAAGGGCTGCTTTCCACTATTGACTTCAGCGCCCTTAAATATAGAAAAAAAGGCAAGAAAGTAAGCAGAAAGAGAGAAAACGTAAAAGCAGCTCAGAAAGCAGGTCCAACAAAAAAGCAATTAAACTCATTTGCTTGAGGTGCCTGCATCTTAGTGACCTATTTTAACAGCCGCTGAGAGCCCAGCTAATAAACTAACCATAGCAATTGCTTCTCCTTTCAGCAGAAGGTGTCACCAGGACCTTTAGGGAGAGTTGTGTCTGGCATACCAAAAAAGACAAATATGGCTATGTTTTATTATGGGGGCTTTGAAATAACACAGCTTTGGAACAGTGATATTCTGAAAAGAAAGTATATTTTTAAAAATAAATTGGCATGTAAGAATAAGATTTGTTTTGTGAAAGCAAGATTGGTGAGATAAAGGACTGAAATGAAAGGCATGACACTGAATTCTGTATTAGGAAATTTCTGAGGAGAAGGGTAATTCTGAAGCAAATGCATATTTAGAAAGCTGAGACTATACAGTCAGGAACATAGTATTTTCTGAAAGTTAATTTGTTACATGGCCAACTCCATATCAGAAAACAGCCATCACATCACTGCAAACAAAACCTGCAGTAAGGCCAGGGAATTTTGAAACTGATTTTTAGCAGCAGTTTTTCAAGGTATTAATCAATATTACCTTCAATTAGTTGTATTTTTCAAGAAGATGCGAAAAAGAGAAGCCTGTCTTCCTGACATTAAGTTCACTGGTCAGGAAAGGTTCGGCATAAATGTCTATACACTGAAGCTTAGAAAGGAGACCTACTAGTTCTTAAATTCTTAGACCTTGGGTAAGTCATTGAGCTCTAACTTGAGATGCTTGACGGTAGTCAGCTTTCCCAGCTATTATGGATTTTCCACCTTACTAAAAAACTCTGTGACCTGCGGGTATTCGCAGATGATTATCAAGCCCAGATCACCTGAAAGTGAAGGCACACAATGAGTGCCTTTTTTGAAAAATTTTCTCTATCTTCTGCAAAATCAGGTATTTCTCTCTATTAATTAGACACCTTCTATTCTCACTCATCTCCTTGCATATCAAATGAGCTAAAGGCGTACAAGGTATAAATGAAGCCTGACAATAGCCCATTGTTCATACAAGGCACTAAAAGTTTATTTTGGGGTATATTTCTTTAAATCAGCCTACCATTTTGCAATTACATGTCTTGTCCATTTGCCTGCACACTGAAGTCCATCAGGACTTCTGAGAATCAGTGACTTTAGAGTCACTAATTCTAGTAAGTTTTCACTCGTTTGCAGGAAACACAATTAAGACCAAAATTAAGACCATCTGCACTTAAAAACGCTGCTCTTGAAGTGTGATGCATTAGATGCTGCAACATAGCATTGTTTTGGCTGTAGGGACAGAAATCTATTAGAGATAAGAAATTATTCACATTCCCTCTGAATCTTCTGTCCTCTGCATTTCTAGATGTCTTGTATCCTAAAGGTGCTTTTGCCACCTAGTATACTGCTTTTTAAATGGGGCCTTTGTCCATTTTATTTTACTAAAACCTGTGACAAGACTGCATTAATGAGAATAGGATTATGCCTGCTCCCACTGAGTTGCCTGTATTCATGGAAAATCTCATGGCATCACAGCAAATTTGCCTCAGTGAGGTAGTGTTGTCAACTTCATTAAAACAACTATAGATATTTGAAAGTTTTAGATCTCCTTTTTTGTTCTGATTGCAATTACTTTAGCTTTTTTTCACAGTATGGCAACTGAAATTTGGGAGTAACAATGCTAATCCCATTCTCAGTCTCAAAGATTCTGAGAAGAGATTTTTCTGGAGCACTTGCTCAGCAAATTAGATTCTTTATATTTTCTTTTAACGAAAAATATACAACACTCTCCCACCTAATCGTATCCTTGCATAAGCTTTCCTTTCAGTATTTTTTTAATTACTTTGTATTTTCTTAGAAATCAATACAAGATGAAAAACGGAAACCAAGAAAAGAAAGGTAATTATTATCATTATCTCACTATTGTCATTTAGTACTCTAGAAATAGTTCTTAGCTGTACTTCAACCAGGAGAATAAAGCATTAAAAAAAGCATGGTAATTTGGTGATTCACAGGAAGGACATTGTATACAAAGTTAAAATATGCAATTTTCAATGACAAAAATCCATTACAGAATTCAGTCGTTCAGTTTTACTACAGCATGGCCCTTTACCATGGCAACACAAGCATAATAATAAGTTAAGATAAGGTCCACATCAAAGATAGTTCTGACACAGAAAATAATTGAGGGTGCTTAAAATTCCAGCCAAAGCAAATGAGCAACCAGTTCTTTTTTGTTAGCAAAAATACAAACACTGTTAAAATTCTCTCCTACAAATATATGACTGTTTGGAAATAGATCATAAAAAATCAAAACAGTAATTATTAATAACAGGTAAAGAAGAGTAGCCTTTGAAATTTCAGCCAGAAGTCTTTTCTTCACAGTGTAACTAACCTATTTTGATGGATCGCTGCAGAAATAAAGCAAGCAATAGATATATTCTGCCCTTCTGTATCTTAGATCCTTACATGCGCTGTAGACCTGGTTCACAGCTCCTGACATACATCATAGCTTTATTTTGTGTTTCTATACTTAAGCTTTTTTGCTGCTCCCCAGTGACATTGCTATGGTACCATAGCATGCATGCTATGGAAGCCCAGTCATAGATGCACGATGAATGGGCTCTTAGCACTATCCTTGGCTGAGGTTGCAGAACACAAACTCTGTATCTAAAATATGTATCTTAAAGGAAGTTACATGATATTATATGCACTTAATATGTGCTCTCCGCATCTAGCTTCATTCAACCACAGTTTAAATTGCATTTGATTATGCCACTGCTTAAAGGATTCACTTAATGTCCATGTCCCCCACATCTGGTCTGTTACAGCTTTTTCTGATGTCATTTGGATCCTGAAAAAATTTCACACCTATTGTTGTCTCCTGTTTAGCCAAAAAAAAAAAAAAATTCCAGATCTAGTGTTTTCTCTCATTTGGCCTTGTCAGGTTTCACTCATCTTAAATCTAGTTAACCAGTTCCATGACTGCATCTTCTTTCATGTGCTGACTCTGTATTAATAGAACATAGCAACTGAAATCAATTAGTTATTTCTGGTTTCTACCAATGTGAGAATTGAATTCTGTATTTCTTTTTTCAAGTTGCTTTTAGGATATTATTTTTTCCCTACCCATTCTAAACTAGATGTTGGGATTGGTTTTTTCTGTACATATGATACCCTGGATAGCATTCATCTAACAAAATAAGAGACATCTGCATTAATGACACTGATATCTGAACTAGTTGCTTTAGATTCTTCTTGTACTCAGAGAAATAAAACAGTCATCTTTAGGAGAATGAGTTATCTCTTCCTCAAAGAGATATCTAAAATAGGTCAGATGAATTATACCATTAAAAATGCCTCCCCATTGAGTATAATGGCAAACCCAATTTCAGTCATATATATGTCCGCTTTATGAACATCTAAAGTATTTAGTCTTTCAAAATTCTCAATATCTACATTGTACAGCAGTTTTCAGAAACTGATTCCTTGTACTTAGATATATTATTCCTTAGATCCTCAACACATAAACACAACTAATAATGATATTTGGTTGCCTTATTTTTCAATGTTGAATATAATCATGAAAAGTGAAACTGTTAACTTAGTGTACTTATTTATTGACAGTCTGAGCAAAGTGCTAGATTTAGATATCTACTACCAAGAAATTTCATCTACTGATTCCACCTCAAAGGACAGCAGTTCTACCACAAGAAAGAAGAGACACCCAGCTGAGCGCAGGACTTCAATTTTAAGAGCTACTGAGCGGTAATTCATACAAAATAATAATAGGAAAAAATAAATGTTGTATATTCTTGTTGAAATACTCAAAAGATTCATAAAAAGAAAGATACACTTTCAAATTAGACATAAATCTATTTTTTTATTCATGGAATCTTGCCAAATTAACTTGTAAAATGTACAGCTGAAAATTTCCCATCTTTATGCAGCAGGGACAAATGCTAGTATGATTGGTGTCCAGCCTACCTAGTTTTTGGCTTCCCAAGTGCCAGATGAGATGGACAGATGTCCTGCTGTAAATCTGTGATCTAAAGTCAAATTAAACTAAAGCAGAACCTAAACATTGTATTTCTGATCTATTAGATTTTAAATAGGGTGGATGTGCGCTGAACTTTTTGCTTGCTTTCTGCAGATAAGACACCAGCTTGACTGCCTCCTTTTCCTGCTGTCCTGTAGCAGCATATGTGTTACAGCCTGTGATGGACACCACCAAGGTGGACAGCCAGGAGAAAAACCCTAAAGGGAGGAAGGAGGGTTTGCTCTACCTCCTCTCTTCCCATATAGACTTCATAGAGGGTGACCTCTGCTGGGCTCAGAAAATTCCTATTCTCACTCTTGCCAATGCACCCACACACATGGCATGTGCAAACACATAATTATAAATCTTGATACATTTGAATCTTCTTGTGTCTTCATACATGTAAGAAAAACTTGGAAAATATCTAGGTCAAAGGCTTAAGGGAAACACTAAGCCTGGGATGATCTCTGAATTCGAAAATGTATCCATAGTAATAGAGGAAATTTTTTTAGAATGTTTTGTGCTCCTTACGTATTTTATTTTTGGCATTTTTTCAGGTAGGATCTAAATTAGTTTTAGGAAGGTGTTGTGAAGGCATGGAATTAAAAATAATAAAATCAGGCAACTACCATATAGTTTACATCCCTCGGAAAATGTGGCATTTCTAGGGTGGTTAATTACACCAAATATTTCACCCTGAGGTCTGGTTTAGATGGGTAAGAATTTTGCCCCTGAGCTTACTAAAAGGAATTTCTTACCTTTTACTGTGTGCTGCTCTGATTGCATCCTAATTAGACATAGTGAAAAAAATATGTGTAACTTTTAAATTTACAGTTACCTCTGAGGGCAGATGAGTGCAATTAATAAACATTTCTGCACTTCATTATCTCTCAAATGGGGTCACCTGGACTTAAAGACCATATAGTCATTTCAATCTACAGAAGTGAAGCACCGAGTATTTTTTATTTGGCAGTTTACCTTTGATGCCGGTGTAGGACCAGTGGTGAGGTACACCTTTAGTGTAGAAGACTACAAATTTTTGTAATTATTTCAGAGTAATAAACTTTTTAAATAACTGAGCTTTATTTTTAATCTTGCTCCATGGTAACACGTGGTGCCAAGTCACCATTCCAGCCTGTCAGAGGTGGCTTGCAAAATGCATCTTGCCATCTGAAAAAAAAAAAAAAAAAAAAGAGATGGCCACTTACAGTGAGCTCTACAGGCAGGTTAAAAACAGAGCAAACAAATTTACGCCAACTGAAAATCTGGTTCAGTAACCATCAGGCAAACGCTACTGCAGAGCACCCCCATGTTCTCACCATATTTATGTCCTTTTATTATGTCCCCTTCGTAGAAGAACACGTTGTTCTTCTGTGTTCATCTGCTTTTAGTATACAATGTGTTTGTTCCAAGGTGCCTGCTTTATGCACCGCAGGAAGAGGCCTAGCAAAGTCAGTTGATTCTTTTTCTTTCTCCCTTTATTTTTTCCCCCTGAGGGAGGAGGTTAAGCAGTCGATTAGGAGAGTTTGCCAAGGTAAATGTTTTGACTTTAATTTCTAAAACACTTCTGCGCTTAATCCCTAGGTCGAGGGCTGCAGAAAGCCCCCTGGAAGAGAGTAAAACCGAAGATAATCCCTATGACTACAGACGACTGCTGCGGAAGACCTCACAGCGCCGGCGCCTTATCCAGCAGTTCTAGCTGCTGCTGCTGTTCCTGCTGCCATTTGGCTTTTAATAGCATAATCTTTTTTATCATTTTATACCATGTGCTTCCTTTTTTTTTTTTTAAATCTCCAATGTTTCAAGTTTACAACATGTGTGTTCACGTGAATATGAAGTACTGTGGTTTACAGCCCAACACCATTGCAAAGGGACACTGTCATTCACATATCTCATACTTTAAAAAAAATTAATATAAAAATCGGCTTTCTTTCGGATACCACTGCTACATCTTAAAATTATTAGACATTAAGCAGCTTAAAATCTAGCTCACTTTCCTCAATGTATATTTCTTTCTTTTTTGCATTTCATCAGTCTCATCCAATTAAAACAGATCATTTAGTTCATAGTTCCCTGGTTAAGCTTTCAAATTCCCATATGCACCTTCAGAAAACCTTAGTTATTGTTTCTAATAAATTGTTTTACAGGAAAAAAATATTACAAGAACACCATAGGGGAATTTTTGCTTATTTTAGGTGTACAATGCGCAAATTTTGGGATGAACTGTTTGTGGCAAGTGTCCCTCTAATGAAAACAAACATGAATGATTAATTGGATAGCATACTATGGCAGTTTATTTCATTATTGACTTTACTGTAAAGCTAGTAGCCAGTTTTAAAGGTCAATACTGTGTGTATAATCTTTAAGTTGGAGATGTCTATTTATGGGAAGTATATCCACCTCTGAGCTTTGTGACTAAGTGATGAACTTTTAAATCGTGTTTGTTTTGTTCTCCTTTGCATTAGATTTTTAGGAATCTTAATCTCTGGGGTGCCAAGAAAGGAATAGAAATACGCTCTCTGGTTGATTGCTGCCTAGATGTAATGATCATTCTTAATCAGTTCCACTAGAAATTAAGTGGAAATAAAAGCAATAGCCACTGTGTTCAAATTTTCCCCTGATTCCTTATTCAAAAGACCTTATTTCACAGAAACCACACAGATAATTGCTGCACTTCCTTTCAGGATTAGTAATTGCATGTTCCCTGCTGCAAAGCAAAAGAAGGCAAATTTCGTGATGCCAGTATAAAGGCCTGATCCTGCTCCCTTGCTTAGCTCTCCTAAATACTACGATTGGCAGCAGCGGCCAGCCACAGGGGTTGGGTTTTGTCCGTTCCCCACACACACTTGGCCCTTTCCCCAGAGACAGGTAACCATTGCTTCCTGATCTGTAACTAGTTATAAGGCTGTGCACCGGATTAAAATTCGCTGCAATGTAAAATTTGCAATAAATTGTTTAAATTATGAAATGTTTTGAAGTTGCTTTCTCATGTATTACTACAACGGTGAAGTACATAAAAATGCACAAAGCAGCGATACGGTTGGCTGTGTCTGAATTACACCCAGAACTGACGAAACACTGCGGACTGGGGCATGAACGAGCAAGGCAGGGAAGAGCTCACAGCAGCCTCTCGCCGTGGAAAGCCAGAGTTACCATCTACGTTTCCTTAAAGTCGATGTGATCTGGGAACTGGAATGGACCTGTAATTTCACACGAAGAGATGCCTAGGCTGGTTTTCTTTTACTTTCCCACCAGGGCAGTGTTTTAAAACACCAAGACATTTCCGTGAGATTTCACGAGGGGACAGTCCTAGTAACCATGGGGGTGCATGCAGAGAGCGGAGAGAGATGCCCCCAGCCGAACACAGCCTGGGAGCCCCCAGGGCCTGGCCTGGCGTGTCCAGCGCTCTCGGCAGGGCCAAATCCTGGCCTGGCGTGGTCCCGCCTGCCTCCCTCCGAGGGTAAGGGCTTGAAATCCCTGCCGTGCGGGAGGAGAGGCAGCCCCGGCAAGGAAGGGCTCCGTGCTCCCGCGGAGAAGCGGCTGGGTGGAAGGGGGAGGTTTGGTTGGTTGCCTGCAGAAACGACGTCGGGGAGGGGAAGGGAGCGGTGGTTTTTCCTCCTCTTCCAGTCTCGCCTCCGAGACCTGCGGCGTCCTGCGGGGCTGGAGCGAGCAGGACGGCTCCGCCGGGCTCCCCATCGCCGGGGCGTTGCGGGGAGACCCCGGGAGCGGCGCGGGGGTGCCAGGAGAGATGCCGGGGCGGGCAGGCGCAGGAGCCAGGGGCCGACCCCAGACAGTCGCCGGGTCGCTCAGGACCCCTCCCGCCGCCCCCGTGGGACGGCAGCCGGGACCCCTCTGCCCGGCCCGGGAACGGGGATCGCCCCAGCCCCGCACGGGCCCCTCCACCAGCGCCTTCTCCGCGGCGGCCCGGCCCGACGGGGCCCCCGCCGGTCGCTGCGGGCAGGGCAGGGCCGGGCCGGCCCGGCCCGGCCCGGGGGGGCGGCGGGGCCTCGGGGGGACCGTCCCTTCCCCGCCCCGGGACTCCCCAGCTGCTCGCCGCCTGCGGCAGGCGCTGTCCCGGCCTCGGCGCCGCCGCCCGGGAGTCCCCTGCTCGCAGCCGCGGGGGTGCCCCGGTGCAGGGGGTGAGGGGCGGGGGGAGATTTCTCGGCGCTTTGCAGCTCACAAGATTGGGGACGCTTCCCCGTAGCCCCAGGGACCGGCGTCCCAGCCCTCCCCTCAGCGCTCGGCGGCCGAGTGGCCGTCCGTGGGGTGGAGGCGGCACAAAGCACTTCGCTCGCCTTGGCCCCCCGAGGCAGCTGCAGCCCCAGCGGGTCTACCCCGAGCGTGTTCCCCCCCCCGTCCCCGCCCCTTCGGAGCAGGATGCGGGAGACCCTTCCCGCCCGCCGCCGCCCGCCTCGGCGGGGCACCTCCCCCGGCCCCCGCGGCGCCGCCCACCCCGTCCCGTCCCAGGCAGGGGGCAGCGGCCGGCGGCGCGGCGCCTGCGGGGCGCGACGGCGGCAGCTCGGCGGAGCGCGCCCGGGGGCGCCCACGGGAGACGCTCCCACCCACGCGTGCCCGGGGCGCCCCCGCCCCTTCGCCTGCCGCCGCCTGGCGCAGACGCACGCATTTACACACCCGCACACTCACACTCACGCACACTCGCTCAGGCCGCCTGGGCTGCAGCTCGCCGCTCCTCGCCCGCCCCGCCGGTTTGCCTCCGCCATGGCAAGCCCCGGCTCCGGCTTCTGGCCCTTCGGGGCCGAGGAGGGCTCCGCGGCCGCCGAGAGCCCCGGCACAGGTAGGGGGGCGCCGAGCAGCCGGGCGGGACCGGCCCGACGGAGCCGCGGAGCCGCCGCGGCAGCGCTGCCCGCTCGCCGGAGACCCCTTTGTGGCAGCTCGACCGGCGGGGCGGGACGGGGCGGCGGGGACCGACGGCGGCTCCAGCCCGGCCCGGCCCGGCGCGGCTCGGCTCGGCTCGGCTCGGCTGGGCTGGGCGGGGGGGCGGTCCTGGGGAGCAGTGCCGGCTGTCGGACGAGGCGCCCCCGGCCCGCGCCCGTCCCCACGGACCCTTCGCTCCATTTTCTCTTGCAGCCAGAGCCTGGTGTCAGGTTGCCCAGAAGTTCACGGGAGGGATCGGAAACAAACTCTGCGGTAAGGGCAGGGAGGCCCCGGCAGCCCGCGGCGGAGGCAAGGCTGCGCGCCCGCGGAGCGCTGGCGGGCGGCCGCGGGCCCTGCGCCGGGGCGGTGGGCGGGCGGGGGGGACCGGGGCTGGTGCCGCGGTGCTGAGGCCGTGTGTCCGTGTCGCTGTCAAGCCCTGCTCTACGGAGATGCCGAGAAGCCCGTGGAAACCGGCGCCAGGGCAGCCCCCGGGGCAGCGGAGCCGCGGCCGGCCTGTACCTGCGACAAAAAACCTTGCGGCTGCCAAAAAGCGGAGGTGAATTACGCCTTTCTGCACTCAACAGGTAACGGCGCTCCCGGGCCACGCCGCGTCTCGAAAAGTAACCAAAAAACCGCGGTTCGGTCGGGAAATCGCCTCCGCCCGCGGTGCGCGGAGGCCGGGGGGGGCCCGACGGTGCTCGGCGGCGGCTCCGCGGAGCTCCGCGCCCCCAGCCCCGGCCCGCTCCTCCGCCTCCCCAGCACTCGCGGGCACCGGGCGTTTCTCAAACCCGCCAAAAAAAGAGCCCAAACCAAAAAAGATGCCGAAATAAAATCCCGGCGTGCTGGATGGAGCCTGCAGGTTGCTCTTTCTAAGGAGTACTGACAGCAGCGACCTTCTCGTTGAAGTCCCTGCGATGTAATTAAGGTTTGAGGGGAGGAGGGAGGAAGAGCGCTCCTTTACTGATTTATTTTAATTCGAGGTGGTTTTGGGCTTCATCTTTCCTGACCTTGGAGGGAGCGTCTCGGCCACTAAATAGATCCCCGCTGCCCGCAGAAATGCGCTGGCCAGAAACGCTCCCGTTTGCACGGCAGACCGGGACGAGCTCTGCCCTGCGCTGCTGCAGGCGCCCTGCGCTTGTGCTGCTGCCGGCCTGACTGCTCCCGGGTTCCCCCAAATTACGGGGTTCCGCTGCAGCTCGGCTCTGCCTGAGCTGTCACTTAAACACAACATGTCAGTGTGTGTGCACTGAGAGACTGTGCAGCATCGCCTCAGAAAAAGGCATTAAATTATCAACAAGTTACTTGCATTGGAGAGTCACGATGAAGGTATTTTTTATTGCAAGGCAAATGGCAGTTTTTAGAGTGCTCCTTGCAGCATTTGTTTCCCAATCTTTCTTTTTCCTGAGATTCGTTTTACCTTTTTTCTTGTTCTCTCCCATTGTCTTAAAAATTGGTCTGAAATACTCTGTGGGCAAAATTTGCGATTTTACATAGGATGTTAAAACGTATTACCTCTCAGAACATTCCTTAAAATACAGTCCTACCAATTTGCTTATTAAATGAAAACGAAGTCCATTTGTATTGAACACAGTGAAAAGATTTCCTAGACATAAATGGGAGAAGCCTTTGTCCAAAATCTTTGTATATGGTCATAAAACGAAGTCAACTTTTCATTTCTCTGTTTCCAGATCTTCTGCCGGCATGCAATGGAGAAATAACAACTATGTCTTTCCTACAAGACGTTGTGGACATTTTACTTCAGTATGTGGTGAAAAGTTTTGATAGATCAACAAAAGTTATTGATTTCCATTACCCAAATGAGCTGCTCCAGGAATATAACTGGGAACTGGCAGACCAGCCACAGACCTTGGAAGAAATTTTATTAAACTGCAGAACAACTCTGAAGTATGCAATTAAAACAGGTAATAGCCATGGTCATTTTCTACCCTGTATGGTCTCATCCATTGATTAAAGGTACCATCTCATTTTATCTTGAAACGTTAAAGACTGAAGCAGCAACTGTATTTTGTCAGTTCCAAGCAATTTCTAGCCGAGACAGAAATCGTTTTCCTAAATGATAAAATACTCCAGCACCCTGTCTCTGTAGCTGTCAGTGCAGCATTGCACACCCTTTCCAATTTAAAATTAATGCTTCTGTGCGTCGGAGTTGCCGAGTGTGCTGAGCAGCCTTTTCATCACCCTTGCGACTTTCCTCCTTTGCTTTTCATCCATTTTACATGTGATGGCCCGGGGATCGCCCCTTGCTCCCTGCAGACCCGGGGGGTGCGTCGGGTGCGGAGCTTGGAGGCAGCCGGGACATGGGGCGAGCGGGGTGGTTGTGTCCCTGCAGGGAGGCAGGAGGGACCTGCCGATTTAACAGGCAAAATCGCGATAAACATCCTGTAAGTGGGAGCTCTCAGCGGCCATTTGCCGTGTCTCTCCCCTTACCTGCAGGACATAAAAATAGGAGAATTTGGCAGAACTGTGCACAGAAGTATTTAGGGTTTTTTTCAACTTCAGGCTCAAGCAATAAAAGCAACGCCCGAATTGTTTTAATAGCCTTTTGTGGTTGTTGTTTTTCACTGGAGAGGGCAGGGATGGGTTGACTCCTGCCTGTCTGTGACCCACCCACCCCACCCCCCCATTAGTCGTGCCCCTCTGTGGGCTTCGTGGCGTGGAGGTAGCGTGGAGCTCACCCAGGCGTGGGGAAGCCCCCGGCTCCGCACCCGGGGCCACCTTAAATAAACTGCGGCAGAGCGGACAAAAAGCGTAGCTGCAATTAACGGCTGTGATTGAGAAATAATGTGGAGTGTGGGAGCTCTTAGTGAGAATTCGGATTGCTGAGAAATTGCTTAAAAATAAATGTGTAGCAATTACTGAAAGAGACAAAAGGCTGACTTGTGAATAGAGGTTGAGAGGAAAACAAAAACCAGGTTATGTCACCTTTTGGGAACAGAACAGACTGATCCCACTGAAGATTGTGGGGGATCTGTGTAATTCTCCTCGTTTAGAGGTGGAAATGGCCAGCTGAATGTTTTTTGATGTATGAGTTGGGTGCTGTCAAAACGTCTGTAAAATACTGGAATAAATAGTTAGATAAATGATGTCCACAGGAACAAAGTCGATCAGTCCAGTGATCCATGTGATGTGTCTGGGTAGGACATAGGAAATGTATTTTCACAGAATGCTGTGAAACACAAGATCTGTGAATCTGGGAAATCAAAGAATAGGGTTTCTTAAGCAATTTTTGTTTATCTTTTTTTTGTTATAGCCTGTTTCAGATAATGGACCTATTTCATTTTGTGCATCCAAAAAAAGACCCTTTAAAACAATGTTACCGTTTCTCTTCCTCCCTGTAAATACGCAAGGCTTTCACTTCTTGGCATTTCAAAATTTTTTTTAATGAAAATAGTGCTTTCAAGGGCCAAGGACTGGTGCTGGGGGGGTTGTGTGAGATGTGGCAGCGTGGCGGGTTTCGGTCAGGGGGTGCAGAGCTGCCTTGCTTGGCTGCCGCCGCTCCTCAGCATCCTGGGGGGGCCACCTCAGCCTGGGGGGGCTCACCAAACGCGCGGGGTTTACACCCGGAGCCCTTTGGCATGTGCTTCAGCGTAAAACGCTTGAATTACCCTCAGAGGAAGGACAATGTGGTGAGATTTTTGGCGGCGGGGGTCTGCCTCCGCTCCCGCTGCAGGAGCCCTTTGGACGTGGCCCCTCCTGGGCTGGGGGGGCGGGGCTGGGCTGCATTTGGCTGCAGGGGCCCGGGAGGCTGATTGGAAAATAAATTGTATTGCTTAGATTAGCCTCACAGCTGGATCTCCAAGTCCCACTACTGATCCCTGGTTGGGATTCGAGGAGCCGGATGGCTGATTTTTTGGCCGAGGGGCAGGTGTAGGATGCTCCCAGGTGTTGCCCGCATGCCATGGCTTGCTGCGGTGCCTGAGGGAGCCACACGCGGCTTTCTACCCCCGTACCAGCTACCGGCATCCACCCCCAGCGAGAATTTTGTCTGAGAGAATATAAAAGGCAGCGTCTGCAAATGCAGGGAAAGATGGATGTGAAATTCGGTTACTGTGCGATGCTCACTAGGGGAGGAATTGAAATGTGAACGTTTAAGAATGGTTTGGAAACCCCAGGAAGGGTGTGAGGAGCTGGCGCTGGTCCAGCCTCGCTCCCTGGCAGGCCCTGGTGCTGGTGGCAGGCCGTGCGTGGTGGGGCTGCGAGCAAGGCCAAAGCCAGTGCCGCTGGCCGTGCCTTTATCCGCACTGTCCGGCTGTGCCCGGCCCTTCTCATCACTTCCGTATGGAGGCTGTGGAGGCTGCATGTTCATGTTAGGGGATGTCCGTGCCTAAAACCGAGTGCAGGCGGGAGCGTGTTTGAGAGGAGGGTGTGTGGGGCGAAGGCACGTCCTCGGCAGGGAGAGCCCGGCCCTGGCTGTCCCAGTGCCTCAGCCTCGGTTCTTGCCCATCATCTCCCGATTTACTCTGGGATATGTGTAAATATGTTGTGTATTGCTAAACCGACCAGTGAGCAGTAATCCTATTTTCACATCTCCCCCCCTCCCCGCACCCTGTCAGTCTGTTTTCCAGTCACCTCTTTGTTCGGTGACAACGATGACAAAGGATGTGCATTTCAGGCAGACGGCACCTGGGTAGTAATTGCTGAGCATCTCTCGCAAACTCTTCTTACCTGGCCGGCGGAGCCTGTATTTTATCCAAAGCCACAATTCTCTGTGGCCACCTCGTCGAGGAAGAGAGCTTGCTCCCGTATTAGAGTATCACACGGACGGACAAACCCTTGCAGCTGAGGCTGGGGTCAGATTGGGGCATTACGTTCTCTGCCGTTGCGTGTTAAAGCCGCGCTGCAGAAGGGAAGGGCATGGAGTGGAGGGGGCCGTGTTACAGGTGTAGGCACTGGGGGCTCAGCCAGCAGCCACGCCAGCAGCAGCAGCTCCTGCTCTCCCTGTACTAACGTCTCTGTAGGAGCACAACGCTGCTCCCCCCGCCTCGCTGGCTCCAGGGTACGGCTGCCCCGAGCCCTGCGTGCAGCCGGCCCTGTTCCTACGGCAGTTCCCAAAGCAGGAGGTGTGCTGCGAGGTTTCCTTGAAGAAACAAGCAGTGACAACAGGGCTGTCGCCTGGGGCTGGGCATGGGGCTGATGGAGAGCCGTTGAGACACTGCAGCTGCCAATATGAATTCTGCTATTCCCCAGCTTTTCAGTGTGGATTTATCTCCAAAGCAGGAGTTTTTCTGGCCTCTTTGAGCCTTCCTGTGGCCCAGATTCACCAAAGGCTTTCAGCTCTTAATTTTCTGTTGCTTTCTGGTGGAATTTGGGAACCCACTTGGAGCACGGCTGTGAGATTGAACCTGAGCTATAAATACCAAAATCTTTCTCAAAATCCCATCGTCAGGGGAGATGCAGTCCTCTGCAGGCAGAGCCCCTGGCATGGATCGCTGTGGCTTTGGCGGCGGTGGCAGGGTGCACGTGTGCCCCAGGCCCACCTACCCCACTTGGGAGCGTGCAGGGCAGGGGCCGGATCCTGTTCATCCTGCTGGATCTTGGCAGCATCCCTTGGTGCCTGAGGGGCTTTGGCCACCTGTCCTGGGCAGCGTGGACCAGGGGAAGGTGGCAGGTCCTGTCTGTGGTGGGGAGGGCTCGGTGCAAAACGCAGTCAGTCTGGATGGCAGCGGCATGGGGCTCATCTCAGGTTAAGGGCGCAGGGAGCTGGATTTTGAGTGTGTGTGTCTCCAGCCAGCCCTTATCCCCTGGTCTGGTCTGCCTGCACAGCCCGATTACTCTGCCTTTGTGTGCTGCAAGGTGGGAGCGGGGGAGCAATTCCCTGTGCTGTTCTGCCAGCCATGTGTCTGTGCCTGATAAGAGGCCACCGGAGACCGAAGATAAGTTTTCTCTTGGTGCTGGGTCTGCGTTTCCTCAATCATCTTGCTTTATCTTTTGTTTTCTGTGATGGCAATAACAGTACGTTGTCTGTGGGTCAGGACAGGTGTTTTCCAAGCAGAGGCTGCCTTCCTTTGGGTTGGACGGCGTTTAAGTAATTGTGAACCATCCGTAATTTGTACTGGTAATTATGCCACTTAACAGGGGCTTGCGGGGAGCAGCTAGTAAAAACAGAGTTTTAATGGTCCCTGGGTTTAATGGCTCTAGGCATGTTTTTAAGAAAAATCTCTACCGGAATTTTAGAAAAAAATTAGGAACCAATTAGACTAACCAGGTAAATGGACTGTCAGCTCATTGAGTATATTCTCATGCATCATTCTGCTGGGGCAGCAGTGCTGGTTTTCATGGCGTTTGTTTAAAATCACAGTTGCAAGCAGCCAGGCTATTTGTAATTGCACTCTGACAGGGAAGAAATGACAAGGACCGCCACCTTCCCTGCCATCTTCATAGAATCATCAGCCATTGAGTCATGTGCAAAGCAGTCACCAAAATGTTCCATTTTCTCATTTTGCCCTGTCTATTATAATCATTAGCCATTCATCACTGATGTTATATGTAACGGCAAGCTCTTCAGATGGTGTCTTGTGCGTGCCTTTCAAACCTAGCCAGGCAAAAACACATCCAGTGACAACATGTGACACACTAACGGGAGCAAACAGCTATTTTTGTGAGGCAGCGATGTGCTAATTTTCAAGGCATGTTGAGAGGATAATAGGGAATGTTGGAATTCATTATTCTGCGTTCAGTGTAATTACTCTGATTTTACTGAGTTTGGAATGAGAAAGAAGAGAAATCCTGCCTTTTCCAAGAAATGTATTTATTGCTGTTTGTTTTGTTTTGTACCTTGAAAGCACTTCCTTCTCTATAGAAAACTGGAGGTAAATATACCGTTCAGCACTGAATAGTTTCATTCAGAGTCATCAGCCTTTTGATAACATTTTCCATCTTATGCAGGGCACCCTAGATATTTTAATCAACTTTCAACTGGATTGGACATGGTTGGATTGGCAGCAGACTGGCTGACATCAGCAGCAAATACTAATATGTAAGTAGCAGATTTTTTCCCAAAGTAATATTTAATGCAATTTTACAGTTATACTCTAAAAAGCTGCTGTAGCTGAAAGAAAGAAAGAATACTTTTATGTTAAGGTTGCTGGAAAAACAATTGTCTGCTTTTTAAATGGTTGCTACTGCTATTTAGATGAAGACTTTCAACTTTGTTCTGTAGGCTGTCTTCTATAAAATTTCATCATACTAACATGATGTCAGTTTTGCTACCCCCCCAAAAATATACAGAAAAAAATATTTTAGCATTTTGCATGCATAAATATGTAAAACGAAAGGTGTGCTAAGTGAACAGTTGCATTCATGTAGAGGGGTTATGTACAATCCATATTCAGAGCAGTTAGAGCCATTGCTTTCTGTAAGAAAGAGGTGCAGAATTTAAAGCGTGGAGTCTTTTCACTTTGGGACTAGGAAGCATTTTTGTGCACTTGCTTAGCTTCATGCACTGTCTTGTCATCATGAATAGGACTGGTGATGTGTATGCTTCTAGACATGCACACAGGTTTCTGCAAGGTGAAGGTCTGGCTCTGCCCAGCAGTTCTTGAATATAGGGCAAAGCCTTGAGCCTGGAAGAGATGGGCAAGAATTGTTTCACTGAAATGGGTGGAAACGGAGTCTTAAGCGCTCTCAGCATTTCTCTTTCTAGACATTTGATGTCAAATCAGAAGGAAGATTATCAAAAGTATTGTAAAACAGAACTCTACCCAGTGCAAGATAGAGTATATTATGGCTATAATGTAATGTAATATTGGAAAAAGATGTGTTAGTGTTGCAGATTAAAGCATTAAACATGGACATTACTACATTTCAGGTTCACCTATGAAATTGCTCCAGTGTTTGTACTTTTGGAATATGTCACACTAAGGAAAATGAGAGAGATGGTTGGCTGGCCAGGGGGCTGTGGCGATGGGATATTTTCACCTGGTACATGACATTTCAAGCTTTCTTTATTTTTCAGACTATGCTATATGACATCCCCTGTAGTTAAAGAGTAAACATAATTATGCATGTTTGAGAGGACACTTGCTAATAACTACCAGTGGCCTCTTTGAGATAAAGTATTGCATGTTTATGAATTTCAGGGATGTGATTATGAGGGTCTGTTTGAGCAAATTGCACTGCATTATAAGCAGCTGTAATGGCACATGGGAAACATAATCAGAAGAGACATTTGCCTTGCAGTTTCTCTTTGCCCCCACTTTTTATGGATTACATGAAATATAAAGACTATTGTGTTAATAATGGAGGGAAGAAACACAACAATGCTCACCATCACTGCAGGGGAAATTGGAGCAAAGAGGGAAACATGTAGCATCCCTTTAAGTAATTTTGGTGGAGTCAGTAGGATCTTGCCAACATTACAGTATGCAGTTAGCTTTCCATGTGTGGGCTGGCGTGTTGAGCTCAGTGGGGGTACTTGGGTGGCTAGTTAATCTGAGTGCTTAAAGGCTCAGAAACCTGGTTCCTTCAGGGCAAGTCAATAAGGCAAAAAGTGAGCGTGATTAAATACAGAGAAATCATTGACTCTGACAAACACTACATTGGTAAGACTTTTTGTTTTTTAATCATTCCACTTAGTGTTTTGATTTATGCTGTTTGTCACCTCCTATCTTACTCTGGAATTCCATTGCTAAAAATTTTGGCCTATCTCACCAAATTGCAAAAAATTGAAAGAATTGACATTAAGCATAGCATCTTGGCTTGTCAAAAGATAACAGACTGGTAGCTGGTGGGGAAGGAGCCCTTCTGGAAAGAAAGTTCATTGACTAATGGAGAGGGAAAGAGTGTTTAGACTATTGAGCAAAGGAAAGGTCTCACTGATAACAGCCTAGGATATTCAGTTGTCCGAGGGCATGAAGGGTAAAGTTCATGCTGTGCAGAAGATCAGGCAAGGCTCATCTTCAGTTTCTGACATCTGAATGCATATGTGGGAAGTAGTGCAGGAGTTTTGTCCTGGGCCTTTCCACAGAGGTGGAGAAAAATATAAGAATTTGCATTACTTCTTGTTGGGTCCTTATTTAAAAAGCACTGAGAGTGAAAGCTCTGACAGCTTTTACTGTAGTGCTTAGAGGTCCTGACCAAAACCATGGCCTCCATCACACAGGGCAGCATCTAAACGTGTATCACGAGCCCAGGACCTAAGCCAAAGTTTTTGGAAACTGGACAGGGTTGGTTACTGTCCAGTCCCTGGCCTGACTCAGTACAGCTGGTCTTCAGTTCCTCACCTTGCAGGCTTGAGCCACAGTAGCCCCGCTGGGCTGGGCAGGAACCTAAGAGGGGAGACAAGAGGAGTAGCAATGCTGCTCAGCCAGACCTGGTGGGCACGGGCAGCAGGCAGGGGTGAAAGGCTCAGTGCCTGCACCAGATCTGCCCAAGTCTGGCAAACCGTGCTTGAGATAGTGTGAGTCAGGGAAGATGTATGCCTCAGGAGGAACTGCCACCCCTCCCGGGTCTGCGAGAGGTCCCTGCCTGACCTGGGGGGCCAGGGTGTTGCTAGTGGGTCAGACACTGGAGCTCACTTCATCTAGCTGAAACCTGGGTGGGAACGGGCTCTCAGGCGGGTGTGTACCTGTGCTGGCCATTTGCAGTGCTGTCCCCTCTCATCCTTTCTCTTTCTGCAATTTCTGGTTTGTTCTGCAAAGTGCATCTTTCTAATTCACTCTCTTAAGGCAGCAATACCCAGTGTGCAGGTTCTGCTTTTTTAGGCAATTATCAAAATCATCTCTATGCTGTCTTCTCATTTCAAACTGGCACGACTTCAGCTGAAGACGTTACTGTTGCACAGAAAAGGTTCTCGCTCTCTGCATACTCCGGAATGAAATATACGGTATCAATACATGCAAAGCATAAAGGCCTGATTATGTTCTCCAAATTCTGTAGGTGTGTTTCGTCACCCGCAATTAACAGTGGGTGTAAACACAGCTGCAAAATTAAAGGCAGAATATGGGCTTATTAATAAACTTAAGGTTAAATGGCTAGGTAATAAATACTAATAGGAAATCTTGGTATTGAAGAAACTTAACAGTCTTGATTCTTTTGACACTGAGCCAATGACTTTGGACAAGATAGATAGGCCAAATTTTTTCAACTTGGACACCTTAGTTCAGTCACCTAAATCATCAACAGCAGCTGTTACATGACATCTGCATTTTTTAGGGACAGGTACCCAAGCATTTCCTCTTAATCTCTCAATTTCTTGTTTTGTTATTTCTGAAAAGAGGTGTAGAAATATGTTCATACCTCTCAATATAGTTGAAAGGGGAAGAAAAAGCCTGATCTGTTCTGACCCCCATGCCACCGATGCCATCCCTCTGTGGCATTTTCCCTTGGATTCACAGGAGGGGTCACAGTTTCTGTGGGCTGTGGAACAGTATATATATCTCCAGTGGGATAAACACAAACCTTACAAAAGTCAAAACGATGTTAAATTTGCCAGCACATATACCCTGCTAGTGTAACATGGTGTAACATAGAGGCTTTCAGCAGAGCTACCTTGATCTGCTTAAAGGGTGCATTTTGTCTTATCTCGCTTCGGCTGTCCAAGCGTTGGGTGTCTACCCTAGGCTGCTTGCAGCAGCTCCCGTATATTCAAGGGAGAGGGGTGGATGCGTCCACAGGGCAAGTCATCCAGCCTACCACAAACAGCTACCTTAGGATGAGCTGAACCATCTTCTGGAAGTGCATGTCTTGTGCTCTTCACTCCATTTTTAGACGGATGAAAGTTGGGTTAGTTGAACTCTACCTCAGCTGCACTCTGACCTGTTCATTTAAAAGCCTAAACCCATGATCAATATACACCTTTGCTTTATATAAATATATGTGCATAAACATCAATATATAATCAATCTGTATATATATATATATAATATATATACAGGATAAAACTGCTGGATTTTATGTATACATGTCTGTGTGTGTGTGTGTGTTTGTGTGCATACATATGTAAAAGTACTCAGACTCTGCCTCAGGTTCTGCATTATATTCCCATAGTGCTCATGCAGCATTAAGGTATAACCAAACCTTGTTCCACTGTAGACACAGAGTCTCAGTTCGTAAAAATCTCAGAAAGGAAAAATGAAGTGCTTGGTTTTAATTCATGCATTGACAATTGAAATATGGGAACAGAATACTGCAGAGCTGTCATCTGATACCCATCTTGAAGTGGGGTAAAATATCCGTCTTGAAATGGGTGTTTTAAGTCAATGTATGCCAGTGATTTTAAGGCTAGTATTAGGGACATCTAACCTTTTTCCCTTGCTCCAGTCAGAGGACAAATAAAAAGAAAAATATTTGTTAGAATGACCTTTTTTTCCTTTCTCTTCCCCCCCCCCCCCCCCCTCCAGTTATCCAGCAGATAGTGTCTGTTGGGACTCACTATGGGTTTCCTCAGACCCGGGGCATGAAACGCCACCCTGATTTGGGAGGGGAGAGCACACATTAGGTTGCACTTGGAAGCCCCTTGGGAAGTTGCCTTGTGGTGGTATCTGCTTGGGAGGTGGAGCAGAGTGGGTGTTAAGTGTTGATGGCATATGGAAAGATAAGATTGGGGACTAAAGGAGAAATGGTAGCAAAAATGAGGTTGAAAGGAAGCCCAAATCATTTTTTTCAGTAGTACTTTTTGCATAAATTGTTATTTGGGTGTAGTAGATCCTGTTATTACACAACCCAGCTGTGAGGAGCATCAGGAAGAAGAATCCATGTTTCTGCCATGAGGCAGAAACCTTAACATTAGAGTTAGAAAAACTGTAGCAAGACTTTTGTCATTTGTTCTGCAATGATATTACAATGCATAGAAAAAGTAACAGTATATTACTGTGGACTCCAGGTGGTGCCATATCTAACATGTATGCTATGTTGATTGCACGTTTCAAGATGTTCCCAGAAGTTAAAGAAAAAGGAATGGCAGCTATTCCCAGACTGGTTGCCTTCACATCAGAACATGTATGTGTTTCTGTTTTTTCCTATCTGTTACATCTGCTTGTATGAATTTATGATGAAGAAAATAGCTGAACAGGAATTTGTAGTCAACTGTCTTCATTTCTGTTATTCCTTCACTGGGAATAAAAAAATCGGCAGGTGCTGGCTTTTTGATATATAGAGGGATGAGCTGAGCAGTTATCTGTGGCTGAAACCCAGGGAGACCAGGCTCTACAAACCACTGCCATTTTTTTGCTCGCACTTTTGCCTGTATAAATGTCGATGTGGATGGTAAGGACCACATCAAACGATGAGAGCTCATCATCGGGCTTCAGCTCTTTCTGCCAGGAATGTCTTTTGTTCGGGTCACTCTGGGGGAACAGAAAATAATGTCAAGTCAAAATGTTTCTAGCTGAAGCCACTCCTGCTGTTATTTAATGAGAGGGTGATAACATGTATGAAGACAGTAGTAGGAAAATGCTGTGTGTGTGTGTACAGCAGAGCAGCTGCGGTATACGGTGGGCAACTGGGCTTTTCTCTGGGTTTCTGTCTGTAGGCAAAAGCTTCAGTACACTGGAGTTTGTCACAGGCACCTACGGGATCTGACAGTGCAAGAGGGGAGGGGAGGTGGGCACAGGAGAAATCAGAGTGGTCCGCATGGGAGAAATGCAGACTTTTTTGCTCTTTGAACAACCATACAGAAGTCATATTTCTGTCTGTATTGGGGGAGGTTATTTCAGCTTTATGGCCATTTAAAATTCCTTGCAGCTTATAGTGGAGAATGTGTGTGCAGGAGGAAGGGGAAGAGGAAGGGTTGTACCCAGGAGGGGCTGTGATCTCTCTTCAGGCTTCATGGTCCCCTTCTAAATTTCTCTCCAGCTGTGTGGGCCCAGCCAGAAAGGACTCTTTCATGGCTGATGCCCAGTAGGATACTGTCTATGTTAAGTAGCAACACCCTCCTGTCTGCATTTTTTGACTTGCCAGAGAATGTGTTTCCATTCTGTGCAAGTGTGAAGAGCGAAGTGTCTTGAAAACTGATCAGAAATGCCTAGGAGGAAGTCCCTCTGAGGATGCCTTTCATGTCAGTAGGGTGAGATGCAATACACAACTACAGGCTCCATGTTGCAGAATAATTGTCCCCAAAGCAGTCAAAGAGAATGATATTCTACAAATGAGTGGCAACTTTCCAAAGTTGGCTGTACAGCTAGAGATGCCTTATTCACATGGAAGTTACAGATCTAATAAGTCTTGCAAATAAGGTTCAGCATGATTATTTAAAATAACAAATCCTATTAATCATTAGAGAATTTCATTGTATTCATAGCTATGGAATGTTAAACAATGAACCAAATTGTGCTATCAGTCTCAAAATAATGAAATGAGCTTTAATAATTGTGTTTTCATGCCAGGGAAGAAGCAGTCCCCATAGCAAATTAAACATTCCAAAATCAAATATACTAGAGAATCCATAGAACAGCATCTGAAATCCATTACATTCTAAAGATATCTTGAAATTGCAGTTTTGTCCCTTCCTCAGTCAATTTTTTTTATAAAGTATGTAATGGCACATCTTCTAGGGAAGTTAAGAAACCACGCTACATGAAGATAGAACCCTTTAACCCTTAGTTGCCCAAAGGATATGTGATCAGGGTTTAACCTTCAAAACAGCAGAGGCTGTTACAGGAATTAGAGACGCCTAGAAGTACAATCCCTTTTTAGATAGGAAATGTCATGCAGAACCTGAATAGACACCAAGATATGAGAATGTAATTTGTCTGATTTACAACGTCATGCTGATCTTCTACTTACTTTTAGACTCCCCAGCCTGAATCTGGTTTCTCTCTGCCACCGTTGGATGCTCTTGTAAGATGATGGCTGTGGAACAAGCAGACTATAAGCGGGATACTATCATTTCCCCATGTTCTGCACATGTGGCATGATAGTAAACAAAGCTTAAAGTCATTGTATGTGTTTAGAAACTTGGAGATTTTTGTCTCAAAATTTTCAGTCAGAAGCAAAGATTGCAATATCAGCAATTCTCAGACAAGAATTTCAGCATCACGGAGCAGACTCTATTTCCATTTCTACCAGTCTAGAGCTTCCATTACTATAAATGAATGAAGATGCACCACAATTGCTGCCAATATTACTGTAATCAGAATCTGGCCTCAGTCTGATGCCCTGATAGGTTCAGCTGCCAGTGGGGGAGAAGGGAAGGGAGGAGTAATTCACAGCTCCTAAGTAATTCCTTTCCTAATTTAGGAGTGCATCGTGTTCCTAAATTAGGAGCCTCACTCTGCACAACCAGTGAATAAAGGCACCTCTGGAGAGGCACTCAGAGCATCCAAATTAGGAACCTAAATATTCCTTAATTTAGATGTTCTAAATCACCTCTGGGAGGGGTTCACCTACTTCTGTGCATTGACCATAAGAGCGATCAGCCTCTGGACATACGTAACCTACATTAGGTACCTAAAATAGGTTATGTGACTATTCACCATGCATGTTCCCAGTAAGCAGATCTTCCCCGAGCTGTTCAGTAGGACTGTGACTTATCTCCCACTCTGCTTCTGTTTATTTCTGTTTCACCAGTGATGGTGAAGTACACTATAACTGCTTGGGTCGGTCTTGGCCCAGGTATAATTTCGCTGAGATGCATTCGTCCTCAGGACTTAATTCAATCCTCTGTATTCACCAGTGCATCATCAGTGGTTCTTTCATCTGCACAGGTGCAGGAGCAAAGTGGTGTCCTTCAGGGCAGCTGTTCTGGACTGTACATGACGCAAGAGACCTTGACTCGGGGGTAAAAGTGATGGATGCCAGTTGTCAAAACCTATTTTAGTCTATTGTTTCAAACACAATGAAAAATCTAAGATGAAGGCCTGCTCTTGTGTTCCAGTGCAGCAGCTTTAGGCTGTTGTGAGTGTTCAGCTGAGCACATCTCTTTTTCAGTGTGGAAAAAGCAGCTGAAAGGGAGAGCTGCCTTCTCAGAATATTTTAGCTGATCCATTCGTCTATAAGGCAAGTCCTGTTGAATTTTAACCCATTCCCTGTTGTGATTTTGACCTGGCCAAGTAGCACTCTCTTGAACAGCATCCAATAGTAGCCGGGAATACTATGGAGCAGGGATCACCCCTAGCAGGCAAAAATGACAAAGTCATCTTACCCTGAGGAGGAAAGGGGTACAGAGGGGAAAGTTTAGCTGTAGAGAACTAGTTGGGTTCAGGTTACAAAACAGCCTTCGGCCTCTTTATTGGTAGTATAAAAATAGCTTAAGAGACTTACAGCTTTTCCGTGGACTTGGTGTTTAATTAGGGGCCATACGAACTCAATCCGCAGTTCAGAGAATGAAAAAAATGCTGGGCATAATTGGAAAGACAGAAATTTCCTCATCTCCTCTGTTCTCCAACCCAGCAAGACTGTGCTCATGTAGTCCACATCAGCTTTCCTCGTTTCCTACCCCTCTAGCAGACCCTAAGGAGGAACACCTTGTCAGGTGCTCACCAAGGAAATAGCAATACAACTCCTGTCGTAGTTTTGGAAAAGAAAATAAAGAGTAAGAACTGGCAGGTGATTGAGTCTGATCTGATAATAAGGGACCTCTTCACCCAGTTAGAGACCCAAGGGGACACAGAGAGGTTCTTTCTGCCTCTGGCATCCCCCCATCTACACCGCTCTTGGGGTGGACTATCTCCTGCCTGAGGCTTCACTGGGAGTGCAGCTCCGGCTTCCACTGACTGTGAAGGGAGGGTCTGTTGGCTGCTCAGGTGTAAAGTGCCAGCATTGCAGAGAGCCAGACATACTCAGAGGGACCTCATCCTCTGGGGGAGCACTGGGAGCGCCTGTGAGTTGTGGCTTGTCTGTGGTGGTAGGGGAGCACCCTCAGCAATAGCGCACACAGCAACTAGATCGGAGGAGGCAGTTAGCAATAAATCACCTCTTCAGCTTCTTGCATGCTGATTTCCCCTTGTGGACAAGCCCCATTACTTGCAGGGAATACAGCAAACTACACCGATAGCTGTGGGAGAAGAGTAGCTTTGGCAAAGTTTTTGTTGGAACAGTTTCTGAAACCTAATATGGAGGTTCTTGGCACTGAGGCAGAAGGAAATTAAAAAGTGACTTCTGTCTCAAAGTAGGCAGCTCCATAGACCTCCATTTCACACAGCCTACAGAAGATTTTGGTTTGGTTTCTGTGTAGAATGAAAAGCTGACCTCTAGTCCCACCATTTCCATAGCACGTAGTGTTGCCCTCTGGCCAGGCGACTTAGGAGACAGTTGGCAGGACAGCTACCTGCAAGAAGCAGTCCAGGGTGTGGCCTCTGTGGTGGGGCTTCCAGGGAAAGATTTGAGGAGCCTGAAAGTCATGTTTTCTGTTTGGTAGCATAAGTTACGAAGCCGTACGTTATACTTCTGAGCATACAGAGTAAGTAGGGAGTAGTTTTGTTTCCACCTAAGGAAACTAAAAATCAAACTTATGGATTCACACATTCTTTCTGTGCACTACCTAATGCATAATAACTAGAAAAGTATTTTTGGTGGTATTTGAAGCCAGGGGGAAACAGTGAAAATTTGGTCTTATTTGAGGAGCAACTTAATTCAAGTAACACCATTCAAATCAAAGTAAAACCATTTTCCAGAAAAATGGTGCTTGAGGGAATACTATCCCATAGGAGATATTCGTCATTTGGGTCTAATACTTCATCTGGTTGATATCTCATGACTTTTACACTGCCACAGGATCCTCCTGAACTCAGTGCAACATTTCTTATCCACAGATAATGCTGTGAAACTATCCGCACTGGAAAAAAACAAGTGAGTCTTGCTGGATTAGAAAAGCAGTATGAAGTTACATATTTCAAAAATGCAAAAGATGGACATATTAGTATCTTGTGCAGAAACATTAATATATTCATTTCTCTCTTGACATTAATAAATAACTTTAAAAACTGAATAGCAGTAGCTAAAGGAAAGAATAGCAAACATGTATGTCATTACAGTGTATTTAAAAATGTGATGGGACACAATATACTCCTTTTGTAGATAACTGAAGGAAAAGCTATAGCATACAATTAGGTGTTAAAGATAGGATTCGTGTCACTTTAATCTGAGTTAGTCTATACACTTTTTATAGCCAATAAAAAGAGAGCAAGATCTGCAGCAGACAACTCATCCTCGTCTAAAATGGGTGCCAAAGCCTCGGGGATGAGGTGCCTTCTGGAGGTACCTTTTCTTCCCCACTATTGAGGGAGCCCAAACAGCAAGCCTAGACCAGCCACACATATTTAGATGATTAAGAGAGAAGTAGCCCAGCCTACACATCCAGGGATCCCACATTATTTAAAGCCCAGGAGAGGTGGAGAGGAAAGCGTGTTCACCTCCTTTGCTGGCATGTGGCTGATAGGGTGAGGCTGGGGGTCCAGGTCTGCTGGGCACCAGGCTGCCAGCAACCAAACCTGCAGACCTCAAAGAGGATTCAGATGCTGGATGGCTCAGCTTGCCCAGCATTTGGGAACTCGCTTCTTATGAGCTCCCTCCACAAAGCTTGTGCCGCTCTGGATTTATGTGAGCAAGGAGAAACTGCAGTCTGAAAAACCAGCTGTGGCCTTTGGGGCTCAGAACATTAGGATGGTTCTTCCTGATAGCTTCAGCCGTGTCATGAGCAAGTAATTTAGCAAGCTATAAAAATAGAAGCATCTGTATATTGAAGCACTGTTCATTTAAGATAACTGTGCCATACTTTTCAGCATCGTAACATTTTTAATTATTCTAATTCTTCCTTTTCCCAAAAGGCCTATTAATTATTTCTCCTGTAATAAATTTACAATGTGTTTTTACTTTACAATGTGTTTTACTATGGAAAAATGGCTATCAGGTAAACAAACCTATTCCTAACAGCATTTGAAATTTTAGACAAAGAGAAAATTCCCCTGGCTCAAAATCACCAATTTTTTTTCTGACCAAAAATATGCTTTTGTCACTAATATTGGCTAATACTCTATAACTTCTCCTTCACCACTGAATTTTAACCACATTTTTCTCAGAAATTGAGGTTCCTGTCTATTGGGGCTGTATTTATAGTCTTCCATGCACCCATTTGCAGTGCATGAAGGGAGGGAGGGAGAAAGCCTCAGTGACAGCCCACTCCCGCCTGCATGTAGTCCTGTCTCTGGCAAGCACAGGACAGTGGTGAAACTCTGGACCTGCCAGCTTCTACTAGCCTGGTTTTTCCTTCAGGACTGGCATCAGGCAGTCTGCCCCGTCCTCCCTTTTTGACCCAGGTTCTCCCACCATAAGACTTCAGATCTGTATAACTCCTACATGGCTGTGTCGTGAAAGGTGGTGTTCAAGCTCACTTCTCTATGTGGCCAAACAGCCTGTAGCCCCAGTATTCCCAAAGGGGTCACAATTAGTGTCCTCCTTCCCCATTAGCCTAGCTGAATCTGTCAGTAGTTCTGTCTAACCAGTCTTATTTCTGCAAACCTTTCCTTCTCTTTGACCTTTATATTTTTCTATGTTTACACAGGCAACCAAATTTTCAGCACCATCCCAGGAATATTAAAACAAAGTTTAATATTCATCATCATTAGGGAAGTTTTCTTTGCTCTTAAAACTATATTTTTTCCATTTTCACTTTCGTCCTGGCTCTTTTAGAGCCTCTCAGGCAGTTGGAGTAACTCCTCTGATGTTACCCTGAGAAGGAAATATAGCAGCAGTCATAGATCTGTGACTGTATACACAGATTGAGCAATTTCATATTCAAAGTTTGTTTAGAAATTGTAATTGCATTTGCCCTTCTGTGCACAGACTTCTGTATTTCTTCCCAATTTATCCCTAAACCTGTTTTGGTTCCTGACCGCTGAATTCCCTTCAGTCTGTAAAAAGCCTGCAGGCAACTGAGCTATCAGCACTACATTCATTTTTTCCCCAATGCTGTTTTATCAGTGCCGTGAGACTTCTCAATGAGGCAGCTGAGCTTGGCCATATTCCAGTGGATGCCTTTGAGCACATGGGCTGAATTTTCTTCCTCATAGTAGACCATTCAAATCTGTATTTTCTTTTTAAAGGCACTTTGAATAGTTCTATTTTCTATTAGAAAAACAAATCGCAATAGTAAATCATTTTAACTAGTATGGAATAAGGAGCAAGATTAATCAACGTAATGTCATTGACTCAAAACCCAGTGAAATACATCTGTGACTCTTCACTCCTACATCTCTACCTGTATTTATATATTACACTACCCAGTATGTGCACATCAGTTTGTGTAATACATAAATAAAAAATAGATTAATTTTTTTAAGTATATAAATTCAATTCTGGCTTCACATAGCATATCAATGAACTGTCATTATGCTGGCAATATTCTATCTCTGTTTCAGTTCTTGCAAAGTTCAAAAATACCTTCCTAAACTTGGGAATTTTTTATAAGCCTCCTCATGGCCTCTCTTCCTCCCTGCTCTCATAAAGTTGCACTGCTGCACCATGGGTCTCAGGGAGACCTGAAACGCTGGGAAGAGACTTCAGTACTTTCCACGTATAAAAGTTTGTGGATTGGTCACAGTCCAAGCCTTAATCTACAGTGCATTTGTACTTGGGAGAAGTCCCCTGACTTTAGTGGAGCTGATGAAGCCTGTGGAAATGTGTTTGTTCAAAAATTCAGTTTCATGAAATAAAGGACATGCCATGAAAAATACCGGTATGATGGCTAAGCAGGCCGCTGATGTTCAGTGTATAAATACTTTCTAACAACTTGTGACTCCAACTAGAAAAACAACAGGGCAAACTCCGTATCTAATCTGAGCATACCACTAACCTGTAGTTTTACTAGGCTAGACAATAACAGCATGTTAAAATCAAACATCTACCAGTTTCCAAAGTGCTGGTGCCTGCAGGGGCTGTACACTTTCCACTCTCACAGACGGCAGATATCACAGGGCTTGGTCCACAGGGAAGGGGTAGAAGTCTCCTCACCTGATGTCATTTAGCCCCCACTCCAAACCAGCAACCCTCACGCTGGATGAATCCTTCCCTGGAGGTGCCTGTTTCCCCCAGAATGCAGAGGGAGCCTGCTTGATAGCTTAAGCTTGATTAGACTAGCTGCAATGAACCCAGTCTAATTCACCAAAACACTTAAGCATAGGCACAAATCCCTTGTTGCTCATCTAAGCGCATGGGTATGCGTTTCATTTGATCATCATCTTGTGTGAAAGTCAGTCCGACATGCGTATTTACATTTCAGAACGTGCTTAGTTCAGGGGTTAGAATGGTTTGCCGTACTAGCGCCTTAAAAGCTGATTTTAGGTGCAGGCAACATGGTCAATGGCTGCTCAATACACATTGTTGGTATACTGCAGTCATGCCCCATGGGGGAAAGCTATACCAACTCACTGCATTAAAAAATATTAATGTCATATGAAAAATATCATTTACCTGAAGAAGTATTTTCAAATTGTCCATGTATCAGCAGTGAATCATGGCTCAAGAGCAATCTGAACTTCTTCAAAATGTCTGTGTATTGAAAGAGTCAGTGGACATCATGAAAACTTGAAGCATTTCACCCAAAATGGTGAGATACAGGCATATGAAAAAAGGAGTTTGGAGTTGAAACTTACGGAACCTTAGCCATAGCAGTCAGAGTAGTCAGGACCCAATGAAAACTACCCCCTAAGCAATTTTTAAAACATGGGGGTTTTTACTTGTTAAGTGGAATGTACATGTTGCAGTTCTACTCTTCTTCCTGTCTCTTTCAGAAAGTTAGTTTAGAATTGATTTTCATTTCTCAAAGTGTTCATTATATACAGAGCCCTTTAGTATGCAGTGGAATCCCACTGACTTCATGGCCTTTAAGTGATGCAGACGTGCGTAACCATCGTGTCCATCTCTTTCCCTACAGCTCTCTGCTGCTTGCATTACCGTTGAAGCCAGATACTCCCTTGACAAAGCAATAGTGATTACTTCTCTGCTTTGTGGTCTTCTGCAGACTATATGTCTTCCTTTCTTCTTTAACTTCGTGGACACCTAAAAAGCCCTCTTAGATTTTTATCTCCTTGATCTTTTTTATAGTGTTACATGCTAAGCTAATGGCACTGTAGTATACATAAAGAATTTCCGTTTTTTTAAAGTTTCATAATCTGTAGTTAAAATTACTTTGGACAATATTGTTACTGCTGGGTTTGAGTTAATACAAAATCAGATTCTTGGTGGTATAATTTGATATAAAACTATTTCATTACCATAATCACTAGGATTTAAATTAGAATTATAAACCAATACTGGCTCAGGAGTTAAGTCCTATGAGCTAGGGAAAATTAGGCTGACTTGCACTCCAGTATATAACTTCCACATTTTATTCTGTACATACAGATTAACTAATAGTCTTCCTAATAGCCCAGTTCTGATTTTAAGCTGCAGTAGCTCTATTTATTAATGGGAGTTATTACTAGCTTTCACTGGCATGAGATCACAATTAGGCTTCCTATCTTAATTTCTCTCAGTATATTATTTGGCCAGAAGTTACATAGCAGAAGCACATCACTCTGGATGCCACAAACTAAATGAATTCTCTAGGGGAGAATTTTTTGTTTCAGTAAATCAAGTTCATAGCTGAATCCGTACAAGCAATAGAAGCTGCAGGTATGCATCAAGGACAGAATTTGGGTCCATCATCAGCCACAATTGTGTATTTAATATTCCAGGAGTAAATCCAGATTAGAGTGATTGCTGTTTTTCTAATTGACTGTAGTGAACTGATAGGAAGCCTCAAATTACAGTGAACAGTTTCCAAAAAGGCTACGAATAGAATTACTGCCTGTGTGGGACTACTTACTGAAGGGCCTGCAAGAGTGTAGTGTTTTATATTAAATTAGAAAAGAGATAATAATAAAAATAATAAATAATAATAAATGTATTTTTTCAGAGTCACTTTTCTGTGAAGAAAGGAGCTGCGGCCTTGGGTATTGGTACAGATAGTGTGATTTTGATTAGATGTGATGAAAGGTAAGTAAAGATGCCAAATACAGCCCTTTTTATCGGTACATAGAACAGGTGCTCAGCTCAGAGAGAGCATACAGGATGCAGTCAGCAGTTGGTATAATTCATCACAGCGCTGTCATCTTCAACAGCATTACACTGACTTATCCCACTTGAGGAATTGGCTCTGTCACTGGCTTCTTTATGAGTCAGTTTTGGAGCTCATCAAAAATCTTAAAAGTTCCCTTCCTCAGGAATTTCTGGTACTTAGTTTTCTTTCATCCTGAAGTGAAACAAGATACCAAACTAACAATCATTCTTCACACATTCTGCTAAGAAACCAGGAAGAAGCTTGTTTTGGTCAAAATAGAGTGTTTAGAGACACTCACGTTTTGATCCATTAAAATGAGCTGAAGTGGACCTTCTATAGGAGTAAAATATGGAGGAACATTTGCTAATGTAAGTCTGTTTGTTTGCTTCATGCCCTCACCATCTTTCTCAGCTGGACTACATTTCCTGCAGTGCCCTTGATCGGGACATCCTTGCATTGGGATGTGGAGAGAAGGGTCTTGGCAGCATTGTGGGCAGCATAGGCCAAGGAGGAGGATGGCCCCTGGAAAGGAGTAGCACAGCAAGCACCTACCCTGCAGGTCCCATAGGCTCTACAAAACCAGTGGTAGATAACTTTGTGCTTAACTCACCCAACTAAAAGGTTTTGATTCTCTGTGAAAGCCCGTTTTGAGAAACCAAAGGTATATTAACAAAATCAAAATGTTCTAATGAAGATTTTCAGCTTTAGGGAAAAAAAACTTTCTATGGGACAAAAATTAATAGAACAATCCTTATTGATTCTACTGAGAATCTTTTCAATAGAACATGCTATGAGTCCCAAATATCATTGTTAAAAGGTATTGAATTATTTATAGCTCTAGCATAAATGGAAGGTTTTGCTGCTATCAAAATACTCTGCTCCCACATTAAAAGAAGAGCACCAACTAAGGAATTTACAGTGCTAATCACAGCGCCTGCATATTGACTTCTGGACTTAATATCTCTTCATTAACAAAAGACTGAGCACACCTTGAAGAGGAATTAATGACAACATCAACGCAACCAACACACATCAAAATAAACCTCTGATTGTTTCTATTCACTAAAGACAGACGTGGATCAATGAAGTCCTGTCTTCCTTTTCTTCTTGTGCAAATTCAGTGTGATGATTCTCTGTGAAGACCACAATGCTTACCCTGCCCACCCGGAAGTAAACAGCAGGATTACTGCATGTCTCACCAAATCCCAGCAGATGCTACTGGGACAAAGCAGGTTGTTTGCACAGGATGTGGGCTGGTGCAGTGGAGACAACCCTCTGTGAAGATGTGGACCTGTGGGAGGGTGACGAAGCACCATGAGATCTTGTTGATGTTTCCAGCATGATCAAGCATACTTCCTGGTGGTTCTTCCCCATCCTGACCCACACCAGCCAAGTTTGCCTGGTTTTGCCGTGTCGTGGGGCTATGTAAATGTGTGGTGAATTTTAAGCCAGGAAAACATGCAGAAAATCATGTTCTTTCTCATACCCCAGACTGGACAGCCATACATTGCCGTTGCCTCTTTTACTACCATGCAGTCATACTGGTAGCAGTAGTGTATTAGCTGCAGGTTTGGGGTCAAAACACTTAAGTCTGGTGTAGCAGCAGTGAAGACTGTACAGATGTGGGTAATATGAGAAGACTTTGACATTAACACTCATTCTGTCCTCAGTGTCCTTTTGCTGCTGAGTCTCTTCTGCCTCCCCCAGTAGCCCTTCTGCTTCTGATGCTGCCTAGCACATCTCCTGCAACGCCCTGCCACATTATCTGGGTGAGGTTTGTCTAAGGACAAGCCTATTATTTTGCAGAGCATTTTAAGTGTTGTAGGTCATCTGAGCTTAGGTGTTAACACATGAAAATGCTGTGCAAGTAAGCAATGCTGTCAGCTAGTTCGCTAGATTTGGAGCAGGGGGGTTGTGTGCTCCAGCGTGTGTTTGGACTATACTCAAAACCAGCCTACTGCTTGCTCCTTGGTAAAGCTTGACATTGCTTATACGTTGCACTCTCCTGGCCATGAATTTCTGCACGTACTCAATGTGACCGGGGACTGGATAATCAGTTGCCTTGGTAAAAAAATTACGGCAATGAAGGGATCTGCCCAGCTCTGTGTGTGTTCCTATGCACAAGCTCAATAAATCAGAAACTGTTACAGACCAACATCTAAGCTATGTATGGAGGAGGAACTCATTGCCTTCCTTTGGCATGTGGGTTTTTTTTTCCTTTATTCCTCTAATGATCCCAGAAACAGTTTTTGAAGATAAAACAACTACTGCTTTTCTCTGAATGCATACATGTAACTGAGGGCAACTCACAATGAGTTGAATACTCTTTAGACCTTGAACTTCTGCAAAAAAAGTCAGGGTTAATTTTTAAACTTGTAGAGCTTTTTATTTTCAATTATTCTTTAGCGTTTTAGTGTTTTGAATAAGTAAAGTGCAGGACAGATTTTGCAAAAAACCCAGCAGTACAAACCCATTTCTACTGAAATAATTCCTGTCTTATTGTGAGCTGTGTAAGGATGAAAACTTACAAAACCTGGCAGTATCTTATTACAAGAAATTAATAATACATTTTTTTATTTATTTACATCCTTCCAAATGTCATGAAAATACTTTTTTTATGTAAAATCAAAACTAAAACTAATGGTTTTATTAGTTTCCCTGAAACTACTACTTTGAGCTTTAGTAAAGGTTGTTCTTTTTTTATAGTAACAGGAAATCAGTGCTTAGTGAAAGAAAAAATCTAAAAAAGTCTTTAAAAAATAATATTAACCTAAATGGACAACATTCAAAGCCAGTGAAGACGTTATTCCTGTAATGTGGGGAGCTGTCATGTTTGTATTGCTGTTATGCGCACTGTCTCTTCTTAGATAGTCTTGCTTGTGGGTAAAGCAAAGAAAACCTTACCCTCAGTAATCAGCATCAGCACTGTTTTATCTTGTGTCTAATTCATTTGCAGGATTTCATAAATTAGCCTTCAAGCCTTATACCACTGAGTCTGAATCTCAGGTAAATGGTTCATACTAAAGGTGTTACAAATACAGTATACAGTCAATACAAAGGGCCTGACAGTGCATTTAATGAGTCTAGACTGGTAGCTTCTTCTCATACCCTGCTTCAAGCAAACGCAAACATGTAATGCACCAAAACATGGAATAGTTGCCCTGAAATGTGTTCATCCCTGGGATGGAAACACAGAGACGACTGCTTACACCAGAGCTGAGTTGCGCTGTTGAAGGCCATGCAGCTCATCTGGCATTTTCTGTGCCTGCTGAAAGGGGACCATGGGATTTGGCACCCAGTGAGCTTCTTGGGACCCTGGGCTGAGCCTCTCCCTGGGAGCCTGGAGCATATTCCCAGGGCTGTAACGTCAAACAGGACCAGGAGGCTCCAAGGAGCAGCATCAGTCTTTAATGGGGGTGGCCACAAGATAACTTCTCTCAGTTACCACCACAATATTGATGCAAACTGGTTGACAAAATAATTAGGGTAAAAACTCAGACTAATGGACAGAGTCTTTCTGTGTTCTTCAATGCTGCATAAGCCTTGGCCAAAAAAACACATTGTTCCTTATTTGGGTTTCCTGTTAAGTGAAGAAGTAACAGCAAGAGCTGATTTTGAGATCAAATTTCTGATATAACTCTCTCTTGCTCCAGAGGGAAAATGATCCCATCAGACCTTGAAAGAAGAATTCTTGAAGCCAAACAAAAAGTAAGTTTACTAGCTTTTCTGCTTCCAAAGAAGAAAAAAACCCAAGAATTATACAGCTCATTGTTTTGCTTTCCTTGGTAAAACAACACAGGCTTGCCCATTAACTTTTGATTTATTTCTCAGAAATGTAGCCTGGCAATTAGTGAGGCAAGAGTTGCTGAGAATATAGATTCAGAGCTACTTTATAATCTCCATGAGCTATTTGGCTTTTTTTTAATATGTTGTTCTGCATAACATTCTCCTTTTTTATATTGCCAGCCTATGATGTAGTTTCTCAGCTGAATATTGACAAAACCAGAGTAATCATTTGGGGAATTTGTATGTATTTTAATGCATTGAAAATATTCCTTATAGACTCACCAAATCAATGGAAGATAAACTAAAACCCACACATCTCTAAAAATGCACTACTTTTGTATGCGTTCATTAACAGAAGCTAGAATTAAAACATCAGATTGAAGTATGCAGTGAACTCAGCTCTGTGCCTTCAACATTTATGTAAATAGTCATTAGACACAGCATTCAAAGCTCATGAATAACACAAATCTTCATTAAAAGCTCACTTTTTCTACAAAAAGCAATACAGTAGATAAAAAATAAGGCAAAATAACAACAGAGTGCCACTCAAACCTACTGACCTTTGCAGAAGGAAGTTTAGACCTTTTTGATAGTTTAAACCCCAGTTCTGCAAAAAATGTAGCCATTCTTTACGTTCGTAGCTCTGAGTACTGTTTATGAAATCAACAGAATTACAAATAAATTTAAAATGAAACACTGGTGTAAATTATGGCAGACCCAAGACCTCATAGCGCAAAAGCCACGTGATGGACAGTGAGTGCTCTTCTGTGAGGCACAGCATTTAGCGGATGGAATCCAAGAGATAGCCCCTGGCCTCTGTGGAGATGGCTGTCTTTTCCTCAGAAGAGCTGTCTCCCTGCTCTGCACGCAGGATGGGGCTGGAGGCGAGCCCCACACCTCCCCTGTGCACTGTCCCCAGGAGACACCCCCAGACAAGATGGCTCCCACTGACAGGACTGGGCCACCACACGTTCACACACTCACTGGGATAATTATAATGCAGGCCAGGGCACAGTCCACCAGAGATATTTCTTGCACTGTGGTGCCTGGGTGAGGTTTGTTTTACGCGGCATCGTGAAGAGCAGACCTTCTTGTTTCAGGCATGTGGTGTGGAGCAGGATTGTTCTTTTGAACCCTTACCTGTCTCATGCATCTCAATAAGTGGAGGATGCTGGTTTGGAAATTTGCTGCCACCTTAAGGTAGAAACTATAATATCACTAGCATCTTGAACTAAGAGAAAACCAATGTAATGTAGCAGGGATGTCCTCTAGGAGACACTTGTGGGCTCACTGTGGAGGCAGCACACGAGGAGTTGGGGCTGCTGCCGGCTGAGGAGGCTGCAGCACTCTGACCTTGCCAAATGCCTCTGTGCTTTCTTGCAGGGATTTGTTCCTTTTCTGGTGAGTGCCACAGCTGGGACAACAGTGTACGGGGCGTTTGATCCTCTCATAGCTATTGCAGACATCTGCAAGAAATACAAAATCTGGATGCACGTGGATGTAAGTATCATCTTATGTGTGGGGCTGGATTACAAGGTGTATCAGTATTAATTTATTCATTTTGGACAGTGTTATCTTCTACAAAATCGGTGGTATTTGGTTCCTGTAATCAAGTCTAACATCCAAGCACTGACTTCCCACTCCTCTGAAAGGCTCAGGTCAGGGGGACATTTTAGGACCTGTGACTGTGCGGTGCTTTTAGCAACTGGGACACTTAAGATGACCTAGTTAGAGTGCTTTTGGCCTTCAGCTTTTTCTCTAAATGCCATTAGTACAAGAAATACCTGAGAACCATACTGAGCACTGGCTCAGCTTTTGCAGCAGCTGCAAAGTAAATACATAAGGTAAAGGCTACGTTTGTCTGGAATAAAGTACCGCAAATTGCTGAACAGGTTAATGCAAATGCTAGAGAAATTTATCAGATTGGCTGCTTAGCTTTATCTGGGCTCTTGCCAATAAATCTTTCTGAAGGATCATCTTTCAGCCCTAGAATGGCTTTTGTGTCATTTTTGCAAATCCTTTCTCCAAAAAGGATTGGTAATTGAATTTCTGTAGGGCTGGGTATCTTGCTTTTGGATTACTGCGTCAGCCAAAATCAGTCCAATTCAAAGGAATAATTCATATTTACCTTAAGCTACTTCTCAGTCACATGAAACGCCTGCCTGTCCCAGATCTCGGTGAGCGAAAGCAAATGGATAGGGGGCAACCAGTAGTGGTCTGAAATATGACGAAAACTCACCAGAGCAGCTGAGATCCCAGTCTAGTCTGGTTTGTTATCATCACTAAAAAAGAAAAGGCAGCTTAGCCAGGAGCAGCTCTGCAAGTCATTAATTACAGCATGGGGTAGCCCAATGTGTCGGTGTCAGAGGAGGTGGCGAGGGAGGGGTTAGCAGACGATAAGGGTGGGCACTCTGATTATGGGCTATAAAGTGCTGCTTCTGAGCTACTGGAAGAAAATTGTTAGCACAGCTAGTGCTTCCAGCCCCATCTGCCTGGTCATTTTGGAACGTGCCACATCAGCAAGAAGAAAGAAAGGGCCCCAAACTGATGTGAGTGCACAGATGTCATCACGGAGGAAAGCAGAGTTCTCTTCTTGTTAAGATAATGTGTCTTGCCTTCTAGGGAGCATGGGGTGGCGGGCTCCTTATGTCAAGAAAACACAAATGGAAGTTAAATGGCGTTGAAAGGTATGATTTATTAATGCTAATTAAACACATTTATTAAATGCATTTTAACACACTTATGAGTACCCTAGCAATGTCTATAAATAAAAATAAAAATCAATGTTATCTCCAAGATACGGTATGAAGAAATTACGCAAACTGTCCTTCCAGTTGAAGTAGCATTGCTAAGTGCCTTTGTTCAGTGCTACAGTAGTGTGGTATTTTGTTTTGTAGTACAAACAGCAGACATTTCTTGTTTGCTTTTCTATTCCTTCCAGCATACATTCACAGGTCCAGAGTGTTTTCTGCAGCATTCTCTCATTCAGCATCCAGCATGAATTAGCAATTGCATTTCTCTAAGAAATGCACGCTGAAGTCCTGAATATAAAAGGTGGATGCACCTGCAGTTTGGACAGGTGTCCTTGCAGTCACTGACCACTGTTCTGTTACTTCTGGGGACATTACCTGCCTCCAGGCTGTGTTAATGACATCTTCTCGGTAAATCTGTGCCTGGATATATACACAGTTGTAGTAATGAGCTCGTGAACATTACAGATATGTACAGATGAACATAAGTGATGCCAGTCGACTTCAGAGTCTGGAAGGACTGAGCTTAAAAACAGCTGCTTATTCAGAAACTTTTAGTTAAGCTGTGGAATTCCTTGCCATAGGATGTTAAGATTTACTTGCATTCAAGGAAAGACAAACAAAAACGATTCAGGACTTTTGTGACCCACAAATGAGTGGGAGCTCAGGGAGTATTTAGAGAAAGTTCATATATGCTTGCCCTATTTTGTATTCTTCCCAGGCACCTGTTTAGGCCACTTGCTAGAGGCAGTATACTGGACTAGATAGAGTCACTCTCACATTTGTGTATTTTCTGAAGCTTGTGCTGTTTGAGAGTAAATTATTACTCCCTTCCGCCTTTTTTATCTCTGAATCAAATTGCTGTTCCTTGCTAATTAAAATTAGAAACAACTTCCTCATCCTGTTGATGAAGATGAGGAGGATACCTTGATGATTCAGTTCCTTTCTCATATATCATGCAAAATTTGGAAAGCAGGCAATGGTTCTATGAATTAGATTTTGTTACGTTAAGACTGCCTCCAGCACTCCAAACTTACATGTTGTGCATTAAAGGGACATATGTCCAAATACCCCAGCAAGTTATAAAAATCTACCCAGTTTCCTGTGAGGACAGAGTATGAAAAAAAGTGTTTGCCTCTTAAATTGCTGTCCAAATTCTGCTGGAATGAGAAGTTCAAGTTGAATCTATATTGGAGAATTTTCCAAATACACTTTAGATCCAGAACTCCCCTGGATTTTATCTAGTGCTTTGATAAGCACCATCTCCATATGTTTGGCAATGAATTAATGAAATTTGTCATTTCCAGTGCTGTTCCTCTGCTTGATGGACACAGCGGCTCATTTCAGTTTGTCCAGGTCTCAAATGTGGGTACCTTTAGAGCCCCAACTTTTATCGACATTCCTGTTTTGTGGTAGATATTACAGCACAACCCAGTCATTACAGGTCTGGATAGAAGAGAACTGGAGCTGGTACTCATGTTTGATAGGGAGGAAGGGTACAAGGAGGGAGCATTAAATGGAGCACTCTGTGTTCTGAGTACTCACATCCTTCTGGTAACAGGCAGTCCAGCAAAAGTACTCCTGTCAAAGGCAGGAGGAGTTGCAGGACCATCCTTACCATGCCCTCCAGTCCCCACATGGCAGATTTCAAGCTGCTGCAATGCACCGTGAGGGAAGCATGTCCCCTGGTGTCTGGAGCAGATAGGTCTGGCCACCATCAGGAGTTTCAGTCTGGTGTCTGTGTCCCAGAGGCTTGGGTAGGGAGTGACAGCTACATGAGAAAAGCATGTTTGCAGCTGAATGAGCGCTCCCATACAGGGTCTGGACATCCTTCCCGGGGCTGTGGCTGGTCGGTGAATGCACCTCAGTCTGTTTTTAATGATGGCTGAGGACCAAATTCTGCCAGTCTTGAAACTCTCCTGTAACCCATTTGAAAACTCTAAAGGAATAATTTTCCTCTTTCTTTTTTCTATCATCTGTGACCCACAGCCAAAAAAATCACATAGGTGCTTGGTGCTCAGTTATTTGGGCAAACATGAGGTGCTTTAAAAAACCATCTGTGGATCCATGTAGCTTTTTTACTTCACTGTTTGTCTCAGTCAGCAATTTCTTCAAGCACATACTGATGACTGAAGCCCAGAATAACTGATAACAAATGAAAAATGGTGGATTTTTATTTTACGTAATGCATTTTTCTGTGTGCAATTGGGATATAATTGGGGAAATAAATGACCTTAGGGTAAATTAAATGTTTTAGGCAGATAATTAACATCTGGCTGTTGTCAGTAAATAATCCTTTTGCTTAAGAAAACCCATACCACTGCTGTTACCTAGAAGTCTCAAAGAATTCCTGCCTGATTCTGCATAGGCACAGGTAAAAATTTAAAAGTGTCATATCAAAGGAAATTCATAGACCTGAATGCATGTTCAGAATCGTTAGCTTTGGTGTTGTAATCAGATGACTGACTCTGAGCTGATTAAAAGCTGCCAAATACTTGAAAAGCCAAGCCAAGTGGCCAGATGTTGCCTGTGGAAGACTGTTCCCTACAGATTTTGCATCAGGCACTTGCACAGTCCCATTTAAATAGCAAAGAAGAAGGCACAGAAGTGCTGCCCCATGTCCATGTGAATTTTGGAGTTGCTTGCTTTGAAGGAGTGGAAGCAATTTGGCAGGAAATGATAAGGACATGCATAAACCTATAGCACTGTGTCCCAGTCCTACAAAGGAAAATACTGCCAGATTCTAATATGCCCACCTCTGTTCACATAAATGTTACCTGCAAGTGTGTCCTGGGTCCTTTAAGTTGTTACATGCCCTAGTTGACTGATTTATACGAATTTCTACCGTCAAAATTCAAATCACTGCACTACGTGAAATCCTGTGCACTATGCATCCTTGACAGCCTGCCAAATAGGATGCAAATGTATACATCTATCAGCTAATCATCATATGTAATAATAGTAATTAAAAAATAGCCAGTCAAGCATAACACAATATTAAAATAAACAACTGGACAATCTTCCATTCAGCCCTTGCCACAGTCCCAAATGCCTCTTCTCTAGGCTGTATTGCAACAGCACCCTGTTTGTTCACAAGATCTAGGCTGACAGCTATTTTTGCAATCAGTGTGTCCTGAAGGGAGGCAGGATCAGACTCCTTTGTGGAAGGGTGGATCAGTTTTATCTTTATTACTGTAGTAATTTTGGATCCAGTCCTCCAGTTGTGTGAATTACCATAGCCAAGCCAAAATTAAGGAGCTGTGAAAATTTACCATCAGCAAACCAATAAGAAAAATTACTTTGGGCCAGTTTTTCCAAGTTACTCAGAGACTTAGAGGTACTCAGAAGTATTTAAAGGAATTTTAAAACAAGCCTGTGTGAGCTACTTACAAAAATCTTGCTGAAACTGAAATCAATGGGTGGGCATCTGCTAGTTTGCCAGCTTCTTTAATCAGCTGTGTGACTTTAGAAAGTTCATTGGTCAAGTGGGTGTTTTTAGGAAGTTTGCCCTAGGTTTATAAAGTATAGATGACTCCTCCGAATGTTTAATACTGATTAAGTTTAGTGGATAGAGCAATTATCCTGTGGTAAATTGCCAGGACTGTCATCCAAAACCCAACTAGAGTGGATTATGTCCCTTATGAAGGCATTGCTTTCCTAATGTCAGCCATGATTATTTTCAGCTTTGCTTGCTCAGAAAAAGGTGTACATTGCTACATGTTCATTATTATTCTAATCATTTCTAAATGTCTCCATGGTTTCACCACCGTAGTACAATGTCTGAGTTTCATGTGGTTTGCTGTTCCAGGGCCAATTCAGTGACCTGGAACCCTCACAAAATGATGGGCGTCCCGCTGCAGTGTTCAGCACTGCTAGTAAGAGAAGAGGTATGTCCCAATATACTTGCTTCTCTGATCCTTTCTGACATTTAGCTTCTGAAAATCCTGGATGTTTTCTTCATAACTGTGTCATAGGTAATACTTGCTGATGTGATGAGGATTATAAAAGAAAATGAGAACTAGACCTGAAGTTACGTGCTCAGGCTATGACTGCAAAGGGAATTAAAGCAGCTGGCTAGCAGAAATGATAGATCCAGTCAATGGCAATATCTTTACAGAGTTTTGTGGCTTTCCATTCAAAATGTCCATAGTTAAGTTGTGGGTGCATAGCTGTGTAACCTCACTAGTTGCTGTGTAGTATAAAATGTAACTGTAGGCAAACTCTAGTCCTCTTGGGATGAGTGGTATGGTATACATGCAGCACAACATTTGGTCCAGAATCTAGGCTTCGTTACACTTTCTAGACTTTTATGATAGATATTTCCACGCAGTTCCGATCCATATATCCACTTTGGGGCATATGGAAGTAAAAAAGGAATGCTAAGTTCACTTGGAATAGAAAGTAGACATTTCATTTAGTACTAGAATTTGAATTACCCTTCAAGCCTGTAATTTTCATATAACCATCAGTTACTGGGACAGCTGCTATACAACCACCACTTACTAGACCAGCTATCAAAAAGCTGGTTGCTGTTTTGCTAACAGCTGTACAACAGATTATATACAAAGTGATTGCACTTAAGAAGAGAGAAGCTGGCTTTTATTTGCCCTCTGGGTCAGTTCCCCGAGACAAATCCTGCCTGGCTGAAGTCAGTACCATCCTTGACCTCTAGTGAGAACAGATGGCTCAGATTAGGAGAAAATCATTTCTTTTTCCCTCTCATTTTACTATCTCAGTTTTGAGTTACACATAAAGATTAGACTTGATGATAAACAGCCAAGTTTTGATTCTTCTTGGACTGGAAATTGCAGTTTTAGGCAACAGCCCTAAGGTGTACCTTAAACTTGGTTGAGGACTTAACTAGAGCCAGAACATGACTCTCTGCATTTCACTTAAAAAGTTAGAAAGGAAACCTCATGCTTTCATGAGCCAGGTTTCTTCACCTTGTTGGCTTCTGGCCCTCCCACAAAGCTGCCTCTCAGAATGGTATCTTGCAACCCAGAAATAGCTCTAGCTGGCTGTTTAAAGGCCATATGCTCTTCTGTCTGTTCAAAGCTTTCTATACCGCTTAAGCATCCAGTCTGCAGCTGAGGGCTTTGCAGAAAACAACTGTGCCTACAAAGAAAGAAAACAATGAAAATCAGGATTTTAGAGACCAAAGCAATTAGAAAAGTAGTGTGATATTGTTTGGATTAGTCACCAAATTGGCTTGGTCTGACTCAACCAGAAAAGATGCTTTCCAAGGAAAGGAGGAAAAGGAACCAAAACAAAGAAGAAAAAGCAAGATCCAAAAATGAACTTACGCATAATGATGCTAGGAAGCACAATGTCCAGCTTTTTTTTTTAAAAAATGCCTTAGCTCTGGGAAGGGATTACACATCCCTGGATAAGGTACCAAGGTGTCCTGGGCACTGAACGGGATATGAAAATCTTAGTGCACTGAGCAACTAAGTCTGGTGTTATCCTTTTTTTTGATCTTCCTTTTGCACTTGGACACATATTCTACTGAATTTGGGTGTTTGTAATTTCTCACCCAAAGCAACCCTCAAAACAGTAGTCACATCTGTGCCAACTTCACTTTTTTGTGTCTTTGTTTCTATAAGGGATTGATGCAGAGTTGCAATCAAATGCATGCTTCCTACCTCTTTCAACAAGACAAGCACTACGACCTGTCTTACGACACGGGAGACAAGGCTTTGCAATGTGGACGGCATGTTGATGTCTTCAAGTTATGGCTGATGTGGAGGGCAAAGGTAGGACTGCTTGCAGTATCTTTGTTTGCATTAAAATAATGCACACCAGATACAGGGTTTTTTTCTGTAATCATCATTTTAGAAAATGTCTGACCTGAATTTCCCATATATAACATGAAAGAAAGAACATTATTATTTTCTGTGTTTTTATACTTTTAACAATTTAGTTTCAAAGCAGCACACATGATTTTGAAACTTGAACTCCATGGCTTTGCATAGCATTTACTTTGTGTAGCTGTAGGAGTCTAACAGCATAAATCATACACCTAGGAATGTTGTTAACAAAGATTTCTGGAAATAAAAAGATGTTTTAATGATATTCAGAAATTAAACATGGCAAATAAAGACTGGAATACCTCATTTCATTGCATGCAGTAGATACGAAGTCGTCTTTTGAAGGAGTAGAGGAAAACTCATCAAAATCTGTTCTCTGGGAAATCTGAAAACACCAGCTCTAATGATTAATTCATCTATATTTGTAGAATGTTGCTAAATAAGTTCTTCTGTATACTTATCCAATCTATTATGTCAAGTTGCTTCAGGTTTCTTCAGAGATGACATCACTGTTTTCATTTCCAGAAAACCTTAAAGATCCTCATGTGCTTCATTAAGACTGAAAACAATTCTGAGACAGACATCAAATGTAGCTGGAGGTGTGGGAGTCTGTAAAGAAAGATGCAAGTCTCTGTGGTCACAATAACTGTTGTGCTAACTGGGGTCTCCAGAGGGGCAGGCAGTTTTAGCCACATGTCTTTCTTTTACTCCAAGCCTTTCTCCTGGGGCTGTGCTAGCTCTACCCTGTTCTGCAATGTCTATATACAGAGGGATAATGCCGCGGGCTTTTAAGTCAGTTCTGCACTGCCAAAACAGATTTAGCAGGGACATGCATCCATTACTCAGAGACCTCTCGTCTTCTAAACCCCATTTTTCCAACATGCCTTCTACTGCTTTTTCTCTTCTCACACCGCGCTTGTAATATTAATGTTACAGAATAGGATGTGTGTTTCTTAAACAGTTTATCTATTCCAGCTGTTTAGTCCCCTTCTTCCCTCATAAAGCTGGATCCTTTGTTTGTGGCATCACAGCTGGTGATTGCAGGAACAATTATGATGTCACAGAGATTGTGACTTCTGCCAGAGAAGAAAAAGCAGGATTTGCTGCAGCTCTTAAAAAACACAGCTTCTGAGTTTATATGGTGTCTATTACAAAAGAAGAGAGAAAAACACTGCAGAGGCAGGGCAGTATCTAAACAAAATGTACATTTTCACAGGCATCAGGCCGGGCTCTAAAAGTGTATCTGCCCATTCTGTGTTTAATTAAAAAAGAAAAATTATTCTTGGAAAAGCCCCCAGCACATCACCCTGGAAGATCAAAATCCCCTATTCTGAAAATAGCAGGAGGCTCTCCATGTCTGGAACTCAGCACCTTCTAGAGACCCTCCTTTGTGCCAGTCCAGCCTGTCCAAAACCATGCTCAGCCTCTCTGCAAAATCTACCGAGGGCACACTTCATTGGAGATGTTAGCAATATTTTGCTGAAAACCAAGCTAGTACCCGGTGCTTATTTTGCAGAGGTGGCTATAGGGAGGTCAGTGGCAAGAGCTAGAGACAAATGAGCTCTGCTTAGCAAAGTGTCCTTCATCTCATAGAATCAGATCCTTGATCTGTCCCACAGAGACTTCTGAGAGGTGACTTGTGCTGATGCTTTGGCAAGTGCTGCATGGTCCTTTTGCTCTTCCGGTTCACAGAACAGATAGTCACATAACTTTTTTCCTCCCTCTCTCTAAAGGGAACCACAGGATTTGAAGCACAAATTGATAAGTGCTTGGAACTTGCAGAATACCTGTACAATAAAATAAAGAACAGAGAAGGGTATGAAATGGTGTTTGATGGAAAGGTATGTATTGCAACTTCTTTTTCACAGTTGGTCAACAGCACTTGCCTTAGTCATCTATTGGGATACTACCAACAGGTCAAACTAAACAGCACGTGACAGAAAGCAGTGTCCCATGTAACAAAACCTGTTGTGCCACTATCTCTCTTCCTCATGGGATCCAGGGACAAGGGAGATGAGGCAGCTGTGCCGAAGTTTCCAGTTTGCTCAGTTTCACCCCGCTGAAACTAAACACTGGCATCTTGGGCTAACGCAGCACACACACAGTTAGAACCAGCTCTTAAGCAATAAAAACTAGTTGCAGTTTCCTAATAGCAGCGTCTGCTACAAGTGGGCATTACAGTGCCCTGCACAACTCTGAAAGGACAGTTGTGCAAAGCGCTTTTATCAGCATTCTCAGGTGGGCAGTCACAGGGGACCGGCAGGGACCTGGGGTGAGCAGGAGGGACCATCTGCACTTGCAGTCCCTGCTGCCATGGGGTGCAGCACAGCGGGGCAGGGGCTAGCGTTTCATGGGAGCCCAGCTGGCTCACGTGGCAGAAGTGACACCACCATGTGGGGTGCAAATATCTCTAGGCATGTTGTTTCTGTGGAGGGAGTCCAGCTGAGACGGGACCCCTGGCTGCCAGATGCTCAGCTGGAGCACATTGCCCAGGGCAAGGTAGTGCAGCCCGGATTGCGTGGCTGTACCTCTTAACTGCACACAGAGTGTCCGGTGTTTGGCCATCTCTCTGTGGGCAAACCTCTCCAGCTGTGATGGCTGGGGACAGGCCTGGTAGAGACCTCTGTTACAAAGTTAACTGGTGTTTTGCCTGTAAAAGAGAAAAAAAAGATGTCATTTTAGCTTTTTCTGCTCCTATTTGTGATGGCTTTTGCTCTCTGTACTTGCCCTGGAAGGTTTTGTCTCTCAGAATGTTGCTCCCTGGTAGCGATCACTTAGCGCATGCCTAAGTGCTCTGCAGCACAAGGATAAACGTCACTATGTTTCTTCAAACAGAGATCATAGGCTCATACCCACGTGCCACTGTGTTATTTATTTCCCCCGCCTCACACATAGTCACTGAATTTGGTCCACTGGGTCTGATGATGAGTAAAGGAACTGGCAGCAGGAGTTGCTGTAACTCACACATATAGCATCCAGCAAAGAGGAACATAGCAAGGCAGGCAACTGTTGGGAGATTGCAAAAATACACAAAATGTCAACTAGTTCTTACTTTATGCTTCTCTACTTGGTGCTCCCATGTAAGTTAAACTAGCTAAGACGCTGTGGTGCATGCGTATTAATACAGCAGCTAGCTGAATCAAACGGAGAAGTAATAAATTTCATTAAATGTAAGAAAATCTTAAGACTGTCTCATGTACCACCTGTGACTCCTGTTTACAGAACGAGATTCTATATTACTCTGTCATGTAATAAAAGTAAATGACACGGTCCTCACCTCTGAATTATCCGTAATAGACTCTTGTCTTAGCCACGTGATCCCTTCAGCATCTGGAGGGGACAGCACCTACAAAATCTAGATGCCTCTCAGTAGGGCATAAATATATTTGCACAGCTGGATGATGTGTTTCCGCATCTGACACCCTGGGAATAAATTGCCTAAAATTATCTTTTCTGCATTAATAATGATGATGACTCTCAGTGGACCACAATAATGCAAACCATTAACTGTTGTCACAACATGATGTATGAGAGGGAGGGAAGGCATGAACTTAATTGCAATTGAGATATTATGAGCATTTCTTACAGTGTAAACCATTATTATTCTGTGTTTAGCCTCAGCACACAAACGTCTGCTTCTGGTATATACCTCCCAGCTTGCGCAGTATGGAAGACAATGAAGAAAGAATGAGCCGCCTTATGAAGGTAAGCAGCGTCCTCCAGGACATCATGCAGAGAACAGTGAAACCCTTGCAGGCAGGCAATCGCCAAAATGATCTCACAGGGCAAGGTCACCTCGTGATATTCTGGCAAATGACACCTCTGTGGTCATTTTACTGCAGGTTGGTCTGGTACCACCTTACTCTGGTCTCCAAGTTTGGTACTCCCTGGGATTGCCACGTCTCTAGAGCACTTACTTGTTCTGTGTATATTTACTCAAGTTACTGTGAACTGCAATCACTAAACCCAGCATGTGCAACAAAAGCTCAATAAAACCATGGCACTCTGGCATATGAAAAGAAGATGGAAAATGATTGTAAGAGTATGTTTTGGGCACTACAAAAAACAGCTACTGTGTCCCTGTCAGCAGTGTTGAGAAAGTAGGGGGCAAATTCCCCAGTGATTTTAAAAGCAGGACAAAGAAACAGGACAAACCTAGTGTCTTTCAGTGAGACATTTGTTCCTTAATGGAGGTTAGCATTTTTATCAATGTTGGATGTAATTTCATTTTAACTGCTTCTTGTAGCTCTTCATCTTTTTTAAAAAAAGAAAACTTACTCTGTGTTTTGTTATTATTATAACAATAAAGATGATGGTAATAATGGAAATAGTTAAAATAATTATAATAATTATAATAATAATAATCACCATCATCCCCTGCTTTTTGTTACGCTGCAGGTGGCACCAGTGATAAAAGCCAGGATGATGGAGTATGGCACGACCATGGTGAGCTATCAGCCCCTGGGAGACAAAGTGAACTTCTTCCGGATGGTCATCTCAAACCCCGCAGCAACTCACCAAGACATTGATTTCCTGATTGATGAAATAGAACGCCTGGGACAAGATTTATAATAATTGGGTGTGAAAGTCTGTTCCTGGACCTCTAAGTAGACAATTAAGTTGTCACAAACTGTGCGAATGTATTTGTAGTTTGTTCCAAAGTAAATCTATTTCTATATTGTGGCGTTGGAGTAGAGTACAGTTTAAAATCAAGAAACATGGCTCCTTTAAAGTCCTTTCCTGAGTTTTAGAATGCCTCCTTAATAATTAGCTGCACAAAAAGCTGCATTGAACCAAATAAAGAAGAACAGAAGATACTTAAAATTTTATCCCCAATTCTAACACGCAGACTACTTTAAATTAAAAGCAATCGGACTGAATGATGCCAAATTTGCCCAAAATGATGACAAACTGAAATTGGGGGAAGTGGTAGGGGGCGGTGAGAAGCAGAGTACACAAGCTCTATGTTTAAAAGTGAAAGTATTTTGCCTTTTTCGTAGTATTAGAACAGAATTTCTAATTTACCTATAGTAACATTTCAAATGTATTTAAATAGGTATAGTTTTACAAAAGGAAATATATATATATAAAAAAATCCTATTTTGTAAACTATCTATTTTTATTTTATATGGGTTATAAAACTGCAAGGACAGAAGCTGAAAATTAACTAGGATTCTTTTTCTTTTGATGGAGGTGCCTCAAATATTTATTACTGCTTATTTTAAAATACAAGCCCACATACCACATTCTTAAGAGGTACCAATACCTCATTTCTCCATGTCATATGGATTGTACATCTCCAGGGTTGATTACTGAAAAACCTCAAGAGTACTGCAGCTCTTAAAACCACTTAATAAGTTCAATTACAGTACAACAATAGGATGCTATTATTCCTAATTATGTTTTCCACTTGGCCTAACTAAGCAGACGCACAATCAATATACAGTGCTAACCAAGACTGAAATAAGGTTGTATTTGGATGGTTTCTGTGTTCTGTGGTAAAAAAGCCTATCCAAAAATAAGTCACATGTCTGAATAAACGCTTATCTCATAACCATTTCTGCTATGAGCAGTCCAAAATTAAAATTGACTGAAATTCTTACTAAAGAAATAGCATGAAACCTCACAACTACATGAAGAGGGTAAGGACTTCTTACAGATGTACAGGTCTGCAAGACAAGGCCTAAATTAAGTGTGACTGTAATCTGAGTGACAGGGATGGGGTCTGAGTAACAAACTGTTTTGTCAAAGGTTTTCCTGGTGCTGGACTCCATCCTTGTCTGCAACGGCTTTTGAAATGGCAGAAAAAATTGAGATAAGGCTACATCTGCCTAAAACAGCCCACACGGATCCTCACAGACTTTTTAGAAACCATGGGCACAGCTCTTGCAGAATTCAGTGCTGCATCATTCCTTAACATTAGAGGTGACTATGGCATGGAAACTGAAATTTATCCTCTTTCCCCCCCAACGTCTGGAAGTGTTGGTAAGAGTTCTGCGGCTCGGGCCTGTCTACTTATAACCCTACTAAAGTTTTGGTTTTAACTTTGCCTAAACGGCCAACTTTTGTTTGTGAAGCAATATTGTTTTGCTGTCTCTAAAATACTTGAAGAGAAAAAAAAAAGAAGTGCAATGTGGTTTTAATTTCATCTAAAATAGATAAATGGAGTATTGATTCAATGTAATATCATGAGGACATGAAGTAAGAGGAAATAAATTGTGTCTGTAATTGTGTTGCCTTTATTATATTGATAGTACTGTTTTGTCACCTCAGATTGAGGCTGTGCACTTTAGATTTAAACTGTACAATGTTGCAAATCAACATGTGTTGCTCTATAAGCTTGTACAATATATTATTGATATGTCATTATTTGTGTGGTAGTAGTATTGACTCTTGATATTGTAAGAACTGCATTCACGCCAGTCCCTCTACTATATCTTTGCTTGGTATTAACCTCTGTCCTCGTCAGCTTTTGGGCAGACCTCTCACCTCACTTGGGTGGACTTCCATTGCTACCTGTGATGTATAGTACTGTAAGTCAAGCTATAGAGCCGATACCAATTCTATCAGGAAGGACTTCAATGTGACCTTTGCTAAACGTGTCAAAATCAGCAGACTAATCACTGAAATACTGAGTAGAGCAGCAAATTATATTCTTTTTCTTGCTGGGAAAAAGGCAAGCAAAGAGCTTAAGGAAGTAAAAATAGTACAGGGACAACGATGAAGGTGATCAGTAGCCTGGTTACATCTTGCATGTGCAATTCCATTTTAAAGTGCTAAGTGCAAACAACGTATTTATTAGCTGTATATGCCAAGCCAAGATTTACATTCAGTGTTCCAGGAGAACCAGCATTTTTTTTCCACGTTACTGTACTTATTGCAGCCAGGAAAGAGCGGCATAGCAATCTGTTCTTGTGTTTGACCAAAGTATCTTATCTGTGGTGTTGATCTAAATCCAAATAAAAGTGAAAAATGTGACTTTGGGTCTTTTCATTAGCAGCACTGATGGGCACTCTGAGCATTTCTCACTTGAGCCATTTCAGAGCAAGGCCCCAATAAAGAGAATGTTTAATTGTAACTTTCTATGTCTCCTGCTGGATTTTTTTTTATTAGAAGATGCATTCTGTTAATTATTGTAACATTAAAAAAAAATTCCATCACCAGACCCTTTTTGAGGTGATACTCAGCACCAGCATATAGGTGTAAATCTGCCATCTGGTATTCCTTTACATTATCTTTACAAGACAGATTAGTTGCTTTATTCTCCTTAGACAGGCTCAACAATTTTATATGTTTTGTTTTGTCTTTTTATTCCACGAGCACTTATCCCCAAATTAACCATAGACTCTAATAAGCCTGTGGCACAGCAGTGAAAGCAGTCAGGGCACTTTCCAGGATGACACAGACTATACAATGGCAACAATTTAAAAGGGCCATGAAGTAAAAAAGACAACTTGATACAAACATTAAGATTTTAATCCCCATGTCTCCCCTGGCCCAGGGCCTCATTCCTCCAAAATCTGCCACCTGTCTGCTCTATTTTCCTTCTACCCTCTGAAGTGCTGCCCAGCGTGATGCCAGCAGCAGAGAAAGAAAACAAAACGATGCCACGACAGCAGCAGCAGTCAGAAAGCTTATGCCTGAAATGAGATTTTCTGTATCATTTCTTTAAGTCTGCAGCAGAATTTGAGATGACTGCCTATGCCGAGTACCTGCACAAACCCCAGATAGGAGCTCTTTAAGGAAGTACAGAGAGGGAGGAGATGTGGGGATAAGATACTATCCTTATCCTGATAAAGCTCTTTGGCACTGGGAGAGGGAGCACTGGTTTAGTATTGAGTACTGCCCCCGTGGGAGTGCATGAAGCTTGGGCTTTGCTGTAAATCTGTTGACTCAGAGCTGCTTGGAATCTCCCTGAGATATGGGCCTGGAACGGTTTTGCCCAGCGAAGTTGAGCACAGAGTCCTGGTTGTGCTCAAGGAAGGCAAAGCAAAATTGCCAAGCAAGAGGGAGCCCAAGTGCCTGCTCTTTACAAAGGCTGGTTCCTTTGGCATTCTCCTAGTAGAAAAAAAGCTCTGGTTTGCTATTTCTCTGCTCCTTACCACAAAACCCCCAAAAGAGCACCCTGCACAGGGAGAAGAATCATGGACCTAGAAGAGGAGATGACCTAATTTGTTGCAGCAGCATACCGGTGTGGTGATCTCACATCTGCGGCTGGCGGGTTCCCGTGCTGCTCTACAGTCCCGTAAAGCTCCCAGGAGCCGTTGCCCCCATGGGACACTCTGCCTCCCCCCACCTCCCACTGTGCTACTTCTGCCTCTCCACACCAGTGCCGTGCTCCACCTTTTCATCCTTCTCTTCCCTCTTGCCCCTTTCCCACAACGTGTATGAATGTGAGCATCTTAACCATCTTCATAACTTGACAGGACCTTTTTTTTTTTTTTTTTTTTCCTGAAAAGATTAAGGTTCCTTTGGAATGCAGCCTACAAATTCAGTTAAAACCCCACCACAACAAGACTGGGGTCCTCAATCCAAGAAGTGGCTGTTCTTTCCTTTATTGGGGGTGCTCCTGGTCCAAGCTAACTCCAGAAGTGTGGTATCAATGCATGACCCCATCCTGGAGCCAGTCTACTGCAAAAGGAGGCAGAGTGCCAAGGAAAAGCCCCACGGGGAGGCCTCAAAACCTGCCTGGAGCCATCCCAATCGACTCACAACCACAGTCCACTGACTGCGTTTAGTGCTCTTGATAAATTGTTTTGTAGTTCACGTCTTAAACCTGGGTTTAATAAAATATGGTTTAGTAAAGCTTAGATAAACCGAATTCTGTGAAGCAGAGACTGGCTGAATGAGCAAACCTAACGATGCCTGTACACAGCCTCGTGCTGCTTTGACACGCTGGTATGTAGTATCCTCTGGGATTTTACTCTGAGGTGCATAATTTCATCCAGAGACACACTCGTCCCACTACTGAAGATATCCATTCTTGCCTAAATGGATGCTGTGTCAGGAAATGGGCAGAGTGCAAAACTGTATCGTGTCAATAAAATACAGCAGAATATTTTACTGATGATGCCTGTGTGCTATGAAGAGCTAGGAAACAAATTCAGCTATTGAAACAGCTGTTACAGGCGCCCACCATCTAGTGCCAGCAGAACTGCAGACTGAGAAGTGTGTCTGCACCAAAGCAAGCCACATCCCGAATTACATAAACCCTGTGGGGGTTTTTTTGTTCTTGATAATTATTCCGGGGGAGAGGAGGTCACAAGCACTGGCACATGATTTTGAAGGCCATAGCTATAAAGAATAGCAAGAGAATATGTAAAAGCAATCTCTTGACATGATATTTGCCTCAATGCTTGGTAGTTAATAGGTGCAGTGAGGGTTAATGCAGAAACAAGAGTGTAGGTGGGCTCTCCTGCAGCTTTTGCAAATCCTTGGCCATGTTGGTCAGAGCACGGGAGCAGCTGAGAGGCAGGAGAAGTTCTAATCCCAGCTGGCCTGATAAGACAAGATGGACCACCCAAAGACATGGCTGATGAAGTAGTTAGGGCTCAACGAATTTGGCTACTCATGAATGCTGTTTGCTCCTCTGCAAATGGCCTCCAGGAGAGACCCAGAGAGAAGTCCTCACCTACCCTACAGCCCATGGCTCCAAGGAAGGCAAGTTTAGATATCAAATTAGCTGTATTAAACTCATGTTCCAGCATGGTTAAGGAAGGAACAAAGCAAGACAGAGCTCAAGGAAATGTATATCTTTCATCTGACTTAGCCAGGCTAACTGCCAAGTAGAAAATCATTCTAGGCGGAAAGTGAGCCCCATAGAAAGCCACAGGATACTGTCTTTAATGCACTAATGTCTTAGACTTATGATATCTGAACTATCAGCTTTCTACCTGACCAGCCTAACTAAAGGGAGTAATTCAGCCACTAAGGGAAAGCCAAGTGCTGCAGCTGGAAGAATTACAGAACCTGACTTCGCTCTTCACTGAGAAGATAGAACGGCTGCAGGTCGTGGCACTGTTCATTACAGCACTGTAGGATGCAGGTGTATAGATTTTACACTGTACTTTGGAGCAAGAAATAGGGTCTGAGCTTAGAGTCAGAGGAAAAGGAATACATACCTCTTTTTGTATTAGAATAAAAGCCTATGTATGTTGCTGCTGAAATTCTTGCATTACAAAGAAAGATGAAAAAAATCTGTTCTATATATTCACATTGCATGAACAGAGCAAAGGCTATTTTCTCAGGGCACAGAAAAGTCACAAGGCAAGCAAGGATGGAAACCTCCAGTTTTCCCACTACTCTGCAACTGCCCCTGTGCATGTTCTCACCCCAGCTGATGCCTGGTGCCTAGTCTTCCAAAGGCATTCAGATACCTAACTTCCATGATGTCAACTCAGATTGCTTAATCCCAGTCCTGTAGACTGCTCACTTTCAGCCTGTGACCCGTAAACCCCTGCGGATAATTTACCAGAGGTCTGTGACCAATAACCAGGAAGAACAAGTTCATGTACTGCTCTGCAGTATGTAAAATTTCTAAAGGGGTCCTCACCTTTCATAGAAAGATTTTAGAGGCTCATGCCTCAAAAAGGCTTGAAAACCACACAAATAGGCAACCTTTCTTTCTAAAACACTTCATTTTGCATTACAAGTAACAGGGTCTAGGGCACTACTGGCATCTGACCTGCACTGGGTACTGCAATCATACAAGATTTTAATTATATAGCAGCTGAAAGATACGCTCTGCACAACAAGCATTAAACTAACATGCAGGACAGGGAGTATAAGAATAGGTATACATAATTTGCCCCATTACCCTAGAAACTTTTATTATTTTATATAATCAGTAAATCTCAATTTTCTCACAATTCTGCACTGCCTGCATGATGGACTTCTATTTTCCTACCCATCCTCCTCTGTCCTGGTAATGAAAGTGGTTCTGGAAGAAAGAACAGATGTTTGGGACTTGATGTAAACATGCTGTTGCTGCTCTGAAAAACTAAAAGGAAATGGCTTGTGTTAAAATAGTTAGCTGCAGACCGCAGCTTTTTAAAGACAGTCTATAATGAGTGATGAGGCAGTGCGGCTGAGGACTGCACACACGGCGGGACTGCCTGGCAGAGCTCCCTGGGTGCTCCTGTGCTGAAAGGCAATGCCCACCATGGGACGCGACTCCACAACAGTCCCTGCCAAACAGCTTACTCTGCTAAAGCTAATCCAGCTAATTTCCCCATTCAGAAGAACCACTGCTGTTTGTATTACATTGGCAACCAGCTGAAGCCCAAGCCTTGTAGCAGTAAAAGCTATAATGCTGTCAGCTCAAGATCTGAAAACATGGAAGAGACTTGGTGCACAGACCTTGTCTCAGGACTTCGTCTCACGTGATAATTTTTCTCTTTCACCAATCTTTCCTTCTGATCAGGAGAGACTGTGGAAATAAAATATGAGGCTTTCAGGCAATTCTCTGTTCGGATTCATCTTTCAACAAACTTGACTTTGGGACACAGGGTATTCAGAGCTGCTCCATTTCCTTTCACCAGTTCCCAGATGCATGACTTCCACCTGCAAGTTTGATAAATCCTCCTGGCTGCAGAAAGCTCAAAGAAACCAGGACACTACCTCTGCACAGTGCCTGCAAAGAGGATTCCCAGAGACTGGGCCAATAAAGCTGTCCTCCCTGGGTGATGTGGGATAGTGCACTTTCCTCCTGCAGCAGACACCGAGGTCCCACCTGGGAGCAGAACACATATAGATGAGTTTTGAAACCCCTGCAACAAATTTATTTCCACATACCTTCCCCATCCCTTATTCTATGGCTATGACTCTTGCACCAACAGTTTGGGCTGCTACTCCAGACAAGCCTGTCTATATTAAATTTGGGAGATTGAGAATTAAACTGTATTAATAGTGATACTAATGAGAGTTGGCAAGGATGATATTAATAAAAGGCAGAGTGCCTTAAGTAAGCTCCTACTACTCAGTGAGATTCGTGACAGTTCTGAATAGATGCTTCAATAGAAATTTTTAGACTGCAAGATTATCGTTGGGTTATTTTCTGTAATAACTTTGGATAAAAAGTTTCCTGTTCACAGTCTACATACCCAATAAACTGCCTCAGGAATTAGTATCCAACAGGCAAATTATAAACGGCAGGGTTATGAAATAGTGCAAGGGCCTCCATATCTCACTCTGTCCCTTTACCTTCAGTACAAATGAGTTGTGATACAGCTTACTACAGAGGTGTTTTCATGCTTAACCAAACAGAGATCTGCCTATTTACATCTCACATTTACTAAAATTTCAGTGGATGTCAGTAGTTGAAAGAAATAATCACATTAAAGTGAAATACAAAATACATACGATTAACGGCAGTGCTCAAAAATGTCAGTTGATGCACACACTTTACTTAGTGCCTTGTTTGTGCATAATACAGTTCAATTTGCCTTGATTCATTTCTCCCTTTGCCATTTCTCTTAATTCACAGTGTCATGTTTTTATGAGCTGGTGCTGCAGGAAAATCTACAAGCAAAGCACGTATTGTTGATATGGTACTGGCAACCCAAGAGGTATGCACAGATCATCTCACTACTTTGCCATTGCTTCTGAAACAGTCTGCCTTTTATTTACCACTGTGATAGACTTTGTCTTCTACAGCTGACAATTTGCAATCACTTTTCTCCTTTTCTTCAGCTAGTTCAGCTACAGTCATTATGAAAAAAGAGATAAAAATAATCAAACTCAAAAAACCTTCCAGTGATTGGATCTGATTGTAGATACCTCAATTCCAATGCAGCTGAAATTACTGATGTATTACAGTTCTTGAAAGCAATTTTCTTGCAGTAACTCGGGTAGGAATCTCAAATAAATTGTAGCTATTGATCACTAGCCTTCATATTTCCCACACAGAAAGTCTGGCTCTTTGTTCACATTGTAGGCAGCCTCACTTGCTCCCAGGCTTGTTTTTAGAGTGAACCAACTAATCCTTTTCTATGGGAAAGTGGGCATATTTGACAGGATAGGTCACCACAGAGTCTGATCCAAGCAGACAGCATAGATCCAGACTGCACCAAGTTTGACTTCTGCATCACAGGGGACATTGCAATTTCAAAAATACTCCTGCTCTCTCTTGGGTACACAAAAAATACCCCAGTGTCATGCATAAAGACATTATTCTGCAGGTTGTAACAGCCTTCTCAGAACTCATAGAATCATGGAATCATTTAGGTTGGAAAAGACCTTAAGATCATTGAGTCCAACCACTGCCAAGTCCATCACTAAACCATGCCCCTAACTGCCACATCTACGTGTCTTTCAAGAAGTGTTGAAAAAGTAATAATTATGCGTCAGGACTACGCCACAGTACCTGGAAGAGACCTAGTCAGAGTGCTTATGCAGTGTGGATGTGGGCAACATGCTGGCCTTCAGCAGCGTGGGTACAAGGCAGCTCATCTAGCCATCCCAAGGTGTCTTTCAGGTCAGTCCACAGAGGTACGACAGACATAGTGACAGGACCAATGCATTAAATGAATCTGAGAGCTCTCCTGCTCCAGACAAACACCTCATAGTAGGGATTAGGATATGCCAGGATATCTTTGTTCAAGTGTATCCAATAAGGCACTACAGTAAGATGGTGAGTGGTTTCATTTTATCTCTGGCTGTCTTGGAGCTGACGGGGAGAAGATCCTCAGAAATGGGGAATGACTTGTCCTCGTGAGTGGCAATGGCCTCTCTGCAGGGCTCTCACTGATAGCACATCTCTTACAAGACTGCTGTGCTGCTGTTCAAGGGGGATCTCAAAGGTAGCTGGCAAAAGGCTGTGCTCTGTTACCTGGCACGTGAATATTTAGAGCACAGCAGAAGGGACAGCATTTTGGAGCAATGCCATAAATAGCTCTCTTCTCTGTGTTTCTTGCTTTCTAGCCCAACCAAGATGCTGCCTGCTCTCCTTGTTCTTGGAAGAGGTAACTAATGCTACCCAAGCACTTCTCACCGCTGAGAAAATTCACCCTGTCACAGGACCTTTGCTCTTCCATAGCGTGAGCCAGGCTCTGTCCTGCAGAGACTGCAGCACCCCTACTTCTCCACCCAGCAAGGACTCCAGCACCTTGTTTCTTTGTTGTCTTTTGTCCCTTCTGTAGGAAGATGAATGTATACAGTCATTGGCTCCAGGATTTAGCTCAGTGCCATAAAAAAATTGAATGGAAACAACTGTGTTCTTAGCTGCCTTATACAGTAAGTCCCAGTGAGGAGGCAAAGGCCTCTATTATTGCTTCAGCTAATATAACCCCACCTGGAGGTCTTTACTGTCCACAGTAGTTCCATAAGCAGAAATTCAGAAAACTAAGGGTGGATCCTCATTTCTGGCCACCCGTCGCTGGTTTCAATGCCCAGTACCATGCATGAGCTGTTGGCTGTTGTTGTCCATGATCCTTTGCTACATTACTACATAGTCATCGGAAGTGAACTAACTCAAAGTTCATTCCTATGACGGATTGCCACAGGAAAAGCAACAAACAGCAGACAAAACAGGCTGCAGATCAAGAAAGTCTCACAGGGGAGGAGGTCTCCCTTCTCATTCAGTGGCTCAGTGGTTGGGACCTTCAAAAACAACACCATGACGTCTCAGATCCAAACTCTAATTTTTTCTAATGACACCTGAATCCAATAAAGTGCTCGTTGGTCCTTATAGGGGCAAGAAATGCTCTTAATCCCTTCTGCTGATATGTGATCTGGATGAAGCTATGATGGGGTTGGTGCAAAACTGGTTAATAAATGTGCCCAGAGAGTTTTCTGTAGGTCACACAGAGTGTGGCTCTGCAGGAGCCTGTCCCAGACCTGATTTTGTTCAGCTTCTCGCTAATGACTTGAACAGTGAAATACAGACTACGTCTATCAAGTGCCTAGATGGTATGGTGCAAGGAGGGGCAGAAGTCTGGGAAGAACAGGGGAAGGGTGACAGCTGAATTCAAATCAATCTTGACAACCTGGAAAAATAGTGTGAAAAAATAGGTTAAAGCTCAGTAAAGGCAAGTGAAGGGTGTCACTTCATGCAGGACAAATCACAGTCATAGATTGGGGGGTGGGTTATGCAGCAGCCTTTCAAAAAAGGGGCTCAATTATTAGTGAACAATGTCCTATCAGACAGAAAAAGGATGTAGTCATTCTGGAATATATGAGTGGGAAAATGGCTTGCACCACAGACTGAGTCATCCCTCTGATCTGGTCACCAGTGATGACTGGTACAGCTTCAATGGGGACATAATACTCAGTTTTAGGCATCACGCTTCCAGGAAGACATTAAGACAACAGCAACAATAATTATTAGCAATCTAAAAACATACAGTCTGCAACAAAATACTGAAAGTTGAACTGTCTGCCTAAAAAACACATCAAAAATTATGATGAAAGTCCTCTAATATCTAGAAGTTTGCTATAGAGAGGAAGGGATTTTTTTTTTTCTCTGTGGTCGTGAAGGCTCAGAGAAGAAATAACGTATTCAAACTCCAGCAGAAGAGATTCGATTCAATATTAGAAATAGCTTTCCAGTTGTAAAGGTAATAAAGCCTCAAAACAGCTTACGTTGGGAGGCCATGGGATGCTGGAGCTCTTCAGGACAGGGTGGACAAATGTTAAGAGAGGAACAGCTGATCCCGCTTTGAGGAAAGGGGTGAACCAGGGACCCTCCTTAAGTCCTTCCTGCTGTATTTTTCTGTGACTCAAGGCAGCAGCCCTGGGTTAGTCTGTGACTGCCTGTAACTCCTTTCAATGACACTTTTCAAGACCGTGTCCGTGCTGTGGATCAATGTGAAGTTAATTTCTAGGAAATCCACTGTAGCAAGAGACCTGGAAAGATCTCGGGCAATCAATGTCATAAAAGATGTAAGGAACTGTACTGATTATCCTCCTTTGGCAAAGGCAGTGACCTTCTGAACTGCCAACTCCCAAGACAGCTGCTACCCTACGTTAACAATACAGTTAGTTGTCTCCTCCTAACTCATTAACTGTTGCAAAACACAGCAGAAAATTCCTAAAAAAGATTCTCAAACCTAACTGCTGTGAGAAAGGTCAGAACAAGAAATCCAGATTACACTTGCAACTGAATTTTGAAGGTAACGAAGTAAAAACGGGAAGAGAGAGAGAAGGGGGTGAGTTCGGATTCGTTCCCACCAGATCTGCTGGAGGAGCAGCCTGGGTGCTCATCTTGACCCTTTAAAACCAGGACTGGGGAAGCAAACTCAGTCTTCTGTGCTTTTTTCAAATTTGTTAGCTTCATTGCCTATGTATTCTCACCACACTATGTGCTGGCACATTAGACATTTGTTTATAAAGATATTACAGAATTTTAAGTAGATAAAATAGGGTGTGGAGCTGAGAGCCCTCCTACTCCAGGCTGTGCCTTCAGGGAACAGGGAGGGAAAAGGGAGGGATGGGTATAGGAGCAAAGTGGCTGGACAGGGGGTGCAATTTCCCTTGGGGCTGCAGAAGGGGGACAGGCACAGATGCTGCACATCGCAGGACAGCCCTGGTCTCATCCCACATGAAATACAGAAGCCAGATCTGGCTGGTGGCGACTGCTCTCTAATTCATCTTTCCAGCTGGGTGATCTTAGATGCTCTCTCACCCTGACTCGCCTTGAAAATTAACCCAGTGCAGTGGTGAACAAGTGATAAAACATCCCTGTAGCCTTAGTTACTGACAGATACGTGTTGGAGGAAGGTAGCTGTAAATCCCGCTTCTCTACACCCACACAAGCCGAGTTTGATCCAGCCCCGAGTCCATGGCAAAAACCCCACTGACTGCAAATGGACTTGGACCGAGTTTATGAGCCACATAATTTACAGGATGTCTTGGCTGCCTGCACTAATGTCCATCTGTTTCAACACCATTTACGACACCTAACAAATCGGTTGAGCCCTGGGGGCTAGGCAGGGCCTGAGAGGCAAACGCCAGCTGGAAACCTGGATTGTCACTGCTGCTGCAAAGCAGCTCTTCGGACTTGGCCAGTTCTCAGGGACCTCTCCCCGGAGCAGCACTCACATGCTTGCTCTTCATCTCCCAGCCGAGGGGTTACCCAAGCAGGGGGGTGCCTTTAGGGTCAGCTGGAGTGGGAGGAAGCAGCTGGTTGCCCATCCTTGCATTGCCCTGCTGGGTCCTCACACCCGTGGCAGGTGGTGGCCAGTGATGGGTTTCATCTGCTTTCTAGACAGGTAAGGTGTTGCCAAACCATTACAAAGGTCTACAGGATAAAAAAAAAAAAAAAGATCCTGACCTGCAGATATTTTTGGAGGTAAATATTCAGTTTGTATGCATGAGGGGATTGAAATAGGCACCAGAAACTACGTAACAGCTACTATATTCTGGCAGTCCAACTAAGAAAGCATATTTACCTTAAAAAAAATGGAGGCGAAAATAAAGAAATAAAAATGAAGAGACTTGGAAGAGGAATAATGGATTTTTCAGTTCAATGGTGAAAAAAAGATTTTTTAAAAAAATCTACTCAGGTTGACCTGAAATGAATTTTTTTTTGTAGAAAGAAAAACTACGTACGTGTCCCTCCACAATTTAATTTCTGCTCAAACAAATTATGTTTAAACTAATGCGCTTTCTTTGGGGATTATTTAGCCTCTTAAACCTGTTATTTTTTTAACACAGGTGAGATTTTCAACAGAAACTGTTATTTCAAAATTGTTGTCATATCTTCAGCTTAAAAACGCAGAAATTATGTATCTCAAACACGTTCAGATTGTAACTACACTTCTGTCCAGCATAACTAGGTGATGGACCAAAGTTGGTTTGATCCAAGTTACATTTAGAGCCCACCTGGCCCTTTTCTCCCCCCAGACCTCACTTCATTTCTGGAGGAGTTTTTCCTTCACCCCACACACTTGCCAAACCCTGGGGAAAGAGTCGGTCACAGCCAGCCATGAGGCAGCTAGAGACTGAGGCAGCCTCGCATTGCCTCCTGACGGCACCGCGTTTGTGCATTAATTACAGTAAAGTGAGTCAGCTCTCTCGTTCTGTACTGTTTTTCCTGTGGCAAGTCGGTGAGGGTAAGGCAAAGGTGTGGGGAGAAGAAGCAGTTTAAACCTGGCCACCCACCACCCACTGCACGGTGACAAGAGATGAGTCCGGAGCACTCAGTGATGGATGTGGCTTTTCCTCATGCACGCCCTCAGTCTGGAAATGTGGGTCTTCAATAAAAACTTCTACCAACGCAGAGTTACCATGTGAGTAAATTCACTCATTTCAGTCTCATCATGTCATAAATTCGTTTCTCACTCCTTGCGACATTTACCTTGAAGGCATATTTGTAGAGGCAGAGGCAGCCTGGCAGCCATCCCACATGAAATGGTGGATTTTGTGAACCGGTGAAGTATCATGTGACCATGCAGCCTTCCCTCCACTCAGACCACTGGGTACTGGACCCAGCTCTTTGAAGTTGAAAAGAAATGAGAGAAAACTAATCAAGTGCTGTTGGTTAATGTCAAAACTTCTTATCAGACAGTGGAAGAGGTCAGAGGTGAAAGCTGAAATGCACAGCGCAGACACAACCGCTGGCAAGAGACAGGGCGGCTCAGAGGGCAGCAGATGCTCCCATGGGTACTGCCGCTCGTTAATGTGTTTTTAACTTACTGTAATTTTTTTCTACTAGATGGGGAAAAGGGCAGGTGGGGGAAGATGTCTGATTTTCTGCAGGTATCTTCCACTGAGAGTGTTTTCAAAAATTTGGCCAAAGGAGTAGAAGGAGGAAAAGCTCATATCACATAAAAAATGCTGCAATATCACATTATGCTGAGAACACTCATTTACCAAGGAAGAAAAAGTCCTACCCTCACAACTGCAGACCCTAAAGTGTTTTTAAACTGTGCACCAAGACAAATGATAGCAATTGCCATGTGAGCATGTTTGCAGCACTTGGGCGTGGAGGGAAATGAAAGGCGTCATGTGCTGGCCCTTTGGCTCTGGCAAGTGCTTTTGTTTTAGAGCTGGCCTGTTTTTCACATCGCACCGGGGCTCGTGATTCAGCTGTCTGAGACGCCTACCACCTGCTACGTAGTCCAGCAGTTGCCTTCTGCGGGGACGTCTTCCCTCTCTCATGGTGCTCTGAAGCAGTGAAGGAATTGGCACGATGCTGTGTCTGCTTCTGGGCAGCATGAGAGAGCACGGGGTCTTTAATTTGGAGCCAGATGCCCTACCCCAGCCATACATGTAATGGTTTCCAAAAGTCTTCTGCCTGCAAGCAGTATTTTCAGGGTAAAACAGCTAAGTACCAAACAGCAGTGTGGTTTGACCACTCTGATATGATATTTCCAGCTTTTTGAAATTTAGCTACCTAAATGCCCAAGTTCCTCATATAGCTCACGAAGAAAGGTAGGTGCCTCTTCAAGGCCTCATAAAAGAGGCCTTGCTTCAGACTAGGAGCCAAGTTAGAGGGGCAGAGAAGAGTTAGGTACACAGAGATTTATTTCATACAGATGCAAATCTTTGGCTTTCCTGCAGCCAAGGACAACTTATATTTGTACAGAAAGAGTGCAGTCCTTACAGTAGGCTGGATATTTTAAACTTATGGATCAATTGCTGGTCTATGACATGGAAAATGAGCAATTTTTATTGACTACAAGAGTTTCAATTCAGAAGGGGGAAAAAGAGGTACCAAGCAAAGATCTGTCTTTTACATGAGAAATTACAATATTCCAAGTTGTGGCACCCTGGCTACGTGAAGGGATTCCACAGTCCAGCTGCTAAATGAAATCCCAGCCTTGCAGCAGTCAGCAGTAAAACTCACATCTATTGTAAGGATTGCAGGATTTCTCCAATATCCTTGCGGCATTCTGATCTTGATCAGGTTTCCTCCGTGAAAAGGATGATGTTTCCGGAGTAGGTAGTTATTTTCTACATCACACAGTTGCAATCTGGTTGTTCTCACAAGAATCAGACCTCGAGCGAGTAGCAGGTTTGACTGCTTAATAGAAACCTGAATTTGACAGGGGAAGGGACAGAAAGCTGCTGTAGACATCAGACATCAATAACACAGAGCTCCACTGACCTAGAAGGGCTGAAGGATTTACCTGACATACTGGTACCCATGTGGGGAGGCCACTAAATGTAAAAGTGACTGCCATCATTAAGAAGGTGGATTTCTTTGTTAGTCTTTCCTGTAATTTCTCTGTACCTCAGTTGTATTCAGGAGACCTTATAATTTTTGCCCCAGTGGCTAATTTAACAACCTGAAATGTTTTGTTTCATTCTCACCTTGGATGTCATTATTTTTAAAAAGAGACAAGCTGACTCAGGACTGTGCAATTGAATTGTTAAATTTGTAAACAGCCTAATAATACATTAGTAGCAGTTGGGATGTACTTTATCCTTCATTAGTAGCTAGCCAGAGAAAGCTGCTGATACAATTAAAGAGCATTTTATGTATGATTATAGTGATTCTTAATTTTTTTCCTAGTCACATATTTTCATCTAAGCGTTTTAATAACCAATGTTTATAAATTCTTTAGGTAAAACTGTTCCTCTCATTTTCTTATGTGGTTCTAATGCATGAATCTGTGTTTCTCTTCAGTAACTCATTTTCTTTTACTTCTTTTTCCTCTCATGTTTATACCTATATCATACTTTGACTTCATCCAATTTTTGCTGCCATATGTCTATAAAGATAATATTTTTATCAACAAGGCACATGTCAGAGATGAATAGCAATGTGGAATTAAACCTACAAAGCTATGAATAAAAGAAATCTTAGTTGTACTTTGTAGGTAACTTTCTGCCTGGAAACATTTATTTTTCTGTAGAGGATATTTTACATAATGTAGCTTAAAAAAGAAAAGCTCAAAGCACAGGTACCTGAACTGGTTTGAGGAAGAATGAGTCAGGGAGATTATAGCAGGGCATGAAGTCAAGCTTTCACATTTCAGGCATTAACTGGCCACTAAGAAGGAACAGCTGAAGTGTAGGAGGCAGCTTAATTTTGGTGGGCACTTACAAAGAGCAGAGAGGTTCCTGGTGCTTTTATTTCTCAATCCTGCTTCAATACAAATTAAGCCTGTGAAGGTTTTTTAAAAGTCAAGGCAAGCAGATGTGAGGATGCTGTGCTGGGCTGAGATGATGTCTGCTTGCAGTCTTACCACCTCCAGCCAAGTCTTTTGCTGCAGGTACCATGTGCAGCTAAGTGGGGCTGGGCTGCAGCACCTCCAAGCATCCTGGCACACCGCAGCACGGGGTAATGCTTTCCTCTAGATCTGTATGTCAGAAGATGATGTTAAAAAAATAGTTGCAAGTGGAAGTGCTTCGGAGCTAACTCCAGTTCCTACAACCTGTCTAATTCAGTTGGTGGCTGAAATCCTGACCATGCTGAAATCAGAGATAAAATTGCTGCTGACTCCAGAGGTCCCAGGAACCCACTGGCCATCCTTGCTTCTTGCTCCCACCAGAGCTGGTCGGGTTTGATGGCGCTTTTTTGCATGCTGACAACCCACAGTGACAGAGGGGCTGCATTTTGACAGTGGGTAAGGTGGTAGCCTCTCCAGATCCTGCACTTCTCAAGAGGACAAGCTTGCCACAGATTGACAATTTGGCCATTTTAGAGCTAAACTGTAAAGGCACCCTGGGCGTGCACAGAGGATAGAAAGGACCTGAGGCTGTAAAATTAGCTACTTCCAATCTGCTGCCTTCAGGCAGACTGATGGGCAGAAACTTGCAGGCTAGCATGGAGATGGGCAGACTGGGGGTCCGTCCTCCAGAGCCAGGGGTAAGAAAGGGCTGCCAGTCACCCTCCAAAAAGATGGATGCTGATTTACTCCCCGAGGAAGTCAAAGAGAAAGAAGAATTTAAACTGTATAAGTTTGTCCAGCTCCTGGACACGACAGCGAGTTGTTGCCCCTTATTCTGGGTGGACTGTAGCATGACAAAACAATTCTTTGCCAAAAAATTAAGCACGGAGTTTGTGTTTCATCTGAATATGAGCAAAATGCATGCAATGGCTTTAAAATACTTATAAAATGATGCCTCTATAATGTTTAAAAAAGTATTTGGAAAACTTAGCGAATAGTCTACAGAAGTATTGCATTGCTATATAAATAAATAGAAACTGGAACATTCAAAGGAAAGTGCAAGGTCCTGCCTGTGTTTTTTGAAGCATCCTACAGACCCGTGTGGCAGGGATTATATTCTCTGTTAGTTCTGCACTGTGGTTTATTTTCTGCAAAATTCCATAATGCAAGGATAACAGAAGCGTTTTGAAAATGTATCATGAATAGGTATCAGCTCTGCTCAGAGTCTAAGATATATATACACAAAATATATATGAAATCAAGCATTTGTTGAAAAATGAAAGTAAAGTAACTCTACCAGGGCCAATGAGACATTGTCTTTCATTCACTATCCTAAGCTGATGTTTTCTATTAGAAGAGCTTTAGGTGGAATGTGCCTGGGACATTTTAAGCAGAAGAACAGGGATCAAGACAAGATTAACCAGGATGATGAAAACCTTGAAGTACACATTAGCCTATGTTGTGTTAGCTTGTGCCTTTCTGTATACAAAAAAAGTGGATTATACATGTATATATTATTATTCAACAGGCATTAATGATTGTTAGCATTTACACAAACTCCATTGTCAGCTGCATTTCATGGCTAGTGATTAATCTGCTACTTTTTCTATATCTTTAAAGAAATAACTTGTAAAATACTTAAAAGTATACTATAGATTTCTTCTTCTTTACGAGCTGCTAAGACTACAAAGAAATCACTAAATTTTCTAAGTGTGAATTAAGAAAGAATAAGGATTTTTTGGTCTAATGAAAGGGCTTTACATGTTCTTAGTCTAGCTGCTACTGTAAGAGTTGTAGTTTAAAAAAAGAAATAAACACAGCTGCATTTAGTCATAATGTTTAGTAAGCAAGAGGCCTTACTACACAGAGATGCCATGAAAAAAAAAAACCAAACCTGTAGTTTTAACAATCTCCCAGTTCTAAAATTCTGAAAAAAACCATGTGGTTCAGTTTTTAAATGGTGGTTTTAAACTCATTATAGTCTTCTGTAAACCCAGGGAAGACAAGGGTATTTCTGAAGTAGTCATGAGTTAGTTTGCAGAATTGTAAGAAAATTATAAGTATTTGGCTGCATATGTAGTTGTAAATGGACACTGTTGTGTTAGTCTGATTCTAGTACAGGAAATTACTTTCTCAGACATACGTTTTTTATTTTTTTAATAGATTTCAGGTTGTTTAATCTGCTTTGTAAACTAAACTATTGAGAAATGGTGCATGAGAAATACTTATTTTCAGATTCATCCCCTATTTTACAACAAAAGTCTACTGTATAATTTTTATTCCTTCTTCTTATTTGGATAAAGAGCCAGAAGCAAAATCTCCTTGCAAAACTCAGCACTTGAGTAATGATGTGGCCGTTAGTGTATTCATATGGACACTTATTAACCACAATTATCTAACGAGAATAGATACTCCGTGCATGTATCTGACACCCACAGAAAATGTGCAGGCACACTATGTATAGCAATTTGCCCTACAATGCTTAATATGTCAGGAGTGCTCACCAGTCCTCATTTTCTACCTGGTGTTTCATAGTCTTTAGTATTCTTCTACAATTAGGAAGAAGGTAATCTCTGCTTTCCTTAAGGTACAAATGGCTGTTTAAATGAAACCAGTAACATACCCCACCTTACAGCAAAACACTATTGATGCTTCTCCCAGCTTTCCTTTGCCAAGCCCTAAAATGACAACACGCTGAACATTGAATTAAGTGGGACATTTTAATATTCAGCAAGAAATTGTCCAGCATTACCTCAGCTCACTTATTGCTTCTGAGTATCCTGGAGGTTCTTCTGGGGACTGCTGCAGTATCTCTGGCAGCTCTAGAAGATCTTGCTGTGGTCCACACTCATGTGCGTGTTTCCTCTCTCAGCTGGCACGGTCATCAGCCCTGTTGCTCTTTTCAGGATAACAATCAGAAAAGCTATTTCTTTTCACAAGTACAGGCTTTCCTGTTGAAACAAATGTCGATAATTTCAAAGCTATCAGGCAGCTACTGAAATCAGTCTGAAAAATGCCATGTCAACTAAAATCCAGTGTAGTGACAGATGTGGAGCTAAAAATACCAGTTTGACAGTATTTTGAAAAGTTGGGCCCTACTGAGAGATGTATTGCAGGCTCAGTCCCTCGAGGTCTCGGCACAGACGTGGACTAGTGAGCAAGAAAAGCAGTATGTGGGAAGATCCAAGGGCTAGAGCGAGGCAGGCCTGGACCATCTCACCGTTCCTGGGAGCATGACCCTGCTGGGGGCTGGAGCACCACGGAGCGAGAGCAGCTCTGCTGGCCCAGCCACGCTGCAGCAAGGCATCATCTTGTTTTATTCTCTGTGCCAAAGGTTTGGGTACCCATCCCTTGAAGATTCCCTTGTGGAGGGAGAAACTGCTACTGTCCACTTAAAAAGCCACAGGAGATTTAGCACAAAGGCAGACAGCTCTACCGTCCACAACTCATACTCACACCATACTAAGGTGTGTTTCCATCATGGGCAATATAAACCCATGGGCACTCTGCCCCTGGCAGAATCCTGAGCCCTGGTTATTACATTATTGCATTACCAATGTTTACCCAAGGAGCTTATCTTCTGTTTCTGCCTCTGCAGATATCCCCTTTCATTAAACATCCCTCCCAAGCACTGTCTGACCCTCCTTGAGTTTTACCCCTACTGTGATCCTCACTCCCATATCTTTCCTGCAAATGAATGTGAGAAATTGCTGTGAGCTGGACATCAGCTTTTTTTCCACTGAAAAAATTGACCCTTTTTTAATTTCATTTTTTTACTCTTCTTCTTTAAACGAAGGTCAAGCCTCTCCCCTCTATCCGAACTATTTAATCATGCAACATTTGTTACTTTTGCTTCTTTTTTCCCTAGTATAGTTCCTAACGCACACAGAGAAAAGTACTGGAGCTTGGATTCCCTGGTAGCACGTTCTCAAATTTTCAGTGTCTCTCCAGAAAGGTGTGATTAAAAATAGACAAAGGAATTGTTTTGCAGACCTCAGCATCTTCTGGCTATTTTCTCCCACTAATTGCTAAAGTTGACCACCAAAGCCAGGTTTACTGCCTGACGGGCCATTTCAGTGTTTGGAAAAAAACTACTTAGAAAAATGCAGGGCCCAGCTTTACCAAATCATTGTGTCAAACCTACATAAAGTCGCCCTACCAATAAATTTAATGAGAATGAACTAAACAGCTTTCTATGATGTAAGAAGCTTATATTTCCAGACAGAGCAAGGGACTTTGTTATACCACACTACTGGCAAGCATCTGCTTTTGTCTGTCATTTTCCTTCTCCGGACTCTGATTTTATTATCATATTGCTGTAATGAAAAGCACAAATCATCTGGACAGCAATGGCAAGGAGCCGTATCTCACTGCTCTGATCTCACCGAACGACTATATTTCAAGGCTTTGTCATCATATAATTTTTGTGAAACATACCAACTAGTTTGAGGACTAGCATGCGAATAAACAGGAGCTGGCTACATGGGTCTCCTCTGAGTCACGTCAGACAGATATTTCAGCCCTGCCTTTGCCTGTGCCCTTCACTCGTGGCTGGCCGCAGCAGCTCCCTGTGCAGCGGCTCCCTATGGAGCCTTCTGCACTCCTCCGTGGGGATCGGGGATTGGGATTTCCCAGGGGGCAAGTCAAACATTACAGCGCAGCAGGCAAAGTTCTGTTTCCCCCATAGTTTCACATACTGGGAACAAGTGTTTCATTGCTATTGCTCTATTCGTAATCCAATTACTTCGTGCATTGATCCCTCCCATCTGACAGCAGGAAACTCTGCTTTCTGAATTGCACACATTTATTGCGACTTATATGCAAAATTCCCACAGTAGAAATAGTGCTGTGATATTGTAGCTTTTTTCAAGCTCAATTCACCCTCCTTTAAATTAAGAAGGCACTGGACTGGAGCACTAACTCAGCATTGTTTCAACTTTCAGTCGATATTCAAATCACCTCCCAGCAAACTAAGCCCACTCATGTGCTAAGAAACAGCTGTGAGCATATCTTATTTGGGTCTTTGTGTAAAAAGCCGCAGGACGGAGATAGAATCTGGAGAAACTGAGTGACCTTGCTTTAAAAGGCTGCTAAACTTTAATGTCTTTAGATGAAACATTCCAGAAAGAGCTAGTGATTGAGATATGTAATGTGATATCTGGAAAACCGACCCCAATTTCTGGTTACTGACCCTCATCTTACCTGCTGCTGCTGCAGAAAGCTCAAGTAGCTGTGCAAAGGCAAGTGTGAACACACTCAGACTCTGCCAAAGGTAATGATACATTTCTACCAACAAGAAGAATTAGGTGGGGGAAAACTGATGGTTTTTGTTTTGGAAAATTTTGCAAGTAATTACTTCATTAAAAAAAATCAATCCAAAACCCCAAGGTGATTATTCACTGCAAATCCTTCTTAATTACACTATTATGAAAATGGTATTTTGGGCTGAGATTTTTCCTCTTTTAATTTGTTACCGGTGCATGTAGGGAGGGCATCACTGCTTGCATTCTTGTGCTGCTTCAACAGCAAGATGGAGTCAGAGGGGCACCAAGAAATTATCACCTGTGAAAAGAATGTAGGGTAAGGAAAGGTTATAAGAAAGGGCAATATAAAAAACATTTACTTTCTCACCAGAAGCTGTATTAAGCTACCCTTATCCAAGTGGCTCTCCAGGGGCTCTCTGTGTCCACAAGGTAGGCAGAATCCTGCCAGCACCAGTTGCTTGAGCAGTGCTTTCCTTCAAGAAGGCATCTTGGTTCATCACTGCAGAACCATATTGCTCATCCTGTTTATGAAGCAAAGCCTCTCATACCCAGATATTTATGGCATGATATGAACTCTAAGCAGGTTTTTTTGTGAAAAAGTGACAGTGATATTTGTACACTTAATGGTTTTAACAACAACTAGCATTTGAAATCCATGTATCTCAAAACACCAGTATAATCCCTAATGTGTAGATTGGTTAACAGAAATACTTCTGTGGCCAGTGCAGCACTGCAAGCTAGAGGCTTATTTTGGACAGAAACATGGGACAAAAGCAACTAGATCTAATCACCAATAAAGCCTCAAAATCTGCAGCCCCACCTTGAAACATAAGAAATTTTGAGGCACACATGTCCTCAACTACAGCCAGTCTGTAGGAGCCTACTAGGTGGTGTTCTGGGTGTGCCTTGAAAGACCTATATATTGGTGTAGCTAACCAGGTGAATGTTTAGCTCAGGGTAGTCCTTTCTGGACTACAAACTGAATTTCTTACCATCTGATTCCATAGACTCCTCCCGCAGATTTCTCTCATGTACAAAACCCAGACAGGGTTCAGCACATACCCATGGAGATGCTACTCTGTCCTTTATTCAGGCATCCACGGTCAGAGACAGGGCAATGACATTTCATTCTCTCCTCTGCTTCAACAGATTTAATCTCATACCTCAAGGAAAAGTACCTTGCACTATAAATTTTTTTTAGGTGCTTATTGCTGGACCCTTCTTTTTTTTTCCTGGAAAAAATATGGGAGTTTTGAGTAAAAGATGGTAAGTGAACCTCACTCCAGAAAACTATATATATATATATATCTCACATGTTATATATCTACACACACCTGCACATAAAGCTTGCACTGTACTGAATATATAAATGTATTGACAGCCTTCTCAAATTTGCTTACCCACATCACCCTTTGGAGTACAAGAAATAGAAATAGTAGCAGTATTGATTATACAGCAGTACTGCACCCTTGAGTCTAATCAATATAAATATGTTACATTGTGAACAGTGTTACATGAGAGGTGGCTGCTACATGGTGCTATCAGCAGTGTTCCTGCCAAATTCCAGAGCTGGTCCAGGGCAGGTGTGCTCCAAGGGGAGGCTAAAATGTTGCATTAAGTGCAGATCATTAATGTTTAAATTCCACTGAATAATATTTAAATCATGATTTTAAAAAAAAAGCAACTTTAAGAAAACACAATTAAATCTGATTCTATTTTGAGCAGAGCAAATGACATGTAATTTTTTTCTTGTTGGTTCTTAACTAATTACAAGGAGTATTGAATTTCTGGGTTCCTGAATATTGTATAGCTATTCTAGTGGCTATTTGTGCATTCATTATATTCACTGCAAAACTTCTTGCCTTTAGAAGACACAAGATCAAGCACCCAAGGCCAGATTCTACCCCAGTGGAATCAGTGGGGACTTTGCCATTGATTTTGTTAGAAGCAGAATTAAGCTTTTATGTGTTGCACTATCTTGTTTGTGAATGACTAAATTATCAATTTGTTTTAGCACCTCTTTCAAAGCTTATTGAAGACAATGAAAATCTTTTTTCATAAAAACAAATCTTTCATCATGATATTTTAAAAGTCTGTGTAACTATCACCATCATGAATATCTCCACTATTTTACAAAGATACCCTGAGGCAGCTTTAGGAAGCAGAAAATGCAATTGCGTGGAGAGTGGTGGGCAAACACACAGCTGTGTCTCTCAGGCACGTGTATTTCCTGGAGGTTTGACTGAAAAGGACTGGTCAGAAGCAGACAGATGGAAACACCGCACTGGTCCACAATAGAAGTCTTCAGACTCAGATTTCAATAAATCATCTATGTATCATCTGTGCCCTAATACAGTTGCTCTTTGGGCGAGTGAACCTTGTTGCCTCTATCTGAAGTCAAGAAGAATTAGATTACAGAGGATAAGTTCAAACCCATAAAACCAGGAAAATTTAACTTCTGTGATAAAAACCACAAGAGTTAAAATCATATGCTGTTTTCTGTGCATTCCTATAATACCACAGAATCTGACCATCTTCCAGTGGTGCATCAATGCAGCTAATATTTGTTACATGTGTTTTGCTTTCTCCTCTGTTACCACTCAAGGGCTCAGTGTGTGTCTGTGAAATGTCATGTCCTGTATTTGTAGGGACACTACCTGACTGGGCATTTAGCCTCCTTGCTGCTCTATGCCAATTTTAGACAAGTGAATTGAAGAAACACCCTAACAGAAATTCTTCATGACTATATTTTTAGACTTGTCCCCAGGAAAGCTCAGTCTTTATCCTTAAACTAGAAAATTAAGACTTACCCCCCGCTTCAAGTTTTTAGGGTGCCCCTTCAGAGACACTTTCAAACAGTGTAAATTCCATGGATATTTTTGGCTTTTGGCTTTGGTGAAGCATAAAGCATCATTTATGTGTTAAATACACACAGACGCTGCAACTCTCCCCAGGAAAGCTCCTGTTACACTTAATTTGTTTCAAACGAAATTTTAGTGTCCTCTCCTTCTGATGCCTGATGGTCACAGCCCCAAAAAGTACTAGGTCTGTTTTCAATCTCTTTAAGGCAGAAAAGCACTATCCTTTAGTGAAAGCAGATGGGAAAGCCTGGGATTCCAGGCAATTACACACACGTAGTGATCCAGGAATAGAGCAGCTGATGATGTTAAACTCTTTCAGCCCTCTGGAATGGATGAGTCCTTTTTAAGGATAGACTCAAAGGAGTAATATTTTTCAAATTGATGGATTATAACCCTTGACAGATACTTAAAAAGAATAGGAGCTTAAGGAAAATATGGGCTGAAGGCAATACCTGTTGGTACATGATTAAATTTCCATTCTCAGTGTGCTTGTGATGACCCAACATTGTAATTGAGCACAGTCATGGAGAGTGACCTAAACAGCCCATACCTTGCCTCCATTGTACCCACTGAAATCTCTTTGAGACGTGAAGAGTTTTGCAACCCCAGCAGCTGCAAAGGACTTGTGTTACCACTGCATGATTGGATTTATTAAAAGCAATTATAATCATTAACCACCAAGCACAGCAGGCAAGAAAAGGGGAAAATACTGTGAAGCACAACAGACATATGAGATGTAAGTCACCTTTGCAGCCTTCTAACACTGAGCTGTCACGGACTCTATAGTTCGTTTAAACTAAAGCAGACCAAGAGTCCTCTGAGGTGTAGAGTGTTGTGGACTGCTAGTGAGCAACACAGAGTCACCACGTTCTTGATATCAAGCAACCCATTTTGGTCCAGGGTAATGTCCATACCTGGAGATTGTAGGTTGTGTCTTACAGCATACCCCCTCTGACTTTGTACTAAGTGATTCCTGCTCTGAAGGATGATAGAGATTTTTTACTTCTATGCTCCTCCAGATCTGCTTGTAGGGGCAGGAACTCAAGTGAGAGTGTCCCAGAGCTGCTTTCAGTGTACATTTCTAGGAGCTTGGCAGAGTTGCCTGCAAAATCAGAGGTCTGGACACTATGACTACATTCCTTAATCCTCCAGAAGCATTTGAGGTCCGCCAACAGGAAGGGTGTTATTCCAGATTATTATTTAGAAGATGCTGAAATCATAGGTCAGAAGTATAAGTCAATGTATTAAAGATCACTGCTGGATTTGCAAGAAGGCAGTTTTCTGAAAGAAGGCTCATTGATTTCCATACAAGAGGGATTTTACATCTGGTTTTAAGCCCCTCCTTCTCCAAATAGTTGCCAAAGTCTATCAGCAGAAGGGTGGGGATGAGCTGGGATGAAATGAAACACCTTTTTAGCTGTAAGGGCATTTTACGGTTGCTGGTTCTTCTTAACTTTAAATAAATTTAAATAAGCCATTTTAATAAAACGGAACAATTTCATTCAGGAATAGCCAAAAAAGAGCATCCTGAGGATAATCACATAGGGTTTTTCCCACCAACAGTTCTAAAAGTCAAGATGAAATTGTGAAACAACTGCAGGTTGCTAACAAATCTGTAGCTGACAATAATGTGGTGTGATCAGATGTGCTGTAAATAACTAAACTGAGGTCTGGATGCTGCTCCATTTCCTTTTTGCAGATGTGGCCAGTAGCTGTTTATCATATAGCTGGAAGGCACAGGTAGGCTGCATTCTTCATTCTTCATGTTCTTTCATGGATTTCCATGTTTCTTTCACAGACTTGCACTCAGCTATGACATTTATTGTGCAGTTATGCAGTGCTGGCTGTGATGACAAAGTTGGTTTCAGAGGTACCTGCCCTGGAGCTTCTGGTGACTATTTTAAACATTTCAGTGACCTGGTTTACAGCACGGCCTCAAAACCAGCCATAACTTCACAACTTAGAGGCAGTAAACTTCAGCATAGCATTGCAACACTTGTTCATGGCTGTTATGAAGAAAGGAAGGAGCTTCTTAAACCAGCTTTCCCACTGTAGCCAGCACACAGGCTTCACTTGATTCACTACAGAAATGCAGTCCATTAGGCACTACACGTGGAGAGTCCTAGGATTTGTATTGATTGGAGGCAATCTAGAAGTCCTATCAGTGCGAAACATGCTGCAGAGCTACAGCAAACTATAATACAAAGGGGCGTGCTTCCCTGCTTCTCACAGTTTTGCCATGACCCAAATATAATGGGCTAATTGTTTTTTAGGACTGAATTTAGGACTCTGTTTCTTGTTAGAGGCAAGTCCACATTTGCTTCATTAATCCCCTGCAGAAGTGCCTACTGAATCCTGAAGTTTATTTTCACTGAGGTCTCTGTCACACTTGAGTCTTTTTCCCAGTACAGAGAATTGTTGTGTTTCCCCATATGGCTCCCATATTTCTGGAGTATATTTTTGTCTGTATATATATATGTATGTTCTCCTACCCTGCCCTTCATTAAAGTAAACATGTGTACCATAAGATCTCTTTGTCATGTAGCCAATGCTTTCTTGGTACCTACGTCAAAGGCAGAGAACATTCTGCTATTCTGTGTATGCTTCCTATAGAGCAGCTCTGCTGCTGTGTCCATGATCAGCTGTTTAAAATACCAGTTGGGCATGAAAATGCTCAAGTCCCTTCAAAATTTTCAAAGAAATTTAACATCCCTAACAAAAGTCAGTATGCCTGGAGATGGGGGATTTGCATGAAACAGTAAGAAACGGGGAGGAGAGAAGTTCCATCTCTTCCAAGAATTTTAACTCCTACATGAAAGTTGCGGAAAGTGACTATTTTCAGTTTGGATTAGCAACCCTGAGCCCTGTCCTGGAATTAGACATCTGTGTCAGTGCTTTCTCACAAACACACGTAAGGAAGTTTGTCATTTTTCCCAACAGCCTACTTAGGATATTTTAGAAGACTTGGTTTCAGTGGTGTCCTATACCTAAGGGGAATTTCAACCCACTACTGCCCCAAAAAGCTAAATCCCCGTTGTTTTTTCCCTCTACTTCCTGTGTAGATTCTATATGTGTGTGTGTGTTTATGTTTATGTAAAAACAAAGGCACATAATTAATTAACTTGCACAAAACACGCTGAGAGAAGATCTCATTAGAATCAAGGAAAATGATGTCTTGTAAGGTATTGGTAGCATGTTAATTTGGAACTGATTTATGTTCACATTAAAGTATATACACTTAATTAGCATTGATTTTTAAATGGAAAATGGCCTCCCAGAATACTCCAGAGCAATTCCTTATGTCTTAATTTGCAACAAATACTACTCCAAGAAACAGATTTTAGTAGGGACCAACCTATTTTAGGCAAGAGGAGATGTATAAACTTGAAAGAGGTAGAACGTGCACTGTAAGGGCAAACTGTTAGGATAATCTTCCTAGATCTCACACAGAAAAGTCTCCTTGACCTGCCTTCAGTGCTTGCCAAAACCAGGCAAGATTCTCCTTTCTTTTGCATCTGTTCACATTCCAGCTTTTAGATAATGGATGGAGGTCTCGCTCACACTAAAGATATAATTATGGTAATATCATGCTCACATAAACACTGAATGAATGGGCAGATTTACAGGACAGACTTTGTGGCCCACATTCTGTGCTTCCTTTCCCTTTTACTCATAAAACATTTCTTAACCAGAAATTGATTTTCATATTCAGTTTTGCAGCACCTTAATCCTCTTGCTTGGCACTTTTTCCTGGGACATCACCCAGTGCAAATGCACAGACCTGCAATGTGTTCATGAACAGAGGTGCAAGCAAACGAAGTACTGATTGCTGCAGTGAACCCCTGGGGAATTGAGCTGCAGAGACATAGGTGCTGGGAACAAGCATAGCATCAGAATTTGAACCCAGGTGCCTTTCCATGACTCTGTTGTCTGTATTTCCCTTATATCTTTACATGGTAATCGGGCTAGACGGACAGTGAGAAGAGCTGACCTCTTGAAACCTGAAGTTTTTATTTTGAAATTGGTGACAACTATTTAAAC